>NC_133003.1:34421831-35671831 GCF_048564905.1 Vicugna pacos | reverse complement strand
ATGGTCCATAAATGTTTAAAAAGTCATATTCGTCATGTAAGAGGCAAAGTTGTACATAAAATCATCATGTTAATTTTTTAAAGCAGACTCACCAACATTCCTAAGAGAAATTTTTGACAATACCCAAATTTGAAGTATTCCTTAAACTTATGTTTTCTCCTATAAAATGAAGTAACATGTATTTGAAAAATGTAAGTTAACTCCCAGAGGCTTCTAAAGAAAGAGACATTACAAGCTCTGCTAAGTAGAAAAGAAGACCAGTGAACAGATGGATGCTGGGCTGTGTGCTCAGTTCACTTACAGGGTCAGTACATCTGGGTCAGACCTGCAGAATTTCAGGTTTCAAGAAAATCACACTTACCTATACTCCAGAGACCTTTGGGACACTCATGTATAATTGGATCTGCAAGTGTCAAATCCATGCATACCAAGTGACTTGTGTCCTGAGAACCTAGTTGATTTTCAGGACACAGGAATCCTGGCCAAGGTATACAATGGCTGTGATGTGGTCACAATCACAGCTGCCCAAGGACAGAGAACACTGCTGTCAGTGTACATGTGTGCAGCATGGAGATGTGGCCCGGAAGGCACATGTGTGCTGTAGCCACAGCAAGCCTCTGAGGACAGGACAGATGTGTTCATACAAACCACAGAGGGAAGAGAAAGGTGAACAATTCAGAGATTTCTACATTTCTTTTTCTCTGGTTTGATTTTGAAGCTGTTCCTTTAAGGTTAGGATCTAAAAAGAGACATCAATATAGATTAAATTTTTAATTGTATGCAAATATTTTATATATTTTTAATCATTTTGCCTGTTTGATTTACTAGTGACTAAAAGAGATCTGATAAAAGTTTTTATTACGATCGTGTCTGTCAGTTTCTTCCTAGAACCTCTTTTCTCATCAATGTAACTCATCTGTCATGTATCCCGTTTCCTGATCTTGGTTCTCCAAGGTGACAGTTATCTCTCAGTTAATTTCCCCTAAATCATTATTGATTGGTTACGAAGTAATATGTTGTTGGAATCCATAGGCTACACGTAGAAAGCCCCTCTACTTTCAAATAGGCTCAGTTCTGAAAGATTCTATTCATAAGTCAGAGATACCACTAATGCCTTTCGTGGCCAGATTTAATGCGCTTTTGATCAGTTGTGTGTCTTTGCTCATATTTATAGCAGCTTTTTTCAATGAGAGTTCCAGTCCTGAGAGTGCATAGAGACTTTTCTGTATTCACTCAAATCGCATGTCTTCTTGACAGTCAAGAAGAGATAGGATGCATGTTGAGAGTCAGAGCAGACGTGTGTAATTCAGATCCCCCTTCCAGAAAAGACTCCTTGCTTAGCTGCAAGGTGTGTGATTAGCTGATAGCTTCCAGCTGTTTCCTCATTCACTCGACCCTAGCTTTTGAACCAAGATCAAGCTCTTTCCAGAGTAGCCCCTTCCCATGACTGAGCAGCACCGTGGTACCAGGGCTTAACCTTTTCTGCCCTGTGGAAGACTCCTGTAAAGGGCAATCCCCACTCTGTACAGAGTCTTGCACGGCTGCCAGATCTGTATACAGGCTGGAGACCCTCCCTGCCCAATTCTGCTTCCTCCCTTTTCCTTTCACAAGTGTTACTTTCCAACAAATCTTCTGCCCTCCTATCTCAGTCTTGCCATCTGCTTTCCAGAGGACCCAAATAACAGCAGAGATAGCCAAAAATGTCCATTCCAATCCAATTATTTTACTTCCTCTCCTCTACTTCTGTAATTCTTCTGGAAAGATTAAAGATTTTACTTCAGTGCTGGAATTAGTTTTTATTTCAACCTGTGAAGTAATGCGCCCCACAGAGTCACCAATAGTTTCAGGAAACTGTTGGTTCCTGGTACTCTCACAACTCTTGTTCAGTCTCAAAGTATTTCTGAGTAAACTCAATAGCATCAGGGCACAAATGTTGTACTACAGATGCCATTATTCTCCTGCAAGTTACCACAAGGAAATGATTCATCGATTCCAGCCAGGGTGCCAGTCTGCATCCATGTGAGGAGACACCATGCAGGGAGAAGCAGTTTTTTAAGCCATTGGAATGTTAAATGGGAAGTGTTTGTTTAGAGAGTTGGAGCTCCAGCTGTACCTTCACTGTTCTTGAAAAAGATTGGAATGTGAGAGGAGAGTCAGAAGACTGTGCTTGGGCAGGAGGGGGTCAAAGACTGAAATGAAGCAAACTCTAGACCAGGGCTACCTGGATTGCTAAGAAGACTGAAGGAAGAAATGAAGATGGTAACAGTAAAATCTGTCCTTTAATTTTCTTGGTCACTCAGAGGACTGGCTTCATGTGGCCAAAATGCAGATAAGGATGATCTCATCATCCATTTCATACGGACTTCCAGACTTGAAATTCTAGGCTTACCTCAGTAGTAATACCCTAATGTAATCATGGATTTACCATGAATACACAGGGTAAGCATGTATTATGGGATGGGGGTAGAGTGATGGTGTAGGGCTAGTGCTAACGGCCTGGTGGGCCACAACCAGTGTGGTTTATAAGGCCTCATGGGGTACTAAAAAGTGGGTCAAACATTTGTTTATCACAGCCTTTTCCTTTGGTTCACAACTCAACGAGGCTGACCAGATCCATATACTTTTAAGCTATTTTATTTTAGTTTCTGTATTAAGATAGTAACAACTGGACTGTGATTCCTCCCTGAATAAGAGTAGAGTATGTGTGGGAATGATGATAAGTTGATATTAGTAAGAGAAAGTGAAGAGTTCGGTAAGCAAAGATTCATGTACCTGGGTGTGGGGGCCAGGGGTCTCTATGAAGGTGATCATAGACTCTCAGTGATTGGCAACCAGTCTCATTCCCTCTCTGTCCATATGTCCTGAAGGTAACTCCAGATGCCCTGGTAGAGAAGTGCCTGGGAGGGGTAAACAGGTCATTTTGCTGTCATTAATCACTTTTAGACAACTGGTTCCTGGAGCTCCCTCAGTCCTGCTCTCGTGTGATCTATAGTATCTCCTGCCAGCAAGATGTGTGAAAGCTGAGCTCATCCTTGTGCATCTTTCTTCCCCAAATGTCAGTCTCAGAGAACCATCCTCAGGAAGAAAAAAAAATTATCTACCTACCTACCTACCTACCTATCTATCTATATATATCTCCTTAAGAAAAAAAAAACTTCCTTTACCCATACATTTTTATTTTTTTATTTTTTTAACATTTTTAATTGAGTTATAGTCATTTTACAATGTTGTGTCAAATTCCAGTGTAGAGCACAATTTTTCAGCCATATATGAACATACATATATTCATTGTCACATTCCCTTTCACTATGAGCTACCACACAATCTTGTATATATTTCCTTGTGCTATACAGTATAATCTTGTTTATCTATTCTACAATTTTGAAATCCCAGTCTGTCCCTTCCCCTCTCTACCACCTTGGCAACTACAAGTTTGTGTTCCATGTCTATGAGTCTGTTTCTGTTTTGTATTTATGTTTTGTTTTGGTTTTTTTTAGATTCCACATATGAGAGATCTCATATGGTATTTTTCTTTCTCTTTCTGGCTTACTTCACTTAGAATGACATTCTCCAGGAACATCCATATTGCTGCAAATGGCATTATGTTGTCAGTTTTATGGTTGAATAGTATTCCATTGTATAAATATACCACCTCTTCTTTATCCAGTTGTCTGTTGATGGACATTTAGGCTGTCTCCATGTCTTGGCTATTGTAAACAGTGCAGCTATGAACATTGGTGTACAGGTGTGGCTTTGAAGTAGGGTTCCTTCTGGATAGATGCCCAGGAGCGGGATTCCTGGGTCATATGGTAAGTCTATTCCTAGTCTTTTGAGGAATTTCCATACTGTTTCCACAGTGGCTGCACCAAACTGCATTCCCACCAGCAGTGTAGGAGGGTTCCCTTTTCTCCACAGCCTCTCCAGCATTTGTCAGTTGTGGAGTTTTGAATGATGGCCATTCTGACTGGTGTGAGGTGATACCTCATTATAGTTTTGATTTGCATTTCTCTGATAATTAGTGATATTGAGCATTTTTTCATGTGCCCATTGATCATTTGTATTTCTTCCTTGGGGAATTGCTTGTTTAGGTTTTGCCCATTTTTAAAACAGAGTTGCAACACTTACCTTTTTTACTTTGGGTAACCCATTTAAGGTGTTGGATCAAATATAAAATGGGGCTCATGTATAAATGGAGTTAGTGTACACTTGTCTCCCTTACTTCAAAGGATTGTCTTGCGAGCCGTCAAGTGGTATGTTATTGCTACTTACTTACCCCACCTTATAGTACATCAGCATGTGACAAAATGTGTTCCGTGGAACACTGGTCCTTTGAGACGCTCATGAGGAAACAGTGTTGATTTTATTTGGTCTTCGGAAATGCTGCCTGCCGTAGTTCATTCTTAAGAGATTCACAGTCGATGTTAAAAGATCTGAGTCACACAGTAAAGAACCCTATTTAACTTTGTTTAACCTAAGGTTTCCTAAGCTTATTTGGTGATGGATCCTTTTTGTACTTGTGAAAAAACACTTATTAATGTCCCTAATACAGAGTACTTACCACAGTCATGTGGTGAGAACATAACAGTAAGATAATTAAGAGCCAGTACAGTTAATTCTTGGGTTAAATCCTGGGTATGTCATTTACTGATTATGTGACCTTGGAGAAGTTTATTATTCTCTTTGAAACCTCAGGTTCCTTATCTGAAAGATGGGAATATAATAAATACTGCATTAGGGTTGCTGTGAGGTTCAAATAAGTTCATATATTTAAAGTGGTTAGTAGAATGCTTGATACATTGTAAGCATTCCACGTTTCCTGTTATCATTGTGGATTTCTATGTTTATTTTTAGAAGACAACTTTGGCCTAATAATAATGAATAAGAAGTGAATATACATCTATGTTTGACCAGCTTTCTCATATATGCATACTTAATCTTTGAACCCATATTAGTGAATAGGCATTATTGTTATACCCATCTTACAGATTTAGAAAGAAAGGCTAAGAAATTTGAGTATCTTTCATGAGTAGGCAGTATAGGGGAGAGCCAGGAATCAAATATGGGTCACATGCCTTTTCCACTGAATATGTCTTTGCAGTGATTCCAAATTTAAATCTGAAAGCTGTCCACTTGGGAGCTGAGAAGTTCTGTCTTTCAAAAGACAAATTTTGAAATTCAAAGATTAAAGATGAAAAGATAGGAGTTAGAAACCCCTTTATCCATTCATCCCCCAGTGGACACTTTGGTTGCTTCCATACCTTGGCTATTGTAAATAGTGCTGCTGTGAACATTGGGGTGCATGTATCTTTTTAAACTCATATATCCAGTCTTACATAATAAAGACCATAAATGACAAACCCACAGCTAATATCATATGCAATGGTGGAAAGCTAAAAGCATTTCCTGTAAGATCAGGAACAAGACAAGAGTGTCCATTCACACCACTTTTATTCAACATGGTTTTGGAAGTCCTAGCCACAGCAATCAGAGAAGAAAAAAAATAAAATAAAATAAAAGAAATCCACGCTAGAAAAGAAGTAAAACTGTCACTGTTTGCAAATGACATGATACTATGAGGACTGAAAATTTTCTTAATTTTCTTTATTGGCACTCAGTTAACCAGAATTCCCCCCACACAGACATTTTGCTTGATGAGACTGTTAGTACCATAATGATACTTAAAGATAAGTATTGTAAGAAAACTGAAAAATATGTTCAAGTGGGGGACAAAGGGAGTGATGGAAAAGAAGAATGGAAAGGCTGAATTAATACCAGTGACTTTTATTAAAGGTTCAAAGGAAAGTGTAGTCAAAATTAAGACAAGCATTTTGCAGAGTAGAGAAAGCTTGTTACTTCCGTCTGTCAGTAAGCATCCAAAAAGTCAGAGAAAATTGAAAAGTGAATTTGTGGGGAAAGTTACCTACATTACACAGGTTCACGCCGGAGGGCACTCTCCTGCACAATTTTCTGAGCCATTTTACTTGATTCTAAGATCTTTGCATTTCCAGGTCTTTAAAATGTTTCTGTTTTCTCCAGGGCATCAGAAAGAAAATCCCTAGGGCACTTTACATTTCATGTAAGAAAGAGAATTCATTTCCCTTACAGTTTGGAATGGGAGTCCAGTCATATTCCTTATCTGGGGGCCTCTCCAAAATCTTCCCTTCCAACAAGTTCAGGGTTTGTTGGCAGGGAGACTGTTGGCCACAAAAGAGGTAAAAAGAGTAAATGAATAACTAAGCTGATGCTTCCCCTCTTCCCCAGGGAGTGCTGAAGCATCTGTATCTCATGCTTCTCCAGGCATTTCCGAATGCCCATGGTGTTGTGATAGTGCTATTTTGTCATTGTTGTTTTATCTTGGATCTCAGTTTGCAGGCTTGCATCTTTCTGAAGACCAGTAACTATTTATCCATAAGTCTCAAGCAGCTATTAAGTATGTAAGTGGAGGCAAGTGGAATTGCTGCTGAATGCATAAAGTAAATTGACTTGTACCTGTAATTTGCATTTACTCTCCGGATATATTTGACACTAATGTTGTGACTGCACCGCCATGATGAAGAGTAATTATACAAACATTTTTTGCTGACTTTGTGAGTGGCCATGTTGATTGTTTCACTCGATTTTTTAAGCTTGGTGCCTAACAACAAGTTGGGAAGTGTTTCTTGGTTTTGCTCAGCATCTTCATAGATTAAGTGTCCCAGACCAGTCTTACCAAATAAGCATTTGGAGAAAGGTTTTTGCTAGTGACAGGGGTCCAGCTTACTTTATCATGAAGGAAGAAATAGAAGATTGCTCAGTTCTTGGAATTTTGCAAACATTTGAATTTGGGCAGAATTCCCCAGAATGAAATAAGAATTCACTTCTAAAGTGAATATAAATGTGCTTCACATACGTAAGAGAGTACAGTCTGTTTAGGAATTTTTTTTCTTAACCAATATTGGCCTAGACCCCAAACATCCTGAGCTGATGAAGTCTAGGCTCTCAGTGGCTCCATTTTTCTCTTTTGTAAAATAAATGGGGAAAGTATAGCAGTGTCCTGTGCTCAGTGGACTGCTCACATAGGCATCCATGGGGAACATGCTAAAGAAGCAGTTTAAGGGGCCCAGTTCAAGTCATACCAAATCAGAATCACTGAGGTAGAGCCTGTGTGTATCCAGTTATGGTTTAGAAGGTGCTTTACTCTCCCCTGAGATTATAGAGAAATCCTAAGGGCTTACACGGACCCAGCAGTTCTCACTAGGAAGGCCTCTCATTGTCAGCACATTGTGGTCACTGCTCTAGGACTCCTTGTCCAGGCCCACGTGTGGATTTAAACAGAGCAGCTCAGTCTGTTCCCCAATAGGCATGGGGTGTGAGCTCTGTGCCAAGGTTCTAAAACCCCCCAGGGCCTGATGTCTGAGGCCTTTGGCATCCACAGCTACTGCATCAGAAGTCTTGTTCTTGGGAGTGGTGGTGAGCCCCTGGGCTCCCTCAGCACCCCCACCATCACAACTGTGGACAAGCCCTACAGCTCCCAGTACCAGCCTACCTACCTGGGCATCCTCACCCAAATAAATCGTGCATCTAGGTTAGGTTGGGCCGGTAACTGCTGTTTTCACATCTGAAAAGCACACTCAGGCATAGTGAACTCCTGAAACAAGAAAGCCAAGATTTGGGCCAACAAAGCCTTATAACCTTTCTGTGCTGCACCTCAAGAAAAATAGCCCTTCTTTCTCTAAGCCCCATAGGTACACCAAAAGAAAGCACATTTGACTATTTTCAGAAATGTTCCTGCCTTGCTCATATTTGAATTCACTTTCCTGATGTTTGGTTGTTGCATTAGTCAGAGTACTGGAAACACAGGACTAGGATGTGGGCACAGTACAGGGGAACCACTGAAATACTCTAGTACCCCCGAGTTATTATCAGCAGGGAGCAGTTACTGCCCACTGGCCTGAAGAAGCAAGGGAAGGAGCATTTCTGGGGACCTGAAGACAAAGCAGCTGTGGGGAAAGGGGTACTTTAACCCATTTTGTGGAGTAATGCTGCTTGGAGGACCTGGGGAAACAGATGCCCTGACCTGGCTCTCTCTCACACTGGAAGCCAGGAAAGGCAAGGAGGCCTGTCAACATGGCCCAGGCTGGGTGACCTCAGAAAGGGGGCAGAAAAGGATAGAGAGTGGAAGAGGGGGGATGAAAGAGACCCAGCACACCTTTTTTCCACTTCGGTCTTTTTGCATATTAGCTGACCATCACTGGGTACTAACCATGGGCGCTAACTAATAACTAGGCATTTCATACACCTCTCGTTTAACCCTCACAACTGAGCTGTGGGATAGACATGATTATTTTAGGGATGAAAAAACAGAGAGGTTAAAAAATCCAGGTCTCTTTGATTTCAAAGGTCATTTCATAATCAGGACACAAACTTTATGTATGGAATTGGCAGACCAAACAGCCACACTGTAGCTTGTGTTTTCCAGTAGATAATATGGCTGATCCTCTAGGTCTGTACTCAGAATTGGTTGAGTATCATTTTTCTTTGTCAGTTGTTATTACAGGAGCTCAAATCTATCGGGCAGGGATGCTTTACTTTCACTCTTTAGCCCTTGTTCATTTTATTTATAAATTTATTTCTTAAATTGTCAACTTTTTTCAGAGTGTAACACGCAGGGAGAAAAGTACTCAAATTAAGCACATGGCCCGATGAAATTTACAAAGTAATTCACTGTGTAACCAGAACCCCAAACCAAGAAATGGAATATCCCCAATCCTGGGAATGCCACGGGCCCTCTTCTAGTACCTGGCCCCCTCCCTACTATTCTGATGTCTAAACACCATTCATTACCCTTGTCTTTAGTCCTTGTTGGGATGCAACAAGAAGATGAACATATTTATTTTATACTTAATGCAGATTTATTCATGATTTACTGTGCTAGATCACAGGACACAAACTATGGCCCATAGGCCAAAGACAGCCCACCACCTATTTTATAAAGTTGTGTTAGAACATGGCCAATATCCCTACTTTGGCATAACACAGGTTTTGTTTTACCTGGACAGGGACAGTATGGATCCTCTGGAACTATAATGGATGTGCGAGTGAGCAGCCTGGCAAGAATCATTTTCAAGCACCCAGCTCCCCAGTGCCAGGTGAGGTGATCTGAAAGACCACATCTGAGTCGCTATGCAGAGTCACCCTTAACATTATTGCATGTGTCTGCTTGATAACCAGACAGCGTCTTGCTTGTTCACCTTTAACCTGGAGGCCCAGACATGCTCCCTTTCTTTCATTACCCAGGGACCTCTCCCATCAACAGCCTGTGGCTATGAATTCTTTATCCCTGTGAGTTTGGCTGCCACATGTGATTCGGACAGAAGATGGAGAGAAGCCCCAGGCTGCGGTGGCAGGTGCGCGCTTCCAGGGAGTACAGTATGTTGACATTTAATATTGTTGGGAAAGGTTTTATTTCCTTTTTTGGCCCTGAGGAGTTTGCAAGGAGTGAACGTTTGGACTTGTCTGGGAAGGAGGAAACCTGTGGTGACCTTTCACTGTTGCCTGGTCCAGAACTGCACGAGAATAGATGTACAGGGGAGTCACACCTGAGCCATCAGTGCGGGCAGAGGTGCTGCCACAAAGGGGTTCAGCCTCTAGGCCTGCTAGGGGCTAACTCTTGGGTTTTGTGGTCTGATTGGAATGTTATTTTCTTTCTTCCTTTCTTCCTTTCTTCCTTTCTTTCTTTCTCTCTCTCTCTCTCTCTCCCTCCCTCCCTCCCTTCCTCCCTCCCTTCCTTCCTTCCTTTTACATATTTCACTGAAGAGAAATGTATCCTCCCGGAGCAGATGTTTTACTCCCCTTGAGTTGGGTTTGTAGCTCTGAGAGGTTCAGTGTTAGAGCTGGTTATTAGAACAGATATCTTCAAACCCTCCCTAATCACAGGCTAGGAGCCCTTCGAGCTTTGCATGCTCTCAGCACATCTGCAACAGCAGAACATGGCCTTGCCCTTCTGAGCTGCCCCCTGGAAAGAGAAAGCTTGGGGAAGTTTCCTTGGATTTTGTCTCTCCTTGAATTTTGTCTCTCCTTGAACAAGAAGTCTCAGAAAGACTGTCAACACTGATAAGAAAGGCAGAGATTTGCAGAAATTTACATTTATAGAAATCTAATTTACAAGAATTAGGGATTCTTTAAACCACGGTGGCAAAACCTTCAGGCGAATTTCCACACACACCACACTACCCTGTATCAGAGATGCAATCTGTCCTCTCTGCTGAGCCTGGACAAGACCTCAAACTCATCCTTAGCAACACTGTATTTCTAGTAGCTACTATCAGAAGTAAAATACAAGTTTCAGTGGATTTACCATTCTTGATTTAAGGAATCACTTTGAGTAGACGGCATATTGTGACAATAATGATAATAATAGCTAACATATACTGAGTATTTGTTCCTAGTGTGCCAGATATTGTCCTACGTGCTTAACATGGATTCACTCATTTAATATAAACCACATGAGTACAGACTTTGTTTGGATTATTATTGCATCATCAGTGCCTACACAAGTCTCTGGAATGTTGGGGACACAGGGCAGACTGGCATCGCGGATGGTAAAAGAATTTACCAGAAACCAAGAGAAATTTAAGAACAAAGGAGGGTTTCATAGGGATGCTGCTACAGGCAACAGTGGGCCACACAGGCAAGAGGTGCCTGCGTGTCCACCGAGTGTGAACGGTGCAGGGTCTTTTATTGAGGAAGGAGCTGTGTACACAAAGGGACAGGGGAACAGATTTCTGATTGGCTATAAATGAGGTAATAAGGGCTTTGGTATATGGGGGATAGTGGATTTACGACTCCAGGAAGATGGAGACAGGGGCTGACACAAGCAAGGTAGTGGAATTTATGACTCCGATAAGGAGGAGACAGGGGCTGAGACAAGTCAGCCTGACCTACGTGAGACTAGCCATTTCCCAGGGCTGTTAATCTGCTAAGGCAGACACGTTAGGAAAGGGTGTACTTTGTTTTTTTGAGGGATTGCAGGTGGACATCTGAGAGCCCAGGAATGGGGCTTGCAGGGCCTCAGCAGGCACCAGTTGGCACTGCATGGAACATAGTGGGTGCTTGGTAAATCCTGGTTACTTAAATGAGTTCTAGAAATAGTCATTATTACTCTCATATTCCAGATGAGGAACCTGAGGTCCAGAGAGCTTAAATAACTCTCCTAAGCTAATAAAGGCAGGATCCACAATTTGACATTGCTTCTGTGTTTTATTCAGACTTGTAACAAACACCACGTTGCTGTATTGCTTCTCAGAGCAGCTGTGTAATATCTCTGTTCTTATTTATTAATATTTACTCATGTCCAGTTAGTTGGTTATTCAGTCTCGAGGCTTGTCTCTAATCTTTTGCTTCTATTTCTTTCAATATTTTAGAGAGCTATTTGTCTCTGAAAATAAAAATAAAAGTAGGAGTTGACATCCAAATGTCTATGGGATTTAGATAGAAGACGTGATTGAGGGAGGCAGGTCAGGTGGGGACCTGGGGGCAGTGGAGAGTACACCCTCTCTGGGCAGCCACTGCTCAGCTCCAGCAGCTTGTAGCTGTAGGGAATCCAGGCCAGTACTGCCAAATCTTCCCATTCTCCAACAGAAGTAGGAAAACTGAACTTCCATAGGAAAATACCAAATGAAAGTATCAATCTGAAAAATCCCGTATATAAAATGCTGACAAGCAAGGCAATTTAAAAAACAAAACAAACAACACATTGCGAGTCAAAATATCTCTGTGGGCTCAATCTAGCAACCTGTGAAGGAGAGTGAAATTGAAATAGAAGTGGCTTTGGATAACTGATCCTCTAGTTCTGGTTTAAGAGCATGATGGGAGACGGTTGTTAACTATTTGTTAAGATTTTAGAATAGGGGTTTCTGGGAACTAGAGCTGCGATAATGGCCGTGGCTGAATACTTTTGCCTAGTGCATCATATTTTTCAGTTTACTTCTATATGTGTATTTGAATCTCCCCAGAAGTTACTTTGATGTTCAATTACTTTGTTAATATTAAGCGACAGGAGTCAAGATTCAGATCCTGATCTCCCAGTTCGCAACCTGGTTTTTCTTCTAGCTACACAAACCTGGAGGGGGGATGACTGACCCCCAACATTCACAGTTCTTACAAGCCTGTGCTTTCTTATCTCATATATAGTCAAGAGGTAAAAGTCTCCATTAAGAGACAGAGCTCATGCCTAATTTCTGCTGAACGTTCGGATGGAAGAGGAACAGGACAGTCATTTGAGGATGCTCATATGAGTGTTAATGCGTGTTATTCTTGGCAGATCGAGGTTGCTGATTTACATTCGGCCCTCCCCAAATCAGCTCTAATTACAAAAATCCGAGCCGAGCAGAGTGGAGAATTAATGTAATTGTGGCCTAATCATTGTGTACATTCCTAAACACTCAGCTAACGACGAGTGGGTTTGTGGGGTTTTACTCCTCCAAGTGTAGCTTACTGCCAGCCAGAACTGAAATGTAGCATGTTTTGCATGCTCCAAGGAAACCATTTTAAATCAGGTAGATTTGAAAATCATCACATGGAGGGAGATTTTTCCGATCTCTGGTTCTGCGTGGACCCCTGGAATACCAGTTCCAGGCGGGAAGGACTCTGGGCATTTGATGCCTTTCTGCCAGGTTGTGTATTTGACAGCTGTTCGGGGGTGTCTTTTCCCAGCCACTGGCCTGCCTACTGTCATAAAGCCAATTAGAGTCTCAGGCAATTAATGTTATTTTCCTCAAGTGCTTATATCATGTGGCACTTCGGCATGAAATCTGTGACCTTTGGAAATACAAGCACAGGAAAGCAAATAAGTCTGGCTGTGCACGTCCTGTGTTCCATTACATTATAAAGAATATGAAAATACATGGTGGTTGCTGCATGCAGAGATGTCAGTGGGGCACTTCATGTCTCAGGGTTCCCACCAGTGAAGATAGGTGCTCACCACAAAATCCAGAGAAACCCTAGAAGGCGGTAGGTATACTGAATAGCAGTGCATTTACGTATGTTCAGCGAAGTATTTAAGAAAAGTGAAATGTGAAAAAGCACATTCAGAATGGCCTCCATAACTAATACTTTACACTAATTTGCCACATTTAAGAAGGATATTAACAAACTAAAAATGCAAACAGAAACCCTGATGTTTTAGGAAGGGCTGGAGAAGATGGACTGTTGGATCTAGAAAGAGAAGCCTTTCAGGACAGAGGAATTATCTCTAGAAAGAGAAGCCTTTCAGGACAGGTATAGGCACCGTAAACTCTCCGTGGGAAAGCTTGACTTATTCCCAGGGATTCCTTGTAACCCTTGCTTGAGAACACTATGCCTAAAGCATAGGAGATGCTTAATAAAAATTTTTGAATGAGTTAAAAAAATGTTGGGACCAATAGTCCAAGATATTTGTAAAGAGATGAATACATGAAAGAAGCTGTTATATGCAGTGGGTTGCTCTATGAGATGTGATCCCTGTTACCTGCTTAAGCCAGGGCTATAAACTGGTGGCCTGTGAACCATGACTTGTAGGTGGATGGGTATTGTTTGCTCATTCAGTATTTTCTTAAAGTTGAGTGTTTTTTAAAAAATTTAATTGAGGTGATTATGCTTTCTTTCTCTCTCTCCATCTGTCTCTCTCTCCTCTCTCTCTCACACACACCCACCCACCCAGAATCCTCCATTCTGCATTTCAACAATTGACTGGAGATGCTACTGCTCCCATTCAGTGAAACATGCACTTTTTGGTTTTGCTCAAACCCCACTTTTCCCTATTGTGTTTTTTTATCTTTTTAAAAATTTTTTTAAGTTGAAGTATAGTCAGTTTACAATGTTGTGTCAATTTCTGGTGCACAGCATAGTGTTTCATTCATACATACACATATATTCATTTTCGTATTCTTTTTCATTATAGGTAACTATAAGATATTGAATATAGTTCTCTGTGCTATACAGTAGAAACTTGTTGTTTATCTCTTTTATATGTAGTAGTATCTACAGATCTCACACTCCCAATTTATCCCTTCCCACCCCCTTTTCCCTTTGATAACCATAAGTTTGTTTTCTAGTTGTGGTATATTTATACAATGGAATACTACTCGGCCATAGAAAAGAATAAAATAATTCCATTTGCAGCAACATGGATGGACCTGGAGACTCTCATTCTAAGGGAAATAAGCCAGAAACAGAAAAAAAATACCATATGAAATCACCGACATGTGGAATTTTTAAAAAGACACAAATGAACTTATTTACAAAACAGAAACAGACTCAGAGCAGGGAACAAATGTATGGCTCCCTGCTGTGTTTTAGACTCAATTCCATTTCACTCATTGATCTTACCTTCCTTGCCCCTGGAGGTAATTGAGGCTTGCCACCCTTGGCCAGATGAGATGGCTGTCCACCTCCTGGTTGTGGTAAAAGTGGTTCCTACGTTGAGAAGGAGAATGCACCAAACTTTTAACTCCAAGATGCCTTGGTTCAGCGATGAATAACAATGCCTTGTCCATCAGAATAAAAACAGTACTGGTCTAGATTCAAGCAACATACAAGCACTTCCTTTCAGCCCAGCCAATCCATCTGAAAGAGCACTGCCTCCGTCACAAAATTCCCAGGCCCATATAGGTCCAGGGTGTGCCAAGTGTCCTCAGGATTCCATATCATATCCACCTAGGTGATTAACTAAATCTGTATCCTCATTTCATCCTTTGCTCCTCTCTTTTCTTACTTACTGGTTTCCGTCCAGCTGCACACAGGTACATCTCTCTAGAGTCAAATCCAGGGGTTATAAGAAGTGGAGGTGGGGAACTCATGGAAATGAGTTTTGTCACCAGTTAGTGACATCAGCATCAGGAAGAGCTGGAACTGAGCCAGCTTACAGGGAGCTGGGATCAGGGGCTTATCTGAAGTTAAAGGTTGCCATGGTTGCACTAAATGCTAATCGCTTTTCATCACACTGGCTAATGGGTGTGGAATTTTTGGCTCAAATTCCTTTCAGCTATTCCAGGCTAGCTCCTGAGAGAGCTACAGAGTTCTGGCTCCAGCTGTGCCCCTTCTTCTTTGCGCCCTTTAAAGAATGTGAATTATTCTTAGATACAGCCCCCTAAAATTTAGACAATGATTCACAGGAGAGTTGGAGATGCAGCAAGAGTGAAAAACAAACCACCTGCTTAGAATTCAGGGTCCAATTGTTGATAACACACCTAATCAGGTCAAATTGGTACAAAATGCTACATGTAAGTGTCTTCGGTATCTTACAGATGCTGCATGACCATGGTGGAAAAGGCCAAGTTGTCATATTACTCATTGGGAAATGGGAGGTAGTGAAGCTTTTAGGGCAAATCTAATCTACATTCACCTAACAAGTGCTGAATAAATACCAGCAAGTCTGGAGAGGGCATTTTTCTGGAGTCACAGTATTTGCTGGGTTGAGAGGTTTGTGTTTCCACCATCTCTCAGGTGCCATAAGCTGGTGGCACAATGGCATCCTTGGACCACACATGTTTTGGTCCCAGAGTCAATGTCCAATATGTCAGGCCATCAAGGCAGATGGCGAGCAAGACAATGTTTCTGAACTTTCGGAAAATCTACCACTTGAGAGTCCAGCTAGGGGAATGCCTGAAATTGGAAAATAATGTAATAGAATATTTGATCTGCCACCAAAGACCTTAGCTGGGAAGACTGCCACAGTGAAATGAGGGGACAGCTTGGCCGACTTCGATCTTTTAGCCATACTCTGTTACTGCCTGTTGGTGAGCTGGGCCCTGGGCTTAACATGGGGCCCCAAAGTGCCCATTTTACCTCTCCCTCTTCTGAACACTACACATTCACAGGCACACATTCCAGATAAGGTTTGGAGCTATAACCCCAGACTTGTAACATTAGCCTAAGAACAAAGGTCAAAGCCGGTGGTCCCTAGCTGTTACCTCAGAGGGCCTGTGGGTGGCCAACAGAGCGGATGGCAAGGTAAATGAGATGTCATTTCCATTTAACTCAATTTGCTTTTTCTCCATGCTGCCAGCTACTAGCTTGGCCTCTCTCTGAGGCCAAGTTGTTTTTCTGCGATTCACCAGAACCTTTCTGAATCTGAATACCTTGGTCCTCCAAGATTACCCTCGGTGAGTGACTAACTTGAAAGTGTCCATTCACATCCTACTTCTCAGGGTAAAGTGCCTGTCATTTCCCCCCACTCCCCAATATTCTCTGAACTTCTCAGCGTGCACCCTACTGTGGAAAGTTGCTTATTTTTCTTTTTATAATTGAAGTATGGATGATTTACAATATTATGTTAGCTTCAGGTGTATAGCAAAGTGATTCAGTTACATGTATAGTTATATTCTTTTTAAGATTATTTTCTGTTATAGGTTATTACAAGATATTGAATATGGTTTCCTGTGCTATACAGTAGGTCCTTGTCATTTATCTACTTTATATATGATAGTGTCTATCTGTTAATCCCAAACTCCTAATTTATTCCTACCCTCAGCTCCTGCTTTTCCCCTTTGGGAACCGTTAAGTTTGATTTTAAACACCTGCAGATCTATTGTCCCCACCTAGCTAAGGGAGCACCCTTGGCAAATCTGAAATGCTGGAGAGTTAATAGTTCCAGCAGCAGCCTTCAACCAGTAACAGATGGGGAGTCAGTAGAAAATACTCCAATTTCTTTGTTCCTTGTTTGGGACAATTCTGTAAAGCTTGTTCTAAATCTTCCCGTAGTTCCTTGTTGGGGTTGATTCCAACTGTCCACAGTGCCATCTGACTTGATAGCTGATAGCACATTGTTTTATGTGCTTCATTCCTTTTCTACTTCACGTACCCACTCCCACCTTGGTGTTTTCCCGATACCTCCAAAATAAATTATTTAAATGAATTATTTACAGTAGAATTTTCCTCTCAGGCTCTTCTTCGGAGAGTCCAAACTAAGTCAACCTCCATGCAGTAAGGTTGTGCAAGTCATTTTGTGAGATTGTGTATTTGGGGGCCTGCATTTGGCCCTGGGACTTATTTTACCAGGACTCATTGACTCTCCCTGGGAAGCATACAAAAAGCAAAGCAAACTACAGAAAACTAGGTCGATGAACACACGAAAGGAGGAGGTTGACATCTGTTAGCATACAAAGATGGCCAGCCCATCTTTATGCTTGGTTAAGGTCTATTCCCCAGAGTGAAGTATAACTCCCAAAGAGGACAAAGGGAGAATTTTCCTTTAATTTGCATAGAAAAGCTCCAGTCCTTTTGATGGCTCTTTTGGTCAATGATGCCCATTCAGTTGGGGCTGGGGTGGGATGGGGGAGGCTGAGTGCTCTTACTGGTGACCTGGTGGGTGAACAAAGGACCAACCCGGGCACAGAAAGGGGGAAACTGACTGCTCCCACAGAGCTAGTGAAGGGCAACTTTCATCTAGGTCTTTAGTGTTAGGAACTTCAATAGTTAGAAGGGGGAATGGGGTAGAGGGTGATAATTATTTGTTCATTCCACAAATGTGTAATTTAGTACCAGCGATGTGGCAGGAATCCTGCTTGGCAAGGAGAAGAGCAGTGAGCAAGAAAGACAGGACCTTGCCTTCTCGGAATTTGGACTGAAGCTCTATTCATATTGAATTGTACGTAACTCTAATAGACAATAAAGTTTGGGAGTAGTTATGATAAAAAATAATTTGAGGGACAGGTGAGGAGGTCGCTTTCAATAAGGTGGCCAGGGGAGCGCCTTCCTGGAGTAGTAATGTTTTGGCTCAGGCTTGAAAGATGAGATAAAAACAGCCATGAGAAGAGCTGAGGGAAGAGCACCCACAAGCCATGCACCAGGAGGCTGTTTGCCAGGCCAGGCTGGTGATGTTTACAGTCTGGCTGAGAAGCCGTATGGCCATTCTGATAACTCATGAGGTCCTAGCCCGTGACTCCTCAAGTTCCCACCCCTACACAATCAGCCAACACTTCATTCCTCCATTGATTTTCAAATTAGGCTGGGTGTGTCCTCCTTGAGTTACTCGAGAATATAGTACAGGATATGCCACAGGATAAGCCAAGGGTATAGCTTTCACTTATTCATTCACTCAGTATTCACGGAGTGTCTCCTGTATGCAGGCAGAGTGCTGTACTAAGCACTAGTGTGTAATGATGAGTGAAACAGAGTCTTTGTTTCGTCAAATTGGCGGGTCACCTCCCTAGAGCATCAGCTACACACACACACATACAGATTCGTAAGAGTTAAATACAATGGTGGCAGAGGAAGGAATTAGCCCATATACTCTAGGCAATTGTTGTACTTGTTCATTACTTCTAAAGAAACTGAAATAGACATATATACCCTCCAAAGGACTCAGTCTAATGGTATGCTGGTGCTAATATCCGTGGTCCGACTTTTCCGTGTGTAGTATTACCTCTCAGCTGCATATCCCACTTCTTTGCACTGCTGTGTGATGCTGGTGCTGGGCCTTGTAAGCATTTCCCTCTGCTGACTGGCAGAATGTTAGCCTTTGTCAAAAGAGGACAGTGGTATGGTCCTTCAAGGCTCTAGAGGCAAGAGGTCTACCCTAGGGCTTCAGTCTCCTATTACTTCTTCTGCAGTATGGGAGCTGAGTGATCTATATGGATCAGCTCCAGGGGAGCCCCCAGGTCAAGGCTCTCACCCCTGCCTGCCCAGACCTGACAGTGGCAGCCACTTCCAGAGGCCAGCGTGGGTCTGTGCCCTCTGGCAAGTTTCTCCACCATCCGAGACTGCATGATCTCCGGTATCTGCACCCTCTTCAGAGAGGTCTGCACTTTGCCTTGCAGGCAGAAACTTGGGTCCTTTCTTCCTCACTGCCCGCTCTTCCTCAGCACAGAGAGAGGAGTTGCTCTTTGCTCCTACTGCTTCTGGGCCTCTTAGAATCTCTTTTCCCGCCCCCTCCCCCCTTTTTTTGGTAGTTAGCCATCTTCTCCTAGTTTACAATTCTTTACATTAACATTTTTCTATTCAATTAGCCAGTGAGGTTTCTGTCTTACAGCCGGTCCCTGACTTGAGACTTGAGTCCAGGATTATGAAAACAGTTCAGTTTCGTTTGGGCTCAAGCAGTGTGGTATATTGAATGACTCCTTCAAGGTAGGAGGGAAAAAAAAAAAAAGAAAAAAGATCAGTTCACTTTCTGAAACCCCGGACTAATTTCACAGCCCTGTGTCACGCGAGGAGCCTGTGAACGATCACGTGTCCCCAGGCTTTGCAGCTCTACCACAGTGACAGAGGTGGTTAAAAATTGATGCTGCCATTCCAAAGAGCAGATTTCATTTTTCTCCCAGCTCTGGCTTGCTTCAAGGTTGAGGAAATTATTGGGATGGATAGAAAAAGATCCAAAGCAGCAGCTTAGCCCCTGGGATTTGAATACAGAAAAGTATTCCTAGCAAAGTTAGTAATGTGGGGGCGCTTCGTGCCCCAGGACTGTATCTTAGAGCTGGTGTGGTGTAGAAGGGACAACATGGGGGCATCTGGCAGTACTGCACAGTGGTTGAGCACGCAGACTCCTCTGGCTGCCTAGTTAAATCCGGGCTCAGCCACTTTTTGTATGATCTTCACCAAATTACTTCACATGTCTTAGTTTCCTCATCTGTAAAATGGGGACAATAATAGGACCTATATCTTAAAAAGCTATTGTGAGACTGAATGAGTTAACATATAGGAAGTGCTGAGATGAGTACCTGGCACATCGTATGGGCTGTGTTAGCTTCCATGGCAGTGATGGTGATGGTGATAATGAATGGGGTAAGTGCGAGGAGAGATAAAGGTGGACACAAGAAGAAGAAATGCTGTGAACACTTACTAAATACTGCGTTCCACGTATTTACATGCCACATCTCGTTTCATCCTCTAACATAAGATGGTTTTCACACTACAGATGAGGAAGCTGAGCCTTAGGTGGGTTAAGCCCCAAATCATAGTTAGCCAACGGCAGAGCCCAGCTCGGGTCGGGTGAGGGTTTTCAGCATGTCTGCCTGGCACTAGGTGGTTGCAGTGCTTCTGATTCACAGATCTTCTCTCCCTTGCCAGTCTTTCCAGGCTGAGGTCACGCCAAGCCCCTGCAGGTTTTCTTGAGAGTGAAGAGTCCCTGACTGTGATCACTCCCACCTTAGGACACTGCTCCGTGCTGATGCCGTTGCCTGGGAATTTTCTTCTCCTCCTCCTTACCTAATTAACTTAGCATCAGATCGTTTCCTAAGTGAGACTGTTTAGGATGATGGAGTCTGTTTATGAGGCTAGGTTGGCTGCTTCCCAATCCCAGTGCCCTGGTGTGGACTGGCCTGCCTGGCAGATGACTTGCCTTTTTCTAATTCTACAACTTTACTTGTGACACTGCGAGTCCACGGGGCAAATACGCTGGAGCCAGAGCCTTTTCCTAATTCACCCTAAGGTTCCAGACAGCCTGTCAGTGATCTGACCTCCTCGCCCAGGTCCATTCCCCTGTTATGAGGTCTCATAGGATCCTTGACATTGCTTTTAGAGTACTTACCACTGTTGTAATTTTTCCAACTTTTTATTGTTAAAAAATTCAAGCACATAAAAAAATTGAATGATGAATACAAGGTACACATTTTCATTAACTACCTAGATTCCTGTATTGTTAACATTTTTCATTTGCTTTTACTGGCTGTATACCTGTTTATCTTTCATTAAAATTTTGTCACAGTAGAACACCTACAGAAAAATGCTCTAATTGTAAGTGTACAGCCTGATGAATGTTTGCAAAGTGAACATCCCTGTTTATGGGGCACCACTCTGCCCCTGTGGCTTGTACCCTCCTCACAGGAAGGGGAGCTGCATGGCAGGGGATGTGCACATTCCATGCTCTTATCCCTCTGAGTACCTGCAATTCCAGGTTTTCTGCCCAAATAGCCATCAGTGCACCTTCAGGTCCTCTTCTCCAGGTCTGTTTCCAAAGACCACATCCCACGAGGCCTGGCTGGCAGCCTGGGGGTTGCTTTTAACTGGAGATGAGAGCAGAGTGTGGACGTCCAGGCTGGGATATCCATACATGTTTATGAAAGGTCCCTTTGCAGTGTGGGATGGAGCCACACTGGGTGCCTTCAGTTGCTCTGTCCCAGACCCCACCATTGTTACAAGGTGGCCTGTGTCTTAGAGTCTCAACATTTAGGGGACATGATATTCTGCTTCATTCATTCAACTACTCATTCTTCCATCTATTCAGCAAATGTTTACAGAACACAAGCCATGCCGGACACTCGGGGCCCAGATAGATTACGCAGCAAACAGCTATAAGCATCCCAGGCAGAGATGACATGCAAATCCAGGCAGTCTGGCTTCAGAGCCACACTTGACCACAATGCTATTATTGTAGAATATTGAACCACAGACAAAGGGGAATGTGGGTTAAAAAATAAAGCATTGTTTTATTCTCTTTTCTATATTCTACCTCTGCTTACTTCCACCCTTGCCCAAACTCACTGTTCACCAGCAGAGGGACTGTGCATACGCATAGGAAAACCTACATAGAGAACAGCATTCAGGTCAGATGCTGTGAGCACACACACAAGAAGAACCACCAGAGGCCAGAAGCTGGGGCAGGGCGGCTAGGGGATCTGAAGAGATGGGACTTTAATGGTGTCTGAAAGGAGCTGAGGACGTGCAGCAACAGAGAAAAGCCAGGACTAAGCTACTTGGCAGAGAGGTGGCATCAGCACTTCCAGGTGGCCCAGCACCCACTGAATGACTCCCCTCGTGAATTCTGACTCAGACTCAGCACAGCAGAAAATATCCCTGCCAGCCTCCCCTCCCTTTTTCAAGGATGACTGCCGAGCCCTGCCTGCCCACTTTCCCCTTCCTGTTTAGCCCCTGTAAGAACCAAGAAAGGAACTGTTGCCAGTGTTCCCTTAAGGAGTGGTTAGGAAAGAAAAATTGCCACCCCCTGGGCTTTCGACCACTGCCTTCCACCACGAGCCTCTTAAACATCTCCTCTACTCCTCAGCGTACGAACAAAGCATATCAAGATTTTCAGCCTTTTCTGTGGCGCCTTTGAATACACCTTTTACCATCTGTTGGGGGTGGTTAGTCTTCAGTGGGTCCCCCTCCTTCAGCTGGGAGACCTGAAGGAGGAGGTGAACGCAGGCGGACACTTGGAAAGATTTCCTCCAGCCCTAGTGTGTGTCAAAAATGTTTCTATCAGATCTCACTTAAAAGGAGCCTCACAGCCCACATCTCTTGTCCAATCCCACTTGTTAATGAAAAAATAACTCTTTGCGAACAAAGAATTGGCAAAGAAATGCTGGAAATTATACTAAATTTTAGTCATCCTTAATCATCCCCCTCCAGTAAGACAAGTAGAATAAACTTCTTATAGAGTATCTACTTTAAAATCTTCCCTAGCCGAATTATTTTTCAGCATGAACCAGCAGCAGAGGCTGTGGGTGTCCCAGGCGCGTCCACTCACTTTGACAACTTCATTGCATGCCTCTAGGTCTCTGAACTCCCTGTACCTGCACTTCTTCCCCTGTGGGATTTCTCTGGCCATCAAAGAGCAGGCTGGAAATGCACCTCCCTCCCAGTAGCCCTCAATGAGTTTCTGATGGGAGTTGATGGACAGATACCCCAGCTCCGTGTCCTCGTGTGGAATGGCTCTGAGGCAAGGGATCTGTGCTGACTCTCAGAGTTTTCCCAGAAGGATTAAGCTTCACTTCCCCATGGCAGTAACAGTTTGACCACACAGCCTTTGTTCCCTGCTCTGTCTCATTCCCCCCAGCCCCAACACAGAGTGCTTTCTAGAATCACCTCCCAGGTAAATTACCTCCCCTCAAATCCTTGTCTTGGGCTCTAGTTCTGGATCCCAAACCAGGAATCTTTGTTTAGCTTTTTTATGTTAGGGAAAACTAGGTACTACAACTTCAAGAAGTTCTTTTTAAGTAGGATAAAAAAGCAATGAGACTGTTTTCCCTGCAAGCAAATGTTAGGGAATTCTGCTTGCTTTAATTTGGAACTAATTGCTTATGTATTTGTTTAGATTGTGTCCAAGTCAAGGCCCTTTTATTTTTAAGTAATTCAAGACCCACTTATGTTAGATATATTTTTGAAAGCAGGGGCGAGGGACTTTTCCATAAAGACACTGAGGTGTTTGTCAAGGCCAGAATGCACCTGAGGCAGAGGGAGGAAGTGGAACTAGGAAGTGGACAGCCATCCTGCTCTTCTTCTGGGACTGCAGGTTCTCTTATTTTTCCTTCATGTAGCACATCTGCTTCTCTTTCTTTAGACCATTTCCTACCGCACCATATGAATGGGCAAACATGGTCACATGATAACTTTTGAGTTTTCCTATTTACTGTTCTACCACTGAACCAATTCAGAATTCCAGGGAGAGAGCCCTGATTGGCTCACCTTGAGTCAGATGTCATCTCTGATCCAAGTAGTGGTGGTGAGAGGGCTGGAGGGGCAGTATTAACACACCCCTGCTGGAGTGTATGCCTCCGGGGAGCTCAAAGCAGTGTGCTGAGACCTGGGGATACCCCCAAAAGAGTGTTACACAAGCTCAGAAGCAGAGAAGGATAAGAAAACAATTTTTTAAAATTAAAAACCTTTGGTTCTCTGCATTTGGTCATCATCTATTTGGACATTTGAAAAAATTCCACTACTTTTCAAGGGGGCAAGTTTCTGCATATAGTGTGCAATGCAAAAATGCCCCTACTGATTGATACCATGCCAAAGGTCACTCAACTAAAAAAATGTTCTTATGGTCAGTGAGCTAAAAACAACAAAATGGTTTCTAAAGTACTTTCACCTGGGGAAAGGAGCAAAAATGTAGAGTTTATCCATTACCTGTCATTGGACTCCCAGCCATTCCATTTCTAATGTGTGTAGTATCCATGTAGAGAGGGCAGGAATGCTGCCTCACTTTGGATGACCTTGGGAGCTAAACTTTCAGTATGTATTATTTTTCACTTCAAGCATGCTTGGATTTGAGTGCCAGCTCTGCCAGTGTCTAGCTGTTTAACTTCTGAAAACCTTCCTTTCTCACAGATGAGGACATTAGTTTGATTAAGTATTCATGCATAAACTGCCTGGCATACTGGGGGGTGGGTATAGGAGTACAATTAATGTTAGCTATCGATGTTGTTGTTGTTATTGTTATTGTTATTAATCCACTCTTCACGTAACATTTCTCATTAAAATATAGCATTTCCCATCAAGAGAGCAATGGAAACTTACAGGGGTCGTTGAAATGATGAGTTCCACGGACTTTCAGCCTCAGTCAAATACTAATTCTTACCTTAATTACCTTTGTGTTAACTTCTCTCTACTTCAACTTTCTGATCTGTAAAATGGGGATTAATCATTACAGTAGCTGCCTCTTATGGTTACAGTTAGGATTAGATGAGATGTAAAGCACTTAATACAATGCCTGGCACAGAGGACGTACTCAGTACATGAGAGCCCGTAATAGTGATAGTTGTTGAATAGTTTTCTTGTTGAAAGTCTGCTCTCTAGCCTGCAGGTGAGATGAGGTGAGGAGGGGGTCTTTATAGAAATACACATAGATCCTCATAATTCACACACAGTATGTCGCTAGCCCTGTCTCGGTTGAAAGGATATCCCAATAGAATTAGATTAATATCCCAGTTATTAATGGTGAAGCTTAGTGTCAAAAATCGTATTTTTTTTCCTGAAGGCAAAAAGAAGCCTGCTCTATATATGACACTGCTAGGCATAGGACAGATTTGCTACTTCAGGGTGAAATATTCCAGACCAACAGATTCATGAATATATATTTCAGCCCAAGTTCACTGGTAAGAGAAACTCATATTAGGTCTATGTTTGTCTATTAGGCAAGCCACAGCTTTAAATACCAGCTTGTCTACTTTTTGAATTTGATTCACATTTATTTTTGTGATTCCGATAAACTGCTGTCCTTAGTTGCAAACTTTCTGCTCCACTGCCGTCATCACGTTTGCAGCACTGACCCGGGTACTGACCCTGGGCTGGTCAGTGTACAATGTACAGTTATCTGGACATCAGTTGTCCAGGTGATTGTGATGCAGACTTAGTCTGGAGGACCCCAGGGGTGATGGACATGAGGTCAACTTTGAATTTAGTCCACTTTTACAGATACACTTTTACAGATATCTGAAAGGGATGATCAAGGAATAAAGAGAATGAAAAGATGAGTAGCTCGTGGCCCCTCTTGGCCATCAGGTATGATAATAACGGATTTCAAGAGTGCTCTTCCTATGACGTGCAGTCTGTCCACTGGCTTTTGAATCTCAATGCTATAACTCTTTATTGTACAAACTTAGTAAGTTATTTCATCATCATACCTCTGTTCCTTTATTTATAAAGCAGAGCAGTAATAGTTCTTCCTTCATCAGATTGCTGTGACATTTAAATGAGATAATAAATATAAAGCACTTAGTATCTGGTACATAAGAAGCACTCCAAAAAATGTCTGTTGTAATGGCTATAATAATCCTATAATTATATTATATAGATAAGGAAATTGAAGATAGGAAGATGGTAGGGTGAAAAGGTTTCATTGACTCAAATAACATTCAAATTAGGGTTCGTGAGCCCAAAGTCCTCACAGCATTCTGAAGACAGATCAGTCTGTATCACAAAGAATTGGGATTGGGGCCATCCCCCGCCAATCAGGATTGACTAAATTCAGTTTTTAAGTGTTTTCTAAGTGATTTCATTCAGTGAAAACAACTCTTGGCTTGGGTACCAGTCAAAAAATGAGGCTGGCTTAAGTGTTGCATCTTACCCAGTTCTTCTCTCCACCAGCCTGTGTTCTGTGAACCCTTTCCAAGAGCCCCAGCTCATCTGGGAGGGTAAGAGCAACAAAGAGTCCATGTGCTCAGCTCACACAAGCAATAGAATTTTTTGAGTCTCTTCTATAACTTTTGAAAGTTTTTAGAGAACAAAGTGAGGGGCCCGAAGTTAGGCAAGTGTGGGAGTAGTAAGGAAATCTGTCTCCTCAAGCTGTCTTGAGGATTAAATGAGATAATGTATACAGAGTGTTTCTAGGTACAGTGACAGCAATTAGTAAGTAATCAGTGAGTGGCAGCTTTGCTTGAAGGAAAGCAGTCAAATAAGCCAGAAAAAAAAATGTCCTTGTCCAACTCAGAAAAGACTTATTTAATTCCACTTAGGCTGATAAAATGCCTTTAAAGGGCAGAATCAGCATTCATTATGTGTCCCTTTAAGACTGAGGCCCATCCCAAGTGCCAACCCTCACCTTTTGGCAAAGGCCAAATGACCCTTAACTCAGGTACTGACCATGGGATACTCAAACTGCCAGGCCACTCAGCTTGACAGTAGGATTTCTTGGCTTTTAGAAGATTAATCAGCAGGTTTCTTCTTCAGTAACTGAAGTCTGCATGTGGCAGATTTAAGGTGGTGACCTCTCCTCTGGTGTGCCTTCTGCTGTGCACACTGAGGGGAGGAGTTTCTCTCGAGAGCCCTTCTAGGCAAGCAAACGTCTGGTTATATTGAGGGGATCTCTCAGACCAGCATTCAGGTCCTTTCTGCAACTTCACTAGCCACGTGCTCTTCAGCCAGGTGCTTGACCTCCCCAATTCCTTATTTTCTTGTCGGAAAAATGAAGATAATGATAACGATACCTACGTCAGGTTGTCAAGTTTAAACGAATAATGAATTGAGAGATGAAGGACTTCTCATAGGGCCCAGCTCCTCGTAAACACTTGGTAAAAGGTGACTGTTGTTATTGTTTTCATGGGTATTGTTATTTCTGCTGCTGCGGCTACTATCATTTAGATTTTCCTTTAGATGAGGAAATGGGGTAAGAAGAGAATCTACCATTTAGAGTTATTGTAAGGAATACTATTGATGGACACTGTGCTGAGCTTCTTAAGTGAACATTTATTATAAAAACAATAGCTAATACGACAATCTTATTGCTCCCATTTACTTTTTTACACATTTGGCTTGTACCTTGGTTGAAATAGTGTGACCAGGTGGAAAATTGCCACAGTCAGGGAACCATTAGTAGTAACGGCTGTTGGCTGACCCAGAATGTAAAGTTTTTCAGGGCATGAAGTTACATCTGTCTCCTCCTTGCTTAGTTTGACGGATTGTTTTAAAGGGTCTAGTATTGTCATACCAAAAAAAAAAAAAATCATCGAAGTGTGCTAAGAAAAGGATCTCTGGGGCATGTTTGAGCACTAAAAACACCTCCCCCAGATAACCCCTATTGTGCAGCTACTGCATATCAGTCCTGCCAGGAGCACCATAAATCACCTCTAAATTGACTATTATGTCATCCTTGGGCAAGGGGAATGACAAATAATGTGGGCCAACCTCCTGGATTCCAGGGAGATAGTTTTCTTGCTCACGTCAACTCAGATAGAAGTGCTTGGGAGCAGTGCTGAATTTATGCCCTGCTTTGTTAATCTCCCTCTCCCTTTTTTAATGCAATAAACAATCAGGGGAAGTTAGTTCTTACTTCCTGACATAGTGATGGTGGATGAAAATGTGGTTGATTCAGAGATGCTGTCACTGTCTTCAACTGTCTGAAATGCCACAGAGGAAGTAAGAACCTTCTAGGAAGATATACTTTTGCAGATAACTGAAATGGATGATGAAGGAGTAAAGAGAATGAAAAGATGAGTAGCTTGTGGCCCCTCCTGGCCATCAGGTATGATAATGACAGGTTTCAAGAGTGCTCTTCCTATGACGTGCAGTCCATCCATCTAATCCTCCTGAGCAGGTAGGGAGTGAAAAGTTATTCAGGGGTAGTGCTAGGTACCCTTTATGAATTATGCATTTTAAACAAACTCGCATGAACCAGAGCACTCAAGTAAAAGCCTTTTAGCCAGAAGGAGGCCACTGAAGAGCCCAGCTATAGATCTCAGTGATGGTTTTTAAACGCTGTGTTTCACGGCCCACATCAAGCAGGAGACTGCCGTGTTGGCTCTGATTCATTTCTTAGTTGCGATCCACTCCCATTCCCCCATGGATGGCCATCTTAACAGCTTTGTTCATCGTGGAGCTTTCAAAAAGCTGCACTCCTTGAGAAGAGAATTACTAGGATCACTGAGTTCTTGTTTTAGGGACTATGAGCAGGAAGAAGCAATGTCCCGTGGGCTCCTGAGTGCCACTTATGCCTTAAGTCATAGATTAAAAAGGCAAAAGGAAGGGGAGAGGATGGGAAGTTGCACATTGTTTAAGAAGAGGACAGTGGTAGAGAGAAACAGCAAAAAGGAAGAGGCTTGGAGAACAGTAAATGCCACCCAGAGATATATAAGGTGTTAATGTCATGGGCTGCTCACCTCAACACAAGACTGGGTTTCAGTGACAGATGAAGTAAATGTAATAAGAAACACACACACACACACAGAACTAGGAATCAAGGTACATAGACTTTGAACACTGTCGCCTGCTGGATACCCAATAATCAGTAGCTGAAATAAACAGCACTGGGTGGAATGGAATCAAAATGAAACTATTTGACCCAACACTTACTATCAGCTAATTGAGGGAATTACAATTAATATCTAACATTTATTGAGCAGTCAGTATGTACTGGGTGTTTTGGGTGTGCGCTTGCTTTGTCACATTGAACTCTCTCACCCAGAAGGAAACTCAGGCTCAGAAGGGGCTGAGCAGTTTTTTCAGGGTCATATAGCCAGGAAGTGACACTTCTATGACATATTGACTGGAAGTGACACAGCTGTGATTTGAACTGAAACAGTTCTCTTGCTAGCCCTCTTCAAGATTATACCATACTATCTGGCACAAGTCTCTTAACTTGTCAGAAGGTGACCATAATCTATGCCTTACCTGCCTTGCAAGGTCACTGGTGGTTTCAGTGAAAAAAAGGACTGGGACCCAAAGTGAGCAGTCAGATGCCGCCAGGATGAAGTGCGTCGTCATTATTTGCTAAGTCCAGTCTGTAATCGTGGTTGAAGAGCACAGGCTTAAGGGGCAGATATCTGGAGCCGCGTTTCAGTTGTGCCGCTTCCTCACTATGTGAGCTTGGGCAAGTTATTGAACCTCTCTGAGCTTCAGTTGCCCCATTTATAAACTGTGGATAAAAGTGATCCCGACTGCATAGAGGTTTTTTGAGGCTTAAGTGAGATAATGCCTTTAAAATGTTAGGCACAGTGCCTTAGACATGTTCAGCATTCAGCAAAGAGTAACTTCTGTTCATATTGCTTTCCTGCCTCTGTAAGTTAGTTCTCTGCAAGCACTGGCGAGACTGTGGTTCAAAAACCCATAGCTAGAGGATCCCACACCTGTCCCAGAGCCGCTGATGAGCCACAATCACTCTGATTACCCTCCTGCAGTGCTGAGGACAGCCTGCCTTGAATTAGTGCTTGAGACCTCCTAGGCCATCTTGATGGCTAGATTGACAGGAGCAATGATTGTTCAGCTTCTGATCATCGTGACAGCAAAGCCTCAACTTCACTGAAACCACCCAGTCAACTATCTTTTGAGACTAAGTGTCTTTGGAGTCTAAGTCTTTGTAGGACTGTCTTTCTTGTCTAAGTAAAACCCATTGCCCCTTTCCTTGCTGGAAGAAATTTGTCACCTCCTCCCATGCAGCGAATTTAGGGGGCTGTTGCTAACAGCTAGGCTTCATTAGAAAAATAAATATACCTTTTGTTTTCATTTTGGCCCTGTTCAGAAGAGTATGAAACTTCAGCCTGTGTGACCTAATTAAGGAAATATTGCTTCTGGAGGGACACCTGAAATATTGTTTTGTGCTCATTGATTTGATAAGATATTTACTAAGCACCTACTATATGCTAGATATTTGGTATAATACTGTGACATAAGCCCCAGCATCAAGGCACTGATCTTGCTGGAGAGGCTGATCATAGTAAAATACTTGGCCTGATTTTTTTTTTATCTCATTGTCTGTACCCTGTCTTAACTCCTTCCTAGACTCCAACTTCTAAGGGGTTGCCAGGATGAGCTTTCTAGGATCATGCTACTCCATTCAGTGGATTCATATTGACTACTAAAGAAGAAAACCAGTCTAAGTTCTCAGTGTGCCCCAGGAGACGCTGCACCATCTGACCCCTCCTTCCGTACAGACCCTAATCCCTCCTCCCTCCTGTCCTAAATTCTCTCCTAACCAGTGTGAGCTGGCCCCTGGGCTGTTCCCCAGCAGGACACGGTGTGTCTGTCATGTTCACCATGCCTACAAGGTAGGGGTGTTTCTAGGCTCCATTCCCTACCTGTGCCTGGGTGTCTGGACTTGTCCTCCATGTCTGTTGTCTGGTTACCTTCCCACGAATCCTTCATGCTACAATTCCTGGCCCTTAGGGATAGTACTTCTGGGAACCCTCACTGGACTGTAAAGTCTTCTCTCATTTGATTATAATTTTTTATTATGTGTTTGCTTTCTTATCTGCCTTTCCTACTGCATCCAGTGCTAGATGTACAATAGATGCTGAATGAATGAATAAAATACAAAACCCATCATCTAAAACCACAAGATAATGCTCCTGGCACTCTGATAGTGATACTAATGATAACAAAATATAACCATTTCATTACTTCAAACATGCTGATGTTGAAGTGATTCAGACAGTCAGTCAGTAGCAGAACCAGACCCTGGACTTGAGATTGCAAAGTCCCTGTATGCAGCTGCAGTTCTTGGTCCTCACCATCTGACCTTGATTTTGGAGGGTTGGGGTGTGATTTGAAACCAAAATCCACTGACCAGAAGTGAAGGGAATCACTTATTTGAAATCAATATAATGTAATCATCAATATCAATAATACATATCAATATAATATGGAAATCACTTATTGTTTTAGGAGACCTAACATAGTATAGGCATCTGGTACATAAAGTGATGTTTTCAAATTCTCATCGCTCAGATGTCTAAAGTGGTAAAAGAGCACTCATCTGACTTCAAATTTTCCCCTTTCTTCTGTCCAAGTTTGATATTATACAAGTTTTTATGTGTATGCATTTTAGCTTCTCTGGCCCTCAGTTTTGCAAAATGTGGGTAATTAGAACGAAGTATTTTTATATAATCTTCCTCCTTCCAGCTTTAAAGCTTATTTATGAAAATATTCCATGAATGTATACAGCAATATATGAATGTATCAACTGAACATGAGAACATATTCTCTATCAAGCTTTGTGTCCACTCCTGGGGAGAGCAGAACTATCTGGACAGACTCATGACACTCAGTAAAACTTACGCTTATATTTAGTAACATCCTGTGGTTTTAAACCTGCCAGAAAGCTGAGTATAGAAGGTTAAGAGAGAATTATAGTTTCTACTCAGCTAGGTAAATACATAATTAATTACTAACATATATTCTAACAAAAATGTCCAAATTAGTTGACTTTTTTTTAAAATAAAAAGAACAAAGGGATTCATCTTGACCCCTGGAAGGTCCCCTTAATCATTCTTTTGATCAGAATTTTCTCAGAGGGAGTCAGTCAGTTTCCTGGAATGCCTTCCTTGGCTCACACCTGCCTCCACGCTGATGCTGATGGGGTCCGGGCAGCCTATCAGGCGCTCAGCTTTGGAGAACATGTTTAAATTGTTAAATTATTAATTATCAATTATCACTGTGCTGGCGTGCACTTCCCCTGCTCACTGCACTTCCTTGTCAGGGTTTTAACTTTCTCCTCTTTTGATTTTTTGGGGGAAAAGACATTAAGAAGGAAAAACATCTGCCAAAACAGAGCTCACCAATATCCTACAAATTAAACAATTTCCAGTTATTTTAGGCTTGCATTTTAGTTGGTTCAGAAAGGATAAAAATGTTCAGAAACTCTGCCTTTCTGTCTTGATGGCTATTGTATGCGGTGCTGCTGTGAACATTGAGGTGCATGTATATTTTCAAATTAGAATTCCCTCTGGATGTATACCCAAATGTGGGATTACTGGATCCTATGGTAGGTCTGTTTTTAGTTTTTTGAGGAATCTCCATACTGTTTTCCATAATGGCTCCACCAAACTGCATTCCCCCCAGCAGTGTAAGAGGGTTCCCTTTTCTCCACGCCCTCCCCAGCATTTGATGCTTTTCAATTGGAAATATTCTCATAGTCCCTAAACTTTAAGTGTTGGGTTAACTGTTGCTTTTTTAAAATTCTTGCTCCACATATAATTTTTGTAGTACAGATCATCTAAATCTTGGGCTTTTCATTTGGAATTCTCATTTAATTGAGATCCAGTATATCTATCTTTAACTTATTTTTAGAAGTTAAAATCATGAGATGGCAGTATTATTTAATAAGTGTAAAAGTCAACTAAATCACCACTAGCCAGGGTTCTCCAGAGACATAGAACCAATAGGATATATAGAGAGATATGTAAGAGGAGATTGATTATAGAAATTGGTTCACACAGTTATGGGGGCCAAGAAATCCCACAGCGTGCCATCTGCAAGCTAGAGAACTAGGAAGGTTTGTGGTACAATTCAGTCCAACTTTGTTGGCCTGAGAACTAGGAGAGTTGATGACGTGATGTAACTCCCAATCCTCGGTCGAAGGCCTGAGAACTGAGGGGCTGCTGGTGTCAGTCCCAGAGTCTGAAAGCCTGAGAGTCAGGAACTCTGAGGGCAGGAGTGGATGGATGTCCCAGCCCAAGAAGAGAGAGAGAATTTGCCCATTCTTTGCCTTTTTGTTCTGTTCAGGCCCTCAAAGGATTGGATAATGCCTGCTTCCACAGAGGAGGGCACATCTCTTTACGCAGTCTATTGAATCAAATGTTGACCTCTTCCAGAAAAACCCTCACAGACACACCCAGAAATAATGTTTTACCAGCATCCCCTAGCTCAGTCAAGTTGATATAAAAGTAATCATCACAAATGCTGTGTATTTATTGCCAGTTTTGGCCCTTACAGTCTCATTGGGTTAGATCACCAGTTTGTTCTGCCAGCCATCTTACCAAGAATTATTATTGAGAAAATGACCATAAGATGCAGGTAATATGCTAAACCCTGAGCATACAACTTTAAAAGTGATTGTCCGTGACTCGAGGAGCTTAGAGATAAGACATTGTCATTAAAAGTCGAGGGTCACTCCTGTGTTCATTGCAGCATTATTCACAATAGCCAAAATATGGAAATGTACATCAACAGAAAAATGAATAAAGAAAATATGGTATATACATATAATGGAATATTACTCAGCCTAATAGAGAAGGAGATTCTACCCTTGGCAAGAACATGGATGAACCTGGAGGACATTATGTTAAGAGAAACAGCTTCAGAAGGACAGATACTCTGATTTCACTTAACACAAGTTATCTAAAATAGACTAATAAGCAGAGAACAGAATGCTGGTTGTCAGAAATTAGGGGAAGGGGAAATGGGGAGTTGCTATTCAAAGAGCATAAAGGGTATAAAGCTTCAGATATGCCAGATGAATGATTTCTAGAGATCTACTGTAGGACAGTGTGCCTACAATAACAACACAGTATTGTGAACCTGACAGTTTGTAAAGAGGGTAAACCTCATGTTAAGTGTTCTTAACACACTTACACACACATACACATGTGCACACACCCGGAGACACAAGGAAATTTTAGAAGTGATGGGTACATACGTTACCTTGACTGTAGTGATGGTATCACCACATTTCATACTATCATTGCATAGTTCTCAAATACTACGCATTTGTCCAAACTCATCAAACTGTATACATTAAACATGTACAGTTTTTCATAAAAACAAAACAGAACAAAACCCCAAAGGTGATATCTGTTATGTGAGAAATGACCCACAGCAAGAGTAAATGCTTTATGAATTCATAGGAGGAAACAGATCACTTTGGGCTGGTGTCATCCTTGAAGACTTCTTAGGGGAAGAATTTGAGTTGGAATTGAAGGATGCTTAGAGTTTGACAAACAAAGGAGAGGAGCAAGGGCAAAGAGGTCAGACAGCATGGCCCTTCTGGAGAGCCACTCTGGGCTGCATCACAGAGTTTGCTGTAGGGAGGTGGATAAAAAGGTTAAAAAGCCATGCCTGATTGTGGCAGGCCCTGAAGAGTAAGTAGAATGGGGAGTTAGGCTTTATACTGTAGCCAAATGAATGTTGAACTCCTTAAGATTAAGCTGTATGAGAAATTTTATTCATATTAGTGAAATAGAATGAATAATACAGCTCAGTTTTTTCTGTCCAGTATGTTTACACTGTTTACATTGGTGGATGTGAAATGGTTGTTTCAGTTGTCTCAACCAAAACCTGAAATTTCAACCAAGCACATCAACTAGCTTTATCAGAGAAACACTTAAATTGCTTATCATCTAAGGAAGAGCCAGGGTAGAGACAGAGGAAATTTTAATCTGAAGATGTATGTTTGCAAACTGTGAGTCTGCAATTAAGGTTTTTTTAATGTTAAAATCTTGAACATGTTGAAACGAAAAAAGTGATTCAACATTTTTGACTAATTTGGCTAAATAACCAGTATCTAATTAATTCAGTCTAGCACTTAAAATACTGGTACATACCAACACAGACTAAAGAGCTTCTCTAAAACTCTGTATCTTTTTTTTTCCCTCTAGGAGTTCATACAATTTGTATGTATCTTTCCTTTGGCAAATGATAAGTAGTGAAGTTAAAAAATAAACATGCTTAGAAAGAGCTGTCCTCCTCCAAATGACTAGCATGAATTATCAAACATCGTGAATTTTAATCAGAAAACCAGCCTTAATTTGGTTTCACTAGGTCTAAATTAGTGTACACGTCCCCATGTTCCTCATCACCATTTGGGGGATCCCCCTCATCTTCTTTTGAAGGGCATGGCAGAACAGGTGCACATTTATTCCACAGTAAACCAAGTAGAGTTGATAAAGGAATCTTTATCTCTGTCTCTGAAAATATAAACAGTCCTCAGACCTCACGAGTATCATGACAAAAACTAGTTCTTGGTGTCTCCCCTCAGCGGATTACGCAGGATTGGCAAACTCCAGCCCATGAGCCAGATCTAGCCCACGACTATTTTTGTAAATAAAACACGGCCTCTGTAAAACACAGCCACACTGACTGCCTTACCCATCGCGTACAACTACGTACTTTCATGCTGCTACCGAAGACCTGAGTAGTTGTGACAGAGCCTGTATGCCCAGAAAGTCTAAAATATTAATTATCTGGATTTTTTCAGAAATAATTTCCTGATCTCTGAATTAGACAATTGCATATCATTAGTGTTGTCACTATTATTAAAAATTATTTTTACTTCATGTTACCTTTAAATTTCCAAAGCACTTTTAGAAACATTTCACTTGAAACATCGCCTAAGGTAACATGTACAATAAAATTGCTTCAGAAATTGAAAGGCCTTACACAAATGGAAGTTTTCTGCTTCCCATTAATATATAAAATCAGGTTATACTGACTGCTCTTATTTTACAAATGAAGAAGCTGAATCTAAAAGAAAAAAAATCACTGCTTCACAGGACTAGATAAATTCTTCCCATAATATTTGCCCCAGTCTTTTCATGGCCTTGGGATTTCCAAACTGTGTCCCAGTAAGTTATTCATGTGTGTGGGAGAGAAAGGGGTTCCATGATCAAAAAATATTTCTTTCTCTTTAAGTTTACTATAACTGTAAACATTAATACATTAATATATTCAGAGAATGTATTAATTTCTCAGATTCTGAGAAATTCTGCAATGAAGACACCCATTTAAACTTATTTTCTTCAAGTTATTTTATTATTTGAGCACAGACATACCTCCTTCCTCTCCAAAAAATAATTTCCTAACATCCCATGGAACCAGTTCAGGAAACTTTGCTTTATATACTTTGATATTGCAAAAGAAAAAAAAAGTTGACATTAGAACCCAGTTTTTCTTTTATTTTCCAAAGCACAGCTTTTCTGTCATGTCTTACAATGCACTATTTCTTCTTTAATGTGTAGATTTGCCACAATAGAAAAAATAAGGAATACATCTGAGAAAAGTAGAAAACGGAACAAGCAAAGGAGAATATAGAACACAAGAAATACTGTCCCCTGGCAAAACCTATTATCTTGCAGGGTGATTTCTTTCAGAGTGTTCCATATGAAAATAAGCCGTTTTGTATAAAAATAAAATTTTAGCAAAAAGTAAAATTTTAGCGTGCTTTCTGCTAGTTAACCTGAATTTTTTCACTGAAATATTTAATGGACATTGTTTAATGTCAGTAAATATAGTCCTATATTTTCTTTAAATACTTACAGTGTGATCCATTGTGTGGATCTAATGCCATTTTTAAGCATTAGATCCTATGGTTGAATATTTGGGCTGTTTCTTCCTTTATTCAACTAGAGTGAATTGCTAAAGGGTGATGTTGCTAGGTTGGAGTGTTTGTTGTCAATGTCATTAAATATAAATGTTTGTCTTATGTCTTTGAGATCTTATAAGACTCAGATGACCATCTGTCCCCGACCCCTGGGGCCTCACTGTGCCTGAACAGTTGACTGGAGCCTCCGTGTATTCCTGTTTCTCTCCAGGCCTCACACCACCTTTCCTTCACAGTTTCTGTGATCTGACCCTTGGTCGTCTAGTAGCTTTATCTAGCACCTTTCCTCTAGCAGTTTTGTCCAAGGATGACTGCTGCCTGAATCAGTTTTTTCACTGGGGGTTGTAAAAGGGTATTTTTCTAATCCTACCGCTCAGTCTGTAAGTGGTTTTGTTTTGTTTTGTTTTGTTTTAAAGAAATACAGCAGTATGCAAGCAGGGAGACTGTTCCCATAATCAACAATTCAGTAAAGTAAACATTTCCAGCCTGGTTTCATGGGAAGTGGCCAAGTTTTCTTTCATGGAATGAGTCTCATGCAGGTTCAAGTCTCTCCAGGAAGAAGAGGCAGTGCCTTTCTCCACTTACAGTCTAGCCACGGTGCTAGGGTTGGTTCCAAAATGTGGTTGCTGTTAAAAAGGACCTGGCAACAAGGCTAAGAGTACTCAGTTGAATACTCCATTGAATGAAGTGGACAAAGGACAAGCCCAGGATATTAAATTTTAATTTATATGAGTCAAATGACAAAGTCTTCAGAAGATAATGTTGAAGCTTTGTCTGAGAGACTTAGATGCATACACGTCCAGGCACTCAAAGAGCATTACTCTTGTGTATTCCAGGGAGGACATCTTAGCAGATGAGTCATATAAGAGTATGGTCATTGGTTTACATGGCTGACTTTCCTCCTGTCTAATAATTGGAGAAAACAGTCACTGCCATCATTAGCAACCAAGGACTCTTGGCAACAACAGCTTTTATCAAAAAGTCCAAGTGTTCCTAATGTTTGAATTCTAGGTACTTTGACAGACTAATAGGGGAGATTTCTTTGGTCAGAGTGTGACCTGAACAATTCTAGATTTCCCAAGTCTAAGAGCCCTTTTCCTATTAAATTTTGTTTTGAAGGTATTGTGGTTTTCAAAAAGAACACATTCTGAGTTTCTTACATTTGTTTTAAAAGTGTGTGTGCAAAATATATCATTATCATTGCTTCATTCAACACAGTGTTCATTGTGTACAGACTAACGTGGGCTGCTTCCCTCAGTCCGAGCTGCCATCACTTCCCATGAAGACCATAAGAGTGACTGATCTGCTTATGCTCCTGTGCCCTTCTGACTCCTTCTCCCCACACATGCTAGGTGATCTTTTCCAACTTCAAAATTATCAAGATTTGGATATGCTTTTTTGATGTACCTGCCTCCTCCCACTGCCAACGTTTGGCATATTTTAAAATAAATCCTAGGTATCATTTCACATCTATATATTTTATTATGCATTTCTTTAAAAATATGCATTTTTATGCAAGTGTACTGTATTACCCCACACACACAATTAACAGTAATTCTGTGGTATTGTCTAGTACCTTGTCCACACTGAAATTTTTCCACTTGTTTAAGAAACATTGGTTTGTTTGAATCAAGAGACAAACAAGGTCAGAGATTTCCTTGTTGTTCTATTTCTTAGGTCTCTGACGGTTGAGTACTCTCTGCTTTTAATTATCTTTCCATGCTGGTGACTTTTCAAGAAGCTGGATCAGAGAGAGAAAGCTCTGTGAGGAGAAAGTCTAGCTTTCCTTTTTAAGAGAGGAAACTCTCTGCAGAAAGCCAGCCTGCAGTCTTCGTCCTCCTAGAGTGAGAAAGCTGATCTGATCCAGCTTCCCTGTTGGCCTTCTTTTCCCTGCATGGTAGATGTCCCAGCCAACCTTTCAGCTCCTCATTTTGTCCACAGTTGTTATCTTTGTGAGTTATTTCATTTGGGTATTGTAAATGGTTTTCTTATAACTCGACCACTTCATTTTTATTTAATAACAAATTCTTTTGCAAAGAACTTTTTTCATCAACTGGGGCTATTTGGTTACCCTGAAATATAATTAGTATAGGAAAATCAGGATAAATTCCTGAATATTTTCCCTTAATTGCTGGTTTTCAGAGTAAGGGTTTGGCCAGCGTGATCTCTTTTGGAAAATTAAATTGGATCAGATTTCTTCTATCCTTGCTTTGAACCCTTCAAAGATCTCCCCTGTCCTGCAGATCAAGTTTAAGATGGATAGCGTGACCCATGCCTGCTTCTCTGGCTGCATCAGGCCCACTCTCGTTTTTCCTGCACAGCAGCCACACTTGTGGGGAGGGGTGTGGGACTTTCAGTCCTCCACACTCCTCAGATTCGTTCCTGGCTTCCGGTCTTCACATAAGCTCTTCCTTTGTGTAGACACCCTTCTCTCTGTCCAAGGCATGGCTAGTTCTTTCTCAACTTCCAGGTCTTTGCTTAAATGACACTTTTACAGAGTGGTCTTTGTTGACTGTCCAGCTGAAGTAGGTCAGTAGGTCTCTTCTCCCTAATATTGTCTATTATGATGCTGATCATTATCACTATAGCATTTATCTAGTTCAAAGTTTGTTGTCTCAGTTTCTATTGTCTGTCTCTCTAGATGGCAGGCTCCGTGAGGGCAGGGAGCAGACTGGTTTTGTTCACAACTCACATTCCAGTGCCTGGTACATTGTAGGCCACCGGAAGGCTCATGTGACACAGGGGTGAAATGAACATATCCTTTCCTCTGGGCTTTCAGGCTAATGAGTGGTTCAGGCTAATGAGCAGTGATAAGTGCATTAGTTAATAATAAATGGGAGCACACTGAAGGCATATCTAATGTGGGTTTAGACCAAAGAAGGCTTCTTGGAGCTCTCGGAGTAGAAGCTGAGCCCTACAGGGTGAATAAGAGTTGGCTAGTGAAAAGACTCGGAGAAATAGTAAGTGCAAGGATGAATGAGGGAATGGACAGACCTTTGCCTCTGATCAGATGAGGGCATCATTCAGGGAGCAGGAGGCAATCCAGCTCAGTAGGGTGGGGCGGTTCAACAAAATAAGGATTCTTGGTGGAGAGGTGGGGTTATTAAGGGAGAATAATGAGTCGAATTTAAAACATTTCCCTGAGACATCTAAGTAGAGGCAGTTGAGTGCATGACTGAGAGGGGAGTGTAAGCTGAAATCAAGATGGAAGAAACCGAAGTACACAGATGGTATAAAGACAATGGGAGTGAATGAAGCAACTTGGGATTTTAAAGTTTGCAAAACACTTCCAGCTGTTTGAATCCTTGTGACAACCTATGAGGGGGCAGGCATGGGTATTATTAGCCCCTTTTACAGGTTAGAAAGTTGAGCCTCAGTAATAGCAAAAGGTGACATTGTATAAATCAAAGCTAGTAAGTGGTAGAACTATTACCCTTGTCTTTTTATTCTTCCATCATATTACCTTCACCTTGATAGAGACAAATAAGAACTATTTTTAGATTTCTAGCCAACATTTTTCATTCTTACGTTCCTCACTCATTTATTATAATCAAAAAAAAAACACATAACATAAAATCATCATAAAATACCACCTTAATCATTTTTTAAGTGCACAGTCTTGTTGATGCCCACTTTCAATTCTTTTGACTGTGAAGCCAGAAATAGATGTTCTGGATCATACGGTAATTGTTTTTTTGATTTTTTGAGGAACCATCACACTGTTCTCCATAGTAGCTGCACCGCTTTGCATTCCCACCAGCAACATGCAAGAGTTCTCTTTTCTACATCCTTGCCAACACTTGTTGTTCTCTGTTTTTTCTTTGATAGTAGCCATTCTATTTGGTGTGTGGTGGGATCTCACTTGTGGTTACACCTTCCTCTTATCATCTCCTTTGTTTGACTATCTTTACTTGCAAACAGAAATACTGTAACAAATTGTGGACAAAGTGTTAGATCACTCAGATGGAGAACAATTGACCATATGATTTCCCAAGCCAATTGGGTTTGCTGAAAACAGTACCATGTGAGCCATAGGAATATTATCTTTGAGAAGAGTCCTGTGACTGTGGACTACTCTCCCTTATACATAAATTGTCAGTAATGATAACTTCTCATAGGTTTCAGAAGATTAAATAAGATGTTTATAAATTGCTCCTCATTGTTTCATTTTCAGCACATGGGAAATGCTCAATGAAGAACAGTTATTATTATTAGTTGAATTTTATGACATCTGTGCATCCCCTTTTATCAAACTGGTAATTATGTCAAAATCAGGAATGTGCTTAGTTTGGAATGACCTTGTTCTTGGCTAATCCCTACTGGCCCCTAGTGATCACTGCGCTATTTTGTCAGGCAGCTTATTTAATAATGTAGACTAGCATTCTGTTTTCTCTTTCCAAAATGAGACATTTGCACAGCTCTAATCTTCAGACATATCTTTCCTGGTTGATACAGGCAAGGTGTGTTAGTCAAATATTTACATTCGTGATGCAATACTCCCAAGACATCCTTAGAACTTCTGGCTAGCTCATCCATAAATAAATAAATGATATTGTTAGGTCACTTTGTTTTTCTGAAGTCACTCCAGTAACTCCTTGTCAGTTGAGATATAACATCGCAGTCATAAAAATGCTTAAGATCTCAATTTCTAGCTGAAGTGAACTCTCTCTTTCATATGCAAACAATAGTGCACTTGTTGGTTCAAAAAATATAAAAATCAATGAGAAAGATTTAAGGGAGCTATTAATGAGATAATGTCTAGCATGCAGTTTGAGCCCCTGGGAAGAAATGTGTTTAGACCCACAAAGCATTTTTACCACTGTGTTTGTTCATGAGCCATAAATACAGGTGAATTCTTCTGTGAAATCAGGGCCTGGAGGTGGGGAAAGGAGGAGCCAATATTTTGTGTTTATGTACATAGAGATGTTTGTTCATAACCATTTGGATATTTATTTACAATTACTGTTAGAGCACAAAACTGTCTTTAAAAGACACTTGACTGATCTCAGTTTCAAGAAAAGTGACTTCCGGCAATTACGTGTCACTGTTACCCTTGAAACTCAGGACTTTCTTATTGTTTTAAAATTGAACTGTCATATTTAGGTTGGCTTTCAGTCATTTCAGGAAGATTCTGAAGAGTTTTTTTGTTTGTACCCTCACCTATTTCTTTATTGACTTTGTGATTTATTTAAAGGACACTGGATTTCTTTGTACCATCCATCCTCGTATCTAGGACACTCTCCAAGTTACAGATAAATCCAGGAAGACTAAACTAGATACACTTCCTAAATTCAAAATGACTCTGCCTGATTGTCCTTACCTTTGCCTAAATATGAAACAAAGGCCATAAAGAATGTTATAATAGCACTGGTTCTAACTATGGAAAATTCTAATCCTTTAGTCTCTTCAGAGAAATAGAAGATAGAAAGGTTGAACGTGTCATTTAATCTTGAGAGCTCATATTCTAGAGCAGTGCTTCTCAAATTTTAATAAGCATACCAGTCACCTGGAGATCTCCTTGAAAAACAAATTGTGATTTAGTGGGTCAAGGTGGAGTCTGAAATTCTGCATTTCTAACAAACTCCCAGGTGGGGTGATGATAAAGCTTTTTTGATTCATGGACCAAACTTTGAAATGCAAGTATCTAAAATAGTTTAAAATACTGAGATGAAAGACCGTTATTTGAATTGAGCTACATATTTGGAAAATATAAAGTTGTACATAATATATGAAGGTTTATGTCAGAATTTAGAACATATTCAAAAGTGAGTTTTCAGTGTATGAAAATTAGAGCAAATTATTTGCCAAATTATCCCTTTGAAAATGCATCTCTGGTGCTAATATAGACATTGGAAAGAGAATTTGATACTCCTGAAACTCACTACAAAGATGTTAATGGACCTCATAGCTGCCCAGTTTTGGAAGCATAACATTGTACTTATTTTGGAATGGAAATAACTCCTAATCATGTGAATATTTCATAGAGAATCTCTACCAACTGATTGTTGTTGTTACTGTTTTTACAACATATCAGTTTCCCCTTTAAGCTGACTTTTTTCTTAGTTTTTCTGCTTGTTTAATTTTCTCCATCTTTTTGAAATACAATTGACATATAAAATTTGCATAAGTTTACGGTGTACAACATGTTGATTTGATACATTTATATATTGTGAAATGATTACTACCATAATGTTAGCCAACACCTCCATCACATCCCTCACATCATTGCCATTTTGTTTTCTGTGCTGAGAACATTTACAATCTACTCTCTTAGCAACTTTGAAGTTTATGATACAGTATTATTAACTATAATCACCATGCTGTACATTAGATCCCCAGAACTTAATCATTTTATAACTGGAAGCTCACATTTTTTTTGCACTAGAACATTTACAATCTACTCTCTTAGCAACTTTGAAGTTTATGATACAGTATTATTAACTATAATCACCATGCTGTACATTAGATCCCCAGAACTTAATCATTTTATAACTGGAAGCTCACATTTTTTTTGACACTACTTGTTAAAATTCTGTAGACACTAGATTGGTTAAGGAAAAAAGAAGTCCAGAAAATTCATTTTGGCTGACATTTACTGAATGACTCGTATGTGCCTGGAACTGTAAAGGACACTGAAGTTAGCTCTTAGGGCAAGTAAGACGGAGCCCTCTGCCAATCAGCAGATTAGCTAGTGGAAGAGAAAGATAAGCACATCACTAATGGCAACTCGTTAGAACTACAATAAGAAGGTATTAGTCAGCTAGAGCTGCTCTAACAAAATACTACAGACAAATTTACTTTCTCAGTTCTGGAGGTTGAAGTCCAAGATTAAGGTGCTGGCAGGTCTGGTTTTTTGCTGAAGCCTCTCTCTCTGTATTGCAGATGGCCACCTTCTCACTGTGTCCTCATGTGGTCTTTTCCTCTGTGCTTATATCCCTGGTGTCTCTCTGTGCATCCAGATTTCCTCCTCTTTTAAGGACATCACTCTGATTGGATTAGGGCCTACCCTAACAGCTTCCTTTTAACTCACTCACCTCTTTAAAGGCCCTGTCTCCAAATAGTGTCAGACTCTGAGGCCCTAGGAGGTTGGGGACTTCCAGATAGGAATTTGGAGGGATAAAATTTAGCCCATAACAGGAAGGCAAAAATGTTTTTGGGGAGCAGTGGGCAGAAAGCAATGAATTATTACTGGGGCCAAGGCAGTCAGATGAGACTGATTGCATATAGCATTTGGGATAAGCCTCAAGAGAGGAATCAGATTTGGATTGCATAGGTTAAAAATTGGAGCAAAAGGCAGCATCAGAAGTCTGAAGCATTATTTTAGAAAATTGTTTGAAAAGTGAATCAGAAAACTTGGAAAAGCAGAAAAAAAAATCCCTAATAAAAGTCATCTTCTGCACAATGATTATTATTTTGTTGAATTTTCTTTCCATCTTTCTTATCTGTCTATTCTTACATACAATCACTGTTTAAGGATACATTAGTAACATATGTTTATTTTTCTTTGGATTTTATCTTAAGCATTCTACATATTATATGGCTTTTTTTTTACATGATATTGTAAGCATTCTCCACATTTTAGTAGATTTGTCAGAATTCATCCAACTATCCCCTTTTGTTGACAAGTCAGTAGCTTATAGTTTTATTAAAATTTTTTTAAGTTTTTGCAGCATTAGGTTATTTCAGTGTTTTGGAAATTTCCTTGGCATACTGTCCCAGCAGTGCTATTGATGGGGCATATTTTCAGAGATGTCTCATATTTGTTAAATGATTGGATAAAATGAACATTTATATAACCCCTGACATACATTGACAAATTACCTTCCTAAGAGACGACACCAATTTTTGTGTCACCAGCAGTGTGACAGCACCAGTGTTATACTCAAATGTCACTTCCACTGTGTCCTTCTCCGATGCCCTACAGTAGCCTATGGCTGCCCCAGAGTTTCCACTCCATGTTGCCTTCTTTTGTTTTACTACTGCCAGGGGAGGAGGGCCAGGGGATTTTGTCTCTCAGGAGACATTTGGCAACATCTGGAGACATTTTTGCTTGTAAAGGGAGAGTGCTTGGCCATCACTGGGTAGGAGCTGGGGGAACAGTTTCCCCAGCCCCCCTACAAAAACCCTAATCTAGAGTGAGACACAGTCATCAATATCGTTTAAAAGTTTCTCAGAGAATTCAGATCATGTGCAGCCATGTTTGAGAACCATTGGAATTTTGGAGAAATGGTTCTCAGATGTCCATTAGCTGAAGAGGCCTATTAAACCCTCCTCAGGAGCATTTAAAAACATGGATTCTTCTTCCCTAATGACCACCCTCCCTAATGACCTTTTCACCGGTAGATCTGAGGTGAAACAGTGGAGTCTGTAGTTTCCAGGAGCTCTCCAGCTGAGTCCACTGAGCTGCTCAAGTTGGAACCGCAGGTGTGCGGAGTGATTAGGAGCGCGGGTGGGAGGGGATAGCCTGTGCTCCCAGACTGTGCATTTAGGACAGTCCCTACGTGATTTTTCCAGAGAGTTAGACTCAGTGCTGTCTGTTTTGTCCCCTTGGACACACCCTGTAGGTGTTTGAAGCCGGAGGGACTGCTGTGGCCTGTGTCTTCAGGACAGCAAGCCTGCGTCCTGGGTGGCACTGGAGGATGGAGACAAGCAGGAAGGAGACCACATGCTTGTTGTTCAAGGATCCTGTTCGTGGGCCCGAGGAGCTCTGCCATTAAGCAGTGAGCTTCCTGCCTCCTTCTCACTGTCTACGCTGGACATGACTGAAGTAGAAGCTTCTGGAAGCAGATGGAAGGTAAGTCCCAGCTGAGGAATGGTTTATTCTGATTTACTCCTATTACTCAGAACAGGCTTCCAACAGAGGAGCTAATCCTCAGCATGCCCCCTGCCCCTGGCTCCCTCTCCCACGTGCTCTGCCCCTCATGTGGACTGGATTTAAAGATAGCTTTCAAATACGACTGTAGGTTTCCAGACTCCCCACAGAGTTCTTAGCTGCACATTATCTGGCATGTGCTCTGGGTCATCAGTGTGCTTGTGCTCCCTCAAAATTTATAAGCAGAGGTGCCTTCCCCCCACCTTCAGAAGCGCTGGCGCTGGGTAGATTTCAGCAGAGGCTGTCTGCCGGCAGCCCAGTGTCTCAGGTGAGGGGTGAAGAAATGGGCCTTTGATACATGTTCGCTGTGGTTTATTGATCCTAGTAACATCATCTCTTAGGAAAATCGATGCTTCCGTCTTGCAGGGATTATGTAAATAAAGTGATAAAAAAAAATAAACCAAGGCTGATTGTTTCCTGGTGGGAAAGTGAGAGATGAATTAAGAACATTTATGATCAGCAGCAGAGGGCTATTTTGGAGCCCGTGAGGATTTAGAAGCAACGAAAACGGGGGGCTGTGTTTGGTAACTCGGTGGTGCCGGCCACTCTGTACTTGGAGGGCATCCTTGTCCCAAGTGCCTGGTCTCCTGGTTGTTAATGGTATTGCTTGGATTTTCTGCTTTGATCTGATTGCAAACAACATTTTTCACTCCATTTCCCATCAGTTTTATCTTCTGAAGTAAAACTTTGTCTTAACTGACTTACGTAATTAATAAAAGGAGATACTACTAATCATAATAAGGATAGTAACAAGTACTGGAATCTCCTACACGTCTACTCATAAATATTTACCCAGCAATATTTTTTTGAGTACCTATTGTGCATCAGGTACTGGCTCTAGGCCCTGGGATATGACGTGACCAAGACAGACAATTCCCTGCCCTCTCAGAACTTACCTGTTCGGTTGGGGGCAGAAAATAAATAATGTAATATGATGTCAAATACTAATACAATGAAGAAGAAAACAGAGTAGCAGGGCAGCAAGTGAATGGGGTTCAGCAGATGTGGGAGATCAGGGAAAGTCGCTCTGAGATAGTATCTAAGCAGAGACCTGACTCAAGTGAAGGCAAGAGCCGCTTCTATGATGAAATACAGTCCCAGTAATGATCTCCTGTGGGAGGCTGCAAGTAGAGTGGAAAAGCCTCATCTTTGAAAGCAAGATTCTTGGGATTCTGATACTGGCTGCACTGCTGATTAGTTATGCGACTTTGGGGAGTTAAGTACTCTCTCTGTGTACTCTGATTTCTCCAAGTGCAGAAAGGAAATATTCTGGTGCACCTTATAGGATGGTTTTGAGACTTGCATGAGAGTCGAACATTTGAAACACAGTGGACTCGAACATAGGAGAGCCTTGGTGAACGTTAGTTCTCTTCTCCTACCACGCTGGGGATGCTGAGAGGTAGATGGAAAAATACTCACCTCAGCTCACGTCTTTAGAAGGACTGCTGTGCCTTCATTCAGTCTGCCAGCGTGTGTTTGAGCCCCTGCTGGGCACTGTCAGGATTACCGCAGTGAAGGAGGCAGCCGGTATCTGATCCTAAGCATCTCCATAGTAGAACATGTTCTATGAGAGCTTCGTATTTTAGGACTGCACACCATGGAGCCAACTGTGTGGGTACAAATCTCAGGTCCTTCCACTTAGTAGCTTTATGAACTTGGCAAGTAAGTTAAGTTCTCTGTATCTCCATTTCCTCATCTGTAAAATAGGATAATAATAAAAATAATACCTACCTCATAAGGTTGTCAGGATAATAAAATGAGTTACTGTTTGGAAAGCATTTAGAAGAGGGTCTTGAACATGATAAGTGCTATAAGAGTGTTTCAAAATTAAAAATAAAAAAAATTCCAGGGGAATGACTCTGTTGTGTAGAAGGGGCAGGCTAACCATCTGGCTTGGACCAGGCACTGCTGGGCATGCTACATTTATCACTTCATTTAATCATCTCAACAGTTCATTTTATGAATGAGGAAGCGGAGACTCAGAGATGTTAAACATTTTGCCCCAAAGTAACATGCCTGCTTAATGAAGGAGCTGGACAGGTAAACTAAGTTTGACTCTGGAACTGTCTCTTGACCCCTTTTCCTCTGGGAAGTGTTACTGAAGCTACAAAGATAAGCCCAGGAGGGTTCTTGCCCTGAGAACGTTTAAAGTGGAGAGTGAGAGCTACTAAGGGGTGAAATGATGTGCCCTGGTTCTTGCAGCTCAGAATGCGTCCAAATCCAGGATTTCCAACTCTAAGTGCAGAGCGACCTTGCTGTGCCATCTGTAGAACTGAAAGCAGTAAACGTTCTTAACACGATTCTATGCACAAAAAGTACAAAATAATTCCTGATGTGTTAGAGTGACCAGAAAAGATGATTCTTTCTGGGAAATACTAAGGAGATTCTCTAGGACTGGTAAAATGGAGAGACTATTTTTTAAGATAAACTTTTTATGTGGGCATAATTTTAGATTTACAGAAAAAGTTTTGAGGATAATACGTTGGTTCCTACATACCTTTCATTCATTTCCCCCTGAAATGGTCACACCTTACCTGACTAAAGTGCATTTATCAAAGCAAGACCTTAACTTTGCTACATTAATATTAACTAAACTACAGACCTGATTAGGATTTCACCAGTTTTCCCACTAATATCCTTTATCTGGGATCTACTTTAGGAAATCCCCTTTTAAACTTAAGACATTTTAACTGGTACCCCTATTTACAAGTCTTGCATTCTGACCAGTGGGTAAAAAGATACTGCATCTCATTGCATGGTTTCCTGCATCTGTTCAGAAAGGAGGCGTTGGAGGCCTCTGAGCTTTAAGTAGTACAGTTCTTACACAGATTTGTTTCCCACACTAAAGAAAAAAAGGATTAATCAATACCACAGGATAATCTCTAAATTTCTTTGCAACAGCAAGAGTCATAAATTCAGTGGGAAAAAACTGCCTAGATTTCCTCTTTTTTGACTTGTTGATCTAATATTCCAAAGACAAAGGGAATTTGTTTAATTGTAATGTGTTAATTGACCCCTCCCAAGACCGATTTCACTTTTGTTTGTAATGCACACCTCTTGGAATTACCCTCGTCAGTGTCTGTATGTGTGTTTCTCAAAGTGGGAGTTATTCTAAGGGGGATGAATAATACTAGAGGAAGCAAATGAAAGAGGTCTTTATGAGTGTCACATTTATTATTATTATATAATTTTGTCTGAAATGTTGGTTAAATTAAATGCATAATGTGACCCTGGTATATTTGCATTCATGTGATAGCTTTTTAGTTTGTTTTTAACGGAGGTCTTACTGACCTTGGAGGGATTAGAAAGATTGCTTTCACATGGGTGGTTGGCCTGGGCGTAGTTCTCTAGTGTATTAGGCAAAAATGTGTTGGTCTTCTTACCAACATGGTGCCGTTCCTCTTTAACCTCTTGTGTATTTGTGTCAACAAAATTAATTATGACCATTAGGGAAAAAAGTACAACACAAAGCAATTTTTATTCATGTCTAAGCTTCCTGGTGTTTTCCTTGCAGTAAGAAGCTCAGGGGAGAGGTTACCATTTGATAATTCATACAGACTTTGCCTGGCTCAGTAACTTTTTACTACACTCCTAGGTCTTCAAGTGCCGCTTCAGTAGGTATCTAGTCATTGTTTATCCCTACAGGTTAAACTGTTCTTGTCCAGTAGGGACTTAGATTCTTGTCTGCACTGTTAAAGATCATTCCCTCTTTTTCTAACTTGGAAGCAGCTATTTTGAGAAGGAAAAACCCAAGGTGTGGAGACCAGTGAAATTGAAAATCATCACCCAAAACACCACTGCTTGATGGTTTCCCTTGCCTTTAGTGAATTCACCATTTGTCACAGTTTATGCTTGAGCCTGGCATTGTGGTCCCTGAGTGTGCAGTCTGAGAGTGTCCGCATCTTTGAGGGTGGTTTCTCTTTATTAACCATCTAAACCTGTGACACCAGCCAAGTTACTTCTAAGTCTCCTACCTCTTCAGCTTTATCCTGAATTCCCACACATCTAATGTCTTTTCTTTCTGTCTCTGCGTGTCAAGTTCTTGTGATCCTCCAAGAGCCTGTTCACTTGGTTCCCTTAATTCCCTCCATTCACCTCTAGCACAGACAAGAAAAATTGTTTATGGTAGAGACATGCATTCTCAGTGGAAACTATATTATCCTCAAGGGAGCAAAAATTGGTTCACAGTTGGAGGGGTTAAAAAAATCTTACTCTTTATATATAATATATAGATAAACATATAGTGCATGAACAGATAGTCATTATATTTGTCTATTAAAATTTTATGGGAAAGGCAATTAGAAAAAAATATCTATAAAGGATCTTAGGGGGTCAATAATGAAAAAACTCAAGGGACACTGATTATAGACTAGTCCTTGAATCTTCATTGTTTCCGGCATCAGGAGTCATCTCTCTAACAGCTGAGTCCTCTTAATGTCTTAAAGTAAATAAAAAAAGAGAGTAAGATAAAAGATAATGTTGGTCACACTGTTGTAATTGGGTGGTGCTCTGTCCCCCGATCCTCCCATCACCATGACAAAAAGAAATGTCTTTGATATTATCTTGTTCAAGGGCTTTGTCTGTCCTTTTGTACTTTCTGATTTATGAAGCCATCAGTAAATTTGTCACTGTGTTTGAAGATCCCAAGTTACCAAAGTTTCTGTGTTTACATGCCTGGACCTATCAGACAAAATGGAAAAATAGGGACATTCTGGAAGCAGATGTTTGGAGCAGGCAAAGGAACAACCAGAAATGATAGAAAACTCATCATGTAAATGTGAAAGTCACAAGGAGAAGTGGGAGAGACTAAGCCCCCTCTCCCTGGCCCAGTTCCCTAAAGGGTTGGAAGAAATGAAACATTCACTTTCTTAGCCATTCTTTCAGGTCTGTCCATGTGGCAGATCTAGTAGAAAGTTGCTGGTGTTAAGGATGGAAGTTCTAGGAAAGTTTTTCCTCTTTCTAAAAGAAACGCATGCACTTGGCTCTTTTCCTTTTATTCTGTCTTTGAGTGAAAGTATAATGTATGATGTCAGGATCTGGCAGCCACCTTGTAATTTAATTAAGAGACAGCAAATTCAGAACAAAATTCCAGCACACTGTGGACGACAGAATGGAAAGAAAGGAAGAAACTGAGTTGTTTTTTTTTTTATCATATCATTAAATAGCTAAACCACTGTCAGCAGCTTCCCTGATGTTCCATGGAATACTGCACATCTATCCTGCTTAAGCCACTCTTTTTCTTATTGACATATAGTCAGTTTACAATGCTATGTCAATTTCTGGGGTGCAGCATAATGTTTCAGTCATATATATACATACATATATTTGTTTTTATATTCTTTTTCATTATAGACTACTATAAGATACTGAATATAGTTCCCTGTGCTATACAGAGGGAACTTGTTATCTGTTTTATATATAATAGTATTTGCCAATCTCAAGTTCCCAGTTTATCCCTTCCCACCCTCTTTCCCCGCAGGTAACCATAAGTTTGTTTTCTATTTCTGTGAGTCTGTGTCTGTTTTGTAAATAAGTTCACTTGTGTCTTTTTTTTTTTTAGATTCCACATGTGATTGATATATAGTATTTTTCTTTCTTTTTCTGGCTTACTTCACTTAGAATGACAATCTCCTGGTCCATCCATGCTGCTACAAATAGCATTATTTTATTCTATTTTATGGCTGAGTAGTATTCCATTGTATGAATATACTACATTTCTTTATCCATTCATATGTCAGTGGACATTTAGGTTGTTTCCATGTCTTGGCTATTGTAGACAGTGCTGCTATGAACATTGGGGTGAATGTATCTTTTCAAATTAAAGAAACCAAGCTAATACAAAAGAAAATTATCAAATCACAAAAAGAAAAAGAAAGGAGCAAAGAAGAAATACCAAATCAACTGGAAAACAAAGTTTAAAATGGCAATAAACACACATCTATTTGATAATTACCATAAATGTCAATGGACTAAATGCTCCAATCAAAAGACAAAGTGGCAGATTGGATAATAAAACAAGAGCCTACAAAATGCTGCCTATAAGAGGCCCACATTAGGGTGAAGGACACACATAGATTGAAAGTGAAAGGATGGAAAAAGATATTTCATGCAAATGGAAATGACAAGAAAGCATGGTAACAATAGTCATATCAGACAAAACAGACTTTAAAACAAAGGCCATAAAGAAAGATATAAAAGGACACTGTACAATGATAAGTAGGTTAAGCCACTCTTAAATGGGTTTTCTGTTACTTGCAGCTAAATGCATTCCTAACTGATATAGAAGATAATGTCAGATGATGAGGAAGGAAAGAGACACAAACATTTTTTGTGCCCTGCCCTCTAAATCTAACTGAATATTAATCCTCCAGGTTATTTCTATAACATCAAGCCTGTGCAACCTTAGCTCACTAATATTCCTTGACCAGGAATTATTCTGTGTCTTACATTTCAAAGTAGATTGGAAGCTCTGGAAAGTGGAAAGCCATGGCTTTACAGGGAAGTTTCTGATCATCTCTTCCACTGATTAAATTAATTTAAATTAAATTAATGCTTCTGATTGTGTTCTGCATACTTGGAATTTGGGGGTCCTTAAGCCTCTGGGATAACCACCCTGCCACCCCTGTCCCATCCCACTAGGAAAGAGAAAAGAACTTTCTTCCCTCATCACCCCTCCTCCACATTCTATGCTCACCTCTCTGTGAAACCAAACATCAGAGGGACAATTAAACACAGAATGGAAACAAACTTTTTCAGTGTCATACAGTTTAATTCCTCCTAATAGCATTTTAACTCCTGGCCACTTCAGTAAGGTTTTGCCTTTGTATAATCAAAAGTTCCTTTGAAGGGTTGATCTTTCTCTTCCTCCCTATGGAGGAGTGATACACTATCACAAATAGGAAAACTGCTAGTAGTTTTAAAAATTTTTTTGTTCCTACTTGTATAAATAAATAATTCTTAATTATTGAGATTTAGCTGAGTTACAGTTGTCCAATTCACATTAAAGTGCGTTTTTATGATTAACATAATTTATTTAATGGGCTCAGGGGTGAGAATATTGTGAAGACTTTAGGGTCATCTTTTTTGGTGCAAGTTATTTGGAAACAAAAGAAAATAAAATTCTGATATACCTAGAGATGATGTTTGAGAGCAAACTTTTGTTTTTATGCATATGTGTGTGTATATATATATATATGGATTTATACAGATAAAGAAATTTATACATAATGTTTATTATATATGTATAAGAATTTCAATCTGATAACTACATTTTTACTTAATGTATATTGTTTACATTTTTGCATTTCACCCAATATTCCTTGACAACATTTTTTTAATGGTGGCATACAATTTCATTATATAAAAACATAATTTATATTTAAAAAGCTCAATTGTTACAGAATTTTTCTCTTGTTTTCATCAATATAAATATCGCTATCAGGAATACTTTTGAAAATAAATCTTTGGGCATGTTTTAGGGTCATTTTAAATTAATTTGCTAGTGTTTCACAGCAAATTGAAATCTAGAATTAATTAGAATAAACTTACTTTATTCTCTACTCAACAATATCAGCAGACTGTTATGCTATCCAAGGTTATGTCACTCTTTACTGAAGCCATCAATCTAATTCTGGAATACCAGAATGTCAGTATATTTGTTTTTATTGAATTACCGAACTTTCAGACCCCTTCAGGTAAACCAGTCTTACTTCAGTAAATTTAATGATCATTTAGTACTTAAGCAACCAAGAGACTGTATTGCCCAATGAATCACTTCATCATTGGGCAAATTTCTAGTAAGATTTTCTGATTTGGTACGTTTAAATGATGGCAGCTTCGTTTTTCCATGCAGTTTGATAATCAAGATTGTCGGCATACAAATAGATACATTTCTGCGTTAATGTTATTTTTATGTCTATTAGGCAGTAATGAGTTTTATATAATTGCTTTATAACTCATTTCATATTCATCAACTTATTAATGAGAGAGAGAAGGCTGGATTTGGCAGCAAAATAGTAACAACGTTACATGTAGCAGACCCAGAGAGGAAAAATGTTTGTTAAGTCAATTTTTTGTAAGTAATGCTGCTTCTTATTTTTAATTTAAGATCCAGAATCATATTTATATTCTAATCCTTCTTTACAAATAAAAATCCATTGTGATTGTGGAGAAATTGAAAATGCAGAAAAATATAAAGCAGAAAATAAAAATTAACCTTAATCTTACCTCCTAAGAACTGATAACATAGTGTATTTCCTTCAAATCATTTTTCTGTGCCTCCTGAAGACAAAAGTATATATGCTATTTTTTTATTCAGTATTGTAACTACTGCCCTATTTTGTTAAAAATTCTTCAAAAACACCATCATAATACTTGTGTAACATAAACCTTTCCCAGTGATAAACATGCCATAATTTAACCAATTTTCTGGTGAGAGACATTTAGATTTTTTTTTTTAGTAGTACTTCTCTACCAAGAATAATTCAGACATGAATATCCTTGAACTTCTTTGTCAAAATATCAAACTACTAATTCCATAGAATAGATTTTTCTAAGTGAAATAGCTAAGTCAAAGAATATAAACTTTTGTAAGGTTTGGTAATAAATTGTCAAAAGAAAATAATTCACACTCTCACTACCAGGATAAGAGTCCTGTCTCATCATACCCAAGTCAGCATTGGGTTTTTTTTTTAATTTTGACTAATTTAATAAGCAAAACATTTTTATCAGCATTGCTAATAAATATATAAACATTTCCGTAGGTTTACTGATTATTTGTGTTTCTTCTGTGAAATATCAATTCATGTCCTTCTGAGAATAAAAAGAATTGACTGTGGGGAGTGGGGAGGGGTACTAAAAAATGTTCACTTAAGGATCATTGAAATTAATTTTAGCATAAATTATACACATGCTCTACTGTGTAAACAACTTGAATACTATTCATTTCAGATGGATAAAAAACTTAAATATTAAAAAAACCAGTTCTGAGGGAGATTATGGATGATTTTTATTTTCAGTAAATCTTGAAAAGGCCTTAGTAGAAAAAACAAACAAACAAACAAGCAAAAACCTCAGAAACTATAAAGGAAAAAGTGGGAAAATTGGGCAACAGATTCAAAAGTGCATCACAAGTGGAAGTACATCCCTGATGGTGCAGAGCATGGTTATTGTTACAAGTTTTGCAGAATCAAAACACGAACCTTCTCTTGCTGCAGCTGACCGTGAACTTGTTCACTTAGCAGCTAGGCTGCATTAGCAGTGAGGGCTCTGCAGAACCTCCGCTCCTGCTGAACTGCTTGCAGGCTGGGCTCCTTTATCTTGATTCTCTGTGTGTGTATGGCCTGCGTCTCCAAAGTCAGTATAGGTTTCAAGATGGCTGCTTTGGCCCCAGCCATGTCATACACATTCTAGAAGCAGGAAGGAAGGTGGGACAAACAAGAAGAGGATGAAGGGTGTTCTCTGGTTCCTTTTAAGGAAGATACCCCCTGACATTTCTCTATACATATTATTGGACAGAAGTTACATACCAGGCTGTACTCAGCTACAAGCTCATCTAGAATTTGTGGATCCTCTCACTTGGAAAGAATAGGGGGGATAGATATTAGGAGAACAACCAGTAGGTTTTATTATCCTCTCTGTATGTAATAAGCAGTGTTTTAGTTAGTATACATGCCATTGTATTTCCTGATAGTTAGAACTAAGGCATTTTATGTTCCTCAAAATACAGTAATATTTTAGTTGACTCTACCTCTGGCAAGCAGAATTACAAACAGTAGTGTTATGGTATCTGATATTTTAGAGTTAACAGAAAAGTAATTGAAAGTATCACGAACTTTGCTTCTTGCATCTCTTGTGCTTCTGGCATCAAGCAAAAGAAAATGCCTTTGGGTGTTCCAAGTCCAAATTCTCTTCATTATAGCACAACAGGGCATCACAGCTTGTCCTGCAAATACACGCAGAGCCTTCAAGGGGGCCCTGCTACAAAGCTATGCACTCCCTTCCACCCCAGAAGGGTTCTTCCCAGCCCAGTTGTGTGAATTGAGGTAAGTAACTACAAATCTGTTGGATTTTTTTAAATTGAAATATAGTCAGTTTAGAATGTTGTGTCAGTATCTGGTGCACAGCATGATGTTTCAGTCATACATATACATACATATATTTGTTTTCATATTCTTTTTCACTATAGGTTACTACAAGATATACTCACCATTCATCAGTTCCCTGTGTTATACAGTAGAAACTTGTTGTTTATCAATTTTATATATAGTAGTTAGTATCTGCAAATCTCAAACTCCTAATTTATTCCTTTCTACCCACCCTTACCCCTGGTAGCTTAAGTTTGTTTTCTATGTCTGAGTCTGTTTCTGTTTTATAAATAATTTCATCTGTGTCTTTTTACTAGATTCCACATATAAGTGATATCATATGATATTTTTCTTTCTCTTCCTGGCTTACTTCCCTTAGAATGACAATCTGCAGGTCCATCATGTTGCTCCAAATTCATTATTTTATTATTTTTTATGACTGAGTAGTAGTCCTTTGTATAAATATACCACACTTCCTTATCCAGTTATCTGTTGATGGGCATTTAGATTGTTTCCATGTCTTGGCTATTGCAAATAGTGCTGCATGCACCACAAATCTACTTTTTAATAATTTTTCTTGAAATGCTGGTGAATAGTTCACAATTTCTCTCTAACTTCTTGTAAGATTCCTGGACCAAATTTGTCACAAGGCCCCAGAAACAGCTCATTTACTCATAAGTTCCTAGATTCCTAGACTGATTTGATGACTTGTTGGCTTTACTAAGGATCTTAATTTCTTACCATTACTCACTATTCATCAAAACCAGCCATGCAAACTGACGGCTTTACCAAATGACCCAACAAGAGCTTATGTTAACATCCTTTGGATCATCTGGCATTTTGATGGGCTCAGGAAACAACTCAGACATAACAAGGACCCACAGTCACTGTTGTGATTATGCATTTGCTCTTTCAATCCCTTATACAGTTCTTCCCCAGAGAGACTGGACACTGTGTAACTTGGGCCTTTACATTTTATGAAGAGGGGTCCACATCGGACCAAATTATCCAAATTATCACCAAGGGACAATGTGACTACAATTAAAATTGCCGTGTATTTGTTTCCCTCCTAATGACTTTTTGTAACAACATAGTCTTCTTTTCAACAACAACAACAACCCAAAATACAAAAAAACTATCTTGAGTATTTTTGGGGTTTTTTTTTGTCCTTCTCATATTTTCCTCTAATAATAATAGATGAAATTATTGAAAATACTAAAGTCTGAAAATACTACCTGAGATGCCCCCTTGATTGCATTTGAAGGTTGCTGGTTCTTGTCTACTAGATGCTAAGTTGTCTGAAAGACAGCCCAAATGGCCGTGTCGGGAAGTGAGGGGAGAGGGGACAGAGTGGTGGTGGGAAAACCTTAATCACAACACTGTGGAAAAAAAAATTCAGATTTTGACTTTTCAAATAGAGTATTGAATCATTTATATTATAAAACCATGATGTTAGCTGTCTTTCCTCATTTAGTTCTTATGGAATTTATCAGTCTATTTCTACTTATTAACATTTTGATATTATTTAGCTCTGTATTTAAATGATGCTGATACAAGTACATAGTCATACGTAGGATTTCTCCCTTTTAAGTGAAGTTCCGCTAGGTTGTTAATAGCTCATGACTCTCCAAACTCCTCTAGTTTATAGGAGAAATTATTTAATGAAGATGCAAATTGCTTGTGTAGCTTTGTTAATGTAAATGAGTAATGCATATTGATTTTGTATGGTGTAAAAATCTTTTTATTCATCTTATGCAAGAAAATCTGTTAAAGAATTATTAATGACATGATAATTGCTTTAAGATCTATGCCCTAATTATAAACAGTAAATTCTTTATTAAGTCCTTATTTTAATTAGATGTACAGAAAGACAATAATTTTTACAAGAAGCCCTGTGTAAAATAAAACTACCTCATTTGGAAATGCTTCAAAAAAAAATCTGTAGTGTGCTCTGCAGAGAGGCAGCTAAGAACTTCCTGAAGTAAAACCACCCTAACTCCATTTCCACTCAAAATTAAGATGTCATCCTGACTGAATAAACTATTCAGTTTAATAAACTCAAATAAACTATTTTACACTTTTAGTGAAATACAACTCATCTGTACCAATAGGTTTCTGCTTCCACTTTTTTATTTAATTTCTGTTCCTTAAAAGTAGATATATATATTTTTTTTCCAAACAAAAACTTTTTTTTCCCAGTTGCAGGAATAATACAAACTTACTGTAAAAACCCAGATGTAAAAAACTTATAATAGATATATTTTTAAAAGTTTGAAAATCTCAATTAAAGACAAGGAGGAAAATGAGCTTTTTGTCATGCAAATTACCTTCCATCAACTTGGTTCAGTTTGTTTTTGCAGTTGTACTTTGCTCTCTTCCTTCAGTTTGCAAGACAGTGCTTTTCAGTGATTTGTCCTGAGTTGTGTGTATAGAAAAACCACAACCGAAATCAATAACTGCCTTCCATTTATCATGTATTCCTTTTCTACCTGCTTTTCTGTCTTTAATTTGTATGCGTGATTATCTGAGGTAATGCTCCCTTGTGGCTAATGACCGCTGACTTGAGGGGGTGAGGTGGAGAGGTTAACATCTGAGTACAGATCTTGAGCCACCCACTAGGTTGGGATCCTTCACTATTGTTTTTTAATCCTTATAACCACCAAAACTGGGGAAGTATGACTTCCATTTTATAGAAAAAGGAACTGAGGGGTGAGAGCTGCAACCATTTTGATCATTCAAACCAGAGGTCTAAAACCGGTGGCCTGTGGGCAATCTCCAGCTTGCCATGAGATTTTGTGAATAAAGTTTTATTGGAACGTAGACACACCTATTTGTTGTTACAACCATGGGGTTTAGAGGATAGTGAGAGAGAGCCTCTGACCTGCCAAACCTAATGTGTTTACTCCCTAGCTCTTAGGAGGAAAAGTTTGCAGATCCCTGGTCTAAACCAAGAGACTCAGAACTGCTCATACAGTTATACCTCCTCCCATTCATCAGACCCTATTGTATAGCACATTTTGTTTAAAATTACGTATTTCTTTTTGCTAGCATACTCTTCTGACTTCATCTCTTTATCTTTTTCCTTTTATTTGGATTCTCAGTATAGGAGCTTTCTCCTATGAGCGATGCTTCATCCCTTTTCTGAGTAGGCTGAAATAACATCTCTCTAGCCTCTCTATTTGCTGTCATTATTTATTTAACTCTGATCAGGTTATTTAACTCAATATGGCATTTTGGACTTCAGCTTGTAAGAGGATTATTATAGCCAAGTATTGCTTCATGTTGCTCTTCTCATAACCTGAATTTCTTTCCTTAAATTTTCCCACAGGACAATGGTTATCTGACTGCTGGAGAAAGAGTCACCGGCATTTACAGTTTAGAAAAGCCAGCAACTGTCACATAATAAAAATCAGATCAGAGGAGCATTATGTGCAGTCAGAGGTCCTGTACTTTCTTGCATGTAGAGAAGAGGGAGAGTAGAGGGTGGGGACAGGTTTTCCTACTTAGGACACATTAGTCAATGGATCATATAATGCCAAATAGATCCTCTTTTCTCACATTCGCTGCTTGTTATGCAGAGCAGCTTTCCCTGCAAAAAAATGGTCAAAGATAGTGAAAACTGGAAACATTCTAAGATGGTCAAGAACAGGTTAGAAATAGAATATCCATGCTGTGCAGCACTGTGCAAAATTAATAATATTGTAGAAGAAAATGCACTGACAATGACACATAGCAGGTTCTTAAATGTGTATGTTAATTTTATGATTTAAAACTTTAAAAAATACCTAATATTGAATATACACAGAAAAATGCATTGGAAGATCTAAACCGTGATATTAACAGTGGTTATCTTTGGGTGATGAAGTTACAACTGATTCTCTTGGGTTTTATTTATGCTTTTCTCTGTTTTCTCAGTAAATATGTATGATCTTTATAATCATAAGATTTTTTTTTTATGAGATAAAAGTGACACAGCTCAGGGATGTTATGGGTAGCCGGAAGGGTAACCATGCAACTGAACCATTAGTCTCTGTCCACAAGACTCATAAGGAAGGTGAGCAAATGATGGTGCCATTTTGTAAGTGTGGTCCTCCACAAAAGGTATTGGCTCTGCCGCATGCTCTCTCTCAGTCCCCCAGCCCTGTTGTGAAGGATTTACCCCACCCTCACAAGGGCAGGCCCTCTCAAAATTCTCTCAGCCTGGACCCTGTTACCTACTTTACTCTCTGCTGACCTGACAAGCCTGTACAATTTATTTGAGGATTTTGTTGAGGTATTCTTCATGGCCTAGTAAAAATGTGTAGTCCCTCTAGGGAATAAATTTTAATGCGAAGCTATAAAACCAAAATTATCTACCATTTCTCATTTCTTTTGTATCCTTATTTTGGTCTACTTGATCTGCCGAAGATTGGAAAAGTGTGTTCAGAGCTCCTCTAAGGAATAGTTAAGGTGAATGAAATGTTTAAACTAGACAAGGCCTTTATTCAAGGAAGAGTTAGGAAAAAAAGATGAACTTGGCTGCTTTGGACACCTCAGTGTTCCTGCAACACATAAGCTCCTCACAGCTGTTAAGGGGTGTAGTAAGAGGGGAGACGAGGAGAGACGAGGGTGGGAGAGGGAAGAAAGTCAGCATTGACCTGTTTGTGGAACACCTGCTGTTCTTGGGCTTTTCACAGTAAGTTTAGCATCCTATTCCTAATCAGCTCTGTAAAGATACGTGGCAATTAATTGACTGCTAATCAGCCAGGCTGATGCCTCACTAAATTGTTGTGGCTTTCTTCTGTCTGATGAGTTATCCACTGGATTTGTTTTCTGTCCTTGATCAGACACCTACCACAGAACATCCTTTGGTCTTGGATCCCAAACTGAACTGAAATCAGATATAAAGTCCGACAAGAAATCAGTCATCTTGAGTGGTGAAACATACTGTGTCCTCTTTCCCGTAAGCACTGTCTAATTTGCAGAGATATTTGGAGCTGGGGGGTGATGGGTCAGGGGACTCTTCACAGAGAGGAGGAGGTGACGTTTCCATAGCGGGTGCCCCTATTTTGCTGTGAGCAGAAGGAGGAAGATTTAAAAGCTTGTGATCTCTTGCAAATAGAATTTGTGAGGCGTGAAACTTTTTTATTATCGTTCCTTCCTGTGGAACCTCAACCCAGTGTAATTTTCATGGACAATTAAACTAGGAATAATATAATAGTATTGATAATAATAATAATAATAATAATAATAATAATAATTAATACTACATACATGCCATGTACTGTTTGAGGTATTTTGCATATACTGACAGTTTTAAGACTTACTATCATTCGTACAATTTTACTTCTGAGAAAACTGAGGCACGGGGAGTCTTGTCCAGGATTAAACAGCTTGCAAGTGTCAGAGCCAGGATTTGAACCTTGGCAGCTTTATGTAGGCCATTAGGCTACACTGTTTCTTACATGACTGTTAAGTGTGTTCCTGTCTATATGATCTATAGGCAAAATTCAAGAGATAGTTACTGAGATTCAGTGGTGTGTGAGGCACCGGACTAACTGTGGAATTATTTTTTTCTTAGAAATAAATCCATCCCTTATTTTAATTGCTTAGAGTTTAGTAGAGAAATTAAGAAAAGCCTGTAGAGTATACCTAAAGTGCAGAAGGAAATTCATGGTAAGAGAAGAAGCAGAACACAGTAGCGGTGTTCTGACACTAAAGGCAGAACCAGCTGCAGTGGCCTCTAGTAACGTGTAGTGGCCGTGTTCTGTCCTATCAGTTACACACCCTACTTGTTGTGTTTTCCAACGTCCAGTATAAAGAACCAGAGACTTTTATTGTCAATTGTGCCTCAGAGCTGGGCTTAATCCACCTGAAGTGTGTTACCCTTTGTCCCAAGGCTTGTGTTGACTCTCAGGTTTATAAAACATGCTTCAGTCCTAACATGAAGCCACAGAACAGGGAGAATGTGGAAGACAGTGACAGCTCATTCATCACCCTTATTTATTTACTTAAGCTAAATGATTTTTTTTTCTTAGCTTTAGTATTTCACTTTCTCTCTGCCTTGCTCTGAGTCTTTGATTTCCCTGAATATAGGAGTGTGCTGTACTTTCTCGTGTTTTGAGGCACAAGCTCAATTTGACTTTACTCTGTGGGACCTTAGATATTTCTGACAGTTTCCAAATCTTAACAGTGCAAAGTGTCATGGAAGGACCCAAGTCAAGCACTTGCCACGATGACCTGAGTCAGAGAGGACAGGCCCAATTATTATCAGCAATTATCAATGATCTGGGTTTTTTGGGGTTTTTTTTTTTTTGGTAGTTTTTATTGGACTCCAAACCTCAGAAGCCATTTCTTTCACACCCTCCTGAGTTGACTCCTGTGACAAGGCAGAGAGAGTGTGTCTGGCAAAGAAAATTGCTTAATACAAAGTTGGGTAACTGTAGTTCATTTGGGGCAAGTCCAAATTGTGAAATCTGGTTGAAATGTATCGGTGGGCTAACTGTGGATATGGACTGATGAAATGAAAGCTAGTGCTTGGCTGTATTATGTGACTGTTTAACATTTGATTTGCTTATACCTCAAACAAACAGAAAAGACATATCCTCTGAGAACGATGTAAAAAGTGTGGTTCTTTAACATAATAGGCTTACAAAGAAGTTAAAAAACCACAGTCATATCTGGACTTTGAATCTACTTTGCCTGCGTATCTTATTTCAGACTCATTCTTACCTGATAACATACTTGCCCGTCACTAATAAGTATTCAAATCAATTTAAATATGAATTCAGGTAAAACATAATTGTTGCATCTGGAGTGGGTTAGATGTTTAACATATTTCACAGTTAAATTTAAGTTTAGATTATCTGCCATTTTGAATTATTTACCCCTCTGCTTTTAGTTATTGCAAAAAAATGTTCAATTTACTAAAATTCTGAGTTTATCTTCAAGATCTTCATCCCCCAAAGTATGCAAGCAGTATGAATAATTTCATTGCCTATGTCAGTCTCTGTGTGGTATTCTAGGATGCAGACATTGAGTATGAACTCTGTTGGGATTCTGTTTTCCCTGGCTCAAGGCAAATATGTTCTTTGAAATGTAGACATGTATAATTAAATATGACTAGTGAATTATGCGAATGAAATCTATTTTTCTTTGTAAAACTACTTGGAAAACAGGACTTAAAGTTCCTCAAGGTTTTCTTTGAAGGTCCTAGTCTCTTTAAAACCAATGGTTAGATTCACCTGTACCTAGAATAGAATACACTCTAATAACATGTTTAAGTGTTTAAACACAGTATTAAAACACAGTTGCCAATTTTGTTCCTTTCAAATATAGTGCTTAATGGATCTAAAGGATCAAACTTTTGAATGAACAAAACATACTTATTCACGAGCAATTTTCGTGATTCACAGGTATAAACAGATTGAGTTTGTTGCTAGGCAGATCAGCAGAATCTGTTGCTACGAATTGTTGATGGTTGTTGAAAAGGCAAAACATGTTAAGGAATCATCTTCTTTTGAATAGGAGGAGCATATTTATATCTGAAGAATAGAGTGTCCAAATTCATTGCCACGTTCGCAAATGTCACATACATTTCCAATCTTCTGTGCTGAGTGTAATAACGTTACATTAGGACTATGGAATGGGGGGCCATGGCCTTCAGCAGTGAGAGCCAGCTCCAAAGAACAAGCAGAGCCAGGCATACCTCGCAGACACCAGGATAGGATGTCCAGGGCCCAGCAGAACAAGGGACATCTCCATGGAGGCCAGTGAGGAAGGAGGGTAGGGTAGCACAATAACCAGAATCATACTGAACAGCTTTCCCCCAGCCTTGGGGTGGCACCTTAGTCCTGCCAGACCATCAAGAACCTGGGGAGGCAAAGGAATAGGAGAATGTAGAAGCAATTAGGGTATGTACCAAAAAGAGAGTTATTCAGATGGGATTGTATTGATGTCAGAGATGATATTTGAACCTGGAGGTGATAAGAAGTACTACTTTTTTTTGGAACAGAGTATTTTATATCCTCATTCTACCTTCCAGTGTGTGTACGCTCTGAAGGTGTTTCAAGGTCAAAGCTTTGTTCCTTTGTTTACTTTATTATCTGAAGCAAAGCTTCATCAAGTAAAGTTCAGGGTAATACAGGAGCAGAGAGAAGTATGAAACCCAGACGGGGGACAGGCAAGGGAGGGGTGAGATCAAGGAAAGTTTCCCTAAAGAGGGGTTGCTTGAGCATTATCTCAGCATCAGGAAACCAGATGATGGCAGAATAAGCCCTGGAACACAGTCATCCTTGCTTTTAATTTGGTGTCCTTTACACTGCGTGTCTTACTGCCAGCCCGCTACAGCCATCCCGCTCACTGCCTGGCACCAGACACAAAGGAATGATTATAAGCAAAGTCACTCCTGCAAGAAAAGAAAATCTGACCAGTTGTGGATTTGATTTTACTACCTGAGAGCAAAGTGGATTCACACAAATCACAAAGTGGCTTAAAACTCCGGACGAGAAGAACACATCCATCACCGCATAAGCCCAGTGAAGGTTGGGGTTCCATGTGAAACACATTTTGGTGGGATGTTGCAAAAAAGCCCATGTGGAACTGGGGAAGTGCAAATAACTGCTTAATCTACAAAGGCTCGTCCGTCTCTTAGGAAAAGAGTATAGTGGAACAACTGCACATGAGTAACACCAGCCCTCTGGCGGCCTGGGGATGCTGCTTAGCCCGGCAGACTCAGTCCCACGAAGCTAAACACTTTGTTCCCACATCAGCTGGGGCCTCTGTAGACCTGTGTCCTTGGCTCTGGGTCAGATGATTACATAATACTTACGGTAAGGGAGCCAGCGGAACAAGAAACCAGAAGGGCAAGAATGTTTCAAAGCACAACTGTTAAACCCAGGAGACACGCCCCAAGTGTGCCTTGGCCCTGCAGTTGGAGTACCTTATTGAAGAGAGCTTGCACATCTCAGCAGAGGGGCCAGGAAGGTCCAAGGTGATGGACACAACTGTGAAATGAGTTATTGTTGCCCAGGTTTCCCCACTGCTACTACAGACTGATAGGGGTTATTTGTTCATTGAAGAATGTCCAGAAATGCTTATATGGTTCTTCTCGTAGTGGGCCTAAATGCTCTTGTCCAGAATTTAGAGATTGTTTGGGGTTGTCGAGGCCATTCATCCTGGCTTGGGGTCTTTGTCACAGTTTGGCCTCTGGAACAAGACAAAATAGAGCTCACAGATATTGTCTCCTGTTCCCCAAATTCCAGACTTGTCCACCCCTTGACACACAGGATTCAGTTAGTAGCCCCTTCCCCACCGCCCCTCCTTAGCCAAAATTAAATTCTGTTTTATAGTTCCCCTCATTGCTTGAGCTTTTAAAAAGTCTTTCTGTTCTAACTTATTTTCTTTGACTTGTTAATTGGCCTTTTACTCATTCATTGTTTCAACATAGCTCTCCTGAGGTGGCTGTTCTGGGTACTTGGGTAACAAAATACATACAGTCCCTGCCCTCATGGATTCACAATCTAGCAAGGAAGGTTGTGAATTTCTATTTCAAAAATAAGTACAGTTTACACAGACTAGTCTACAAAGAATCCAACATAGTATTTCATATTTAATAAGACTATTGAAAGAATTACAAATCCTAGGCACAGAAATGTACAGGGGGATTCTGAGAATTGATGAATTTTCTAGTCTGGTTGGTACAAAAGCTCAGGTAGAAGAGCAAGCTTGTGTCTATATTCTAACCTCATTCCAGGAGTGGAAGCTTGCCTAGGTCTACATTTCAGAAATTTCTCTTAATCATAAAATAAGCCAGTCTCCTCTCAAGGATGGCACAAATGGTAGCCGTGAGAGTTTCCCCTGGGTATTATTTAGAAATTTCATTAAGGTACAAGTAATAGTAGGTTCAACAACACAGCTGTTAACAAAGTCAATAGTGAGTCATCTGGGGCTGCTGCTGTAGGTCCATGACATCATTAGTGTCCTAGCAGATTTGCTTTCTTCTGCTCCTTCTATTCTAGGGTATGGCATTCGTTCTCAGGGTCATGATTCTTTTTTTAATTAAGTTTTTATTTTTTATTTTTTTTTATTTGCTCACTGTGTATTTGGTTGAACTTCCTCAAAGGATTTTCCTTGTCAGACAAGGTGCCATGATGAGCTGCATTGGCGCCTTGTCGAGGAGATCCGTCCCCATGCTCAACCATTCAAAGCTAAGGAAGGAAAATTACAGCGTCAAGAGGGATTAAAACAAGCGATTTGCTGTTTGAGCCTTTCAGAAAGATCTGGAACACCTATGGTTCAGCAAACGGAGGAGTAACTAGAAGAAATAAAAGATCATTTAGTTGCCAGGGCAGTGTGTTCCATAAAAGTAAACACTGCGGAACCCATTTCCTAAAGGGTGCCTCTGGGTCACAAAGGCCTCATACATTCTCTTCCAGCCCTGTGTGTTCATGTGCCGTTTCCGTATTCCGACTCGGGCCTCTGTGATGCTTCCTTCTGTGCCCTCTGCGGGGTTAGATTAGAGAGGTAGGGTGTTAATGGTGGAGTTGATGAAGATTGAAGACCCACTTTCTTCCCCTGGAGACCAGCCTGATTTGAACAAATTGAGGAGAACAAAGCAGCCCCTTTGTGTCCTTGGGAGAAGATCTGTTCTGTGTCATTTCTGCAGCCAGGTGTGCTCCTCCAGGGAGTGGGGGAAGGGGCAGTCTAAAAAGATCCCTGCTGGGGCGGACGCAGGTCGTGGCGCCACCTGGGCCCACCCGAGTCACTCCACGTGTGCGACTTCTTTATTGGTGCCACTGGTTGGAAGAGCATGAGTTGGAACCTGGTCTGAGGGGCAGTAGGTTGCCACTGGGGGCCTGCAGGGCGTGGGGGTTGAGTTGCTGACTGGCCGAGCTGCTGTCCTCTGTCCCCAGTTCCTCGCTGTTTTCCTCCTTCTGGCCGCTCTGCTGCTCAGGACACTCAAAAGTGGACACAGTGGAACATCTCATTTGCCATGTTGTGTGTCCCAACGATCTAGATGAAGGAGGCTGGCTGTCTTTCAAAAGTTACTGACTGCCAGGACTTGCAGGAGACTTTGGATCTGCCGGCTACCATGGTCCACTGCTGCTGGTTGGTGGAAACCTCAACGTAGTAGCTATAGTTCTGATCGTCACAGTCCCACAGTAATAACCGTATTGACCTGATCATGTATAGCTGTGCCAGCTGAACCACAATTGCACCACTTCCTAGCTGATGACACGTGTAGCCAGAATCCCAGTCATAATTCTTGGTGTCCCCATTCAGCAAGGCATTTCGGCTGCAACTGACTCCTTCAGTCACACTGGCACAATCATCAACTGTTGCAACGTTCTCCATGAGAACCAATCAGGTTGCCAATTACTTGCCCCGTGGTCTTAATTTGGATGTCCAAGTGGTCGCCTTGGTGGATCTTCTTGAGTCCAAAGAGACAGAGCGATAAAGGAGAGAATGAGAAAAGATCAAGGGTAGAAAAGCCTTAGGCTCAGTGGGCTCCTTCATGGCTAGAGTGCTGATCTCTGTGAGATCCTGCAGGCAGCGTCAGCCACCACCTAAGGGCTACTTGAATCTGCATGGTGCAGGAGAAACTCCCTGCCACCCTCCAAAGAGAGGGGAGCCATAACCCAATAGGCAGATCAAGATTATGCCCTTTGAGCCCTGTTTATGTAAATGCCCCATGTTGGGCGCCAAAAATATGATGCAGGAAAACAGATGTGGGGCATGAGAAGGGCCGAGTCCCAGGTCTTGGTTGAGCCCCTGGGACGTGCCCCACCAAGTGTGGGTCCTTGGCTTCACGCAGGAAAGAATTCAAGAGCGAGCCACAGTTGAGTGAAGGTAGATCTATTCAGAGAGATACATTGAAAGGCAAGAGAAAGGCCGTGAGGTGTGGGGGTTGGGTGCTCAGATTAAAAGTAGGTACACTCCATAGACAGAGTGTGGGCCGTCTCCGAAGAGGGAGAGAGAGAGAGAAGTGGCCATGATCCTTTTTTTTTTAATTGAAGGATGGTTAATTTACAATGTTGTGTTGGTTTCTGTTGTATAGCACAGTGATTCGGATATATATATATATATATATATATATATTCTTTTTCATATTCTTTTCCATTATGGTTTATTATAAGATACTGAATATATTTCCCTGTGCTATACTTCAGGACCTTGTTGCTTATCTATTTCATATATAGTAGTGTGTATCTACTAATCCCAAACTCCTAATTTACCCCTCCCAACTCCCTTTTCCCTTTGGTAACTATAAGTTTGGCTTCTGTATCTGTGAGTCTGTTTCTGCTTTATAAATATGTTCATTTGTATCATATTTTGGATTTCCCCATATAAGTGATATCATATGGTATTTGTCTTTCTCTGTCTGACTTACTTAGTATGATAATCCATCTATGTTGCTGCAAATGGAATTGTTTCATTTTATGGCTGAATAATATTCCATTATTTATATATACCACAACTTCTTTATTCATTCCTCTGTTGATGGACATTTAGGTTGCGTCCATGTTTTGCTGTTGTAAATAGTGCTGCTGTAAACATTGGGGTGCATGTATCTTTTCAAATTAGAGTTTTCATCTTTTCTGGATTTATACCCGGGAGAGGAATTGCTGGATCATATGGCAACTCCATTTTTAGTTTTTTAAGGAACCTCCACACTGTTTTCCATAGTGGCTACACCAACTTACATTCCTACCAACACTGTAAGACAGTCCTCAGGTTAATGATGCTTAAATGATTCGTGGAGCTCCAGCCATTACATTTGATTTCCAGGTGGAAAGTCAGAAGACAACGGGGAAAAGTTATATTTTAAAAGCATATTTTCCCGAAACTCTACCAAAAACTTCTGCTTATATCCGAGTGGCCAAAACTTTCTATGTGGCCAGCTTGATTTCCACTCCCTGTAGAATCTGTTAGCAAAGTTTTAAGCAGGGAGTGGGTACTAGATAGACTAGCATGCTCCATCACCCTGCTGCTGTGACACGAGGAACTTGTTGAAATCTCTTAGCTGTGGGAGAAGGTATGTGGGAATAGCAGCTGGAAATCAAGCAAAGAAGATCAAGGCCTAAGGGCTCTCCCCTCAGAGAGCCACGTGCCAGCTCTGCTTTGGCAAGCTTAAAAAGAAATTTGTGACTAACTTCTAGAAGTTGGTGCTAAGAAGCTTCAACACATTTTTCTCCTTAAATAGTTGGAGTTTTGAAAACCTTGAAGAACATTTTATATGCATGTGTATAACATATATGTGGTTTTTTTGTATTAATATAGATTTCTAATATCTACTTCATCACATAAACATGGAAGGTTGTACACTCCTCTCTTAGAGAATAACTGATGTGGTATTTTTAAAATAGTGACCCAAGAGCAAATTTGCTGATTGAATTATGATATTTATTTAATAAATTGGGGGAAATTTTTATTTTTAAAAGTGACTTATTTTTGGAAGCACTTTTTTCAGCTATTAAATATGGTATCCCACCCTCTACCCAAAATACTCTTCATTTCTTTTTATACCAAACATTGGTGGTAGAGGAATATTGACATATGAAAATGCATAATCCTTTACATATAATCCTATCTCATCTTAAAAGCATAACGCAGAAGCCTGTTTAAATGATGCAGTCAGTTTAAATGAAACTTGTGCAAAATTACAATAAATCAACCATTAGCATTAACAAGGGGCATCAGTTAGAGTCCCAGTAGGAAACAGTACACTCAAAGCTGGCTATTTCAAGGAGGATCCCTTTTCAAAGAAAGCATTTACAAAGGTGGGAGTAGGATTTGGGAGAGTCACAGAGGTAGTGCAAGGACCTGGGCCAAACAATGGAGGGAGAGTTATTAGCTCTTCTAGATCTGAAGGAGACAATAGTAGAAAGATGTTAGCAGAACATAGAGGGAGAGAGTTGTGTGAGGAAAGTTGTCTTGAAGTAAAGTGGTTTTAGGTCCAGGGACACAGCCACCTCTATTGATCTCAAAGGAGGGAAGCCAAGGAATAAATACCCTGATCTCCTGCTGGAGCTTCCATTAGCCAAATCCAGCCAGCTGGCAGACTGCCTAGGAGCCCCAATGATACTGTCCAGCCAGAAGAGCCCTGGGGCAGAAAGCAGAGGAAACAGGGGCGATAGTGGACCTGGAGGGGTAAACAGAAGTCATCCCACACAACAAGTTAGGGACGTGTCCACCTGTCATGTGCAATTCTCTACACCTTGAGATACCAAAGGCTCCTCTTCTTGAGGGAACATGTAACGTCATGCTCTGTTTGTCAACCTAATAAATCTGGTATCACCAAGGATATTTCAAAGCTACTCTGCAACCTTTCCAGAAACCACCTACAAAAGCTAATTAATGGTGCACTCTTGTTAACACATGCAGATTTGATATTATTAGTCTAATTAAAAGGATTTTAATAGTCTCACCCCCCCCACTGATTCCTACATATTCCAAAGTAAATTAAACCCATTAATCAAAGTGGTAAAAATGATAAAAGGTACAGGATACAGGCAGAACTGAGGGGAGACTAACAGCCCTCATTATGTTTAATTTTGTTCCCCAGCAAAGGATAATAAATTCAAATTGTAACATCACAGTAAAACATTTAATTATTCAAGAGCAGGGCAAGACGCATTATAATTAGCTCCCTATTATGCATCTTCATTTAGGTGGTAATAGATGCAGTTGAGGAGCCCAGCCCGTCTTAAGCTAAAGATTTGAAGTGAGATCTCAACCACTCTGTCACCTTGGAAAAATGTTCCCATTGCCTGGAGCTTGCCTTGAGTTGTGGGTGGGTGACTTGAGGTTTGGTGTTCCTGATTCATTCTCAGTCCACCAGATCTCAGCTGAGTGCCAGCTGTGTTAGAGTTCTGGGCCTTGTGGTGCAAACAGTGAACAAGCAGGGTAAGTGCCTCCCCTCACGGAACTGACATGAGGATTGGAACAAAATCCGTGCTTCTTCTCTTAGCCTTGAAGCTCTCCCTGAGCTGTCCCCAACCTGCTACTTAGACTTCATCCTATGCCACCTGCCTCCTTGCTCACTGTGCTCCTGCCACCAGACCTTTTGCTGTTTCTCCAGCATGTCATTCATGCTTGTCCCTGCTTCACATTTGCTCCTCTGTCTATCTAGAATGTGGTTCCCCCAAGATGTCCATGTGACTGTTTCCTTCTTATCATTAAGTTCTCTCTTAATAGAGACCCCTGTCCTGACCACCTTTCTCTAAAAAAGCACCCCCCAAATCCAGTTAACCTACTTTTAAAATATTCTTTATGTCACTTATCACTATCCAAAATTAACTTCCTTGTTTATTCACTTATTGTTCATCTCTTCACTCATCCTCAGTAGACTACAAGCAGCACAGGGCAAAGGACCTTGTCTGTCCTCTTCACTGTATTCCCAGTATATGTGTATCATGGCACATAGCAGGTTCTCAATAAATATTTGTGAGTATGGCCGATCATATTTTCCAGAGATTATGACAGTGATTTCTCGTATCCCACATGTTTTTCTAAAAACTAGTCACATTTCCATCAAGAGGATCTGAAGAGCAAGGGTGCTTTTAATTGGCTTGCAACCAATAGAGTACGGTGGGAGTGATAGTCTGTAACTTCAGAGGCTAAATCATACAAGGTGACACATCTTGCCTTTGGAGTCCAAATTAACCCCCATGAAGAGGTGCTGAAACTATGTGAAGAGAGTGAGATACCCATTCATATTCCAGCTGCCCCAGCTCCATACTCTCCCAGCTACAGCCACCATCTGACTTGAAACCAAATGAGAGACCCTGAGCCAAATCCACCCAGCAGAGCCTTTCCAAAATTTCTGACCCCTAGAAATTAGGAGAGATAATAACATGATTATTGGTGCTTCAAACCACCGAGTTTGGGAGTGATGTGTTACACAGCAGTAGATAACCAGGACAGACAATGACAGAGTGACTGAATGAATGAACTAACAAATGCAGCTTATTTCTTTCCATCAGATTCAGAATGGAGAGAAGAAGAATGTGCTATTAGGATGGAAGACTATGTTTTAGAGATCTGTGTGTCTAAATAGAAATCAAATACTTCAGCAAAATTCCGATATCATGTGCCCCCAATATAACACAGATTCAGTTATTCTGTTGATCAAATACTATCCCCTCCAGAATAGCATAAGACATTTTTACCTACATAGAAATGATGTGAGACAAACTTTGTGCCCAATCACAAGTTAGCACTTTTGCATGGTAGATACTGCTAATTATTTATGGCATTCTTTCTTGCTAACTGTGGCCTCACAGTCCTTTCCGGATAGCCATTAATAATTGATTAATGTTGGCACTCAAGATTATTTCCATACCAGCCTTAAGGAGACCCCAACATCCCAAATGATCATCACAGGTTGTTTTCATTCCCCACCCACCACCACCCCTTTCCTGGGATTTCTGCAGTGACATCAGAACTAGGGACAGCAGGAGAATTTTGAAAGTTGAAAGCATTTGGGCTTGTCTGTCAACTCTTCTGCAATTCTGTGGGAACATCTGTTTCCATCTTGGATGAGGGAGGCAGCATTTATTTAAAAGATTTGGAACTTCTCCCTGATTGACAAGCAGACTTGGAAATCTCTATTGATAAGAATTTGCAGAGAATTGGTAGAATTGTTGGGATGGTGCAAACATTTTTGAAACTTTGTCAACTGGTTTCTATTAGGAAACAGTGGATCATTAGTTCTGAAAGGAATTTTTTACTCATAATTGCTTCACGTCTTTGTATCTCTCTTTCTCTTTTATCCACATGCATGTGTCTATTCTTCCATAAAAATTGACATGGTGTCATTATTCATTTCCATTTAAACTGAGGAAGTCTAAATTCTTTTAACCAAAGGTGTTTATCATCTCAAATACTGCCTTCATCAAGCGATCTGTCCTAGCTCCCTGTACAGTTGGTTACTCTTTCAGAATTCTAATACTGGGTTAGCATCTCCTAGAGACTTTCACTATTCTATGTGATATAATTATTTTTGCAATTACTTTAACTCCTCCAATTATACTGACCTCCTTGAGGGCAGAATCCATTTCTAACTCATCTTTATATTCCTTGCAGAGTCTGCTAAATAAACGATTCAGAGGACCCTAAATGTCAGTGCTGCTTTGCCACTCAAATTTCTTCTAATTCATCCCACATCTCCTTTTCACAGAAGTCCATTTGTAATCTGAACATAAAAGCATATCAGAGGACCGTTCTGATGAGTGAACTATGGTTCTTAACTGGTGACATAACTGAGTATTTCACCTACAGCAGGTGGATTTGGAAACGAAGGGGAGGCATATATTGTTTGTCACAAAATTTGGAGGGTTTGGAACTGACGTTTAGTGCCCAGGATCCAAGGATGCTAAAAATTGAAATGTGAGGAACAAATCTATGTAAAAAGAAATCGTCTTGCTAAACCATAAGTAACATCCCTAGTGAGACCACTGTTGGACTATTTACCTGGCTGTATTAATAACAGCCCTTATTATTTTCACTTATTTTATGTCAGACACTAGCTGAAAGATTTACCTACCCAGAATTCTCCAAGTTTAATGTGCATACATTCACCTGGAAGATGAGTTACAATATGGATCACTGGGCCCCACCCCAAGCATTTCTGATTTAGTAGGTCTGGGATGAGACTGAAAAAATGGCATTTTTTTACAACTTCCCAGGTGACACTGATGCTGCTGGTCCACAGACCACACTTTGAGAACCACAGACCCGCTGATATTTAACATCTTAGTTTAACCTGTTAGTATTTAACTTCATTATTATCCTCTGAGTTATGTTCTACAGTGCTTCTGTTTTTGAGATGAGAAAGCCAAATTAGAGAGGTTAAGTCTACCACTTGTTCAGAAATACACAATTAGGATGTTATGAGTATTGTTTAATATGTGTAAGAGTGAGCCAAGAAATTCACTAGCTTGGGCAACGTGCAGAGAGGTTGAAGTGAAGGCTCTGCAGCCAGGCTACTTGGGTTTACTGTATGACCTTGAGAAAATTACTTAAGCTCCCTGAGCCTCAGTTTCCTCGATTTGAAACTGTGATGATAATGGTCCTCTCTCATAGGAGTGTTGCAAAGATGGACTGAGATAATGAATGAAAAGCTTAGGATGTTGTAGTAGGGAGGAATAGAGTGAAAAATAGATCTCAAGTTTACATCCCAGTGGAAGAGCCAGATAATAAAGCTATAAAGATATAAGTAAGGAATGCCAAACACTAAAAGTGCTATGAAGAAACAGAATAGAAGGATGACTTGGAGACGAGACATAGGGATGTTGAGGTCTCCCAGGGCTCTTCCAGAGAGAGGACATTTGAGCTGAGATATGAATGACAAGGAGCCAGTTACGTGAATCTGAAGAATGAGTGTCCCAGGCAGAGGCAAGAATAGGTGCAAAGGCTCAGAGGCAGGAGTATGGAAGAAAGCTGGAGCGGTTAGAGTGGAGTGAGTGCAGGGAGTTGGGGTGGGGTTGGGGGAGGCGGAGAGGGGGAATAGTAGACGGGGAAGGGATGGCATCAGAGATGGCATCATGGTAGTGTTGATTACCACCAACCTCATAGGGCATGATTATGACAAGTCAGCATTGTATTCTAGACACTGAAAAGCTACTGGAGGGCTTTAAGCAAGGGAGTGACTTGAGTGGACTGGCTATTTAACAGATCCGTTTTATTGCTGTATTAAGAATGGATTATAGCAAGCAAGAGTGGACGCATGTAGACCGGTTATGCAGGAACCCGGGAAATGAAAGGGCGGTTCTTATTTCCACTGCGGTTACTTTTGTGGATGTGTTGCGCCTGCAGAGGTAGGCTTCAGAGCTCGGCCAGCCATCAACGCCAAGCTGCCCTCTAATTTCTTCTTCCCATTTGTTTGACAGTGCTCATGTGAAAGGATGCACTGGTTCCTCAATATAATTGTGAAATGTGAAAACTGTACATTTGATGAGATTAAATTTTATATACAGCTGAAAAAAGGTGTAGACCAAGTAGCTTGGACTAGGGCAGTTTTGACCAGAGACATGAAAAGAAGTGGGTTCAGAGGGTCTGTGGCTCCTTTATAGGAAATATATATGGAGGAGCAGGGTATTGGATTTAATAACAGTGTGGAGGGCAATACAGTCTGCTACAACAGGGTTAGCTAAGGTAGAAACATGTTTGGAGTTTAAAATAAAATGCTCTGTTTGGGGGATGTGAGATGCATTACAGCAGGCTACAAGGAAAGTTTGGGGGTTATGGATAAGTTCATTATCTTAATTGTGGTGTTGACTTCCCACACATATATAGAGGCTAAAATTCATCACATAACATGCTTTAAATATGTGCAGTAAGTCAGTTATACTTCAGTAAACCTGTATTTTACAAAGCTGTGAAGAGGATCATAATTTGCCAGGCCAAAATATGCCATTTTGTCCTAAGAATTATTTTGTACTGAAGACATTTGAGTTCCTGAAATACCATGTCTGCCTAAAAGCAGAACCTCCCAAAAGAACTCAACTGTCATAAATCCCACCCCCGGGAGCAGCTCTAGGCTCCTCTTCTGGGAGAGAAGTTGGCACCACCCCCAGACAGACATTCTCACAAACTATTGCTATCCTTTCTCCCATCTATTCTCCTAGTGGCCCATTTATCTTCCCCTGAAAGTCTTCTGTGTTTCCGTAAGGGCCCCTTCTTCCCTCCCTCTTAAGAAATCATTTGTTCTCCCAGAAGTGCCCCTCTGTTCCTCCCTTTCCCCTAGTAAGAGGGTATATAAGCTTTCACCACTCTTCTGGATATTCACTTCTTTCTGTGATACCCCAGGGCATGTAAAACTAAAACTAATAACTTTGTCTGTCTCTTCTTCTGTTAATCCACCTGTTGTCATTGTAATTCACAAGTCCTCCACCTCCAAATCTAAGAAGATAGAGGAAACACTATAACAAGAGCAAGCACAATTGTGAGATGTTTATTCACCAAGTAGAGGTCAGGTAGTTGGTTGGATATACGGGTCTGGAACTTAGCAAAACATATCTCATGAGATTTTTCTTGACAACTTTAGAAATACAGAGGACTTTGCAACCAATTTGTACCAGGGTCCAACTTGTGTCCTGTGTCCTTGTGTAAAGGAACACAAAATTAGAAGTTAAACTTGAGTTCTGGTTTCTGTCAGATGTGGGATATCTATAGAACCTTAAATATGCCACTTAATCTCACCATCTAAATATGTTTTGCTCTGATAAAATAAGGAAAGTTGTATTTGACTGTGGGAGGGTAAGGTGGGCACTGCTGTAGAAGCATTTGGAAAAGTGAAAATAGCTCCACGAATCTCAATTTCTCTGAGTATTATTCAACAGGAGAATGCTTCAAAGACTTGATAGTTTGGAAAAAGTCATTGGTCAAAGCTGAGACCAAGAGGAAGAAACACAGATGAAATAGCAGCGTGGAAAGAACAGAGACCTTTATGTCATACTTTTTTTTCTTTTTGATGTCCAGAACTCAAGGCTTTTGTCCTCTGTTAGTCTTGAGGAAAACAGAACTTGGAGGTTCTTCCTGGACTAAAATGTATCCAACGGCATGGTCTGCAAATCATACATGATTGTGTACCTTTTAAAGAATCGCTAAATAATTATTATGAGGACATTAGAGTGGCAATGGCAGTCAATATGCTAAACATTCTGTGGGTGTGATTTCTCTCTTTACAAAGCCCTCTCTGCAAGATTTACTCTCTTGTTGAGGTGTGTTTAAAACTAAATAAAAAAGACTGTACTGAGCTGGGGAGTTACACACAAATGACTGACTAGCCATTTAAAGACTCATTAATCACTGGTTTAAAATCCCAGAGTCTCCAGCATCCAAATTAATGCCTGGGATCTTGACTTGAGCTATGAATAAGCTATCTAACCCTGCATGACAAGGCCAGTGGGTCCTCAAAACATGTGATTGCTCCTTCATTTCAAATACATACATTTAAGCTTACAAATTCCCTAAAACACAAATTGATTCCAAACAAGGATTATATTATACAGAGAGAGAATCCAAGTTGAAGAGAGAGAAAGGGTAGATTCATCACTACTTGCTAAACAGTATGAGATGTTTAAAAAAATCGTATCCTGTTCAATTTCATTTAGACATGTGGCCCTCCAAATTATCCTACTACCTTGTGTAATGGAAGAGTGATTAGTTCTAGTGCTGCAGGGAAAGCTGCCTTCATTGGCTTTTGAAGAGATGGTTTAGTGGCCCAAAGTATGACCTACATTAGATGGGCGACTTAAAGAAATTTCAAGGGTAGTTTTAACCCTATACAATTTTCAACTCACGTGCAGCTGTCAGCAGCTGGTGCTGCCTAAGCGGGGATACTGTTGTGAGTGACTCATCCGGTTTGTTCACCTTCACATATAAAGCTTAAAATAGAGCAAGTAAGTGGTCGATAGATGAGAGCTATAGCAGATTTAGTAGTGGCAACCGTACTGGTCTTGGGGTCAGGATCAGTGGTAGTAGTTACAGCAGTAGAGGACACAGCTAAAGAAAGAGCTCTTTGAGCAAACATTAGGGGTTCTCTGAGACAAAACAGAGTTCACTGTCATGTTGTTTAGGTTTCTAGGCATCCTCACTAAGGAATTGTCCTGAATTATTAGGCAGTTTTAGAATCTGCCGATTGTTCCTACAGGAGGTTGTTTCTGAGGGGGTGACAGATGGTCATTTACAGAGAGAGTTCCTTGTTCTAGCTATAATGTCATTCCACGGGTGTTCTGCTGTAGAGTTTTCAAGTGGAGCCATTCATTTATCCTGAAGATTGTTTAATTATAAATTTTTCTAGTACAATCTAAGCTAAAGAAATAATGGAAACTCTAGATTATGGGAAATTTGCAGTTTCTATCAAGCATTGGGCTGAAACAGAGCTAGAATTCTGTCCTGTGTGTTTTATTATTAACCTCCAGGCCAATTTGGATTAGCTTTTAGGTGTTAAAGGTTAAAAGAGCCTTTTTAATTTTCTACCTAGGTGTGTATGGAAGGATTTTTATAAGTATATGGGTTTAGTGGTAATTTTGATTCTTTTTAAAAAATCTATGTTTACCTGAATTTCAGTTGCCAAAACTATTTCTTTCTTGTGACTACCAAAACGAGGGTCAGTAGATTCAAACAGGTGTATTCATGTGCCAGGTACTACATTGTACCAGTTGTGTTATACATTACAAGGTACAAAATGCATTCGTATCTAAGATCTCAGTCTATTGGTAATTCCAGTAAACAATATCCGCAATGAATGGGAACTGAAAAGTAGAGAGGCAAAGGGAACAATCTGGTCTGTCTGCTACTGTCATGTAGTAAGTTAATTATCTCAGGCAGTAACATGTATTCAGAATCTGGGCCCCCAAACAAATGGGAGCCAAAAGATTGTCTTCCCTTTTCCTTTATCACTTCCCCCATTTTTCCTTATGTCTTCCTTTTAAAAATTTTTTCTTTTTTTTAATTGAAGTTTAGTTTATTATAATATTATGTGAGTTGCAGGTGTACAATACAGTGATTCACAATTTTTAAAGGTTATACTCCATTTATAGTTATTATAAATTAATGGCTATATTCCCTGTGTTGTGCAATATATCCTTGTAGCTTCTTGTATCCCTAATAGTTTGTACCTGTTCTCTCCCACCCCTCTCTTGCCCCTCCCTATTCCTTCTCCGCACTGGAACCACTAGTTTGTTCTCTACTCTTTCTTGATCAAGAACTTGCAGGGGGAGGTGCTTTTATCCTCCTCCAGAATTAGCACATACTGAAGCCACTACTTGCTCCTGGAGCTTGCTGTTACTCTGTCCTTCACCCCACAATGTAACATGGAAGAGAGAGTAGGGATAATGGTATTTATGAGACCTTCTGCATTGCAGATTATTGGGAACCTGAAGTTGTTGGTCAGGCCTTGTGATGTACATTATCGACAGGAAGGAATAAATGATAAAATGAGTAAATAGCAGCTTCAGGGTTCAAAGGATGGTCTCTGAAGTCATTTCTTCTAACATTTCAGTTAGCAATTTTGCTTATCGCAAAGACTCAGAATAATAGATTCATTGACTTTGATTTCATTTTGGTAAAGTATACGTCATATATTTAGGAAAATATAAAACACACATGCATATTTTAAAGAGTAAGGGTAAAGAGAACACCTAAGTATCCACTGCTTAGCTTACAAGTAGAATGTTTCCAGGACCCCACATCAGCCACCACCCCCTCCCAGAGGTGTCCACTTTCCTAACTCTTGTGATGCTCATTACCTTGCTTTTCTTATAGTTTTGCCGCCCACACATGCATCCTAGACACTGTAATTTAGCTTTGCCACTTTTTTGAAGCTCACATAAATGGATTCTAAGTATATATTCTTTTGTGTCTGTATTCTCTTACTAAATATCATGTTCTTTATTCATCCATTTTGTGTATAGTTGTACTTAATTTGTTTTTATTATATAGTACTCCATCATATGAATATATCATAATAGTAATTCATTCTTTGGGGAAACATTTTGGGCTTCTCTAGGTGTTTTAAGCTTTTACAAATAATACTTCTTTGAGTGTCCTTGTGTGTGTGTATGTGTGTGTGTGTATCTTCTGTTGTATATCTGAAAAAGGTTTTCTACAATACACAGAGGAGTCAAGTTTCTGTGCTATGCATATCTTTACTTGTTAATATTCAACTGTTTTCTAGTTTGTACTATTAAAGGATATTTTTAATATAAAATCATTATTCTCATACAAATATACAAAATCAAAACATGTCGAAGATTTTATTTAACTCATTTTCTTTGAACAGTCAGTTCAAAGAAAAATCCAAAGAACACAAATATTTAGGCATCAAGAATGCTGAGAAGAATTCACAAATAAATGCAAAATTGGTCAGTATACATTGAGTAACCATTAATGCCATTCTGCTGGACACAGTTTGCATTTCTATGAAGGAGAATCATTTGTATTGCTATCAGTTTTGTAGTTTACAGAGCTGTGAAATAGCTCAAAGACAATGAAAGACATTGATAACCTGGAAGGGTGCACTAGACGGGCCACTTTTAGTAATCTTTTTGGCCCTTATTAAAATCTTTCATAATTTATCCCAATAGTATCACTCTGTACCCCTTAGCAGTACATGTGAGTTCCCATTCCTAGACATTCTTGCCACATTTGGTAGTGTCAGACCTTTTAATTTTTGTCATTTTGTTGGATGCGTTATGGTATCTCTTTGCAGTTCTAGTTTGCATTTCTTTTGTTACTAATAAAGCTAATCACCGTTTCCTATGTTCATTAGCCGTGTGGATAGCCTCTTTTTTGGAAGTATTTATTCAAGCTGTGGCCCATTTTCCCATTGGTTAGATTGACTTTTTTCAGTGCTTGAAGAACCTTGAGCAATCATCCATCTAGTACACCATGTCCCCATCTTCTGTCATTCTTGTAGCACCTTGCAGGATGGGGCTTACCTGTATGCCTGCTATTATTTACTTGATCTATTTCTTTAAATAGACTCATTTTCTTTTTTACATAGTGTATATTGATTTTAAAATGTTATAAATGGAAAACCAGTATCAATTTGCCATAAACAGAAGGTAACAGTTAAACGGATGCAATGAGAGCAAAATCACATTGTTAAATTTTGCTATGTAGATTGAGTCCCATTATCCCTCCTCTTTCTCTTTTCCTTTCCAACCCCCAACCCAATGAGGAGGGAAATAGAGAAGTCTTAAAGCAGTCTACAAGAACTACTAGCACCAAAAAGACTTCTTCGCTATGCTAATATGAGGGCTTGAGAGAGACTGACACAGAAATAACAATCTCAACATCTGATTCAGTGTGATTTAATGCCAAATCCAGACCCTGGTCCCACCTAAACTTACACGTTGTAGTCTTCCAAAGGAAGGCTTCCTCATACTTTAGAACACTGATTGCATTCCACCCCTTTCTTTTAGAGGTAGCTGAGGCAGCCCAGAGAGATAAGAGAGAGACAGAATAATGACCTTCCCCCAAAGATGTCTGCACACTAATCTTCAGAACCTGTTATTAAGTTACCTTATACAGTAAAAGGGTCTTGGCGAATATGTTTAACGTTGGACTCTGAAATGGGGAGATTATCCTGAATTATCTGGAAGAGTCCCAATCCTATCAGAATCCTTAAAAGCAGAAAACCTTCTTGGCTAGAGTCAGAGACTTGCAGGAGCAGAAGAGGCAGGAGAAATTTGAAAGCTGAAAGGGACTCATGTTGCTGGCTTTGAAAATAAAGGAAACCTCAAATCAAGAAACGTGGGTGACCTGTGGAAGCTGAGAATAATCACTGGGTGACAGCTAGCCAGGACACCTCAGTTTGACAACCGCACAGAACAAAATTGTACAAACAGCCTGCAAAGAATGAATGGGCTGGGAAGCAGATATTTCCTTGAGTCTCCAGATAAGAGCCCTGGCTGGCTGACACTTTGATTTCAGCCTTGTGGAACCCAGAGCAGAGAAACCAGTCAAGATTATGGACTTGTGACCTACAGAACCATGAGATAATAGCCTTGTATTGTTTTAGGCTACTGAGTTTGTGGTAATTTGTTACATCAGCCATAGAAAACCAAATACAGTGACTTGTTGAAAGGTACACAGCTATTTCGAATCACAGCTGAAAGTAGAACCCAGGTCTTTTGTCTTCCAATTCAAGGCTCTTTTTTTTTAACATTTTTTATTGATTTATAATCATTTTACAATGTTGTGTCAAATTCCAGTGTTCAGCACAATTTTTCAGTCATTCATGGACATATGCACACTCATTGTCACATTTTTTTCTCTGTGAGTTATCATAACATTTTGTGTATATTTCCCTGTGCTATACAGTGTAATCTTGTTTATCTATTCTACAATTTTGAAATCCCAGTCTATCCCTTCCCACCCTCCACCCCCCTGGTAACCATAAGTCTGTATTCTCTGTCTGTGAGTCTATTTCTGTCCTGTATTTACGCTTTGTTTTTGTTTGTTTGTTTGTTTTTGTTTTTGTTTTTTAGATTCCACATATGAGCGATCTCATATGGTATTTTTCTTTCTCTTTCTGGCTTACTTCACTTAGAATGACATTCTCCAGGAGCATCCATGTTGCTGCAAATGGCATTATGTTGTCGGTTTTTATGGCTGAGTAGTATTCCATTGTATAAATATACCACCTCTTCTTTATCCAGTCATCTGTTGATGGACATTTAGGCTGTTTCCATGTTTTGGCTATTGTAAATAGTGCTTCTATGAACATTGGGGTGCAGGTGTCATCCTGAAGTAGATTTCCTTCTGGATACAAGCCCAGGAGCGGGATTCTTGGGTCATATGGTAAGTCTATTCCTGGTCTTTTGAGGAATCTCCACACTGTTTCCCATAGTGGCTGCACCAAACTGCATTCCCACCAGCAGGGTAGGAGGGTTCCCCTTTCTCCACAGTCTCTCCAGCATTTGTCATTTGTGGATTTTTGAATGATGGCCATTCTGACTGGTGTGAGGTGATACCTCATTGTAGTTTTGATTTGCATTTCTCTGATAATTAGTGATATTGAGCATTTTTTCATATGCTTTTTGATCATTTGTATGTCTTCCCTGTGGAATTGCTTGTTTAGGTCTTCTGCCCATTTTTGGATTGGATTGTTTATTTTTTTCTTACTGTGTCGTATGAGCTGCTTATATATTCTGGAGATCAAGCCTTTGTCGGTTTCACTTGCAAAAATTTTCTCCCATTCCTTAGGTTTCCTTCTTATTTTACTTCTGGTTTCCTTTGCTGTGCAGAAGCTTGTAAGTTTCATTAGGTCCCATTTGTTTATTCTTGCTTTTATTTCTTCTAGGAGAAAATTTTTGAAATGTATGTCAGATAATGTTTTGCCTATGTTTTCCTCTAGGAGGTTTATTGTATCTTGTCTTATGTTTAAGTCTTTAATCCATTTTGAGTTGATTTTTGTATATGGTGTAAGGGTGTGTTCTAGCTTCATTGTTTTACATGCTGCTGTCCAGTTTTCCCAACACCATTTGCTGAAGAGTCTGTCTTTATTCCATTGTATATTCTTGCCTCCTTTGTCGAAGATGAGTTGACCAAAAGTTTGTGGGTTCATTTCTGGGCTCTCTATTCTGTTCCATTGGTCTATATGTCTGTTTTGGTACCAATACCATGCTGTCTTGATGACTGTAGCTCTATAGTATTGTCTGAAGTCTGGGAGAGTTATTCCTCCAGCCTCTTTCTTTCTCTTCAGTAATGCTTTGGCAATTCTAGGTCTTTGATGGTTCCATATAAATTTTATTATGATTTGTTCTAGTTCTGTGAAATATGTCCTGGGTAATTAGATAGGGATTGCATTAAATCTGTAGATTGCCTTGGGCAGTGTGACCATTTTAACAATATTGATTCTTCCAATCCAAGAGCATGGGATATCTTTCCATTTTTTAAAGTCTTCTTTAATTTCCTTCATCAGTGGTTTATAGTTTTCTGTGTATAATTCTTTCACCTCCTTGGTTAGATTTATTCCCAGATATTTTATTACTTTGGGTGCTATTTTAAAGGGGATTGTTTCTTTACTTCCTTTTTCTGTTGATTTATCGTTAGTGTAAAGAAATGCAACTGATTTTTGAACATTAATTTTGTAACCTGCTACCTTGCTGAATTCTTCAATCAGCTCTAGTAGCTTTTGTGTGGACCTTTTAGGGTTTTCTACATATAGTAACATGTCATCAGCATATAATGACACTTTTACCTCTTCTTTTCCAAGTTGGATCCCTTTTAAGGCTCTTTCCACTATACTGCATAACTATATTGATTGAAAAGATTATATTGGCATATAATAAACTATATAGGGAAGACTTCTTAAATTGTACTTCTTATTCAGCTCTTTCTGTCATGGGGGTCAGTGTGTACTTGTATATTCCAGGCCACATAATTTCAAGAGAATGAAATGTACTGAATTTTTTATGTTATCCTCATGGAGCACTGGCATTTGAACCACCTTTTTAGTTGGACAGCTTTCATACTGGAATATTTTGTGCAAAGTAGATAATGTCCTGAAAGGTAAAGGGCAGAACATGTGAGTCACACTGCTGAGGAGATAACTCATTCTGTAGAAGGTTAAAAAAAAAAAAAGAGAGAGAGAGAAGAAAGAAAAACAAACCTAGGACAACAAAATCCAGGGCTCTGGTGACCTGAAGCAATCAATTTACAGTTCACACCACTTTTCCAAGAAGGCAGTGGATAAAGGATCAGCTGAACCACTGTCTATTGAATAAGATGTCCTACTGGGGAGGAAATTAAATGTCTCCTGTCAAACACCTCCTGGGCTGGCTCTGATTTACCTAATAAATACAAAAATTTCTCTCTCTGAATAGTAGTTTTGCAGGCAATAAGCTGTTGGCAAGAAAGCTTGGTAGAGAGTTATTTCACCCCCACGATCATTACTTTTTTCCTCATTATGTACATACCACTCCACTGATGTCCAGTGCCATTGAAGTTGAGGCAGAAAGAGGGCTTTTTTTGTGTCTCTGTCACTAACTCTTTGATAAAGATACACAGGCTTGTGTGACTTTTGGTTCTTGGCCAACACAAGATTAACAGAAGATGCTACTGCTGGTTACCGTAAGTTATGATCACTTCTTAGTGAACCACAGCTCAGGGTAATGGGGCAAAAATGAAAGACTTATGTTCCATTTCAGACTGAAAAATTTTTACATTCTTTTGACAGCTGTGAATCTCGAACAGGCTGTCTTTTCTCCTTTTTGGGGGCTACCCCGTCATCAGGAGATCACAAAAATCAGCTTCACAAACCCCAGTGTTAAACATAGGACTGGAATCTGAGCTTCTGCTGTGAGCATTTTTGCCCTTTTAGAAAATAAATTTTCAAACTCCTCATTATGCTTTCCTTCTCAGCTGTACATTATTTTACACTCCAAACTTATGGAGAAAAAATAACTATTCCATCTAGTATTTTTATAATCAATTTCAGATCTAGTCACTCTATCAAGATGAATTTTATATAAAACAATTAACAAGGTCTAAATAAAATGTTTTGAGGGCAAAACGTTTCTCTCAATGAACACTAGAAAAAAAAAGCTGGTGAGGGAAGGGGTAATTAAATATATCCCCAGTCAGAGGAAGTCTTACATTGGCAATTTCTGTCAACTCCCTTGCTATCCAAAAAGATGTCCTGATCAATGTAAATCAGAGGCTTGCAAATTGGTGCAGAGGGAAAAAATTGAACCATTTCTGTTCCCACTGTGAAATTTTCCACCACAGTTCAGCAGCAGAATGAGATCACCCTCAGGTTCCTCCACATCAATATCAACCAATTACATCAACCTTTTAGTTAGCTGAGCACCTGCTGAGGTGTTGACATGGAAAATGATGGGAGAGGGTCATAAATCTGAGTACTGGATAATTCAGTTTTCCTTTTGGGTCTTAAGCTTCCTTTTCTGTAAAATGGAAGAATTTCTTGAACTAGATAACATTTAATGAATTCCATTCAGCAGCTATAACCTGTAGTTCTGTCGTGTGGACTCACACATTACACATAAATATGCTTTCATCTTTTTCATAATTATTATTTTTAAAAGTGAGGCATGCTGATTATTTTAAAATATCCACATATTACCAAAAAATGTAAAAAGAGTTTAAAAGCCCATCATGTACCCATTCAGAAATTTGTAACATTCAAAGCAATGCCTTTTCAAACTTTTTATTTATAAGTAAATAATTGGATTGTGTAAATATACACACATACATGTATATTCACAAATGTTTAACTTACCCATTTTTCTCCATGTAGTAAATCACAAACATTTCTCCATGATGAAAAGTGTAGATCTATATAACTTGAACTGCTGGAAAGAATTCCATTATGTAGTTGCATTTAACCAATGTCTATTGGTGGACATTTAGGTTGCTTCTACTTTTTACTGTTACAGACAGTGCTGGAACGAACATCATGTACACGTCTTTACCTACTTAAGCAGATTTTTGTGGGGTAGAGACCCATAAGGAGAGTTAAAAGACCAGAGCACATACATATTCCTAAGCGTTGTACTGTATTTCCATCATATGGGCTGTGGATAAAATGTCAGGAGCATGAAAAAGTCCATTTCTTTCCCTGAGGGCTTATTGATATGACTTAGGGACTATGGGAAGTAGACTCAAGCCATGTTTGTTGGAGATCTTCGAAAAGAATTTGCTTTGAATTTTCATCCTGAATTTGTGATTTACCAGTTTACCTGGCAATTACATCTGTGTAATTTCTGAAAGTGCCAGATATACTTAGGTTATTCAGTTCGGCAATATTGCTATTCTCACCCATTTTGTGAAGAGACATAAACAGATAATAGTTCCTAAATCTTCTAAATGCTCAAATTTAGTTCATGTGAACAGACCACTTATTCACATAATCCACTGAAGACTCTAAACTGATTGAACTAGCCAACAGAGTTATGATAAATTTAAGAACACAGTTTAGTTCTCCTTTTATCTTTCTTTTCCTTCCCTTTCCTTTCTTTTATTTCCATCTGCTTTTTAAGTAAAATATCAGTGATAGGACGATAAAGTAAACAAAACACGTTGGAAAAGGAGGAGTCGAGTAATAAGGGGTGCTGTTATGGTTAAGGTGGTTAGGGAAGGCTTCTTGGAGGAGGTGACAGAGTTCTGAATGAAGGGAAGAAGAAGCAAGCCCTGTGAAAATGTGAGGGAAGAGAGCATCAGGCAGTGAGGACAGCAAATGCAAGAACTCCCAATTAGAAATATTTCTGGCATTTTGTAAAACAGCAGGAAAGCCAGTATATCTGAAGTAGAGTTAGCAAGGGAAACAATAGTTGACTTTGAGATATTAAGTTTTGATGAGTCAAGTAAAGATGTCAGTTAAACAGTAGGATATAGACATTTAGATTTCAGAGTGAGCTTGAAACATGAGATTTTTAAATTTGTGAGTCATACACACATAGCTGTACCACATGCAAATTTGTTGTAGGGTATGGCTTGAAAATGGGACAAACATGCGTACATATACATATTTGTGATATGTGTACGTTGAGGAGTAAGTGTTTGTTTCTGTCCAGGTCCTCTGAAAGGCAAGCACCAAGATAAAATTTAAACATACGAGAGATTTGCTGGGGGAAATACTCAGGAAGGATCAAAAAGGGAGGGAGCAGGTGGAGGCAGAGGGAAACTTCAGACTGAAGACTGCGATGCAGGTCTGACACTTGAGGATGGAGCAAGGAAAGGAAGGGATCTTGGGTGGGAAGAAGTCTTCAACTGTAGCACAGGTCTGAGAACTCTCAGCAGACCGGTGATGAGTCTACACTCATAGATATCTACGGGAAGAGTTCCACATCGGCCGGACCCCTGCCGTGTTCTGGGCACCGTGTGTGAGTAGCTCTGGAAGCTCAGGACATGCGTGAGGGTCGTGATAAATCTGAGGGTATAGCAGTTAGAGGCTGTCATCAACCACACCCTTCTCAGCTCTTCTTCAAGAGAAAGTTCAGAGTGGTCCACTCCGTGGGCAACAAAGTGTTTAAAGTATATTTTACTTTGTCACTATACAATCTTTTGGCCTTGGAAATCTGACAAGTAAACTTCTCTATTTACTCTTACTTATGTTGGAAATAAATAAAACTCAATATGTGGTTTGGGGATTTTCTCATTGAAGACTTCATGGTGTAGTGAGATTGAATAAGATTTCTATCACTCACATGATCTCACTTAATAGTGGAAGGATGGATGGATGGAAGCTGAGACATTTCAGAAAAGTCTTTGTCTCTCCAGGCAGAAGGTGAAAGTGATGTGGCTGGACCAGCCTGAGAGTATGCAATCATGATTCTTGAATAAAAAATAAGAATTAATAAATTCTAAAGGAGATAAGTGAAACAAACAAACAAAAAAGACCAATACATATCTCCCCATCCAGTCGTCCATTCTTTCCATACAGATAAAAGCCAGCTTAGGAGCTGAATGAAGTCATTTCTCTTTTTGTCAGTTTTAGCTGTAGTTCCAGTAGCTCCGAGAGTTGACTGGCCTGGTATTTCTATCAACCAAAGCTGGGCCTGAAAGCCTAGTGGAGTTGATATGAAAGTAACATTTTTACAAGAAGATGGGGCCAAATCTGCACATATGATTAAGCAGGACAATTAATTTCAACACACAAGTTAAGTCAAGTCGAATAAAAGAATTATGTTGCTACCCAGGGCTGGCCAGCTATTTTATAGCCCAACTTCCAAACACCTAATCTACCAGTGATTTTAATCTAGTTTTATCTCAAACATTTTAGCTTAGCAATCTTGTCCAGAACAGAAAAGAAAGGGAGGAGGATGCATGGTGTCAGTCTGCCTGGGTTTGAATTCTGACTTCACCACTTACTAACTGTGTGACCTTGGGCAAGTGATTCCACCGCTCTATACCTTGGTTTTCTTTTCTGTAGAATGGGGATAATATAGTATGCCCATTAGTGATTGCTGAAAGAATTAAAGAATGCATATAAAGCACATTAGAGTAGAAACTGGCCCCTAGTAAGTATTTTGTAAAGTTACCTGCAAGTATTGCAAACTTTGAATTGAAAATAGACATTTACCCCCACAATCATTGCACCTTAAAATATTTCTCTGACCAGGTTGCCATTTTGCTCTTCTTGAACAACATACCAGATTTTAAGAAAAAAGAGGAACTTGGGAGGACCGGCTTTGATATTGACACCATTCCTATCTCCTTAGCTTATGGGGGGTAGTCATGAAAACCTCCACAGTGGCAAAATTTGTGAGGAGGAAAGCAGTGATCCCAACACACTGTGATTCTGTCTTCCAGAGACTTTTTATCTGCACTGCTAATGCTGCATAGATGTTACATTCTAATTCCATTGACTCATGTCACTCAAAGCACTACCATCGACAGCTATCACTTGTATGTGAGCATGAACCAGACAGTTCCTCCCACTTCTTTGGAGAACAAAATAGAACATGCATTTTCTTTTTATTTTTATATTAGTGGTTCAACCTAAATTGCATCTGGCATTTCCATGAATATAAGCCAGCCTCATTTAGCATAGGACTTGCATTCATAGAAATGAGAGACTGATTCATTTATCTAAAATCAGCACATGACGAGGGGTTCACTTACTGGTACAGTGATCTCCAACCTGTCTTTAAGGTGTGTTATCTGTGTGCCTCTGTTCAGGTCTAGCCTGACTTATGTTGAACTGACACCCACCCACTGCAGTGAAATTAGCATACTGATACCCACACATTGATGTTTCAACTGTTGCACACATCCCTTATTTTTCTCTTTTAAAATATTATCCAACTGTTCCTTGTCAATGAAAAGATAAGCAATGGGCAAGATATTAATGGCAGAGACTCCCTACTGCCAATGGAAGAGAGGGCAGGGTGGTATATACGTGCTTATTGGGCAGAGAAATATAAAAGATGGTACCCTTTCCCCCAGGCTGACCAAGAGTGTACTGAATCAATACTCTGGGGGATAGCGCTGGACTCTGGGGACCTGCAACTTCGTGACCTTCTCTCTTACTCTAATGGCTCCATTATTATACACCAAAACCTGCCTATTTAAAGACTATCCATCTTAGCATTCCTTGGCAAGCAGAACATTTCTACTTAAAATAATAGTAATAATTAAGCCAACTCCTGTTCTGTCAGGTCTCTAGATTTCTATACTTCCAGTGAAGGAGATGCATTTCAATATCCAGGAATCCTTTATAAAAGTAAGGAAGTCTGGCAAAGAAAGGAGGGGTGTCATCCTGACAGCACAGATGCGCTCCTGTTGCTGAACAGTTGCTCGGCCTTGTGAATGCTCTCTGCCCCGGTCAGATGCTCAGCTTCTCTGGGAGACAGCTATCCAATCCCTGGGAAGGGACCATCAATCATTATCCATGGGTCAGAATTTCCAGCAAGGCTAGAGGAAACATTTTGATTAATGCCTCCGTGGTGACCTGGATGATGCCAAGGGCTGAAAGTTACGGGGAAAATGAGGCAAGAAATAATTGTTTTTTAATAACTTTGGTCATTGTCCTTCTTGTGGCTCTTACCATGAATTCTAAATTTACTGAACAATATTAAAACCCAGTCTAGATATGTTATCATGAATGAGTCCCTGTATCCTAGAAATCATAATGTGAGAATCTGTTTTGAGCCTCTGACATGTAGTGTGTTTGAGGTTTATGCACTTATTTTCATTTTCCTGAAGATTCAGACAAAATTGACTTTATTTGGCCAAAAGAGCCATTAATAGTATAGAAAGTAAGGAAGATGATTTTGATGAGATCTGAACAGTCTTCTTCAAATACTTAGATATCCTTATCTAAATACTCCTGAGTCACAGTGAAAGACATAAGAAGGTCTTTTAGGAGGTTTGATGAAATGTATACCAACCTAGAACTACAGGAGCTGTTGAATTCTTCTTCAGTGGTAATGATTAGAACAATGATTCTTTTAGGTAGTGGTCCACACTCCCTTTCTAATATGTAAATGTATAAACAGCAATGAATCTGCATCTACAAGTTCTGATGTGTAAGAATCATCAGTTTAAAAAGAACTTCACTTTCCTGATCTGATGTGATGAGAAAGACACGTCACTTCTGTGGTATTTGCTTCAAAAACCCATAATTCCAATCTAATCATAAGAAAAACATCAGGAAAAAGAATGTTGAGGGACATTGTCCAAAATACTTGACTAGTACTGCTCAAAACTGTCAAGATCATGAAAAACAAGGAAAGACTGAGAGACTCACAGATCAGAGGAGACTGGGGAGACATGACAACTAAATGCAATGTGGTGACCTGGACTGGATCCTGGAACTAAAAGAGAACATTAGTGGAAAAGCTGGTGAAATCCAAATAAAGTTCGGAGTTTAGATAACAGTAGTGTACCACTGTCCATTTCTTAGTTTTGACAAATGTACCATTGGTATTGTAAAATGGTAGCAGTAGGGAGGCTGGTGAGGTATATATGGGAACTCTCTATATTATATTTGTCATTTTTCTGTAAATGTCAAAGTACTCCAACATTAAAAAAAAAAAAACAAACTCCCATCTAACCATAGCCCTCATTCTACTAGCCTGGCTGGAAATTCAGTCCCTGTCCTTATCAGAGCATCCTGAACCCTCAAGGCATCAGTTTTTTGTCTACAGAAGTTATTACTAAAGTCATCATTGTCTACACGCACAAAGTCACTTAAAACCAGCAACTGTGTTGTCATGTTTGGGGAGCACAGACAAGAATGGGAATCTCAGAACTAGGGGTCATTTTTCTTAAGTTACCTGTAAGTCATGCCCTTAAGGCTTTGAGTCCATCTGTAAGAAGCTGCTCATGGGGCCTCCTGACTTCCATCCACTTCTCAGTCTAGGAGTGAAAAACCAAAACAAGAACCCTGTCTTTCTTTTCTTGCCATCCTCAAAGACAGATACCTCTCCCTCCTACTTCCTAGAAGTACCTAAGATCCCATTTTCCACAAGCTCAAACTTTCACCCAAGAAAAGAAAGTCACTTTACTGCCATTTCTTATTTGGATCTGCACAATTCCTTAGCACAGGGAGTACAAAGACTCTGGCTACTTGCTTGGAACGTGTAGAGGGAAAACTACAGCAAAAATAAACACAAATTAATGTATTAATGTATTAATATATGATGTATTACCCTGCCACTTATGCAGTTGCAAACTGCTCTATCAGAGTGACCCCCATAACTTATTTTAAAGAAATGCCCATAGTTGGGATCCCCTACACTTCTGCCTTCAACCTTCATCTTGCAGCAAAAGAAACTGAAACATGGACAGCTCTCCTCTTGCGGTAGGGTGCTTCCTTCCTTGAGTGTGGTGTTCCTAGCATCTTTGTGCTCCAAGAGCGACAAGCTCTCTCTGCCACTGCCACCTTGCTCCTCTCTATGGCAAGAGACAATGAGATCATTCAAGGCACAGGGAAGCCTGGAGGCCAGGCAGAGAGCAAGCCCAGGAAGGATGCAAACAGAGCAGGGGAATGTTGATGTTGAGAGGAGGTCAAGGTAGAGAAAGGTCCAGAGTAGAAAATTAAGAAGGAGGGGGCTCTGAAAAGGGATAGAGACCACATTTGGTCTGGGGAAAACAAAAGCGGAGCAGATCCTTGAGGCCTGGCAAGAGCAATGAAAGAGGTGTGAACTGGGTTCATTGTCAGTATTTACAGAGATGAATCCTACATTCTCGAAACCCTGAAATCCTTTACGTTTCTCAAGGTTAACTGAAGAATGTATCGGTGTTCACACCTTGTTAGCTATAAAAATGGAGCTGCTCATGTTAAGTGAGAAGTTTTGGCAGAGGATGAGTCAAAGGGGCAGCACTGCAAACAGTCCTTTCAGAGAGCGGTCATGGTCGTCTCTCTAAAGACACGTGTCACACATTGTAACTTTGGAAAGAATTCTTGTTTTCCTCCCTTATGCTCCTAATATTTGTGGGGTTGTGGGCAAGAGAATAAATGGAAACCCATATCCAGTAGCTCTAAATGTTTAAAAGTTATAAATCAGTCTAACGAACCATTAAATAAAACATCATCTATCCTCCTGCCTTGGCAAAAAAATCTTCATTATGCAAAATCTGAAATGTGTAAAAAGGTATCTTTTCTATGTCAGAGAGTTTGTGGAATATCAAAAGCAACTGCATTTAATTATTTTTGAGTACTGTTCTGGGTGTTCTGTTACTAAGATAGTGGTGTTTGTTTGAGTAATGAAATAAAGATAAGATTCTTAAATGATTATACATCTACTATAAAATATATTTTTCTCGCTTTCATTTCAGCAAAATTTCTAGTTATAATCATAATTTTAACTTTTTTATGTTCTGGTGACAGTAATAAACTAAAGGATTAAAAAATAAAGTGTAATAGCATTCAGCCTGCTTACATTTTAAATATATTTAATGTATTTAAATTAAATGTAAAGTATTGAACTTAAAATTACTTTCATATGAATTCAGAAAGTTGTATTTCTTAGTTATCCAGGAATATTTATAAAAATTGAGACAAAATATTAATCATAATCATAAATTATAACTCGTTTATTTTTATAACTAAAGTCACATAATATTTTATCTCAATTAAGTTATCTTGTCTACAATTTATAAAAATAATAGTATTTGCAATGCTAGGTTTCAGTATCCACCTAGTTGCCAATATAAAGCATCGGTGAGACAGTTCATGCATGATACATCTAGAGTAGATCAACATACATACATGTTTAGATATAAAATGGATGTATTAATATTGTAAAATATTCCACACATGCAGTTGCTGTGACTACCATGCTAATTTGCGTACATGTCCAGAACTATAAATTGGAAAACCGAGAGTATCCAGAAAAGACATTTAACCCTATTGGAAGATAATACTTTCACTTTTTCTTTTTTTTAGAACTATAGTTCTTTTAATCTTTTGTTGGGGCATAATTGGCATATAACGTATTAGTTTCAGATATATAACATAATGATTTGATATTTGTTGTAATTTCTCCATTTTCATTTCTTATTTTGTTTTATTTGTGTCCTCTCTCTTTTCTTCTTGGTGAGCTTGGCCAGAGGTTTGTCAATTTTGTTTACTCTTTCAAAAAACCAGCTCTGGTTTGATTGATTTTTTCTATTGTTTTTTTAATCTCTATTTTATTTATTTCCTCCCTGATCTTAATTAATTTCCTTCCTTCTGCTGACTTTCAGTTTTGTTTGTTCTCTTTCTAATTCTTTTAGGTTGTAGGTTAGGTTTTTTATTTCAAATTGTTCTTGTTTTTTGAGGAAGGCCTGTATCATTATGCACTTCCCACTTAGGACTGCTTTTGCTGCATCCCATAGATTTTGTGTGGTTGTGTTTTCATTGTCATTTGTGATATTTGTATGCATTGTGAAATTATCACCACAATAAGCCTAATTAACATCCAGTGATATGTAGTTACAAGTTTTTTTTCTTGTGATGAGAACTTGTAAGATCTACTCTCTTAGCAACTTTCAGATTTATAGTACAGTATTAATTCTAGTCACCATGCTGTACATTATGTCCCCAGGGCTTGCTTTATAACTCGAAGTTTGTACCTTTTGACCACCTTCACCCATTTTGTCAACCCTACATGCCACACCTCTGGCAACCACAATCTTCTCTGTAACTATGAGTTCAGTTTTTGATTTGTTTGTTTTTTGTTTTAGATTCCACATATAACTGAGCTCATACAGTATTTGTCTTTCTGTATGACTTATTTCACTTAGCATAATTCCTTCAAGCTTCATCTGTGTTGTTGCAAATGGCAAGATTCCCTTCCTTTTATGGCCAAATAATATTCCAGTGTGTGTGTGTGTGTGTGTATATGTGTGTGTGTATCATATTTTCTTTATCCATTCAGCCACTGATAAACACTTAGGTTGTTTCATGTCTTGGCTGTTATGAAAAATGCTGCAATGAGTATAGTGGTTCATATATGTTTTTAAATTAGTATTTTTATTTTATTCAGATAAATACCCAGAATTAGAATTGCTAGATCATATGGTAGGCCTGTTTTTAATTTTTGAGACATCTCCATACTCTTTTCCATAGTGGCTGCACCAATTTACAGTACACCAGCAGTGTATGAGGGATCCCTTTTTTCCACATCCTCACCAACATTTGTTATTTCTTGTCTTTTGATCATAGCAGTTCTAACAGATGTAAGGTGATATCTCATTGTGACTTTGATTTGCATTTCCCTGATGATTAGTGAGCATCTTTTCATGTACCTTTTAAGTGGTACTTCTTTGTGTAAGAATCTGTTGCATTCTCACAATCTAAGAGAACCATTTGTAGGAATTAATTTGTCTTATCTTTTACCCAAGTTTTCTACCACTCAAAATCTTCCCACATTCCATAGCAACTACCCACACATCTTTACAATATTTGGAAGCTATCACTTTTTGTTTTGAATACACAGGAGGTAAAATGAAGCCTTTTCCTGGACATGAAGAGGGTGAACCCCAATAGTGAGTGATTAAGGTTATAGGTTATGCCACAGTGGTGCAGAGGGCTGGGTCCTGAGTGACAGAAGACCCCCATGTTCTTTAATATATATTGTTACTATTTTGAGAGGAAAGGCCTCTAATGTGAGGGTCCTAGTGCTGGGGCTCTTCTGGTCCAAGTCCAGGGGCCTTATTGGTTCCTCTTATTGATCCTGGTCACCAGTTGTGATTACTCAGATCCTGCATCATGTATCATTCATTTTTTTAAAGATCTCTTTGTTTTGACAGAGGAGGGATTATATGAGTCACAGCACCCTACTCAACAAAATTAATTTAGGTACCACAGATATTTTTGTGGGTCTAACATCACATACGTGTCTCCTTCTCCTGATCCACTGTCTTAAGGAAGGTATATGAATCACAATTAGTGAGGTGGTTGGTTGATAACACCTGCTGGAAATCATACCCAAAGTCAAATAGCTGGCTGTGTGTAGATGCTGCCTCCTCTTTTTGCTGAAAAATGTGATAGAATCCTAATTCAGTGCCTGGGACAGGGGTTCTGGAATAAAGATACTGGCTGTTGAGCAGCAAAATTACCCACATTAACAGCTTTCCAAATGACACACCTTTTCTCCCTTCTCGTGAATCCCCTACACCAGCCCAGCCACCTTGAGGATTACCTTGTCATCTGACATGACAGTCAGAGCATTGTGGGTGGTGAGATTTGGATGGGACATCTCTGAATTAAGTGCAGGCAGTCGTCAGAAAGAGAGGACTTTAAGCAACCAAAGGAAATGGGACCCCAGCATCCCTCCCTCCTTTTCATGTAGGACATGCCATGCTTGTCCAGAAGCAAGTCTTGGCCTTAGTCGCCATGTTCCATACCCCAAGACTTTCCCAAGGCTAGCTCCAGATGAGTCACAGCTACCAGCTTCATATCTTCAAAGACTGGGATCTCTACCCTATTTGTTTGAAAGTATTCAGTATCCCAACTCTTCACCTTCTGCTTCTTCTGCATGTCATGGTTCAGAAGGCCGCAGGGCCACTAAGCTGCTAAAAGAGAAATACCTCTTTTTAAGAATGATAGTCCAGGCCTCTCCTCTCAAAATGCTATGCAAATGAAAATGATGGCCAGTTTGTCCCCAGATCCATAAGGGTCATGTCTTTTGGTGACTTTTGCTTTCTGTAGAAACCCAGATATACACGCTATGTCTGTTTTGATGGGCCTTATTGTGCAAGTATCCCTTATTTAGAGGGCTAAATCCTCCAGAGTGCTCAGCTCCTGGACCCTGAAGGCCTAGCTGGACCAAAAGTTCCACAGTCTGCAGGCCCTGGCCTAGCTGCTGGGAAAACACAAGAAACATGAACTCCATATGCACCCTTTGCCTTTTCCCTATATGTCTCCAGGAAAAGATACGTCTGAAAAGTCTTGGTCAACATGGAGAAACCAAAACTGAGACCTTGAAGCATTGGGGCTCCATGGGCTTCCTCTTCCTCCGATTGAATAAGATCCTTTCAGATCAGGTGCAACCAAGTGAACCACTGCTTCTTGGGAGTCAGTAGGGAGAAAAATCCAAGATTCTGGGGCTGGTGAAGAAGGAAGCAAATTGGCTTTGGGCAAAGTGGGAAACTCTGTGTTGCTTAGAAGCATTCTAGAGTACTGTTTAACCCTCAGACCAAACTTCCATGGTTAAAATTACATTTCTGCCACTTCATAGCTATATAGCCTATACAAGGTATTTAAATTCTCTGTGTTCTGGAAGTGGGAATAATCACAATTAATAGGATCTACGTTGCAGGATTATAATCAGGATTAAAAGAATCCATGTCTGTAAAGCTCTTAGATCAATGCTTGGTCCTTATCAAATCCTCAATTAGTGTTATTTAGTGTTATTACTAGTATTATCCATCATAATCATTACTAGCTCTTAGAGGTAGACCATGGCAATGCCTGGTTCCAGTCTATTTCTCCTTGCAGAATGATCACTGCTAACCAGATTTCCAAAGGCTGAACTGCTTCCTGGTTCTTGGGGGATTGATAGGCAGTTGCTGTGTAGAAGACACATCTGTATTCTTTCAGTCCCTGGCCAATGTAAATACACAGCTGGCTGGTAGAGTACCACACTTTTCAGTCATCTGCTTATGAAGGCATTAAGATGTAGGTAGGATAGGAATAGGTTCCTGAAATGTTACTGCAATCTGAGCTCTGTCTTGGCTAAGGACTGTTCAAGGTCAAGAAGACCCAGAAGGTTCCAAACTGGGCTTCCTACTGGAGACCTTCCCTCCACGGCCCAATCCCAGACTTTGGCCAGTGTTCCCATCTTAAGGATGTGGGTGAGCATCTCTACAGAAGTGGCTCAGCTACCTGCTTTAATATGGTCCACCTCACCCACCACACAGTGACCCCTAATGCTGATATTGGGACTCAGTTTCTTCATAGGAACAGCTACAGGTAGACCATGGAGCCCCATGTCTTTCACTTAAGTTCTTCTGTCAGGCAGAAGGAAATCAGTGCCAGGTAGAAGTATGGAACTGCACAAAGAAGTGAAGAGCACAAAAATAGTAAATATGTGAGTAAATAGAAAAGATTTTTTCTGATTTTTAAGAATCTTTAAAAGATATTTGAGTATTTAAAGCAAAAATAACATGAAGTTCAGAGTTCGAAGAAATAAAATACATACTACCAGTACAAAAGATAGGGAAGAATGGATGTTTTCCGGTGTAATATATAAAGTGATATAATATTTGAAGGTAGACTGTGATAAGTATTTATTATGAATTTTAGAGAAACCACTAAAAAAAAAAATAAAGAGGAAGAGTCAAATAAGCAAATAGTGAAGATATAATGAAAACTAGTCATTTCAAAATAAGACAAGGAAATAGTAAAACAAACAAAAAACAAAGTACAGATTAGACAGAAAAAAATAGTAAAATAGTAGATTTGAATGCAAATATGTTGATAATCACATTAAATGTAAATGCTCTAAACAATCGAATTAAAACTCAGAGATTGTTAAATTGGATAAATTATGAGACTCTACTACATACTGCTTTCAAGAAAACCACTTTAACTATAAAGACACAGATCAGTTAAAATTCAAAAGATGGCAAAAGGCATACATACCATGCAAACACTGATCAAACAGTAGTCAGGAAGAGCATGGGCCAAGATTTGGCCTTGACTCTTAGCTCTGGTGCCTACTTAGTGGTAAACTTGGGCGAGTCACTTAGCTTCTCTTAACCGCATTTTCTTCCATTTGTTTATACCGAGGATAAGGTACCTATTTCAGAGGGTTGTGATAAAATTTAAATGCTTTAATATAAAGTATATGACTTAGTTCCTAGTGTGTATTAAGTGTGTAACAAATCTTAGCAATGTTGAGTTGTTACTGCTGTTTCTAGGCTCATTGAAGAGCTCTAGGTAAGACCCTCTGAAACAGCTTATCAAATAGTCATGATGTCTAAGAAGTTCTGATTCACTCTGGGCCCTGGGATTCCAGCAAAGGTACGGACGACACTGGTATTTTGGTGGCTGGAAAACCAAATTCTGTCTGTAGTACAGATTCCTTAGGCAATCAGGGTTGCTGTGGAGCTTTTGGGAAAGATCGATTGGCCTTATCTTTAAGTGGAGCTGGGACTGTCTGTCATCCCTGAGCTGACTGGAGGCTGGCTTCACTCAGCCCCCAAGGAGAAAGGAATGTGCCCGTCTTGACAGGGAGATGGCTGGAGAACTGAGTTAAGAAAGGCAGGAGAGACACCTGGAAGCTGCAGGCCCACTCGCTGTCAGTGGGGGAGCGAGAGGGAAGCATCCGTTCTCCCATTTCTGTTGTGACATTACGTAAAGATAATGTAACACAGATGCTCGGGATAAATAATTCAGGGGAAAACAAGAGACATAAAACCCGGGCACTGTGAACAGCAGCCAATGTATCTGCGGAAGCAGTTCCTGTGCCCCCTTGTGACAGAGTCTATCCAGATGTGAATCCTTAATAGGAAAGGGAAAACATAATCATTCCACTGGGCTGCAAGCTGTGTGATGGGTTCGGCCCAGACTGCTGCCCCAAGCACCTGTTTCCAAAGACTTTACCTTTTCCTTTGCAACAGACTGCCCTGTCTCCTGGCTTTCTCTCCACAACCTTCACCCAACAAGTCCACAATTGTTAAACAACTGAATGTCGAATCTTTATCTTATTGAATAAGAATACTTGATAATAAGTAATATAGATTGAGCGTTTGACACATGGCACTCTACTAAGTGCATGGTCTGCTTTATCACGTTTAATTCTCACACACATCTTTGGAAGAAGATTTTCTTTTTTTTCCCGTTTTGGAGCAGGAGGAAACTGAGGTCACAGAGGTCAAGTAACTTGCCAAAGGCTCTACAGATAGGATGTGGTTGGGTAAGAAGGGAAAGCTGCGTGGTCTGACTCCAGAGCCAGTTCTCTTAATCACTGTCCCACTACTCCATAAGCTATCCAGTAGTTAGGAAAATTATTTCAATGCAGGACAACCTACCAATACTGGGTTGCTTGTGTAACTGAGTTAGAAGACTCTCAGTAAAGTGATTGTCAGCATGGGCGTCAGTGCCAGGAATTCCTTGTTTCTACCCTACTTCTCCCATTCCTTGCAGGGTTCCCATGACAAGTGTCTTCTCTTTGAGCCTCATTCCCCATCAGAATAACAGGGATCAGGAAAGTGCCCACCTCCCGGATCCCTGTGGGAATTAAATAAAATAATCCATGCAAACGGCATAGACCAGTACCTGGAATATCCTAAGCACCCATAAATACATAGTAGAAATTAGTGAACAGCTGACAAGTGCTTAAGCTTTGGTAAATAGTCTCTTGCTGAGAACAGCAGTAGCCAGAGCTCATCGCCTGTCTGCCCCTCTGCGTACGGGAATCAGCTATACACTTATCCTGGAGAAGGTGAAATTAAAAACATATGTGAATAAATTAAGAGAGGTTCTGTTCTGAACAATGGTCAGTAACTGTGATATTTTAAAGACTATTATTTCTATTTTTTTAAGAGGAGGGAAGTAGAAGTTATAGAAATTATCAAGTGATGTAGTCACATCTCTGCAGGATGGCAGATGAAACTTTGCAATAAGATGGCATCTGAAACAAACATGACAACCATACTTCTTGGAAAAATCAGGTTTACCAGGAATGAAAGTTCACTGAGGCAGTGTTCCAGGATATTGCCCACTGGGACCTTGTAGGAAGGTGTATTAGAATTGAGATGCCTACTGGGTTTGGAGGATGAGCTATTATACAGGATGGCACGGGCCTTTTCAGTATCCCCTGGCTTGATTGACCACCCTGAGTCGGTAAGAAACATACAGGGGGAGAATGACATCACTCACCAGGTGTGTGTATAAACCAAGCTGCAATTTATGGTGGAATCACATCCAGATGCTACCTTTTTATCATTAAAATTATAAATTGGTTAGAAAAGGACATAAAATCAATCAAATTTCATAACTGAGACTACTGGTTGAGGAGGAAATAGTGCCATATGAATATTTCCAAGCAGTAATAAACATCTCTGCTGCATGTAGAGATCAACACATGTCTTGGAAGCACTGGTTTTTATGAATCAACTGTTGAAATCACAAGCAAATCAATCCTATCTGACAAAAGCCTCCAAACCATAGATTTTATAAATCAAGATACATAGGGTGATTTAAAACAAGTTTTAATAATTGATTTTCTATCCTTTTATGACACAACCACACTTTTTGAAGAAAGGCTTATACTTACTCACAGTCAGGAGAATTCCTTTCGCTAGGATCTGAGGTCTGTTTTACAAGCCAGGGTGTCTAATAGAGGCCCTTCAATACTACTCTGATTAATCTTTTTTAGACAAAGTCCAAATTTATTGTTATTTACACTCTCCAAAAACCAGGAAAGCAATAGTGAAATGTGTTTCTGTATGTATCCCATAGTACTTGCTATTTTCCCTCTAATTTTGTGGCTGATTGGTTATTTCTTTAAACTGTTAGTCATTCTGTGAGTGTTTATCTTATGCACCTCTGGTCATGCTTTTAGCAGGGAAAGTTACATTGCACTTGTATCTTCACGATAGCAGCACTAGTAGAATGTTATTTTCATATTAAGTACTGTGTAAATACTTATTAAATAAATAAATGTCTATCCACTCATGCATGCATTTATACACACAAACATACACAGACCTTGAGAGTATGAACAGGTGGGAAAAAAATGGCAAGTAGAATGTTTCAGTGTCATTATTATGGCTTCCCATTTCATGAAAAGTTGTATAAATACTCATTTGCCCTAAGTACAAGGCAATTATATAAATTTCTGAGTTATTCATCCAGTAAAATGGGAGAAAAAATGATGCAGATCCATATCTGCCTCTCCCCAAAGTCCATTTTGTTAGCCACTTGATTAATCTATCTTTCTGAGAGTTGACCTAACCAACTTATTCCCTTGTAAATGAGGCCAGAGAGGTGAAATGGCCTGCCCAATGTTTCAGAGCAAGTTTTTAGTAACACAGCCAGAACAAGAACCACTTCTCCTGATTCTCAGTCCAGTGTATTTTCTGGCTCTTGAAAGTTCCTTTTCTTTCTCCCCAAAGTTCAGGAATCTTTTCACAGTAGCAAGGACTTCAAATATCATTTCCAGTTTTTCCCTTACCAAGAAAGTCAGCAACACTCAGAGGTCATAAGGGCACCATGCTGGCTTTAGTGAACACCCTGTGTTGATAAAGGCTGCACAAGGAACTAATACCTCTGGGAGCATCTTGAAGCCATAAGAAATTCCCAGAGGACTCTGGCTGATGGAGCTCTTGTCCTAAAATTCCCTGAGATCCTCCAAGATGTCTCGGAGCACCTTTAAGAGCCCAGGCCTGCTCTTGCATGTGCTGTTTCTTATGCACTAGACCACATGCTATTCATTTTGGAGGCAACATCTGCTGTTGTCAGGGTATTTAGTGGTTGCTGATTGGTAATGTGAGCAGAATATACTGATCACCTCCCCCCAAGCTCTTTGAAGGAGAAAGAGAAGGAAAAGAGAAAAGAGAAAAGATTTATCTGTAACCGCATTTAAATTTGTTTGTCACTGATTTTTTTCCTGTCTCCCCATTAAACTGATTTCCATGCAGCTAAACAGTTTGTGTAATTATCTATTTAATGCCTGGCTCTGTCACCAGGGCATAAACTCCACAAGGACAGGGACCAGGACCATGTCTGTTTTTCCCCTACTGCTTTCCCTGGATCCAATTCTGCAATCAATCAGGACATAAACAGTTTGACTTAGAAAGACAAACTCTGAGGGAGACCACAAGAAAAAAATGCAACAGTGTGGATAGATTTACTGAAGCCACAAAATGTTGTCTTACTGTAACAAGCTTTAGGTTCCAATTATTGCTGACTTCAGGAGTGTGCATCAGATATTTGCGTTTGAAATCATGCTGCACACACAGAGAGGTAGAAACCACTAGTTTGAAATTTGAAGAGTAAATTCTTTCCACATTAGAGGAGAAGAGAGGACAAATGGATGAATTACAGAGTAGCAGACAGGAGGAAAGCTAATCAGAAAGGTGTGTCCTTTTGTAACAAATAGGATATGTGTGTTCACATATCTCACCAGCACAAAGCATCACCTACAGCTCTGGCATCACTTAAGACCTTACACTAAAGCCTATACAGTAATCATCTTGGACTAGAAATATTTCTTGAGTTACCTAGGTAACTCGTATCTACTGAGAAGTGGAAAGAAGTATATATTAATTGCACCTAGTAGCTTACACAGAGGAATACTGACAGTTGCAGACAGTATTTGGTAAGCCACTGGGAAAATCAGCCTTGTTCAAATTCTCACGTTAACCCTCAGTCACTAAAGACAATTGAATTTTCATCAGTGCAAGAAATAGAGATTCGAGAGTCACATGCAGGAGAGTTGCACAATTAGATACTGATGGTCCATCATTGTTTCTCTGGGAATGGAAATAATGATTGATGGTTTACTTTCTTTTTTAGTACCATTGTTAAATACATGGTGGCGAGAAATACCAGGCCTTTCTCTGAAAAACAATAGCAATAAAAAATATCTTACAAGGAAGAAAAAACAGTGGCCTCTCTTCCTGAAAGGTTTTATGAGTTTCCTTTCCTGGATGAAGCTACAGGTTTTTATTCAGGTATGATAAAAGGGAGTCTGATGGTTTTTTGTGACCTTTTCATTCAGGGCACTATTTTCCACTAGAAAACTGAGAAAATGATGTCTTCAAAGCCTGGGAAATTTTTTTTCCCAATTTGTCCTCATTCTGGTAGAAAATTTGAAGGAAAACTAAGAGTTATGCTTTTGACCTTTTCTTCTGGTTAATGAGATTTTTTTTTTTAGCCCAAATCATGTTGGCAAAAGAATTCTACACTTTGATTCCACAGCACATAGGCATTAGAGTATGACATGGATGTGGCATGTAAGGTTTCATGCCTTGCATATTAATAGAGGGAGGAGTTAGAAAGAGATGTCCTGAGGGCAAAGCAACAGTTCTGTTTTTCTTCACATGTTCATTGCTTTTCTGCCCTCATCTCAGAGGGGATTATACCACCGGAACAGCTGCAGGCAGACATACCTTGCAGCCAAGCTGCAGCTCTGAGAAAGAGTTTAAATAACATTTTCTACAGAATCCTCATACTTACAGTTAATATTTTGAATCATTTCAAAAAATTTAATCATGGACTCTTTCCACTTCTTTTCTTGTATGTTGCCATAACAACTAGAATCAGATTATGTTCATAAGTAACTCAGCAGAACTGCATGAACTGCCCTACCAGTGAGTAAATCACTTATGACCTCATCCTCCCAATTAAAAAAAATATATATTTTAACTACTCATATATTTCCTGTTCCATTCCATGATTAGCTGAGTTTGTTGCTTAAGAGTTTGGTTTTGATTTTTTTTTCTTGGTGGTCATAGTATTTGAGTTGATAACCAGACAAGTAACTAGTTACCTCTTGGAAAGCATTAGGGAGATGCAGCAGGGGATTGATAGGAGAAAATGAGGTCATAGATCAGCTGGAAATTGATAACCTTGATAGAGATCAAATTTGTACTCTGACATCATTAGCAGCCCGATCTCATTAATGGAACTGACTGTCCTTTCAGGCATATAAATTTACCTTTTTTTCAGATATTTAACTATTTGGGTCTGCATTGAATCTGCATATTACAGAGCTTAGAGAAAAGAGGTTGACTAGTTGAAAATGGAAGTAGGAAAATGAAATCCCTATACTAGAACTCTTCCCTAAGAAGGCTTGTTTTCATTCATATGAATGGAAGCAGTATCCAGTACGTTTATTAAAATGGTCATATCGGTTACTGAGGCTGAGGTCTGAAATCCTAGTTATGTCTCCTAAAAACACTTACTCTCAGAGAGTGGCATAGCCATCAAAAGCACCTGTCCCATTTTACCTCTAACCACTGTCACTATATCAGTGGTTATCTCTCCCAAGGTTATTATATAAAGAAATAGACAACCTCCTCAGGATTTAAATGCCCAAGAGAGTGCAATTTCTTGAAGATTTGAGCTCCTCTTATGAAAAAGTCGTAGTTAGAAGGTTCCTATTCTATCCTAAGAGAAGTTAATACCTCTTGCCCATTTCCTTTTTCTCTACTCCTGCCAGCTCCAAGGTGCATGAAATTCTTCAAGTTTTTACAAGGTAACACCATGTGTTGTTTTAACAACCACAGTAACAGCCACAGACACTTCAATACTAACTACTTTCTTTTCTTTGGGGAGACTGTAGACTATCAGGGAGGAACAAGACATTTTATTTCTCCTCTCTGAGAAAGAGAGGACATTGTTGGGTTTTCAGGAGAATCAAGTTATTCCCCTCTGTCTGAATCTGTTTCTGTCTGTTTCTCTGTCTGTTTCTCTCTCTCTTTCTTTCTCTCTCTCTCTCTCTCTCTCTCATACACACACACACACACACACACACACATACACACACACACACCATATTCAGTACAAACTCAAATATTCAGACATGAAGGAAATAGCTTTTGTGTTTCAGACCCTGCAGAACAGTGGGCTGGATTACTTCAAAGTCAGAGGAAATGGACAGCAGCACTAGAAATTCAAGAAAGAACAGGATTGAGGGCCCTGGACCAGAACAGGGCTTCTATAGAAAAAAGGAAATATGGGTTTCAGGAGTGCCCAGAAAGTGGTAGGGCCACCAAGTTCCGCATATTTGTAAAACAGAACAAAACAAACTGCAAACATTTTCATGCCCTAGTCTGGCATAGAGGGAGTAGAGTTACTCACCCTTGAATCACTATGAAAGTCTGGACAATGAGCATTTCGATGAGCACCAGGGTAAACTGAGGCCAGAGGTCTTTCTCCAAGTTTTCTAGATTCCATCAGCCTCCTGAGATTGTGGAAGGAACAGGAACGTTCAGATAATGATTAGGGTTTAGAGTCAGATTTTTTATTTAAGGTAAAGTGTGGAATGCATATCTATACCAGGTACAAAAATAATTGACAGAAGAGTGTAGGGATGCATTCACCCACGTTCTAGCATTTGTCTTAGGGGTACGTAGAAGCAGATCCTGAGATAAGGATTCATATGCAGATGATTTATTTGGGAAGTGAATCCAGAAAACCCCAGTAGATAAGTGAGGAGTAACACAGGAAAAGGGAGGCAGCCAATTAAATGTGCATTATCAGACCATTTATTATCTCAGTGACTAATGGTAGATTAATCCTGCTGGGGAACTCTGAGCGTCTCCAGCCTCAGGGTTATCTTGTCTGGAGAAAGCGAGCGTGGGCATTTATATGCCAATCCTAATAGTCCTTCTTGATGACTACTCCCAAAGGACATTAATTGTCTGGATTTCTAGCCTCTTCAGTGGGGCAGAGGAAGCTCTGGCCACCAGAAATACCCTCGGCCACTGGAATTTAAGAGTGAGCTATAGTGGTAATACCCAAGGAGAAATAGATGGGAGCCCAAAAAGGTCTGCTACAGATTTTGATGTGATCTGGGCTGGTTTTAGTGACAATAAGCCAATAGCTCTCTGTTTATAATCACGCCAATAGCCTAATACTTTTCAGAATTGGAGTCTTTTCAAGAGGGCAGTGAAGTTCTCAAATGTGCTATAGAAATAGACAGTCTTAGGGTTGGTAGGGAATAGTTATGACCTAGGCCATGCCACCAGTTTTACCAATGGGGTAACTGAAGCTTAGAGAAAGTAAGTGATGTGTTCAGGTTTCCACTAATGAGTGCTGTAAGCTATATTAGCAGCTAGAGGTTCTGATTTGCAGTCCAACATTGTTTTGAACAGATTATATGGATGGTCTTTTACTGCCTACTGCCTGTGGCTATTGACCAAAAGGAGAATTCAAGCAAAATATTGCAAAATATGTACACCATCTGAGTGTGTATGCTAGTAAGACTGATACCATTACTGGGTTATTAAAATGTAACCTCACCCCCCTTGCCTCCTTCTCAATGTTCCATATCGTGTTACAGCCTGGGTCATTAACAGTGACCCTCCCCCAAGCCTTACATGTCCCTGATTCTTTGGCTTTGCTCTGTCTCCTTGAATAGTGTCGCCTCTGCTTGGAATGGAGTTCCACATTTTAGCCTCACCAGTTATTTCTCTACCGAATGGGCTTTTATCTACCCTTTCAAGTTCAATAAGATGTCACATTTTGGGGGTCAAACTTTTACTCACACCACATCACAAACTTATTGCTTTGGCTTCTGCTCCACTATGCTTTGCTCTTATGTTTCTTATAATATTTACACTACAGTGTAAGTGGTTGTTTACCTCTTTGCTGTCCTCTTTCCCCCACCTCTGAATTCCACAATGTAAGTTGCTTTAAAAGCAACACGCTTACATTATTCAGGATAGACATGGATTATGCTGAGGTGATAAATGACCCTAAATCTAAATAACTTTTTTAAAAAGTTGATTTCTTGGGTACATTTTAAGTGCATCAAGGCTCAGCTGGAGTCTCTCCTCTACATTGTCATCATTCTCATTCATGAACCCAGCCTGGCAGAGCAAGATGCATTGTACACTGTTTTGGAGGAGAGAAGGAAAGCACGGCAGAGCATGCTCAACCTTCGACATGGCGATGTTGCATATTGCTGCCCTCATTTCACTGGCCAAATCAAATTTTACCATGTGCCAGGATATTTGTGAGTTGTCTTAGACTACCTTTGTATTCACCTTGCTTGGTACACAATAGATATTTAATAAATGCCTGATGAATAAGTGAGTGAGTAAATGGTTATATATATTTCTTGTACATAAATTTGAGATGTATAAGCTATTTTGAGTAATGTGAGTTGATGTACATTGATACTATCATTTCTCTCTTTTCACTCACAAAGTAGAATCATTATCATCATCCTGGTGGTCACAATCTATGGAACATTGTATGCCAGGCTTCAAGCCAAGTACTTTATAAACTCAGTCATCATAACAATACTGTAAAATGTGTATTATTATTATTTTCCCTAGTTCATAGTTGAGAAAATGAAGGTGCAGAGATGTTATTGCTTACCCAAAGCACCCAAAACAGAAAGGGTAAGTGATGGAGTCAGTTTTAAATCCAGATCTATCTGACTCTAAAGCCCATGTTTTTAACCATTTTGTTGTGCCCCTCCCAGAACTTCCCCTCCTGATCTTTTAGCCTAGCTAAGTCTAGTTCCAAAAATGCCCTAGAAAGGATGCTTATTGCTGTCAGACAGTAAATATGAAGTCAGCCAACATTAGTAGAGAGGCTAGGAAGGAAGTTTCAAATCCACACTGTCCAAAAGCTAGCTTCTAATATTTGATATTTTGCACTTTTTCTAGCTCTTTGACACTTTGGCTAACAAGTACAAACCCTAAGGTGTCCACTGCAAAAATCCTTAAAGAGGTCAAAAGTTATTACCTGGAGCAATTAAGGACTTTCAGCCCTTGGCTGCTCTCTCTAAAGCTATGAAAATTTAGCTAGCCTTCTGCCTGCTGTAGAATCAAGTTCAGCTCGTATTCTCAGTGTAGCGATCACCCTGCCCTCTAGCGGAAGAATTGCCTGCCTCTGTCCTTGGTTCTGAAATTGCAATCAGCTGTGAGTCACAGCTGTTTCTTATTATCTTGGGACCTGAGGAGGGATTTTGATCTGAGCTATACTAGTGCCAACAGTTATTCTTTGCTTCTTTTTTCTATCTTGATAAACAGTAGAGCTTATTTCATGTAGCATTTCATTTTTCTTACACTTGTTATTTTGATCTAGGATGTTGGGAACACATAAGCTTTTCTCTTTATACATTCTGATCCTAATGTTTAGGTCTTGTGGCTGTAGGCTATTGTAATTGCCCAGTAAAAATATGGAATAATTACATAAAACATAGAAGGTTTTAAATCAGTCTGACCAAGTCTGAATGTGAGTTCTGCTATTTACAAGCTAGGGATCTTTTGAAGACTTGTCTGACTTCTCTGAGTCTCAGTTTTCTCATCCTTAAAATGGAAATATAGCAGAACTTAGAGAGTCATGGGAAACTTTAAATGAAACAATGCTTGTAAAATATTGAGCACAGTTCTTGGCTCCCAGTAATATTTACTAGCTGCTATTGTCATTTTGAGTCAGCTGTTATTATTTTTATTAGTCATATTATAATTTTTGCCAGTCTTGGAACTGATTTTAATATATCACCTGTCAAGAGCTTACTTACTATAATTAATATTTTGAGAGAAAACCCATGGAAATATTAACTGTCCACTTTCCCATTCTTTACCCCATTGTTAAATAAGGTGTGCAGGACACAGGATACCTGAATCACGTGATCTCAGCTGTTTCCCCCCACAGATGCCCACTTCATTTATGCTCTTATTTATTATAGAAGGTTGGTTAAATGATTTTTGCTGGAATCTGTTCCTCCTACAAAGTTAAAGGCATTCTTCACTGTTATCCTGTGAACATGTTAAAAGGAATCAGTTGCAAGAAGTTTCTATAAAGGAAAATTTTCTGCCTTCTTTTGTCCCCCCAAAATGATTATTATGTAACTTAGTGTGGTTTTTCTCTATCCTAGCTGCTAGAAAATGTATAGTCAAACTCAGTTTCTGATACTAACAGTGAGTTCATCTCAAATGCCTGATATTGCCTGCACTCACTGCCACTTCAGATATTTATTCTATTTTATCATTAACTGGTTTATTTTGTTTGTCTTTCCATGCACAGACAACTAAAATTTTATTTATTTATAATTTATAATTTATAATTCTTACAATCTGTTTGGCACCAAATTTTGTCAACTGCTATAAATACTTTAATGTTGAGAGGGTACGTATTCTAGACATATAAATAAACCGTAATTCCAATTAAGTTACTCTATTCTATGTAGTGAGGATATCTGAGGGATTATTATTGGCAAATAAGCAGCTAACCCCTATGTTGCCATGGATGAAATTAACCAGGACAGACATTTAGGTTAACATGGTTCTTTCAGTGCTGTTTCCTATGTAGGCATTTTGAGTATATAGCAGGGATACCCAAAGACAAGCATTCTGGAGGACTTAAGAACTTGGGTTAAGACTCAGAATGTCTGTGCGTTTTTCTTATTAGCTGTGTGACTTGGACAAAGGGTGTGGCTTTTCTAGTCTTTTTTCCTTACATGTGAGAAAGAGTGGTAGTGATGATAAAATAAGGTCTAAATTAAAGGAGCCTGGTATATAGTAAGCATTCAACAAATGTCAGCTGCACCAATAACTATAATGACACAGTAAGAAGAACTACTATTATTTTTATTACTATGACTGCTGTCTCTTTCCCTGACCATCCTGTTTCAAATTGCAAGACGAGCAAATGAAACAAAACAGCACTCCTTATCTTCCTTCTGAATTTAATTTTTCTCCATAGAACTTATCACCATCATTCATATTATATGTTTGGCTCATTTGTTTATTAAACTTTCATCTCCCCTACCAGAATATAGGCAGAGATTTTTAATTTTTAATTTTCTTTTGTTTTCTTCCATATTCTCAGCACCAAATAATGCCTTGTATGTAGTAGGTCATTAATAAATATTTGATGAATTAATGAATGAATGAATAGCTTATTATGGGTAACTACTGTAATATTTCTGCTGGGAGGCAGGATTGTTTAACCCAGAATCTAAAAATGATAGCACAAAGTTTAACTGGCACTGCCCAAACTCTACTGTGGAATGAGAATGCAGATAATTCATCATAGAGCCAGTCTGAGCATAGTTATTTGTCACAACTGCAAATACCAGCTGTGAGTTTTAAAGATCAACTTCAAGATTCTCCTTCAAAAAAACAAATGGTGTAAACTTTAGGCACTTGACTGAGAGTTCTTACCATGTGACCATGCTCTCTGTCTTGAAGGTGGAGGAGCCCTCATCATTCAGCTATTTGAGTAACATGTCTGTGTTCATTACAAAACCCCAGCTGATGATAATTAAGATGTATTAATGGTGAACTTTATCATCTAATTCCTGCTGATCTTCTCTTGAAAGTTTTCTGTTGTTTTGCCTAGAAATGGCCATTTTTTAAATATCAGAATTATTACCATTCTTTCCACCTGTAACTTCAAGAAGCTCAGACCATATGAATGTGGAACCCTGTGCCCATTGTTCAGGTGGGCACCTGGGTCTGACTCTCTGCTCCACCACTTACCATCTAGGTATCCTTCGTCAAGTTACCTCTACCTTTTAGTCTTTATTTACCTATAAAATGGGACTAAGAAGCAGCCCTTTTAGTGTTTATTTATCGTAAAATGGGACTCAGGAGGCTGTGGTGAAGATGACGTGAAATAAACCACATAAAGTGTCAAGCACATAATAAATGCTCAGTAAATATTTGTTATTACTGTATATCCCTAATTTGGCACAGCATCATTTTTAGAGGTCCTGGGAGTTTTAGCTTGACTCTTAGCAAAATTATGAAAAATTGTGCCTTTAGTGCCTCTCTTGCCAATGTTCTTTTTCTTTCCACTGAAGTTATTTCCCTACCACTTACCTCTCCTTAAAAGATAAGTGATGGAAGAATCTACTTCATGATTATTTGTATTTTAATTTGTAAAAGGGGACTGGATTGTTTGTAAAACAAAGTCTGTGTCTGTGAGATACCATTTTTGATTTTTTTCTCAGCCTTTTGTCCAAAAATGAATTTCATATAACTTTGTGTAGTTTTCTCTCTGTCCTAACTGGATCCAACCTCAGGGAAAACCTCTCTATACAGCACAGATGAATTCATTTCAAGGTATCCTTCTATTGTTATCTGTGATACATAAGAGATACTTCAAAGAATAAGGGCCTAAGAAGCTAGAATAATGGTGCATACATGCCTGCATCCCATAAAACTGTACTTTCCAAATTCATTTGATTGAGCTGGTTCAGGCACGTATGAGAAGTTTTATAGGTGCTGCTTATACAGGAAGCAAAGTTTGGGATTCGGGTCTCATCAGAAATATATCTGAGGACAGTGGGTGCAGAGGAAGGGAAGAGCTACAAACGTAGTTTTTGAAGGTGGAAATGATAGGCTCATAGAGAAATCTAAATTATTTTTTGAAAAATTCTTTGAGATAAATGATAAACTTTGAGACCCAGAACAGCAATTGTGTTTATTATAGCTGTCACTGCCCTGCCGTGAACCCCTAAGTTCCACTGACCAGAAGCGTAATTTCCCATAAATCAGCCAGGTAATTACAGCTGAAGATTGTATTTAGAAATAAACAAACTGAATCTAAAGGAAATTATTTATCAAACATTGAAAAATTACTTGTAACAAAGGCATTCAAGAATTTTATACTTGGTTAACACCACCAGACAGGAAATCTTAAGTGTGTCAGAAAGAAAAGGCACATTAATAAAGTCAGCTCTTGGTAGGCAAAAGTCAGTTTTTGAATTAGAGAAAGCACTTTGCAAATTTTCTTTGTGTTTTGTTTTGTTTTGGGGGGTTGCTGTTTTATTTTATTTTTCTTCTATGTAATCGTCTAGATAAGAACAAGATTGAACTCTAGTGGTGAAAAGCTGAAACTACAAGCTATTTTAAAATTCCTCTACATGTGAAATAATAGCCCTGGAATTTTGTACCTAAATAGAGGTTCAGGAGGCTGCAAGCCCAAGGAACAGCCGCAGACTCGATCCTAAAAGAAGAGTCTGTTTTAAAGTACCCAGGTTTCCTCCCATATGGTGTGACTGTTATGGCTATGTCAAGGCAGCACGCTGTTCTCGGGCAAGTGCCAAGGGACGGTATTTTTAGATTTCTCAAAAGCAACCACTGAATATATATGAATCTACAAAGATAGCATTCATGAAGTAATGTGCTGAAAATAAGTTTTATTAAGAATTCCTGAAGTCAACCTTGACTATAACCATGTTAATAAGGAACAGGACCAGCCTGAGTTTCATTCATTCAGTTCACAAACATGAATTAAGCTCCTTCTCTGGGAGAGATGCTGTTGGAGGACAAAAAGAGGTGTTAGGCAAGTGTCTTGCTTTCCTGGGTGGAAGATAATAGAAGTATAGACAACTCACACAGCCACGTTTACCAGACTAAAAAGACTCCAAAGACTGCTGTGAACAGAAGCCATCCCATCCTGTGACATTGCCATCCCTTGGAATTGTGTACTACAAAATCCGTGTGTACTTGCCTTAATCCCTGCATAGTATCACACTGTGTCTGAATACCTTGCTTCAGCTTGAAGCTAAGAGTACATGCAGATTTCATCCAGGAAGTAGATTTGCTGTCCCCAGCACCTAGAGCCATGTCTAGGCGCCAAATAAACGTTTGTTAAATGAATGAGAAAATGTGAAATAGAAATCAGAATAGCTTTATTAATCAGCTGACCCAGTTACAAGGGACAGAAACCTAGGATGGCAAAGTTACTTGTGAGTAGAAACAACCAATATACTTTATGAGTGTTGTTTCTCTGGGGTTGTATTTCCCAAACTGTGCTCCAGTGAACACTTATCATGTACAATTCATTGTGCAAAAGTGTCATGTGGGCAAAAAAGATTAATAAATGCTGCATCCTGTATCCATTTCATGGAGATTCACTCTGCGCATTACCATATGTAAGGTTCTGTGCAGTCCTGCAGTTTTATTTTAAAATTTCTTCAATATATATCAGCACAGAATCCTTTCTACAAAGAGCCTTTTAGTTGAGATACTCACTTGATGTGCAATAATAATTCCACCCCACATTCTTCTGATACGGACACTGTGTATCCTGGCACAGGGGTAGGCAGGCATATGACCCATGCTGGGCAATAGTGACTCGTGATTTGTTTAAGGGGTGGGCACATGAACCAAGCCAGGCTGATCAGGACATCGCCAAGAATTAAAGGCTGAAACTGGGAGATAGACTCTCCTGTCTTTTAGGTCATGGATCTAATGCTGTAAATTTTAAGTGGCCTGTCTCTTTTACACTCTTTGCTACATGAGAAAGCCTGAGTATGGCAGGAGAGAAGACAATTCAGAGAGACCTAAGATATAGAGAAAGAGATGAGGAGAAAGCAAATAATTGAGAATAATAGAGAGAAATACTAACCATAGGTCATTCAAGTCAGTAAGTTCAGTCATCCCTGAGGCCAGAACACAGGTAGCAGGATTATATTCTAATGAGAAACTACAAAAATAGATATACAATGTTAAGTAATGATACATGCTTCAAAGGAAAATAAAGCAGAGTAAGGAAAAGAGAATAAAGGAGGAGCTAGATTAGATAGGCTGATCATGGGAAGCCTCTCCAGGAAAGTGAACTTTGAGCACAGGCTTTCCTGCAATGCAGAAATTGGCCACTTAAACATCTGGAGACAGAGCATCCCATTCCAGTATATGCAAAGGCTCTGGGAAGGAAACACTGAATTGGTGTTTGGATTTTGTTTGGAATTATGTTGAATCAATAGATTACCCTCTTGGGGAAAAGCAAGAAGGCCAAGGATCAAGAAGTTGAGGAAACATTATTATTCCCACGTAGTGGGGAAAATGTGAAAAACTTGAGCAAGTAAATAATTCTGAGCTACTAAGCTTCACTAGGAAAACCAAGTCAGTAGCTCTGGGAAGCACTGTTGGAGGTAGATTATAGGGAAGAAGTGGTTCCGGGACTGTGGTGGTTTGGGTAAAGTGGGCATAAGGTAGGGCAGTGCCAGTGGGAACGGGAAGGAGCTCATGTATTCTACACAGGCTTCAAGGGAGAAGAAGGATCGGGAAAGACGAATAAAGAGTTAACATCCTACATCCTGGTGGGAAAGATGCTTCAATCACAAATGAAGAAGTCAGGAAGACTGGTGTAAGAAGAGTTCAATGACCAGTGGGTCGTAGAGACACATGAAGCAAAGGGCTTAAGGACCAAAGGAGTGGAAGTGAAGCCACAGAGGTAGGTTAGGCACAGATTCCAGGCTGGGGAGTTTGCCTCTGATGCACAGACTGTTGGGAATAATTGAAGGTTTTTGACCTAGAAAATGACACGAACAATGTAAATGTTTGAAGCCCATAGAGCTCTTCTCTTTCCCCCAGAGCATGTCAACACTTTGTTGTTCTATATTCTACTCCTTCAGGACCCTGATATAAGTCAGGGATCTGATTGCTTATTTGAACAAAGTCACTAATCAATAATAAAGCCCAAATTCCAGAACCTGCAGCTTCCATCTCTCAAACACTGGAAGAAAATTAATGACATTTCAAGTCCCTTGGCTGAACAAGATAGGGTGATACCAGAAGGTGCTATGGCACAGTGGTTTACAGTGTGAACTTGGCCTGATTCTGTCATGTTCTAGCTCTGTGACCAGTGCAGGGCCCTCTGTGCATCAGGTGCTGCATCTATAAAATGGAAATGATAATGGTACTTATTAAATGAATTTTATGAGAATTAGTAAAATAATCCACATAGAATTCTTAGAGTAGTATCTGATGCTCTACAAAAAAAACAGGGAAGTGTCTTTGTTCAGTCAGCTTTTCTACGTATTTCCTACTCTCCATGTCCCAAATCCCCACCGCCCACCATGACAGATCATCAAATAAGAAAAGCTAAATTAATCCTCATAATAAAGAACAGAAACAAAAGGAGGAAGCCACTAGGCTTGGGGTTAGAGAAAGCTGAAGGGAGGATTGGGAGCAGAGTTTGATGCTTTGTAGCTGAACTACCTAATATGGCAGCCACTAGACACATGTGGATATTTACATTTTAATTAATTTAAATAAAATTAAATTTAAAATTCAGTTACTCAATCTCATGAACCATCTTTTAGTACACAATGACCACAGTGGCCAGTGGCTACTATATTGGACAGCTCAGCTCTAAACATAAAATTCTACTTCCTGTATAATTCTCTGCATCTCTAACTAAGAGCTCATTCATTTTTACTGAATAGTATCCGATTATATGGATATAATGCAGTTTGTTTATCCATTCACTTATTGAAGGCCATCTTGGTTGCTTTCAGTTCATGGTGATCTGATCATGGTGATTCAGATCATGATTCAGATCATGTTGACCTAAAAACCTTCATATGCTGGGTTTCTTGTGGACATACATTTTCATATTAGTTTGGTAAATACCTAGAAGCATGATTGTTGGAACATATAGTAAGCCTATTTTAGCTTTGCAAGAAACTACAGAACTCTTCCAAAGTGATGATACTATTTTGCATTCACCCAACAGTGAGTGAGACTTTCTATTGCTCTGCATCCTTGTCAGCAATTGATGCTTTCAATTTTTTTTATTTCAGTCATTCTAATAGTTATATAGTAGTATCTCATTGTTTTAATTTGTATTTCCCTAATGACAAGTAATGTTTAACATATTTTCATATGCTCATTTGAAATCTGTGTATCTTTCTTGGTAAGGTGTCTGTTCAGGTCTTTTGCCCATTTTTTTCTTTGAGTTGCTTGCTTTCTTATTGTTGAATTTTAAAATATATATATATCTTATGTATTATAGATACAAGTCCAACATTAGATATGTGTTTTGCATACGTTGTCTCCCAGTGTGTGGCTTAACTTCTCATTCTATTAACAGTGTCTCTTGTGGAATAGAAGTTTTTCATTTTAATAAAGTCAAGTTTCAAAATTGTAGAATAGATAAACAAGATTACACTGTATAGCACAGGGAAATATACACAAAATGTTATGATAAATCACAGAGAAAAAAATGTGACAATGAGTGTGTATATGTCCATGAATGACTGAAAAATTGTGCTGAACACTGGAATTTGACACAACACTGTAAAATGATTATGAATCAATAAAAAATGTAAAAAAAAAAGTCAAGTAATCATTTTTCTCTTCCACATATTATGTTTTGGTATCTTATCTAAAGGCTAATTACCATGCTGTTATTTTTCTCTCCATTAGATTACCTTTGCACCTTTGTCAAAAATCAATAGATTATGTTTGTGTAGGTGTTTTTCTGTTTCCTTGAGCTATGTCTCTACTTTTGGCCAGTACCTTGTTGTCTTGATTTCTGTAACTTTATAGTAAGTCTTCAAGTCAGGTATTGTGAATCTTCCAATTTTTTCTTCTTCTATTGTTTTGACTATTCTAGATCTTTTTCTTTTTCATAAACACTTTAATATCACTTTGTTAGTATCTACAGAATCTCTTGCTTGGATTTTGTTTGGAATTATGTTGACTCTATAGATCAAGTTGGGAAGTATTACCCTCTTAATAATATTGAATCTTCTGATCCCAAACATGGAATCTGTCTCTTTTTATATCTTCTCTGATTTCTTTCATCAGAATTTTGTAGCGTTTTGCATGTATACCCTTTAAATATTTTGTTAAATTTAAACCTAAATATATCTCTTGTGTGTGTGCATATTTGTGCATCCATAAATGGTATGTTTAAGATTTCGTGCTCCAAAAGTTCATTGCAGGTATATAAGGCAGTAAGTGACTTTGTGTTTTAACATTTTATCATGTAACCTTGCTATTTTGCATATTAGTTCCATTATGTTTTTTGTTTATTCTTTCAGATTGTCTGTACTATCTGTAAGTAAGGCTAATTTTATTTTTTCCTTTCCAATCTGTATGCATTTTATTTCTTATTGAGCTAGCTAGGACTTCCAGTATGATATTGAATAGTGGGTGGTGAGAGAGGATATCCTTACTTTGTTTCTGGTCTTGGAGGGAAAGTATACAGTCTCTCACTATTAAATATGATGTTGGCTGTAGCTTTTTTATAGATGTTACTGATTAAGTTGAAGAAGTTACTCTCTATTCCTAGTTTGCTGAGATTTATTTTATGATGACTTGATGTTTGACTTTGTCAAAATTTTTTTCAGCATCAGTTGATATTATCATACGATCTTTCTTCTTTAGGGTGTTGATATGATGGGTTAGATTGATTTTCAAATGTTTAACCAGCCTTGCATACCTGGAATAAATCCAACTTGATTTATGACTTTTATACATATGTATTTTTACCTATATGTATTTATAAATGTGCATTTGATTTGTTAGTATTTTGTTGAGGATTTTGCATCTATGTTTATGAGAGATATTGGTCTGCAGTGTTCCATTCTTGGTTAATGTCTTTACCTGATTTTGGTATTAGGGCAATGCTGGACTCAAAATATTTTAGAAGTGTTCCACCTGCTTCTACTTTCTGGAAGAGACTGTAGAGAATTGGTATAATTTTTACATTAAATGTTTGGTAGAATTTACTAGTGAATTCATCTAGGTCTAGCTTTCTTTCTTTAGAAGGCTATTAATTATTTACTCAAGTTATTTAATAGATATAGGGCTATTCTGGTAAAATACTTGTCCATGTGCATTTTGGTAGTTTGCATCTTTTGAGAAATTATTCTGTTTCATCTAAGTTAACAAATTTGTGGGTGTAGAGCTGTTCATACCATTTCTTTATTATCCTGTAAATGTCCGGGAGGTCAATAGTGATGTACCTTTTCTCATCTCTGATGTGATTTGTATCTTCTCTCCCCTTTTTTCTTAGTTAGCCTGGCTAGAGGTTTATCAATTTTATTGATTTTTTTCCAAGAACTACCTTTTAATTTCATTGATTTTCTCTATTGTTTTGTGTTTTCACTTTCATTGATTTTTGCTCTAATTTTTACTCTTTTCTTTTGCTTGCTCTAAATTTAAAGTGCACTTCTTTCTCTAGTTTTCAATGGCAGAACTTTAGGTTAGATGTTAGATTCCCCTTTTCTAAACATGCATTTCATGCTATACATTTCCCTCTAAGAATTACTTTCACTGTATTCCATTTTGTGATAAGTTGTATTTTTGTTTTCACTCAGTTCAAAATAGTTTTAAGAGTTCTCTTGAGACTTCTTCTTTGTCCTGTGATTTATTTTAAAATGTGTTGTTTGAAACACAAAGATACAGAGAGTAGAGTAGTAGTTACCAGAGGGGAAGGGGCGGGGGGGTTGGATAAAGGGGATCAACTGTATGGTAATGGATGGAAAATAAGATTTTAGTGGTGAGCACATTGTAGGGTATATAGAAGTAGAAATATAATGTTGTATGCATGCAACTTATATAATATTACAAATCAGTGTTACCTCAATAAAAATAAAAATAAAAATAAATTAAATTAAAATGTGTTTAATTTTCAGATATTTAGGGATTTTTCATGTATCTTCCTGTTATTGATTCCTAGTTTAGTTTCATTGTTGTCTGAGGACATATTTGGTATAAATTCTATTGTTGTAAGTTTGTGAAGATGTGTTTTATGCCTCAGAATGTGGTTTGTCTTGGTGAATGTTCCATGTGTGCTTGAGAAGGAATGTACAGTCTGCTATTGTTGGATGGATTATTCTATAAATATCAATTAGACCCAGCTGATTGATGGTGCTGTTCAGATTGTCTGTATCCTCACGATTTTCTGCCTGCTTGGTCTATCATTTACAGATGGAGGTTTTGGAGTCTCCAGCTGTAGTGTAATGGTAGATTTATCTATTTTTCCTTTGAGTTCTTTTCAGCTTTTGCCTCATATATTTTGATGCTGTCTTCATAGGTGCATATACATCTAAGATTGTCATGTCTTCTTGGAGAATTAGCCCTTTTATAATTATGTAACACCCCTCTTTATCCCTGATAACTATTCTTATTCTCAAGTTATGCTTTGTCTGAAATTAATTTAGCCACTATAACTTTCTTTTGACTAGTATTTGGTATATCTTTCTCCATTTCTTTTCTTTTAACCTGAGTCTTTATACAGAAAATGAATGTCTAATAAAAAATACATAGTTGGAATGTGTTTTTATATCTACAGTCACATTCTCTGAAGTTTTGTCCCCAGTTTTTGTTGATAAATAGTTGCCATACATCACTGTATAAGTTTAAAGTATAAGCATGATGCTTTGATTTACATTTATCATAAAAAAAATCAGGTAGAGTTAACATCCATCATCTCATATAGGTACAATAAAAAGAAAAGGAATAAAAAAAGAATAACAGCAATGTCATTAGAACTTGTGATGAGAACTCTTAGGATTTACTCTCCTAACAAAACAATCTCTGTTCTTAACTGGTATTTGTAGACCATTCACATTTAATTGTTGATATGGTTGGATTAATATTGACCATGTCTCTGTTATTTGTTCATTTTACTTACTCCTTATTTTCCTCTCCTATTTTCCTGCCTTCTTTGATTTTAATTGAGCATTTTTTATGATTCCATTTTAATTTCTCTTGGAATGGAAACTGTCCTTCTTTTTAAATATTTTAATGTTTGCCTTAAATTTACAATATATATTTATTGAATATAAGTGCACTTTCAAATAACGCTATACTAGATCACAAGTAGTCCACGTACATACCAGAATATTGCCAATCCCTCCCTCCTATCTCTTGTGACATTGCTATCAATCATTTCACTTGTCCATCTGCTATAATCACCCAATACATTGTCACTATTATTACTTTAAACACACAATTACCTTTAGAACAAATTGAAAAATAAGAAAAATAAAATATTTTATTTTGCCTTAATTTATTCCATCTTTAATGCTATACCTTTTTGTATATAGATCCAATTTTCTGACCTACATTATTTTTCTTCTACCTGAAGAAGTTCTTTTGACATTGCTTGCAGGGTTAGATCTGCCCTTAGGTTTTGATTTTCTGAAAAGTTATTTCTCCTTCACTTACGAAAGATAATTTCACTAGATACAGAATTCTAGACTGGAGGTTTCTCATTTCAACACTGTTTTCATCTGCTCTGACTGCCATAACAGAATTTGGTAGATTGGGTGGGTTGAACAGCAGACATTTGTTTTCTCACAGCTCTGGAGACTACAACTCTAAGAACAAGGTTCTGGCCCATTTGGTTGCTGATGAGAATTTTCTCCCTGGTTTTCAGCTGGCCAACTTCTCTCTGTGTCCTCATATGGCCTTTCCTTGCATGCGTGTGCATGCACATATTCCTTGGCACATATGTATGGGGAGAGGGTGAGGGAAGATGGGCGAGGAAGGGGTGATAGAGAGAGAGGAAGGAAGAGGGAAGGGAGAATGAGAGGGCGAGCAAGTGAACATGAGAGAGCACCAGTGATCTGATGTCTCTTTTCACAGGACACTAATCCTACTGGATCAGGGCCACACCCTTATGATATCATCTAACCTACTTACTTAGAGGCCCCATCTCCAAATGTGGGATACTGTGGTCAGGGCTTCAACATAAGAATTTGGGGAAACATTCAGTCCATAACAAATGCTTTAAGTATTTCACACCAACTTCTTCTTTGCATGGTTTCTGATGTGAAGTCTACTGGAATTCTTACCCTTGTTCATCTTTAGGCCAGGTTTTTTCCACCTTTTGGCTTCTTTCAAGATTTCTCTTTGTCTTCAACTTTCTGCAGTTTAAACATGATATACTTAGCTGTCGATTATGTAGGTGGTTTTGTCTATTTCTTGTTTATTTTTTATCTTTATCCTGCTTTTTGTCCTCTGAGCTTCCTGAATGTGATTTTGTGTCTGTCTTTAATTTTGCAAAGTTCTCAACCATTATTACTTCAGATTTTTCTTCTTCTATGCTGTCTTTTTTTCCCCTTCTGGCATTACAAATACACAAATACTACAACTTTTGCAATTGTTCCATACTTGCTAGACACTATATTTTCTTTTATTTCTTTCTGTTTCTGTCTCTCTCTCTCTCTCTGTATTTCTCTTTGGAGATGTTCTCTTGACCTATCTTCAATGTCACTGAATTTTTTGTTGCCTTATAGAAGACATTCTTCATTTCTGTTACAGTGTTTTTGATTTCCTTTCTAGCATTTCCTTTTGCTTCTTTCTTAGAATTTCCATCTCTGTTCTCATATTACACACATGCTCTTCCATTTTGTCTACCTTTCCATGAGAGCCCTTAACATCTTAATCATAGTTATTTTATATCCCTGTTTGATAATTCCATCACAAATGTCAGATATGAGTCTGGTTCTGAGGCTTCCTTTGTCTCTTCAGATTGTAGATTTTTGGTTTCTTTTTGATTTATTTGGTTTTCTTTTTGAAATGCCTTGTAACTTTTTTTTGGAAATTGGACATATTGTATCAGTTAAAAACAACTGGCTTAAATTGGCCTTTAGCGTGTGAGAATTTGTGCTAATCTGGCTGGGAACTGGACTGTCTTTAAAGTTTTATGTACCTATAGATGCCAGAAGCTTCAGATTCCTCTAATGTCCTTGTTTGAGTCTCCCCTCTTGAGTTTGGACTTCCCTAATTTCTCGTACTCAGAGAGAATCTGTGTTTTACAACTCTTTCAACTCTTTCACTGTTGCTATACTAGAACTCTTAGTGTGGTGGTGTGGTGTGAGAAGGAAGAGTATTTTATAACTTTCCAATTAGATCTCAGTGTTTTAGTGGGCCTGTGACTTGAGCTATGGCTTTTGCTAGTTTTTCTTCTGTGCTTTTTGCCCACTACCTCCTACTTTCTTCTCTGGCTGAAGTGTTTCCAGTCTGTTTCTTGAAGCATGAACAGTGTTGACTTTATATTTCCCCTTAGATGAGACAGGAAGACAAAAGAGGGTTGAGGAAAAGGCCTTATCTCACCTGGGAAAAGACTCTGGCAAATTTTTTCCTGTGGATTGTAGACCTTTGTTACTTGGAAGGTTCTGGGCATATTTCACAAAGGTTATTCTTCCTCTACCCCTTCCAGAGTCACAAGGGTATCCTTCTTGGATCTTCACTGTGAGAACCTGCTAGGTTCCTAGATGTAAAGGCCAAGAAAGTATTCAGGCCTCCCTAAGAGTGTGGTTCCCTGGAGTTTATTCTTTTCACACTAGTCTACCCTCAGCTCACTCATCACACTTTTCCATTTCAATGTTCTTCCCAGTTTATGGCTCCAGTAGCTTCTGCTCCAAATAAGCCAGTCTCAGCGGTGCCCACCTGAGTGGCCCTGTCTCTGTATATTTTGGAGTGACAATTTGACTTGCAGCTTTGAGACTCTGATGAGTCCAGCAAAAATCACTTGATTTTTTAGTTTGTCTGTATTTTTCTTCCTTTAATAACCTGCTTGTTGAGTCCCAAGTTCTTTACATGTCTAAGCTGAAATCAGAAGTGATAGTGTAGACCTAAATGAAGTCCTTGTAAGCTATTACAGAGCTGGAATGAGTTTCATAGCTTAGAAGAGACACCCCAGCATCCTCGTCCCTCCCATGGCCTCTGTCCAACTTGAAATAAACTCCTGGAAGCTAAAACAAAGAGCTGTTTTATCCACTCTCTGGGGCTCCTGTGAACAATCAGCTACTCAGGAAAGGGACCCTATTACTTTTCCTTTCTACTGTGAAGGTTGTAGCCCTGAGGTTACACAGATGGTTGTTTGCCTGAGTCCCCAGTAAATGGCTTCTGGGACCCGTTTACTGCACCCTGTGCTTTCCTGCATAGAAGACTGAGCGTATTTATGTTTATGTGATGTGCTGAGACTCTCCTATTGTTTAACAAGGTAGTTGGCCCCAAACAGTGTTCTCTTTCCCTCCAAATGGATTCTGAAGACACCTTGGCCTTGACACTGACAGTGATAGACAGACACCTAATTCAAAACTGTTCTGGATTTTCCTTGTGCTTAGCAGCTGTTTCTATGGAGCAGAGATACATTTGGGGGCCTGCTTCTCATTAGCTTGTACTTCACATATTCACAAGTTACAAGGTCATTACCACAGGAGGTGGAATCACATGCAGTAACCTCATCTATAAAAGCAGTCTCCACGGAGCACAGGCATGTGGGGCTCTGATGTGTGTATTAGCTTAGGAGGGGCATTTGTTACCTGCAGAAAGCCTCAGGGATCACATAACAGATCACAGACATAAAACACAGACTCTCCATGCTCTATATAAAATGGAAAGAAAGGCATGAGAGAAAAATAGGATTCATCACTTATGTTGCACTCTGAGTTGTCTGGGTGGTTTATGATCGTTCATTAGTTATTCTTCACAACACACTTGTGGGGAAAAGTATTGAGTTCATTCAGAGGGAAGAGTGTAAACCTTGAATCAGGCATTGTACCCTCTCTACACCTCTTCCATCCCACCCTGCAAGAATCCCCGGATGGTTGTAACCCTTAGATGATGAGAGAACTCAGATTATATGAAAGGTAGGTAATTTTCTGCTCACAACTTGCATCTGGTAATAGGAATTCTCCTTCAGAGAGCTAAAGAAAATACATCTCACTATGGCTCGTTGAAGTTGAGGATGTTTTTTTCAGGCCTTCAACAGTTACGCTTCTGGATTTGGGTGCTGACATTTCTTTTCAGAGACATATTGCCCCCCTGGGTTGTTTACCCTTGTTCCCAGTGGTATAAACTCTCCCTGTGGATTCAATTTTAAAACAACAAAAAACAATTTGTCTATTGGAATTATGGGATTGTGGCTATGTTCATAAAAAAGATTTTCTCTTTTAAAGAGTCTGCTGAAATACTTTCAGAAGAAAGGATGTGCTATTTGGAATTTGCTTAAAATTGATGCAAGAAGACTGGGACTTGGAGGAAGGGGCAACTTACAGAAATCAAAACTGGTTATGAGTTGATAGTGTCAAAGCCAGCTAATGGGTTTATGAGAATTCATTAAATTATTCTCTTTACTTCAGACTATGTTTAATAGTTGCCATAATAAATAAGTTAAAAATACTTAGATATGTAATTTTCTAATAGTTTTAGCTTCATACACTATCCCTATATAACAGCTTGATTTTTGTACTCAGTGATTTCTTTTTGTTAATAAATTAATTGCCCAGAGTCGGGGGAAAAAAACAATTTGCCCAGGGATGGAAGGGTCAAAAGTTGGACAATTACTTGGCTAATGAGAACATTGGCTCATCCATCTGAAGTTTTTGCCTATGCTATTTTCAAACATTGCTTCAACTATCCATTTATTCTTCCTGCTAAAACACTGTCCAGATGTCTGTGAACAAGAGACCTGTGCTGCATGATTGTCTGAGAGAGGTGCAAAACGAGCTCTGTGCTGAAGGCCGACCTCAGAGGTAGCCATTCCGGAGAACCATGCTGCCTGTTTCCAAATTAGGTCAGATCTGAAGAACCAGTAAATAGTTTCTTGGAAGAGGGCCAGAGGCAGTGCAAACTCTCTGAGCTCTGGATTGAATCAAGGTCTTTATGAGTAGTTTGGAATTTTTTAGGGGAGAAGAGGCCTGCCCATTTGAGGAAACACCCTTCCCATAATTTGGAGTGTGTTGTGACTCAAAAGAAAATTAACTCCTGTTAACAGTGGGCCTTTAAAATTTCCTCTTAACACCTCAGCCAGTCAATTCATGCTTCCTGAGCAGGACACCCAGCTCAGGGGGAGGGGAGGTTTTGGCTTTTGGGTGGAGCAGTGTAGTTTCGGTCATTCAAAGCACCAAGCCATTTCTTAGTTTTGCCAAGTATTTCTTATGTTTGTGGACTGTTTATTGCTTCTGAATCTCTGTTTCCTGCTGTTTAAATTGGAGTAATTATGGTCTATTTTGGAGAGTTACAAGATTGACATGAACAATGAACCAGTGTATTTCTTGGTACATAATCCATGCTCAGTAAACATTTAATGCTTTCTTAGTTCCATCATCATTCGTCAGCATTGTAGTTGCCATCTTACTTGGGTAAATTGCCTTGTGAAAACATCCAATGCCTCCTGCTAGTTTAGGGGTACCTAGTTAGTTTAGACCCTGAACAAAATTAAGAAGTTGGCATTCTGATCAGTTTTCTTCCCTCCTTTATTGAAGAGCTTTCCCTTTAACCCTGATCTCTCTCTCAGAAAGGAAGTAAACTCTAATAAGGTGGCTCTACTTTAAATTACTTTAAATAAAAATCCTCCCAGGCATTTTTACATTTGGAAAGAAAAAGCTGATTTTAGAGAAGTGCTCCCCTGAACTCCCTCTCCCTCCCTCCCTTTCCCTCCCTTCTCTCTCTTTCTCTCTCTCTCTCACAGACACATGCACGCACACTCAGAATAAAACTTCAGGCACAGACATAGTCATTAAAGAGAAAGCATTGTTAGAGTCCCTCAAATCATACCAGGCAGGCACACAACTGGCGCGTGTCAGTAGGATGAATTCTGCATAGCATGGTGTTTGCTGGCTATTGCTCTATTGCTTCTTTCCAGGAGATGAGTTCGAAGTTAAAATTGTGTTGAAGTCCTGTGGCTTTATTAATTTATATATCCTGGAAGTGTTGTTTTAAATAAAACCACATTCCTACCAAAAGTGTCTGCTACACCCATTAAAAATAATACACCCGAGTCAGAAGAATGTTGGCTAAAGACCATATATTAAACATAAGCACAGGTTTAGAATTCAGCTCTTTTGTGGAGATTGATCCATTTTTGCACTTGTGTACCTCTTTGACCTTATAGGAAATCTTCGACGTCAGGGCCACTCAAAGGCAGTGATCACACCAACATAATTAGAAAAGGCAAACGTTATGGAAGCAGTTATCTCACAATTGAATTAACTTGGATGATGAAATAATGAGCAGACTAGAAGGGGTATGTGCTCTATTGAGACTTTGAAAGTTTTGATGATTTGAAAAGAAAAGAATGCTTTGGAAGTTGTTCCTAATTGGACAGACATTCTTGGTCTAATTAAGCTCATAGCTGAATGATTTCAAACCACCTTAAATGTGTCTTCAAATTGGGGAAGATCTCTGTTTTGTTGCTGAGATACATACATCTTCACAAAGCCATGGGCTAAATAAATGTGGGCTTCTCTGGAAGAAGTCAGCTCTGATTGTTGAAATTTTAAATATATTTCTGGACTCACTTTTCAATGTGAGAATATCTAGTTTAAGGCTATGTATTTTTTGACACAACTTCTCGTATAAACATGTTGGTTAATGTATTGACATCAGCCATCCTCAATTACAAATTTGTTCATTCAAATCATTTATTCCTCCATAAAGCTGAGATATGCCCAACAAGAAATTGAGAGTTCTGTTGAGCTGTTGTCCCAATTTATTGCTTTTTTGGGCATTGAGGACTCACTGCCAGAATCCTGTCTTGGCTTCTGGTTGTCAGTGGGATTAGGGTCCAGCTTTGTTGATGAGTGAAATGCCTCCTCTCAGTCTTGGATGCTGAAAAAGTTGACAAACTCAAACTCTTTTCTTTGAAATGCAAGAGGGAATCTTTTGGATTAAACAGAAAAGGTGATGCAGTATGGCTCAAAACCAGGACATGACTCCACTGTTCTACTGGTCCATTCTTTACTGCCCCTTGACTAAATTCACCCACAAGATGCCCTAGGATTTAGGGTGTCTGTTTCTAATAACGTGGTTGAGGTAAAGATCTATTATGTAGGTTGCCTCCATTTTTATGGTTTATCTGTGAAAAGGAATTTTGAAGTCTTTTGTTTACTGAAATCTTGACCAGCAGCATCAGGAACAGGGAAGAGTCTATTATTAGTTACTAGTTATTGGTTACTGGTTATTGGCTGGAATCACAGATGGGAAAGATGGACAGGCATGTGGGGAAAGTAGGTGTAGCCATCTGTTCCCTTCTCATTGGGGGTGCCAGAACATGATCCCAGAATGGCTGATCCCAAGCATAGTGACCAAGTGACATGTTAGCCCCTTGATATGGCCCCAAGTAGCCCCTCATCCTTTTGCCTCATATGCTATATATTAAAAATTGTCATGTTGTATGTAGGAAGGGTTGCTCTTGGTATGTTGTTCTCAACATTTAGCACTCATCAAAATTACTTGGAGGGCTTGGCAAAATGCAGATTTCTGCTGCTCCCCCAGAGTTTCAGATTCAGCAACTCTGGGACCTGAGATTTTGCATTCTCAGTGGTGCCCTTGCTGCTGGTCTAGGCAGCACGCTTTGAGAACCACTGCTCTAGATGTTCTTAGAGACAAACCAAAAAAGCTAGTGGGATGAGATAAGCAGACAAGGCAGTCATAAAATGTAAGTCATGTCTTGTCTTGGATTGCTAGCTGGGTGTTAAATGAGAAAATATTCCAAATGATTCTTTCATGTCTCCAGTTCTGCGAATCTTGTGCAGTCTATGATCTCTCCTATTCCTGTATTTCTCCTGTCAATTTTTCCTTATCCCATATCTGGGAGACCTATTTTCCATCCTTAAGGACACAGCCTAGGACTAACCCTGACTCAATTCTATAGTACTCCATTTCTCATTTTTCAAAACTGAATCTGTTTAAACACAAATCTTCTGAAATTGTAGGTAGGCTGACCAGTCATCCCAGTTTGCCCAGGACTTTTTTGGGACAGAAGTTTCTTAGGACAGAAGACTCTCAGTGCTACAACCAGGAAAGTCTTAGAAAAGCCAGGATAAGCTGGCCACCTTACTTACCAGTGTGACCAAATTTTGGTCACTTCTAAATTTAATAAGTATATGACTTTGGATTCTAAGTAATACCCATACCAGGAATGTACAGTATTCTTTTTATATATGATACACTTGAATAAAGAACATATCTTTCTAATACATCTTACCTATATATTGTCTTCATGTTAAAAAAAATGTTATTATCTACTGCCTTACCAGATCATAGGAACCATTTGAGAAGAAAAATGGTTTGTTTATTGCAGACCTCCTGTTATCTGGTGGAGAGAAGAAGATCTTTGACTTTTTACAGTCTTCTAAAAGACAAATTTGAAACACTGAATTAACCCTGACCTATAGCCAAAATTGGCTCTTAAAACTCACATGTTTGGAAATAAACAAAACCATTTATTTCTGCAGGCTTTCCATCTCATCTCTCTTCTGGGAGATTAATTCCATAAACTTTTCTAAAATAGTATGACTTGCCAGCAGCAGGAAAAGTGTAACAAATTAATTATAGATGTATGTTAAATTACTTTCATTACCATCCCTGGTTTAGGGATAGGCTCACGTGAGTGGAATGACTGATTCTGAAGAGTCTTTCGATCCATCCCCATGGCGATAGCTACTTTTGTTCTGCTTATAATGCTGTTCTTGGATAAGGGAAGAAGCCACACTCTGATTTAAAGGGTTGTTTGCAGATTCTTGGGGAAGGAACATGACTTATCCAGTGTAAAGTATCCAAGTATGAGTGTAGATATAACCTTCATAGCCTGGGGTTTCTGAAGTCATGTAAATACCAACATGTTGACCAACTTCAAGAACCCTCTCAGTTTTCCTTAATGCCTTTTTGAAGTCTCAGTTTGTGGAAGGCCTTAGGATTTCTCATACTACCCTCCCCAGTTTTTCTGCCAAGCCCTCCTGGTTGTTGCTACTTGCTGGAAGTCAGTCAGGACCTTGGGGATCTGTGTTATTTCCTAACCAAAGAAACTTTAGCTTTTTACAGTGAAGCTAAGGCTGGAATTCACAGCAGATATGGAGTCTTACCTTATCCACTATGTGTGGAACCTCAAACAACTTAATATACTTAAGCCTCAGTTTTGAGAGACTGAATAAACAAATGGACAATGGCCAGACCCTATATAAAAATAGAATTCCGATCCACAGTCTGCAGCAACTGGTCCAGGAAACCAAACCACGTTTTCTGTAGCAGTTGGTCCAACATAGTTAGTACATAATAAGTGACAGTTTCTTTAATATTTGTCCCCATTTCCAACTTTGGACCAAAGGAGAAAGCCAAATATGCTCCCAAAGCAGTTACACAGGATGCCCTGTTTCTCATTAGCCTGCCTTTAGCATTGCCATGCCAACAGCCTCCAGTGAGGGTGCACCTGAAGCCTTCCCTTTGTCCATATAAAGCTTTCCCCCTCCTCTGCATGCCTTTCAGTCTCTGCCAAATTCAAGTGATGGTAGCTGACCAAGTTCTGAATACCTTTGCTTCTTCCTTTGGGTGGTCTCTGTTTGTTTCCAGTTTTCTTTTATATGAAAGAGGGTTTGGGAAGCAAAAAAGAGCCAGAAGAGGCCTGGGGATCATCCAGAAACATCCAACAAGAGCACTTGGAACATAAGAGAATCAGACAGGTTACTTGCCATATGTTAAGAGGCTTGGAGGTAGACATGTCTGTGCCCCACTCCCTGCTCACCCATCAGTTTTACAAATGTCAAGTCTGTGTCAGCTTACACAGGAAAGTTTCACAGGTAAAATCAGATTTTGAAATGACTTCTGCCTCTCCAAAGTGGTAAAATAGCCCATTCAATAGAAAATCAAGCTCAAAACTGCACTGAAGGAACAGGTAGTAATCCTTTTCCCTCTTTCACATACTTTTGCTGACAAAAGTTTTAAGTTTCACATACTTTTCCTGAGAAAATTCTAGTCCAGATGAGAAAACTGAGGTTTGGGGAGGTTCTGTAACTGGCTCTAAGTTACAGGGCTCCTTCTTCTTAAGACTGGAGTCAAACCTAGTGACCCTTGGCCATAAAATCTCAGTGAAAGAGAAGTAGCTACAGTTACTTCCTCTCCTGCACCACATCTTGATCCACCCAGAGGGTGTGGGCAGTGCCTCGGTCTCCTGCAAACAGCTCCCACCCACAGACATCTGCTTCTCTCTGCCTGTGGCCATCTGCAGCCTGCTCCTGGGGATGGCTGCAAATGCCTGAAGGTTAATGTCCCTGGGGTGACCCTCAGCCAATGACAAAGAAGTATTTATGGGTAAATAAAATTCACACCCAGCTTTGTTGTCCTTAAGAGGGGCATTTCTGAGGCGTGTTCCAGAGGTTCTTCAGCAAGAATGAGCTCTGGTTGCCCTCAGAAGTAGCCTGATCATTAATATCTCCTTCTTTATCACACTCCCCAGTCCACCTCTTGTCTCCGGGGGTTGCCTCCCAGATAATTTACTTGCACCCAAATCCTTGGCTCAGAGATTGCTTTAGGAGGAACCCAAATCTAGACAGAGAGGAAACCAGGTTTTGGAGATAATTCACCATCCCAGCTCCGCTAATCAAAACATCCATTGTCTATAATGGTTTGAAGGAAATGTAAACATTATAATCAGATAGGAAAATGACAGATGTTGCAGACAATTCATCTTGTCAGGGAAGATTCTTTCTAATAAATCATTTGTCATCAAGTTATATAGCCATCCTTATGAGGATTTTGGAGCAGGAATTGTAAGTCTGTGTGTGTGTATGTGTGTGTCTGTTCCCAAATCCTTTAATCCTATGTAAATATTCAGAATATTCAGATTTTCAGATTGGAGAAATTTAATTAACCTTTGATGATTGCACGTTTCACTTACATTTTGAAAGCAAATACTTTAAAATTTGAAATATGAGAATAAAATCAAAATCTCAAAGGCAATTTAAAATATATTGTGAATACTTTAATATACCAAGGCTTCAAAAATAGACATAAATAACCCTAAGATCATAAAGGAAGGGAACAGAAAGAAGAGAAGGAAAAAGTATTGAAATAAAACAATTATATCATCACAAGTACATCTTTGAATAAAATGTTGATAATGGTAGGTAGCACTGGATGAGTCCCAGTTAAGGATCCAGTGAGTCCCCCCATGTCTTAAGTGAGAATGTGTCCTCTCATGTTTACGTGTATAGTTTATATTCATTCAGGTGTTTCATATATGATGTCTAACATGAAATCCTTCTCCCAACAGCAGTTATTGGTCAATGGTCAAATAATAAAACAAATTAGGATACGCATGCTTATTTGTATGGATGTATATGCATGCAAGTATATGTGTGTATCCTAATTACAAAATACATCCATTTTAGAAAGCACATGAAAATAAAAAGAGAAAAAGACCAGTGACCCAATAAATAAACTTTTTAGAATAATCATTATTAGTATTTTAGCATCCATACCTCAAATTTATCATATTTTTAAATAAAATACCTTTATATATAAATGCACATGTATTAGCAGAATTTGGATCAAACTGTATTAACTGTTAGAAATCCTTAGTTTCTCACTTGTAATCCTCAGCATTTTTCCATGTGAAAAAGTATTTATTGAAAGCAGTCTACAATTGACTTCTCAATATCTTATTGTATTTATATCCCATAATTTATTTATCCTTCCCTTATTGTTGTAAATTTACAGTGATTGTAGATATTCGCCATTATAAATAATGCTGCAATTAGATCTTTATCTGTTGTCTTTTTAATCTCTTGATTGGTTTCTTATGATAAATTACTATAAGTGGAATTTTCTGAGATATGATTATGAACATTTTAACACTCTTGACACACATTACTAAACTGTCCATTTATATAATTTACATATTCTTGTCAGCAATGTATAACAGTTACTGTTTAATCACATTTTTAACTTGTGTATTAACATTTCACTCTTGTTACTTTTTTGCCAAGGTGGGGGTAGGTAATTAGGTTTGTTTGTTTGTTTGTTTGTTTTTAAGTGGTGGTACTGGGGATAGAACCAAGGACCTAAGCTTGTACTCTACCACTGAGCTATACCCTCCCCTCCCTTGTCACTTTTAAACAGGAAAAAAACAACTTTTAAATGTGAATATATTTGCTTACTAGTGAATATTTATGTCATTTGGCCATTTTTCTTTAGTTTTAAGAGCTCTGCATATTCTCACATTAACCCTTTGTCTTCATTTAACAAGTATTTGTTGAGCATCTACTTTACATTAAGCTTTGTGTGAGGCAAAGGAGACACAATATTAAACAAGATAGAAATAGTTTCTTCTTTTCTCCCAGAGTTCACAGTCTGCCTTTCTTCTTTGCTCCCAGAGTTTACAGTCCATGGGACACAGAACAGACATTTGAATAAGTGGCTTTATAGAAGGAGTGCAAGATGCTGTGGAAACTTGCAGGATCGGCACTGTGCGAACAAGTTAATATAGTAGGCCTGAGACTTTGTCCCTATAAGTTCTGCTGACAGGGGTAGCCTTTGCCTTTCATGAGAGTTCCTACCATTCCCTGATGGGAGCAGCTCATTGCTTCTGAGCCACTCATCCAAATGATGTGGTTTATGCTGAATACCTGCTTTCCTTTTGGGAGTCTCTAATCCTGGAACTTACCAGGCAAAGGCTGCCTATGTGACCAGTCCCCAGCTAAAACTCTGGGCGCTTAGTCCCAATCTGGGAGCTTCCCTGGTTGATGACATTTCACAAGTGTTGTCACAGCTTGTTAGTGGGAGAAGCAAGCGTGTTCTGTGTGATGCTAAGAGAAGATCCTTGGAAGCCTGTACCCGGTTTCCTCCAGACTTTGTCCCATGTGCCTTTTCCTTTTGTTGACTTTGATTTCTGTCTTTTTGCTGTAATAAATCTTGTCCATGAGTATGACATACGTGAGTCCTGGGAATTCTCCTAGCAAATTGTAGAACCTTGGGGTGGTTGGGGGACTCTGGACACAGGTACCTAACCCAGTCCTACTGGCATCTTTTATGGGGGTATGTGAGGACATATGAGGAACTAAAAGCATCAGAGTGGTATCACATTGTTTCAAAGCAATTTAACCATGTCTCAAAACAAAACCAAAGAATAATTTTAGAGAAAAAAAATCCAGCACCCAACAAGTTAAAATTTATAATACCTGACATCCAATCAAAAACTACCAGCCTTTGAAAAAGTGGGAAGATGTTATCCATAATGATGAGAAAAACAATCAAAACTCATCTAGAAATGACACAAATGAAGTAGACTAGATAAGGAGATTAAAGTAGTTATTTAACTTTCCATATATTCACAAAGCTAGAGGAAAAGTTGGATATTTTAAGTAGGGACTTAAAAACAAATACCCAAATCAAACTTCTACAGATGAAAATTATTCTGTCTGAGTTTTTTTAAAAAAATGACAGGTTAGGAAAATAATTACCAATTGACATTGCAGAAGGAAAGATTAGTGAACTTGAAGACATAACAATGGAAATTACCCAAAATAAATCACAGAGAGATAAACAGCTATTAAAATTGGAAAGGGGTAAACTGTGGGAAACTTCAGGCAGCCACACATGTGTAAATCGAGTACAAAAAAAGGAGAAGATAGAAAATCTGAAAAATTTTAAAAGGTGCAAAGTGCCACCAGAAAGAAGTTATGTAGGAGATGAAGCAAACTTAGGCCAGTGTAAGACAAGAGATGAGCATTCCTCATTCCATCACATTGTTCTAGAATACCTATATTCCATATATACAGCCTTTGAAGAGATATCCCATGTGAGTAAGTGATGGGCTGTGTCTCTTTCCATCTCATGAAGAAGTGGACAGCTGAATGATGCATCCTCTTGTTTTTTTTTTTTCCATACTTCCCTGTCTCACATCCCTTTTTCCTCAATCTGATTGCCATAGGACTGCATTTCCCTGTAATGCGTGAGATTTTAAGTATTACCTCAGACTTTCGTTTTAAGAAAACCCCAGTGAAGACAATGTAATACAAAAATGGAAAGAATCATGTAGAATAAGATGGCAATGAGATGTGGAATTGAAGCCTTGACAGGAGTGGACAGTATTTGATGGGAGTACTGTGGAAAATGGGCACAAACCTATTCAGAATAAAAATAGGATCACTGGAGAAAATGCATAAGCCGTTTGAGGCCAGTGACCACAAACGTATATTGGCCTCAGTTTGCACAGTTACATCCAGCACTTGTCAGTGATCTGTATATGGAGAAGGTGGACTCTGGGATTCATCCAAATGTGGATGGAGTTTTGGTCAGTCAAGTGTAAGAGAGGGACAAGAGGTCAAGGAGATTAAGGGTATTTGCAAATTAGTTTGAAGAGAAACAGATTCTAAAGTACACAGTGAATAGTGAAAGAAATTAAAAAGGTGGTTGCAGAATATATTGTAGGTCTCAGTGTAGAACAAAGAATTGAATTATTGGGAAGAATGGAGAGGACTGGAATAAAACGAGCTTGTGACCTGAGAGTGGAGTGTCTGAGTTTACAGTGTCAGAAGTGGGAAAATGTCCAAGTTTAAAAAGATGTGGTTATAAATGGGTGACTGACTCAGTGTAAAGCCAGTGACTCCAAAAATTAGTGGAGATGTAAAATAAAACCAGTAGACCAAAAACTAGAAAACTAGAACCACATCTTTAGAACATTTTATTGATCTCTTCATCTCTCCTCCTATTCTTTAACCAGACCGCTTATTTTTTGGAGTATTTATTGACAGCTTTGCCTCACTGTGTTATATATGCTCACTTGAGTTCAGAAGAACAGAAGTATAGTATGTAAGTAAATAAGAGGTGAAATTTTGGAAGAAAGGATGGGAGAAGGAACCCACTTGTTGGCAGGGTTGGGAGGGGCAGGTACAAACTGAGTCAAGTTGAACCAGTCACTGTTTCTAGGTCTTACTTCTCTCATATGTAAAATGAAAATGATACTCCTTATGAAGTAGTTTTAAGGATTAAATTAAGTAAATGAAATTAAGTATGCAATGCTTAATCTATGAAAAGAACTTATATAAATCCCCCAGTGCACACAGGTTGAAATGGAGTTCTGGTAGTATCATACTAACGTAAAATTTTAATAATAGATTATAAATAGTATTACTGAGGTACAAAGAGAATAATTTTTTAAAATAGTCACAATAACTATGCTTTCTAGGGGAGTATCATAAGATGTGTCATTAGCTATTCAATATTTCTGGGGCAGTATCATAAGATGTGAATTAGCTGTTCAATATTTCTTAGACTTTTATTTGATAACCCCTTCCTGTAAGTAACATCAGTCAGTTCATTACTTTTCAGAGTCTGGTGCAGTAGGTAATTAATTCCTGGAGATTTTCTGCCTAGAGACTCCTAGAGATCTGTTTAAAAGAAAATACAATAAAATGTAAATGATTTTGTTTAAATTAAAAGGTTATAGGTTAAAGCTTTCATTTCTAGGGAAGATAGAAGAAATGATTTATAGACGAGCCCTGCCAAAGCAGAGCGAGCAGCCCTGATGACAGAGGCAAACAAAGGAAGTCAATTCTATTGAATTCTACTTCTGACCTTTCTTCACTTGCTAGGAAGGTCTTGAATGGGACACTGGGAGGCTGAGCCTCAGTTTCTCCACCTCATAATCTAATCGACTTGTTGCTGACCTACCCCGAAGGTTTTGTAGATGCCCAAGTGAAATAATACATGGACAATATGAATTTTGTAAGTAACTCTGAAGAAAAAGGAGACACCATTCATGGGTGGCAACCTGGCCAGCTGGCTTGTGTTTTTCAGTTACATTTGGGCTTTCAGCTGTTGCTGGGCAGGAGCCATCTCCCCTACTTTTTTTTTTTTTTTAATCACTGTAAAACATTCTAGTTTACCAGATGGTTTTCTTTACATTGTAAAGCCCATTGTTTGCTGTTAATTTCAAGCCATTGTTTTTCCCAAAGTAAAGGAAAAATACATAAGGAATACAAATATGGAACTTCTTTCATAGAGTAGGAAGTTGATTTAATAAAAATGAGCATCTAACCAGGCACATTTAACTGCAGTACCAAAGAGCCAGGGATTTACTTGAAAATGAGCCAAGTGTATTTAAAATTCCTATTACCCGGCAATGGGCAGTTCTGGGTTACATGCATATTAATCAACAGGGACTGCTGGGAACCCAGATGTGCAGGTGTTTTTCCTACATAAATGTGCATGTAAAAATGATTTGCATATTCAATTTCTCATGGCAAGTCATTGGATCAGCCTGTAGTTGGGTACTTTCCTGAAAATCCCAACTGAGGGTTTTCATTTATTTAGAAAAACAGAAACGAGAAAGCAGCCTCAAACTATAAAGAAATCCTTGCTTTCTGTGAAAGACATTGTGGGCTAATTATACAAAATGTTCATGCCACACAGGATAATAAAATTATCATGATGATATGAATATAAATTAAAGAAAAACTAAACAGATAAGTTTTATAAACTATGGATTAAATATGAATTTGAAACTAAAGGTGAAAATGGTGGCAAGTGATTTTTGGCTTAAACAGTTTTAGATATTCTCACTGAACAGGGATGGATTGAGAAATTATGTACAGCATTTTCACAGAAGACCATTTACAGTGTATCATCAAATGCACATCACACCCAAAGGCTATAAGATTAAATAAGTAACCTGAAAGATGAGAGCTAATGTATTCTTAATCCTCTCTCTAGTTGTTTTGTGGGGCTCTGGAAAACATTCTTCATACGCTTTGCATCATTTGTGCCTATGTGTGTGTGTATGTATATGCATGTGTGTTTAATGGCCAATAAGATCATTGATTTCTTTTTTTAAAGTATAAATACTTTTCTTTACTGAAGTGTAGTTGATTTACAATGTTAGTTTCAGATATACAGAAAAGCAATTCAGTTAAACATACACATATATACATGTATTTTCAGATTCTTTTCCATTATAGCTTATTACAAGAAATTGAATATAGCTCCCTGTCCTATGCAATAGACCCTTGTTTTTTTTATCTATTTTATCTATAGTAGTGTGTACCTGTTATTATCTTGGACTTCTTTCTCAAAAAGTGAAAAAAAACAACTAATTGGAAGGAAAGAGACTCTTGTCAATAGGCTTCTGTTCCACAGTTTGGTCTTCTTGATAAATTCTGTTGTTTGGCTGTGAAGTGATGCATTTAGGTATTAGAGATAGAAATACGTTCCTGAGATTCTGCTCTTGAGCATACCACATGAAATCAGAGAAATAGATCCTACTGCCTTTTTAAAAAAGTGTCCTGTCTCATTCTTCAGCCAGAAATTCACATACAATTGAGAAGAAGCCAGGGCTCCCAACAGTGCATACTGTGTGACATTCTGAAGAAGCAAAATTAGGGTCCGAAAAGAGATCAGTGGTTATCAGGAACTGAGGATGAGAGGGAAGAATTGAACACAGAGGGGCACAGGGAACTTGGAGAGTCCTGGAAATGTTCCCTATTGTGATTGCAGTGGCAGTTATGTGATAGTATGTAAATTATACCTCAGTAAGAATAACCTCAAACAATTTACATAAGCACTTTGGCCATGGATAACTGGAGTAATTAAATATGGAAAAATAGTCTAAAACTTGTTGCCATTTCTCCTCCCACTGAACATGCATTCAGTTGGTCACCAGGATTTCATCATAATCACTATTGTTATCTTAGCCATCAGTGTGGAATGAAGCACGAGGCACATTTTTGAATGTCAGTTCTTCCCCCTGCATGAAGCCGTGTGCAGCCTGTCCCTTTCCCTCCCAGAGCAGTGCCGTTTCTGGCTTTACATTGCTGCTGTCCAGTCAGTGCTGACCACAGGGTATCTTTTCCAGCCTACATCTGGCAAGCAAGATGAGCAATGGCTGAATGACAAAGGTCTTCTCCTACAGCATGGGTGACAGGTGGAAAGCAGAATTAGAAGTCGTTGAGAGCTCCTTCATCCTCCATTCACTAGATGTGTGTGCACAAAGATTCATATTTTGCATTTCAGTGGTTGTGTCCATTTAGTGGTAGCACACACACGTGTAATTGTTCTTCCACACTGGGCTTTATTGGGCTTGTGCTATTGTCCAACAGTCATAAAAGAATCTGACAAGATTTTTTTTCCTTTCCACCCAGATATTATTTGTCGTTAATGTTGTATTTACACACTTCTTGGATAAAGTATGGCATTTACCCTTTGGGGCAGTGAAGAAAGCAACAGACATGAAGGCATATTCTCAGAGTTTCTGAACAGACAATATAGTGAAGACTAAGAGAATATATTTAGATTATCTTTTTAGTTCATATTCATACTTACTTTACTGCCGGAGCAAAATCCTTGTATCACAGATTCACTTGTCCCTTTATAATGAAGTTCAAGTCCTATATTCACCCCTAAGTGCTGTTCATTCCATCCACAGGGTTATTCTGAAATAGCGTTTGTGTAGTTATTGCACTGGCACTTTCATGCATCAATGAACCACTTATGAGCCATTGAACCATTTTTATAAACCGTGATGATAATATAGTATAATTGCAACAAACAAAAATGGGAGATTAACAAATGTAAATAGTAAGAAGTAAATGATGTGAAAACACATTAGAGAAACTGTCTGCACCCTATTAACTAGAAGTTAGCTGAAATGAACTGATCAGCTTTGCTCAGCGTCAACCTCAGAGCACATGAGCAGTGGTGTTGAATCACGCTTTTGTAGCATTCACATCTTACATTTCCAAGTCGTTGTCCAAAACCACAGTTCTGTCATTCATATCTTACATTTAAGCAAAATACATTTTTGCCTATTATTATTGTATGTCCTATTATGTTTATCTCTGTAATAACTAAATTGCCTACTGAGCCTACAGTAAACTACCTGGACCCCTACAAACCACATTTTTGAGAACTTTTACTCCGAGGAACTTAGATCCTTTTCTCTTTGAGGCTAAGGAAACTAGATGCAGTCAGTTACCCAAGTTCCTTCCCCAAGGTCACACGGCTAATTAATTACAGCTGGCAAGAGATCGGGCCTCCTCAGCCCCCTCTCACTGCACCGCGAGCCCACAGCCCCTCCACTGGTTACAGGCAGTCTGCCTAGATGGCGGTTCACAAACGTTGGTGAGCCTCAAGAGCATGTGGAAGGCTAGTTAGAACCCAGGTTACTGGGCCCCATTGCAGAGTTTCTGATTCAGTAATTCTGGGGTACGGCTGAGGATTTGCATTTCTAACCAGTTCCCAGATGACGCTGCTGCTGGGAGAGGACTGTGGCCCTTGGTGAACCCCGATGTCTCGCTCTTCTCCCATAGTTCTCTGGGATAGTGCTTCCCAAGTTTTAATATGCATACAAATCAGTTAAGAATCTTGTTAAAATGTAGGTTCTACATTTCTAATGAATTCCTAGACAATGCCAGGGCTGCTTGGACCAGCTGCACTTGGAGGAAAACTCCAAAACATGCTCAGCCACCAATTAAACACCAGGAGGAAAAACTAGAAACATGCAGGTTGGGCCAGAAAAATATCGATTTCCTCAGGTGTAGCAGCATTTCCGAGAGGATGTGCTTGGATACACACATGAAGCCATCTCCACCAATCTTAGGATGCAGGGCGTGTTATTCACATCCAGTTCTTTTATGCCATCACAAACACCACTTCCCCAGGGTCTCTGAGGTTCCCTAGTCTGGTCTCCTTTTGTTTGAGTTGGGTGGTAGTTTTCAGTGTCTTGCAGGGGCATAGAGTTCAAAGGCTTGTGTGAAGGGTGTGTGTAGGAGGTGCTAAGCTGAGCTATTTTGACGTGGTACCAAGCTGCCTGTCTTGTGACCAAGATTTACACCTGCCTCATCAGACTATCTTCAGCTCAGAGATCTATCGCAAAATGAGCAAACAAGGCAGATGTGGGGCTCCATACATCCAGGTTCTAACTTAGGATCAGAAGTCCTTCACGTAATGTTTACCCTGTGACTCAATAGTACAGACCCTTCTCCCTTTCTCCTCTCTCTTAGTCTTTGACAGTTGCAATTGAACATTGGTTTAAAAGCATTCCTAGTTTTCGTATCGGAAATGCTGAGGCTTCTGCCTTTTGCAGATTAAATTTAAGTGGTTTATGCTTTGGCATACTCCTCATTCTTTTTTTTTTTTTCCTTATTCATTCAGCAATACTCTGTGTCATTTAACCAGCAACGCTTACTGTGTTGTCATTCTTAAGGAAACATTTACTCCATGTCATCCCCTATACTAGTCCCTGCAGATTTACTGGAGTCTCATCTAGATCATTCTCCTGCCTTTGTAGAGATTTACATTAGTGTAGAGGGCACGTGGAAGGAGAGAAGGGGTCCAGGCTTGTAAACTGACAGTCTCAATCCATCTCCCAGTGTGCTATGTATGAGAAGTACAGAGTCTAACATAACCTGGGCTAGGAAAAACTTAGAGTCACCTCCAAACCGCTCTGTCCTGCAGGTGACAGGGGGCCATTAAAGGGTTTTAACCAGTGTGGGTGAACTGATCTGATTTGCATTTTAGAATGATCATGCTAGCTGCTGTGTGTGTGGAGGGGTAGGGGGAGAGAGAAAGAGAAACAGAGAGAGAGAAAAAGAGAGAGAAAGGAAAGAAGGGAGGAAGGAAAGAAAGAGGAAGGGAAGGGAGGGGAGGGGGAGGGAAAGGAAGAAGTAAAAGGAGGAGTAGGAGGAAAGGGGGAGGAGGAGGAGGAAAGGGGAAGGAGGAGGAAAGAAATCCATGTAAGAGATAGAGATGATGGTGGTCTGAACCAGTGTGGGAATAGAAAGAAAGAGACACCATCAAGCCACAGGCAGAAGACTGAATCAGTGAATCACTGAATCAGTGATAAAGAATTGGGTTGTGCCAGAGAGGGGAGGAGAATGCTCAGGATTCCTGATAATAATAAGAGATTCCACTTGTTAGGTGCTGCATAGCCATGCAGGGTAGAGGTGACCAACTTTATAGATGAGGAGATAGATGAAGGTTCCAAAAGGCTGATCCAGTGCCCAGGGTCCAAACAATTAGTGAACCCAAGTCGTTCTGACACTGAACCCATGATCCTGATCAGGGTGTGTTCATTTTGGTATCAACTAATTGTCAGTTTGCTCTGGCTCAGAAAGCAGACTGCCTGAATTTAATCTAAGTTTCACCACATGCTGGTGATGTGACCCTAAGCATATTATTTAATCCTTTCCATCTACACATTTCTTGTGCATAAAATGAAGATAAAAATAGTTGCAACTTCTTACATCCATTTAGTGTAATTCTTGGGACATGTAAGCACCCAGTGAAGGGGAGCTGCTGCTACTGTTTTATTATTTAGCAGCTCCCCTTCCCTGGCATGCTCAGAGTGAGCATATGTTTCCCAGGCAGAGGAAACAAGGACCCAGCTCCTTAAGAGTACACAGAGGCCTGAGCATTGTGGCGAGCATCTTTGGCTGTCATTCTGTTTGTCACTTTCTCAGGGGCTCACCTGTCCCTCTGCATCTCCCAGATCTAAAGGAAGAGTCCTCCATAACCCCACTCTTGGGTCTCTTCTCTTTTCATCTGTACCCTCTCTCTCTGTGATCACACATCCATTTTCATGACTTTAGATGCCATCTCTAGTCTGACTCTCGCATATCTCAGTCCAGTCCTCTGCCACGTCCCCCTGTATATTCAAATTCCTCTTGACATCGCTACATGGATGCCCAAGAATCCAAAACTGAGCTCCTGACTTCCTTCCAAAGCCTACTCCTCTTGTGGCCTACCTCTTTTCAGTTCATGGAAATTCCTTCTGTTTGCTTAGACTAAAAACAATTGCGTTATACTTCTTTTTGTTGCATCTCGCAACAAGTAGTAAATCCTATTAACTATGCCCTCAAAATATATCCAAGCATACCACTTCACCTCACCTCAGCTGCTCCCATGCTCACCCGAGCCAGCTGCATCCCTCATCTGGATTAGTGCCCTGGCCTCCTAATTCATCTTGCTTCTTTCAGCTGCCGGATGTGTTCAACAAGGCAGCCACAGTGATCCTTTACAACATATAGACATATGTTGAGCACACCACTCCTCTGCTCCAAACCCTCTAAAGGTCCCATGATGGAAACACCATGATCTGTAGCCCTGTCATCTTTATGACCACATTCCTACTGCTCTCCCCTTCATTAAGTGCTCCAGCCACATAGGCCTCATTGCTGGTCACAGGACTTATCAGGCACCCTCCCATCTCAGGGCCTTTGCTCTTGCAGTGCCCTCTGCCAGGAAGGTCTTCCTCCAGACAGTCACACAGCTCGCTCCCTCACTTTCTAAGGTCCTTGCCCCGGTCATCTCCTTGGCAAAGCATTTCCTGGTGTCTCTAAATTTAAGCCACACTCAGTGCTCCTTCTTATCCTACTTTCCTGCTTTGTTTTTAGCTTTTATCATGATTTTAACTGAACACACACAAATACACTTTTTTTTTCCTTTTCCCTCCTGGAAGTAAGCCCCACGAGGCTAGGGGCTTTGTGTTGTGCACTGCTGTGTCCTCAGTACCTAGAACTTTGCCTTACACATAGTAGTTCCTCAGTAAATATTTGCTGAATGATTGAATTCATGGAAATTTTCTGCTCTTTCTGAGTTCACTCCTATTTCATATTAGATGTCCATTTGACCAACTCTACCACAACACATCTCATTTTATAGCTTCAGAAAAACAAATGGTCTCCCATCAATAACTGGCTCACTTTCCCATCCTGGGCACACTCTGTGCACCACTGACTTTACGCCAGTCCAAGCTGTTGGCCATCCACTTTCTTTGCCAACTGCTGCTCCTCTACACTCTTTCCTGGGATTTTTTCTAGTCGAAACTGGCTTTGGATGCATGGTTCTCCCAGCTGTCTCCACCTTTTCCTTGCTGCTGCCCAAAACCAATCTGTTTGTAAGGGTTAGATTAATCAGTGTAGAGAAATGAGCAAAGATGATACTCTTTCATCATGTTTATTGGTTTAAACATTGGAGAAGTTTCTATAATTTAGGTCTCTCTGTATGACTCCAGACTCCAAAATCTTTCCTGCATGTGGCTTTCCAAATCAGTGTACATTATCACAACCATTTTTGAATGTCGCCACATAAATAACATTATATTGGTGTGTTTTCTCTGTTCAGTTTTTTCTAATTTCTCTTGTATGAAGGTGACCATCCTTCCCGCTCTGCCTGGGACAGTCCTAGTTTGGTGTCCCTTTCCCAATAATCATAGACACCCCCCCTTTCACTCATAAGTGTCCATTTGGGGTGACAACTTGTATACTCACTCTACTTAACATGTAACAGCAGCTTAGATTTGACCCTTTGTCCTTTGTGCCAAATAGTTTTCTGTATAGGTTGTTAAATTCCCTCCTTCCACTCTATCCTTTTATTGTTTGTGAGATTTTAAAACTATCATTAAATTTGCATACAGTAATTTTCACTCTTTTTAAAGTATCATTATTCAAATTTTGACAAATGTATCAAGTCTTATAACCACTGCCACAATCGACTCCTGATCCCCAAACCCTGATGTCCAGTCCATCCTTATGGTTTTGCCTTTTTAAAAATGTCATATAACCTATGATGTGCACCACCAAAAATTTAAATAAAAATAAATTAAAATTCTGTCGTCAAAGCTGTTTCAGAAACCCTACTTACGCCTGTATGTATCTTCTTGATAACTAACAGTCAGCAGATTGCAGGCTTCAAGCATCCTGCAGTAAAGGGGAATTTCAACGTTTAGCCTCGCATATCCCAAACATTTTGACTAGAAATTCTTTACTCAAGTGACAACAGTCAGAATCTCAACAATGTGCTCTCTTAAGAATTTCACCCTCTTACTTTTAACTTTCACCAGCTCTTATCAACGTGTTCTGAAAAATTACTTCAAGTGTTTCTTTTTTTTCTTATCTGCATGGTTTTGTGTTCTCTCCAGTGGAGTGTCCCCAACATATTTTCATATCCTAGTAATTTTTTATGCTTCGAGTATCCTTTTTTTAAGCCTGCTTCTCATCTATTTATTATTAATTCAGTATTTTTTTCTTTGTAACGGATGTCTTTCTGTGAGAAATGATTGAATCATGCAAGATGCAACAAAGGACATAAACTTGAAAATTTTATGAAGAGCTATGCTTTGTACATACAGAAATAGTTACTACTTTTACTTGCAAATCAAGTTCCTTAAATGATGGACTTCACTGTAGTTACTGAAATTAGTTAATGCTGATGTTTTAAGATATAATATAACAGATTCATAACTCTCTTTGAGATAACAGATGGAAAAATAAAATGCAAAATACTACTAATAAATTAAAATTTATGGAAAATTGATCACATGATGCAAAGTTTGAACAGTGAAGGTAACATTTATAAGAAATGAAATTGACTAGAACCTTTTATATTTCTAGCCACAAATATCCTTCACTTTTAGCTGCCAATATAAAATTAACAAAATTGTCCCTGGACAGTTTATGTTTTAAAGAACAACTTTAAATTGGTTTTAGATAGAAAAATTGTGATGCTCAGATTTCATAGAGTAAATTAGATAATATTTGTGAAACTAAATGCAGGATTTTTTTTAACATTGTTTCATTAATATAGATAAGATAGAAAATAGCATATGTGATAAGAAAGTATCTATATGTTTCATATGATAAATATTTCTAACCAGCTAATTAAGGTATATATTTGAAAGGCTACCGTGCTATAACTTAGAATGAGTAACAATGTCTATTTAAAACTGTTGACCATGTAGAAGGGTGGGAAACTTAAAATAGAGTCAAAATTAAGAAAGATGTAAGGATTTCCTAAGAACTAAAAGTTCACAAATGTTTTAGAACACTGGGTGAATCTGTTGCGAGTCTATTCAGCTGAAATAATATCGTTTCAATTCCAGTGCAACTCTGACGTGCCAGGGCTACTACTGGCTCACACAGAGAGCCGGTGAACTGGTATTAGCGCCATGTAACTGCAGTTTTAATCTCAACATCAGTTTTTTAACTAATTTCAGTAACTATAACATGAGCTTATATCATATTTCTCAATTCAGTATATTTCTTACAACATCATACTTGTGATGCTTTTATAGCTAAAAATAGGAAGCTGTGGCATTATTGACAGAATATAAATCTATGGTAATTTCCTTGTATCACTGTATCTCTAGTACTTATGAAAGTCTTCATTTTTATGTAAATGTCAATACTTTGAGTGTTAACACATTTTTAGGAATCATTAATAGTAAAATCATATTTAACTATGAAATAACTATGGATATAAGAAGGCAGTATCTTAAAGCATTCCGAAGCTTTCTCTGTGTTTACAGTGTTCAGAAGGTAATTAATTGCAGTTTTATGTTATTATTATATCCTTGAAGTAGTCAAGATACATTTAAGTTTCTGTTAGATAATAGCTTGCTTTTGTCATCTTACCTATTCACATTTAATCTTTTGATTTATGCTTTCGTCTTCTTGTATTCTGTCACTATGCATTTCTGTTTCTCCCTCTTTTCTCTCCTTTTTAATTATTCTGTTAGGGTAGGCCACCATAAAATAGAAGACAATTCAGAATGTAATTCCACTATGCCAGGACAAACAAAACACATAGTCATAAGAGCCATAACAATCTATAATCACTCCTGTAAGTTACAAAATGAATTTGAAGTTTAGAAGATAGAAAATGTTATTTCAAGAGCAAACATGAGATTTATATTTATCTTTTTCTAAAAGACTTCTTTTGGTTCTTCTTCACACACTGAGGTCTCTTGTCCTCTCCAGCAGATCATCAGCATATCGTACGAAAAAGATATGGGAGATTAATGTTTTCCTTTGGAAGATTTCATTTTGCTATAGGTATTTTGAATTGTAAAATTCATTGACAGAATATACTACTCTAATTTAATTTTTAAAAGACATGTGAAAGTGACTTTAAAGAGTTTTTAAGATATTGTTAAAATCAAAAACAAATGGAGACCAGCCTTGAAAATTCCCTGAGCAGTCATAACTGGTTTAGTCATACAAATAAAGCTTAATTTAGCTTATTTTGCAAGACTGTCTTGACCTGGGTCATTTTTTGCTTGTACCTCTGGAAATCATAAGCAAAATCTGAACTCTTTCCCAAGGCTGATAAGACGTAATCAATGAAAAATTCTAATAATATAACCAGTAAGTGTAAACAATAAACAGTTACTGCTTTCTCACCGTATAAGCTCCTTTTTAACAATATACCCCTGAGCCTCATTGTACATTTTGTTTTGAGTGCTCCCAGGTTCCAAACTATCTTTCCTGTGTGTGCACAACAAACTTTTACTAATTACTGCTTTGGTGACTAATTGGTTTTATTTTTGTTATTTCTGAACTTCTGACAATATACAGTTTTGATTTATACTGGAAAGATGCATCTTGTATATTATTTTGCAAGAAAAACTTACTCCTAAAATTTACATATTTAAAATTTTTTGTGGAACTGAATATATATTAAGGCATACTAGTTTTTCAGTCAACATAGTTGAAAAGTCAGAAGTTTAGAAATGTGATGAAAACTATGTTCATCTTAAAGGGTGTTCTGTCCTTTCTTCAGCAAATTTAGTTAGACACTGACCATCAAGTTTCTAATTCCATGGCCACCTCCTTTATGAATCAGCCCAGGTTATTTCAGAAGGTGGGGTGGAGGAGAGACCATATTCTAAGACTGATGACCTAAGTAACCATCTCCCTCCTCACAGGCACCTTTCTGACTCCAATTCTGCATATATAATCAGGTGGTCATCTAATGTTACCTTGGTTTTCCAAACAAAGAATTAAAAAAAATCCTTGTTGTGATAGTGAATCCACCTAGCTGACATAAATCAGCCTTTTATCATATGGGCAGCTGAGCCTCCCCTTCACAAGCTGAGTTTCCAGACTTACAACATGGCTAAACTGAACCTTGGAGAGAAGAGAATTACCCTAAGAACAATCAGGGAAGTGTTGTGGACACAGCTGGCCTCCGATATCAGACTGTCTAGGTTTAAAACCCACTTCTGTCACCTTCTAACTATATGGCCTTGGTAAGTTAACCTAAATTCTTTCTGCCTTGTTTGCCACATGTTGGAATTGGGGATAGTAGTAGTAGTTCCACAGGGTTATAGAGACTGAATAAGTTAATTCATATAAAGCACTGATAATAGTATTTGCCTTACACTGAGTACTCAATAATTGTAAGCCATTATTATTATTATTATTATTATTATTATTATTATTATTATTATTATTATTATTCCCTTCTTGATTGATTTTCCATCTGAAACTGCTCTCTCTCATTATTGAACTATCCAAGATCTTGTAGGCCATGAGAGTCTGACTTGGAAGTCCTTTGAGTTACCACAGAAACATGCAAATACTTCTATTTACCCAAAGAGAGAATAAAAACTATATGCACTTCATTGACAGAGGTACTTTTAGAAGCAGTGTTTTTCTTTTAATTTAAAAGGAACTAAGTTCTGAGGGGTTTCCATTCTACCATTTAGCCCCAATGAATCCTGCTCTATTTGCTGAATAAATGTAAGCCCTGTATCTTTGAGGAGAAAACCCTGAACTTCACTCATTGTCACCTATGAGGCCTTGTTTGATCTGGAACCTCTTTCCCTGACTTTATCTCATGATACCTGCCCTTCTCACTCTCCCCAGCCCTGATTTCTTACTATGCATCATTGACCTTTTCTCAGTTTATGGAATACTACAAGTATCCATAAAGCTGGACTCCCAGCCCCAGGGCTTTTGTTCATGCTGTTCTCCATTCCCCCAGCTACCACACTTCTTGTCTCGCAGCACTTCTCAGTCATCGGGGTTCCAGGTCAGAGAGGCCTCTTGTAACTGCGTTATTTAAGTAGGTATTTCTCACCTCTACTCTTTTTCATAGTTCAGCCTCTTTTGGTTCCTTTATATCTTATCTTAACTAGCATCCGCTTGATTCCTGTTGACGTTAGAGAAGATGGAGGAGGAAAAAGAACTGGCTCGTTCCCCATGTTCCATGAGGGCTGGGTCTGTCTTTTCAGTGTCACAGTGCAAGTGTCTAGCACATGGTTGGGATTAAGTAAACATTTACTGAATGGACAAAAGACTAAATAATTACCTTGATATAAGTTATTAAAGTGTTTCTAAATGGGAAATTTTTCTAATCTACTTCACAGATAAATCATACTAATTTCATTTAGTAATTAATGATTTATATGTTCTTACAGTTTATAGTTTACTTCTGAGAACTTACTTAGAATTAACCTGCTCTGCAAATACCTTTTTTAATATAAAGAGAGTAAAGAAAAACTTTGGCTCATCCTTGTAAGAATAATGAGCTTCTAAATTACAATGGTCTAACGGAACAAAATTGAGAGCCCAGAAATAAACCCAAGCATATACAGTCAACTAATACTTAACAAGACAGCCAAGAATACTCAATGGAGAAAAGACAGTCTATTCAGTAAATGGTACTGGAATTATTAGATATTCACATGTAAAGGAATGAAACTGGAACCATATTATAGAGCACTTGAAAATTAACTTAAAATGGATTAAAGACTTAAGTATAAGACCTGAAATCATTAGACTTCTAGGAGAAAACAGGAAGTAAAGCTCCTTAACACGGGTCTTGGTAATGATTTTTTTGGGATATGACACCAAAAGCGCAAACAACCAAATAAAAAATCAGTACGTTGGACTACATCAAACTAAAAAGCTTCTATACAGCCAAAGAAACTATCAACAAAGTAAAAAGACAATCTATGCAATAAGAAAAATATCTGATAAGAGGTTACTATCCAAGAACTCATACAACTCAATACAAAACAAAACAAACAATAACCACCAAATAACTCAATTTAAAAATCAGCAAAGGACCTAAATAGACATCTCTCCAAAGAAGATATATGAAAGGCCAAAGGTGCATACAAAGATGCTCAATATCACTGGTCATTAGGGGCATGCAAATTAAAACCATGATGAGATAGCACCTTACTCCTTTTGGAATGGCTGTCACCAACAAGACAAAAAATAACAAATGCTGGTGTGGATGTGAAGAAAAGGAACCCTTGTGCATTGCTGTTGGAATTATAAATTGATAGAGCCACTATGGAAAACAGGATCCTCAAAAAATTTAAAATAGAATGATGATATGATCCAGCAATTCCACTTGTAAGGATATATCCAAGGGAAACAAAAACACTGACATGAAGAGTTATTCCAACCCCTTGTTCATAGTAGCATTATTTATAATGGCCAAGACATGGCCTAAGTGTCCATTGATGGGTGAATGGATAAAAGAAGTTGTGGTATGTATGGCATTACTCAGCCATAAAAAAAAAAGACAGGGAAATTCTACCATTTGCAACAACATACTTGAACCTTGAAAGCATAATGCTAAGTGAAATAAGTAAAACAGAGAAAGACAAATACTGTATAATGTCACTTATACGTGGAATCTAAAAAAACCCAAACTCATAGAAAAAGACATCAGATTTGTGGTTACCAGAGGTGGAGGGAGGGGGAAGAAGGTAATGGAGAAAGACGGTCAAAAGGTATAAACCTCCAGTTACAAGACAGATAGGGGATGCTGGGGATGTAAGGTACAACATGATGACCATAGCTAGCATTGCCGTATGATACATAGGCAAGTTGTTAAGAGTAAATTCTAAGAGTTCTCATCACAGGAAAATATTTTTTCCTTTTTTCTTTCTTTTCTTTTTATTGTATCTATATGAGAAGATAGATGTTAGCTGTGCCTCCTGTGGCAGTCATTTCACAATATATGTAAATCAAACCATCATGCTGTATGCCTTAAACTTAAAAATGATGTGTGTCAATTATTTTCCAATAAAACTGGGGGGGAAAGTAAAATAAATTATAATGGTTTGAATTTAGTTGTTCTGTAGAATTCATTTAGATAGCTATAGCGCCTCCCTTTGGTCCTACCTTATAAATGGGAAGAGTCTTATGTAATAAAACCTTCATATAGTCTGATATAAATCATCTACTATCTCCAAATTTTACAGCAAGACTGGTTATCTTAAATCAGGTAAACACTAACCAATAATCTTCCTTCTGTTAAAACATTGCTAAATTATTACTACCACCTTTAATATAATTAATTCCCTTAAGTCCTATCTGGTCTTTAAAAAATATTTGTTTAGTTTTGTTATATAAATGAGCTTCGACCTAAAGTCAAAATCTTATCTTAATGTCTTGCTATTTTAATTAAAAATACAGAACTATTGAATGTTTTAAAATAAGGAAAAAGCCAAAGCATTTACATTGCCCTCACCCTGACACACTTGATCTTGCAATGATTTCTGTTTTTTAAAGTAATGTATTTCACTTCCTATGTTCTTTGAAGGAAAATTATATCTATCCAAATGTTAATCTTCATAATTTTTTGGATCTGAGGAGCTGATCCATTTCTGGTTAACTGATTTAGCATCCACTCTCTTATATCCTTGCAATGCTTCTCTCATTTATTCTCCACTTGTAGCTACCTTTAAGAAAAGAGATATTAGGAGAAATTGAACATCAAGCAATGATAGCAAAACATTCCCAGCATGTGATTCCCAGCAGTACTTGTATATCAGGCAGTTCTCACCATGATTGGGAGAGTTTCAGTGGTAGTAAATCAATCACATCAAAACATAAGCCATTAACACAATATAGGAGAAACATTTCTGGAATGGCAGAATAAGGACCTCCAAAAATCTGCTGCTCCATAGAGCAATGAGAACACTGGCAAAAATCATGAAAATCAACATTTTTCAGAACTCTGGTTATTAATCAAATGCTTGCAATCATCCTTTGCTTATTGATATATTTATGCAAGAAAAGCAGCTGAATCTCAGTCAGACTGCAGGCTTCTTGGGTTTTATCTTTCCTTATTCCCATCCCCAACTCCTCAGCTCTCCTGTAGCCATGATAAACAACAGCCTCACAACCATCCTGTCTAGGAAAATCAGCAGTCTAGCAGCCACTGGAGGAGGCAGGACAGGTGGGAGTCCCCCAAAAGCACAGTAATTGCGACTCTGTCTTGTTTTAAAACCCCCTGGAGAAGAGCCATTTTCAGGCTTTTCTTTGACCTGATTCAGAGCTCTCTATGGAAGCAGTACCATTGCTAGGACATTGGCTAGTAAATAACAAACAAACAAACGAACAAACAAAACAAGCAAGCAATTGTTTAACCTTACTCTTTCCTGAGATGATGGTATTGGTTGAAGCTAACAAAAGCCTGACAAAAATACTTACAAGGAAAAACTGGGATTAGGTGTCCACAGGGGACTCTGAAAATCTCAGACATTTTCCTGGGAACCTAGAACACAGGCATGTACAGGGCAGTGTGCGTGCTCAGGAGAGACCTGAGAAGGTCCTTTTCTCTTATCTTTGGCTGACCATGAGGTTTCCTGTGAACAGGAAGTGAAGGTTAAGGCAGAGGTTTAAACTACCAGCCTGTGCATTGAAAGCTTGCCCAAGCACACACAAAGAGCCTTGTGGCAAAGGCAGTAAAGCCTACTGGTTCAAGGAAATCTCTAACTAGTTATTACCTAACTACCAAGCTAACCAAGCACAGACTTTGGCAGCTTCACATGACAAAGAATATAGACTTGTAACTTGACCAGAAAAGTCACAAAACGATCAGAGCAAACAGCAGCAACAACATGATGCAAGAAATTTTCACACATTGAAATGAGGGGAAGCCATTCTGGCTTATATTTTATTTGGCATGAACTTTATGCTAGAACAGCCTGTCTTCTGGCCTGTCAAACATGCATTGTTCATCTGCTTTAACCATAAAAGAAGAGAATGCATTTAAAAATCAAAATGGAGTAACTGTGGTTCAGGCATTCAATTGGAGCCAGGTGGCCATTACAGATATGGTTTCAGACACATTCCTGCATCACTGAGAACTTGAATTCTATGAATTGTCTCAAACTCAAGAACACTACATGCTAGCAGCTGCCAGCTGCAACCTTATAGTCTCAAGGTCCCCTTTGTAACCACACAACCATTTCAAACCTAAACCAATCCTTGCCTGACCAGCACCCTTACATCTTGCCGGCTCCAATCCTAATTCTTGACAAAAAACGTAATGTGGCGGGTTTTGCCTATATATGCCCCCTCAATTTGTAGTCTGGCAGGACACAATTCAAGTGCTTCTTGAATCTGTGCCTCCTGGGATATTGTCCTCAGTTTGGCTCAAAACAAACCCTTTCTATTCCTATTATAGATTGTTTATTATTTTCATCAACAAACAAGAATGACAACAAACAACAACAACAAAAAAACTATGAAAGTGGAGAGAAAACCTAATCTCCTAAGGTTTCACATGGTATCATTTTGCATGCCTTTTTTGTTGAAGGTCAGACATGCTATATTGGGTGAAAGGAACTGAAGTGAGTAGGGCTTTAGCTTGTGGCTTTATGTTAATCTGACTATGGGTTAGTTTGTGTTACCGTAGCTGTAGCTATATATGTCAAAGCTAAAAATTTCTCTGGTGACTTTTGGTTTCTGGTTTGGTATCTAAGGGGCTTGGAAGTTGTCTCTCCATTCTAACAACTAGTAAAAAGCTGAGCAAACTGAAAATCAACAATTCTTCTTAGATCCATCAGAGAATTGAGATCACAATGGAAAACATTGCTGCCAGAACTGTAAAAACAGACAGGTGGATACAGATAATCATAATGTACTGAAACCCATGTTCAGAAAACTCCATGAGTAGAAACCCTTATGAGAACCATTACTGGGATAGGAAACTGTGAACTGCAATTGATGAATTGCTGGAGGCTCAATGTGGCTAAATCTGGGAGTTAAAAACTCTGAGGGGATCCAGTGTTGACAGGCAGAGGGGCAGACTTTTGTGAGCTTTACCTCCAGGAGCTCTACCAAGTTCTCACAGTGAAAGTCTGTAAGAGAGAGGGAGAGAGTAAACATTTTAAAATATGTCAGAGCATTCTGTTTTTCTAAACAAGGCCTAACCTCAAGAGAAGCTATTTGACCACAGTGTAATCAATTACAGATTTCCCTTCCACCAGGGAAATAGGCAACTCTAGGCCCCTCTAGCTATTCTGTCGCACCTAAAGGGGGCAAAAAAAAAAAAAAAGCAAGAATAATTTGTAAAGTTCACAGCTGAGGAGCACAAGCTCACTAAATAATTAAGACTTAATCATGGGACTGTAGACTGCTTCCCATCCCGCATACCTTACCACTACATTATTAAAGACCTACTTATTCAATCTTTTATACTCAGTGCATCATGTCAGGCTTTCAATAGAAAAAAAAATTATAAGGCATACTAAAGGCAAAAAATACAGTTTGAAGAGACAGAGCAAGTATCAGAACCAGACTTAGATGTGGCAGTAATGTTGGAATTATCAGACTGTGAATTTAAAACAACTATGATTAATATGCTAAGGGCTCTAATGGAAAAAATGGACAACATGCAATAACAAATGAGTGATGCAAGCAGAGAGATGGAAATTCTAAGAAAAAAATAAAGAAGAAATGCTAGTTCAATGGACGCAGCTGAGAAAAGACTCTCTAAACTTGAAGATATGTCAACAAAGACTCAAAAAACTGAAAATCAAAGAAAAAAAAGACTGAAAAAAGTAGAACAGAATACCCAAGAACTGTGGGCTATATACAAAATGTGTAACAAGCTTGTAGTGGGAGCACAAAAAAAAAAAATGAAGAAAGAAAACGAAAAGAAAAAAAGAGAGGAAAGAAGAGAAGAAATATTTGAAGCAATGATGACAGAATTGCCCAAATTAATGTCAGACACCAAATCACAAATCCAGGAAGCTCAGAGAACATAAAGCAAGATAAATGAAAAACAAAAACACAAACAAAGAAACTATACCTGCACATACCATATTCAAATAATATAAAATCAAAGATAAAGAAAAAAATCTTGAAAGAAGTCAGAGGAAAAAAGACACTTTCCCTACAGAGTTACAAAATGAGAATTACATTGACTTCTCAGAAACCACACAAGTAAGAAGAGAGTAGAGTGAAATATTTAAAGTGCTGAGACAAAAAAATCTACCAACCTAGAATTCAGTGTCCTGTGCAGTTATCCTTCAAACATGAGAAAAAAATAAAAACAAAAATTGAAGCAATGGGTTGCCAATAGACCTGCATTGTAAGAAATATTAAAAGAAGTTCTTCAGAAAAGAGAAGAATGACATATCAGTAACTCACATCCTTATAAAGATATAAATAGAATTCAAGATGAAATAAGTTAAGGTAAAATTAAAATCTTTGCTTTTCTTTTCTTAATTTATCTAATACATAACAGCTTATCCAAAGCAATAGTAAAAATATATTCAATGGTGAAATGAATGATAGCAATGATACAAAGAAGGAGGGAAGAATTAGGAATGCTTTTTTATAGGTTTCTTGAACTACCCATGAAATAGTATTGTGTTATTTGAAAGTGAATCTGGGTTAGTTGTAAATGTATAGTGCAACTCTAGGACAACCACTAAAAAAATTTAAGAAGAGAAATGTAATTGATATGCTAAGAAAGGAGAGAAAAATGGAATCGTAGAAAATGCTCCACTGAAACCACAAAGGTAGAAAAAGAGTAGAAAACGAAAAGAAAAAGAATAAGGGCATAAAATAGAAATAGTAACAAATATGGTAGGTATTAACCAGCTATATCAGTAATCATTTTAAGTGTCCATGTCCTAAGTACCAATTCAAAGAGATTGTCAGAATGGATCAATAAACAAGACACAATTATATGGTGTCTACAGGACATCTACTTTAAATATAAAAACACATAGATTAAAAGTAAAGGGATGGAGAGGGATATACCATGCTAACCCTAATCAGATGAAAGCTAGAATAACTGTATGAATTTCAGACAGAGCAGATTTCAAAGTAAGGAAAATTATCAGGGATGAAAAGAGAGGCATTACTTAATGATTGTTCTGTCTCAAATTGTTATTCTATGTCACATAGAAAATTCACCAAGACAGACCACATTCTGGGCATAAAACTCAGCTTAACAAATTTAGAAGGATAGAAATCATATGATGTATGCTCTCAGCCACACTAGAATGTCTAAAATAAAAAAGGACAGGCTATAACAAGTGTTGGCAAGAATGTGGAGAAATTGGAACCCTTATACGTTGCTGGTAGGTTGTAATATAGTGCAGTCACTTTGGAAAACAGTTTGGCAGTTTCTCAAAATGTTAAACACAGAGTTAGCTTATGACCTGGTAATTAGACTCTTCAGTTTATGCTCAAGCTAATTGAAAACATATGTCCACATGAAAACTTGTACATGGATATTCATAGCAGCATTGTTCATAATAGTCAAAAAGTGGGAACAGTGCAAAGTCCCCACCTGATGAATGAATAAACAAAACATGATACAGCCAAACAAATGTCATACATTCATACACTAGAATACTATTTGGCAATAAAAAGGAATGACATCCTGATACAGGCTACAAAATGCATGAACCTTGAAAACATTTTGCTAAGTGAAAGAAAATAGTCATAAAAGACCACATATTGTATAATTCCATTTATATGAAATGTCTAGAATAGGCACATCTGCACACACAGAAAGTAGGCTAGTGGTTACAGAAGGCTGCTGGGAGGGGACAAGGGGAGTAGCAGTATCTTACGGGTATGGTTTTTTGCAGGGGAAGGGGTGAAAATATTCTGGAATTAGATTAGTGGCACACCTCTGTGCATACCCTAAAAGTCACTAAATTGTATACTTTCAGTGAATTTTTTGGTACGTGAATTATAATATCTCAATAAAGCCATTGTAACAAAAACACAATGTACTACTGGATAAGTTCTAGAAAGTTCATGCTAATCTACATAATCCTCTACAGAATTACCACACTGTTATCATATGGAATTAAAGGCTGACCTTGTTTTAGATTTTGCCCATATCCAAGTCCAAGACCTAGAAATCGTATCCACAAGGCACAGTGGTCTGAGAAGTTGCTATAAGTGGTTCATTCCAGTGAACTGAAGTATCAGAAGTAGCTTGGGAAGGTGTAATGGACTGAATTGTGTTCACTCAAAATTTATATATCGAAGTCCAAATATCTAGTACCTCAGATTGTGAACTACATTTGGAGATAGGGTCTTTAAAGAAGTAATTAAGTTAAATGAGGTCCTTAGGGTGGGCCCTAATCTAGTATGGTTGATGTCCTTAAAGAAGAGGAGATAGGACCGAGACACAGAGGAAGGACCATGCAAACACACAGGGAGAAGACCATCTACGAGCCAAGGAGAGAGGTTCAGAGGAAACCAGCCAGTCAACATCTTGATTTTGGACTTTAGTCCCCAGAATTGATAGAAAATTCATTTCTGTTGTTTAAGCCACCCAGTCTGTGTGGTGTTTGTTATGGCAGCCGTAGCAAACTAATTCAGAATGGATAAGCTTAGAATGGTCTTTGCATTAATCAAGAAAATTAGCAAATCTATTATGCTTTCAAAGGTAGAGCCTAGACATTACCAATATTAAAGGAGCTGTGTGCTTTTCAGTTAATGCAGTTTAATTTCATCCACTGCGTTGCACATGGCCTTGACCTTGCTTTCTGTGCCTTTAGGTTGAAGGGCCCTTAAAGAATCCCTGCTGTCCAACAATTAAAGAGGATTCTACCTACAAAGAGCATCAACTCCCCCTCCAGCTCCAGGTATAGCATCAAGTAGTTGGGTGGAAGCAGAAAGGCCAGTGTCACCAGACTCCCTGTCGTTGCGATGCCATTAGAGGATGACCTTCTCTTTCAAGTGTTTTGAAATCATTCTCAGTAAAGGATAGTTCTGAGTCCAGTTCTTAGAACTGTTCATATCCTCTGTATTGTACAGTTTCCTCTCTAGAGGAGAAAAGAGTTAGCATGTAAGTGGTCCTCATGTGCTACAGCTGCACAGCCACTCTTCCAGTGAAGCGTAGACAATTTAGAATCATGGGGTTGATGCTGGCAGGGTGGGCGAGTGGTGTCCAGATGATGCAGTGCTTTATAATCATGCCAAAGTTTCTGGTCTGAATCTTAAGCATATTTTAAGTCAATAGCATAAACTACCAACCATGTTAACAACTTACACTTTTTTTTTTCAAAACACTTTCCAAACTCCTACCTTATTTTGCATCCACGATGACTTTATTAAGCAGCTATAGTAGGCGAGGATATGTGTTACAATCCTTAGACCCAGAGAGGCTGACTCATACATTATCAGAAGTTGAGTTTGGGATAACGTAAAGTTTCATTACTTCAAACTAATGCCAGAAAGATATGATTTATGAAGACGCCTTAGAAAATATTCTCTTTACATTTTTATAGTTATTACCTAATAAGTAGATACTATTTGTAAGTTTGGGGGTCTTCCCAAGGTTCAGTGAGTAATTAAAACTAACTTATAATCCATTTGTTATACTTTATATAAATGGATGTTTTAACTGTCGGGAAAAGAATGTTTCAAGAATGTTTAGAGATAACACCCCCCACTGCAAAAATTGAAATTTTACATTATAAAGTCAGTTGTTTACAAACGTGTTGACACTTTCATGTAGTTGACTTTTGCATGCTGTTCCTAAGTTGTCTTTAACATTAATTAAAAATCAAGACACCGTATTTACTCACACATTTCCCCTTTTCTAGGTACTTTCATATTTTAGGATAAAAATGTAAAGTCCTCTTCACAACTGCTTTTGCTTCTTGCTTTAAAATAAAAATGCTCTTCCCAAGCTTTACTTCTTATGTTTTTGCTAGAAAATAGAGGTGAAAATGAAAGGACTGTATCCATGCTTATCTTCTACTTGACCAGGTGGGAAGAAGAAAACATGCAGCCCTCCCTTGCACTGCAGGCTCTCACACCATTCCTTTCTCCTCTGCCTCCTCTTCCGACCACCCTGCCTCCTCTGCTCAGGGTAGGAGTGCAGAGCTATCACTTTCCTCCAGGAACGTCCAACCCATGGGGATAAAAGAGTCTAGAAATGAGGCTGGGAAGTACTTGCTCTGGACCAAGGTCCCTCAACTCTAGAACTTGAAATGGAATGAACACCTAATGGAAATATCACCTTGCTGTCAGCTGTAAATCCCCTCCCTTCTCTAACATTTGTCTATTTCACTATAGCCTTTAAAAAGTCTTGGGCTCCCAGTGGTACTTTTTAAGCAGTGTGTTTCTGTATGGAAGGAAGAGAGCAGTTAGGAGATTTAGAATCCAGTTAACTTTGCGCCTGAGGACTGCTGGATTAACTCTGAACATGTCACTCTGCTCTAGTAAACTGAGTAAGAAGCATCAGATTAATGATGATGATAAAAGATAACAGTGAAGTAGAAGCCATGTACTATGAGAATTTTTTGTTTCCTTCATCCTGTTTACAACAGAAAACATTGTGAATAGTATTTCATACCCTGGAATTGTGCAGTACACAATCTGTACAACAAATATGCCAATACTAGTTAGAGATATAAAATTATATAGGTGAGATTCATATACAGTGCAAGAATACTTAACTTTTGCCAAGTTATTTGGCTTTTAAAACTCTTAAGACTATCCAGGGAAGATATTAAAAGTTGTGTATTTTTAAAAATCTAATTAACATCTAAAACTTTGTCAGTCGAGATATAGATCCTGTGATTCTGGAGCTAAACATCAAAATTATAAATCCCAGTCCATGGCGGTGGTCACCTGCAGTAACTACTGGCCTGCAATCAAGTATATACATAAAAATACTGGCAATAAGATCTGATAAAAAGAAAATTTTAATTCAGATATTGTGACAAATTGTGGTCAGTAACCAAAATGCCATTAAGAGTAATTTATGGAGATTTCCACTTCTGGAAAGATAGAGTAGACAGTTTTCCTTATTCCTCCTACTAGGCACTTCTAAGCCTCTGGATATTATATATAAAACAGATAGAAGATGAGTCTGAAAGGTGGAGAGAAAAGGCAGATGGGCTAGGGACCTCAGGCCTGAGGAATAGCACAATAACTTCAGTCAAAAACCCACTCATCATTCAAAGGACTAAGTAAATCTCAACTTGAACAAGAAAAGACAATCAGCATCTGCCAAAACCAAGATGACACAGATGTTATCAGACAAGGACTTTAAAGCAGCCATCGTAAAAATGTTTCTGAGCAGTTCCTAACACACTTGAAACAGATGAAATTATGGAGTCTAAGCAACGTAATAGAAAGTATTAGCAAAGGAACTGTGATCTAAACCTGACACCTTATATAAAATTTAACCCAAAATGGATCCTGGACTCAAGTGTAAAATGTAAAGCTATGAACGTTTTTTAATATAGGAGAAAATCTTCATGATCTAGGGGAAGGCCAAGACTTCTTAGCCTTGACACCAAAAGCAGGGTTCACAAAGAAAAACGATCACTAAATTGGACTTCATCAAAATTAAATTTAAAAACTTTGCTCTGTGAAAGATCCTGAAAAGACAAGCTACAAACACAAAGAAATGTATCTGACAAACACCTTACATCTAAAATATATAAAGAACTCTCTTAACAGTAAAACAAAGCAAAATCCAAACAGTCCTATTAGAAAATGACAGAGGACGTCACTGAAGAGGATGTATGAGTGACAAACAGATGAGAAGATGTCCAGCATCACCAGCTGTGGGAGACATAATAATGCAGCACCCCCCCAAAATCCATAATTCTAATCCCCAGAACCTGTGACTATGTTATCTTACATTCCAAAGGATGTGATTAAATTTTTAAGAGTCTTGAGATGAAATTGTCCTGGATTATGCTGCCGGGCCTGATGTAATCACAGGGGTTGTCGTAAGAGGGAAGCAGGATCAGAGATAAGAGAAGATGCTATGATGCTGGCTTTGAAGATGGAGAAAAGGGCCAGGAGCCAAAGATTATCTCTAGAAGTAGGAAAGAGCAAGGAAGCAGATTCTCCCCTAGAGCCTCTGAAAGGAATGCAGCCCTGCACACCCGTTTTAGACTTCTGACCTCCTGAGTTGCAAGATAATAAATTTGTGCTGTTTCAAGGCACTAAGTTTGTGATCATTTCTTATAGCAGCAATAGGAGATTAATATAACGAGCCATTAGAGAAATGCAAATTAAGATCACAGTGAGATCTTACTACATACCTATGAGAGCAGTTAAAATTTGAAAAATAGTGACAATACCAAATACAGGTGAAGATGTGCAGAAAATAAATCTCCCTTACATTGCTGATGGAAATGTAAATGATGTGGCCTCTTTGGAAAATTCTTTAGCAATTTCTTAAAAAATTAAACATACATTTACCATAGGATCCAGCAGTTGCACTCCTGGGCATTTCTCTCAGACAGTTGAAAACTTATGTCCATTCCAAAACCTGTACATGAGTGTTCCCAGCAATTTTATTTGGAAAAGCCAAAAACTAGAAGCAATCAAAATGCCCTTCAGGAAGTGAATCATTAAACTATGGTACATTCATACCATGGAATACTACCCAGCAGTAAAAAGGAACTGTTGATACACACAGTGACCCTGAATGGATCAAGGACATTGCACTGAGTAAACAAAGCCAATCTTGTAGTAAATTGTTCCTTTTACAAAACATTCTCAAAATAATGCAACTAGAGATGGGAAGCCAGTTAATGATTGCCAGGAGTTAGGGAAGATCAGCAGCTGTTGGAGGTGGGTGTGAGTATGAAGGTGTAGCAAAAGGGAAATCTTTGTGTGATAGAATTGTCCTGTATGTTTATTATGGTGTTGGTTACACAAATCTATACCTCTGAAAAAATGACATAGAGCTATATACACAATGTCAAGTTACTGATTTGATAGTGTACTATAATTATGTAAGAGATAACCATTGGGCAAAACCAGGTAATGGACGCATGAACCTTTTGCAGCCCCCTGTGAATTTATAATTACTTTTAATAAAATTTTTACTGAGTTATAGTCAGTTTATAATGTTGTATCAATTTTATAATTACTTTTTAAGTTAAAAAATTTGTGGCAAAAGTGGGAAGGAGTCAACTGGTATCTTTCTAAAAGAGACAGCTACAAGTTTAACTGTGAAGCTTTGTCTAGGAAAACCAAGATACAGATATTATAGACAGAAGAGTTTTTAGTTCCTTTTTTTTTCATATAATTTCTCCATTTTCCCCCAACTTGAAATATATTATGCATACAAAAGAAAACATAAAATACATATTTACAAATTATTCAATAAGTTGAATATAACCAGTGCCTTAAAAGGCCTTTACATTCGACGGTTTTGGCAGCCCCTCTCTACCCCAGGGTTAACCTCTCTCCTCACATTTGTGATAATCCCCTGGTTTAAAAGTTTCCTTTCTGTGTATTTATCTCTAAACACTATGGTGTGTATCCTTCCTTGTCTGTTTTCAGCTTTATATAAATGGAAGCATATGGCTTGGATTCTTCTATGAGTTACTTCTTTTGCTACTATTGTGTCTTTAAAGTTTATCTTTGTGAGCTGGGCTGTAGTTCATTCCTTTTTGATGCTAAATAGTTTTCTGTGTATGAAATGATTACAGGTGAACTTTCTGCTCTACTGTTGTTGGATATTAAGCCCAAATCCTTTTTCTGTCTTCTTAGGAGCAAGTTTGACCAGAGGGAATGTGTTCTTAGCTGCTCCCAGCCAGGTCCAGCTGGTGCGGAGACTAGGAGGATGACTGCCTAATACGGGGCTGCCTTGTGGCACTCACTCCCTGCAGTACTAGTTTTATCAGGAACAATGTCAATGATTTGGCCTCCGTTTGCCTCACTCTTTTTGACTGATTTCTCAATTGTTTCAGTTAGGTGGGGAAGAAAAAGATCATCTATTTGTTCTCTCTTTTGAAACCTGACATTGACATCCTAATTACCAAATGTATTCTCTTTTTCTTGACCTTTCAATTGTGTCGATGTCTCCCTCTTTCTCGAACTTCCCCTTCCATGGTTCCATCCACATTTTCATGGTTCTCCTCTTACTGAGTTTTCTGTTTGTTAGCTCTTGTATTAAATAGATCTTATGTGGTTACCATGTGCCGGATGCTTTGCTGGCGCCTCACTTGTTTACCCTTCTAGATCAGTTTTAGAATCATTTGGTCAAGTGAAAAAATTTTGTTGTTTAATGTACGTATTGATTTGGGAATAATGAATATCCTTCCAATATTTATTTGTCCTACATAAAAGCTGAAATTTGTGCTTTTTCTTAGTGTATACAAGTTGATTTTTTTAATCAGTAGGGTATTTTCTTCATATATTTTATTAGTATTGCCATTTAGGTTTATCCCAATATGATGTTTTTGCTCTTACAGATAGATTTGTGTGTGTTTCTGTGAAATATGTTTTCTTTTTAGATTATGTTTTCTGATTGATGTGTTAAAAAGACACTAGTATATATATTTTGATAAGTGTATATGCATGCATATGTATGTGTATATGTATATTTATAGGTAAATGTCCATTTTTGTATGTGCATATATGTATACACACACATATTTTATACAGAGACTGGATATATCTAATTGAAGATATATGTATAGTCTCTATTATACTTATTAATTCTAATAGACTTCTTATTGACTGTATTGGGATTTTTAGGTAAAAATGCATCACCTGCAATTAATAATGATCATTTGTTCAATTTTACTCCACATATACAACTTTTTTTTTGTTTTTTGTCTTCTCCAGAAATTCAAGAACAATGGTAGGTAGGGAATTTTGATTTTATTTCTAATTTCACACAAATATTCCTAGCACTTTCGTCCTTATGTATGACATTAGATATAAATTTGAGCTAGAAATTGATTGACTTACTAAGGGTAATGAGTTTGAATATTAGTCTTAAAGAGACATTTAAATAGGTAATGGGCATTAAATTTCATCAAAATGCCCATCAAAACCTTTTGAGACTGCTTCATGGTTTCTTATTTGCTCTATTGATGAGTTACCATCCTAGTATCATATGATGAACTATTTTAATATATTGGTGAATTCTATTGTTAGCTGTTTTTTTAAATGTACCTTATACCATAGTAAGACAGATCTATAGAATACATTTTAATGTCATCTTTCATGTATGTAGAGTTTAGGATTTAACTTTGGAAAATCACCAAGGTAGTGTTCCGCATTTTTCTGTGGTCCAGAATAGTTTGTAATGCACAAAAATTATCTATTGCATTACTATTAAAGAATTCATTCATAATGGTATTTGGAGCAAGAGCCTTTGACAACTTCCTTAATTTCTCCCTTGATTTTCTTTTATTTGGGCTTCCTGTTTCTTCGTGAGTCAGGATTTTATATGTATAATTTTTCAGAAAAAGTATTCCTCTTATTATTAGTTTTCAAATACATTACGCCAGTGTGTGTAGTGTTCTCTTTTCATTTTTACTTGTGTTACCTCTATGGTAACATCTTTTTTCTTTCTGATATCATTTACTATGTTTTCTTCTTATGTTCTTAGACTTTTTAGAAACGTATCCATTTTCTTTATTTTCATAAAAATCATTAATTTCTACAATCATCATCATTATTCCCTTTAGCTATGAGCCTCAGGCTTTAAAGTGTTTATTCAGATTTAATACTAGGTATAAATGCATTAAAGCTGATCACTCTTTGTCTAAAGAGCATCCTGACCACATTCCATAATTCCTACTATGTAAATAATGTTCAGCTTAAAAATACCTTTTTTAAAACCAATAGTTATTTGGGATGATAATTGAAAATTTTTAAGTCATATCAATTTTTGGTTTTGAACTCTTATTATTTATTTTTCTTTAAGGTTTATAGCTACCAATTCATTATATAGCTATGAAATGATTAAAATAAGCTGAAAAGTGCAGAGAATAATATGGTATATATTCAGGTATCCATGACCCAGAATTGATAGATACTACTTCTTTCATGCTTGCTTCAGTGATTTTTTAAGGAAAAAAATATTACAAATAAATTTGAAATCCCCTTTTTACTTTCTCTGGACTTAGTCCCCTCTATATTTTCCTTCAGAGGCAACCTCTATCCTGAGGATGGTTTTTATCTTTCCTGTCCATCTCTGTATATATTTGCTACATAAACTATATTTTAAGGAAAACTATTTAAATCAATATTATATAAATGGTGTAGTAAACATTGTGAAACTTGATTTTCACCCAACATTGTATTTCAATACATATGAGGTTAAGGTGTATACCTAAGAGTGGGTTTGTCTATATTCAACTTTACTAAACTTATTACCAATTCCTTTTCCAAGTGGTTGTACCAATTTGTACTCCTGCCAAAAGTTTATCAAAGTTCCCTTTTTGACCACATGCATGCTAAACCTGGTATTAATCTACTATTAAATTTTAAAGCATGAAATGTTGTCATTGTAGTTTTAATTTGCATTCACCAAATTCCTAGTGAGGCTGAGCATCTTTTAAATATGTTTATAGACTTTTCTCACCAATGAGTTACCAACTCATAGCCTTTGCCCATTTTTCTATTGCGTTTTCTTATAGATTTGTAGGAATTATCTGCAGGTTCTGGATAGCGATACCTTTGCTCTTTAAAATCTTGCAAATATCTTCTTGTGTGTCATTGTCTTTTAACTGATTTTATAGTTCTTTTTATACATTTTTTATTTTCATGTAGTCAGATTTATCAAGCTTTTCTTTTATAATCTAGTCCTTTATGCTTCAGTATCATACAAGTATTCTCTTAACTTCTACAAAAAAATTTTTAGAAGTTTTGTTTCTCACATTTTGGTTTTTGATCCACCTGAAATATTTTTTGTATGTTATATGAAGCCAAATGAGGGCAAACAAATGGGTAGACTCGTGAGAGCTCTGTATTACCTGTCAGAGCTGAGGTAAATGAGGCACAGCCTCTGCACCTTTGGAGAGCAAGTGTCTGATTAACAGGCTAAGCCATGCCTGCAAACTTTTATTGACAGTGTCACCAGCTTCACTGGTTTAAGAGCTTTCAAATATATATAAATAGGGTTCTTTTCTGGAAGCTGGAATATTTGGCAAAGTACTCATTTGTCCTACATGAGAGATAAGATGGGTATTAGCAAATAGAAAGAAGGATGTCAACTCTTTTCAAAGCTGCCACTTTACTTCAATGAATGAGATGCCACATTAGAGCCAGAAGAATTGGTCAGCAAAGAAAGAATGGGAATCTGAGAGAAGTTTCTTGTCTCTTGAGTCAGATAATCACAGTTTGACTGCTGTCAAACTGTGCAGAGTGGCTTTATTTTTGTAAGCAATGTGAATTTCCAGAATGAAGGGCACACCCAAATATACATGTGTAAATATACTCCAAATGCAAGAATAAATAAATAAGTATTTAGATTTTTCCCATGTGGTTTAATAGACCCTCTTCTAATCCCTTACTAGGTCAGCACTAAACAAGAATTAGCTTTATAGCAGAGCCTTTTTTATTGTGCTTCTGGTGAAAAATGAGGTTTCTATACCAAGAATCCGCTAACATAGCTTGTTCCCATATCTGGGGATGGAATCATTTAATAGATGTTCCATAACCTTTTTCTATCCAGCTAAAATATATCTGAACAAAAAGGCTAAATTTGACTGCTGAATCTGGCTGTCCAGGGAATTCTTTAGTTGTATTCAACTCTAATTTTATCTTCCCCACACTTCACTGGTGAGTCCTCTGAACCACCCTGCTCAAGTTCTCTTTGTCTTCCCACACAGGTACCCACCACGCCAGTGGTGCCATGCCCTGTCAGGAGCCCCACGTGGCTAATAAAATACAAAGATCAGAAGGACACAACATAGTGCCTGTAGTCAACAGTAATGTAGGATGCACTTAAAAATTTGTCAACAGGGTAGATCTCATGTTAAGTGTTCTTACCACAATAAAAATTTTTTTCTAAAGTATTTATTTCCCTTAGTGCCTTCATAGAACAGCATAAGGACGAAACAAGAAAATTGGAGTGTGCATATACAGCTGTCACAACTAGCTAGTGGAAATCAGAGTTGTGACATGATACTACCTTTCACAGATTGCTTCATAATGAGAAAAATGTAAGTCAAGTCAAGACCTAAGAATGACTGAAGACATCAGCATGAATGCTTTAGAGGAAAGTGACTAGTTTTATGTTGCCTACCTATAGAAAGGAGATAGTAACCCGAGTTTACTGCTCTTCTAAAATAGGACAGGAAAGAGAACTGAGATATGAAGATGACATAATTTTTAATAGGTTTCATTTCTAGTTGACATAGAAAGTGCAAGCTGTCATGGGCAGGTATAGCTCAGGGGTAGAGTGTGTACTTAGCATGTACGAGGTCCTCGGTTCAATCCCCAGCACCTCCGTTAAAAAATAAAATAAAAATAAATAAACCTAATTACCAGACCCCCAAAAAAGAAAGTGCAAGCTGTAAATGGGCTGTAGGTACATACCCTGGTAATTTGCCTCTTTAAGTCAAATCAGTAATAATAAAGATACATACTTTTTTTTTTTAATGTTTTCTATGCTTCCAAGTGGACCAGCCCACTGATAAAAGTTAGGGTGTTGCCAGATATGGAGAACAAACTAGTGGTTACCAGCCGGGAGAGGGAAAGGAGGTGGGGCAAGATAGGGGTAGGGGATTAAGAGGTACAAACTACTATATATAAAATATATAAGCTACAAGGATATATTAAACAGCACAGGGAATTTGGCCAATATCTTGTAATAACTACATATAGAATATAATGTTTAAAAATTTTGAATTACTATACCTGAAACTTCTATAACGTTATAAATCAACTGTACCTCAATAAAAACAGTTACGGTGTTGTATCATCATCAATAGTTATTTTAGTTCATGGCATCTTACATAAAATACCTTTAGTTGGTAGAGACAAAAGGTAAAATTAACTGAAGTCCAAACCAGAAAAATTTACTGTGAGACAGTAAATGTTTTAGAAAAGAAAGTCAGCCTTTTTATGATAGTAATATAAAGACATAATGTCCTAGCATAATATTCTGAAGAAATGAATTTAACACAGTTATTATATTAGGCAGGCTTGGGATACATATTGATTTATGAGAAGTAGGAGAAACCAATCCTCTAAAGAGCTCCAACATACCCTAATGCAGCTCCAAGAATTGCTTTGATAGCTCTCTCTTGGGAAAATCAGATGAAAGCTTGCCCTAGGAGTGATTAAGAGATTTATGGGATTTATACACCAACATGAAAGCTCAAGGTTTTAGGCTGGTACTAATTGTTTCCAAACCTAGATCCCCAAAGTCTGACTCTACTATTGAGATATCTTAAAAGATATTTCAAAATGTGCTTCAGGAGTCCCACAATTCTTTAATTCAAACACTACCTCCTACATTTTTAGACAGTATTTAAATTGTAATAGACTGAAATAGACACACTTGTTCAAAAGTGTTGAAAACCAAATCTTAACGCATTAGAGGAAATTAATGCCTGATCTTGTGCTGTCACGCGAACTCACTGAAGAATAAGTTTCAAAATAATGGTTGCTTTGACATCTTTTTCCATATAGTTGAACTTCTTATCAATGCAACATTTTTCTTTAAAAAATTTATGTAGCTTTGCATACATGTCTTTTTTATTAATTATTCAGGACTGTGCATATCTGTCACATTAGACTGTATACTTTGCATGAGCTTTTAAGTTTCCCAGTAATTTTTACAATATAAATAAGAGTCGTTAGACTTTGCACGTTGTAGTAGTACCATCCTGCCAGCTGCAGACAACATTAGCAGCGAAGGCAAATCTTGAACTTAATATGCAAAACAAAATCCATTTTACTGTTTTGAAACTTGAAGTGAGTCTCTATTTAATAGAGACAAGCATTGAAGTATAGAGAAGATTTTTAAAATAACTACTCCAAATGTCACATTGTAAGATAAATTTTAAAAATATTTTCTACAGAAGCATTACATCTTTTTTTTATCAACTTCTCTGAAATTTAAACACTTACCTACTTGCTTAGGTGAGCAATCGTTGGATAACAAAATGAATAAGTGTAGAAAAACATCTAGCATCCTCTGTGGTGTTTTAGAATCAGTTTAATTGTCCACTACCCTGAGAATGCAAAATGAATGGCTTAGAAAAGTAGCGTTTTCAGGCCTACTTAATGAATTAGGAATCTCTCCCTATTATACAAACAACACAAAAAATATAAAAATTTGTTGAGTGTCAAAACTGATAAAAGTTATCAGTCAAAACTGATAACTACTCTGATGGTAACTGTTGCTTTCAAATTATCAGTCTGTCAAAACAGCCTAACTGTTTTCTCTGGTTTTATAAACAAATGAAAGCTATTACAAATGTGAAGTTATAAAACAGGCTAGAACTACTAAATTTCTACTTTTCGTTTATGTACCCAGAGTTTGTAAAAGGTTAACATTTGAAAAATGATTTGCACTGTTGCTGAAAACTTTTGAACATTGCTGTATTCAAATAATACAAAGATCAAAATTACTGGGTTTTAGGGGGACGGTATAGCTCAGTGGTAGAGTTCGTGCTTAGCATGCACAGAGTCCTGAGTTCAATCCCCAGTACCTCCATTAAAAATACATTAATTAATTTAAAAACCTAATTACCTCCCCACCAATAAATAAATAAATACTGGTTTTTGTACAAGTAAGCATTCCATATACATCAACTATCATCCTTAAGATTTATTTGCTTTTCTTGCTATTTAGGTTCTGAAAACCTAAGATCTACTTCTCATTTTGAAAACTGCATCTGTCCAGACAGCCAAATCTAGCACTGTCCTCTAAGCAATAGATACCCCCAAAACCACATTTGTGCAGTGTGTGGTGTTTACCAAGGTTATTTTGTAGGTTTGCATGTTCAAGCTAGTATTTCAGTGGCCTCTGATCTTCTCCTGGTCGCCTGCCTACTGTTTACATGAACTGCCGTCCTCTTCATAGTGACCTCTTAAGTTCCAGCTTCAGAGTCTGAGAAGCTAGCTTCCCACAGGCACGATTAAGTCAGTCACAGGATTTAGCTAAATTTTCTGCTCAGGGTTATCTGAAGTAGAGTTCTCTGTTAAAGAGAAGAGCAGAGACCTGAAGAAAGACTCTCTTAAAACAAGATGTACCATTTAGAGACAAACTTAGGAAGAGACCAGGTAAGACTGGCTATTTTTCTAACTCATCTTCGGCTCTATGGCTCAATGTTTGATTTAACCTTGAGTTTCCCTTCAAAGCTTGAGTGAGTCCCCTGCAATCTGATTTTTTGGTTTTTCTAGAGCTTCTTTACGTAATTAAAATCTTATCCGCCGTGGTCAGTTATCAAAACCACTGTAGCTTTTGTTCTTCACAGACCGTTTATACCATCAGTCTCTTTCTACTTAAAATTTATACAGAAAAATATTTCTTCTAGTTTCTCAAGTTATTTGCTTTATTTCTCTGCTCATTCACATGCCTTTCACCCAGTAGAAAAGGAGAGATTAAAACATCAACAGGCATGACAGTAATTCTAGCTTGCTTGAGGTGTTTCCAAGCTTTTTTTTTTTTTTTTTGGAATGGAACTTCATTTATTCTAAGCTTGTCTGCCGTCTTCTGCCACCTGCCCTCTGAATGCACATCATTAGTCTTCAGAATCCCAGCTTGCTCTCTTTGAATAGAACTAGGCTCCTTTTCCCAGAATTTAACTGTTTTTAAAATAAAAGACACAGCTAAACACAATATTAAAATGATTTAAAAGAAATCCTAAGGTGGCTCCTCCAAAATGTCTCATTAACTGAAAATATCGTTTGTGTACATAACAGCTGAACATGGTGAATTTCTCCCTCTCTGTCTAATTTCCTGTCTCTCTTCTTTGACTCTGTACCGTGTGGGGATTTACAAGGCTCTGGAGAGACAAGGAGTCGGGGTAGATCCTCAGAGGCCAGGGGAGCAGAGAAAGAAATTCAGAGTGGGGATCCTGGCCAACATTTGGGTGGTGTGTCCTTTCTGTTTGCTAACTCTGTATCCAGTCATGGATTAACTTGCTTAATTCTTGGCCCCTGAGCCCTCTGCCTGGCTCACCAGATCCCTGGAATTGTATTTTAAAGCCAAATGAATAGATTCAGAGATCTATTAAGGATGTGACCAACTGTGGCAGTGGCCAGGAGCCATGGAAGGCCAAAACCCAGGAGGACTTCACCCTTTTCAGCTGAGCATTACTTAAGCATTTTTGTATTTTAGTACAGTGTGGCACTACAGTGTGGGTCAGTTTCTTTCAAACTGATGTCATGTAATTCTGATGCCTTCTGCAGTGTTCCCCATGATAACTTAATATAAGAATTGATAGAATGAATTAGGGTTACCTAGAAAAAGAAAACTACTACTAGATTTTTTATTATTTAAAAGTTTTAATTAATAATACAAAATTAAATAATATAAAAAAGGATTCAAAGAAAAATCTTACTCTCACCTCTGACCCTCTCCTCCCATTTCCCCAACCTCCCAACATAAGCATTATTATTGGTTTCTTGAATGTGCTTCCAAAGTTTCTTCATCCCTATACAAGGATATATAAATAGGTAGCCTTAATTTCCCTCTCTTCCTATGCAACGTAGCATACTCAAATAGTATTTCATACTTTGCTCTTCACGTCGTAATGTATCTTGGAGTTCCTTTGATATCAATACATAGAGAAAGCCCATATTCTTTTTTTACAGCAATGTATTATTCCATTGCATGGATCAAACATGATTTATTAACTAGATAGACTTTATGAATGAAATAGAAAATGCTTCCAATAGTTTTTCTGTTTCAAATATTGCTGCAAATATATTTATCAATTAATTAGTGTATTGTAACTTATCTTACATTGTTTTCAGCGTATGTACCATTTTTATATCTTCTGATCTTCCAAGATCATAAAGGAATTTTTTTCATGTGTTCTTCTAATGCTTTTATAGTTTCACTTTTTACAGTTATATTTTTGATTCATTTGGAATCTATTCTATATTTCACTGTATCAGGTATGGGCACAACTTTTTTCTAGAAAGCCATCCAGTTGTCCCAGTACCATTTATAGACTACTTCATGTTTTTTTCTTCTAACCTAAGATAGCTTCTTTACCATATGGCATGTGATTGGGTCTATTCCTGTATTTTTCACCCTGTTTCATTGATTTCTCTGTCTAGTCTTGGGCTGCTACCATAGTGTTTAAATTATTGACGTATTAGGCTATAATTTACCATCTGTTATGGTGAGTCTTACCTCTCTGCTTTTCTTTTTAAAAGTTTTTATTTGTTTGTTTTGCCATGCTAATTTCATATTGAGTTTTTCCAGTAAAAAAAAGGAAGAATAATATTGAGATTTTTATTGACATAATAACACTAAACTTTAAGTTAACATAGGACGAATGTCTATCTTTATAATAATGAGTCTTCTTGATCTAGAATATAATGCATTTTTCTTTTTGGTATTCTTTGATAGTGTTTTAAAGATACCTTTATGTATCCATATTTCTTAAATTTATTCTCTATTACTTTTTCATTTGGTACTATAAATTAGATCTTTTCTACTATTATATTTTCTGAATTTTTTTCATCTATAGATTTTCTCAAATCATAGTACACTTGGTTATTTTCATGAATGATGGGGGAGGAGGGCTAACCTGCAAGTCAGTCACATTTGTCCAAGAGGCAGGCATTTATAATGATGTTTAAGCATGCACATCTGTAAAATCTAATAAGGCTTTTCTTGATAGAAAACAGCACAACCTTAATGGGAAGTCCTTATATAGGAATTGCTTATTGGTGCAATTTCTTTATTTGGCTCCATCAATTCTCAATCATTTCCCACAACCCACATCATTCCAGTAACACTATACTTCCTGTTGTTAAATTTATCCAGCCACTGCAAAATTGACATTTCTCAGAATTCACCTGCATCCAGTAAGGAATGTTTTCATTTAATTTTTAATTTTAATGCTTACTTAATTTAATATCTTCAAGGTATTCCTAGTAGGAGTAAACTGTTGACCCATAATTTAAGGTTCCCTACTCCCTGGCTCCAACCTACTTTTACATCCTTCATGCCCCCAAATTTGACTACTCACTATTTCTTCCACACTCCCATACTTTTCCATCTTCAAATATCTAAACACTCCATTACCATCATATAAAATGCAGTGGGAAGTGAAGTCAGAAGGATTGGAAGCATGAGAAGGACTCTAACCACCATTGCTGGCTTACAGATGGAACCAGGCACCTGAAAAGCCTGAGAAGGAAAAGAGTTTTGCAAACCACCAATGAGTTTGCAAGAAACCCCAGATGAGAGCTGCAGTTTCAGATGATACCTTGATTCTGACTAGATGTTAACATTTGCCTAATATTTGTGGGATATGCAAAATCCAAATCTAAAGAACATCAAGGGGCATTCAGATTGTTATAATGGAATTTAACTCAACTGAGCACATTACTCGAAATCACAGCAAGAATTGGAGATAAAGTGGACACTCACCTTCTCTGAACAGAACTAGCAAGCGAGAAAAATGATGGGCATATGGACAAATACAAAGTAGAAAATACATGGGGTTAATAGTGGAGATAAGAACTTCTAAGTAAGCATGTATTATCTCCTCCAAAGAATGGACAAAATGTGTATGTGAGTGTGTGTGCTTCAGATGGTGTGGGTATTCTGGGGACAGCTTTGTCCTGACTAAGGTAATTAGGACATCTGTGGTAAAAGAGAGTAAAGGAAATGAAAAGTTTGGGACTTGACTGTAGAAGAAAGAATAGTAATAAACTGGGGCACAGATCAATTCACCCTTTATTCCCATTTGCAAGACACTGAGCCTATTATCAATCACTATTTTTAGAGAAAGTAATGATTAAATGGATGGGAAACAGCAGAAAGCTCATGGTTTACAGAACAATTTGTCACAGAGGTTGTAACCAGAGCAACATATTGTATTCATTATAGATCATAAGAAAAATTATTCATTTCTTTTGACTTTGTTTTTGCTCTGCTGCAGCATTACTTTTATTTTTCAAGGTGACACAAATGGTATCTTGGTGAGCATTTTTAGAAAGAGTTCATCATTGATTAAAAATCGCAAATCTTCTAAATGATTCCAAATTATGCCATATTTCTTTAGCAAATTTTTGTGGGTATCAATCTGGCCTTTAAATATTTCTGGGAACATCAGCATCATGTGAGATCATTGTACCTCTGTAGTGTCTGTGAGCTTCTGACATTAGATGCTGTATTTGGGGGATAAGAGCATATTTTTAAAAAGAGAGGTCCTTAGTGTCATCAGATGTTTGAAAGGGTCTGGAACTGAAATAATATTAACAATAAGAAGAATCCCTGTTCCGGAGCCTTATACAATGATACGTCTTTACTCTGAATGTTCAAGTTTTTTATTACCACTTGAAACTGCGTGGTGGTCCAGTGTATTTTCTGTTGATCTCCCATAGTGCTCCAGATTCACAAGAATGGATGTTCATGCATGACCTTGTGTGGGAGAGTCCAATGAAATAAATACACATATTTAAAATATATATAGTGACTGGCAAGGATGAAAAAATTAAGCCATGTTTTCTTTTTATTTGTAAACTTTAAGCAAACACTCCATAATGATACTTTTCAGCCTTTGTAAGACAGGTAGATGTAACTGATAGCACAATTTTCCAATCATGTGAAACTCAGTGTAAATAAACAAATACCTAAGTGTGGCCATAATAATAGAGTAGCTCTCCGTTAGATTTAAAAGCACGTGATTAAATCTTTCATGGTGCCCCATGACTCGCAGAATAAATCCCAAATCCTTTCACTTAGCTTTGTGTTCTAACCCTAGTTTAAGCCTACAGGTTTATCTGTAACAGAGCTTCCTAGCCTCCCCACTGTTGACATTGGGGTCACGTAATTCTTCCTTGTGGGAGACATTTATGCATCATAGGATGTTTGGCATCATACCTGGCCTCCAGCCACTAAATGCCGATAGCGTCCCTGGACAGTCAGCTGTGGCAACCAGCAATGTTTCCAGACATTGACAGATGTCCCCCGGGGCCAGAATCTCCCTTGGTTAACAGTCACCAATGTACAGTCTTTTACTCCCTCAAACTTGACTTCCCCGCCATAATGAATTTTTTCAGTTTCGGAATGCTCACGGTTCTTTCTCCTCTGTGCTTGTGTACATCTGTAACCTTTATGTTTATAATGCTCTCCCACTTCTCTGTGTTGGCTGAACTCCATCATCTTTAGGGCTCAACTTAGAAGTCTGGGTGAGGTAGGTACAGCTTTCACCAGCATTTGCCCTTTCATAGAGTGACTTTGCTATCTGGAATAGGTGAATGTTTGCTTGTCTGTATGTCCTATTAAACCATAAGTTGCAAGATGTCAGGGATCATTACTGAGTTCCTCACTAGTGGGTCACCACTGCCTGGCACATATTTGATGCACAATAAAGAGTTGTTGATTGGGATTTCAAAATTGTAGAATAGATAAACAAGATTACACTGTATAGCACAGGGAAATATACACAAAATGTTATGATAACTCACAGAGAAAAAAATGTGACAATGAGTGTGTATATATCTATGAATGACTGAAAAACTGTGCTGAACACTGGAATTTGACACAACATTGTAAAATGATTATAAATCAATAAAAAATGTTAAAAAAAAGAGTTGTTGAATAAACTAACATTTTAACCAAAAAAGAAAAAAAGCCATTAGTCAATACTACTATAGTGCTACTTAAAACAAATACATTTTCTAGCATAGCTATTGAGCATTAAGATTTCAAAACATAACCTTGGAGAAAACCTGGTATAACACGTGTCAAACACAAATCACTGTTCCATTTTAATTCTTTCCATGCTTTTGACCTTTATAAATCTCCTTGGCTTAATTCATTTTATATTTAAAACCTATACTTTATCACAATTTGGCAGATTTTTGTTTGCTGTCTATTAGTACAGTAAAGGTCACATCATTAGATGAAGCCTGATGGCAGAAAAACACAGTAATTTGCCAATGGGAAACACATAGAAAGTGACTTCATTTTTTATGTTGTCCTACGACTTTTACCTTGGGGTTGACTTTAAATGTTATTACTCAAAATTGAAAATTATGTCAGAAGTGAATTCTGGAAAGTACACAAAAGAGAAAAATCACTTAGAAGTCCGTATCTCAAAGCCTGGTTGTTTTACACAATTAAATCTTAGAAAGGTGCTTAAACTACTTTGGCTGACAAGGGATTTAAAAGGCTTTGTAATAACAGCTACTTAAAGTGGGTACCAAACCCTAAGCTGTGTGTTCCACTTTGTTTCTTATCACTAACATCTTTTCTAGTGATAGAGGAAAATGCCAGACAGATCGTTATTTGATGTGTACCAAATTGGATACAAACCACAGTCCATTCTTGGTAGTGGTGTGTGGGATGCAGGGCGATGCCCACAATGTTTAGTATAATTATCTAGGCACTGTTTCGCATTTCAAGGACTTCACTAAAACCCAAAGCAAGGTAACCTGCCCCAGTGATTGACCGAGTATCTGCTTTGTGCGAGCACTAGAGAAAGTAACAAGAGATAAGCGATACAGGGCACTTGCTTGCAGAAACTACCAGTCTGGTAAGGGAGGAAAGATCTGTACACAGAGGACTAAACTCTAGCAAAGAAAGCCCCATGTGTTAAGGATAAACAGAATACTGTATGAATTTGACAACAAGAGAGAGAGCATTATTGTGTGTATGAGTGTTTATGTCTGTGTCTCTATGTGTCTATAATGGGGTTGTCTCAGAAAGCAGGGTGTTCTAAATAGATTAAATAACGTTTAAAGGAGCATTTACATAAGACATATTTTGGTAACAGTGGGCTGAGGATGTGTTTGGAGGTGAGAACTAAAATATTTGGTGCCTGACATGGTACTCACATTGGTTGACAGGAGCTACATCTCAACAATTTTTGTCTCTACCCTACTAGTATTGAAATGTCTGTCACTCACTAATTGGTGGTGGTGGTGGTGGTGGTGTCAGTGTGTGAGGAAAGGGAGGAAGAGAGGGGAGAGAGGGGGAAGGAGGGAAAGAAGAAAGGGAGGAAGGAAGGGAGATAGAAACAAGAGATGCTTATATCAGAATACTGTAACTTCAGCGATATGGAGTAAATCATCTGACAGCAGGCAATAGAAAAGACTGTGAGGAAAGAGGCATGAGATCAGATACCAGCTGAAACTACCAAGATAAGAGAAAATAAGACCCTAACTCTGGATGACCATGGGGATGAAAAAGAAGAAATTGATGAAAAAAAAATGTATATGGAGGATTTCAGGAAGTGATAAATTACTGAATTAAGTGTTAGCAAGAAAGACTTGATAGCACTCTGAGGTTTCATGATGGGACAGCTCAGCAAGGTTAATAAATAGGGAAGCTGGTGGAGGGGGTTTATGGGAAACCTCTGCACTATAGTCTGAACTTTTCTATAAATCCAAAAATGTTCTATAAAATAAAGTCCACTCTAAACAGGGAGAGAGACTGTAGGTTGAGCAATCCACTTTGTAAAATGCTGCAGAGAAGGGATAGGTCCATGGGTTATACATTCATAAGTTAAATTCCAAGGAGACATTTCAGTGAATGTGGGGCAGGGAATTCAGTTTACGGAAAATGAAGTGGTGAGTGGGTGTTAAGGGCATGGAAGCAGTAAGAAGGATAATGTAGGAGGGAGGGTATAGTTCAGTGGTAGAGTGCATGTTTACCATGCACAAGGTCTTGGGTTCAATCCCCAATACAAAAATGTATAAAAAATAAAAATAAATAAGCCTAATTACCTCCCCCTAAATAAAGAAACATGCAAATAAGTAAATAGGATGATGGTGAAGATGGACTGTCCTGAAGAATCCAGGAGCTCAGATGGGAGCTCCATGAGCATGTGCAGGTGAAGGAAGAAACCAAGGAAAAGAGGGAGGCTGGAAGGGGAAGAGAAGGGGCGCATGATGAGTACGTGGTCACTTCCTCTGCTGTAACCAATTACCATGCACTTCGTGGCTTAAAATAACATGACTTTATTATCTTCATGTTCTGGAAGTCTGAATCAGTTCCAGTGGGCTGAAATCAAGCTGTCAGTCTATGTTCCTGCTAAAAGCTCTAAGTTAGAAAACATTTCCTTGCCTTTTGCAGCATCTAGAGGCCACCTACGTTCCTTGGCTTGCAGCCCCTTCCTCCAGCCTCAAAGCCAGCAGAGTAGAGAGAGAAAATTTGTCCTTTTTCCTTCTTCTGTTCTATTTGGGCTTCAATGAATTGGATGATGGCTACCTACAAAGGGGTGGGCAGACCTTTTCACTCAGTCTCTGATTCAAATGCTAACCTCTTCCAGGCCCACCCTCAAAAATAAACCCAGGAATATTGTTTTACCAGCAATGTGAGTGTCCTTAGCCCAGTCAAGTTGACACCTAAAATTAACCACCGTAGTCACCCTTTTCAGTTATGTGAAGGGTTCGCACAAAAGATGCTGATTGGGCATTTTCCATGTCCATGAAGTCACCTGTGAGAAGTAATAGGCCTCTTGTCAAGGAGATGAGACTGTAGGGCACTTAAGGGAGGACTTGGGTTCCAGGTGATGCTGAGAAACAACTGTGAACCCGCCTTCCCCAGAGAATCCTCCGTCGGAGAAGGCAGCCCTCTTTCTGCTAATTAGATGTTCATCCACCTGAGGAGTGTGAGCTGCTCTCTCAAGGACCCTTTTGCATAGAGTAATGGTTTGATGATCAAAGACCAAAATGCACTTTCAAAGTCATGCCCTTGTCACTAGTGTAGAAGCTAGTAAAATCGGGAAGAAGTAGAAACTTTGTCATCCAATTTTAAATGAAAGTAGATGACTGCTATGAAGTTGTAGTAAAAAGGTTTGAAATGCATCTACGAAACAAAGTTCACAGGAAAAAAGTGAGAAACCATCAACAATCAGAAATTTTCACTTATGTTATTCAATTTGCCTACATTTTCTAGCTTTAAAAGATTCCAATTAACTGGGTTGGTAAGCTTCGTTCTGTACCATATATTTCGGATACAAAGACATTTTAGTAAAATTACCACTATTAAATTCCTGCAACTACAATGGCTTCATTTAGCCTGACCTCCTGACACTGAAAGAACATATATTATAGTTTTTAAATTAAAAAGAAAAAAAGGAGCAAATTAAAGATTTTTTTAATCCTTCAATATGTATAGTACATTTTGAGAAATATGTGGATTCATTTGCCAATGAACTTTCTATCTACTACCAAATTAGTTATGAAGTATAATTACTAATGCTATATCCAACTCTACCAAAAAGCAAATTTTAGAATTTTCATATTATTAGCCCCTAAATATAATTAGCTTTAGATCTAAAATAACTGACAAGGAATACATATCATAGAACCTTTGACAAATTTTTTGTTTCATAATTAAAAGGGTTACCTCAAAACCCTCTTGAAATTCACAATGTAGAGCTTCAGACAAAAGAATTGAAGTAATACTCAGTCCTAACTTGAAAAGAGCTATGAGAGTACTCAATCTCACTGACTCAGTCCCTCCTCAGAATTCTTACCCCAGAAGATGATGAAAACATGTGACTTTTTCTAAACCAGATAGAGGTAGAAAACATATCACTTTTTCTAAATCATGCTTAGAAGGACCACAGTATGCCTAAGACAGAGGAGAATCTGTTTAGTTTTTCAAAGCTACCAGTTGACATGGTGATAAAACTATAACCACAAAATATTGATTACCTTCTCTACTTAAATGTATGCATTATTTTATCAAGTTCAAAGTATGTAGTTTTTTAAACAAAAGGTAGATGTATTCTTTTCTTACTTTGGCCTCCTGAAGGGGCTTATTCAAAGTTCTGCAGCCTTCTGGATATAATGAACACAGAAAGAGTGATGAAACATGGAGTGGGGGGAGAGTGGAAAAAATGAATAAAAGCTAAAAGTCAGAGAAAAGTTCTATATTGTGTTTATACAAAGGCAGTTTGATATGTGAAGAGAGTAATATATGTTAAGTGGCGTGTCATATTAATTAAAATTGAAGAAAAAGAAAAATAAGAAAATTGCTGTGAAAATCAATTTATTCACTTGAGGAGTGTAGAAATATAATTATAGACTGGATAAAGAAGATGTGGTGTATTTATACAATGGAAATACTATTCAGCCATAAAAACTGACAACATAATGCCATTTGCAGCAACATGGATGCTCCTGGAGAATGTCATTCTAAGTGAAGTAAGCCAGAAAGAGAAAGAAAAATACCATATGAGATCAGTCATATGTGGAATCTGAAAAAAAAAAACCCAAAACAAACATAAATACAGATCAGTAACAGACTCACAGACATAGAATACAAACTTTTGGTTGCCAAGGGGGACGTGGGTGGGAAGGGACAGATTGGGATTTCAGAATGTAGAATAGATAAACAAGATTATACTGTATAGCACAGGGAAATATATACAAGATCTCATGGTAGCTCACAGAGAAAAAAATGTGACAATGAATATATTTTTGTGTATAACAGAAAAATTGTGCTCTACACTGGAATTTGACACAACATTGTAAAGTGATTATAAATCAATAATAAAGTTTTAAAAAAAGGATTAAATAAAAACTATTAATTTCCATCAAAAAAGAAGTATAATTATATAAAACATATAAGTAGATATCTCCTTGTAAAAATATAAATCAAAGTTTTATTTAATATGTTATTTATAAAAATTAACTAGTCTTTAAAAAAAGTAAGCTAAGGCCAATAATTTGCAACTATTAAAATAGATTCCCCTAAATAATAGTTAACACAGAATGCACAGTATATGCTAGGAACTTTGTATATGTTTTATATTATATATGTTAATGTATTCACCCTCTAACATTTCTATGAGGTAGGTACTATTATTATCCCTAAGTTAAAGATGAAAAAACTGACACCATGAAAACTCAAGTTATTTGACAAAGATCACACAAGCCAGTGAGTGTTAGAGTTCAGATTCAAATTCTAGAAATTTTAGTGTTAGCTTTGTTTAGTTCATGTAATAAGTTAAGCATACTCTTTGTTCAAAACAAGCAAAACAAAAACCAAACAAACAAAAAAGCTACTCAGAAAGGAACAAACTGTCCAAAAGTGTATAAAATGAAACAATAAGAACACTTCTCCATCCTAGGCTCTGAAAGTAAACACCTTTGAGAGTTAAGTATATAGACTTGTATCTATGTGTACCCATAGCACTTTCCCAAAAATGGGATACATTTATACAATGTATATTGGTCTTTTTCTTAATATCTGATGTACATATTGTTTCTTTAAAACACATCTTTCTATGTATGATTACAAATAATGCAACAATTACTATTCTTATACACATAAATGTTTTTACATGTGTTGAATTTCACTGGAACAAATTCCTAGGAGCTGGATTCTTGGATCTAAGTGTGTGTGCTTTAGGAAATATTGACAGATAATGATAAATTATCCTCCAAAATGAGAGTTAATTAGTTAATTACCACCTTGAATGTAATGTTAAAATCAGATCATCCTTTAAAATCATTATTTAGAAAAAGTCCTTTGTTTGCACTCTCCAGTGTTTTCTTATATTAACAACCATGTACGATCTCTGCCCAACTCAGTGAACTGTATAATTAGTCCTACTCTTCTCAGTTTGGTTTTCTTAGTCCCCCCCCCCCCAGGTACACAAATCAGTCATTCACAGATAAAAAACTATTTGCCCACAAAATCTATTTTTCTCCCTTGTCTGATTTTGCAGTGGTTGTCACTACCAGAGTAGGTATAAATAATAGCACCCCTTCTTCTGGCTTACGTAGGAATGTCTGTCCTGCAACACATATGTTTGGTCTGAGTTTCTGCGAACATATTCTTTATCAACCAAAGCAAATTTATTTTTATGCCCAGCTTGCTGAGTATTTTTATTCACTTCAGGTGATGAATTTTAAATAAATCAGTATGAGAGTATAGCTTTTCTCTTATGTGATTTTCAGACTACCTCTGTTTTCAGCAGCCTTTTCCGCTTTGTGTTTCTTCTAATGCTGCTTTCCACAGTGATTTGATTAGCTCCCATTTCTTTAGTAAGTTCGCCCAGCATATTTTTATCTTCTTTGTCTTCTTATCACTTCTTGGATCTCTTTTTCCCATAGTATATAGTTTCTTCAACTAATATGACAATATAGTTTTGTACGTGTCTGAAGTTTTCTTTTGTTTTCTGGAATAATTCTTCTGTCATGTTTTCATTATCTACAAGTTACTTGTTATTTTTTTTTCCTTTCTGTCTTTTTTTCCTTTTGTAGTATCAAAGCAGAGATCCCAAGGTTATTTCTTTCTGCTTGTTCCTCATGTTCCTCTTCTTTAAAGGTGGACTGTTTTTCCTGGGCAACTCTGACTCAAGAACAAAATAACAGCAATTTAGGGGAGCAATTGTCATTAGCTTTAGTTTGGATTTCTTGTTTTTACATACTTTATCAGCAGATCACCTGTCTTCTGTCCTGGGGGCAACACCATTCCTCAGTTTCTAGCGTTCTTCAGTTTGGGGTTATCAGGAAGTTAGAGTGACTTCATGTGTCACAAATCCTTCAGTGATTCCGTGTTGCTTTATCTCCGCTCCGCTGACTTGATTACCACATGCAAAGGTCATCACTGCTTCTCTCCTCTCTCACTCACCTCCTTGCACTTTTAGGCACTTTTCCTGGGAAAGGCATCTGGTTTAGAGTAAATCTGGATGGCGAGCCCATCCAGGCGTTTCCTCCTCCATCCCTGCCCTCCCATTCTACTCTGCAGTGGCCTCCCCATAACCAGGCCTTCTCATTTTCTTATGGCCTTCCCATCCGTGAAAATCACCATTCATTTATGGGATCTTTTGGACTTCCTTCATTTACTTTCCAGGAAAATGCAGATCTATCCCAGCTAGTCTTAGTGTGAGATAGTTCCTTGATTCCACATTTACCTGGATATCATTTAAAGCTTGCCCTTTAAATCTGAGATGAAATTTGAGTATTAATGGTCTGTAGTATCTGTTCAGCCATGCAACTTCTGAGAGGAGTAACCTGGGTTATGCATATCCACAGTAAGCGATCTTAGATACTCTGTACTTTCTCTTTGAATGTGTTGAATCCCTTGATTTAAGGGTCAGCTCTGCTAGATTGGATACTATTTATAACTCCAGCTAAGGGAACCCCTGAAATCTGAGGGTTAGCAGGCCATTTTGGTAAGAAGATGGGTTAAAATGACAGCTGGCTGGTCTTCGATCTATGGGTAAACAGCAACTTTATTCTGTTTATTTGTCTGCACAGTTGTGCTCTAAACTTAAAACACTTGGAAGACCCCCAGATTACTTCTCAGGACTTACGTTCTCTGGGAGGTGAGACCCAGAAGAAAATACTAGTGTATGGTGGTCACACATTTTCTCCAGTCCTAATAGTACCTCTGATTCATGCCAAGGTAATGTGAGCCTAACATCTTTCCCACAACCACCAGCCCCACTGTAGCCTTTCCTGGTGTTTCCAATGTCCAGAATAAAGGTAAAATCCTCCACGTTTTAGAATGAATCAAAAACTGGTTATTGGCAAAGGAATAAGAATTAAACTGGTATCCATGATACTAAGTGCTTGGAGGTAATAGAGAAATGCCTACAAGTTTCTAAAAGTAAAGGACTGTGAACTTTCACAATTAAGGGTAAGAGTAGAATAAAAACATTTTCTGATACACAAGGACTCAAGAAATACTATCCATGAACCCTTTATAGACAAAATTTAAGAAAATTTACATCCAAGTGTTCCTCTTAGAAAACTACTAGAGAATTGGCTTGTGTAAAATTCGGCACAGTTCAGGAAAGAGGAAATAGTAGTTCCGACAAAATAGAGTAGGAAAAGAGTTCTAAAATGACAAAAGTGTGGAGGACTCTGGGGTGCTCAGTTAAGGTCTCCAGCAAAAGAGAGGGGAGAGAAGGGGAGGAGTGAGGAGGGGAGGGGAGGGAGATGATGGGCATTTTTTAAAAAAGTTTATGTATGTGTATTTCAATCTATTTTTTTATTTTTGCCATTCAAGAATTTTTCCCTGGCCCCTAGAGGTTAACTATCTCCTACAGCTGATTAGAATTTTTTAGAGAAATTCTGCAGAAAGAATAGAGTTGTACGTAACTCATGGCGTGCAAAATAGGACAATGCAGCAAGAAAATAATCTTGTAAACCCAGCTTCTCTCTTGCGGGAAAGTCCTCCATCGCTATACCAGTCACTTTCTTTTTTAAGCTTTTTTTTCCCCCACGGGGTCAGGGATGGGGGCAGGTCGAGGAGGTACTAGGGATTACTTTACTTATTTATTTATTTAATGGAGGTACTGGGGATTGAGCCCAAGATCTCGTGCATGCTAAGCATGCACTCTGCCGCTGAGCTATACCTTCCCCCAAAACTGTTCACCTTCACACGGCCAAGTGTCAGGTTTGGTTGCCTGAAATGTAGAGGTTTCTATGAGACAGGACTCCAGCAGGAGAGAGAGAAAGGTGAGACATATACAGAAAGGAGAGAGTGGTCGAGATGATTGTTCCCTTATTTCCCTCTCAAAGAGAAAAGAGGGTGTGTGAGAGATGTGGCAGCAACATCAAGAGCAGAGCTATCCTTCATCCTTGTGGAGAATCCTGGACAAGATTATACCCTGGGCTGTCCCCAGACCACTCCGGGCCATGAGTAGGACAGCGTGACCAGGAAGAGATAATACTGGTATGTTTGTTCAAGAAACTAAAGATTCCTGAAAGGGATTGTTAAATGTATTGACTCAAACTTAGCTTTAAATAAAAGTAGACATGTTACTAATTTCTTTCACTCACCCAGAAGGATGGCCTGATTGGTTATATTCAAAATAGTGAAACTATTATTCCCCCTGTATCAGAGTTACAATATTAAAGTTTTACAGCCTCCTTCTTGCTTTTTTTAGTTCTTTTAGTTTCCAGGATGGGCTCCCACATGTGATTTAAAAATATCAATTCCCTTCCCCTTCTCTTATCTCTGTTAATCTAATTTTTCTTTACCTTCCTCCTACACATGCTACATGATAAAATAAATGGGATCAGTGCCACTGTACCATTGTTTGAGTGAAAAGGAAATCTAAATTCTCCAAAGAGATGTGGTAAGCATTTAGGAAAAGTGTGAAATCTCAGCACCGACAAATATTCCATTCCCAGTCCTCTTTTCAGTCAGGAGGCAGTGTTTCTACCCACTAGCTCTGGCTCCAAAACAAAGGACAGTACTCTTCTTAAAGTCTGGTAAAACGGAGTTCAAGTGGAGCACAATAAGCAGTGATCTCATTATGTATATTGCACATGTGTAGAAAAGTACCAGATATTTCCATCTGTCCATCTTTATCTGCAGCAAATTGATTTCACAACTTTTCCGGATGTTAAATACCAAGCCCCATATAAAAATGTTTGCCAATCACTGCTAAGCCTGAAAATGTATCTTTCCAAACAATGAGGGAATGTGGAGTCTGAAAGTCCCAGAGAGGGGAAAAAAAAAAATAACCCGTGGTAAGTGGAAGAGGGACTCCCACACCTCCGTTCATCAGATAGTCGGGGAACATCCATCTGCCATACACTCTGCTTTGTGCTCAGTGCGCATTCAACATTAAATGCACAATATACGTGGTTCCTGCCCTCAGGAGCTTCAGATCCAAGCAGGGGCTGCTGGGTGAGAAGAAGGGACTGGTGTACTGAGTGAAGGTGTAGGGCTGTCAGAGGGCTATCTGGCAACATTCATTAAAAAACAGAGCCAAGTTCCTCAGATCCATATTGGTTAGAGAACGAGGTGTTCCAATTCATTAAATCATCTGGTTATTCTATATGAGTAAACAATTTTCAGAGTCAGAACCTGAAACACTCACTTGACAGTGAACTAATGAGCAAAAGGCTTCACTGAGTTTCCAGGCATCATTTCAGGGGTCATGGTCATTCTGAACACCCGGTCTGCACTTGACACAGAGGCCTCTTGCCTTCCTCAGGACTGTGTTCCTGGTTCTCCCAGGACCTCTCTGTTCTTGGCTCTTAAGAAAGGATCTCTTCCCCTTCCTGTGCCTCACGTGGGCCCTGCAAGGCTTGGCTTTTCCCTACGCCTTTCTCTCCACACTCCCTCCGTGAACACTCACATGCCTCCGGGCTCCGGCTCTGCTCAGTCTTGGGCTGCCTGCCAAATCCGCATCTCTGCCTGACCTATCACCTTCATTCGGTTTCCCGTCTCCAGGCCCATCCTGGCTGCTTCTCCGCACAGCAATCTATACGTAGTCATCCCACTGTCACTTGCAGCTCAGCTCTTCCAGAAGTGAGCTCAGCCTCTCTGCATTCCTCACTGGCTTCCTTTCCAACTGTCTACAGTCCTGGCACCAACATGTCCTGTTTCTGAACAGAACCATCCTGGCCATCCTCCTGGGCCCCCAATTACTGGGGACTGGGAAGAAACTCAGAAGTCCACTTTCAGTTACCCTACATCCTTATCCTGTAAGTTTAACAATTACCTTTCAGTTTCTTTGTTTCCTCAACAGTAAAAACTGAGGCAGTGACAGCTGGCAGCAGGACCAGAAGGAGGATCTAAAAAGATAACGTATACAAAAGCAAGAACAAGGTGCTAGCCAGTGGCTCATAAAAGTTAAAATATTTTTCGCGTGGGAGGCCACTGTCATATACAAGCATGATAAAGAGGATCCGCAGCCTTAAAATACAGAGTGTGTTGTGCTGAACAGCAAATCAAACTTGGACAGCTCAGTGCCCAGGAAGGTGTGGATAGTATTTTATTTTTGGAGGAGTGAAATGTAGGTTTAAGAGAAAAACATAACCATCTCTTAGAAACTTTCAAGGAAGACGTACAGATATAGATGCACCTATTTTGCTGTATATCACATTTATGTGTGACTGTAAAAGCATATATCCACCTGCCAAAAATGCCCCCTTCCTGCTCTAGCTATTGTTCTCCTGTGATTTTATCAACTGTCAGCTATAGTTGTTCTAGGACTAAATCCCCAGGCACATACTACACAACCTGGAAAGTCCCCATTCATTGGGGGCCAGGCCTGGAGATGGGTACCATCTCCCTGGCCTCCCCCGCTGCACAAACGTGCAGCACAGACACTCTGTGAAAGGAACGAGATCCTCCACACCTTCACATATGCGAGCTCTGATTAGCTCATCACTTCTTCTGCCTGTGACTCCTGCCATCACCACACCCACCACACACTGTAGAAAACACAGGATATTCAAGTACTTATCACAAGCCAGATGTTTTGGGTCAGGGGTGGGAACCAGATTTAGCTCTCAACTGAATTTCGTCCAGCCTGTGGGGCAAAGTAGCAAGAAGTTGCAAAAATGGTTCCCGTTTGTATTCTCTTGCAGAAATGTGAGAGAGGCCACAAAAAGTATGTCTGTTTCTCTCTGGTCAGGATTTTCCCCTGTGGTTTTTGAAGCTGTTCTTATTTCCTTGCCTTTTTCTCTGATCCTGTTCTCAGCCTGTAGGTTTGTGTGTGTCGTGTGTCTGTGGTTTTCATCCTTTTGAGAGGGGCCGGAGGTACCACAGAGCTCTCACCTGGGAATAGTCTAGGAATGGGATAGGTTAGGACGTTTTGCATGGGTCTTTCTCATTTCCTGTTTTTACTGAAAAGGCATAGAGTGCTCTGATGTGTTAAACGCCACGTGTCCAGCACCTTTGTTTCTGAAACATCACAACCTCCAGGCTTCCCAGGCTGAGCACCTGCACCCTCGCCCACTCACCCCAACTCACGCCTTCCACCTGCAGTTTAATTTCTGTCCCCAGCACTATGCTGAAACTACTGTGTTGCGTTCTTTCTGATCTTTTAACTGACATCTCCAGGAGCCTCTATTTAGTCTTTTTCTGTAAATCATATTCTTGAAATTCTCTCCTGCAATACTAGTCCTTCACGGGTCCCTTTCTCCTCTGATAACTCTCAGTCGCCTTTCTTCAGCCCCTTCAACTGAATTTCTCAAATTTTGCTTTTAGACAATTTTTCTTCTCATTTTACCCTTTGTGTTTAAGCCAAGGCATCCATTCACTCAGACTCAACTAAATACAGCTCTACTGTGGCCAGTTTTCTAAATTCCATTGGTAACCTTGACCTAAGCTTTAGACCAATTGTCAGGGAGCATCTGTGGATTTCCTGCCATCTCAGATGCTACTGATTACAAAGAAGTGCCCCACTGTGTCATGTAGGTGCTTCTTGGCACGTGACTTTTAAAACTTGACCTTGGCCACCTGACTCATGCATAGGCCTTAGACATCCTGATCAGGTGTTAGTATAAGGTGCTTTGACCTTATCTTGTTATCCTTAAAGGCACTTTGGAATCACATATTTCAAGATCTGAACTATGTGACCTGAATTTTATTAGACCCCTAATAAAAAATGTAAATGAGACCAAAGTACAAGATAAACTCTAAGGACAGACCCTTTTCAATTCTTAAGAACAGACAAACAAACAAACAAACAAAAAAAACCCTTATTTTTATTTTGCAGACAGAGGTTACAAGCCTTGTATACACTGCTTTAAGTACTGTTTGTTTGAGTTCAAGTTGTTCAGAAATGCACAGTGCAGAAGTGAAAGTGAGAACTGTGTGACTGCAAAGCGGTGGAAATTGTTTTCATGCGTGGATTATGGGCACAGTCTCCTTAATAAGAGTCCAAGTGGCTACCCTTCTTTTGAGCATATTCTTTATACCAGCTATTTAAGAAAATATCGCTTTACTAAGGCTGTGTTTTAACTGTATCTAAACGACAGCAGTATAGCTGCAAATAATACTAACAACAGTGACCATTTACAGGGTGTTCTTTATGTGCCAGGCACTGGGATAAGAATTTTTCATGCTTATTTGATCCTCACAAAAACTCTGTAAGGTGGATTATATTATTAGCCTTATTCTATATATGAGAAAACTAAAGCTTCAAGAGTTTAAGTAATCTGACCAACCAAAGTCACCCAAAACACAGTAGTTCCTGTTCATATGAACAACAGAAAATACTTAGAAAATATACTTCACAGTTTCTACTTGTTAATATTTATGTGTTTTTTTTGCCTCACCAAATCATATAGTTGTGCATATATTTGTAGAAGACAGAAAGGAAGAAAAGGATCTATTAAATTCCATTAATTTCTAGCAAACTAATCAACAGAAGATGTTTTGTATATAAAGGATAAGGATGATTTAAAGCGATTACATTGTAATGTTCAATTTAGCTTTAATAGTATAATTAAAATATATCTCAAAATGATTGAAAATTTTAATTAAATTATATCATAGAAATTGTATTTGATCCTGGAAAGCTGAGTTTAGCTACTGGAGAGTCAACAATCACTGAACTATGTATGAAATAATTCCATGACCGTATAAATTACAAACCAAAGATTCCTAAATATGATTAAGTGTATGAACATGTTTACTAAATGAGACTTTTAAACTTTTTTTAAGTTGTGAAATATACATGTAGGAGAGGACATATGGTGTTTATGTATGAGGTGAAGAATAACTCATTCACTTTGTAAACAAATACATATCAGAAGCCTATTATAGGGACTTCCAGATTCAGCACTGAATGTAAAGAGTTTGGAAGTTGTCACCCCCAACCTAACAATAAGAAAAAGCTGTTCAGCTGAAAACGAATGACTTTTCTTGGATCCATCAGAGAAATTAGGTTGCAGGGCAGTCAGCCTGAAATCTGGAGTACAGGTGAACCCAGACAATTATCGTCAAGATCTGCTTACCTGGACCAGGAGTCCCAGGAGTCATAAACTGGTACGAACACTTAAACGGTTCATTTTTGATGAATTGCTGGAAGCTGGGTATGGACTAGCATGAGAATGAGAAACCCCTGGAGCCCTACGTTTTTGTGGGCTTTACCTACAGTAACCTCCACCAGGTTCTCACAGTGAAGGGCTGAGAAACATTCCCTAGAGGGTCTGGCATGAGGAGAGAGGTAATAACTGAAATACACCCAGAGCCTTTTCCATAGCAAAGGCCTCCTCTCCAGGGAAAAATACTTCGACAGAGCTTGATAAAAGCTGGAAGAAGAGCTAGCCTTCCTGTCTCATCTAAGGGGAAAAAGAATGAACACAGTCAACAGGGGTCAGAGCCTCAAGGAAACAGATTAGGAATGCTGCACCAGAGAAGAGAGGCTGGGACAAGAGGAAATAAAAAGCTATACTAGTGGAGAAGGTCACAGCCCAAGACACAGGTCCATTAAAATACTGAGATTTAATCATAAAACTTTACAGTGCTCTCCCTCACCCATACCATACCACCACACCAACAGGGATGCAGATAGTAAGAGAGGATTATAGCTGAGTCATAACACACAAAGGCTTTGTGAGAAGTACTAGGAGAAGCCCAGAGGAGAGGGGAGACAAAAACGAGAGTGCTGCAGGAATTTGATGCCTCTGGTACCCATAGCTACAGCAGTCATTAAATACAGCCCACACTCCCAGCCTTACTAACATAAATCCTTACACTGAAGGTTTGTTTACCTCAGTTCCTGTTACCTGATGCATCATGTAATTTTGTTTTCAACAAAAATTATGACCTGCTAAAACAAGGCAAGAAAAACACAAACTGAAGAAAAAAATCAAATAAGGCTTCAGAATAAGACAGATATGTCAAAGATTTTGAAATTGTCCATGTGAGAATTTAAAATAACTCGGATTAATACATAAGGGCTCTAATGGAAAGGGCAGACAACAGGCAAGAACAGATGGGTAATGTAAGCAGAAGATGGAAACTCTAAGAATAGAATCAACAGTGAATACTGGAAGTCAAAAACACCATAAAAGAAATGAAACTTGCCATTGATGGGCTTATCAGTAGACTGGATATGGCTGATGAAACAATCAGTAAACTTGAATTATGTAAGTAGAAATGTTACAAACTGACATGAAGAGAGAAAAAAGAATGAAAACAATAGAACAGAATATCTAAGAACTGTGGGACAATTACAAAAGGTATAACATACATGTAATTGGAATACCAGAAGGAGAAGAAAGAAAGGAGCAGAAGAAATACTTCAGCAACAATGGCTGAGAATTTCTTTCAATTGGTGACAGACACCAAACTACAGAGCTAGGATGCTCAGAGAACACCAAGCAAGGTAAATAATAAAAACCATCACATAGGTGTATCATACTTAAACTGAAGAAAACCAAAGAGAAAGAGAAAATCTTTCTTTTGGATGAGATGAAAAATACACATTACTTACAAAGAGACAAGAATGAGAATTACATCATACTTCTTTTTCAAACAATAAGAGAGTGGAACAAAATATTTAAAAGGTTGAAACAAAAAATTAAGAAGCCTAGAATTCTAGGTCCTGTAAAATTATCCTTAAAAATGAAAGAGAAATAAAGACTTTCTCAGATAAACAAAGTCTGAAGGACCTAGAGACCTGCCTTGCAAGCAATGTTAGAAGTTCTTCAGAAACTGGTAAAATGATATAGGTCAGAAATTTAGATCTACATAAAGAGATGAACAATGTCAGAGAAGAAATAAGTGAAGGTAAAATAAAATATTTTATTTTTCGCATATGAATTGACCTAAAAGAATAACTATTTAAGGTAAAATAGTAACTGTATTGAGTGGTTGTAGCATAAGGCTAAGTGAAATGAATAGCATTTCACAAGGGATGGAAAGGAAGAATTGGGAGCTCTTATAAGATGCCTGCACACTACATGAAGCTGTACAGTGTTATTTAAAGATAAATTGAGCTTTAAAATGTAGATTGTAAATCTAGGCAACAACTGGAAAAAAACACTAAAGATGTAAAACTGATGGGCTAAGAGAGTAGATAACATAGAATCATATAAAAAACTCTATTAAAACCAGAGAAATCAGGAAAGTAGATGAAAAAAGAAACAAAGAATAAGCATAACAAAGAGAAAACAGTAACAGATATGGTCGATATTAATCCATCTATATCAATAGTCGCATTAAATGTGAATATACAGACTACTATATGTAAAATAGATAAACAACAAGGACCTACTGTATAGCACAGGGAACTATATTCAATAGCTTGTAATAACCTATAATGAAAAAGAATATGAAAAAGAAAAAGAATATGAAAAAGGAAAAAAATGTGAATGATCCAAGTATGCCAATGAATAGACAGAGATTCTCACAGTGGATATCAAAACATGTCCCAAGTATAAGTTGTCTACAAGAAATCCATTTGGGTATAAAGATTCAGATAGTTAAAAGAAAAGGGATGGAGAAAGATATATCAAGTTGATACTAATTAAAAGAAAATTGGAATGGCTATATTAATTTCAGAAAGGAAGTCTCCAGAACAAGGAAGATTATCAGGGATAAAGAGGGGCATTATGTAATTATGACAGGGTCACTTCTCCAAGAAGACATGATAAAGATATTATGTACCAAACAAAGTGAAAATACAACATATCAAAATTTGTGAAATGCTACAAAAGCAGTGCTTAGAGGGAAATTTATAGCATTATGTGCATATATTAGAAAAAAAAAGATCTAAAATCAGTAACCCAAGCTTTGACCTTCAGTAATTAGAGGTAAAAAGAGCAATTAAAGCTTAAAGCAAGCAGAAGAAATAATAAATATTGGAATACAAATCAATGAAGTTAAAACCACAAAACCATAGAGAAAACTGGTTAACCAGAATCTGATTCTTTGCAAAGACCAGTGAAACTGATAAGCCTCTAGCTGGGTTAGCCGAAGGAAAAACAGAGAGAAGACACAAATTATCAACATCAAAAATGAAAGAGAGTTAATCACTGCTGATTCTGCGGACATTAGAAGACTAATAAAGGAATACTCCGAACAACTCTTTGCCCATAAATTTGATAATGTAGATAAAACAGACAAATTTCTTGAAAGACACAAACAAAATTCACTCAAGGAGAAATACATAATCCTGGTAACCTAATATCTATTTTTAAAATGGAATTAATAAAAAAAACTTTCAAAAATAAAGCATCAGTTTCAGATGGATTTAACTGTAAATTCTACCATACATTTAAGGTAGAAATTATACCAATTTTCCACTATCTCTTACAGAAAATAAAATCAGAGGAAAAAACTTACTTTTTTTAATGAGGCCAGCATTACCCTAACTCCAAACCCAATAAAGACAGTACTAGAAAGGAACACAATTGACCAATGTTTCTTATAAACATAAATACAGAAATCCTCAACAAAATATTAGCAAATCAAATCCAACAATGTTTAAAAAGAATTATATATCCTGACCAGGTGGGCTTTATTCTAGATATGTAAGGTTGGTTCAACATTTAGAAGTCAGTCAGTGTAAGCCACCATATCATAGACTGAAGAAGAAAAAGTAGTATCACATGAATTATTAAAAATGTATCAGATAACCTCATTCATGTGTGTGGGAGGAAAAGGTGCTAACCTAAATAACTCTCGAAATGAGTGGAGTCTTTAAGATTAAAGGCAAAAGAATGGTACATAAGCATTGTACTCTCATGGGTAAAGCTGCTTCTCATGGGAGTATGGGTTAACGATTCTGACACCACCGAGTGCATATCCTGGAACTGAGCAATTAAGTGAATGGTTGGTAGATGTTTGGAGCCAAGTTTCTCACTATTGGAGTGAGAAAGGAGGCTAGGAATTTCCATGTAGCAATGGATTAGAATAGGTAGGAGACACCAGTATGAACTAAAATTTAGCTTCATGCTGATGTAGGTACATATACAAATTTTTGAGATCTGTATATATAGTGGTTAGAGTACACACACATATTCCTTATTTAGTCAGCTAAGAGGGTCTGGAAACAATGACATCCCAGTAGCAGTGAGCACACCTAGTGCCCAGATCTCCATTGAAAAGAACCAGAGATCCTTGGAGAAATGGCTGATCCTAGAACTGGGGAAGAACACATACAGGTTAAGCCAGGAGCATCTTGTAGGGCCAGGAAATAGGAGCTGTTCGTAATTTAAAAAATAAAGACGCTAACACAAATGAGAATATGTCCAAGGGGCAATGGAACCAACTGAAAGAGCTCCCAGTGGCCAAAGCTGGAAGAATTTGAGCCACAAGATAAAGTAGCAGTGGGTTATAACACAAAGTATAAATATATACATATATTTGTATACATTATTATATGTTATGTAGATAATATATAACAACCCAAAGTATAAAATGAGTCCACAGTGATATAAATAACTGAATAAATAAGTAAATTAGGAAGGAGAGAATAAATCTTTGCAGTAGAACCCCAAATAACTTATGTAGATAACTCTGCCTTCAGGGAGGTAGCCTGTAACTCTGCACCATAAGTGTGAACTTGAAAGTGGGACTTCCTTTCAAAGGAAAGAGGGGAAAGTAACTTTACAGAGGAATAATGTGACACATGCTGTCTCAGCCAGGTGACCCAGGTTAACATCAACAATGCCAAGTCATACTGAGAGTGTATACACTTGATAGGATGTGAGAAAGGTTTTTCACCTCTGTGGTCTTAACTCCCCAGTTCAATCATGAGAACATCAGACAGATCTGAACAAGAGACCTACAAAAATCTCTGACCAGTACCCTTCAAAAACCTCTGACCAGTACCCTTCAAAATTGTCCAAGTCATCAAAAACAAGGAAAGTCTGAGGAGGTGTCCCAGCCGAAAGGAGCCTAAGGAGACATGACAACTAAATGTTATGTATCCTGCATGAGATCCTGGAGCATAAGTAGGACATTATGTAAAAACTAAGGATTTCTTGATAAAGTTGAGAATTTAGTTAATAATAGTGAATCAATATTGGCTTATAAATATAAGATGTTAATAGTGTTGGGAAAAAGTGGTACTTAAAAAAAGCAACCATTAGACACAATACAGAGCATCTGCCTTTTCTATCAGTTTGCTTCGAACTAGTGTAGCATGTCAGAAGTAGGTTGAGGTGAAAGTGGAAATCTTGGTTCTAACCCCAAGCGAGCCCCTCATTAGTTAGATGACCTTCAGCAATTCACTTGGTCTTGGTGTTTCCAATCTAATAAAACAGAGGTGGTAGCACTGGTCCTACCACTTCTCAGGGTGCTCTAAGACTAAACAAAAATCCATTTCTTTCTACAAACATTGAGTGTCTAGTATGTCCTCGGCACTGAGCTGAGGTGAACAATAGATAAAATAAATTCCTTGCCTTCGTGGAACTTCGTGGGGGTATATGAAATATAAAGCAGGAAGAGATAGGTGGTATAGGTAGGGGTGGAGTTGGAAGGAGTTCCATTTTACACAAGGTGGTCAGGGAAGACCTCTCTGGAGTTTTAATAGAGACTTAACTAAGTGAGTTGTCAGGGCTTCCTCGGGAAAAGACACAGCATGGGCAAAGGCCCTGATGTTGCAGGGGCTCGGCGTGTCTGAGGAACAGCAGTCAGTGTAGCTGGAATGGAGTGAGCAAGCAGGGGGACCGCAATGCAGTCTTAGAAGTGGGGCTGGGAGTGGAGATCGTGAAGGAAGGGGTGTGGCTCCCATGTGAAGGGAGACTGGAGGGATCTGAGCAGAAGAATGTAGTCTGACTTCTGGTTTAACAGGGTCACTCTGGCTACTGTGTGGAGGACAGACTAGATTCCAAGGGGTCAGAGGTGACTGAAATGAGACCAATTCAGTAGCAAAGCATTAAGGCAGGCAAGGTAGTTCAGACTAGGGTGATAGTCGTGTAAGTGGTATGTGGTCACAGTCTAGCTATATTTTGAAGGAAGAAGCAACAGGATTTTCTGATGGATTAGGTAGGAATTGTGACAGAAAGGAATGGAATACCAAGAGTTGAGGGCAGAACCAACTCAACAAAAGAGCTACCGATATGAGCGAGCTTGCTTTAGGAATTAAAGAGCATTATATAAGATAATATTAACCTGTTCCTTTTGTACCAGAGGCCAAATATTTGATAGATTGAAATCTTGTTCTCTCCCACCATGATATAAGGTATTTCATGATTTTCACCAAGTTTTAATTCTACAAAACTCACTAGTTAGAGGTCAATTACGACAAGGGAAGTTTTCGGTCAGAAAAGATTTTATTATACGAAACAATGCCATCAGGTAAAAATGCAAAAAATTGTGCAATTATGGCAAAATGTTTAAAAATATCTACACATTTGCCCCCAAAGGACTACAGTACTTACTACATACCTGAGCACTGAACATTGAATGCCATTTTAAACTGCTTCACGTAGGGAATCTGATTCCTTGCAGATCACATCCACTTGTTCTCATGCACCAATGAATTCAACTTGATGCTTTGTAGGATAACAGAAAACAAAGATGGAAAATAAAGAATACAGTTTCTACTTTCCTATAATATAGTTATACCATGTCCAGTTTTCGATGTGTAAAAAATACAGAGGAAAGTGCTACATACCTTCTTCAAATGCAAAAACAAAGGTCAAGTGGGACTGGCATATGTTACCCTATATTTTAATTCTGTAGTACCTATTGTGCCTTTTATTTATATTCTCATCCTACTATGCAAATGTACCTTAAATATCTAAACATATACCCACGCATATTACTAATCTTAGTTTTCTAGGACCTCTTCTGAAATTATTTTCAAAGTGGCAAAATATCCCAGGTATATAATTTAAACAAATAGTTCTTCATACAAAATTCAATATATATTCTACTTCTGTAGCAAATTCTAAACCTTGGCTTTGACACACTATACTTAGCTCACACCCTCAATATAAACTGTCATAGCAAAAGGATCAACTGTTGTGCAGATCAACAGAATAAATCGACTGCAGAATCAACCACAGTACACTGTACTCCTCTACATAGACAGCACATGTAAATTACTAACTCAATGTTCTAATGTCATGTTTTCAAGTAACACAGTCTTCTAAATAAATACAGGATTGTCAAAAAGCGGCAGGAAATCTTTGATATTCAACAAAGCTTTCAAAAAATAAATTACATGAACGTCTCTTGTAAAAGTTAGTTCCTTTTGTTCCCACCCCCCACCCTTGGCAATGCAACACCGCAGGGATACTTCAAAATGCTCACGGAAATAGCCCCGAAACAGCACGAAGACAAAGAAAAACGGGGGAGAAAAAAAAACAGGTGATTGGTTGACAAAGTCGATAAAGAGATTATAGATACACTGTCAGGGCCAGTAAGAAAGCACGTATCTAGTTTCCCAAGACTAGATTTTAAAATGTTAATTCTCTCAATGCTGTCCACTTTAAATTCGGCTTCAGGAAACCTTCCCTACTTGTAGAGGGCTATGACAAGCAGTTTGGAAAGTTTCTGAAAAACGAGGTATGTGATGCAAAGAGGCAATGTTTTAAATTTGTTTCACAGTATCACATTACAACTTGTGCAAGAGTTTTTAATACAAACCATGCCAGTTTGTTTTCCTTAAGGAGAATTATAATGTTCCAGTTGAGGACAGACACTGGGCTATACTTATATCCTTTATTAATTATTCCAGGCAGAGGGAAAAATAAGTTACTGATCCAAATGTCTGCCTCCAGTATAACACATGAGTTGGTTTGTCCTTGCTGTTAACATTTCTAACTGATTGTTAGAAACTCATCAGTTAAACATCAAAAATGACTTAGTACCTATAATGCGATGGTTCTCTTCACTCACTCTTTTCCCTTTCCATCACTTTCAGCCAGAACAAGGTTTTCAATGTAAAATTATTCATAACTGTTAAGTGCAAAAATGAAAAAAAATGAGGTTTTAATTGTCATATGTAACTCAGAAGCCATTAAATGAGACTACTGCAAGAGTTTTATGTTTCTGGAAAGCAGAATTTCAAAAGCAGGTATAAAACTTCACATTACACTCTGTGCAGAAGAAAAAGGTAACTTTCATTGTACTGATCCTGACTGGACAGGGAGAGGATGGAAGAGGATGTTGGGCGACAAAATGGCCCATGTTAGTGCAAACTGAGTATAAAGTTCTTTTCACTGTTTCAAGAGTGAATCCAGTTAGACCAATAACTGGCCATATCTTGCCATTATCTAAGTAGAGAATCTTGGAAAATCACAAGAGTTCAACAGGTCAAGACCTATGGCCGTGAAACTAACATACCAATTTGAAAGGTAAGCAAAGGCTCAGATGATTGGAATCTTTATCTAGCTCTACGCATGAATTAACTTATCCTGGCACCAGCCACCTGTAAATTTGAACCCTTTTCAGGATTAAAAAAAAAAAATTGAGACAGTGTTAGTTAGCACTTGAAAAAAATTGTCAACAGAAAACTGCTAATTTAAAACTTGAGCTTAACTTAAAGTAACATGGGAAATAGAAAACAATCAGACTAAAAGCTCTTTCTGAGACTGATTTGTTTTTCCTTTAGTCTACTCTAATAACAGAACACATTTAAATCTCAGTACACTTGAAAACAGTACACAAACATACATATATTAAGAATGAGAGTCTAAGTTAGTGCGTCTCTGTGTTGGAGAGGTCACAGCTAAAGTCCTAGTGATATTGCCTCAGATTTTTACCCGTATTCAAAATAAAAAGTCACATCAAACTATTTTGGATGTCTCTAACCCATAATACCCTAACTGCTCTTATAAGAGTGCATAGTTGTCGATTCATCTGGTGTCTCAGACTATTCATCACAAAATGCTAGAATGAGGTGATTACATTTATACCAGAAAAAAAAAAAGCTGATAATTGCACTTTGTTACCTTTTGCTTACTGAAATGAAAACATCACAAGGATGAAAAGAAATCCCTCCCTACACTAATCTTTAAGAGCACCCATCTCCATGTATAAACTCCCTCAGCTTTCTGAAATACTGACAGCACTTCTTGTATCATTGAAAGTGTCCTCAAGCACGAGATGCCAGCGAGCTCACTAAGGCCTACGATTCATTAAAGTACTTTCTGAAGACACTGAGGATAGAGTTTAGCAACAGCACATTCAAAATGCCGGCCAAGGTCCCAGAGTCGATCTGGGGTCTCATACACTTTCATCCATTGGTCAGTGATGTCATCATATTGGTAAAGGGAATTTTTTCTGCTGGTTCTGAAGACATGTTCTTCGACGGTCACTTGAGTAGCTCGCACAAATAAATGGAGTTTATTCTGGAAGAGTACCAGCTTAAGGTATGGATTTATGGACTCATCACATGGAAAGTCCTTCTTCCGAGTCCATTTATTGAGCTCAATGTCATAGGCTTCTACAGTAAACATACGCTGATGATTTCCACAGGTTCCAGCTATGTAATAGATAGAGTTCTTGTATACAGCTGCCAAGCCCTGGATTCTAGGCACAGTCATGGGGGTTAAGAAACCCCAGTAGTCTTTTTGAGGCTCATAGAAGAGGAAAAATTCTCCTATAAAAGGGAAAAAGAAAAAAACAGAAAACAAGAATATGTACGTTTACGGTCTCTTTTTGGTTATATGTTGAGGATTAAAGAGCATAATTTTCAAATCTTTTACTTTATAAAATATTTCTTTTATAATCACCAGGAACACATTAAATATTGTAAGATAGCTTAAAATGTCTCTGTTCCGTGGCACAGCATAACATAATAGTAGAGTCAACCTGAATTGGGGTGTTCATACTGGGGGAGTGTGAGGAGTGACTTTGGTTTGATGACAGAATAAGAGTTAAGAGATTGGTTCCACTACTCTCTCCAATTGGGTATTTCAGAAAATTTATTTTAAGCCAGCTCTTAAAAAGGCATTATTACTAATGGTTAGCCAGTGAGATCACAGTTTCATCACAAATAAGTCACTATAAATTTATGTGCTAATTATTTAATTATAAGATAATCCATAGAATTGCTCAGATTTGTGTCTATGGGCCACTAATATGTTTACTTTAGTGTTACTGTAATACAAAGACAACTATTTAAGAGGAGAAGACATAGCTTTAAGATGATAGAAAATACACACATCGTTTGGAGTTGACTATGAGTCAGTTTCAGTTCTATTTTGACAATAAGAGGATGTACTGAGTCAGGCTGCCAATATAAAAATGTCTAGAAGAATTAAACTAGTGAAGATTTACAAGAGTTTGGCTAATTATCACATTTGTATAAAATACTTGACAGGAAAATCTGAACTCTTTATGAACAGATTAAATGATACTCCACAGCCACTGATAGTACAGCATAAGCTTTTGACTATTGATGTCAAGTTTATTTATATAAAGAAGCTTTGTTTAGATGAGAAGTACCTACTTCTAAATTGAGCTTCCCCTTGAAAACTGTTTTGAACTAGGGTTACTCCTATGGACAAATTTAACTGCCTGCTTAATAAAAGTGATGCTGTAATTTCAATTTTTCATAAAATGGCCTGTTAAACTCCCAGCTTTTGTGTGCATATCACCTACCCTTATTGACTAACATGGAACAGGATTCTTAATAAAGAAGACAGGAATTAAAACTTTCTAACATGTATTACCTCTCTATAAATTTCTTCTAAAAAGGAAAGGTAATACATTTTAAAAGTTGATTTTTAAAATCTAAAGTCCTCTTTAATAAATTAAAAACAGTGACAGGCAATTAAGAAAACCCTTAGCACCTCAGATTCCTCTCATATAAAATACAACCTCAGATTAAACAATGTTCATTCGAGCCATGAAATTTCATTAATTCATTGTTATGTTGCTCCAGTATTTACACTAATACACAACCTTTGCGTTCCAATTAGGAGTCTTCTAATTAATTCTATCTCTATCAGCTAGCTGGTTAGTCAGTAAAACCAAAATCTGTGTAGAGACAGCTTCATCCTGTGGGATGATATAACCTATCCAACCATACTCGATAGATTACCTATCCATTCAGATACTCCATTTTTTGGCAAGACCAACAAACCTAAATCATGCCTGTGCTTCTGTTCAACTAAAACAAGGCACTAGAGAGTACTACTCCTTCTGGAGAAATTAACTTTACATTGAAGTTTAAACAAATGGGCTCAGGCAATTCTAGGAAATTATTAGTCAAATAAAGGATTAGAGCAAAGAACATAATTTAAAAAAAACCAAAACCACAATGGGATAAAACCTAAAAAAACCACGTGTAAATACATGGAAATTGCCCCCTTTTCCTTGTTTTATTAGAGTAGCAGTGTAAGGAAATTATTTATATATAAGCAATTAAGAAACACCAAGGAAGAATAACCATGTTGGTATTGTCAACACTGCAGTTGACATTCAAGCAACTAAAATAAGAAACCAAACACAAGGAAAACATTAGTTGTCACAAATCAGAACCTTGAATCAAATATCTTATTTACTCTTACTCATTTGCTCTTTGTATTTCTGCTCTATCATCTTTGCCAGAGTACTAGTCTTCAGTAGTTTAAATAAAAATTTTTAAGCTAAGTATATTAAATAGTCCCTCCATCTTATAATGGTAGAAGTAAGAAAAAGGTAGCATCTCACAGTTCTTCAGTGAAAAAAAAACTGAAAACAATGTATTATGGATTGCAACATAAACTGCAGTGAAATTAAAATCTTGAAGACTGTAATTTCAAACTCTTTGTAATTAAGTTTCATACCCTTTGCAATCATAAGGCTTATACAAAATTCTTTGGCAACTGAATAGTTTGACTGCATCTGATGCTTCGTTCTTTTTCCTCTTTTAAGCTAATCTAGTGAATTCCATAAGAAAAGTAGTTGCTGCAACATCTCTTGATTATACATTATTGAAAAGCAAAAAAGTCATGCATCAAACTTGCTTTCTTATTTAAAGTCTTTAAAATGCCTCTGAAAGCATCTTCCCAAAATGCTGAACTATGATCTATGAAAAAAATGTTTTCAAATATACTTATTCCACATGTTGTCGAAATAAAGTAAGAACATCAAAAACTTGCAGGGTCATTTTGGGAACTTGAAAGCACCTGCTTTTTTTGATTAAAAAGTTTATTTTCTTTATGGGTCCTTTAAAGAACAGACTGTTCTAACAAATAGTTGATGATAAGAAAGCCAGAGGTAGTCCTCAACCAACAGGAACAACGTACATTTTACTTACGTTTTAGTGTCAGTGAGTGAACCACAGTTTGACCAGCTGTCCTTTCATACAGATCTAAATCACTTAGGTACCTACCCTGTAAAACATAGATCTTCTCTTTGTACTCCACGGCATTATGAAACTCCATGGCAACAGGCATGGCGCAGACGGTCGTCCAGCAATTCTCTCTGCTGTCGTAGCACTCCACAGATTTCAGTGAGTTTCTCCCGTCACCTTCGTAAACACGCCCTCCGATTGCGTACATCTTACCGCAACAGTACACCAGTTTGCAGCCTATTCTGGCTCGGAGCAAGGATGGCTTCGATAGCCACCTGTTGGTGGAATGGTCATACATCCAGAAATCATTTTCTGCCTTGTGGTCGATGGATACCTCACTGCTGCTCGGCCTGTACCCTCCTGCAATGTAAATATCATTATCTGGTGATACAAGAATCCCAACTTCTCTTAGATCATTTGGTGGTTTGCATAGTTTAAACACTCTTCCTGTGAATATATCTAGACAAGGCACTGTTTGCTTCTTTCCTGAGTGTTTGTGGGCAGCATCAAAGCATATGATCATTTCTGATGCAGTCATTCCCAGTCTCTGTGTACAGCCGTTGGTATTGGATGGCCCCTTTTCCACAGAGCTTTTGGCTATAGCCTGTGCAAACTGAGGTGGGATTTTCTCTATAAAGGTTTCCTCCATCAGAGGAAAACGTATGCATTTGGCAAAAATTTCTGGAAGGTGCACTTCTCTTTCATTCTGTTCATGTTCAAACCACCTTATAATGCTTTCATAAACGTGCTCTTCTCGGTCTACGTTTAGATCATCACTGTCAAGGATACTTATCAGTTGGTCTTTTGTCAACTGGAGAAACTCTTGTTCTTTGGTGACACACAGGAACTTTTTACGAATGTATTCTTTAGATCGATCTCCGAGTTCCTGATGTCCATAATGATCAGCAAAGATGAAGACCCCAATTGAATTCTGTGGGTCCAAATGACTGATCATGTACTTAGCACATTGGTCTTGGATGGAGGGAATCTGGAAGATGCTAGCTGCAGTGAACAAGGCTTGAACATTGGCCTCTGTCAGAACAACTCTGGAGGTATAGGCGTAGTTCAACACTAAATCCATCGATTCAGCTTCAACACCAACTATTCGAACTTCTTTTTGAGTGCTTTCTGTAAGGCCGCTAGTGAACATGGATCTAGGAAGGAAACAGTGATTAATTTATTTATCTTTTGAAACTGAAAAATATTTCCAGATGTGTTTCCTGATATCTTGAATAGCAGGAAATGGGATCAAAGTTGATCACCTAGCAGAAGGGTCTACTCTGGCTAATCTCAAAAAACCATATTCTCTGGAGCAGGCCATGCACTTTGTGCCAATTCTGAGAAAAGGAGAGGATACCTAATTAAAGCACATCAAAAGACGGCATGGACTATTCCAGGACATGTTGTTTTTCTTGAAGCCCTATCCAGGCTTCTGGTCAAGTTACCTTAGGGACTTGAGCTCCTCAATCACCAGGTCAGTCAGAAAGTTTAAGAATACCCATAGGGTATCAGTGTGACACATTAGCATACAGAGCCTATCCAATAAAACTTCTCAGGACCCAGTGGAAACTGACAGGGCAACTTGTGCCAAAATATATCTTTAAAAATTTCATCTTAGAAGAACAAGATATATTGAAAAGTTCATATTTTCTGCCTACTCCTTTTAAATCAGTTATCCTTTGAATGCTTCCTTAATCATTTCCGGAAGTTAAAGAACATCAATGTACTTATTCTTGAAAATCTTTGCTTGATTTAAGAAAATCAAGAAATATACTTGATTTTCTCAAAGTTACCATATTTTACCTATTTATATTTGTGTACAAATAGATTACTGTAGGCTTAATATAATGCCTACTTCTAAAGAGAATTAACTGATTCTTTGGAGATAATGGTTTTCAAAATTCCATGCTTTTGTCTTTGAGATCAAGCCTTTTCTTTTCTTTTCTTTTCTTTTAAATTAAAATATCTGTGTATTTATGGTACTTTCTAGGCCAGAACATTAAGTGGCCAAAAACCCGGCTCTTTACTTAGAAGTGCTAGTCATTTATAAATGTCGTTTGCCTTTCTTTTCCCTTCTTTAAGATTTCTTTCTTGGCTATTCTTAAAATTAAATATAAAAATAAAATTAAAAGCTCTTCTAAAATCCTCTTGAGAAAAGGACTGTGTGCCCTAGGAAGCTTACTGGATGTCTTTTGAAGAAAGTGACCTAACACTAGTGATAAACTGGATTATTCAGATCCTGGACTTCTGCGCCCACCCCCCTTCCATTTTATTTTTAAGAGTTATATTATGAAAAAATACCCTTAAATGTGTAGGTTTCCAGTCACTTTTGAAGTCTTCATCAAAAACATGAAATTAATTTAAAAATACAGTATGGAATATTGGAGGCATACAAGGGTACCAGGATCAGCTTGTTGCCTGGGTTAACCATTCTTTGAGTCCTATTTTTACTTCTACTATGTAAATTTTAAGTTTAATATCACACAGACTTTTTTTTTTTAGTGACTGAAAACTAGATGTTCCAATGTATGAGCTCATTTTCAGTACAGGTGCTGAAAAACTCAGCTGTGCAGCTTCCAATTAAAAAGGAAAATAAAGCCCTCCATTAGGCAAAGATTAACTCCCAAAGGAGAACATTACCATGTATCCCTTAATCATGGGAGCTACTACTGACTTGAGTAACCTGGTCTCACATACAGGAGCAATGTGACACCTGAGTCCTCCTCCGTTCTAATAGGTTCTTTATGTCAACTCTATATGAAGGGGAGTGCTTCCTCACATAAAATCCTATGCAGCAAAAGGTTTCTAATGATCATACAAATTTTACTTCTGACAAGCCACTGGGATCGTGAAACAGCCATGCCAGATTTCAAGCTATTCTAATTTTTCCAGCAGTGATGCAAGACTTAGAAACTATTAAGTGTGACTTTCTTGATCTCACATAAGGAGCAGCACTGGTGCCAAGAAACTTTTGTACCAAAACCTCTAGCAAGAAAGATCCTAATTCCTGAGTTTTCTATACAGGTATCTTCACTTGGATTCACATATCTTATGCTTAGAAAGCTTTCCAAGCATTTCCTTCTTGGAAATTAAAAAAAACAACAAACAAAGAACCCCCACAAAACTACTGTAGCATACTTCTTTTGAAGTGATTTGTCTGGGTTTTCAAAACTAATTTTAATTAAGTATGACAGTTAAAGGATATAAGCCAGAATATAAAATTATAGTGAGACAGTGAGATACAGACATTTTCACTTTGAAGTTTCAGTTCTTTTTCTTTTTAATTACTCAAGTCTAATTAAACAATTAAAATTTCTGAAAGGTCACTTTAAAGAGGACCCACTCTTGCTCCCTTAAAGTCATATAGTGGCTAAGAAGCCTGGCTCTGGAATCAAATCCAGCCTCTGCCACTGAGACAGATGATTTAGGCAGGTCACTTAACCTCTCTGAGGCTTAGTCTTTCCACATGTAAAATGGGAATAACAACTGTGTAGAGACAGGACTGTAAAGATTACATAAAGTAACATATGTAAAGTAAGCTTTGCTCAGAGTTTGATAAGCAGTAATTTAAACATATTTAAACACATACATGACCTAACCATATCTAATGGATCTCCTGGATGAATCAGTCTCACCAGCAGTTTCCATTAGAGGCCAAATGTCTTGTCTTTAGTGTATATGAGTTTCTTCTTTTTTCTTTCAGCTCGCTGCCTCATGATGGTTAATACTTAATAGTCCAATGACCTACCCTAGGCAAGTCTAAATGGTTACATCACAAGCATCAAACTGAAGTGACTATATTTAACCCAGTATTCTGAGAAAGAGGAACCAGAAACTGCTGTCTGGCACACTCCCCAGCTATAAGCCCTATAAAGGTAAGCACCTTCAAAAGGAAGAAGCACATTGAGAGTGTGGTTGAGAAAACTATTTCATAGTCATTCATGCACCATTTTTGAATACTGAAAGTCTTAAAGTGAGCACTTGAAACTAAAGAAGAAGTTAAACTCAAACAAGAAACTGCTTTTATCACTGACCTTAAGAGTTTGATATTATTTTTAGACCCTAGTTTTGAAATTTTACTTTTCAAAGTTTTATGATACATATGGATGAATAAAAATGAAAATGAAAACTGAGCTTAAAAATACTTCCGAAAATCTTAGAAATAATCATTAGTCTGGGGTCTAAGGCACATACATAGAAACCATATTTCATTCATTTTTACTTCATTGCTTTTATCTCCGTGGTATTAAAACAATCCATTAAATGACAATTGGTTTTAAATAGAACAGGGTATTATGTTTTAAATTCTAAGAGAGTTACATGCACTAAAGAAATCCTGGATACATTCTTGGAACAAATTCCAGATCAGCACTACCCAATAAAACTTTCAGTGATGAAAATGTTCTATATCTGAGCTGTACAACAGGGAAGCCACTACCTACATGTGGCTATTGAGCACTTTAAATATAGTTAGTGTACCTGAGGAATTGAATTTCTAATTTTACTGAATTTTAAATAGTTGAAGTTTAAATAGCCACATGTGGCTGGTGACTGCCATATTGGGCAGTGCAATATTAGATTTTCCCGTCATTTACCTGAAACATACAAACGAAACCATATTCATAACTTAAAACCCAACCACCTGAATTCTAGAAGAATCTGTGAAGTTGAAAAGGCGTGGGTGGGACTGAATAAAATAGGGCTTGTTATTTATTTTTAGGAAGGAAATGTATTGGTTTCATTTCATTGTTGCATCTCAGTATAAGACTCAAGTGGGCAATACTGAGGGGGAAAAGGGAACTCGGTGAGGATATCAATGAAAGTTTCCACCACCATCATACCTGAAGTAAGGGCTGATTGCAGCAAGAACGTTTCTATGACAGGAAAATGTTTTCCCGTGATCCACTTCCACTACAATGTCTGTCAGCTGTCCTTCATCGTACATTGTTTTGAGTTGCTTAAGAATACTGCAAGCATGAAAGGGGTCCATGGCATCGTTGGCTGAGTCTGAAGAAGGAATCCCATTCGGTGTTGGGGAAGACTTACTTAAATCTAGGAGAAAAATCGTACAAGCACAAAGTTCGCAGCCAGTTTCGGCATCGCCGCGGGTTTTTTTTTTTTTTTTGGTGGGGGGGTGTTTGTTTCCTTGGCTTGTTTTTTACCCTCCTACAAAAATACGTATATGTATATAGACACCCCCAAATGGGATCGCCAGGTAGGATCTGGGAGAGAGCGAGCTGCGATGCAAGTTCAAGTACCAGCCTGCTCCTACCGGAGCCCGGCGAGCCCGAAGCCCCGTGCTCGCGGAGGGACCGTGCGGGCAGCGCAGGCGAAGTGTCTGCGGCGACTCCGCCGACAACGAGAAAGTCCCAGCTTAGAGCCGAGGGCAGGAGCCTCACGAGGAAAGCTCGATGGATGGCGGCCGCCAGTGCCCCTCAACCGCGTTTGCGAACAGGTCCGAGCGGCGGCGGGTACCCGGCCTCTCCATCCCTGTCTGGCCGGACCGCCCACCTCCCTCCACGCCATTCATCCTCCCTCCCCTCATCCCAGTCCACCTCTCCATCCTTCTCTCCGGCTCCTCATCGCCACTGCCTCAGCTCGCAGCCTGAGCCTGGTCCCCGGCCCACCTCCCCTCCAACATCCCTAGCCACTACATGACCCACCTGCCGACGCGGCCATTTCTCGACGCGGCCCGGGCTCCAGCTATTTAAAGAGGAAATGTCATTTCGCTTCTCTCTCTCCCGGGTTCCGGCTCTTGTAAGCTGTCTCTAGCCAATGGAATGGCCTATGCATCCGGCTCCGCCCCGAGGCTCCGAACTCCGGGCGCCGATTGGCCACAATAAGCGCACAGGCGCCTCGGGAAATGTAGTTTTATTGCCCCTGTTCCCGCGTGGTCCGGGCCGGGCGGAGGCTCAAAGCCGGGGTTGCTATTGGCTGGTTGTGGCGGAGGCGTGGAGCAGAGGGCCCGCCAGCCTGTGTCTGTGCGGCGCGCAGTGCCTGTTGGGAGACGTAGTCTTCTGGCGGAGGAGAGCTGTCATTCTGAGAGGCTGGGATAGGGAAAGCTCTTGAAGTGCAAATTTCCCCATTTTAGGCCTCTCTCCAGGCCCCCGACTCTTTTTTTTTCTTTTTTCTTTTCCCCCACCTTGTTCTTCATTTCCTAAACGTCCTGTCCATGATTAGCTTCCAGTATAAAAGGGGAGGTCCCCGTGAAGGCTCCGAAACCAGAAAAATTTGGAAATGGACAAGAGGGCTGTTGTCCAGAAATGCGAAGGAAATCTGACACCCCATACCGAAGAAAAATATCAGGAGGCCGAGAAGCGAGCCATCTCTGATGAGTCACCTGTGACACCCAATTGAAATAGCATCGCCTTGGCTGAGTGCTCCGGTTTCCACAGATTAACTTGGTCTGGTTACAACGGCTGCTCAGGATCTTTAATTCCCACTCAATGCCTTGCTTTTCTCGAGCACCCAGAGAACACCTGTTCCACCTTCAAAAGCACAAAAACATTATAAAGGGATTCAACATGCTTTCCTTTTTGCTTCCGGGGGTTGTGGTACTAAGTAGTCTGAGATTTCCTTTGAAGAAAATACTGGAAAGTGCCCTGAGCCTGTAGCCAGGGACAATAGTTGAATTTCTGTCTCTTTACTTCTTAATGTGGGACCTCAGATATGACCCTTTAATTCTCGAACACTTAGCTCCTTCACATGTAATGTGTGAATAATAATTCCTATTCTATCTGCCTTACAGGCTGCAAGCCTTTTGAAAGAAAGCAGAAATTTTACTGTTAACATGTTTTGATTTTTTTGTCTTGTGTTTCTAGCGTCTAACAGGGTGCCTGACACATTATAGATACTTAATATTTTGAAAATAAATATAAGACACAAATGAGCTAACATTGGGAATGCTATTTCTAGACATTTAAAATGTAAGGCAGTTTTTAATCAGTGAATGAGAAGGATTTTTTAGTAGAGATATAGTTAGTCCATGAGCATAGATAGCTTTTCAAAGACTGAAAAGATCAGTTTAATTTCTTGATGAAGGATCTGGGAATTTAAGTTGTGACTGAGAAACAGAAAGAATGATGAAGAACAATCCAATTCTAACTACTAGGTTTGCTGAATAATTTAAAACTAAAAGTATTATCATTGTGTGCAGGTTAACAAGAATTGGTGTTTCCTTGTGGCTGGAATAAGGGGATGTTGATATGAACTTATAAATCATTGCTATGAAAACCCTATCTGCACACTTTTGCATGGATGAAATTGATTTAATTTTTGTTACTCAGAACTTTAAATTTCTGTTTTTTATGAGCCCAATGCTGTTACTTTCTACCTTACGGAAATAATGGGAGTTTCACCCACAATATTGACAGTATTAAGAAAAAAAACGGCATCAATCCTTAGGGTTTCTAGATTTAGCAAAAGAAATACAAGACACACAGAACTTGGGACATACTTATAATAAAATGTCACTTGTTATCTGAATCAAATTTAATTGGATATTCTATATTTTACCTGGCCGCCTCTTTAAATCTGTTAAAATAGGGGGAGAGGGTTGCTTGTGTTTTGTTTTTGATAGCCACCTAAGCCTTCAGAAATTGGTCTGCTTTTCTTTTTCATTTAAATCTCACCTAATTAACAAACAGACTTAGCAATATTGTTTAATTTTTTCAAAGTTTTCTGATTCTCTGATCCACAAGAATTTCTGAATTTGGAGGTGGGCAGAATACAAAGAACAAAAGCCAGTCTAAATATAAATAGGAAAAAGGGAAGATTTATAATTACAAGGTTGCCATTTATATGACACTGTGAACAGACTCCATTCTACTGGCCAAATGGCATTACATGGTAAAGAGTACATCATCAGAAATACACTTTTTAAAAATACAGAATAAGTGGGAAGTTGTAAAAATTGAGCCAATTGTCCCACACTATTCATTCTCAATGATCTGTAAGAATACAAAGGAGATTTTGTTTTGTGGTTGACACTAAATAGCCAAAGACTGCAGCTTTGTTTTCAAATAGCTCTAATTTGAAATTTAATAAGATCTTACTGCCAATCTAGAAAGGCAACAGCAAAAGTAAACCAGTTTTTTTCTTTATGCATTAAGTACTGTATTGTACTCTGGAGCAATTTTCTTCATATAGTTACAGTTTAAAGTAAGTTTTAGTAAGGATGGAAATTGAAAAAACAAACCAGAATATTTGAAGGACCTATATTTAGTTTAAATTAGACATTTAGAGCTTCATTATTTTAATACTGATTACCTAGGAACCAGAGGCAAAGAAGATTGCTATAACCATGGTTGCTTGCGAGAAGAAAAGTCTTCACATGTCAATTTTAACAAAGATGAAGGTTTATGAAAGGAGCAAATTTGAAAAATGAGAAAACTTCATAATTGCCTTTTTTTTTCTGCTTTCACTTTAAGAGAATGACTTTTAACAATTAATTAGCTGTGCCCAGGCTACTGCCAATAATAATACCATATACATGGTTAATCATATATATTAAAAATGGTTAATCATATATATAATTACACATGATATATATGTCATATATATATATAATTAACCATTAATATTTGTTAAGTTGATCATGCTTCACTATTCTACTGCAAGATTGAGTTATTGTACAAAACTGGAGACCCTGAATAGAATTACTCTACTAGACCCTTAAGTTATAACAATATTCAAACTTAGAATGATTGGGAAAGCCAAAGCCACTGTCAAAATGTGAGACATCAACGCCCTTCCTTGTATGAAGGAAAGCTTATGACCCAAATGGAACTAATAGAAGTAAACAATGATTATTGATTCTTTCTAACCTCAGTCATGATCCAAAAAATTTTTAAGCTTATGGAATTACTAAAATGCCTAAAGATAAGAAACATCAGTATCTTCAATGTGTGGACTTAGGAACTGAAATTCATGGAGAACAGGTATCAGGTATTAGGAAAGAAGTGTATTAAACACAGCAGAGAGAATGCGGACGATGAGGAGTGGGTGATACTTTAATCCCTAAAATAATCACGTATTTATAAAGGAAATATACTGGCATATCACAGTAATTTCAGAGAGATTTAATTTTTATTTCTGCTTGTTCTACCACAGGATTTCTTAGTCTCAGCACTATTCATATTTGCAGCCAGATAAATCTTTGTCTTCGGGTTTGAGGGGAGCTGTCCTGTATCAAATACTACTTAGCAAGCAGCATCCGTGGTCTCTACCCACCAGACACCAGTAGCTCCTCCCGCAAGATGTGACAACCAAACATGTCTCCAAAGACTGTCAAGTGTCCCTTAGGGGGAAAATCCCTTGAGAACCCTTGTTCTACAAAAAGCTCCTGTCTGTTCTGTTCTCCTCCACGCTTTCCCACTTTGTTAACAGCTCTATTATTGTTTACATCCATCTACTATGTTTATTATTTAAAACTGTTTTTTTTAACAATCCTTTTACATATCCATTGCAAGGACTTGAGTTAATCATTTGTTGTGTTTATAGCACAGTATTATCCTTGGCCCAGGAGCCCCATCTCTCGTGTCACATCCGTACTACTACCTCTACTCCCTGTTCTCTACTCCCACCCTCTCCTACTTCATACACAACCATTATAATGGTTCCATGTGGATCCCGGGGTGTAGATCTGTTCTTGTAAAATATGTATTGATGTTTTATGTGCCTTTGTGATTGATATAATGGTACGGTGCTTTGGATCTCTTCGGTTTCTTACTTAGTTCACTCTGTACTGTGTTTTTAAGGTCTATGTACATTGCTTTGTGTACATGTGGTCAGTTCTTTTTCCTCTTTACATCCTTACCAACTAGTTCACTGATATACGTTAAGTGCCAGATAAATGTTCACATAACTAATTGCGAAAGCGAATATATCAAATGGTGAATGGATGTAGTTGACAGAATAGGGCTGCCCAAAGATATCCATGTCATCATCCCCAGAAACTGTGAATGTATTACCTTAGAAAGCAAAAGAGACTTTGCAGATATGCTTCACTTAAGAATTTTGATAGGGAGATTATCCTGGATTACCCAGGTGGACCCAGGGCAATCAAGGGGTCCTGATAGAAGAAGGAAAAAGGGTTGAAGCCAAAAAGAGGAGATGTGATGACAGAAGCAGAGGATGGGTGATGTGCTTTGAAGATGAGTAAGGAAGCATGAGCCAAGGAATGCAGGTGGCCTCGAGAAGTTAGCAAAGGCAAGGTAATGGATTCCCCTCTAGAGCCTGCATGAGGAGGGCAGTCCTGCCAGCACTTTGGTTTTAGAATTTCTGACACCTAGGACTGTAAGGTAATTTGTGTTGTGTTCAGCCACAAAGCTTGTGGTAATTTGGTAGAGCAGCAATAGGAAAGTAATGCAGTGGATGAATTAATGCATGGATAAGTGTGCAAGGCTTTCCAACAGTTGAGCTTTTGGAAACAGCTCTCCTCTCTCTTCCTGGTCTCTCCATCAAGTGTTTAATATTAATAAACATTGAGAGAATCTCAAAATAAGAAGGACCTCAAATGAGTAATACTTTAAAGGGAAGACTTGTAAAGGGAAAATTGCAAGGGAAACAATCACCCCAAGTGTGTTAACTGGATGGTCAACCTGACTGCAGTGGGGGCTCACTGAATCATCTTATAAGAAGAGTGAGCTTCAATTTGGGCAGAACCAGCACAAGGGCTTGAATACCTGGAAGGAATGGTTCTTTGAGGCCGTCTGTGGAGATCAGCTGCTTTACTGGGTTTCAGTTTTAATAATAAACAGGTTATTCTGATAGAGATGTCAACCCTCATAGCTGTGACAGAAGGTTTTCTATGGATCTGGAACCAAAATTATAACATTCAGCACATTAGATGTGACACAGAGCCAGAGATGTCTGACTTTCAGTTCTCTTGTATGCCTGACTCAATCTGTAAGAAAGAAATGTATTCACTTAAATATAATAGTTTTGGCCAACTCTGTTATCATAATCCATGGAGAAGCAGCAGGTTTTAATGGATCTCACATCATTTCAAATATATGGCTATTTTTTTCCAACCATTTCTCAAGGTTGCTTTCTTAAAGCACATGTTGCCCTAACTTGTGGGTCATATGTCTCTACACACACAGGGACCTGGTATTCTGGTAAATCAGAGTGAAAAATCATTCTTTAAGAGGTAAATTATCATAATCGTCAAGAAGGCCAGGGTGTGAAATCAGACTACCCCAGTTCAAATTCTTGTTGAACCACTTTCTAGCTATGACCTAAAACAAACCAATGACTTCTTCATGCCTTTGTTTTCTTGGCTCTAAAATTGGGCTAATAGGAGTATTTACCTCAGAGGGAGGGTATAGCTCAGTGGTAGAGTGCATGCCTAGCATGCACTAGGTCCTGGATTCAGTCCCCAGTACCTCCATTAAAGTAAATAAATAAATAAACCTAGTTACCTCCCCCTAAAATTAAAAATAAAAGTAAAATGAAAGGAGTATTTAACTCAGAGAACTGTTATAAAGAATAAAGGAGATAATTTATGTAGATTTATGTAATTTACGCGAAGTCTTTAATCCATTTTCAGGCACAAAGACAGAACTCAGTGAATACCAGTTACTAGTAGTAGGACTCTGATAGTAAAGTGAAAATTCAGGTTAATTTTCCAGATAATTACTGCGATTAGTTTTGTATTCTTCATGGAATATTAACCAGTTTGCAGCTTAATCAGAGCTAAACTTGATCAGGCACCTGACATGCAGATTTTCCCAGCTCATTCCGGGGCAGAGGCTCACTGTCAGTGACCCCCAGGCTTCATAAGAGTAAGAGAAGAAGAACCAAGCCACCCATATAGGTGCTCTGAATCCAAGTATCTGTGCCGTTAAAACCAGCATGTGCGCCCTAGAATAGAGCAAAATATGCTGTGGTAACAAACAAGCCAATACTTCCAGTAGTGTAAGTCACCAAAATTTTATTTTTCACTCTTGCCTATGTCCAACCCAGTCCAGCAGGAATCTGTAATCAGTAATCTGATTACTCATTGTAGTCACTCAGAGACCCAGACTGATGGAGCAGCCACCGTCATAAATGGCGATGGTCGCCAAATCAGAAAGCAAGCCAGCATGTGGTGAATTGTGCGCTGGCTCTTAAAGTTTCCATGGGGAGAGACATACATCACTTTCATTCCCATTTCATTGACCAATAAAGTCATGTGGCCACTCCTAACTGCAAATAGGACGGGAAGTTCAGTTCTACCGCTCTCAGAAGGAGGAAGCCCAGAAATATTTAGGAATCAGTGTCAATAACAAACATACCATACAAGGATTAGACATTTTTAGTGATGCAAGAATAAACAAAATCTAGAACCTACTCTCAGTGACCTGGCAGTTAAGAAGCTATCTGTGCATAAGCACATGTGACTTTAAAGTTAACCAGCAATTGCTAAAGTTTCTTTACGCCAGTCACATGGGAAGAGTAAACCAAGGCCACCTATTGCCTGGATGCTCCACCAGGATGAATTTGACCCCCAGGGGATATTTTTGGTTGTTACATTTTATAGTGTGGATGTTGCTACTGGCACCTGGCGCTTAGAGGCCAGGGAGGCTGCTAAATATCCTGTAATTCGCAGGACAGCTCCCCACAGAAAATAATTATCTGACCCCACTATCAGTAGTGCTTGGGTTGAGAAACTCTGGGTCATTGTAATTTTTACTTTGTCGCACATACTCCTAAATCCACTGAAATGAAAATTGTGCCTTTGAAGTATCTGCAGTTGAGACTGTGTACACGAATCTCGTGCCAGGAAGCCTGAGTGTGCTCCACCATCAAACATTTTATGCTCAGGTATACGGTTCTTTTATTTGGAAGAGTGCATCTGGTATATCCATTTTGAGATGCACATAGGAGAGTTAACTGTGTTTTCAGGTTTTTTTCAAAAAGACTTTGAAATTCAAACTTAAAACAATGCTCTTCAAAACTAACAGTACCACAAATATATTTGACATCTTGATTAAACAAGGTTTAGTTCCAATGGGGGAAGAAAAATCATGGCGTGACATAATTAGATGCTGACCATGTATATTAAGATGAGGGCTATGCTGAGAACTTCTTGCCTGGAATACCTTTGTCTAAGAAGAGTCTACTATGATAAGAGCAGTCAGGAAATGATCAATGGTTAGTGACCAAGGAAAGGGGTGTGGTAAATCTCAGTGGTATTAATTGAGTTTGTGAGACAAACTTTGTCAGACATGAATGCAGAGGAAAGAGAGGTATGGGGAAGGAATTTGTTATAATATTTCAAGGTTAGAAGCTATAAGTAAACTACAGTGAGGGCATTTTGATCTTCCAGCATCAACTTGTGTTTTCTTTTAAAGCTGGCAAGATGGCAAGTTTTATCTCATAGTCTAGGCCCTAAGCCTGAGGCTTGCAGAATGTCTCCAGGAGGAATGAGGTGATGCCTGGCAGAAGGATATCTGTGTGTTGTTAATCTGTGAATCAGAAAGCAACCCCAGGCCCAGCAGTATGTTAATCCTGACACAGAGAGGGAGCCAAGACAATCATTTACAAGAATGCACCCAGCTTGGGGTCTCAGAAACAGTTTAAGGAAGCTTCAAGTATGTTAGGAATGTACCAAATCAATAAATAGCTGATTTTTCCACCCTCAGGGGGTTGAAGCCTGCAGTGTAAATATAATCAAACGCTTTCTTAATTACTCAGGCTACAAAGGGTCAAAGGAGCATGCCTAAACTCAGTTTGGAATTCTTTCATTTCCTGGGATCCTGCAGTCAGAGGGGAAATTGAATTGCTGTGCAAATTCTTCACTAAGAAGTTGGCCCCTTTCACACCTGTCCTTGGTTTCTTCCTTTTATCCTCAGAGTTCTTCTCATTAAGTAAATGTTTTTGTTCTAAGAGAAGACGGGTTCAAGTCTCTAGGAGTGAAGGGCCATAATTCCTGCAACTTATTTTTCAAATAGTTTGGCATAAATAAAAAGTATAAAAGTATACACACACAGGACTAAAGCAAAAGTGGCAAAATGTTAACCTTTTGGTGCATCGAAGTGAAGAGTTTCTGGGAATTTATTCTTCTACTCTTACAGCTTTACACTTTTTCAAATAAAGTATAAACAAGCAAACAAAGAAACCAAAAGTTTCCTTAAAGAAAATGTAGTAGAAGTAAAATTGTAGCCTGAGTCATTAGGAAAGAGTATTTGGATATGATGGAATGCATTATTTAAATCTTTGTTAAATGAAGGGGATGATTGCTTCTCTCCTCAGGGTGTTTTTCCATCAGTGATGATGGATGATTCCAGATTTAGCCACACAATGTCAACTGATACTTCTTCTTCCAAAAAAAAAAAAAAAGAAGGAGGGGCATAATTAGGATGATGACAATAAAGGTATGCTTTTTTAATAATGATTTAGTGTGAGTTGACTTGGATTCATCAGGACTGGGCTCTAAACTGCTTGGCTAACTAGTCCCAGATGGTGCTGAGAGAAAAAGTGCTTAATTAGCACTCAGTGCTTATGAGACCTAACAAGTCATTGTTGTGGATTGTACCTTAGACCTGCTTGTTGATTGCTGTTACGGACTGAACTGTGTCTTCCCAAAATTCCTGTGTCAAAGCCCTTCCCCCCAGTATGATGCTATGTGGAGATGGGGCCTTTGGGAGGTAATCAGGTTTGGATGGGTTCATGAGAGTGGTACTCTCGTGATGGATGCCTTTATAAAAAGACACACTAGAGAACTTTCTCTCTCCCCTCGCTCCCCCTATTTAAGGACACAGTGACAATGCAAATAAATTCAAAATAATATATAAGTGATAGCACATGCTTATAATTATTCAAAATAACATATGTTACTAATGTGAATGAATATCTGTAGACTTCAGTAATAAAAGAAAGTTAAAACTAAAACTATTATATTACCTGGGGGGAGTGGTGACTTGCATAGAATATTGCACATGTACACACATGCATATCAGTTAGCTAGTAGAGAAAGGCAGAAACAGTTTCATCTTTTGACTCTTTTGCCATATTACCAAGAAGATGGTGCTAAATAAAATTACAATATAAATTAAAGTCAAACCACAAGATTTTAACACTTTCAGTTTCAAAAAAACATAACACAGTTTGGCTACATAGAAAGAATAACATTATATGCTAAGTCCCATAAGAAGGCTCAATATCTTCATGTTATTCTAATTTTCAATTCTCTGCTGATTTCTTTTACTAGAGAAAAAAAAAAGGATTGTTAAAGGTAGTAGCACTAAACATCTTTCAAAAACAATGGAGAAAATACCTAAATGACTTCTTAAGATGATTTTTGTTATTGTAAGATTCTCCATTTATGACTGAAGTTGTTTTCATGTTATGTTTTGTGTCACACTGAACAATGCAACTTACCAGTGTATCTTCCAACCTAGTTTCAACCTTCCCAAAGCTGCTATTCTCTAAAGCTGCTATTAAATTGGTCCTGACTGTACGTAAAGGATAGTGGTCCAAAATGGATGGGTAGATTAGGATATTGTTGACTGAAAAAAATGTGCAATGTGAGGGTTGTGAGTTAAGTTTTATGTGGGCCAAAATAAGGACTATAGCCCAGAAGAAAGCCTCTGGATAGCTCCAAAGAGGTAGGGAAGAAGGTCAGTATATATGTAATTTTGGTGAAGGTGGGTATATGAGTCAAGCACACATTTTGGCAGAAGGTTGCTGTTAGTCACAAGGAGCAGATGTCTCTGTTAATGATTTTAGTGCTTTTCTGGATATGAGGAGGTGCAAACATTTGGGCTCATAAAATCTTCTCCTGGAAAATATCTAGCTATCTGAAGGCCTGGTCTGCCAGTTTTTCCCAGAGCATAGAGTGCCTCATCCCTGATCTCTGCCCTGAACTCCTTTCAGGGTGTGTTGAAGGTCAGTGACTACACTAGCCAGTGACTTTGTCCTTTTAGAGGCAGATGGTGAGTGACAATTTTTCATCCACAATATGAAACTTCTATTGGATTTTCACTTGCCATACAGCCTAATCAAAGGATTCAGTGAATTTAGGCATAGATTAAAACAAGAACTTTAAACAGTTTAAACTTTAAATTGAAATATTCTCTCCTATTTTGGCATATTTTGTTACCGAATATTCCCAATGTTTTACCTGACTGAAATATATACATTAATTGTGTGTATGTGTGTGTGTGTGTGTGTGTGTGTGTGTGTGTGTATGGTATGTATATTGAATGCTTGAATAGATTTTTAGCAAATACATTTTTAATAAATTTGATTGATACATCTTTTGGCCATATTTGTGGGTACATACTAATTAAGAATTATTTTATCTTTCTAGAAGATTCAAGCTTTTTCATTACAAAGTGACATTCCTTATTTTAGTAATGCCTTTCATCTTAAAGTCTATTTTGTTAGATATTAATACAGTCACACAAGTTTCTTTTCAACTAGTGTTTACATGGTCTAACTTTTTCCTCCTTTTACTTTCAACCTTACTGTATCCTTACATTTAAGTTGGCACATATTTTTAATAGAAATAGGACATTTAAAAATATTTAAAGTTTTTTCTTAATTTTTAATTTTTTTGAGTGGGTAAGTAGTTAGGTTTTTTAAACTATTTTTATTTTAATGGAGGTACTGGGGATTGAACCCAGGACCTTGTTTATGCTGAACAGGCACTCTACCCCTGAGCCAAATCCTTACCCCCCTAAAATATTTTTAAAATTTAGATTAATATAATATTCAAGTCTTTATTTTTATGTTTTAATTAAAATATAATTTATATATAATTTTGTATAAAATGTTAATATTTTAATAATCTGAAAAACTTTAACTTAGAACAGTTTACTTCTTCTAGATCTACTGTGATGACTAGGGAGTGCTACTGACATCTAGTAGGTGAAAGCCAGGGATGCTGCTAAATATCCTACTGTAAGCAGATCAGGTAGAGGGGGTCCTGAAGCAAAAGAACCAGATACAGCTTTCTGACATAAGAGGAGCCATTTTAGGCCTAAGCCATTTTGTGTTCCAAGCCTGGCCACAACGATTGTCCTTGAACAGGTCTCAGCAGTAATGGTCTTATAGGGAACAAAGGCAAAGGAAATAACAACAGCAAAGATAATAAATCAGATAATAAAAACTCCCAGTTTTATTTCAATGGTAAATATTAGCCTGAAGCAGTTTCTTGAGGTGTTTTGCACAATTTAAACCTCCCTCGGGTAGCAGATCAGCTGGAACCTAAGGGATGATGATATTAACCTTTTCTAACCCTCATGACTTCAGTCAACTAAAGCTTGGACCCTGTGAGCCTTGGCCCCAATTCTATGCTGAATTCTTCTCTGCTCCAGTCCCTTCATAAATATGCATATGCCCCTAAATTAAAACTGTCTCAATTTTGCTGTTTGGGGAGACCCTGCTTTGGAAAAGATACCCGGTATTCTCCTTACTTTCTGCAGGTAATAAGGAAGTAAGCTTGGTTGTGTCTTTTGGCTTGACACCTACCAAGAGGCAAACCCTGTTTTCAAGTAACACTGCCATGCTCAGGATGGCCTACCACAACAAAGAGCTATCTGGCCCAAATGTCAAAAGTGCTGAGACTGAGAAACTCCGGATTAGAGAGCATTAGTTGATCTGGCAAGTTGCTAAGTAGAGATTTAAGGGAGCTTCTATTATATGTTTGTTAGAATTAAGTTAGGTCAAACTCTAAAGGAAGTCAAGAGTTGGAAATTGTTAAGGTACCTAAGAAAGCCAATTAATTCATACTTCACTCTCCTGTGGATCCTAAACCAACTGGGAATTTGGCATAGAAAGTAGACAGGGATCAGTGTACCAACTTTGTATCTGGCCACGCCTGATTGGAGAGCATTAACATGGACAAATAGCCAGAGGGGAATTCTGAATGCTTCCCCTCAAATCTGGGGGTAGAGCGCCAGCACAAGAGAAATCCAGGGAGATGGAGAGACTGCAGCCACAGGAGCAATGTTGAACTCATCAATGTCTTTTAGTGAAGAAACATAGACCATGGATGTCAGAGTGTTCATCCTCCCATTGCCAATCAGTTCTTTTCTCTTCCCATGTGAAGTATGGAAGAGGTGATAGTTTCAGCCTTTCCAACAGGGTAAAATTTCTATTTTATTGGCTTGAAACACTATGGAAAGAGGACAAGGTTGGTCTCCTTCAATCATGGTGGAAAGAGCACCTTACCTGTAGGAGTTTCATTCTTTTTCCTCTCTCTTCTAACTTTACAGAGTACAGGTGATTTGAACAAGTCACGGTCTTCTAGACCTCAGTTTCCTCAAATACATAATGATCCAGATTTGTCAGAAGAACGAGGTTCTGACCCAGATAATCTATAGAGATTTCTTAAAATCTTAAGAACGTTAGGACACATTGATGTTTTAAAGACAGCACAAAACATATGCACTTATGAATCCCTGACCATGAGGTCAAGTCTTCTGAAAGATTAGAAGCTGGGTGTGGAAAAAGCTCTTTGAATGGGAAAGGTGTGAGTATTTTAGGGCACGATCCCAAGCTCTTCTGGGCGCAACGTCCTCCTTGGCCTCAGCAGTAGCTTACCTGTAATTTGGATTTCCTCCAATTTTCTTTGTTGGCTTGGGCGCTGTGATAGTTCTGACCGTTTTTTCTTCTTTTCTTTGCACCTTCTGTCAATTGTAATTCTCAAAGGTTTTCTTTGAAACGGCTTCAGGATTTTTGACAGTCACCAAATACATTTCTGTAATTGGTTCTTTCTGAGAGTGGGAGTATTAAATTTACAGGATTTGGGATCAGAGACAGGAATTTTAGTCATGATTCAGCCTCTTGCTGGCCTAGTGATGGAAGGAAAATCATTGATGCATCTGAGCCTTCACTGTTTTATCTGTAAAATAAGAATTTAAGAAGTATTTAACTCTCAAGGCTCTTATGAATGTAATGTGTGTGAAATCGCCTGTAAAACTGGAAGCATGTGCAGATGCTAGGAGGTGTTATTAATTTATCACCGTGCGGCCTTTTTCTGGGACATTAGAGAGTCTTCTTTGCTTTAAGGAATAAACATCCAGGAAAGAAAGTGCCTTTTTACTCAATAATTAGGTGTATGACTGAAGAATACATGGGGGTCTCTTTGTGCTGATTCAAATAACCAGCTATGTTTGCCTGACTTATTCAGATGTGTTCCTAGGGGTCCCACCTCAGAATCACCTTCTGAGTGCAGAGAGGAACCCCTGGATCTAACTTTTCTGTGCACGGAGTGGTAAACCCAAGCCCTGAGGACCTTATTTGATTAGGGGCCTCTTTCTAAATCAAAGTGGCTTCTGACAGTGTGATTTAATGTTACAGAAATGCTCAGTCATAATATTCCATCTCTTTTAAATCTCAGCTTCAGAACCTGTCATTAGAAGGAAAGACATGAAAATATGTTTATCCAAAAAGCTTTCTTCTTCTTGCTTGCTTGTTAGATAACTGCCACAGATCAAAAACAGAACTAAGGAAAGTCAACATTGCAGTTTAGCTAGAGTTTCTAATGCAGATTTCTCAGAAGTCACTTTCTGATCCAGCAGAATTCTAGGACATCTCCATAGGCTGGGCTGAAAGGTGGACCCTTCCTCGGAGCAGTCTCTCTGTTTGCACTGTGGGACTTAACTGGTTGCCTGGCGATACTGATCACAAGAAATCACCATTGCTGCTCTCTCTTCAAAGTTCTATCCTCCCCTCCCCCACCCAGGAATTTGGCAAGATGTGCTTGAAGAGTCGTAAGACTATTCTCTTTGACTCAGTATTTCTGCTTTGGGAATTTGTCCTAAGGAAGCAATGAAAAACATGGGCAAAGCTCTGTGACCCTAAATACTCACTCCCACTTGATTTATAATATCAAATGACTGGGAAAAGCATTCACGTCCACCTTTAGAAAAACGATTAAGTCAGTTGTGATATATGCGTGTAATGGAACATTGTACAACCAATGAACATTACATAAAGGTTATCTTAAAAAATGGAAATGCTGATTATATATCGTTGAGTGGAAAAGTAGAATTTGGAGATATCAGTGCACTCTGATTATAACTATGGGAAAACATGTCTGAGAAAAAAAGACTGTGAAGAATGATCTAGACCTATTCCAAATGTGTGGAATTAATCAGATAATTAAGAAGAACCTCACAACCATGAGGAATGATTAAAGAAGGCAGCTGACACATCCTAACAAATAAAAGGAAATTTCCCAAAGACATAAAAGAAAAAAAGCATGATGGTAATTGGGATGTGATAGCATTATTTTATGGATTTAGAATGAGGAAAGCATGCTCTGTTTTACATCTAGCTTTGAAGAAGCAAATAGCTCTAGGTAAATGAACGTCCTGGGTGGGCATAACTGTCCAGCAATGCTGTGAGCAGATTCATTCACGTCCTCAGAGTACAAAAGGCAGGAGAGGGTTACGGCAGAAAGCCTTACTGGGGCGTTCAGAGACCTGGGTCCTTGCTCGTACTCAGACAGCTCAGCAACCACCCCCATAAGTCTGCATCTATCTGAACAATTCTCTGAACTGGGGACTGTGTTATCTCCAGTGCCTTTCCCAGCTCTGCTCTTGCATTCATTCCTTCAAAAAATTTTTATTGAGCCCCCCCCCCCCACTGCATTCCAGGCACTGCTTTAGGTACTTGTGGAGGTAAAGCACGGAATAAAGTAAAATAGTATCAGAGTAGGTCATAGTTCCTAATCCTCAAATAAGCATTTGAACCGTATTTTAGGGATGGGGTAGGAGCAGGGCAACAGGAGAAAGGCTTTGATTTGACACTGTCTTTACAAATAGGTACATGAAATATACTTCAAAAAAAATTACCACTCCCTTTACTAAGACTGTCAAAAGAAACATCATCTTTCTGTCCATTAGTGCTGATACTATGTTCAGGAAAAAGCAGTTACAGAACTCTGGTCTCTGCTTAGGAGAATTCTTGTTCTAAGGATTCAAATGAGATAACGAATATGAAAAATGGGTGGTATGATGGTCTAGTTGGGAGATAAACACCCTGTGTCTTGAATTTAGGTCCTTTGTTATATATTCTATCCCTTTCCTATTATCATTGTTTTCATGTTCACTCCCCAAATGGACAAGAGTGTAATTCTAACATTCTCAAATTACCTTCTCAAAAGAGGGAGTGAAGAATGTTCACAGTCTGGCCAAGACTTCCCACTAGGTGCAAAAACCCAAGCCTTTATTTAATGTTGACATAAAACTAGACTTAGACACCCACTAGTCAAATACCCTAATGTAAACTTTACCAGGGACAGGCTCAGTGCTTTAAGTCAGTCTGTAAGTTTTAGAATTCTAACATAGTTTCCTTTTCTTCATCTATTACTGAGTTCTTCTGTATTCCTAGACCTTCTCTTAGTAAAAACAGGTAACACCTACCAGACATTTGCTACGTGCCAGGAACTTTGCAAAGTACCTAATACATATTAATATATTTTTTGGTTTGTGTGTGTGTGTGTTTAAGATTCACAGCTTCGTTTTTTTAATCGAGGTACTGGGGAATGATTTTTTTCAATGGAGGTGTTGGAGACTGAACCCAGGACCTCACCCATGCTAAGCATGCAGTCTACCACGGAGCTATACCCACTCCTCCCCCCAGTATGTAATTTTTAATCTTCACCAAAACACTATTAGATAGGCACTGTTGAATAGATGAGCAATTAAGAAGTAGCTAAAGGTGACATAGTCATTGTAATAGGGAACATACACAGTAAGATAGCAATGTATGTAATTTTGAAATTATGTCACTTAAAAGTATAAGCTTTCACTTACTGTACAACATCTGAAATCATGACCATCAGTCCTGTAGTGGATGGCAGTGAGGGGCAGGGGTGGTGCTTCACTGCCAAGATCCCTGCTTCAGGACTTAATTCACCCACCTGCTGGGAGTGAAGTGGGCTGACAGGCCTCAGGTCAGTGTCTTTCTGGAGGTTCTGAGATTCTTCAGAACTTCCAGTAAAATTAACACCATCTCTAAAATAAATGCTTCTTTGGCCACTTAACACTATGTTGGAAGGGGGCAGGGTATAGCACAGTGGCAGTGTGCATGTTTATCATGCACAAGGTCCTGGGTTCAATCCCCAGTGCCTCCATTAAAAACAAACAAAAAACCACTATATTGCACTAAGAGCATTGTACACTTAACTTGTTTCTGCTCCCATGCTAGGAGCTCCTTGATACTAGGAGCTAAATCCAATTCATTTCTCAATTCCTGAAGAGCGTGTAAGAGACATAAGAATATATGTTACATCAGAGAATGGCTATGCGGATTGTCAGCAGCCTTAAGTGAACAGGCCTAGGGGCCCAGACCAAAGTTCACAGTAGCTTGCACCTGGAAAGAGGTAAATGTACACACGTGCCAGTAGCGTAAACACTACGCATGCGCCAGTAGCGTGACTCCGCATTATGAACAATACGCATGCGCGGGCCGAATATATATAAGCGGGACAAGTGCGCCACGCTGGGAACGCGCCATCTTGTTAAACGGGAAGGGAGTGCTGAGCGCCGCGGTTGCAGCCGCCTGCCGCTCGCGCCATCTTGTTGAACTAGAATAAAGTGCTGTTTGGCTCCTTGTCGGCCCCTCGCGCAGTCTGCTTCGCAGTAGGGCGGCTTCTCGCACATTTTTCCTGTTGGGCAGCTCACCTCGAATCCCTCTTCAGCCCCCCTCGGCTGACTTGGACGAATGGAAGAGATTTTTAAACTGAACTTTAAAGAAGGTAGGATTTTGAGATGGAGAGGATATGCCAAGCAAAGTGAATGATAATATTAATTATTAAGAATAAGGATATCTGGTGAATTCTTCCTCTGTATCAGACAGTATGGCATCTCATTCTCATAAATATCTATGGAGAGAAGTTACTGTACTTGTTTTTCACACTAGAAAAGAAGACTAGGCTCAGAAGGATGAAACCAGGTGCCCAAGGTTACACAGCTGGTCAGTGGCAGAGGCGGGTTTAATCACATTTATATGAGTCCATAGTAAGAGACGTGGATATTGAAGAGAGGGGAGAAATTACAGCGTGTGCCTGCAAAAGCCCCAGGTCAACTGATTTAGAGGAAGCACAGAGGGCGTGAAGAGAGTTTTAATAATAATATGACGATAATAATGGCTGTTCTTTGTTTTATCAACCCCTCCCATTCCCTGTCCCACTTGATGGCGGTAATATCCACAGCTGACATTTATTGAGTACGTTACTCACAAAGCACCATACCAATTCCTTTTCCTGGATCATCTATCTCATTTACTCCTTATAACGACCCTTTAAAGAGGTACTCTTATTTTCATTTTTGAAAGAAAAGAAATGAAGCTTGGGTGGCTGCTGAAGCTTGATTCCTAGAAGAACATCTTCCCGCTTTGTGAACACCACCTCAGAAGATGATCACAACAGCATCCCAACATGCACTGCTTCTTCACGCCATGGACCAGCCAGTTAAGCGTTTCAGCTGAAACCCGATTCCAGCCATCAGCGCTTCCTCCCGAGAGTCGGCATTTGTAAGTAATCAGCCTTTTGGGAGGAGAGGCAGGTGGGTGACCAGCCTCTGGGCGTGTTTCTCTTAGTGATGTGCGGCTGTATCGCGACAGGTGACCCGCTAGAGTGAAGAACAGGGTCGTCCAGCCAAGTCCCTTAAATGCAGGCTTAATCCCATCAGTCAATACAATGCAGTGACAGTTTCAAAAAGTGGTGTTTAGCTCATAGAAGTTTTCCCTTAATGAAGAGAGGCCGCTGTTGGAACTCAGGTCCGCCTAAAAGCTTCCCTTTGAGACTAAAGAGAAGGTGAGGGTGAGAGCAGCCCAGATCTCGGCTCCAGGCAGAGCCGTCGGGAGAGCCTGGACGCCTAACCAACCCTCTTCTGCCATCTAGCGCTGCTCGCAATGAGAGGTCGCGCTGCTTCTGAAGTCCTGAGCATTTCCTCTTCTGAGGGCTCGGAACCTAGTTGTCTTGTGAGATATATTCTTTGCGTTATACTAAGGGTTCGTCATCTCCAGGTGTTTTGGGCTTCTTTTGAAATTTGGCAACATCTTGATCTTTGGGGAAATGAGTTTTGATACTCCACATCGTCAAGGAATAAAACTAAACCAAGGTGGATTTCAGATAGATTTGTATGAATATGAACTTACTGAAATCAGCTTCAATTTCGGAGTCCGCCCTTTGACAATATAGTGTAGGCTCCTTTAGTATAATCTCTCCTGTGCTCCCTGACAGCTGAGACATTAGTCCTTTTATGCAATAAGTATTAGGAGTGACAAAAATGAAATCAGAAAGCTCCAGAGCAATTTTTGAACTTTGGCCTTCAATCTTAGACCTCAGACTTAGTGAACGTTTTGAGGAAAAATATGATGCTCTGTGCTTTAGAACTTCCTTGGGAGAAAAAAAAAAGAGGATATAGCCATTGTTCTTGTGTACAGATTCAGAAAAGCCCCTAACCTCCCATTTCTATCTTAACTGGAGTCTCCTCTCGTTTCTGAGCATTGTGTGTGTTATTTAAGTTTTAGATTTATTTCCTTGACCTACAAGCTTTTCAAAGGAAAGGGTTTATCTCTGTATGATTACTATTATATATTTATATTTATTTAGGAAGCATGCCTATAAATTTACAAATATTTTGAATCTGAACAGCAAAGGCACTATATAATTCCTTATATTTGAATCCTTTTTTTCAAGGTCATCTAAACTGGTTCAGTTTACTTACTATTGTAATGAACTATCTTATGCACAAACTTCAATTTACAGTAGCTTTGAAGAGAAGTGATCTTTGGCACTTTCAACTCATTTTCCTATGTTGGCTGTAAATTCTTTAAGCTATGCTAGTGCTTTTTCTGGTTACCCCAAGACAGCACAATGGGTTTGACAGGCTGGTTGAAACAGAAAGCCCTGATGGGCTATTGATCTTCTAATGTTAACAAGTGTCACTTCTTACAAGTGGAAACAATTTTATTGAACAACTTAGTTGAAACAGATGGTTATCTGTACTTTGATGGGGGTGGGGTGGGGAAGAAAAGCATCCCAAGTTATTAAAATATGAGATTGGAGAAAGTTTAAAAATCACATGCAGATGTCTCCAAAAACTTAATCTAAAAATGATAGCTTTTACAGAGTCTAATAGGGCCAACAGCAGTTGCAGTTTCAAGAATTGAGGCAGGTTATGCTAAGTACTACATAAATAACTACAGCTGAAACAAGTCAGTCTTCCATGTCAGGGGATCTTATCCTATAGTTTCTCTTCCTATGGATATTGTCATTTTATATTAGGTGCATATTATATCTATAAAAACTAATTTTAAATTTATAAGCATATTGAAAGTAAATTAGTTATAGGGCCATTTAATACATTTGTATTAGAAGACAAGTGTGTATGTGAATTTATTGGGGGTTTATTTCTCTTTTACATAGTATGTGTTCGTCTGTTTGCTATGGGATTATATCACATTGGCTCAATTCAGCATGGCTCTAAAGAAACAACCTCAAAATAAATGATGATGATAATAGTAAGACGTTTACTAGGCACACAGCACTCTGCAACAGTATCTGTGCACATTATCTAATTTAATGTGTGCTGAATCCCATGAGGTGGTACTGTTGTTCTCCACTTGACAGATGCAGATTGAGGCTTCTTTGCCTTAAGTACTTGCAGGTGGTCATGAAACTCCTCTAAATGATGGAGATGTATTTAGTCCCGGGACATTCTAGCTGCTTATGCTGTTCTCTTTCGTTTGACTTGACTTTTTACCTTGGTTAGTAACTCAGTTAATTAGAGCAGGTGATAATGAAGCCAGTCACTGGTTGGATCCTTAACTACTTGTTTTCTCTGTTACCATAATTTCATAAAGACATTGAGTTCTGTTCTTGAGAGAATTAGAATGTGGCCATCACTGGCTCGGTATTTCCTCAGGCAACCATCAACTCCCTGGATGAGATGGGGCTGGGTCCTTCCTGACTTCAGTCCCTCGGGTTACCTCCTTGGCCCCTGAGGTCATTTGCTTTGTGACCCCTGCTTTATTCCAAATCCTCCAGAAAAAGAAGTTAACTAAGCAGTAGAGATTTCTATGTGGGAAGTTTCTAATGTGTTAAAATATGGTATCTAACACATTTAGTTGTTCAGGTGATTTGTTCTTTTACTTACTGTTTTAAAATAGTTAAAAAGATATAAGATAAATTTTTTAGATGTTCATGGAATGCCTGAAGCACATGTGTGAACTCTAAAACTTGGATTCAGAACTGCTTTGAGATATATAGTAAAATCCTCCCTCCCACCCTTTAGTAAAGCAGACAATTTGAAGTGTTTGATTTGTACTCAGTATACAGGGGAAATAGGGAAACGCAGACACATGTGTGGACCCTCCTATACACACCCCTACCCCCACCATAGGCTGCACTCCAGTCCTGACTCTGCTACTGATTTGAAGTAGGACCTTAAACCACCTGAATTTTCTCATCAATATAATAGAATTTGGTTTAAGTTATTTCTTTGAAGTTCCCTTCCTACAACAAGATGCTATTATTCTGAAGTTTATTATGACATCTGTTTTTGTTTTTTCTTTCCATCTCAAGAAGAAAAGGCAGCAAGATTCTTTTCCTCATCAGAATTTTAGATTATCAGCAAAATGCTAAACCTTCTTCCAGGGAAGGTCATATGAAAATGAACTATAATAAATTCAGATGCTCAGAGTTAACTCTACAGGGTTTAGAAAAGCACCATCAGTACCTGAAGAGATGTAAGAATGAGTATGGTTGTCATTTTTCATAATGTCACATGCAAGATTAAGTCTTCTACTTAATGTCTTAAAAATTTAGTTAAAAGAAAACCCTAGAGGAAATTGAATATGCATGAACATTTCCAATGAAGATTAATATTTTATTTTATCCAACAACCTTGGTAAGCAAAAAAAGTGTTATTCTATAAACTGCTAACAATTGCCTTAACTGCATTAGCTTTGGTCAAATTTATATTGATTTTATAGACCTAAATTTTAATACCATAAACTTGGCTTTCTTATACCTAAGAGGAAATAGCTCAGAGTGTATATACTTTATTCTTTCCTCTCTGTGAGCTTTATTGTTTTGAATATAAAATCTAGTTTTCCCTAAGGCAATGAAAATGTTATTCTCTTTTTAATGTTTTAAATTGTAAGGAAATTGGATGAACACTGAGAACAGGCTAGGAACCTGATAACAAAATTCAGTATACACTTATTCTCAATAGAGATAATTTCTTCATTAACTAAGAAAATTATTTCAACTTTTGTTTTGAAGTGGATATTTTTTATTAAATAACTTCTTAAATATAATAGAGGAAAAGAGTTTTTCACTGTCAGACTTTTGTGACTAGTATTATGTGAGTGGAAAATAAGGAGAGACTGCAAATAAGGGAGGAAACAGAATGGTTTGAATACCTATAAGTTGTCGGGTCTTTCCCAGACATTATTCCAGTTAGTCTTAAGAAGAATTCTCTATAGTGGGTGTCACAATTCCTATTTTGCTAAAAATAAGCATGGTAAAAATATGGTCCCAAGCTCGCTGCTAGGCAGGATCTGATCAGGTTTGTCTGGATCCAAGTCTTGAAAGCTTTCTGTTTCACCATTTTGAAAGAAATATTTTTGTGCAAATATTATTTCCAGTCTGTCTTCCCCACTAGACAGTGAGGTCCTTGAGAGCAGAGTTAGAATTGTCCTTGTTCACTGCCCTCTTCTCTGTCCCAGCACGCTTCCTGACTCCTGAGTAAGTGCTCAAATAATGAGTTGAATGAACAAACCAGTGAAGCCGGGATCTAGAAACATAAATAAGCATACACACTTACTTCACTTTCTAAATTTTGAAACACTTATTTTTCAGCCATGAGTCTCTTTACTAGAGAGGGTGACTGTAGATATCTGGCGTTGAGTTCAGGATGGATTTTAGTGAACATATTGAGAGGAATATGTGACTAGTGTTTAACATAATTATCTTCCTTTTAGATACTGGATTTTAAAAATGAAATAGCAAAATGTATTAAAACATTCTTTATGGAAAACGTTTATAAATAAGACCTGTTCTGATTGGATCTCTTCAATCTGACTCCTAATAAAGTAATTTGCAACAGAATGTCTTCTCAGAATGAAGCATTAACTATGTGGTAATAGTTTTGTTGGCATCACCCCTAAAACCAATTGCTTTGTTTAGCTGTACTGAACAAAATCAGTTAGTGGAGAAGTTTGCTCACCATCCTGAATGTACTTATTTTATAATCATTGCATGTATGTCAGTACCTTTGGATCAGAAGCTGTGTTCCTTATACAAAGGTTCCTGAACTCCCTTTGGATAAAATACTGTGACATTTTCCTTCATATATTTCAAACTCATTCATTTTATGGTAATTAGCTTAGGGACTTAGTGTCTTAGTAGAAATGTCTGTTTTGTATCTGGTTACTTTTAAGAAGATTCTTGAAATCAACTGATTAAATATATGCCAGATTAAAATGATCCTCTTGGATTCTCTTATTCTTTAAGTACAAAATAACTTTACAAATCATCACCTTAAATTTCTTCCATAAATCTTGTTTTGTGGTCAACAGTGTTTCCTGTTTCTAACTACTGGACTACTGTTCATAAACTTCTGAAATTGACAATCCTGCTTTTTTCTGAGAACTGTTGGTTTCTATTTCATGCTTAATGCAATCAGTGGGAAGATCACTGAATTTTGAATATGATATCCTCGTAATAATTACATTTTAGTGTTTCAGTTTGACATTAATTAGCTTTGCAGTGCTGTAGTATTTCATACAAATGTACACAGAGAAAACAAAGAATTTTGTTAAAGCCATGGGTCATGTTATGTTGAGGAGAGTAAATAAATTTTACTCCAACTCTCAGAAGGAGATAATTTTATTCCACATCTTTTAAGTGAGTTCTTACTAATACTATCCGCTTTGTATTTCTAGCATGTAGCTGTTAAAATACTTTGTCTCATTTTCCTTTTAATTCTAGATTAGAATACTAAAAATAACAATTTTGGACCCTAATTGTGTTACTTCTGATGAATTTTTATTAATCTTAATCATTATAAAGATAATACACTATCACTATCATCCACTTCTAAACATTCCTATTTGAGCTTTAGAGTCTTAGGGAAGTCACCTTTGATCTTAAATGGTTAATCTTTGTTTTAGTCTTCTATTCTCACAAGTCTGTCATCTTTATTTTATCTTCTTTCCATTTGTAAAAATAATTCATGTTTGCTGCTAAGCCTTTTTACCTTAATTCAAGATATTCTATGCTCAGGGTCTGTTAGGAAAATTAAGTTTATATCTCAGAACCATATGTCATGATGTATACTTTTTGTCAGTACTTTTAATAGTATTTTCATTAAATGTTTTTCACTAACACTTCAGCATATCTTTTATTCCCATTATTGTGGGCATAGGGCATTCATTGGCATTGAATAGTACGGGTAGAAGCTGTCCTACCAGGCAAAGCATGTATTTCTTCCATTCCATAGGTGGTTGGTGGGACAGTCTAATTCTAAGCAATTCCTTCCTTCCTCATTTTCTTCTCTTACCAAATATCGATAGAGCATGTTATACTTATTTGGCCCTGTTCAGGAACTGAGGATCAAAGATGAATAATAGACATTAAGTCATGGTCCCCAAGACAAAACCCCCTGCAATTAGTAATTACAGACTGTCACAAATGCAGGTGAGGAGGAAGGCAAGTGATGAGAACTGTGATGTCGAGGCATTGAAGGAGCTGCGGGGCCTGAAGGAAACAAGGCACCGACCCTGTTTCCTGTAGCCATGTTCAGAGGAGATGAAAATCCAGCCTTTGTTTTAAGAAAGCAGAACGGTGCTTTAAGAAACCAGGCGGAAAGGTGGGAGAGCTTTGCCAGTGGTTGCTCTGAACCTTGGAGGTCACAGTGTGTCGAAAAGACCGGGCCCCCACTCAGCAACTTCTCCACCACTTATTGACTGTCAAGCCTTGGATAAGTCACTTAACGTGCTTGGGCCTCAGTGTCCTTGTCAGCTGTGTGGATTAAATGAGATACATACTAAACTATGGCCACAGTGGGTAACACATCATCAATGTTCTTTTTTTTTCTTTTTAATTGAAGTATAGTAATGTGTCAATTTCTGGTGTGCAGCACAATGTCCAAGTCATGCGTATACATACATATATCTATTTTCATATTCTTTTTCACTGCAGGATATTACAAGGTACTGAATGTAGTTCCTTCAATGTTCTTTATTTTTTAAATTGAAGTACAGTTTATAATGTGTCAATTTCTCGTGTAGAGCACAATATTTCAGTTATACATGGATATGCATATATTCATTTTCATATTCTCGATGCTCTTTAATTTTTATTTCTTCTGCTACTTGGGTGTTCAGGAAGGCAGCTGTGCTCACCACTATACCACCAACGCTGCACATACTTGGGTGTTCAGGGATGAGCATTAGCTCCGTGAAGATGGAGCACAGACAGGTGATTGGTGAGGAAGGCCAGTGAGTGACCAAAGCTAAAGCAGTAAGGATGGACTGGAGGCAGGGTTGTGAAGAGTCTTCTATTTCGTACTTTCGTTTTATCTTAGAGTCCGTAAAAGTCAAGAAGCAGAAGAATGATGTGATCAGGACTCTTGTTAGGGTTGGGTTTCTCGAGGCACTGAAAGAGGGGCTGGGAGAAAATGCTGCATGTTCTTCCCATCTGTCTGGAGTCCAGTGAGAATCCACTGTGGGTGTCTAGGCCAGAGGTGGTGAGAAGTGGATTCCAGCTGCTGAGATGGGGAGGATGGTTGCTGGGACTGCATCTGGGGGTGGCCTGAGGCACAGAGTATCCCAGGAGGGACTGACTTGGGAGGAGTAGCTGTGTGTGATATGAGGCCCTGGGAACCTCATCAAAGTTTTGAACGAACACACAGGCTCCCTACCTCCAAAAGGACCATCGTGCTCTGGGGGAGGAGCACCTACTTTAGACAATCCCCAGGGATGGAAGATCAGGGTTTGCCCCCTTCTTCTGCACTCTGCAAGCCCAGTTAGAAGTAGCTCTCTAGAGCTTAATCTCAACAAGTGAAGCTAGAGCCAGATGTCACTGTAAGAACTTTAAAAAATATGGTGCTTTTTTTTTTGCACTCTAACATGATGCACACGTGTTGAAAGAGATTAGGAAACTAGAAATGACTTGACCTTGTTCCTTCCTCTACTCAAACTTACCTGCCTATCCCTCTGTAACCAAGCTCCCTGCAAGAATATTCCACACTCACACTCTGTATCGGACAAGGGTCCCAGCAGGAAACAGAAGACACACTGCAACTAGGGGAATTCAAGGAGGGTGTAATAAAGGGACTGTTGATAAACATGTGGGCAGGATGGAAGGAAACCACAGGAAATAGTGCAGTCCCCCGAGTCTGAGCACCTGAAGAGTCATCAGAAACTGGAGTTGCCATAGTTTTGAGTTGTTTTAAAAAAAATTTGCTTAAAAATTCCTGCAGGTTGCTGTTTCTATGACATGAGACATGAAGGATTAATTTCAGGTATATATTAAATACTTTTGGAAAATGGCCGTATTTCCTTTTCATAAGCTTGGGACCATGTTAATTTAATTTGTTAAATAGTTGTTTTACTGCGATGGGATTTTTCCTGGTGAGGATATACCTTATGTTTTATTCCTGCATTATTTTTTCCCTCTCAATTTAGTTGAGACAATCATATGATGAACAGTAATTTAAACAAATGGTTAATGAATTCAATCCAACTATAACTGCTCAGTTTGAGATTTAAGATTTAGTGGGAAATAAGTGGACACATTGATGAAATATTTTAAGTAGAGGAGGCAGACAAGCCAGGGCTTTGATTTTTTCCCCTTCTTCCCTAATATTTCCAAGGTTTTCTTACTCCAGTTGCTATCTGGTAAATTTTCCATACCCGATGAAGCCCAGTTTATCTGTTATATCACCACAGTGACCTTCTCTGTCAACTCTTAAAAGGCCATTTGCCCTTTTGAACCACTTTTACCTTGTTTTGTTCTACTTTATTTTTCTGTCGTCTTCCATGGGTGGCTTCATCTTTAAGATCGCATTTTCAGTTTTATCTTTATTTATCTTCCTCTTCCTTATTGATCTTGCCTTTCGTTAAATGTGAAGTATCTGGGGATGATACAGATAATTAAGCGTTGAAAACAAAGTCATTGATTTAATGCTGGAAGACACGTGGAACAGGAGCCAAAAGTTTAACTTGATTTCAACTTCAGGGTCTCAGCTGTGTCAATGAGTAAACTACACATGTGGAATTCAAAGGACTCTGTAAAATGTAAGCAGTGAAGTACCCAGTAGAGCTGCAGATGATGCTAGGAAGACAGGGAGAGGATGACCTGCTTCAGGTTGGGACTTTGCTCCTGTGGCATTTACTCTTGCACGGAGCCCTGTCTGGACTCATGGGTGCCAGTACTGCCCTTGTCAATAAATAGCTTCAACCTCCCTTCATTTGCTGTAAAGAGAGATTTAGGCAGAATCTAGCATTTGGGCAAAATAATCATATTATGACCTTTTAACATTACGTTCTATGGCATAAAGCAAATTCACAATTAAGATAGGACACAATACCTTTTAAGCAGCCTTCATGTCACATTCTTGTTTACTTGAACTACTTGGTTTTAAGACTTAAAATTTGAAAATGTCAGTAGACACATACCCTAAGATATTTCTCCATGGATATGCATTGCAGTGTCATTCATAAGAAAAGATCTAAAACAGTCTAAATGTCCATAAGCAGAAGACTGCTATCCCTTCATAATGTAAACGGAAAAATTATATGCAAGTGTTAAAATAAATGTGCTGCCACATAAATGTCTCCAGGAGACACTTAATGGGAAAGTTAGAAAGAGGTAGATCAGTTAATATAGTATAATCCCACTTAGATGGAAAAAAGAGAAGACCTGTGCTTACTCATATCTGTATTGCATATTTAGGTGGAACTGGGCTTGGAGTGGGGATACTGAGGTCCTTGGAACTGCTTGAATTTTCACTACTTGCATGTGTTACTTTGCTGTTTACAAGTGTATAATGAAGGCTTCCTTTCTATTTCCTTGATTACAATTGAACTTAAATTCTTTCATTTATTGGCTTAAAGTTGTTCATAATATTCCCTGATTATCCTGTTAATGTCTGTCAGATCGGTAGCAACATCCTCCTTTCCTTCCTGATACTGGTTAAGTAGTGTCTTCTCCCCTGTTTGCCTTGATTAGTTTTATAAATTGCACTGATCTTTTCAGAGAAGCAACTTTTGGTTTCATTGATTTTTCTCTATTGTTTTTCTGTTTCTGGTTCATCAGTTTCTGCTCTTACCTTCATGATTTTGGGTTTAATTTGCTCTTCTTTCTGTTCTCAAATGGCTCAGGAAAAAAACGTCCTTTTTACTGCAGTTGCAACTCTTAAAAGCTCGAGATAGTTTCAAGATAAAAATGAAAAACAAAAATGCTTTAATGTGTAATATTGAATTAAAATGTATTTCTTAGATAAATACTGTGTGATATCACTTACGTGGAATCTAAAAAAGCTGGTCTCATAGAAACAAAGATTAGAATGGTAGTTATCAGAGGCTAGTGGGTGGGGAAAATGGGAAGAGGCTGGACAAAAGGTACAAAATTCTAGTTATAAGATGAATATGTTCTGGGGAACGAGTTCTGGTGATTATAGTTAATGATACTGTAGAACATATTTGTAAGTTGCTAAGAGAGTTGATCTTAAATGTTCTCACCACAAAAAAGAAATGGCAGTTACACGAGATAATGGAGGTATTCACTAATACCTCCACTATACCACAGTGGTAATCATTTTGTGATATATAAGTGTATCAAATCAAGATGTTATACACCATAAACTTACATACTGTTGTGTACCAATTAAATCTCAATAAAGCTGAAAAAATGTATTTTTCTTATTTTTATAAGCTTTGGAATTTTTCATTAAATGGACTTCATGTCTGTCTACATAAGTAAAAACAAAAATGCAGTTGAAAAATGCTCCTCATACATATGCACAATTTTGCATTCCTTTATAGACCAAATTCTAATATAACTGAATATCATGGAATCACGTACATCTACAGATATTTGGGGTTTGTATTTCTATAAAATTTCAAAATAGCTTATTTCCCAACCAAATTTGCCAATTTTTTCTTAGTCTTTTCCCATCTCTACCTAGTACTCTCTCTCTCTGCTTTTTGCCGCAGTCTCCAGCCAGGTTAAGTAGAGCTCAGATGAGTGATGACAAGTTATTTGTGCTGCATGAAAACAAGCAGAATATTCTCCTTGTATTGAATTTAATGACATTATTGAGTAGCCAGAGAATAAAAATGAATAGAATTCATCTCTGTGCTAAAAGTACATCCAGTTATTGCCATCAAAGTCGGCTAGAGTTTAGCCTTGATTAGGGAATGAAGTAAACAAAAATATCTTCCATTATCCAGAGTCGGACAGAAGCCACCCCAGATCCTCAGGTGCTGGACCCTGTATTCAGTCTAAAGTTTTTGTTTCTTTTTTGTTTTTTTTTAGATTAACAACTAATCCCAGAGTAGAAGTTGAAATAGAACAGTGCATTAAACTGAAGAATGTTCTTTCTAGCTCATCTCTGGACAATCTTAAATTTATCTTCAGTACATTGTGCTGAACTTTATCATTGCAATTTTTAACATGACCGAAGGCAGAGTTTGTAGAAAACCTCTTTATATAATCATCAGCTGATTACTTATAATTAGCAAATCATTTGCTAAATTTGTCATTTTAGCTAGGAAGTTCGCATGTATCTGAGTGAAATGGAGAGGTAAATCAGAAGAGAGAGAAATTAAGATTGATCTCACTTAAGTCTTAAAAGCTTATCAGATAACACTCAGATTTTTGCATTATAGAAATTAGTTTAACTCCGCAATACAAAATATTCTCTAGAACAGGCGAAGGCTGTGGAATTAGCTGTACTCTGAGGTCAGTGTAGCGCTAACCCTGCCTGATGTGCCACATTGCAGCTCTTTAACCAGAGGGCCTGCTCCTGAAAGTGGAACAGGGCAGGAAGACAGGGTGCTGGTGTGACAACCTTGGCACTAGTTCCAACAGCAGGTCAGTAGGGAGCCCAGATTCCCTTGGAGCTGTATGTGCTCATTAAAATTATCTGCAGCATCAATGAAGAGGAATCTTATTTTAAAATAGTAGACACAGAAGCAAGAAAATCAGACTGAAAATTAGGTGCTTGAATGTTATAATATACATTACACACCTTTTGTTTACATTTAAATAGAAAGCAAATTTTATTTACTTCAAGTGTGTGCATCTGTGTGTTTATTTACATACACGATTAGAGAATTGTTTCATACATACAATCCATCTAAAGAATGCAATCACTTTCTTCTTCCCATCCTTTAAAATGTTTTTATTTTAACAGCTGACAGCTTTTTTAGAACTTCAAAGAGTTATTTTAGGTCTTTATTTTAGACATTATCACAACATCTGTCATCATATATGTCTAAACCCTTAACATTTTATTTTTGAATATGGTAGCTTTGCTTTTTATTACCTTTATTAATCTTTGCCTCTCCTGTAGGGAGAGGAAATATGATGATGCAGGAATGTCAGTTTTTTGTGTGGCAATCTTTAAAATTATTATTTCCTGCCAGCAGTTGGAATTGGCAATTCTCTCTAACAAATACACTTCTGCGGGGGTCTCCCTTCAGCCGTGTTTATCAGCTGCATGATAATGAGTCCGTTTCTCTGTAAATATAATCAGTATTTAATGGTGGTGAGGAAACCTCCTAGATTAAAAGATTTTTGTGGTTCCTGGATTGACATGCTTTATGAAACCATTGCCATGTGCAGTAGCACTGAACATCTGGAAATGCTCAGATTCAGGTCTTAGGTCTTTCTTAAGAAGTGTGACCCACTTTCTAGAGAAAAATTATGTGGGTACTCCAGTGTTGAGAAACTCAAGACTCAAATTTTGATGCACAAATTTTCGTCAGTTTAACATTCAGCAGTTAAGTATTGGGTGTCTCCTGTGTTCCAAGCTTTTCACTGGGCATGTATACACCAACTAAGCAGTGAGCAAGGAAGACAAGGTCCCCTTGATCTGATGGAATATCTATTCTAATGGAGAGAGAAAGTCAGCCATGAATACATGCTGTTATCTTAGGTAGTGAAAGAAGAAAGTGTTTCAGGCTTCTTTTGCTGGAGTGATCAGGGAAAGTCTTTCTGAACTGACATTTGCTGAGACCCTGTTGACTGGGAGTCAGTTGAGTGAATACAAGATAAGGTGAGTTATTCAGGGAGATCAGAGAGCAAGTGCAGAGACCAGAGGAAGGGATGAGTGTGGCTATTCAAGGCATCTGAGGACCAGTGGGGCTGGAGCAGAGGAGAGTGGGAACAGTGAGGACAGAGTGGTAGGCAAGGACATTACTCGTAAGGCCATTGTGTAGGAATAGTGCTGCCAGATTTAGCAAATAAAAATGTAAGAAACTGTTAAACTTGGATTTCAGATAAACCATGAGAAGACGTTATTTAAAATAAGTATATCCCATGTAATGTTTGATATTTTATAATTTACTGGTACTAATTCCAAAGTGGAGAGAGATCCTACACCACCAACCTGTTCTCCAGACGCCAACTGGGTGTCCTGTGATTGAACTCAGTTTTGATACTGTCTGTGCAAGGATAGCATCAGACTCCACAGGTTAAGTTTCAGTGCTACAGGACTGCATCCCTCCCCTTAGCACGCCCCAAACATCCCTCATAAGCCAGTCTCAAGTCCTGGTTGTTACCTGGGCTTCTGACTCACAGGCTACAGACTGGAAGTTCCCACCACCCTCTCCTTGGAATTCAGGTGCCCGTTGGAAGTCTAGGCTGTTACATGAATTTGTAACCAACTGGCTGTAAAACAGAGGTTCCCAGGATCCTCTCCTTGGGTCTGATTAAATTGCCAGAGTGGCTCATAGAACTAGGAGAAGTATTTTACTCACCAGATTATTGGTTTATTATGAAAGGATATAATTCCAGAACAGTCAGATGGAGAAGGTGCCTGGGGCAAGGCTTGGGGAAGGATCACAGAACTTGCATGCTATGTACAAACACACCACTGTCCCCAGATCGCCACGTGTTCACGTACCTGGAAGCTCTCCAAACCCTATCCTTCTGGATTTTATAGAGGCTTCATTACAGAGTCGTGATTGATTAAATCATTGACCCTTTTCCTGCCCTATTTGGGCGTCAGGGATGGAGAAAAGGAGGTGAGGTAGGGGGAGTAACTGGATGGGATCTAAACACATGATTGCTTCCTCTGGCAACCAGTTCAGATCCTTGAGTCCTCACCTCATTAACATAACAAGAGATATCTCTGTCACTTTCTGTACTTAGGAATTCAAGGATTTGGGGAGCTGTGAGTCAGGAACCATGGGCAAAGGCCAAATAGATGTTTTTCTTATAAATCACAATCTCAGAACTTTTCTTATCCCTTTTGTCCAAGCTAGAATGCTTGTAAATTACAGGGGGTTGTTACAACAGGCAAAAACCAGGGCATATGGTCATTGTACTGAAGAGTTTGGAATTTTTTTCCTTTCAATTTCCTGTAGGAAGCCATTGGAGAGTTCTAACTAATGATATGTGTAATTTAATCTGCTGAGGCTGTTGCGTGGAGAGTAGATGGTGCATGGAATAAAGAGTGACCGACAGCATTTAGTCGGAGATGGGATGAGTGAAGCCTATTGATGAATGGCATTGGGACAGAGGTAGCAAGGACTTTTCTCTTGTCATTGATGAGTTTGATTGGGATTGGTGTATTAAAACTATTGACCAATACTGATAGTATAGCATTACTCCATACCACAGCAAATAAATGTAAATGCACACATATCTTAAAATAAGTCTATAATTAAGAATTGACTTTTAATTGACTATATATAAGCCCAATGCTTTGCTTTTGAGACACTTAAATACTAACACATATCCTGCAGTTTTCTTTGTGTAATTTGCTAGTTCTTTTTTCTCTGAAAACTTTTTTAGAGAGCCTTGAAGAGTTTGTAGGACCAGAGCATTGTGCCTATGGAGATGGAATTCTAGTTTTGCTGGCCAGTTCCTCCTCTTGTATTCAGCCACTGTTTCACTAACATGTCTTTATATTATTGAGTAGATTTATCTTAGTGCATGATTTCAAAATTTCTTCTTCCTCACGTAGCATTATATTATAAGTGGTGCCGTATAGTTTTCATTCCTTATGTCAGGCGTGGTCCATAGACCAGCATCAACAGTATGATCTGAAAACTTGTTAGGAATTCGAAATCTCAGCTCCAACTCAGATTCACTGAATCAGATACTCTGGGACTGGGTCCCAAAAATAAGTGATTCTGATGTGTGGTCAAGTTCAAGAATCCACTTTGTACTATCTTTTTAGTACTGATACAGCATCATATCATGTTAACACACCGTAGTTGTTACGTCTTCTCTTATTCTTATTTCCATTTCTACATTATCATATACAGTGTTGGCAACAAGCTTGTTTATATGTGTGGGTCCATGTTTCCTCCATTTTTCAATTATTCACCAGAGTAGGAGTAAGAGGGCAAAGATTAGAACCATTTTATGTAATGTTTCCTACTGAATTCCTTTCTAAAAACATGTGTTTATGCTGCTACTCCCAAAATTTGGGTAAGCAAGTTTTCCTATTATAAGCCAACCAACTTGAGGTATTATCCTTCTAAAATGGACACTTCAACAGATAATCTCATAACTTTAAAGTGATAGTTTATCTCAGTTTGCATTTTTATTACTAGTAAAGGAGAATGCTTCCCCATATTTGCTTGGAATTCATGTTTTCACTGTGAATCACATTTTTGTGTCTTCTATTTATTAACTAATTGCTTTGTAGTTCTTAACTATTGAGTGAGCACTTCACATGTATATGTGTCTCCGTCTGTGTAAGTATCAGCACACTATTTCTGATTCTCTTTTTACTTTTTTTTAAACTTATATCAGGATTCTTTTAGTAATAATATAGTACATTTCTTTTAATAATAACCTAGTACCTGTCACTTAGAAGGTACACTTGTGGTTTCAAATTTAGGAAACAGGCTCTATTGTGTCTTAAAAATTAGATCTTATGCTTGTGAAATAGGCTAAACTAGGGCCAGTGGTGGTAACAATTTCATTGAAATTTCAGTATCTTTGACACAACAAAGATTTCTTTCTTGTGCACGTTACCTGTCCAGCAGAGATCAACAAGTTTACTCTGCTGCTCATAGCATTCAGAGCCCCTGGCTCATGGAAGCTCTGCCATCTTGTACTCAACCCTCATAACACAGGGTCTCTGTGGAAGTGGAATAGAGAGTGGAGGCAGCACAAGAAGCTCTTAAATCTCTTTGCCCTGAAGTGGTCAATCATTTCTGCTTACAGATAGTTCTCATGGCCAGAATTAGTCACATGGTCCAACCAGCTGCAAAGGAGGATGGGGAAGAGGAGAAATTCCAGTATTCAGCAACATATGTCTGTGTCTCAGTTGCTGTCACAGTAGGATGAAGCAATCTGTAATAATGCTGTGATATATATTCTGGGTATTCATTCTTTTATTCATTCACTTGCTATGTGAAGTAGTGTTCAGACAGGGAAAGAGATGTTACTCTGTATTTCAGGTGTGATGAATTTTGGATAGAAATTCGGGGCTTATGCAAGTGTTAGAAGCTCTGGGGAAGTAGAGATTGGGAATGGTTCACAGAGATCTCAGCCCAAAACTTTGAAGCAGGTGGTTCTGTAGAGCTCACTCAGAGCCAGCTGTGGTTCTCAAGTCTCTGAGAAACTCCCACCAACCCCCTCTGCAGTCATGAAGCATGTTTCTCAGGAGCTCATCAGGAAGCTGCTGTGAAATACCTCTGCCTGCCTATCTGGCTCCAACTGCCCTGAGGGAATAAAGGATTGTCCTTCTCTTTCACCTTCCAGATCTTACACATGTCCTTCTGGATGGCCAGTTCTAGTCTAGAACCATATGAGGTCAGGGATTCTGGGCTCTAGTCTCTGACATTGCCTCTGTGAACCAGAAGAGACCTTCGAAGGCGGTTAGTGGTAAATTCCTTATTAAGCACCATATTAAAATAGTCTGGCAAAATTGTGGTTATTTTACACCAGGTTGGCGTATCCATTCATTTGCAGATGGCATCTAGGGAAAACCCACAGTGCTGAAGATAATGTGTGTTTCCCTCTCTCCATTGCATTCCCTTTTGAGTGAGGCCATGAAGTTGACATCTGATATTATTAACGTGAATGATAAAAATATCTTCTAGCACTGGTTTGAAATAAGGTATTGCCTTCCCTAAATCAGCTTTTCATAAATTCTGAAAACCACAAGGTCAGAAGGAAAACCGGAATCTTGTCTAGTCCTTACTTGGACTCTCAAAGAGCTGAAAAATCTTTTCATGAAGGTAAGACTGAATACGTGTGAAACAACTAGTGTTTGGCATAGATTTTATAGAACTTTAATGAAATGTCACACCAAAAGGCACAGTTAAAGACATAAACATCTGGATGAAGAGCTACCATAGTTAGAGCTCAAAAGAGCAGAGGAATACCTGCATTTTGTAGATTGTAAAATGGTAAAATGTGGTATCTCTTGTTTACCTGCAGTTCACACAGGGACAAATACAAAATTTAGACGCTTTGGAGTGTAAAGTGTCATAGATGCCACTCCTGAAAGTCAGGAGAGTCCACTCAGAGATCTTGACCAAAAGCTTCAAAGCAGGTGGGAGTCTGCTATTAATGAGGTAAAATAACTATTAATGAAACAAACTAGCTGGTAATGCAGTGAACTGACTATTAACAAGATAAAATACCAACACTGAGCTGTGATGGAAGACCCACCACAACAAGAACCATGGCATGCTGCCAATGCTAAATAATCACACAGACCTCCCCTCCCCCATCTTATTAGATTATTTTAATATCGTATTTGATAGAGAATAGCTCTAAGGCAGTCTCCTGGGTTGCCTATAACTGTCCCAGCATTTGGACATAACTAACCTAAGGGATCAGGAATGGCTTAGATTTTTCTCTGGTGTGGCAGCTGAAGATCACCAGTGGCTTCTGGGCAGACTAGTGTTGAGAAGGATGCTGAGCTGCATTTGAGCTCAGCATGAAAGGGTGGTTGTTTTGATGTACTATGGTTACTGTGGTGTAGAAGGGGCTACTCTGACTTGCCTTCTATGTATCTGCACTTTGTGCCTTCCCACCTTAATTTCCCTGCCTGCCAAGTAGAAATGATGCTTTCCAGCTAGCCCCTCTGTGACAGGTTAATTTCACATCTTTGTTCCTATGTCTTTGATAGACTACACATTAATATGCCTCTGTGCCTGTAAAACACAACATAATATTATTTCCAAAACACATAATAGGTGGCTTTGTTTCTCAGATCTTTGAGATCTTTTCTTCTCTTACACACAGGGCAGATCCTAGAGATACCAACAGGGACCCTGGGGATCTTATCAAGATGGCTTTGTAAAGGTCTTGCCCTCTGTGAGAAGGAGGCTGATGAAAGCGGAGCCAATTTCAAATAAACAGTAGTATTAAATGTGAGGCTGGTCTCTCTTACCCTGCCCACACTGACATTTATTATCTGCTAGAATCACAGCAAGCTGCAATACCAAAGCAGTTGACTGGAGTTACTCAGTAAATAACATTTGATGAAAAGAAAATGAGGTGGTAAAGAGACCCTTGAGAAATTAGAAAGTAGCCTTGTAGGGTTGCAACCTATCTATCATTTACGAAGGTGTTGAATAATACAGGAGGCCTAAAAACCAGCAGCAGCCTGCTTCCACGTCCCCAAAATACTGAATCCCATAGTCGAACAGTCCGGCTCGAGGAATTATTCAAAGCTGAGTCAAAATAAGCTTTGATTAAGGGAGAAAAAGGAAAAAGAAAAAAGCTAATCTTCAAGTTGAACAGAAAGGCTTAAAAGAGCCGTTGCAAACAGCATGAATTATTCAGACTGGGGATATTGTGACTTGCCTTTTATACACGTAAGACTCAAATATCTGATTTCAAACCCAGTGCAAATAAATTGATTTATACCAGTTGAGCACTGCTTGAACTAGGGGAAAAGATGAGCCTATTTTCCTTAATGCCCTGGCTTTGTTTTCTGTAACAATGTGTAGTGAACTTTGAGCCCTGAGCATTTTTGTTATTGGGTTGGGATAGGCAAGAAGAGGCCTCAAGCAACAGACTTTGGTTGGGGCAAATAAATTCTTCTGGAAATGTCACCCCTGAATCACTTCTACACGTAACCTCGGGTACCCAAATGAAACAAACCAGTAAAATTGCACCTGTGTGCTCCTTCAAGAACACAGCAGGGTGGATGAAAAATATGCTGTCACTAGGTCTTGATATTAAACATTTTTTCATTAGAGGAAAAAAACAGGTGACAGCCATCCTGTTGCTTTTCTGCTATAAAACCCCAGCTCTTCCAGGAAGACTTCCCTGACTTTCCTCCAGGTATCCCCTGTTCTACGTTCCCATCACACTTTATACATCATTTTCTTTCCTGTTCTGAGAGGCACCGTAGAGTAAACAGACCATGAGCTTCGAAATCAACCCTGACTCCAGTTGGGCAAGTTACCTATCTTCTCTGAATCTCAGTTTCCTTGTCTGTGTAAGAGCTTCATGTGAGGGTTTATGGGCTAATGGCAGTTGCCCAATAAATGAGAGTATTTTTCTATTCATTAGACTAAGAAGTCTTAGGAATGGGGTTCCTGACTCAGTGTACCTCCCACACAGGATATACATCCAGCTGACAGGCACATAGGAGATGATTCTTTTGAACAGATGTTCTGTGTGGCTTCCATATCATTCTGGGTCACCAGTTGTTCTTTTCACGGTGTTTCCATATAACTTGAGGTATTTTTCTCTCCTTTTTCTTTCTTTGGTAAGTGTAAGTGTATTTATTTATTTATTTTTATTGAATTGTCAGTTTACAATGTTGCATTAGTTTCTGGTGTACAGCATAGTGATTCAATTATACATACATATTTTTCATATTCTTTTCATTAAAGGTTATTCTGAGATATTGAATCTAGTTCCCTATGCTCTACAGTAGGACCTTGTTTATCTATTTTATATATAGTAGTTTGTATCTGCAGATCTCCAACTCCCAATTTATCTCTCCCTATCCCCTTTCCCCCTAGTAACCGTAAGTTTGTTTTCTTGCCTGTTGAGTCTGTCTGTGTTTTGTAAATAAGTTCATTTGTGTCATTTTTTTAGATTCCACATACAAGTGATATCATATGGTGTCTTTCTTTCTTTGTCTGGCTTACTTCACTTACAATGGCAATCTCTGGGTCCATTCATGTTGCTGCAAATTCACATTATTTCATTCTTTTTATGGCTGAGTAGTATTCCATTATATAAATATACTACAGCTTTATCCAGTCATTTGTCAGTGGACGTTTAGGTTGTTTCTATGTCTTGGCTATTGTAAATAGTGTTACTGTGAACATTGGGGTGCCTGTATCTTTTCGAATTAGAGTTGCCCCCGGATATATGCCCAGGAGTGGGATTGCTGGATCATAGTCTGTCTATTTTTGTTTTTTGTTTTTTGTTTTTTGTTTTTTTTTAAGAATCTCCATAGTGTTTTCCATAATGGCTGCACCAGATTACATTCTCATGATCAGTGTAGGAGGGTTCTCTTTTCTCTACACCGGCTCTAGCATTTATCGTTTGTGGGCTTTTTGATGATGGCCATTCTGACCGATGTGAGGTGATACCTCTTTGTAGTTTTGATTTGCATTTCTCTGATAATTCAATTCAATAATGATATTGAACATTTTTTCATGTTCCTATTTAGGCATTCTTCTCTTCGTTCCTTCTTTGCAGCACGTTTCAGAGTTTCTTTACATGTCGTTCTGATTCCCACAAGTAGCTTCCTGAGGCTTCTTTTATATCCATTGTATCAGATACACTACAAGTAAACAAGAATGCTTAGCTGAGTGAGAAAAGGACGGATGGACAAATAAGGGATTGGCTGGTTAGAGGGAAAGCATAAAAGCTTAAGAAGTCGTAGTACTAAATGGAACATTAATTTTTTGGTAGTAGTTTATTGTCTGTGCTCACTACTCCTTTATACTTGTACAAAGGTCTTATTTATCCATTTATCAAATGTTTACTGAATTACAATGAGCTGGATAATATGCTGGGGAACACAGAGAAGAATAAAGAGGGGGTAGAGAGAGAGGGAATGGATTACCCAAGGTTCATAGTTTCCCAGAGAAGCTAGAATGTGGGCTGCAACAGAATAGATTTTAAATTCAAATGATATCGCTCCAGCTGGGCAGTCTTTGCTGGGTTTTCTGGACTTCTCACTTCAGATCAAAATCCTTGGAAGTCATGATTCTCCATGATTTCTACCATAACTCCTCTTCCACTCTGTTCTAGCCAGTTCAGCTAAGTCTCCTCCTCCTGAAACGTGGCCTCCTTCATCCTGTCTGAAAACTCTCCTCCACCCTTCATGTCTACCTACCATAATCTTCTCCATGTCCTTTTAAAGGTCCACCCCAAAGCTACTTCTTCCTTGGAGCCTTCCCTGAGTCTTCTAACCCCCAAACAATCTTTCTCTCCTTTAAATGCTTGAGGTACTGTTTACTTGTTGTTGACAGCAGAAATGAAAGTAGAAAAGATATCTAAGTTTTGTAAGCTGAGATTAGTAGGATACTTAAGTCAGTAAGCAGAAAGGAGGTATAGGAGAGGACTGGGTTTACCAAGATGTGGTGGCTCTGACAAGGTTCCTGGCCAGCGCTGGGGATTCCTGTGTGGAGCTCAGGAAAGGTCATGCCAGTGGCTTGGGTTTGGGTCTCATACAGAGTGGGAGAAATGAAACTTTGAAATGAATGGGACTGACGAGAAGGAACAGTAGGAGACTGAGCAAAGATTCTTAAGGCACACCTATGTTTAAGGGCTAAAAGAAGGAGCTAGAGCTCTGCAAGAAATAGGGAGGGAACTCTCTGTAACATAGACAGAAAATAGCTTATAGAGAAACCAAAAGAGGAATTCAAGAAGAAGTCAGGTAAAAAAAGGAAGAAAGAAAGGAAAGATGACCATACTATCTACTTTCTGGGCAGTCAGTCATCTGTGTCCTTGAGGCTTAGAATATGGAGAAATTTATATTGTCCTATGACACTATAATCTCTAAGGGTCATAGTTGCAACAACCCTAATTCCATAGTGAAGAAAGCAAGTGTTGGCTGGAATGAGCTCTCAAAGGCAGATCAGCCCAGAGTTTTATATGCAAAAATTAATACTTCTTGGAGAAATATTTTGGAGTTTCTTAGAGGAAGTCATCAGTACTAAATGGAAAAAATGTAACATGAGGATATGGGATGTCTTTATTAATTCTTTATCCCTGCTAGGTCTCTAGTGAGCACACATGAATGTGTCCCAGATTTTACTACTAATTAATATGGATTATAAATATGGGTAATATGTACAAGATAAAGTAAGTCAGTGACTGCAAATAACTCTGTAAGGCTAAGATGTTGCAAGAGTGAAAAGAGAGAAAAATAGAAATATATGGGAAGGAAATCCCATCCTAGGTTAAATATCTGGTTGACAAGTGTTATACTAAAATTATATAAGTGAGTCAACTGAATGAGTCATCCACCCAGAGAGCTACTGAATGTCTCACCAATAAACATCCTAATTTGAACATTTAATTGTTTACTCTTGTAACTTTGCTATGGGATAATTGTCTGTAGAAGCGTAAAGAATGATGTCAGTGAGAGAAAGACAAAAATGGACTTTAATCCACAGGTTTCTGTTTTGTTCTGAAACTCAGAAGGGCAGCCCCTTCCCTCACTAACCACAGAGGCCAGCTGAGTAAAGAGTGAAACAGAGATTCAGGGCCCCAAGGTGCAGAGAGTAGATCAGACAGTGGGTATGAGAAATGGAGTCTCATATGACGCTGCCTGGATAAGCCACAAACCATTCTAAAGAGGGAACTCGAGGTTAAAAACATGATGCACATGAAAAGATGCTCAGTGTCACTAATTGATAGGGAAATGCAAATCCAACCCACGAGAGATACCACCTCACACCCATTACGATGGCTATTACCAAAAAATGACAAGTGTTGATGAGAGGGTGGAGAAATCTGAACCCTTGTGCACTGTTGGTGAAAACGTAAAATGGTGTAGCCACTGTGGAAAACAATATGGCCGTTCCTCAAAAGATTAAAAAATTACTATTTGATACCAGGATTCCACTTCTGTCCATTGACAGATGATAGGATTTTTTTCTGATGCAGTAAATACATATTATGAAATATTATTCAGTCTTGAGAAGGAAGCAAATTCTGATGCATGGATGAAATGAGGACTTTATATTAGGTCAGTTGCAAAAAGACAAATATTGTTGTGATTCCACTTACATGAGGTACCTACAGTAGTCAGATTCATAAAGACAGAAAGTAGAACGGTTGTTGCCAGGAGCTGGGGAGAGTGGAGGATGGGGAGTTGTTAGTTAATGGGCAGAGAGTTGCAGGTTTGCAAGATCAAAAGAGTTCTGGAGGTTAGTTGCACAACAATGTGAATGTACTTAATGCTACTGAACTTTACACTTAAAGATGGTTAAGGTGGTAAATTTTATGTTGTGTTTATCACCACTTAAAATTTGAAAAAAAAACTTAAATAGTGATAATATGTATATATTCATTCATGTGACTAATATTTGACTGTCCACTATGGGCCAGGCATTGCTCTGGTGTCAGTAACTCAGTATACAACAATCCTCCCCTCACGGAGTTGACATTCTAGCAAAGGAAGACAAACAACGTAGATGAAATATACTGTACTAGATGGAGAAAATAGAGGGGCTAAGAAGTTTCAGAATTCGGGGTGGATTGGGAAGACCTCACCTCTAAGGTGACATCTGAACAGAAACCTGACAGCCTGAGTGAGACATGGAGACACCAGGAGGGAGAGAAGTTCACACAGGAGGAACAGCAGCTGCAAAGGTAGGCAGCTGTCTCTGAGTTGGAAAGACACCAGGAGGCCACTGTGTTTGGAACTCAGTGAGGGTGGAGGTTTGGGCTGGGGGCTGAACAGACCAGCAAGGAGACCAAAGCAGAAGTACCAAAGAGATGTCAGTGGCTTGGATGAAGGTGGCTAGGATAGGGTCATCTTTAAAGTAGAGTTAGCAGGGTTTGTTGATGGATTAGGCAAAAAAATAGAAGAGTCCAGAATGACTGTAATGCAATGGTTCTCAACTAGTGGTACTTTTGCTCCCAAGAGTCATAAGTCAATGTCTGAAGACAGTTTTTGTTGTCATAGTTGAGGAGCCGGAGCAGTTTGCTACTGCCATCTGGCACAGGATATCCCGCCACAACAAAAAATTATCTGGTCTGAAATGTTAGTATGTTGAGAAATCCTCCTCTACAATGTTTGACTTAAATAATTAGACTAAATAACAAGAAAGCTAGACTAATGTTGTCAATTTGAGATCAGGCTCAATACTGAGAAACAGAGGAGAGTTATCCTAATGATAGCTAACTTTTATTAATATGCACACTGCCTCAGTGACTGTGAACAGCACATTGGATGATCCCATCTAACTGTCACAATAATTCTGGAAGGGATATTTGACACCCTGCAACATACAGATGCAAACGCAGATGGTTTAACTGCTGGTAGTGCACAGGGCAACTTGGATTAAACCAAGGTCTGTGGACTGAAGCTCAGAGCCCTAACTGTATGTCACAGAGGCTTCCTAAATTCACCGTGTTTCCGAGTACAGCCAAACGACAGAGGCAGTGCAGTCAAAAGGTAATATGTGTATACATATATATATATAGATATATGCATACACATATGTATTTATATATATTTTTATCTAAAACATGAGTCCAGCAACATGAAAAAATAATCTGCACTGAATTCCTGTGACAAAGGTGCCAGGCAATCCTTTTAGCTACTGAGAGCAGCAAGAATGGTGATATTCCCACCAGCCAGGTCTTGGCATCCAGCTTTCCTACTTAAGGAGCAGGTGATGGTGAGGTTTCAGACCTTCTTTCTATATGTTCATTTTTCTGGCCTCCCAGTTACCTCGTAACTCACCAGAGCTCGTAGCCACCTGAGTAATTTTTCGATTTGCAGGAGAAATGATTAAGAACAAACAACTTGATTTCCCAGGAACTCAGATGGACAGCAGTGTGTGCCTGCATGTTGTTTGTTGACTTCGAGGTGGCAGCTGGGGACGGGCTGGGGTGGAGGGGAGAGCAGCGAGGTTCGGCATTAGACAGACAATGAGGGGCAGACGACCGTGCCTAATGTGCATCCAGCCTCCAGGCTAGGAAACAAAGACGAAGGGAACCCCTTCCACACGCAGTGACAGAGAGGGCAGCGACTCTGCCCCTCTGCATTTCCACTCCTTTCCAGGACTTGTGAACCATGTTGAGCAGGAAACGAAAGGAAATGACAGGCAAGAAACAAACGTCGCACATGCTCCTTTTCCACTACGACACCATCTGCTGTCAGACTAGTGACCATTCCTGAATTACTTCACTCTTCTTTTGCTTTTCCGTACATGTTTTGAATGATAAGCAATATTTGGCAGACAGGGCTGGCTTTTAGACTTGGAGTGAAATTCTCAGGATCATCCTAGATCAGTGATGGATTTGCTTCTAGCACTACCTCCCCTCAGTACCTGGCATATAGGAGACACTGAATAAGTAAGACACTTAATGTATAAGCCCACCTAACTCTGCACTTTAAGACTTGGATGGAGTCTCACCTCCTCCATGGTGCCTTAGAGAACCTCTCTGTTCACACAGATCTCTCCGCCTAAATCCCATCATACCTACCACCTGTGCTGCTCATTCATTCAGAAAAAAAATTTTATGGAGCACTAAATAGCTGTCTGTTACTCTCCTAGGAGCTGAGAATACAGCAGTGACCAGCAGACAAAAATCCCTGCCCTCCCAGAGCTGATGTTCCAGTCGCTCATTTTATTAAATATGCCTCCAAACACTGGTTAAATTGTTGTGGATTTATTTGCCTCTGCAAGTAGACTGTAAATTTATTTTAAAGCATAGACTTATATTCATCTTTTGGTACTCTGTGCTTTGAATAGCATATCTTCAAAACAGGAGGAGCTCATTAAATGTTTGTTTCAGAGTTCAGGAACAGAGGCATTCTCAAATCCTGCCAGGAACATGCACACAGGAAATCCTTTGTTGGTGATTCTTGCTCAGGATGGGTGATGATTTCCCCTAGTTAGCAAGTTAGAGTCTCCACGTAGGGTGGATTCATGAAGTAAACAGTCTCTCCTTTAGCTTTAGAAAATACCATGGCTAGAGGGGGACTGTTGCAAGATGAGCCCAGCATCAGTTGTTAATGGAGGACTAAGTTTGTGCTTACTGTTCGTGTTTTTCATCTCCTGTGAACTCTATAAGCTGGTTCTATATCTGAAAAATGGAGATTTGCCAAGTGGGCTGTGAATGGTGCTCATGTCACATGAGGTCCCATGTGATACAAGCACAAGGTGCTGTGATTATCGGCTCTGAGCAGAGGGAAGCTGGTGGTTACGTGGTGGTTCCGGCAGCTTCTTGAGCTGCTGTTTTAGAAAAACAGAGAACCATTTGGAAAGCCCAAATCTCAGTTGGACCTTATTAGCATCTGTGTAAGAGGTATCACTTCAGAGAAGGGTTGCAAGGGAGAGCCACCACTACCACCCAAAATAAATCCCCCTCCTGCCTGCTTTGCTTGAGATAGAATATTTTTTACACAAATTAAGTGAAGCTTAAAAATGCAACTATCCATAGAAAAAGTGATAACATTAACTCCAAGAGAAAAAACAACTTACTATGAAATCTCCAGTGGACTCTAAAGGCTTCATTTATTATACCTAAGACCAGACCATCCCAGATAAATCCATGCTTTGTAATCTAATCCCACTTGTACAAAGAAGAAAACATCTTAAACAAGTGCCGAATTCATCTCCTATCAGAGATTTCTACTTTTTAATTAGTTGATACACATTTTTTGTCAAAAACCCCAATAAACCTGTATCAAGTGATGGAAGTTGGAAGATTACTTTTTTTAACATTTTTTATTGATTTATAATCATTTTACAATGTATCAAATTCCAGTGTAGAGCACAATTTTTCAGTTATACATGAACATACATATATTCATTGTCACATTTTTTCTCTGTGGGCTACCATAAGATCTTGTATTTATTTCCCTGTGCTATACAGTATAATCTTGTATATGTATTCTACAGTTTTGAAATCCTAGTCTATCTCTTCCCATCGCCTGCCCTCTTGGCAACCAACAGTTTGTATTCTATGTCTATGAATCTATTTCTGTTTTGTATTTATGCTTTGTGGTTTTTTTTTTTTGAATTCCACATATGAGCGATCTCATATGGTATTTTTCTTTTTCTTTCTGGCTTACTTCACTTAGAATGACATTCTCCAGGAGCATCCATGTTGCTGCAAATGGTGTTATGTTGTCAGTTTTTATGGCTGAGTAGTATTCCATTGTATAAATATACCACCTCTTATTTATCCAGTCATCTGTTGATGGACATTTAGGCTGTTTCCATGTCTTGGCTATTGTAAATGGTGCTGCTGTGAACATCGGGTGCAGGTGTCATCCTGAAGTAGGGTTCCTCCTGGATATATGCCCAGGAGTGGGATTCCTGGGTCATATGGTAAGTCTATTCCTAGTCTTTTGAGGAATCTCCACACTGTTTTCCACAGTGGCTGCACCAAACTGCATTCCCACCAGCAGTGTAGGAGGGTTCCCCTTTCTCCACAGCCTCTCCAGCATTTGTCATTTGTGGAGTTTTGAATGATGGCCATTCTGACTGGTGTGAGGTGATACCTCATTGTAGTTTTGATTTGCATTTCTCTGATAATTAGTGATATTGAGCATTTTTTCATGTGCCTATTGATCATTTGTATGTCTTCCTTGGAGAATTGCTTGTTTAGATCTTTTGCCTATTTTTGGATACGGTTGTTTCGTTATTTCTTATTAAGTCACATTAGCTGCTTATATTCTGGAGATCAAGCCTTTGTTTCATTTGCAAAAATTTTCTCCCATTCCGTAGGTTGAATAAACAAATGGGACCTAATGAAACTTACAAGCTTCTGCACAGCAGAGGAGACCATAAGTAAAACAGGAAGGTTACATTTTTAGTCCTAAATGGTATATTTAATGTAGAGTTTGGGCAGAAGAATTTATATATGTATAATTTTCCTTTTTGTTAGTACTTTACCCAGTTTTACTGCACGTATTACCAATGAGTAACCTCTTTTTCCACTTCATCTACCACTTATAAGCAGATTTTTTTCAGCAGTAAGCAGTACAGTATGTCATCCACGGTTGGTTTAATCCGTAGTTGTAGAACCCGATACAGAAGACCAACTACTAAGTTACAGGTGAATTTTCTGCTGTTAGGAGGGTGGGTGCCCCTAAGCCACATTGTACAAGGTATTCTTGAGGCTGTCATTATAAAAAAAAATACTCGTACTCAAAATGAGAATGAGATTACAAACAAGTTGCCTAACCTTTGTGTTTGTGTATTGGTGTACTGGTTTGTTTTCAAATCAACCTGTTTTCAGAAGTTGTCTTCTCATAGTTTTTGTTCCCACAGCAGTTTGCCTATACTTTGGCTTTTGCATTTATCATATTGTACTGTGATTGTTTGTTAAATAAATGTGTTAAATTATTTGTTCAGTCTCCTCCTCCAGACACTGAACTCCTCCAGGCTAGAGGCTGTCTTTCTCTTTTGTGCTCATTTTTGCATCCACAGTGTCGAGTACCCCACCTCGCACAAAGGAAGGTTCCTTGCATTTTTATGGACTGTATACTTCAAATGTCCTGAGTTCTTATCTGTCGATAAGAGTTCTGATCATAACTCACTTCTTTCTCACTGCAAGAACAGATTCAGAATCCAAAGATCTTTTTCCCACTCTTAAATCAAGATTAGGTTTTTGAATAAGAGTTGGTTGGTTTATGTGAGTTAGAGTCAGTATAAGTGAACATAGAATTTTCCCCTCACTTATGTTCATCCATTGAAAATGGAATGTCTCTCCCACATCCATTTTGTGTTTGCCTTGTAATTTTTTTTCCTCATCTCTTTCTCAGTATCTCATATGTATAATAATGGAAATCCTTTCTTATTCACCTTCGTACAGCTGCCTTAAGCTCCACTGCCTTTAGGAGTACATTTGTATTCAGAGGCCCCAGTGGTAAATAATTTCAACAGGCTGAAGCTCTTTAATCCTATTTTGTATCTAAAAGGCATGCTCCACACTATCTTCTGCCATCTCTTGAGAATCCAATTTCCTAAGGTTATATTCCTGAGACTGAATGGAAATTTTCAAAACCGCGAGTTCAAAGTTAAGTATCAAATTCAAACAAAGCCCAGACAATCCAGGCTGAGACTGATTTGTGCGGCCACAAACAGCAACCAAATCTTCCTGTGGCTATTTGTATAATAACTATGATTATGGCTTAGCAAAGTCAAGTTTCTCTCCTCTGGCCCCAAGCATTTGGAGCTGTTTTTCCTAAACAGAATTTTTCGAGAATGGAACATTCACAGTAAAAGCCACCAGAACGTGATAGCAGATACCCATGTAACTACTAGGTATCAAAACAGTAGGACAAGATTTGAGAATAAATTCAGCTATAAATCAAAGTGCTGTAACTGAGAAAACAAACTAGCATGTAGGTGGAAACCTACTGAGCACAGCTAATGGAGGAAGCTTCTAGTCTCCAGCTCCTAACTTTCACAACCAACATGCAAAGGTCAAGTGGAATTTTCTGAGCCTTGTTTTTTTTTTTTTTTTTTTTTTTGGATCTGTGAAATACGGAGATGAAGAAATCAGTGCGTGCGTGTGTTTTGTTTTTTAGTAAATGTAATGAAAATTAAAAAATAAAAATAAATCAAGCAGATAAAAAGACCTTAAGCTGCAGGTTTTCTGAAGTTAAGCATTAATTCTACAATCACTAATTGACCAACACTATTTCTAATTCCTTACAAGCACCCTCACTACTTATTGGATTTTAAAAATACTTTTGGAGAAATTGGGTCTTTCTTAGAAAGCATATCTGCTTGACTGTTGTAACTGACAGATTTACAAGCATGTTATCTACCTCATTTCTGGGGGTTATTAACATCCTGAATATCTGTTTTTTATTGAAAATTTTCAGTGCTATAATGGTAGTGTGTTAGTGCAGACACTTATTTCTGCGTCATGTGGAAAGTTAGAATTAAAATCGCCTGCCCATCAGTGTAACCAGTACAGATAAATATAGGAATTACACACCACCATAGCTTTCATTCTTGAAAGTCCAGGATAAAACATGGACCAAATAAATGCAAATCTACCAATATCAATTCACCCGAGTCCTACAGCCTCTTAGCCAACCAACCCTTAAGCTATAAATACAATCGAAAGAAGGAAATAAAAACCCAGATAAAATAAATGTTTAATAAGGAAGTTGGGGAACATAAAATGAACGATAAGACTACAATTATTTTTTTTTAGACAAGGTTGCTTTAATATTCTAACTTTCATATGTGCAGATTCTAAATTTCTTCAGAAGTTCGAATTATCCATATAATTAGAGATGGAAAAAAATGCCATTTCTGTACATCCCATCCTAGACATAATAGGACTCATGAGCTAATTCTCTCTAAAAGGGGGCCGACTGTAACTATACGCAGTCCATAGACTGTTGGTCTCAGCTCAGAATGCATCTGTGGAAAGGTCTCTGCTGCCCTCTACTGTCTCTAAAAGCAGAGGACAAGAGGAAGAGAAACAGCTTAAGCACCTCTGAATGAGAAATGATGGGAACCTCTCATCACCGGAAGGCCAGACAATGCCTCTCCCAAGAAAAAAAGACCCCTGTAAAGATCCTTGAGCTATAAGCTGTCCAGTCCTTCAGTGTAACTGAAGAATGTAGAAATGTGGGGGGAGCTAAGGCAGCATGGAAGTGCCAAGACTAGGAGATGACACAGTCCATCTAGATGAACAAACTTTTGTTTTTAATTGACTGTGATCCAAAAAGTTGGTTATAAGAAAAACACAAATTCATTCCACCTGTCCATACATTTTTTTCCACAATAATAAAACAGAACAACAACAACAGAGGACATGATACCAGATTAATATGCTGTAAAGAAAAGTAAAGCAGAGTAAGAACATATGGAGTGGTAGAGATTCTGTCTACACACAGTGGTTAGGGAGTGTTCTTCTGAAGTCAAGAATGAAATGAAGAAGCAAGCCCTGGGAAAATGTGGGGGAAGACCATTCTAGACTGAGGAAACAGCAATGGCAAAGGCCCAGTGGTAGGAGCATGTTGGGGTGTTTTAGGAAGGACCAGGCTGATAACTAAAGTGTAGCAACTGAACAAGTAAGAATGAAGCTAGAGAAGGTGGCAGAGTTTAGGTTGTCAAGGGCAACACAAGCCAATAATAATAATGTGAACCACATAAGCGATTTAAAAATTTATACTAGCCACGTTAAAAAAGAATAAAAAGAAATAGTTGAAGTCAATTTTAATAATGTATTTTATTTAACCCAGTATATCTAAAACATTATCATTTGGACATGTAATTAGTATTCGGACATGTAATTAGAAAGTCTGGGATATTTTACTTTTTTTTTCCTCTGCTTAATCTTTCCAATTTGATGTGTGTCTTACACTTAAATCACACCTCATTTGAACTAGCTGCAGGTCAAATAAATGCTCAATAGTCAAGAGTAGCTTACGTGTCCTGCATAGTGATTTGACGTTTCTCATGTTATGAAAAGGCTGCTACAGTAAGTCTAGTGACCAACTGTCCCCATACATCATTATATTATTATTGGCCATATTTATAATGCTGTATGGTATATCTCCATGGCTTACTTATTAGGAAATTGGAGGTATGTACTTCTTAATGCCCTATTTCACCTAAGTCCCTGCCCCCCGCCACCTCTGGCAAACACCTGCTTGTTCGTCGTATCTTCAAGTCTGTTTTCATTTTGTTTTGTTTTATTGGATTCCATGTATAAGTGAGATCTTATGGTATATGTCTTTCTCTTTTTGACTTACTTCACTCAGATGATATCCTCTAGATTCATCCATGTTGTCACAAATGGTAAGATTTCACTTTTTTAATAGCTGAGTATTATCTCATTGTATATATAGACCATGTCTTGTTTATCCATTCACTTAGGTTGCTTCCATATCTTGGCTATTGTAAATAATGTTGCAGCGAACATTGGAGTGCATATATATTTTGAATTAATTTTTTTCCTTTGGATAAATACCCAGAAGTCAAATTACTGGATCACATGGCAGTACTATTTTTTATTTTTCCAGGAACTTCCATACTTTTCCGTAGTGGCTGCACTAATTTACAGTCCCACCAACAGTGCGCATGGTTTCACTGTTCTCCATATTCTCACCAACACTTATTTGTTGTCTTTTCAATAGTAGCCATTCTGACAGGTGTGAGGTGGTATCTCTGTAGTTTTGATTTGCATTTCCATAATGATTAGGGATATTGAGCATCTTTTCATGTGTCTTTTGGCAACCTATACATCTTCTTTGGAAAAATGTCTATTCAGATCCTCTGCCCGTTTTTTAATTGAGTTTTTTTTTAATACTGAGTTATATCAGTTCTTTATATATTTGGAATGTTAACTTATCAGATACATTGTTTGCAAATATCTCACCCCAATCAGTAGTCTGCTTTTTCATTTGTTGATGGTTTCCTTCACTGAGCAAAAGCTTTTTAGTTTGATGTAGTGCCGTTTCTTTATTTTCGCTTTTGTTTCCCTTGCCTAAACAGGCAGGTCCAAAAAAATATTAGTAAGACCAATGTCAAGCACCATCCTGCCTCTGTTTTCTGATAGTAGTTTTATGGTTTCAGGGCTTACATTTAAGGCCCGCTGAAGAATGGGACAGGCCTCCCACACAGCCTCGTGGCCTGTGGCTGCTACAAGCCCACTGGTACACAAAGTAGGCTCCCCACGTGGCTGGCTGCACAGCTCTGCAGCACACAGCTGCTGCTGACCCACTGCAGAGCAGGGCTGGGACCCCACGTGATCTGGTCATGCACAGGTGCTGTGGGCTCACTTGTGAGTCAGGCTTGCATCCCGCTCTAATAGGAGCGGGAGGGTGCTTCCCAGCTCCAGAGTCATGGCAGTAGAACAAGCTCCCGAAGTGGCTGCTGCCAGCGTCTCTGTCCCAAGGGACTTCCGCCTCTTGGGGAGACTCTTTTAAGATCAGCAAGTGGGTGTGACCCAGGCTCCTTTCAGACTGCTGCCTCTGTGCTGGGACTCACAGGTTTGTGAGATTTTGTATGCATCCTTCAAAAGCAGGGTATCTGTGCCCTGCAGCCTTCTGGCTGTCCTGAATGTCAGTCCTGCTCATTTGCAAAGTCACACATTCTGGGGCCTTATCTTCTCAGTACAGTAGCCCCTGGGCTGGGGAACTGGATATGGGACTCAGAACCCCCCTTCCTGGGGAAGACCTCTGCGGCTGTGATAGTCCTCCCATTTGTGAATCACCAGCCCAAGGATGTGGGTCCTGACTAGATCACGTCTCTGCCATTCCTACCTGTCATGTTGTGGCTTCTTTTTATCTTTAGTTGTGGGAAACATTTTCTGCTAGTCTTCAGGTTGTTCTCATAAGAAAATAGAGAAAAGAGCTCTTTCCTTGGGGAGAGAGAAGGTCTGAACACAAATTCTTGGCCCACATCTTAGCTGTGGGACTCTAGGCAGGCCAGTTCACCTCGCTAATCTTCCCCTTTTTTAATGAGTAATGAAGAAAAATATTTCACGTGGCTTTTCTACAACACTATTACTATATTTAATTACTACATGTACTACTATATGTAAATATACTTCTTACATGTAAAAGGCAAACGAAGAAAGGGTAGCATCTACTGAGTGCTCCTGAGTAAGGAACTTTATATCCTCATTTTATAGCTGAGCAAATTGGCTCTCAGAAAACTCACTAAATGGCACAACGTCAAGAACCTAGGAAGTACCAGGATGAGGGTTCAAACCCAGTCTGTCTCCTTTCACAGTCTTTCTTCCAGTGGTCACTGTTCTCTTTATTAGACAGTGAAGTTTTCCACATGGTACAATGGTATTCAGATCACCGAAATTTTCACCTAACAATTTCTTTGTCAGAGGAAGTTTCGTGTTATAATCAGCAGTGCTGTTTCTTTACACATCATTATTGCAGTGTTGGTTTTGCGATAGAATTTTCCAGCATTTATACTTTACCATCTTACTGGAGTTTTCAAGGCTATACCACTTACAACTCACTAAAAAGCAGTCCTGATGAAAATTCCAGTGGTGCTTTTAGCATCTCCTAGTTAACCTTCTCTTCAGTAACTGAAAACATACTAAATGAATGAATCTCTTTGCTTAAATTTGACTGGGGTTTGTAGTGTGAAGCAACTGACTACAGAATAATAGTATATTTATATGAGCTAATTTTAAGAATTTCTTTGTTCCTCTTTTCTTTATTCTTCTCAGAAAGAAAGACATAAGAATATTTGAAGAGAAAAAAAAAAAGTCCTTATTTGGCCCTAGGTAACAACCTGCCTTCTCTAGGCATATCTATACCTGACTTCTACAAGTTAAGCATGAAAAACTATGGATAAAAAAGGGTTGATAATTACTTTATCAGTTGCTGGATGCTATCTACCAGCAGTTCAACGTCAGTTCACAAGCAAAGTTCACATTCTGTCGGCAGTTTATTTAAGTATTCCATTAAAAAGTGAAAACATACTTAAATTGAAATACCCATAAGATTTAAAAGAAGAAAAAGGAGGGAGGTAGGAAAACTTTAAAGAGGACCAGGAAGAAGTGCATCAGTAATTTCTCTGTCAGGTAACACTTTCTCAAACTGGCCTGAACACCAAAGATGAAATAGAAATTTCTTTATCAAATGAGAATCTGAAGGAGGTCTGACCTTTGATCAAGTGTTCGTTTGTAGTTTTGACAAGGAAATTTGCATGAAAAAAAAGTATGCTGGACAGTTACTACATGAAAAGTTAAGTTGCTGCAACAGAAAGGAAGCCAGAGGCCAAACTTCTTAAACAACCTGTCAGATAAAAGCTGGATTCCTTCTGTTGTGCACGTGGGATGTTTTTCAAGCTGCACAGGGTTTTTAGGGAGGACATAAGTAGTATTTCTTGTTCTGTGCTTCAACACAAAATACTTTCCATCTTTTTAGGCCTGAATTTGAGCTGCTAATATTTCATCTTGCACATGTTACAGACTGGGATGGAGAAAAGCAAAAATAGTCACCTAATTTGCCTTCAGTTGTTAGTCTACAAGATGATTAGTTATAGGCCTATAAGTTCCTTTTTAGTACCCCCTTTAAAATACTATCAAAAGACCAAAAAATGTCTTTTAAAAGTTAACTAAAAATGATTTGTATATTATATAATGATCTGAGTGAATATGAGTATTTATATGTAAAATCATCATGGTACAGAAATATGATTATTTTTCTTACCATTCACAGTATCAGTCTGATAGTTGGTAATAAACCTGTTTGTAAAGCGATCCTTAGTGTCAAAAGTCCAGCTAAAGTGGTAACCAAATAGTGGAAAGGATACAGTACGACAACCCTCCCATGATTCTCACCAGATGCATTTTTCCATTCATTCAAAGTATAGTGCTTTAAAGAGTGTTTCAAGCACATAGTAGGCACTTAATAATATTTGTAGAATGAAAGAATATTGTACATGACAGTTACTTGAAAACGGGAAATAAATGAAGTTCTGCATTTGTCCTTTTCACAGAGCTCCTCGCTGAATAGATTCATTTTTACTTTTGAGGAGGTAAATAGGATTATGGTTAAGTGCATGGGTTTTTGAATCTCACATCTTAGTGTACATCCCAGATAAATCTTTACCAACTCAATCACCTTGGGTTAGTTAATAAATCTACCTACACTTCCATGTCTTTCTCTTTAAAATGGAAATAATGGATAAAGGGATCTACCACCTAAGATGATATACATAAAGAGCTGGGACATAGGAAGTGTTCAGTAAGCGACAGCTAAATAGCTTTTGAGTTTTATAAATGATGCCACATGCATTCTCCACAAAACACCCGTCCTTAGCACAACCATCGTCTGAGTGATGCCTTCAGATGTGTGCATTTGTTGATATGTCTCCCATCCATGGTAACCCGAGGGAGTCTTTTCAGTTGAAATACGTACTGGTCCTCATTCCTGGTGATATGTACCACAACACTAGCCTCAGCTGACATAGACAGTATGCCTGATAGAGAGTTTTGTGTCTTACAAGGTGACTTCTCTCTCTGAATAGATTGATCCTGGTGCCACTTGTCCATGAGAGGGGAGTTTGAATGGGTTATCTCAAGGTCGATATCATATTTTGTGAAAATCAAGAGCTAAAATAAATACTAGTTCCTGATTGTTGGTTTATTTCTACTCTAAACTTTGCTATGCAAAACCCTTCTCCTTTCTTTAATATTCTCTCCAAAATACATAAGACACCTTAAAAGAATCTTTCAGCACGTGATAAATGTTATCTTCAAATAGCCTTAGGCTTTTTCCTTCTTCTTTTTTGTGTCTCCTTAATCTAAGAAGTCAAAAAGGAGAAAGCAGGGAAATGGAATCTGAAATTAGAGTTAGTGATCTAGGCCTGCCGCTCTTCTTTCGTGAAATATTTATTTCATACTTATCCGTGGAAGCTTGTTAGCCTAGTGTTTTGAAAATCAGTAATCCATAATTTAAGAGTACAGATGATCTGATCTTACAGAGACCAACATCTGGCAGAAAGGAATAGGGAAAACGCTTGAATGCGTTCCCTTGATTTTTAACCAAGCGGGTGAAAAACATTGACATCTGGTCTTCTTCCAACAATTCTGACCTTCTGTTGAGGCATTTATACCACACAGTGAACACTTTGCAAAATAAGGCCTCTTATAACTTTCATGAAGATCCTTAAAATCATTCCATTGAAGAACATTTGCAGGACCAGTATTGATCACACCTGGTGAATGTTGCTCATTATGACCGAATTGACAAATTCTTAGAAACACTCATTTATGGGATGAGTAATGACTCTGAACTTGTATATTGAATATTATTTTCTAGAAAGTAATTCTGAATCAATGATTCTAAATAAAGCATAAAATATGCTGATATCTCTCAGTGTGAAAGAAATAGAAGGAAAGCAGACTAAACTCAACACCACCAATACATTTGGCCTGACATGTCTGCCACAGATTGTCTTAAAAACAGCATTATTGAGAGAGAATTCACATACTAAAAAATTCTCCCTTTTAAAGTGTTCAGTAGGTTTTTAGTATGTTCACAGACATGTACATTATTTCAGAAAATTCTTGCCAGCTCAAAAAGATTCTTGTTATTTTCAAGATTGTTTTGATTATTCTGGGTTCCTTCTATTTTCATATGAATTTTATTTTAGAATCACCTTTTTCACCTCTGCAAAAGTAGCAGCTGGGATTTTGATAGGGATTAGGTTGAGTTGGTAGGTCAGTTTGGAATATATTGCTATCTTAACCGTATTAAGTCTTCTGATCCATAGACATGGGGTGTCTTTCTATTTATTTAGGTCTCCTTTAGTTTATTTCAGAATACTTTATAAAAGTTTTTGGTGATAAATTTTACACTTCTTTTGTATTTATTTCTTAGTGTTTTATGATTTTTGGTACTGTTGTAAATATAATTGTCTTGATTTTATTTTAGAATTGTTGATTACTAGTTTATAGAAATACAATTGATTTTTAAGTTGTTTTTGCATCCCACATCCTTTCTGAACTCACTTTTTGGGCCTAATGATTTTTGAGTGGATTCCTTGAATTTCTGCATACAAATCATGTGATCTGCAAATGGAGAAACTTTGACTTATTTTTTCTAATCTGAATGCATTTTATTTCTTTTTCTTCATAATTGCCCTGACTAAAACCTCGATACAACATTAAATAAAGGTGTCAAGAATGGATATCCTTATCTTGTTCCTGATCTTAGAAGAAAAGCATTCTGTCCTTTACTATTTGATAAGATGTTAGCTGTGGGTCTTTCATAAGTAGCATTTATCAGGTTGGGGAAATTCCTGTCTATTCCTGATTTATTGAGTGTTTTACTGTGAAAGTATGTTGGATTTTTATCAAACAATCATGTGGTTTTTGTCCCTTATGCTATGAATATGGCATACAACATTGATTTTTCATATATTGAATCCATCTTCCATCCCTAGGGGATAAATTGCATTTTTGTTGTGGAGTTCTGTCAGTTTTTGTATAATCCTTTTTATGTCTTGCTGGATTTGGTTTGCTAGTATTTTTTGAGGATTTTTGCATTTATAAATCATAAAGGATATTGGTCTATAGTTTTCTTTCACTGCCATGTCTCTGTCTGGTTTTAGTATCAGGGTAATATTGGCCACATAGAACAAGCTAGGACACACTCCCTCCTTTTCTACTTTTTAGAACAGTTTATGAAATATTAGTAATGATTCTTTCTTAAACATTTGATAGTCTTTCCCAGTGAAGCCATCTGAGCCTGGGCTTATCTTGTGGAATGTTTTGATTACTATTTCAGTCTCTTTGCCTGTTATATATCTATTCACACTTTGTATTTCTTCTTTCAGTTTCAGTAAGTTGTATGTAGACCTCCCATTTCATCCATTACCTGGTTTGTTGCTGTACAATTATTCATAGTATTCATGTATAATGTCTACTAATTTCTCTAGGAGTGGTACTGATACACGTCTTTTCTTCTTAATATAGTAATTTGAGTCTTCTTTTTCATTTGGTCCATCTAGCTAAGTCTGTTCTCAGTTTCATAAATTTCTACTGTAATTCTTTATCAATCTATCTGCTTGGGTTGGATTTTGTGTGTGTGTGTGCATGGTCAGATTATTGATTTGAAACTTTTCTTCTTTAATAAGGGCACTTAGAGCTATAAATTTCCTTCCAAACACTCCTTTAGCTGCATCTCATAAATTTTGATATATATATTGTGTTTTTATTTTATTCTTCTCAAGGTATTTTCTAATTCACTTTGACTAATTTTTTGTCCAATTGGTTATTTGAATCTGTTGTTTAATTTCTATATATTTATCATATTCAAAGTATCCTCTTTTACTGATTGCTAATTTTATTGCATTGTGGCTAGAGAAAATATTTTTGATCCTTTTTTGATTTATTAAGGATTGTTTTATGGGCTAACATATGGTTAATCCTGGAAAATGTTTCATGTGCATTCCAGAAGAATGTATGTTCTACTGTTCTTGGATAAAGTATTCTGTGGATGTCTGTTAGCTCTAGTTGGGTTTATAGTGTTGTTCAAATCTTTCTTTTCTTCATCTTCTGCCTAATTGTTTTATCCATTATTGAAAGCAAAATACTGAAGTCACCAACTATTACTGTGGAATGGTCTGTTACTCTCCTTGGTTCTGTCAGTTTTTGCTTTCATTTATTTTGAGGCTCTGTTGTTAGATGCATATATTTTTATAACTGTTATGTATTTCTCATGGATTGATGATTGCATTATTATAAAATGTCCTTCTTTATCTCTACTGACATTTTTGGTCAAAGTATTTTTTTTTTTTGATGTTAACCATTGCTATCTTGCCTAAGAGTTTAGGCTCAACAGTGGTTACTGTTTGCTTACTGTGTCTTTTTGTGTCCTTTTGCTTTCAACCTATTCAAGTCTTTAAATCTAAGCAGCATATAGTTGGATCATCATTTTTTGATACAGTCTTCCATGTTCTTCATTTTGATTGGAGTGTTTAATTCATTTATATGTAATAAAATTACTGATATGAATGATTTATACCTGCCATTTTGCTATTTACTCTCCATGTCTTACATCCCTTTATACTCCTCTGTTCCTCTCTTACTGACTTCTTTTGTATTAAATAGGTATTTTCTAATGTACTATTCTCATTCTCTTTTTAATGTATTTTGTTTTCTATTTTGAGCTATTTTCTTGGTGGATGTGCTGAGAATTACAATTAACATCTTAACATAAAAATCTACTTTGGATTAATGCCAGCCTAATTTGAATAGCATAGAAAATTTTGCTTTTGTATAGCTCCGTTTCCTCCCTGCTCCTTCTTGCGGTTATTGTAATACAAATTAAATTTTCATACATTATAAGCCCATCAAGATAGTGTTATAATTGTTGCTTTATGCAGTTGTCTTTTAAATCAGGAGAAGGGAAGTGTTACAAATTAAAAAATAATCATGCTGTCTTTTATATTTGCCTCTATAGTTACCTTTCCTTGTTCTATTTCTTCATGTTTCACATTCCTGTCTGGTGTCCTTTGATTTCAGCCTGAAATACTCTCTTTAGTGTTTTTTGGTGGTCAAGTCTGCTAGCAAGCTATTCTGGCATTTTTTTTAAGACTGATTTTTTAATTAGTCTTTGTTTTTGAAGGATAATTTTGTTAAATTTAGAATTCTTGGTGGACAGTCTTCTTCTTTCAACACTTTGACTGTGCCATCTACTGCCATCTGGCCTTCATGATTTCTGATGAGAAATCAGTTGTTAGTCTTAGTGAAGATATGTTGTACATGATGAATCACTTTTTTGTTACTACTCTCAAGAGTCTCTCTTTATCATTGGCTTTTGACAGTTTGATTATGATGTTCCATGTGTGGATCTCTGAATTCATCTTACTGAGTTAAGATAATGAACTAAGAGTTCATTAAGCTTCTAAAATGTATAGAGTAATACACTTGAAGTTTTGAAAGTTCTCAGTGATTATTTCTTCAAATATTCTTTTTGCCTCTTATTTTCTCTCCCTTCTTCCAGGGATTCCCCCTATGCATATATTGGTGCATGTGATACTGTATTGTTCTACAGATATCTGAGACACTACTTATCTTTTTTCTTTTTTCCTTCTCTTCCTTGGTTGGATAATCTCAACTGACCTGTCTTTAAGTTTGCTCATTCTTTCTTCTGCCAACTCATTCTGCTGTTAAAAATTCCCCTCTGGTGAATTTTTCATTTGTTGTTATACTTTCCAACTCCAGAATTTATATTTGTTTCTTTTAAATGATTTCTATCTCCTTATTGATAATCTCTATTTGGTAGACATTATACACATACTTTCTTTTAGCTCTTTGGATATTGTGATCTTAAGTTCATTGGATTGGTGGGTTTAAAGTTTTTGTACAGTACAGCCAATGTACTATACTTCCTCAGGGACAGTTTCTAGTGACTGCTTCTTTCTCCCTGTATAAGCTATACTTTTTTGTTTCTTCATATGTCTCATTTTGTTGTTGAAAATTGTTTGTTGCCTAATGTAAAGTTGCAATTCTTATAATCAGATTCCTCCTTTTCTGGGTTTATTGTTCCTTTTTGTTGTTGTTCTTGCTGCTTGTTTAGTGACTTTTCTGAACTAATTCTTAAAGTTTATATTCTTTGTAATGTGTGGTCACTAAAATTTTAGCTCATCTTAGTAAGTCAGCTAATGACTATATACAATTTTTCTTAAATTCTTTGAATAAATAAATCTCTCAGACTTTGCTGAGAGGTCCTGTGTGCCTGCTGGGGCATGCCATAAGTGCTTTAGCAGGTAGTTTACAACCCTGCTTTAGGGTTTACTTCTTGCTTGTGCAGAGCCTCAGGGTCGGCTGGAGGTGGGATATTGGCGTCTTCTCAGATCTTTTATGGGCATATGTATGGTCCTACACATGCATATGGTCTTTTAGATCCCCTGGATTAATATTGGAGCTTTCAAAACTCTCTAGGGACATCCCATTTCACTGGTTTTCCTTTCAGTTTTTTTGATCAGTCTTTTGTTTGTCCCACTGATATTCTCACCTCAGACAGCTGTGATGTTAAACAGTTATCACTAATTGCTTTGAACAAATGCCAAAGGAAAAGGCTGTTTGCACTGAGCAAGCTCTGAATCTGGTCAAATAAATACAAGCCCTGCAAATAGGGGTTCTTAGAGAGCTTCCAGAAAGTTAAGAGTGGAAAATTCTCTAGAAATGAGGCTTCTGGGGAACTCTAAACTCATTCTGCCCTCTCCAGTGATTGCTAGGCTACTGATTTTCAAAGCTGTCCTAGTTGTGAGACTGTTTTCAAGGCTAGTATGAAACTGGGGTGAGGGAGTTGAAATTAGGGTAAGATAAAATACTACAAAGCTCACTGTTCTTCCTGAGCATCTGCCATTTTTCTTGTGTAATACTCATTGCATGCCTTTGGTTAATTTCCAAAGTTCTGATAAAGTTGATGATGACAGTCTTTTACCATTTTTCTTTCTTTGCTTTTAGGGGTGAGCATATTTTCAGAAGCCTTTAGTTTCTGTCATTCCAGACATTCTTCATACAGGTTATTTTTAAATGGAGAATTGAAGCACCTGTACTTTATTTTGGCACAATTATGCAAGTGTCCCTTTTAACAGTCTCGATCCAGTTGGCCCAATAAATGCATTCACAGGCCCAAAAAAAGAAAGTAATTCATGAGGACTCAGACAGAATCAGACCAGTTCTTGTTGGATAAAGAAAGGAGTTAGTTGTGAATAGAAAGCTTAGTGACCTCTAGTGATTTTACAGCAAGGGGAAGTTGTCTAAACACTTCCTAATACCCAACCCATGTGTCCCACAAAAAAGAGTGTTCTTCAGCAAATGTAACTCTGGCTAGCAAGATTTTCACCACCCAAGTATTCAGTCATTGGCACATGTTTAGTTTCTGTGCCAGCATTTCTCATGAGAAAATCATCATATCTAGATAAAAAGATATGAATAGTAACTTACAGGGAATTTGGCATCTTTTGAAGAGACAGAATACATTTTGTCTTCATCTAAACTGTAAAGAAAGTGACTCTGAGAAACTATTTGAATTGTTGTGGGTATTTCTAAAGAAAATAAAGTGAAAATGTGAATACTGAGAATCTTCTTTATGGATCAACTGTAAAGTTTGTCCAGTAATTAACATCTGGGAGATTTAAGTTTTCTCTAAGAGAAAGAATATATTTTACATATTCACAAGCATCTACAAGTTTCTTAAACAATAGCCAGCATTTTAGTTTTTGTTTTTTAAGTGGAGCAGAAGGTAACTGACCTGAATGGCTTTGAGGGGAAAGAGGGAGTAAGAAACACAGAACAATAAAGTAACATAATCAGTTCTATTGAAATGTGTGACAAAGACCTGAATAGCCAAAAAGGGTTATAAATCACTGGACACAGATCACTGTCACTAAGGAATTCTGTTGATCATAGAAATATGAAAATATCTGCAATAGAAACCAAGTTGGAAGGCTTTGTATCAGCTTCTAAAAGAGGAAAGCGTTAAAAAATAGAGCATCATCTCTGCCTTATTTTTTTTAAATAGGAAGTGGCAAAGAAGGAATAGATTTGACTCAGACAGTGGTATTCAGATCTAAAGTAGAGTTGGCCATTATGGAGGGTGAGGGGATGCCATCAGTGGTATGTGATGCCCCAAACATGAGGAACTAAGTGGCTGTGACACCTGGTTAGCCTTTGCTAACTTCTAATCCAGGATCTATCACGATGCTCTAATTATAGAACTCATTGCTAATGCTTGAAGAAGCAAGACTGTTTGAGTTATTTGGAATTTTAAGTACAGTGCCATTTACCAAAAAGCATATCGTATTTCCTGTTACCTTGAATCTAAAACACAATTGCTGAGAAACAGAGAAACATTTTTATAAGCCCAGATGACTTTTCCCTCTCCTTCCACCCACCCTTCTCTCCAGATTGCTAGGAATCTGCTCTGGTCTTTAACAGGGTTATTTTTCACATATTGTTCATTTGTGCATTTCTTTTTTATTTCTATTCTGTATTTTATCCCTTTACTCATTGTAAATGTGTTTGATTTACTGCCTCTGTCATATTATAGATTTTATTATTCTAATACTTCTGTGATTTTTTGTTTGTTTCTGTTTGCTGAGTCTTGCTCATGGTAGATTATTTTCTCTTATTTTTTTTAATGTATGGTTGTATATTCATTTTAAATAGGATTTGTTTTGTGCATGTAAATCCCATGTGACCTGGGTAATTGAAGTGCCCTTTCAGGTGGGTTTTATGGTCCCTTCTCAGATTATCCAGGGGTACCACTGTGCCATACTAGTTTCTATTACTTTCTTAGCTGGAGAGGGTTTAACTGTTCCACTTAAGTATACAGTTTGACTCTAAACTTGGTACAGGTGTAAGTTCAGAGATGATTTCTTTTCCAGCTTTATTGCGATGTAACTTATACATAACATTATATAAGTTTGATACATGTATATATTGTGAAAGATTTACTACAATCACTGGTAATACATCCTTCACCTCACATAAGTACTGTTTGGTTGTTGTTGTTACTGCTTTGGATAAAAATCTGGTTTTATAGCTCTTCTCTCATAGCAACTTTCAAGTATACAACACAATGCTGATCACTGTACTCATCCTTCTGCGCATTAGATCCCTGGGAAAGTTCAGACTGTTGATTTATCCCAGGAAATTTTAATAGAGCTTTTTCCCAACCAAAGCCAAGACACAGAAGTAAGCTCCCTTATCTCTCCCGTGAGCTAGTGGGTAGAGATTATTTGTCCTATTTGCAGTGGAGTTACACTCTTTAAAGGCCTAGCTTCATGCAGGATCTTGTGTTTTCTCTCCCTAGCATATAAGGCCTTAAAACTTATTTTCTCTTTTTATGGCATTAAGAGTTAAACTAAGAGCCACTACGAGCCTGAGAAAGCTCTCAGGTGCATTGACTGTCTAAAATCTGTGTTCTTGTTTATTCTGTCATTTGTGGATTTGCCTTTCTTTCTTAAAATACTGATCATGTACCAACAAATAGTTCAGGCTGCTGTAACAAAACACCATAGACTGGGTGGCTTAAACAACAGGCATTTGTTTCTCAGTTTTGGAGGCTGGGAAGTCCTAGATCAAGGTGCCACCAGATGTGGTGTCTAGTGAGGGTTCTCTTTCTGGTTTGCAGACAACTGCTTTCTCACATTATCCTCACATGATGGAGAGAAAGAACGTTAGTCTTTTCCTCTTTTTATAAGGACATTAACTTCATCATGGGGGCTCTATCCTCATGACCTCCTCTAAACCTCCTCTAAGTCCTAAACTGGACTCCAACCAGTGGATTTGAGGGAGACACAAACATTCAGTCCATAGCACAAGTTATATCATATTTTGTTTACTTTATTTAGACACACTAGCTGAATGTACTACCTTGCCAGAACTATAAGCTTCTGGGTTCCCACTTTTTTCTTCTCACGCTAGTGGACAACATATTTGTAGATGTATGTCTTTAATTCTAACTGGAGATTCCCAGAGTACCCACATTCTTTGTGCAAGATTGACAGAGACACTAATATTCCTCATCTTACATGATTCCTTCTGACTATAAAATCACACATTCAAGAAGTTCAATCAGTTTACAAAAGATAAGAACAAAAGTTAATTATATTTCTATCCTCTAGCAACGGACAATCAAAAAATGCAATTAAGAAGACAGTTCCATTTACAATAGCATCAAAAGAAATAAAATGCCTAGGAATACATTAACCAAAAGGAATACAAAACTTTTACCCTGAAAGGTATAAGATAGCATTCATAGAAACTAAGAAGGATCTAAAGAACTGGAAAGAGATCCCAGGTTCAGGCATTAAAAGACTTAATATTGTTAAGATGGTAATATTCCCCATACTGATATGTAAATTTGGAGGATTCTATATCAAAGTCTTAGCTGCCATTTTTGCATAAATTGACAGACTTATTCTCAAATTCATCCAAAATGCAAGGAAGACCCAAAACAGTGTCTAAAAAGATGATCAGAGGTAAAGAACTCACATTTTCCAATCTCAAAACTTGCTATTAAGTTATACTATTCAAGACATTGTGCTTTTTTATATTAATAAAAATAAGATTCAGTGGAATAGAACTGAAAGTCCAGAAATAAACCCTTTCCTTTATGGTTGGTTGATTTTTTTGACAGGCGTGCCAAGAAAAGTCAGTGGGCAAAGGATAATCTTTTCAACCAAGTGTGCTGGGACAATTGGATATCCACATAAGAAAAAACCAAGGCGAACCTCTTCCTTACACCATACAGAGAGTTTAAATAAAAATAGATGATATGCTTAAATTTAAAAGCTAAAATTATAAAAACTTTAGAAGAAAACATAGGAAGAAGAATAATTCTTCATGACCTTTAGATCAGGCAGTGGTTTCTTAGATATGATATCAAAAATAGAAGTTACAAAAGAAAAAATAGATAAGTTGAACTTCATCAAATTGAAAATACTTTGGCTTCAAAGGACACCATCAAGAAAGTAAAAATATAACCTATAGAATGGAAAAAATATTTGTAAAGCATATATGCTAAGGGTCTTGTATCAAGAATATAAAAAGAGCTCTTAGAACTCAATAATAAAACTATGAATAACCCAATGGGTAAAGATTTTGAATAGACATATCTTCTCCAAACAACATATACAAATGGACAATAAGCACATGAAAAAAATGCTCAGCATCATTAATCCTCAGGGAAATGCATATCAAAACCAGTGATTTATCACATCACACTCACAAGAATGTCTAAAATAAAAGATAATAACAGGTGTTAACAAAGATGTGGAAAATTAGAACCCCTCACAGATTGGTGGCAGGATTGTAAAATGGTGCCACTACTTTGGAAAAGAGTTTGGCAGTTCATCACAAAATCTAAGCCTAGGGTTTCTTTGTGACCCAGCAAGTCCATGTCTAGATATATACCTACAATAAATGAAAGTAATCAGCTATAACTGAATATTTGTAGCAACATTGTTCATAATAGCCAAAAAGTAGAAACAATCCAAAGGTGGTGAACCACCTGATAAATGGGTAAATGACGTGTGGTGTATCCATACAGTGGAATATTATTTGGCCATTAGACGAATCAAGTATTGATACTGCTACAGCATAGGTGACCCTTGAAAACATGTGAAGTGAAAGAAGCCAAATACAAAGGCCACACTGTATGAGTTTATTTATTTAGAATCTCTGGAATAGGCAAATCCATACAGATGGAAAATAGATAATTGGTTACCATGGGCTGGAGGAGGACAAAATGGGCAATGACTACTGAAGGGTACCAAGTGTCTTGCAGAGATGATCAAAACGTTCTAGGATTAGGTAGTGGTGATGATTGCACAACTCTGTGCATATGCTAAAAACCACTGAATTGTATACTTTGTTATGATATGTGAATTATATCTCCATAAAGCTCTCTTTAAAAAATCACAGTCAGAAAACTGTACATTTAGAAAATAAAGACAAAGATAAAAACAGCCAACAACCTCACATTTTAAAAAACTCTCCTGGGAACAACTTAATGTGTTTCTTGCTTGCATTTTATTATGTGTATATTTTATTACTTATAATTCACATATACTTTTAACTTTTTATTCTGTTTTTTTCTACTTTACATTAGTCCTAAGTGGTTTGTTTTTTTTCATTTTGCTTCCTGGTCTTGATAGGTACCATTGATGATAGCCACTTAATTTCTACAACTGGATACACCACTTTTTATTAAGCATTTCCTCCACTTGCTATTTTATTTGTTTCCATTTCTTTTACTGTGATAAAAATGCAGTGATAAATAACTTTGTATATATAATTTTTGTTAGTATGTGGATTATTTCCATCGGGTAATTTTTAAAAAGGAAAGTGTTACTGCTATGTCAAAGGCTACAAACATTTCTTAATGCTTAGTGGACTTTGCCAAATTTCCCTCCAAAAGAGTTTCTCTGTCATTCTATTAAGTATTGTGGAGCCAAGTAACTCTCTGTCACTGCTAACATTATGTCCAGAGGATTTTCTGCAGACCCTATGTGTGCAAATTCATCCCAGGTCTTTGAGAAATTGGTGGTGTGCTGTTAAAAGGATGAGAGCAACCGTGAAATTGGTTGTGAACAGGTGCATTGCACGATTGATTTTCCAAGCCTCAGTCTCTTCTATAATTAATCATAGGCTCTTTACAAAGTCATATTACAGAAAAGCCCACCACTTACAGAGCCAGGAAGGCACATGGTACCAGGAATTAGGAAAAGATGGAGGATAAAGATGAACAGAGGCAGAGGAAATGGGTCACAATGTCTCAAAACAAGTTTCCCTTGGGCCTAGGAAATTCATATCTTGCCAGTCCCCTGAACTGCTTCCTGTCTAAGCATTTAAATCATCGGAGTACCAAGCCTTTTCTTCTAAGGGCTCTGCAATTGCTGAGGGAACCAGGTTTCCTTGCCAGGTCCCTTTTGGTTTTGTAAGTCACCTTTGGGAACCATCCATGCCACCCCAACCAAGAGTTTTCTACAAGGCACTTTCCTAAAGTAGGGTTTGGTTATTGACCTAAGTATTTCACCCAGCTGTGCATAGTATATGGCACCCCCAGCTTCTTTGAGGCTGAGAAAGAAGCCATTTTCTTACTTCTTTCAATGCAGAACTGAGTTGAAGAGCCAGTTCTTGGTGGTCCACCCAAAACAAATGGCGGTGTCAGATTGAACAACTGGCATCTTTCACAACATGAGCTCTCAGGGAGAGAAGCTTAAAGCAAATCACCAACTGGCATAGCATTCTAATTTCTGACACATGTATTAATCACAGTTTTGCATTTCCGCATGCCCACACCCTTGCTTCATTCCTGCGTACATAATTTATGTGCCCAGTTCATAGTTCACATTGGTGAAATCTACTGGGTGGATTCAGTTAGAATTTCAATCCACTCATCTTTACAGTCATTTTATTCTCATATATCTTTCAGACTCAGTCCAGAAGGAGTCTCCATTTCTACCATGTGAAGTTGTTTTCTGTGTCACTGCTTCCTTTTCCTTAGAGTTGGAAAGGGCTATATTTTTCTTACCATCACAGGTTTTTGGGGGAAGATTGTTATAATTCATCCATTAATCCCCTTTGTTCATAACGTATCTTGCCCGTCATTCTTCATGCTTTCAGAATCCACATTAAATCTGCATCTTTTAGTATATTCATTTGAGTGTCTTCTCTACCAATCCTGTTCCATAGCTTTTTTCTTTCTTTCGCTTTGAACTTTCTCATGTCCATCTGCTAACATAGAATACTTTTCAAACTCTAATATTATCATAGTAATCACCATGGTAATATTTTCATGACATCTTAATGTATTTATTACTCATTTATTCAACAATTTTTTAAATCGAGTGTCTACTATGTTTCCTGCACTTTGCTGAGCACTGAAGAGGCAGTGGTGAGCAAAAAGAAATTGTACCCCTGCTTTCAGAGAACTTATAGTCTAGTGGAAGTGCCAGATAAGGAAATAAAAATAAGATCTTTTAAAAATTGGAATTGCCATAAATACTCTAAAGGAGAGGTGTCGGGTGCTGGAGGGTTTATGAGAGGAGGCTATAACTTGGTTAGCAAAGTCTGGAAAGTGAGTTTCTGAGGAAGTGACACAAGCTGGGACGTGAAGGATAAATAGGGATTATTCATGTGAATGGGGAGGGGAGCTAAGAATGTTCCAGGCAGAGGTAACAGTATGTGCAGACCTTCTCATGGGAGCAGAAAGTGTCCATAACTGAGCAAAGGCCATTGGGGCTGAAGAACATGGAAGAGGGGAGGAGTGTGGTAGGAATGCAGTTGGTGAAGAAAGCAGTGGCCATCTGAATGTTTGTCTTCATCCTGGGAGCGGTTACGTTAGTTTTAATTATCACTGTCTTAAAGCTGCAAATGTTAACAATACGTAACCATTAGAATCATTATCTCAGCTATCGATTGTGCAGTACCCAACAGCAAGTCTGAATTCAAGTACTCATACAGCCCTAATGCAGTTATTGGTGTTATTCTGGCTGTTTGCCTATGATCTTCCTTGCCCTTGATTTTGAACATATTATTTTAAAGTACCCAATAATGTTTTCTGATCATGTGTTTTCTGTACCTAATCTTCTGTCCCACTGGTGCCTTGGCATGGTGCGTCATGCTTAGCCAGTGCTCAATAAATGCCTGCAGAATGCTGATTGAGAGAAAGAGTGAGTTTGAGGTGGCCAGAGGCCAGTCTGTGAAGGGGTCATTGAGAGAGCCACATTCTGATATTCATCCACAAACTTACTTCTGATACAACAGAAGAAAAAGAGAGTGGGGCTATGAACACTGTTTCAAATTGAAGGATATTTCCACCTGTGAATTATGACTACTTCTTCAGTTGATTTCTGCCTTCTAAAATGACTCCCCTCTTCACACTCGCTGTATTGCTTTCATCTGAGTTGAGTGCTGTCTGATGCAATCAGAGTTGACAGGACGCCCACCTGTTTCACAGATACCTCGTGTCGTAGGAATGTGAGTGTGAAACATCAAACAACATTGTGATAAATCGTTCACTACTGTGTTGGAGATAACTGTTTCCCCAGAGTAGCAGAAAGCTTTATAATTTTTTTTAAAACCCAAGAAGCTAGTTAGGTTTATAGAACAGTTTCAGCATGCAACACACTGTCCTACAGGAGCTGACAGATGCAAGATGAATATGCAGCAGTTCCAACCCTTTTGAGGAACTCACGAATCCCATGCACGAATATAACTGTCATTCACAGCAGATCTGATATTTATGATAGATACTGGACACATGGAAGGCCTTGTAAATGAATGTGAAATAACTCCGTAGAAAACTTCAGAGTTGGTGTCTTAGTCCCAGAGCACTTACATTTTGATCAGATTTGTTCACTCAGCTACATCTGTTGAGTGCCAAGTCCTGTGCTAAGTGCTGGAAATACAAAGATTAAACATTTCTTGTCTTTGAGAATCTCAGGCCAGTGATAAAGACATAAAGAGATCACTGTCATAAAATGCGGCAACTGTAACACCAGCAGTATGTACATAGTTTTAAAGAAGCATGAAGGAAAAGGCCTGGAACCCAGAGTGGAGCTAAGTTAAGTTCTTAATAGAGTGAGTAGGAACTGGATCCTGAAGGATGATTGGGTTAGAGACAAGTCAATGAGGACAATGAGGGCATTGGAAAGAGTGTGTAAAGACACAAAAGAGTAGAGTGCACCTTGTTTGGAGAAATGAATAGTTATTCTGCATTCCAAAAGTATCCTCTTCCAGCAGGAGGAAATTCTAGACAAGTTGCTTGTAGGAAGACTGTAAGTTGACTTAAAAATTTTGGACCTTATCTTACAGAGCAACTATGAGTCATTGAAAACTTCAGCCAGTGACATGGTCAAATCCACATTTTAGAGGAAGCATAGCAGAGAGGGATCTGGAGTCAAGAGACAAAAATGGGAGACAAATGCTCTGACCGAGCAAGAAGAGGTGAGGGCAGGGCTAGAGTAGAGTATCGCTGTTGCTGCCCACCTGTTTCAATGCCCCATGCAGGCAAAAGAGGAAAAGGTGTTTTGCTGTTTTTCTTTTTCTGACCTGGCTGCATTAATATATACAAATAGAATGTAGCATGTGTTAGACTCCTCAAGAGATTTGGTTAGTGTAGTTAAATTGGACTGAGTTAATTCTCTAAAGGAACCAAAATCAAACTCAACTAATCATGAGCACCAACGTTTTCAGATCTAATCTGCAAAATGGGCTTCATGATAGGACCTTCTTCATAGGGCTGGTCTGATGATTACATAAGATGATGTCTGCAAAGCATCTGACCCTGTGCTGGCCCATAATAGACACATATTAAGTGTTAGTTGTCATTACTGGTTCAGTGGAGAGTTAATAACCATCTAATCTGAGCCATCAAATACTAAGCCGGATGATAGAGGTAAAATCACGAAGAGAACAGAGACCCTGCTGTCCTCAGTCTCCTAGTCCACTTGGAGAAAGCAACCTACAAAGAAGTGATTACAAGAGTAGGGCAAGTTGAAATAAAGGGTATGAAGAAGATGTTAGAGGTTATAGAAAAGAGTATTCACTCCTGACTAGATGGACAAGGTGCAAAAGTTTTAGGGAAAAGGGCCATTTGTACCTAATTAGAATAAATGAAAAGGGGGTTTCAAACAGCTGCACAAAGGCTTTATATTCCAAGGGTTCTCTGAACTGGCAGCACCAGAATCAGCAGTTTGGGAGCTTGTTAGAAATGCAGTCCTGGAGCCCCCACCTACAGAGCCTGAATTTTAGCAAAATCCCCACGTGACTTGTGTCCATGTTAAAGCTTGAGAGGCAGTACAAAGATATAAGTAGTGAAAAACATGACGAGTACAGAATGTGTTATTTACTGAAACCAAATGACTCCTTTTAAAAAATCAAAATAATACAGGGGAGAATTGACATTTGTTCCTTCCCTAATTAACTTTTTGAACCAAATTACACTTCAAAAGGAATGTATCTGCCTAACTAATCAATGGATCAGAGAAGAAGTTCCAAGGAAAATTAGGAAATCTTTCAGTGAATGAAAATGAAACATAACATATTAAACTTATGAGATGCAGCTAGAGGAGTTCTTAGAGGGACATTAATAGCTGTAAATGCCTATATTATAGGGGAAGAAAAGTCTCAAGTCAGTAACTTAACCTTCCATATTAAGACACTGTGGGGGGTAAAAAAGGCAACTGAAACTAGAACAAGCAAAAAGAAGGAAATAATGAAGATTAGAGTGAAAATTAATAAAATAAAGAATAGAAAAAACAATACTAAAATGTCAGTGAAACAAAAAGTTGGTTCTTTGAAAAGGTCAACAAAATTATAACAAGCCTTATAAAAGCTAGAATGACCAGAAGAAAGAAGACTCAAATTACTAAAATCAGGAATGGTCAGAAAAGTGTGGGGAACATAACAGGTACACAATTTTAAAAATGTTGAATAAATGAATGAAGAATAAATTGAGGTGCCATAAAAGTTTTATTATAATGACTCCCATTATAATATTAGAGTTTGAAAGTGATTCTGTGTTAGCACATGGATATGAAAATTTGAAGTGAAAAATTCTGTGGAATGGGATTACTGGAGAAGAACTTCAAATAAATAAATTCATGGATGTCAATCCTTGTTCATGGGCAGAAGATTTAATATTCTTAGGATGGCAGCACACCCCAAATTGATCTTCAGGGTCAACAGAATTTTTATTAAAATCCTTGGTGGATTTTTTTAACAGACTTTTGCAAACTCATCCTCAAATTTATATGGAAATGAAAAGGACTCAGGATAGCCAAAATGAGCTTTAAAAAGAACAAAACTGTAGAAGTCATATTTTCTAATTTTAAAACTCACTAAAAAGGTAAAGTAGTTTGATACTGGCCTAAGAATAGACATAGAACAATAGAATAGAAGAAACCCTTATATTTATGGTCAATTGATTTTTGTCAAGAGTGCCAAGATAATTCAACAGGAGAAAAATAGTCTTTGCAAGAAAGGGTTCTGAGACAACTGCATATTTACATGCAAAAAAAAAAAAAAGTTGGACCCTTTCTTCATACCATATATAAAAATGAACTCAAAGTAGATCCTAGACCAAAATATAAAAGCTAAAAAATATAAGAGCTAAAATTGTTCTAAAAAATTGAGGAGTAAATCTTAATAACCTTGGATCAGATGATGATGTTTTCTTTGATACGTCATCAAAAGTACAATTGACCAAAAAAAAAAAAGATAAACTGAATTTCATTAAAATTAAAAACTTTTGTGCTTGAAAAGGCACCATTTAAAAAGTGAAAATACAACCCAGAGAATGATAGAATATATTTGCAAATAATGTATACATGATCAGAGACTTGCCCAGAATATATAAAGAACTCTTACAAATCAGAAATAAAAAGACAACCCAATCAAAAAATGAACAAAGGATTTGAACCAGATATTTTTTCCAAAGAAGATACACAAATGTCCATAAAAAAAAACTAAGCATCACTATTAGAGAAATACAAACAAAAACCACAATAATATACTACATCACCGTCACTATGGTGGCTAAAATTAAAAAGGTAGATAATAGTAAGTGTTGATGAGGATGTGGAGAAATTCATGCTTTGCTGGTAGGAATATAAAGTAGTAAAGCCACTTAGAAAAACAATTTGGCAGGTGCTCAAAATGTTACAGATGGAGTGGGCATATCACCCAGCACTTCCACTCCCAAGTACACACTCAAGAGAATTGAAATACACATGCCAACAGATACATACACTTGAATGGTTATAGCAGCACTATTCATAATAGCCAAGAAGTGGAAACAATTCACATATTGATCATTTGGACAAACAAAATGTAGCCTATCCACACAATGGAACATTATCCAGCAGTATAGAGACATGGAGAGCTGACACATCATGATCACTGATGCATCTTGATCCACTGCTACAACATAATGGATGAACCTTTATGATACTATAAAGAATCTTTTAAAGAATGATATTAAGAAGCCAATCATAAAAGACTACACACTGTGTGATTCCATTTATGTGAAATGTACAGAATAGATAAATCTAAGGGAGGAAAAGAATAGATTAATGGTTCCCTAGAGCTAGGGAAGACTGGGAGAAATGGGGAATGACTACTAATGGGTTTGGGATTTCTTTGGGAGTGACAAAAATATTCTAATATTGATTGTGGTGATGGTTGCATAACTCAATATGCTAAACACCATTGAACCAGTGTATACATCAAATGAGCAAATCGTATGACATGTGAGTTATAGGTCCATAAAGCTGTCTTTTAAGAATGAATCTATATGAAATAGGTTCTTAATTTTGATGTCTGTGAACATCTAGTCTAGAGCTACCTGTCCAGTCTAGGCTGGTGGCTACCATATTACACAATGAAGAAAGAAAACATTTTCATCACAGGAAGCTCTTTTAGACATCGCTGGTCCAGAGCACGCACTATAAAATTTCAGTGGATTCATGGAAACTTGAAAGTAGAGGATATAAAACTTTGAAAATACTTGCATCTTTTTCTGGGAAAAAGCTGTGCATGGCTTTCATAGAGGTTAAGTACCACTGTGAACATAGCATTTTCTTAAATCACTAAACTGAACTAGTAAAATATCAAAGTTATATCCTACTCATCTTGTACTGAAGTGAAATGTCTTTGTATTTGAGGGCCTGGCTTTACTACCTCTTGAAGAATCTGGAGGACTAATTTTGTTAACTCTGCACTGCTTTTTACCTGAGAAATCAAAGATTCTGTTAAAAAAAAAAAAAACTCCCTAAGTCTTAGTTGTCTCTGAATTAAATCAGAATACAGAAATGATTATGACCCAAAGCAGTAAAAGTTATGCCATAGCTGGCACTTGAGAGGCTCAGATGGACTCTGACCCACCAAGGAAAGTGAAAGCTGAGGTCCCATTGGATTTGAACTGACACAGAAGTGGGCGTGATGATGGTGATGAGGGATGACGGTGAGGCGACCATGATGGCGGAGGGTTTTGGCACAGAAAATCCGAGGGAGCTCTTTGACAGCGTTCAGAACGTCTCAGTGCCTGAGCTCAGCCACTCTCTGAAGCGCCCTGTTTCAGAATGAAGGTACATCCCAGGGGGAATCCCTCAGAGAAGCATCATCACAAATCATACATTATGTGGAACTGCAGAGACTTCGTATCTGAAACTCTTTCATCTGGCATATGATGCAATCACCAGTTTGGCTGAAAGAAAAAAGTTGAAATCTGCCACTACAGCTGTCCCTGCCACTGCTTATTTAAAATAGCAGCACCTGGCCCCCCACAGTTGCACTCTCACAACGAGGAATTATTGCTTTGACTAAAAGGGATGAAGCGTGGCCACAGCAAGCACGTGTGACCGTGGCTGACAAATGGCTTGTGTCAAATTCTCTGGAGATAAATAGTAACCCCTACCCCGGAGGAGACTGCACAGATGGGTCCTCTGACAGGTGCAGTCTCTAGTCCATGCCAATGGTGGTTGCTGTCCAAAAATATATCTCTTTGGGTCACACACCTCTAGCTTTTATCTCTCAGTGACAAGGAGCTGACATAATTGATGGTCACCTCCCTTTCCCTCTACACCATACCACCAGGAAGGCCCCAGACGATCAGGTCAAATGCCCAATCATGAGGTGTGCTGGGGGCATCAGGTGTCCTATGTATGTATACAGTAGTACCAACGATTCCTAACTACGCCATTTAAAAGGGGTCAGCATAGTATTGTTAGTATTTCAGAGTTTTCAAAGAACCACAGTCTGCTTGCTTTTTCCTTCAGATTCTCCTTGAATTTGTTAATGTGGCAAAGTAATTAAGAAGGTGAACCTGAAGACACTTAGATGTGAACACTCCCTAGCTGTGTGACCTTGGGCACATACTCGACTAATCTGAGCTTGTTTTTTAAATCAGTAAAATGGAATCATCATAGGTGCTATTTTAAAGGACAGTATAAATCAAATGATACAATTTAAGTACAAATTTACAACAGTACCTGGCTCAGTATCAGAGCCCCACACTTGACAGCTATTATAAAGCCCAAAGTTGTGCTAATGAATTTCCATATATTCTCTCATTCAGGATTTAATCTAAATCTTGATACCCATGGATGAAATCAGAAAAAAAAATGATTGGGCAAAGAATGTCTTCTGAAATTATTTTTGGGAAAAAAAACCTCATTAATATAAGAATATATACCTTAGTAATGTTTCTATATTTGTATGCCTCTTTTCGTGATACTTGGAAGAAGTAAACTTTTTTCATCAATTATGTTCTCTCATTCTGTGTGATAAATTTAGCTCCAGATAGAATTGATCTGAATCCTTTGATATTTAGCCTTTCACCACATGAACTGACCATTTTGCTCAGCTCAAGGCCATTGACCACAGGGCTGGGAGATGATGTCATTAAGCTGCAGAAGGGGTAAGCTCTAGAACAAGAAAAAATAGGTCAGGAGTTGCTTTAGGAGTCTTGTGGCTTGGGTGGCTTTTGGAGGTTAGGGAAGTTATAAGATGAGGAAATATGATGAAAAGATAAATAAAGTTCAGGACTCAAACTGTTCATTTCAAATCAGAGACGTATTTTTTCCTTGGTCCCTCTTTAGTGATATAGCTGAACCTTGAAACTATGAAATTTGAACAGTTGCCCACAAAATAATCCAATAAGCCTTGGGATGAATTTTGCTTCAACACAAAGTTCCTTTGAAGATCCAAATGAATCTAAAACTCATTTATTAATAACTAAGAAGTAAATTACATTTGCTGCTGACCTCCTTTGGGTTGGTCTGTAACTAGATTTCAGGTAAATGACAGGGGAGCTATTTAATAATCCTGACCTTTGGAGTTTGCGTCTGGAATGATAAGATCATTACAGGCGGAAGAAGATACTGGATCCTCTATAACACGCACACTGGAAGACTTCCACTTCAAGGAGTGAAGTTGGAACCCAACTCCATCTTACCAATCCATATAAGGGAAGTGTTTTTAGGAAGAAGAGGTTTTGAGGTGCCTCTAATCAATTCCTCAGTAACTTCTAAAGCATACCTTCTTCTTTTAGAACCTTAGAAACTCTGACTTACAAAGAGAATACTCAAAGATCCTCCTCTCCTTAATATTACGGATATGAAATAAATACAGAGAGGGAAAGCAACCTGCCCAAGGACACAGTCTTTTCATGGCTGAGCTGGGTCTGCCAGTGAGGTCTTCTGATTGTTGGTTCAGCTCAATTTAGTTAATGAAATGGCTGCACAGAGAGTTTGGGGGACAATTCTAATGGGCTGTCTTTCTTAAAAATAGATGGCCACATTGACTTTCATCAGCAGGTTTATTTGAATTCCACCGGTTCTGTCCCCTTTGTTACCAACAGACCGCTTTGGTAACGTGACTGAAGATATGAGTAGTTCAATGTTAAGCAGTCTACAGAATAACTGAATACATAATTTTGCTGTTCCAGTTCGGGTTATACGGTAAAAAGCAGCAGAAACTGGGTACCGTAGGCCCAAAATGAATTTGTGGAGGCAACAGTGATGAATAACACTCAGAAGGACACAAGCCAGTGTAGTTCTAGGATCTGGAGATCCGGGTAGCAGAACTGAATCAACACCTTCTAAGTGGGTATGCAGTTTATCTTCATATTAATGGGTTTTTTTTTTTGTTTTTATTTTGTTTTGCTTTGTTTTTTACCTTTGCATTACTCTGCTCAAGATTGGAATTCCCAACAGGGTGACTCCAAGTGGCATAACTCAGGCCACTATCTGCCCCTTGACATCAAAATAAAACTGAATCTTAGGAAAATGAAAGATGAGATGCTTCAAAAGAAGTTAAGGATGGAAGGGCTACATACATACACATAAGGAAAGGGACCACATTCTGTATATCTTTTATGTCCTTCCCTCTCCTGGGCCACAGCAAGGACTTATTAGGCACTCATTATTTGATTGACTTGGACTGAACCACTTCAACTAAACTCATCTGCCTATGGAAGCGATGGTTAGCTCATAATCTCATGGAATCTTAGAGCTGGGAGAGCTACTCTGTAGTTAGTTGAAGTAAATACTGCAGAATCTGCAATGTCATGTCAGCACCGCAGTTAGTGTGGTAATACCATCATTAGCAATGCCAGGAGGAACAAAAAGCACATGTGCCACGCCCCTGTTCACAGCAGTATTATTCACAGTAGCCAAGCAGGGAAACAACCCAAGTGTCTGTCAATGGATGAATGGATAAAGAAGATGATGGGGGGAGGGTGTAGGATATTATTCAGCCATGCAGCCATGAGAAAGAAGGAAATCCTGCCGTTTGCAACAGATGGAACTTGAGGGCATTATGCTAAGTGAAATAAGCCAGACAGAAGGACGAATACTGTATGATATCACTTATATAAGGAATTCAAAAAAGCAAAACTTACAGAAACAGAGTAGAATGTGAGCTACCAGGAGCTGGGGTGGGGGAGTGGGGAGATGTTGATTAAAAAATACAGACTTCCAGTTAGAAGATGAATAAGTTCTGGAGATCTGCTGCACAGCATTGTGATTATTGTCAATGAGGCTGTATTCTGTGTTTGAAAGTTCCTCAGAGAGTAGATCTTAAATGTTCTCACCACAAAAAAGAAACAATAATTATGTAATATGATGGAGGGGAGTGTCAGTTAATGCTGTGGTATAGTCACATTGCAGTATGTAAGTGTATCAAATCAATACATTGTACACCTTAAACTTACACAATGTTATATGTCGATTATATCTCAGTAAACCTGAGGTGGGTGGGAAGCACACTGTCCTAGCGTAGGATGACCCACGTTTGAGTAAATTGTGCCACCAACCAGCCATGTAACGTTAAGGCATGTTATTTAAACCTTATATGCCTCAGATTCCTTACCTGGAAAAATGAGATTAAGTTATCATCAATTTTATATTGTCACGAGGAATAAACAATTTAATATATGGAGAGTGGTTAGAGCACCCAGTTGGTGGTAACTTAATTGTTATCATCACCATTATCATCAACATCATGGAAACGTTCAAACGATGTTGACATTTTGGCAAAGATGGGTTGCTTTTTCCAGCTTTTGTGTCCCTTGTTAGAATGGTGACAAAAGATGGACTGTAACAATCAATACCATGTGTAATAAACAGACTGCATTCAGCGCTTGTGCTGAAAATTTGCTTTCCCCCTTGTGTCTCTTAAGCGCGTCCTCAAAAATTGCCTTTGCAATTTCCACTTCCTTGAAAAATATGAAACCTACAAGCAGATTCAGCTGAACTCAAGGAGCGCCCACAAGTCTTTCTTTCTAAGCATTTGAATCTGCATTTATAATGGCTCCTCATTTCATCAGGGAATTGTGATTATTCACTGCCCATTCATCAGTTTGCCCCCTTAAAAGGTGACAAATGGTGGTTTCTTTCAAGTTTCAAAAAGGCCAGTTTAAGCTGGGCCTTCTGTGGCTTTGTTAGGGAAATCAAACGCCCAGAATTGTTCCTCAGCGTTCCCTGGTTTCTCAGAGGTCATGGGAAAGTGGATGTGAGAGCTCCAGTGCGATTCATCATCGCCTGATGATACCCTGTGCTCTCCGGGTGCAGCCTTCTGACGGGTGGCACTCACATTCTCTGCCTCTCTGAGAATCATCCACTCACCGGCAGTGACTGAGCAGGGAAGGTAATACGAGGTCCCACCTGGGGTTCCAGCTGTTCACACCTGGCGTAATGCAAGTTGGCTGGGCTTTTCAAGCCCATTTTGTGTCTGTCTCAGGGAAACTTCCTCGTTTCCTTGGGTCTTTACTTTCCATGCATTAGCTGTGCAGGCTCACATAACTGCGTAACTTAAACCCTGCAATGCATGTCAAGTTGCAGCCTCCTCTAAAACAAAGGGCATAAATGGCCCGGTGAGTATCTGTGTCCTGTAGATATTTGTGCGCAGGGCAGGTTTTGCACAATGAATGTCGTTATACAGTGAATGTTCTTGTTCTCTAAGCGTTGGTGTTGGACACACTTAAGTCTTTTTATTAGTGGTCAGCATGGTGACTTCTATTTCCTCTCCTTTTTCTGGCTCAGGAGGGGGAACCTTCCTTGAGACCCGGCAAGGGAGGAAGATTTCATGGTAGGGGCAGAAAAGTGCCTAGAAAGTATCTGAAAAGGTTATCTGGGAACCTGTGTCCAGTTGTGACAACTGGAGAAATACTCTCATGCCTCTAAGAGAAAAGCCCCTCTGTCTTCTAGTGTGTGTTTCTTTGATTCGGTATTTACTTTCAGCTTCTACATATCCTCTCTGTACTAAGCCCCTGGGAAATAGAATCCAATTAGGTCCTGTGTCTGTTCTTAGTTTGCCCAGAGACCATTGGTGAGACAGGCAGATAAACTCATAATTACATAAAGGGGTTAGAGCCTCGTTAGTCCAAGGGTGGCCCGCTGGGAACCTGTTAGAAGTTCCAAATCTCAGTCCTAGCCTGGACCTACTGAGTGAGAGTCAGCATTTTTACAAGAGCCCCCTGATTGACATGCACAGTTAAATGCTGTTAGAGGCATATGCAGTGCACTGTGCAACACTAGGGCACAGAGGACAGGTGAGGGCACAGGGCATGAGCCTTCTGAACTCTGAGCCCCTGCCTTGCCTTTCACACTCTCACAGACATCCGGCTGGCCGATTGATTACCCCTGTGTCCCCAGGACACTCAGCTGGCAGTTCTACTCTGCTGAGAATACGGGGCAAAGTAGGGGGCGTTACGCAGCCGGCAGGCCACAACTCCAGGGAGTGTGACTCAAAGCCCCTTAGGCTCAACACCGTGGCCCTGAGACAAAGAATAAGCATTTTGCCCTCCTTCTCACCCCTCAACTCTGCAGGAGGAAGGGGGAGACTGAGGTCAGTGATCAAAGGCCTCTGAGTGGCAGGGGAGCAAGGTTGATGTGATTATATGTATTGCTCTGAGGAGTTCTCTGCTTTTGCCCTGCACTTTAACTCTGAGAATCTGATGAAAGCCATGTACCTGTTTACCAAACGCTCCCATAGGGAAAATGCAGGAATCTGTGCCCTCACAGGTGCCCTCAGGCCCAAACCATGACCCTCCCTAAAGTTCACATTGCCCAGGGTCAGGACCTCTGACTCACAGAAAAGGTAGACAAAATTCTAACTACATTTTCTGTAACACACTGAAAGGGTTTACTCTGTGCCAAGAATTTCACTGAGCAGTTTACACACATTATATTGTTTAATCTTTGCCACAGTACTATCTGGTAGGTCTTGCCCATCACCATGTTACAGATGAGGAAAATGAAAGATGGAGAGGTTTTTAACTTGTCTGAGGCCATACGCTAATGAGAGTCATAATCAGAAACCAAATGCCAGCCTGTCTGGCTCCTGCACCCCTGCCCTTACCGCCAAGCATGCTGTCTCCCTGAAGTAAAATACTACCTTTAAACATAAGGTGACAAATGTATTTAATGCCACAGAATTGTACACTTAAAAATGGTTAAAATGATGAATTTTATATAATGTATATTTTACCCCAGTAAAAATAGAGGGCAACAACCAAGAATGTACACCTCACGCAGAATAAGATGTTTAGAAACCTTCAGTGTTTCCAAGTCCGTCTAGACAATCTGATTCACTATCCTTTTTTCTGAGAAATAATGAAATGGCCAAACCAAAATTGAGGCAACTTTGCCCCTCGTTCACCACAATTGGAATCCTAACTGCATCCTGCTCAAACCACAGAGCCATCCAAGGTCCCTGCTTACGGTTTTCAACACAGACTTGCAACTTGTGGTTACCCTTTAATATGCCATGATTTAGAGATACTCACACAGGCCCTGCAAAGTACAGAACTTTTCAAGAAATATTACCGTTCCTTATTCCATCCTTAAGTACCAGCATGAAAAATCCTGTTGAATGACAGCCTTTAAGCATCATTTTCCCAGTGCTAAAAGCCAGCTGGACTAGTGGTTTAAGAACACAGATTCTGACTGATTCAAATCTTGCATTTACTTCTTTTTAATTCTGTGATCCAGGGCAGGTTTTAACTTTTTTATGGCTTTGTTTCCCCATCTGTAAAATGGGACGAGTAGTAAGATGCACCTTCTGGGGTGGTTGTGAGGATTAAACGACGTAATACAAGTTTTGTAGAATGGCTGGTCCTTGCAGAGCGAGCACTGAAGAAATACTTGTGTTGATCATGAAGGTGATGGTGATGTTTAGATGTTACTGAGAGTCTGAAGACTCTCCTGAATCACTTTGATGTGGCATCTCATGCTGTGCTGTCATGATAATCCATCCCCATGACTGTGCCTTTGTAGTACTTCTATTATTGACAGAATAAGCCTTTTTCAGTGTTTAGAGGTGTAATTGAAGTGCACCGAAATGGACATACTTAAGGTGGATGGTTTGATGAATTTTGAAATCTGTTTATAGCCATGCAACTGTCACTACAAGCAAAATAATGTATCCATCACCTCCAAAGTTTCCTTGAACCCCTTCTTCATCCCTCCCTCCATCTTCCCACCAGTGGTTCTCTCCGGACACCCCACTAATCTACTTTCTCACAGGATAACCTTGCGGCTGTTGAAGCATACTGGGGGTCTCCTGCGTTTTCTATTTGGCTGAGCTTCTTGTTTTTATCTCCTCTTCAATGTAATTACGTTTTTGGCTTCTCTTAAAAGTGGGGGTGGGGTTTGATGGATAGATGTTCAGCAACTGCATCACAGCCTTTTCAAGATGAATAAATCAAATATGCCAACCTCTCCCTCACTTTGAACTCCTGTGAGTTATCCTGTCAAATGTGGCAGATTCTGCTGCCATTATTTGTGTTGCCCACCATGTTGACAACTGTCCTCTCTTTACACACTACTTTTTTGTTTCAGTGTCACAACACAATATCATTTTAGAAGACATTTTAGGTAACGGGTAGGTGTTCAAGTTCCAGCTAAGATTCAAATGATCACTCTGACTGAGGTGTAACTTCTAGAAATGGATCGGTTCACATAATACACAAGGGAAGATACCTGTGTCCCAGTGTAGTCCTCTTCCTTGAGGGTTTCTTTATTCATTCATTAATTAGTCCTTTATTAAGATACATCTCAATTTCTAAAACATTAAATTTGGAAGGAAAGAGTTGCATCTTAGAACCTAAGAGATGTGGTAACCGTAAACTGTTGATTGGTATTATTCTTTAGCTTTTGTATTGTTTATTTTCTTCCTGTTTAAGAAGAAGTATTGTAAATTCTCTTTCCTTGTGCTCCATGCAAGGCCTAGCATAGAGCTGAAATATTATGGACACACAGAATTTAATGCTGCCGTAGACAGAAAGGAAGTCATACTCTATTCCTTTCCTCTCATATTGCTCCTGTGGCAAGGCACACGAAAGAAAAAAATCTTGCTCAGGTTTACATCATCTTTCCAGAGTCAGGGTTTGGATCCCTGGCACTCTGTCTGGGGCTCGTTTTAGTAGTGCATCACTGGCAGAGTAATGGGGCTGGGAATGGACACTTTGAAATCTCCCTGGGTAATTCGTCTATGCACTAGAGTTTGACTTGCTGTACATGAGATTCTAAGAATTTATATTCTTGGTCTTTGCAGTTTCAGAAATTGAAGAGATTGCAGCAGGCATATGAATAGCATCGCTTATAATTTGAGCCACTTAAAGGAATTATACTATGAGCCACCACACTAGTATTTGGGCATGGGTCAATTGTGTAGTGACTGAGGCTTACTGATTACCCCATATCTGCTTCCTTCCATCCTTCGTTTATTCATTCATTCATTAGTCCTTTATTAAGCTCCTCCTTTCACCACGCTCTGTTCCCAAATTTAGACACTGTTATAAGGATTCAGTGCTGAATTAGACTGGCAAGTTTCCTGGCTTCAGAGGTAGAGGAGCCAAACTATAAACAAGTAAATGAATAATTAAGAATACAGATGAACTGTGCTATAGTTGCAGATTTTAATAAAGATTATGAAGGACAATAACAGGGAGTTGAATTTAGCCTGAAGGATAGGTAAAGAGTGACTCCTCTCTGACCATGTCATCTCAGTATTTAATTTGGACACAAACCTAGCATAATATCAGTATTTAATTTTGACTCATACCCTATACTTCTGAAAACTGAAATTCATCTGGTGCTTTTATTCTGGATATTACATTCCTGATGCTCAGAAGACTCTGAGTAAACATTTCCCAGATGCCTTGGGAAGCAGCAGAACTCCTTGGACAGGGCACTCATGGGCGGAAGCCCTGATAGTTTTCATCTGTAGCCCCAGTCCTACCTCAGCTCTGGCCCGGTCACTATGAGTCTGGTAACTCTGCTTAAGTGCCTGAAGGAGCCCTTAAGTGTTGATCACCTTGATTGCATGATAAATGATGCTGGCATTCCAGAATGGAGGTGTTCAGGGGATTTTAGACTCTATCCCTTGTAAGGGTTGAGGATCTGCTATAATATGCCCACACTTCTCATGGAGTTTCTTTGAGTTTCTTCCCAAGGAAGAGGTTTTCTTTCATTTCTGCTTCCTTCAAGTATTTCCCCTCACACTTACTATCCTTTAAACCACACCCTTTGTAGATTGTGCTAATTTTGTTCTCAAGTAAATGTTTGGATAGATGAGTTTAAATGACAGTTGACCCTTGGATAATATGCATTTGAACTACCTGGGTTTGCTTATAAGTGGATTTTTAAAAAATAAATTTGTGCAGTGTTAGACTATCCACAGTTTGTTGAATCTGTGAAACTGCAGATACGGCTATGGATAAAACGGTCCAGTCATCAGGAAGACATAACAAACATGAATGTAAATATGCCTCATAAGAGAACATCAAAATACATGAAGCAAAAATAGAATTAAAGAAATAGACAGAGTTCAATTTCTGTCTTTAATTCTGTTTTTGCAACTGGTAAGACAGCTGCATCAAAAATCAGTAAAGATATAGAAGATACGAACGTAATATTAACCCCTTGACCTAGTTGACATTTATAGAACACTTCACCCAACAACAGCAGAATATACAGGCTTTCCAAGTGTATATATTCACAAGTGTACCATGGCCATATGGTGGGCATAACAGATGTCTTAAATTTAAAAGGATTTCAGTCATTCATTGTTTTTTAGCCTAACATATGATCCTGGAGCATGTTCTGTGTGCACACGAGAACATGTAATCTGTTGCTGTTGAGTGGAACGTTAATTCTCTCTTAGGTCGTCCATTGGATCTAATGTGTAGTTGAAGCCCAATGTTTCCTTATTGATTTTCTGTCTAGGTGATCTGTCCAGTGTTGAAAGTATACTTGGTCCATTTTTGTAGTTCCCTTTTCTCTGCTAGATTCCTTTTCTTTTTACTCGTTAGCATTTTCTTTATAAACCTTAACTGTTAAACCCAATATCTGAGTCATCTTGAAGTTAGTCTGTATAGATTATTTCTTCTCTTGAGTGGATCATGTTTTCTTAATTTTTTCTTGTGTTGATTTAGGTAGTATTGTAAATGTCAGTTAGATCCAGAGAGACTCTGCATTCTGTTTTGTTTCTCTAAAGAGTATTGATTTTTCAATTTTTTTTCTGAAGCAGTGTTTAACTTGACTGAACTCAGTCTGCCAAGTTTGTCTCCTGTGAATTGGGTTGTAGCTGAAATCCTCATGAATTTTTTTGTAGCCTCACTTGAGGCTCATTGGAGTCTGCCCTCTCTATGCATAGTTCAGGGATCAGTCAGAGATTTGGGCAGAATTTATATACAGAGATTGGTGCTCTCCCTGTCTGAATCTTTTCTTTTGGAAATTCCTCCAACATTTTCTGCTACCTGTGATTCCTCTAGTTCTTCAGACCAAGAAGACTGCAGATGTTCTATGTGAATTTTAACCACCCAGCCAAGTACAGACTAAAGCATGCCATCAGGCTGAAAGCTGTAAAGGATCAGGAAATTTACCAGCTACCAAGTGGTGATTCTCCTCCAATATGTGACTTTTTTTTGTCATTCTCCAGTGCCTCTAGACACTTGCTTTTAATATTTATATTTATGCAGGAGGGCTGGTCTGTTAGAAACTACTGGTCATCACTAGAATCAGAATATGAATATTTACTCTTGACACCATTTAAGATTTATCTTCTCTCATGTATTCACTTATCACAGTTTTGAGAATCTATATGGTAGTACACTCACATCTTCCCCTTGTTGGGGCCCATCCTTTAATATTATTTCTCTAACCTTCACAATATATCATGGAATAACTGCCACATTTCCAACAGCCCAATGAAATAATGATATTCTTACCAACTGATGCCTGGAAGTGGATATTCAGATAGCTTTTGGGTTCAGATAATGTATTAAGTGTACATGGCTTTCAGCTCTATTGGCAAGCTGAAAGGTGTAATCACTTCTACTTCTAATACAAATAAGTATCTTTCTGTTTCAAACATGCAGGTTCCCAAAATCAGTGTAAAGAGTCATATGAACCACACATGAAGATGAAGTTAGTCTTTGAGTTCTGTCTCTGCAACTTTTAAGTTATAGACCTTGGGCAAGTGGTCCTGAACCTCAGTTTCCTCATGTGCAAAATTAAGAAAAATTAATGGTTTTTAGCACCTAGAATACTATTGTTAAGTGTTAGCTGTATATATAGTTTGTATTTATGCAGCTTAATTACCCTGCTGAATTTGGTGTCACAGGGGAAGAATTGAACTAAGTGATGATCTGAGTTCAGATTCTGCCTCACACTGGTGTTCATTGGAAGGGATTTGATATTATATCATGATATGATCTGATGTGTGATGTGATGATATATTACTACTCAAAAAAGAAAATATACTGTTTCCTCCCATGTGGAATGATTTAATGTACTGTCATTGGAGATTGAAAAGGAAGAGATTTGTAGGCTCTTTGATATCTCTTCTCTCACTGGTTCAGGGCCAGAGCGGTGGACAAAGACATTCTCTGTTGGGTCTGGGTTGTGGAGCCCAAGGTAATCCTGGGAAACTGGAGAAGACGATGATGTTGGAGTTTTAGGTGTAACACACTGGGCCTGTCTGGAAGCTAGAGAGTGCTGCTGGTGTTACTATAGAAAACAAGACACCTAGGGTTACTCTAGGGGGCTTTGCACATCCTGGTTAATGTTTTAATAAAATATTTAACTACTAAAGTAATTATCTAAACTGTGGCAGTAGTAAAAAGGTAAAAGATTCATATGATCTGAAGAGAAACTAGAGTACAAACTGTGACAGTAGTATAGCATTCATTAGCACACGTTCCACATTGCCTCTTTTAAAAGAAAGCAAAGAGGACAAAGGGAGACCAAGATCTCTTAGTTCTCATAACCTTAAAAATCTTGGGAAAATAGAGACCATTCACACTCATAAAAATCTAACCTCTATTATAAAATAATTTCTGATATTAACTTACACAGTTTTAATAGGCTGCAAAGCCTCTAAATAGTCACCAATGTTATATTTTTATTATTACCAATTTTAAATAAATGATCAGTAATAATCATATCTTACACTTTTGTTGTAGTTTTCAAAGTGGTTTCTTAAGTTGTCTCCTTTTTACAGTTTTGAAAAGTAGACAGGACAGATAATATTAGAATGGAAACTGGCACATAAAGAAACAGTTTTTTTTTTCCCCTTTCATCCGTAGAGAGGACTTAGTAGCTGACCCAGGTCTAGGACACTGTCTCCTTAAATGCAGGTAGAGTCAAACACAGTGTTCTGTCTCCTGAAGAGATCTTTGTCATCTGCATTATTTGTAACTCTTTTAAAAGTAAATTTTATGACACAGCGTTCACTTTTTCTTATGAGAAGAGTGATAAATACTGTTAGAAAATAAAGAATACAAGAATAAAATAACTCTCCTGTTATCCAGGATAACTTGTTAGCTTTCTGAGTTTTTGTTCTGTGCATACATGTAGAGACATATAAAAGTTACTTTACTGAATTGAAATATGATGTAATTTTAATTTTCCCTGCTTACTGTATTGAGAAAACTTTTTCATGCCACTAAATGTTCTAAAACGTGGCTCTTAATGTCTCTTTAATATTCCATTATGTGAATGGACTAAAACTAATGTATGTAATCTCTGTTGTACTTTTAGTCTCCCTCTACTTTTTATGCTATTATTGGTGATGTATTATTGAACATCCTCAATGCACATTTCTAATATTTACCTTAGAATAATTTTCGAGAAGTCAGATTACCATATTAAGGAGTAGTATATAAAATTTAAAATACTGTCTTATATGGCTTTATTAATAGACAGAGATTTGAAACGAGTTCAGTACCTATAAGATCCAGGCCTTTCTGATCTTTCATAAAATCCAGTGGCTGGAATGCTTCCTTTCCTGTTACATAATTCACGCGGCAGGGGAAGTACTTACATGACATACCCCCAAAACACTATCTATACATGACAAATATATATTAAAATGATTGAATTGAACCTAGAATGTGTTTTGAAATTTTCATAATATCCCTTTTTTAACATTTTTTATTGATTTATAATCATTTTACAATGTTGTGTCAAATTCCAGTGTTCAGCACAATTTTTCAGTCATTCATGGACATATACACACTCATTGTCACATTTTTTTCTCCGTGATTTATCATAACATTTTGTGTATATTTCCCTGTGCTATACAGTGTAATCTTGTTTATCTATTCTACAATTTTGAAATCCCAGTCTATCCCTTCCCACCCTCTACCCCCCTGGTAACCACAAGTCTGTATTCTCTGTCCATGAGTCTATTTCTGTCCTGTATTTACGCTTTGTTTTTGTTTGTTTGTTTTTGTTTTTTAGATTCCACATATGAGCGATCTCATATGATATTTTTCTTTCTCTTTCTGGCTTACTTCACTTAGAATGACATTCTCCAGGAGCATCCATGTTGCTGCAAATGGCATTATGTTGTCGGTTTTTATGGCTGAGTAGTATTCCATTGTATAAATATACCACCTCTTCTTTATCCAGTCACCTGTTGATGGACATTTAGTCTGTTTCCATGTTTTGGCTATTGTAAATAGTGCTTCTATGAACACTGGGGTGCAGGTGTCATCCTGAAGTAGATTTCCTTCTGGATACAAGCCCAGGAGTGGGATTCCTGGGTCATATGGTAAGTCTATTCCTAGTCTTTTGAGGAATCTCCACACTGTTTTCCATAGTGGCTGCACCAAACTGCATTCCCACCAGCAGTGTAGGACGGTTCCCCTTTCTCCACAGCCTCTCCAGCATTTGTCATTTTTGAATGACGGCCATTCTGACTGGTGTGAGGTGATACCTCATTGTAGTTTTGATTTGTATTTCTCTGACAATTAGTGATATTGAACATTTTTTCATATGCTTTTTGATCATTTGTATGTCTTCCTTGGAGAATTGCTTGTTTAGGTCTTCTGCCCATTTTTGGATTGGGTTGTTTATTTTTTTCTTATTGAGTCGTATGAGCTGCTTATATATTTTGGAGATCAAGCCTTTGTCGGTTTCACTTGCAAAAATTTTCTCCCATTCCGTAGGTTTTCTTCTTGTTTTATTTCTGGTTTCCTTTGCTCTGCAGAAGCTTGTTTCATTAGGTCCCATTTGTTTATTCTTGCTTTTATTTTAACTCTCCCAGACTTCAGACCATACTATAGAGCTACAGTCATCAAGACAGCATGGTATTGGTACCAAAACAGACATATAGACCAATGGAACAGAATAGAGAGCCCAGAAATGAACCCACAAACTTTTGGTCAACTCATCTTCGACAAAGGAGGCAAGAATATACAATGGAATAAAGACAGTCTCTTCAGCAAATGGTGTTGGGAAAACTGGACAGCAGCATGTAAAACAATGAAGCTAGAACACACCCTTACACCATATACAAAAATCAACTCAAAATGGATTAAAGACTTAAACATAAGACAAGATATAATAAACCTCCTAGAGGAAAACATAGGCAAAACATTATCTGACATACATTATATAATATCCCTTGAGACAATTGATGGCAAATATGCATCAAAACCAGGTTTGAGAATTACTGGGCTAGGGCCCAAAGGGCACCAGGGGATTTAGGCTTGTGACTTTGCTAAAAGATTTCTAAAACTCTTTCACTGTCTACTGCTAATTTCCAGTGATGATCACATTTTGGTAAAGTATCTGCCCACTAGAGGTAAGCATTAAACCCTGTTCTGTTATATAAATCTAGTGCCAGTTCTCATAGGTTAGGCACGTCTGTCATAATTTGGGTAGTTTAATATGATAAGAATGCCAAAAAGCTTAATGTGGCTGGGTAATTTCACAGGATAGATGGTGACCATTAAAATATTATGTTTATTTCACTTGAAATAAAAATGAATGATTAACTGAGCTCTGAGAGATGGAAATGACATTGAAGCGACCCATTTCTTCCCTAACAACCAGAGCAGGTTCTGTTTTCTGTATGCTAATAGTGTGTTAGTTGGGAACTTCAGTTAAGCATAGCAAAAATGCCCTGAAGGTAGTTCAGACAAAAGCAAAAGATGGTCATAAAGGACAGTGATGCAGCTCACCGAAAAGCTGAGCAAGAACCAGAGCCTCCAATACCGGAAGAAATCCTGAGAGTTTTCCACATCTCTCATTTCAGTGCCTGTTTTGTGTTTTAAGACGATATTAGAGCTTTTTGTATTTCTACCACAAAGCAGAAAATAGCCACCAACAGTAGCTAGATTTACATTTCTGCCATCCAAGAGACTAGACAAACAAAGGCTGAGATTGCTTAATCCTTATTTTAAATTTCCAAGATGCTGCTGATGAATGGGTAAACAAGATACAGTATATCCATATAGAGGGATATTATTCAGCCATAAAAAAGAATGAAATACTAGTGCATGCTATATCATGGATGAACCTCAGAAACATTATGTAAGTGAAAGAAAGCAGTTACAGAAGATCAATATCATATGATCACATTTTTATGAAATGCTCAGAATAGGCAGAAAGTAGAACGGGGCTTTGGGGCTGGGGGAGGAGGAAGAAGACAGGGGAGTGACTGCTAATGCGTATGGAGGTTCTTTTGGGGGTGATAAAATGGATTATAGTTACGGTTGTACACACTCTGTGAATATTCTCAGAAACATTAAAGAGAAAAAAAAAATTTCCCGGGGAAGGATTCTGAATGCCTTAGTTCGGGCTATGTATCTACCTCTGGACCCATCACTTGAGGCCAGAGATAGGAGGTCATGTTCTGTGATTATGTCTGCTTCCATAAGTGTGTGGATGGAAGCAGAGGAAGAGGACAGGGCAGTTTTCAGAAAGGAGCTGGCTGGATGCATGGAGAAAACAACAGATGACTCATAACTGAATGAATACCTCTTATTAAACTTACCTCTCTCTGATTTGGTCCACTGGGAAGGTAGCTAGAACTTGCTTGTTAAAAACATTATTGGATATAATAAGCCATACTAAGCCATACCTTGACTTACAGACAGGTTTGCCTCAATATTATTTTTCTTTGTCTCTGAAGATGCATTTTAACCAAAGATTGCGAGTAAAGAGGCAACTGACATGCACTTTATTTTCCTGTCCTCTCCAAACACAAATACTCCTGTGTGAAATGCCACCTGGAGACTGTGGCCATGGCCCATAAATTTAATTACTAACCTTTAATTCATAGCTTGCAAAATCAATTCTTGAAGTGCCTAAGCTAATCAGCCTTTTCTGACAATGCTAATCAATCGTCCAGCAGTCCACCTTTGGCTTAATTACTCTTGCACTACATTACATTTTCAAAATGTCAAGAATCCTCTTCTGGAAAAGCAATAAATCATTCCTACATGATGTGAACGGAGAGCCTGTTATTCCCTCACACTTGACCTTGGCTGCGTGAAGTTGAAATTGATCCTTTGCCACCGTGGTACAACATTATAGAGAAAGGAGATTCAGTGAGAATCATAGCACAGGAAAAAAGAGGGAGGCTTTTTAGCACACTCTTTCCTCACTTGAAATGAACCAGGTGCTGTCAAATGTTGTATTTAAGGATTTGCATGTCCACAATAACATCTCCTGAAACACATGAGCTCTGAGGCTTCTCACACTTCTGAATTTCTATGATCTAAGAAGTGTAAAACCACACTCCTATCAGAAATCTGATTACTCTCTTGCTGTAGATTCACATCCAAAAATGACTACCCACTTTCCTTTATTTTTCTCCAAATTGAAAAGAAAATCATCCCCAACTACTACTCAGAAAATGAGAAGAAAGGAATAAAACAAAAGAAAGCTCATGTTGAGATTAAGTAGCAGATTGAGAGTTGGATCTGGGGTTGAATCCTGATCACACCACTCACTACCTACATAAAGCTGGGAAAGTTGTTTAAACCTCTGTAAGCCTTGTTTTCCTCATTTATTCCTGAGATGTAATAGGAGGTTAATGCCACTAGAGAAATGGTTCTCAACAAGAGGCAATTTTGCCCCCAAAGGGGACATTTTATAGTCTCTGGAGATGTATGATTGTCAAAACTGGGAGAGGGGTACATCAAGTGGGTACAGGCCAGGGATGATGCTAAACATTTTACAATGTACAGGACCGCCCTTATTATGAAGAATTATCCCACTTACAATGTCAGTAGTGTAGGAGTTGAGAAACTCTACTCTCTAGAGCAGTTAGCACCGGTCTTGATACATAAGAAATACTCAATGAATCATTACTATTACCATTTTTGTTTGTTTGATTTAAGTAAAGCTCCTCTCATCACAAATACAAATTTCCTCTTGTTTCTCCTTTGCCATTTGCTGCATATTCTTTCAGAGCAAAAGATATTCTATCTATAGCTAATATTGGAATTATTTTCTTATTATTTTCTACTAATATTTAGTTTCTTAGAGTGATCTCTTCTCAAATAGCGATTGCTTCTCAGTTTTAAAATTGTCACCATGGATGAACATATGAATTGGCTTTTAAAATCTCATTTAGTCTTTCAAGAGTAAAACTTTTTCACCTCATAGAATTTTGGAGGTAAATCACAGGGTGAGAAAAATCTGAGATGTCATTGGATTTAGTCTGTCACATAGCAGAACTCGATCAGCCTTAAAATAATTATTTTAAAAATTATAAAAAAATTTTAAAACAAAAGTAATTTTAAAATAAAAATTTTTAATTAAAAATTTTTTTCGAAAATAAAATATTCTATTACTGTAGTAGATCAGACACTATCTTTGTGGACTTTTTAGCTTAGTGGTGCTCTCACTTGGGATGGAAGTTAGAGAATCCAGAGTTTCCATGGATTCCCTTGTTCAGTATGTAAACTTAGTGGGGGCACCGTACAGGTCCCAATTCACCCCGCTTCCTCTGCTCTGCTTTGTATTTCACAGGCTGCTCCTGCATGCTCTATTCTCCAGGCTCCCTTGCCAACTGGCCCCTCGCTATGTTAGCCCACGATAGGTACTGACAAGAGCGAAAAGAGGGAAAAGGGAGACTCCAGGGTACTTATTTCTCTCATTCTCTACCGATTACAGGGAATGGAGGAGGCATAAACAATAGCCCAAGGGCAATCCTTCAGAGACTTTTAACAGTGAAACAGGTAACGACTGAAAAATGGTTACACTGAACCTGGTAGAGGGAATCCCAGGGGGCCTGTGTGAGACACCTGCAGCTAGACTGTTCCACTGGAGGGATCAGCACCGCTGGCATCATCTATAAGCTTGTTGGAAAGACAAGACAATTGCAGGACCCATCCTAGAGCTTCTGGATCAGAAGCTGCATTTAACCAAGATCCGTGGGTGTTTGCACCTTAACAGTTGAGAAGCTCTGTTCTAAAGTTTCTGTATACATTGTGTGGGTATGAAAGTCTTCAGTATCATAACGAACTCAAAAAGCATTTCCATCAGAAGGTTTAAATTCCTGTTATTCTAGTATTTCAGTATTTGGTAAACCAGAGCTACAGTGCTCCCTTGAACAAAGTAGGTGAAGAAGTCAACAAACCTTGTGTCCTAAAAGCAAATTAGAGAATGAGAAGATGACCAGCTTTAACAGCCCATGGCTAAAGTTTGCGAGTTTTCTAGAGTTGGGAAAGTGTCCAAGAGTCATTGGTCTGTGAGAGCAGAACTTGTCATGTGCCAGCAAAGCACACACTCTCCAGGGCCTGGCTCTAGCCCGGCTTTGGAGCAACCATCCGTGAGCTTCACAAGTATTTGTACTCATTGTACCAGAGGCACAGTTCCACCAGCTGAAAGCTACAAAACACCCTGGGAAGAGAGACCCATTTAGAGTTGTGATCTGTAGAATTTTATGGACAAAGCAGGTGGCCAATATTTTGGATCATAATGTTTCTAAGTTGGGACTTGGGGACTTAGAATGACTGTACTGAAAGAGATGAAGTCCTAAGCCATCGGTTTTTCTTGCCAGGTCTTCATCCTTCAGTAAGAATTTAGTGGAAAGAGCATTTCTCATATTCTTACCTTCTAATCACCAAAAATGCCTCCATACTTCTCATAGTACTATCTCTTAGTGCTTGTTGAGAGCAGGTGTGTGTGTGTGGAAGAAGTAGTAAGTGCTCATCCAAGTCCTTTTCTCATCTCCTCCTTGTGTGCGTAGGGGGAATATACTTCCCAGACCCCTTTGGTTTCGATGGGGCCGTATGACTAATTATAGCAGTGAAATGTGAATAGAGTGTGCGTACAACTTCCAGGCCAAAGCATTTAAGAATCGGTGTGACGAGCCACCTGCTACTATGGTAGTGGTTCAGGTTGAAGAGAGTCTGGTCCTCTAGGTCACTGAACAGAGAAGTCCCCACTTACCCACTTGACTTCACATGAATTATGTTGCTGAACCACTGCGATTTTAGAGGTGGTCTTTTGCAGAATCTTACAGTTACTAACCCTGATTAGTACAACACAATCAATACCATGTTTTTTGAGTTTATTTTTTTTGCTAAAATATTAAGATAGTCTAAAAGCAGTGGATTTTTAAGGCACAGATTCAAGTCTTTTCTCCGAAACTTACTAGGTGTATGACATGAGGAAAATCATTAACCATCTCCAGTCTTAAGTAAAATTGGATTGAGCTGCTAATCTCTAAGATCCCTTCTCAACTCCAGTATCCTGTAATTGTTTGAAGGCTCGTATGCTGTTTCCCCTTATTTGTCTAACGCTTCTCCCCTCCTCATACTTTGCTTAATTATTGTGAATGATAAACTCGTGTAAATACAAGTACATATACTATGCAAATCCTAAAAGGATATTCTGTATAAAGAGTCATGGATTCAATTCACCGCCTATAAAAATGCAATTTTTTTTTATAAAGAAGATTCTATCAGCTTATATCTACAGGGCCATGCTTTGCATTTGCCTGATTTATTCATCATCTGCCTGATTCACAGCTGAGAGAGTCCTTGGTCTTTCACAGAAGCTGTCATTGTCACATCAGGGGGTCTGCCCCAAAAATCGGTCATAGGAAACTGAACCGTTTTTGATACCACTGAATAGATGATTTCCATCTGGGTTTTACCACCATCCAGTCTCCAACTGAAATACTGGAGACCAAGGTAGATTGCAGCCGAAAAATTTATTCTCTGGAATTTTAGGAGTTGAATGACCCTTTGGGGTTGCACTTAGTAAATGTCTCATGCATAGATTTTGTGAGGGGCCTTCAAGTTGCTCCAAACCCTCTTTTTGTTTCCAGGACACAATGCTGGTTCTGTGGTATCCATTTTCCCCCTCCCTCCACACATGTGTTCACTGCCTTTTCTCTGGCCTTGGACATCTGATTTTATGCTACCAAGTTTGGACTGCAGGAAATAGTGGTACTTTCTACCCTCCTTTGGGAAAAAAAAAGGACATAGACTCTCCACATTTGATGTGAAAACCAAGCTTAGTTTTTTAAGGCGCTGAGCTCTGAATATCGATCTGAAATAGCAGCGGACTGGAGTAGGGGAAGGGAGAAAATTGAGGTGAGAAAGGCCATATAAGGACTAAGTGCATTGATCATTTCAGGTGGTGTTTTGTTATTCGTGAAAGAAATACATCCCTGCAACTTGGGCTATCTTTTCAGAGTTCTTCTGAAAGCAAGGATGTATTTGCTTTCTCACTGCCTGTCTATTTGGCTGTTCTAGCTGCAGCTGCCTCCACCCCTGCTGTTCTAGACAGCAGTTAATTGTGTTAGGCCCCCTGTTTCTGTTCGCCACCATTTCAGAGGGAAAGTCCTTTGGTCCAACCCCTCTTGGGCTTCACAGCTCAAATGCATATTCAGGAACACCAGAGATCAAAATGCTTCCATCTACCAGGAAATGCAGCTTCGACTGCCCTCTTGCTACAGGGCAGACAGAAAATAGACTTTTCTCATTTTTCTGGAATGGGTGAAATTCTGTGAGGAAAGACCTTCAAGTAGGAGATAGCACAAAATATCAGTGGAGTGTTTGGGGTTTTTTTTGTTTGATTCTTTTGCTTTTATTTTTCAGAATTGGATTGGAAACCTAGGTGCTTCTCCCTTGTTCCTTCTCAAGTGTAGATAAATAATAGTAATAATCAGTGTTAGAAAATCAAACATTTTTCAGACTAATTCATACTGAAAAGGAACATTACTCAAATTTTAGTTCTATGTTGTACAGTAATTTATTCCTCTGTACTCTCTGAATTCCTTAGAAAGAAGTCTAAATTCTATTGAAATCGTCAGAACTAAAGTTTAATCTTATTTTTAATCTTTATCTTCAAGCACACATTTGACGTGATTTTTTTTCCTGATACTCAACTGACTTTGAAATTATCTATTTCTGTTGCTTTCCACCTACTGTTTGCTCACTGATGTGAGTTTACTGCCTTGCCTCTTTCTGGCGACATCTGTTTTTCTCTTCTTTGAAATAAATTGTTTTGTTCCTGTGTAACCATACTTCCCAATTATTTATTTTTCTTTATCTTTTTCTTCCCAGTCTCTACCAGAACCCGTCAATTCTGCTTGCTTCTGCCGTACTGGCAGTTGTCAAGAATTATAGTAGAGTGTAGAATAAGAGATAACAAATTAAAAATTGGCTTACTTGTTTACTAAAACATTTAAATGCAGGTTTCTTGTAAGGGTGACATTCTTCCCATGCCTTGGTGGCACCAGGGAAGGCAAATGTCATTCCATGAACTCATACTCACCATGATCTTAATTCTTGGTAAAAAATATTGCTAATTTACTTTTGTGGTAGATCAAAGAAGACAAAAATGTTTGATAATTCTCTTATCTAGATTGGGGAACCTCCTCTCCCTTGAACCTTGAACCTGGGTGGGCTCTGTGATAGCCTTGACCAATAGAATTTGGTGTAAGTTTGACTATGCAGTTTGAAAGCCCAGGCCTGAAAAGATTCAGCTTTGCATCCTGTCTCTTGAAACACTTACTCTTGGAGCCTTCAGTTACCATGAAAACGCCTGACTCCTCTTGACCGTACTGGAGAAGCTATGTGTAGGTGTTCCTTGACATTGTACCAGCTAACCCCAGCCTTCCAGTCAAGGCTCCAGGCACGCAAAGCCATTATGGACCTCCAGAGCAGCCCATCTGTCAGTCAGTACCACCAAGTGGCCTCAGTCAACATCAGGGAGGGCAGAAGAACCATCCTGTCAGACCATACCTAAATTCTTGACTTATAAAATTCTGAATTATAATGAAATGGTTGTTGTTTTGAGACACTGTTTTGGAGTGATTTGTTACACAGCAGTTAATAACTGGAATCCCCGTAATGCTGCCAGATTTTGCCATGGACTGGTGGGCTTGGAGGGCTGCTCAGACAAAACATAGTTCCTACCTTGGGCCAACCTAGAGCTGGAGAAGCAGCTGACCACATTTCTTCCTGGCCACTTGAGCAAAAGGATAATATCCTTCTTAGCCTGAAGCTACTCTACATTGTTTGAACCCCAATCCATAAATTCAGTGTGTAAGAAATTTAAATTTCTTTATTTTTCCTAAACAACTTCTGCTTTAAGCTTTTATTCCACTTCCATGTGTCATCAGAGAATCCTTCCCTCTCCCTGGCGTCAGCAAACTACTATTTGTGGGCTGCCTGTTTTCGTATATCCTGCACACTTAGAATGTTTTTCATATTTTTAAAGGGCTGTTTAAAAAAAGAAACAAAGAATATGTAACAGAGACAAAATATAGCATACAAAGTCTAAACTATTTGGTACCTGACCCTTTACAGAAAAAAGTTTGCCAGCGCTTGGTAAAGACAGTGAGTTGGCGTAGCTAATAATCTACAATTGTTGTCTTTTTATGCTTACAGCCTCCAAGGTATCTACCCTCTTACTTAGATAACATAGATCAGCTGACATACAATTTACCCCTTGTCCCATCTAGAAGTTCCCTTTGGGTCTTGGAGTTCTCCCTACTGTTGCTGTCCACAAGGGGCAATCATTGTGCTACTCCTACTACACATATGGGAAACTCTTTGGATACCATCCAAAGCCCTCTGCTTCTTCAGTCCTCCTTGGGCGCACTGGTATCATTCACAGAAACCCCATGCAGCTACATCACACGCTCCCACTGAGACTGCATTTCTCCTCTGGGGTATGCTGCCAACACAATGTCCCCGCTGAGAAAGGGGACACGGGTCCCCTTCACTCACACATCCCTCAGTCCTATCTTCCAGTCCTGTTTTCCTTCCCCAGGAATCACCCCTGGACAAGAAAGGGAAGAGATTCAGGATGTATTCATTATTTATTGAGCCTCCACCAATGGTAGGCATTGTGCTGGGCACTTTGATACACCAGCAAACAAAACCAGGATCCCTCCATCATCCTAAAAGAGGAGGCAGACAATAAATAATAGGAAAAAATGAATCAATACATTATCTGCTTGCTAAAAGCACATAGTACTAAAGTATATACTGAAAGTGCAATGGATAAAGAACAGATAGAAGACAGTAAGAGGGATAGGTGGGAGATGGAGAGTCTCAGGGCAAGCCTTACTGAGGATGTGGTGCTTGGATGAAAACCAGGAGGCGAGTGGATGAGGCATGTAGATATCCGGGAGAAGAGTGATACCCGGTACTGGAGACAGGAGTGTGCCTGACCCATTCAAGCAACCCGCGGGGGGTGGGGGTGGGGGTGTGAATGGAAAGGAGTGTGATCAGAAGATACAAGTTGTAGGCCCTTGTAATCCTTGCTAAGATCTCTTTGCTTTCGACTGTGAGTACTATCGGGAGCCTTGGCAGGGTTTTGAGCAGAGGAGTTGGCCTGATTTGGCACAGGTTAGAACAGAAATCACTTTGTCTGCTCTGCTGAAATCAGATTAGTGGGGCGGGGCAAGGGTAGAAGCAGGTGTACCTGCTGGGGAACTAGTACAGTAATCTAAGCATGACCTTGTAATAGCTCGAATTGAAGGTAACAGATGATAAAAAGTGCTAAGACTCACTGTTTCCAAGATGCCATTACTTCCGTTTCAAAGTTTCTCTATCTCCTTGCCTCAAATTATTTTATAGATGGAAAGTTTCAAAGTCTTGCTTTTAAATGGCTATGTAGTGTCCTAAATCTGTGGACTCGGTCCTAAATTGTTGCCCCTCCCTCAAGACCCAGGCTTTTGAATCTCACAACCTGGGAAGAATCACTTTTCTTTCTGCCTTGCAGGGAATGAATCCCTTCCTTGCATCAGTGAGCCTAGAATAACCTCACTGTAGCTTGGCTGATGAAAGAAGGCAGGGACAAAGGCAAAGCAGGAAAGACCACCAGTTACCATTTCAGAAATGTTACCATCCCACTCTTGTGATAATGTATGCCTATTTAGTTAGGAGAGAACTTTCCAGTACCCTGCTGAAAAAGGGCATGTTTAATCAGTCTTGGGATCTTGAGTTAGCGTAAGTATAGATTAACCAATCTCTCCCTGGTCTTTTTTTTTTAATCCTAAAGTCCCTTTCTCCCTTCCCCATCCTTCTAATGCTTGATTCTTGCCTTCTTAAGGACTCTCTGAACCCCAAATCTGCTGGGTACCTGAGGTCATTTACTCCAGGTCCCATGGACAGTAAGCAGCAGACACAAGCTTCAGGGCAAGCCTCCCTGATTCAGAGTCTGTATGTTCAGGTACTGAGAATATCTATTCCACTATCAGCAGCAGTTCAACTATGATGTGCTTAGTTAGATGTGGTTGCTTGTATTTACATTTCTCGAGTTCACTGACTTCATGAATCTGTATCTTACATGTTTCAGCAAATTTAGGACATATTGGGCCATTATTTCTTTAGATGGTTTTCCTGCTTCATTTTCTCCCTCCTCTCCTCCTGGGACCCCAGTTATATATATGGCTACCTTGGCTGTTGTCCCCAGATCCCTGAGAGTCTGCTCATATTTTTAATCCTCAGATTGAATACTTTCTGTTGATCTGTCCTCACATGGGCTGCCTTTTTTTCATCTCCAATCTGTTGCTAAGACCATTCAGTGAATTTTCTGTTTTAGATACTATATTTTTCAGTTTTAGAATTTCTATTAAGTCATTTTTAATAGTTTTTATTTTGCTGCTCATATCTCTTATATTTTTTTAATCACAAAAAGCATATTTTCCTTTGTGTCTTTGAGTATAGTTGTAAGAGGCTTTAAAATCCTCATCTGCTATTTCAGTACCTGGTTCATCTCAAGTTTGGTTTGAGCTGATACTCTTTTGTCTTGAATATGGGTCACATTTTTCTGTTTCTTCATGTTACAAGAAAATTGGCATTGTTTCTTGGATATCGAGAATGAAGTATAGTCAGTTATAATGTGTCCATTTCTGGCATACAGCACAATGCCCCAGTCGTGCATATACATACAAACATTCATTTTCATGTTCTTTTTCATTAAAGGTTATTACAAGATACTGAATATAGTTCCCTGTGCTTTACAGAAGAAATTTGGTTTTTGTGTTTTTAAATCTATTTTTATATATAGTGGCTACCATTTGCAACTGTCAAAATCCAAAATACGTCTCTTCCCACTGCCTTTCCCCCAGTAACCAAAAGACTTTTTACTATGTCTGCAAGTCTGTTTCTGTTTTGTGAATGAGTTTATTAGTCTCTTTCTTTCTTTTTTTTTCTTTTTTTAGATTCAATGTATGAGTGATATCATATGGTATTTTTCTTTCTCTCTCTGGATTACTTCACCTAGAATGACAATTTCTAGGTCTATCCATGTTGCTGCAAATGGCATTATTTCATCTTTTTTCCTATGGCTGAGTAGTATTCCGTTGTGTAAATATACCACACCTTCTTTATCCAGTCATCCGTTGATGGACATTTAGGTTGTTTCCATGTCTTAGCTATTGTATACAGTGCTGCTGTGAACACTGGGGTGCATGTATCTTTTCAAATTAGAGTTTCCTCTGGATGTATGCCCAGGAATCAGGTTGCTGGATCATATGGTAAGTCTATTTTTAGTTTTTTGAGGACTCTCCTTACTGTTTTCCATAATGGCTGCACCGAACTACATTCCCACCAGCAGTGTAGAAGGGTTCCCTTTACTCCACACCCTCTCCAGAATTTATTGTTTGTGGAGTTTTTAATGATGCCCATTCTGACTGGTGTAGGGTGATACCTCACTGTAGTCTTGATCTGCATTTCTCTGATTATTAGCAATACTGAGGCATTTTTTTCATGTGCCTACTGGTAATTTGTATGTCTTCACTGGAGAATTTCTTGTTTAAGTCTTCTACCCATTTTTAGATTGGGCTGTTTGTTTTCTTGTTATTAAGTTGTATGAACTATTTATATATTCTTGAAATTAAACATTTGTCAGTCACATCATTTGCAAGTATTTTCTCCCATTCCGTAGGTTATCTTTTTGTTTTGCCTATGGTTTCCTTTGCTATGCAAAAGCTTATAAGTTTAATTAGGTCCCATTTGTTATTTTTTGCTTTTATTTCCATTGCCTGGATAGACTGCCCTAGGAGAACATTGCTAAGATTTATGTCAGAGAATGTTTTGCCTATGGTTTCTTCTAGGAGATTTATTGTGTCTTGTTTTATAAAGAATGGTTGTATTAAAGAGACTTTGAGTTTTGTTATGTTCCTTTGAAAACTATCGATTTCTGTAAGCAGGAAGTAGCTTTGCTGAACTCAAACTGCAGACTTTCTCTCCCTTGCTATGAGCATCAGCAGAAATCTTTTCATTTCTTTCAGCCTTCCCTGGATTGCTTGCAGTCTTTCCATGCATATGTGGCATGGGGGTTAGCCACAGCCTCGGACAGAATTTGTACACTAAATTTGGGACTCTCTCTGAATCCCTCTCCTTTCTATGATATCTTCCCTCACTTTCCAGCTGCTGTACTGAACCTAAACTCTGACTTGTGATTTTCAAGCCACTTCCCAGCAAGGCATTCTCTCTGAGTTTGAATTGAGCCACGTAGCTGGGACTGCTGTCAGGCTAAAAGCCATCCAAATGGGCAACTCTCCAAGTGCCATTCCCTTTTTTTTTGTCAAGTGCCAACTCCCCTACGGTGTCAGCTTTCCTCTGGTGGTTCTCCCATGCCTTTAAATAGTAGTTTTCTTTGGTTTGTCCAGAGTTTATAGCGGTTATCTCCAAGAATGTTAGTCAAAAAAGAACTACTCAAACATTACCAAAAACAGGTCCCCCCCCCAACTTTTTGGATAAGTCTTCAGTTACTCACCTCTCTTCCATTATTCAAGAGCCCATTGCAGGGCTGGATTTTTATTCATCTCTGTTTCTGATGCCAAGAGCATTGAACACAGGGTGGGATCCCTGGGTCCCGTTGGCTTCCCCTGGGAGCTTGTTAGAGACCCAGACTCTTTAAGAGCCACTGAACCAGAATCTGCACCATGACAATAATCATTTAATAATTATTTGATAAGCACTGGCGTGGAGCACAGTGAGGGCCACGTCATGGGCACTTGGCCGATGCTAATTGAAACAGTAAACAAATAAATTCATCACTTCAACATTTACTACTCAGTGCGGTATATTTGCATTGAGAATTCATTTTCTGCTCAGATTTTAATAACATCCGATTTTGTCTGTTTTCCTCCTAAAAACAAGTCTTCCTAATCTGGCGGGAGATTTAGTTAGCAAATGTGTGTCTGAACAGTAAAACAGATATTTTAAAGCGCCATCAAAAAAGGCAGCTATGACCAATGTCAGCTCTGCATTTAAAGGAGAACCAGCATCATGTGTGGTTGTAATGAAAAGAAGAAATTTTATGAATCACATCTTCTGTCTACTTTTTGAGAAAGCTTTCCCCCGCAGCCTCTGGGCTATAGATAAAGATCTCCCTCAAACAAGAATTTCCTGCCCCCATGCTATGCAGAAATTCATCCAGATGAAAGCATTCTTCTTTATTGGCAGGTGAAGCTGATGATAACTATAGGCCCAGGCAAGGCAAATCCTGTCATATAAATATTTCTGATAAATGTTTATAGTTTAGGACATTTCATAATGATTTTCAGATATAGAGCCCAGAAGAATCTTGACACAAACCAAATGAATTTATTCCCTCTACATTTAAAAATAATTCTACTTGATGAAAAAATTTTTTCACCCTTCTTTGGCTAATGGTAACTTGATGTAATTTTATATGCATTGCTTTCTTTAAAGGAAAATCGTAATTTAAAAACATGCAAATGGAAAACAATGCCAGTGAAGAGAAGAACTGTCAAATAGTGAAAGGTTATAAATAAAGCAGGAAAAAAGAGAATGACCTGGAAGAATTTATAACATACATAAAGAAGCAACAAAAACATGTTTGTGCACCTGAACTATGATAATTATTTTGCCCACAGATATAAAAACAGTATCAAAATTCTCACCCATAATGAAACTAATTAGTCTGACAGCCTCTCTCTTTCCAAGTGATCAATAATTCCTACTACCACATAGTAGGTGAATGCTAAGGTGTTATCTTTTTTGCCCCCATTCTGGGCATATGATGTTATTAAGTAAGTGCTGATTTGTGAAAATGACACTTGTAAATAAGAATGAAACAAAACATTTCATAAGAAACCCTCTTTTAAAAAGAAAAGTGTCATTTTCTTCTGAATGCCAAAATAAATTCCCTTATTGATAAATAAATGGAGTAGCTATCTATATTTCAAATCAGCTAATATTTGGCAGCTAGGAATTAGATGAAATAAAAGAAATGAATCAACAGTGGAATTACTACAGAAATGAAGAAGCAAGTGTCAACATTAAAAGGACATTTGCCATTTTTTAATGGAAGTGGGCATTGGGATTGGCCAAGAATATAAGTTACCTCATTGGGTTAATTTTGGTGCAAGCTTCATCCAGATCCCAGTGGACCAGGGGCACCACATCCCTTCCCCCTGGCTTCCCAGTAGGATCACTGCTAGTAGAGATATGGGTCCACTTCTACAGACTGTGCGTTGTTGAATCATCATAGGAGCATGAGTGCTAGGGCCAAACACACCTTGGTTTAACTCCTGGCTCTACCATGTCCTAAAGATGTCACCTTTGGCAGTTAGTTGACTCTGTTTCTTCATCCTTAGGATAAGTAGTTGTAATCTCCCCATGTCATAAGACTGTTAAAAGAATAAAATGAGACAATCCACGGAATGTCCTTCTTAAAGTACTTGACAGAGAGAAGGTGCTCTACCAGTGGTTCCTCCACTTCTTCCTTCTCTTTCTGTTCTTGACATAATAGGATTTTCAGGGTGTAAATTCTGTTGAGTGGATGCTAAGTGGTACATGCCATGAATCTGGAATAATTTATATGTAGAACAGCTTTCTGCAGTTTCCGTTTGATGATGGAAATATTCTAATCTCTGCTGCCCAGTATGGTAGACACTAACCAACCACATGTGGCTAAGGGGCCCTTGAAGTGTGGTTAGTACAACTCAGGTGCTAAATTTCAAATCTTATTTAATGTTAAACTTATTTAAATACAAATTTAACTAGCCATATGTGGTTAGTGGCTACTGTATTGGACAGTGCAAATCTAGAGCAAAGATCACAAGCTTAAGGGCACCCAAGGAGAGACAGGTGACATAAATCCGTGAAATGAGTTCAGTCAACGATGAATCCTGGTGGGACTTGTAGACACTACAGACACATACCTTGTCCACAGGAGTCAGCCAGCATTGACCTCAGCCAGTGCTGCTGGGTAGGTGTATGTCTAGCTTTCTTAATGTTTCAGGAGAAGCCAGAAATGCAAGTTTTCAGGCAAAGTCTTCTATTCTTTAAAGTATCAACTAATTAAAAGATTTTTTGGAGCACTCCAGGCTAAACAAAATATATTTACTAACCAAACATAGGCTGCAAAACATCAGTTATGCAGCCTCTAGTTTAGAGCCCATCCCTGAAATCATGGAAACATCTCCAGATTAGACTGTCCATAGGAAGAGCAGGTGCAGCAGCCTTGTTACATGTCAAGTAGATTTGCAGGAAGTGGGACTTCTTGGGAAACCCCATGAATGATGGCCTTGTTGCCTCCATCAAACCTTCAGAAGCTCTCTCAACTCTGGGTCCTCCATTCCACGTGGCTTATAAGCTGAAAGAAGCTAGTCTAAGAAAGACAAATCTTGCAAAGATATTAGTGTTTCCTGGTCCAGGTCAGCCCCAAAACTTGGTGTCTATTGGTGGAAGCACCTCCCCCAAAGAGGAGAGTGACAGGGAAAGGAGCCAGGTCACTCTTCCATGTTCTAAATTCTTAGCCTCAACCGATAGAAAAAATGGAAAAAATTCCGTCCTGCTTGAACATGAAGCTCTCTGGAACCTGGTAACTCTGTGAAGCCACCAGAACTTTTCCCCAGTGTAGTCGTTCATTCCCTCACTTATTGAACAGATATCTGTAAATCAGTTCTTATGTTTGAATCACCCACACTCCCTCCTTGCTCACCACTTGGACGTGGAACATTATAGAGTCAGCTTTCTGCCTAGTCTTTCTCATAGGAGCCGGATGTCAAGGCAACGCATTATTTGGGTTAAGACCATTATCTCTGGCCTCAGGCCTAGGATTCAGATGGTCCTCTTACTCTCTCTGTGGCTTTATGCAAGAAACTCTTTAATTCTTCGTATGTCATCTTCCTTAGAAGTTGGTGAGAAGATTAGATGAGAAAAGCATGTGTGTGAAAGGCTTAACATAGCCATAGCAAGCTCTCAATAAAAAAATGACATTTACAAATAATGGATTACATCTCTGCTTCCCTCCAGTAGCATACGAGGGGAGGGTGCAGTGGGGGTTATCTGGCCCAGCCAAGGGGAGTATTTTATCACTGACTTTATTTAGAGCTGCCGGTGCAGGCTGGTAATTAAAAGCAGACTATCTTTTAGTCCATTTTATTATGGTTTTAAAATCCTCTACAGACATTGCACTCCGTTATTATCTGCTCCCAGGGGAGACTGACCTCCACCCCAGGATACACCACTGGCTTCAAACCTTTCCCTTCTATAGTCTTGTTCTCTGAATATCCTTAATATTGATTTTTGTCCTTCTTAGAATCATAGGTGAGCTGTGCATATAATGGTGAGGTGAAAATAGACTCTGTGCAAACAAATACTGAGCCCTTATGACATAGAGTGACCAACATGTTCCAGTTTGCCCAAGATTTTCCCAGTCTGAGCGCTGAAAGTCCCATGTTCCCTCAGTCCTGTGCACCTGGGGGACTGCTGGGTGCCCTGGACGTGTCAGGCATTAAGTAAAGATGGTGGGAAAAGTAAGAAGTGAGGTTTTAATACGAAGAGTTTGACTATTGTTTGGTGTAACATCAGTGGAGAAAGAAGGACAGCTGACCCTTGAACAGCTGGTTTTGAACTGTTGCAGACCCAGTTTTACATGCAGATATTTTTCAATAAATACATGCGGGACTACGGGATCTGTGGTTGGTTGAATCCACGCATGCGGAACCACGGATATGGAGTACAGACTGTATGGACGGTATGTTGAGGGAGACATTTTCAACTGCGAGGGCGGTCTGAGCCCCTAACTACTGAATTGTTCAAGGGACAGCTGTATTCACATAGAGAGAAGGAGCGCGTATTTAAAGCTTGGCTAACACAAGCCCTGCCCAGATCCCCTGTCTTTGGCATCATGCAAACATCTGGCTCCACCCACAGCTCACCTCCGTGTGCCCACACCCCTCTAACCGAACCTGGAAGTACCGAGCTGGCAACCCGCACTTCATGCCCTTCCTTGTCTCTTGTGGTTTGATGTGTCTGCTCAGGGAATGTTCTACATGCTCCAAAGGAGGCCACCCAGTTGTGCAGCCTGGGCGAAACCAATGGTTGTTTAATTGATAATAGGTCTTTTGTATTCACATTCTATTTAGATTATTGCACCAAGCAGGTGACAGGTGTTCAGAGAATATTACCCAAGCTGCCTTTTGCTGAGAATATCTTGAGACCAACCGGGGCAGGGAGCCCAGAGGAAATCCCCAGAGTAATTTAATAGTTCACAGGGCTTTGGGTTTGTGAGGATTACAACAAAGAATTAAAGTGATATTGACCACCCACTTGAGAAGGGCCTTTGTGCTTTTCCCTTGATATTTCTACACTTAATATTTTTGTTCCCAAGGAAATTGCTGCAGGGTGACCAAGATGAAAACGTCTTTTGTGTGTGTGCCAAAAGGTGTATATTGCCACTTAACATGAGGAACATTTAAACAGAAAGCATCTAATAGGGGAGAAGCCTGTTTTGAAACACCCAACATTGGGTCTGCTGCTTTGGGTGGACGGGGGTTGCCAACTTCTCTTTCCGAAAGATTTGTACCAGAGCCAGATGTCTAAGGACTCTGGCAGAATGCAGCTTTCAGGATCACATGTCATTTCTGAAACGGAACTAGACAGAACATTTCACTTGATTTCTCAGAATTCATACTCTAGATTCAGTGGCTAAATTTTGCAAAGTTAATAGAGTGACTTCTTTACTCTCTGTTCTAAAACTTACTGACAATTGGCCTTACTTTTTGAGTATCTCTTCCCCTGCTTTCTCAGGCAGTTTGGTTATTCAGAATAGGTTTGGGTCCAGATTCATGCATCGGCTCGTTCCACAAACATTCACTAAGGGTGCCAACAATATGCTATGTGAGATTCATTCAGTGTTCATCCTACAGATGCTTCCAGAATATCTACCATGTGGTAAGGTCTCTGCAAGGCAATGAAGATTTGCACATGGAGCTGACATTCCAGTGGGTCAGATAGAGCTGTTCGGTGATACCCAAATGTGGTCAGAAGTGGAGTGGAGTGAGAGAGGGGTGTGAAGTGCTGGAGTAAGGGTGTGGAAGAGACTATTTGAACAAAAACTGGAAAAATGACAAGTGATTTAGCCAAGTGGACAATTGAGGACAGAATGTTCCTAGCAGGGAGAACAGGTGGTACAAAAGCCCTGTGGCAGTGGATACCTGGAATGCTTGAGGCCACTGCAAGGACTTCAGCTTTACTCTAAGTGAAATGAAGCCTTTACAGGTTTTGAATAAAGGAGTGATGTGATCCAAGCCAGGTTTTAACACGATCACCTTGACTGTTGACTGAAAAACAATGAGGGTCAGGAATAGATGTAGGAAGACTTCTTAGAAGCCTATTGGAATTATCCAGGGAAGAGAAAGTAACACACAAAAGTTGTAATTTTAGCCCTCAACAAGCATATAACTACTGGGAAAACAGATCTTTGCAGCATTTTATTTGAAATGAGACAGAATGGAATGAGAAGAAGCAAGAGAAATGGGTGGTGAATTGCTTCCATTAGGGAAAGCTTCAAGGAGGAGGTGTCCATAAGAAAGACTTCTTTCTCTTTTTTCATTCTTTAAGACCTCCTTCATCCCCTCCTCTTTCTCTTACTTCTTCCCTCTCTCTGTCTTTCCATATGCCTCCGTCTCTTTCTTTCTTTTGATAATACTTTTTGCCTTAGTAATAGTTAATCATTAGCTAAAAGCTAACGTTTCTATCTCCTTTATGGCACCTGGCTTTTACTGCCCTCAAATCTGCTATAACTTCATTTTTCTCCCCTCAGGCAAATAGAATTCAGTACATTGGATACTATTTTAAAGAAGGATTTAAGCACTGGAAGATGGATTTTGATACTCAGAATATGACAGTTTATACACTGATTGGAATACCTTTTGAAATGAAGGTGTTCAGAGTGGAGAGAAATGAAATTAGGTTGGCAGAATTTCAATAATAACTGGAGCTAGGCGATGATCACAGGGAGGTTGAGTGCTGTGTTCTCTCTGCTTCTGTGAGTGTTTTAAATTTTCTGTAGCAAAATGTTTAAAAACATCATTAGATCATTTTCATGAAAAACTGCCTTCCGTGATACTAAGTGTTTGCTATCTTTTAGAATTGGTATCTTTTGAAAGTCTTTTTAATTGGGAACTGATCTCTGAATAGAATGGCTTATAGGAGTAAACGTTTCAGGAAATAACAATTCTAAGTATAGAAGTAGGCTGGTGCAGCTTGTCCTTTCCATCCTGATTTTGCCTTAATGATACACTAGCCCTTGTTTTATACTCTCAGTTCCATGGTACTGGCTTTCAGTTTGATAATGTGTACCTAACAGAGGTCATTTGAAATAGCTGGCACTTTTTGGAGCAGTTCTAGAATTAAGCAGACCTTCATCATCAGGCTCAGCACATGGTAGGTGTGTAACAAATATTTGTGGAACCCATTGCTGAAGCAATTTGTATCCAAATATCCGCTCAGCACCAGACAATGAATTCTTTAAAAAGAAAAAAAAGGAACACTAGAGGGCAGTCTTCACATTGGGAAAGAATGGAAAGGTATGGCAGTTAACTAGAAGTCAGACCTCTCTTCTAAATAGTCTTTTTAAAATTTTATCTTTAATATTTATTTATTTTTATTGAAGTACAATCAATTACAGTGTGTCAGTTTCTGGTGTACAGCACAATGTCCCAGTCATGCACATACATATATTTGTTTTCATATTTTTTCATTAGTGGTTATTACAAGATTGAACATAGTTCCCTGTGCTTTAAATAGACTTTTAAATCAAGAGAAGATTGTGTTTGAATAACCTTCACATATTTTATATAATTTATACTTTGTATAGCTCAAAAGTATTAAAATCATTTAGATATGCCTTGTATGTGTATTTATGTGTTCACCTTCTCATAGAATGTATGGTAAAGATTATGTTATATCACAAATTTTTTTTTAGCCCTTAATCTAATAAGATGTCCTTGAACAATACTGCAAACCTAAATTGGGAGACAGGAAATTAAAACCCAAACTTGAACTCTTTGCAAACATACACCCCAAATTCAGAGCAGTTTAAATGCTTCTCAGGGACTGACTTCTTTTCCTGCTTCATTGAAATCAGTTTCCCTTCCCAGATAAGGGCTATGGTGGATCCAAGGCCATGTATTCCTCAGCTTCCAGATGACCAGCCCTTTCCCTGTTGTTTTCCTGCTACCAGAGTGTTCTTTCTCTCCAAACACCCCATTTGAACCTGTGTTTATTCCCGTGATTCATGTGCTTCCCTTTGTACAGATAACATCTACCAGCGTCTCACAGTCTCAGACACTAGACTTTTCTGTGCTGAAATAATGCCCATTTTCTTTTTCTCTACCAGAAAAACCTTTAGTGTTTAGCTCTGCTAAAGCTGAGACAGCATGTTAAATTCACCCCAAGTAATTTTTCATTCTATTCTAAAACTCTTTGACTAATAATCTCCCTTAAAGAATAAAAATTTCTCTCTATTCTATAGTTACAGAAGAGCACTTTAAAAACAATATATGTTAATTAGTATAAGAAAAAAAATGTAACACGGTAGTTACTTTAATTCCTCAGGAAGACACCTTTAAAATTTCAGGCAGTTTAAAATTTTGCTCAGTGAAAGCCCGTGTAAAGCAGGTTAAAAGACAAGCTACAGACTGGGAGGTACCTAACAAAGGACTGATACCTCAAATATAGAAGATCTCTCTCAAAGCTCAACGCTAAAGAAAAATTAACAATCCAATTAGAAAATGAGTAAAGTCTTAAACAGACATTTCACCAAAGAGGATACACAGGTAGCAGACAGGAGGATGTACAGTACCATCAGCCATTAGAGACATTGCAAATTAAAGTCACAGTGAGCCATCACTACAGGTCCGTGAGAATGGCTGAAATAACAAATAGTGCCAATACCAGATGCTGGGGAGCATGAGGAGAAAGTGAGCACTCACACATTGCTAGTGGGAATGTTAAATGGTACACTACTTCCAGTAAAGTTTAGCAGCTTCCTATATAACTAACCATGCAGTTACCATGTGGTCCAGAAATTATGCTCTCAGACATTTGTGCCAGAAAAAATGAACACTTACAATAATGGACAGAATGTTGTGTCCACCAAAATTCATATGTTGGAAAGCTACTCCTGAATGTGATAATATTAGGAGGTGGGACCTTTGAGGGGTGATGAGGATGAGATGAAGTCTCATGAGTGGGGTCAGTGCTCACTCTTCTCTGCTCTTTGCTGTGTGAGAGCACAGAGAGAAGATGGCAGTTAGCCAAGTGGAAGCCAGCCCTTGTCTCTGACTTCCAACCTCCACAACTGTGAGCAATACATTTCTGTTTTTTGTTTTTTTTTTAATAAACTACCCAGTCCATGGTACTTTGTTACAGCAGCCTCAAAGGACTAAGACACTTACTACCTTCACACAAAAACCTGTAAGTGCGTGTTCATGGCGACCTGACTCACAACAGCCCCAAACTGGAAACCAAAACAACCCAGATGTCCTTCGTCAGGTGGATGGAAACAGCCTGTGGTACCTACGTAGCAGGGAATCCTACTCAGCAGTAAACTGAGACTGTTGAAACAAGCTATCTATATGGCAACAACTTGGGTGAATCTCTTGGGATTTATACTAAGTGGGAAAAAAATCAGTTCCAAAAGATTACACATTGATGTTTCCGTTTATATAAAATTTCTAAAGTAACTAAAGTTTAAAAACTGAGAGTATAATCTATAATGAAAAAGAATATGAAGAAGAGTGTATGTGTGTATATATAAAACTGAAACATGTTGTACACCAGAAGTTAACACACTGTAAACTGACTATACTTTAATAATAATAATAATAATAAAATCTTTGTGAAAGGGGAAAAAAAACTGAGTATATGAGTGGTTGCTAAGAGGATTAGAAACCATGGGAGGAAGCAAAGGAGGTGGGAGTAAGTTGAGTGTAATTATTAGAGGGCTACTGGAGGGATCCTTGTGGGGATAGAACTGTTTAGTGTCTCGACTGTGGTTGGGGAGATGCAAGCCTGCGCCGGTGAGAACATCATATAGGGCTAAATACACCCATAGAGACACACGTCCAAGTGAAAGTGGAGAAATCAAAGTACGACTGGTGGATTGCATCTATGTCAGTGTCCTGGTTGTGATATTCTACTATAGTTTTGCAAAATGTTAACACTGGAGGAAATTAGGTGAAGGGTACATGGAACTGGTTTCTCTGTATTGTTTCTTAAAACCAAATCTATGTCTTCAAGTTATCTCAAAATAAAATTTCAATTAAAAGAGTATTTGAAATAGCAGTTGAATTCTAACACAGCAACACAGTCCATGGAAATTGAAATTTATCTTCAGACTCTTAAACAATTTTTTTCTGCTTGATCAGCACTGAATTTTCTAAGACAGTATCTGCAAAGTGGTTGTTTCTGTGTCCGAAGACTGTGGTTGAAGAGTTGATCAAAATAATCTGAGACAACATTTCCCTCAGGCAAAAGGGAAAAAAAAGTAATTTCCAAAGTTGATGGGCTATTTGAATAGCTGCCACCAAAATCACAGTATTGGAGAGGAAAATGGTAACTTTGGGAAAGCACAAATCTTTCCTCACTTTCCGTGCTTTCGGAATATTTTGCCAGGCTGTGTGGATGAGATCAGAAATGGGGTCCTTAAGCAGCATGTTCATTCAGTTCGTGTGCATACATCGATAATAAAATACCTTTTCCCCACTCTCCATATACTAAACTCTTCTACGATCCTCTCTTCCCTTGTCCTGGGCCTTCACTTGTCAGGAGGCCCGGCTTCTCCCAGCTGATTCAAATAATACAAGGTATTGTCTGAAGACCTCAGAGCAAAGAAAAAAGTGTAGATGTCCCCTACACCTCACCCCCACCACCCAGCATCACCTGTGATCTCTGAGTAACCAGTGGAAACATTCTCATCATTGGCTTCTGGCAAAGGATTATTTTCTGGGAATCAGATGACCTTTGAGGCTGCACCTAAGTGGAGAGGAGACTAGACGGATGAGTCAGGGTAGGATAAGCTCTGCTGTAGTAACAACCACCAAGTCTTAAAGTGACAGGGTTACTCTACACATGGGCTCAAATTACGTAGACACGTTCCACCGCCCACCACCACACACTCATGAGTACTTGTGAAAACTGGAGAAACCGAAATAAAGTCCATAGTCTAGCTGACAGTCATGCGCCAGTGGCAGTTCCCTAGAATGATGCTGTCCTGTAGCTCTAAGTGACACCACCCTGGGGGAAGCTGGGGGAAGTGTTCAGGGTTGTTCTGCACTATTTTTGCAACTTTCTAGGAGTCCACAGTGATCTCGAAATAAAATAAGTCAGCGTTTCTTTCCTGCCCGCACCACTTGTCTACCTGCGAGGCAGCTGAGGACTCCTCTGCATCATGGATTCAGGCTGACAGAGCAGCTCTCATTTGGGACATTGCCAAGGGAAAGAGCACTTTGGGAGGGTCCAGCCCTGGTACATCACTGCACCACCAGAAGTAACACATAGGACTGCCTCTCACTACGTGGCCAGATCTGGTAGTCACGCGGGCAGGCAGAGGGGAGGGAAGGGGGGATTCAGTGACATCTTTCTAAGTGCTTGTAAGGTGGAAACCTGGAACTTTTTGGTCAATATGAATGGCTCCTACAGCGAAGCAAGCAATAAACTGCAAAAACAGCTGTGATTTGTGTTATAAATAACAAATTTAGGGCTCTCTAACAGGAGATTCAGGAAGGACCTATTCACCTTATTGAAAAAGAAACCTATTTCTCCCGAGGTGAATCCAGGCTCTGCTACTTATTTATTAGGTGACTGAGCATACTACACCACCCCTAAGCTTAGTTTGAAAGTACAAACCCTCATTTGAAAAATGGATTTGTTGAGGTTAAAGGAGGTGACGTAGACGAAATGTTCTGTGTGTGATGTATATGGAGGTGCTCAGATAGCAAATACTGACACACGTGAGCATTGCTAGTACCGTTACTATTTGCTCCTATTACTTTGTTATTCATTGCCTTCCTCCTCATTTCCCCTTCCAAGAGCTATTAGGGCTCAGTCTAGCAAGGCTATATGTTGAAAGAGAACTAGAGGGTAGGCATGCTGCAAGTTAAAGAGCATTTACTTCTTAATAATTCCATTGATTCTTATCCATTCCTATTAAATTTTGATTCTTATCACCTCACCTCTCCAGTCTCTTTGAAGCTCCATGAGCCTAAGCATATTGTTAATATTATTATCACAAGAGAGAGTGTAGAATAGTGGCTTAAGAGGACAGACTCTGGAGCCTGACCACCTGGGTTTGCATCTACTTCCGTCATTTACTAGGTGTGTGACGTTGGGCAAGTTAGTTAACCTCTCTGTGCCTCCACTTCCTCATCCAGAGAACTGATGGTTATATAGATTAAGTTGGGTTTATCTTTTGTATAAAATACCAGGGAAACGGTATCAGCCACAGAAGACATCATGTGTCCTTCTCCTCTTATTAATCACATAGACAAGTATTATGTGTGTCTCCTTTTTTGGCTGATGACGTGATTCTTTCTTACACAAAGGCAATGGCCATTCTTATTCCAGGAGAAAAGGGATCACTTTTTCCCTGTCCTTGTGCAGAAGAGTCAGTCTTATTCATAGCTGGTAATGCCCCAGCAACTCGTTAACTTTCTCATGGCTGTTGGCAGAGCCAGGGGCTAATCCCAGATTATTGGGATGACATTTTGAAAACTGAGTCCCTTGTGCTCTTGCTGCATTTCATCAAAGGCTAAGATGAAAACCTATCTAATCTGTCAGAAGGGCCAATCTAATCTGCACTATTAACTGTGTTTATGGAGGAAAATGCTTTGTAGTGTTATATATCATAAACTCAACACATGAAGCGGATGTAAAATGTTCCCGAAATTGCAAATATTGACCAATTCCTTTTTCTCCCCAAGCAGATAAACATGGGACACACAAAACACATCATCTGTTATTGGGGGAGAGTGATAGAGAAAAGCATGGTCAGGCTGTTTATTCTGCCACATCCACTTACTCCATAATGCCCGTCACAAATCCCAAGCTGCTTGGAAACATTCTATAAGCCGTATTTTTTAAATATTTTGAAAAATTATATTGGCCACTTTAGATTTGCATGCAGTTGAGTACATCATATGTGAAGCCTCAATCAGATGTTTCCCATACCCCATATTGTTTCTTAACCTCTAACCTAATTTCTGTCAAACTAGTGTTCATGCATCTGAACTACCCAGGGGGCTTGTTCAAGATGCAGGTTCCCAGGCCCCACCCCAGACTCACTGAATCAGATCTCTGGGGTTGAAACCCAGGAAATGACATCTTAAACCAGCTCTCCAGAGGATTTTGGAATTGCTACAGTCTTAGCAAACCAAACCTTAAGTAATATATATTAGGGTTGAAATATCAGAAAACCAATACTTATATAATAACTTGCTTTGTACTGTTTATTTTTTCCTTTTTAAAAATTTTTCTTTTAACTGTTCCAAGTGTCTACATGTCTCCATGAAGGTTATATTTTATTTTTAATCGTTTTTAGGTTTAAATACTTTAATTTATGGATTATATAAATGTAACTGATTAATAGACACATGAATAGATAAAGGGATAAATAGCTATAAAGACAGATGGAGAGAGAGATCTTTATGTCTAGCTAACTTAAAAAAAATTCCCCAGAATACAAATGGTAAATATTTTTCAAATGATACAAACAAAAACAAAATTAAGGTTTTTGTGTGTGTGTGAGACCCCTGTGAAGACTAATAAGAACGTGTATTTTTTAAATACAGAGACTTAAGTGGGGAGGTGATTGTTAATTTAATTTTTTTAATTTGTTTTGCTTTACTGAAGATTCTTGTCTTACGGGTAGCATGGCAATTTCAAAAATATTAAAGTGCTAAAGAAAATAAATTTATTCAAATCTATATGCACATCGCAGTAAAAGGAGAAAAAAGCAAATCCCACCCTTAGTTTTGCTCTGAATGATAGCTCGGGCCTGATGACAATGCTGTCCTGAGCCAGTGCTTTCCAAAGCGTTTTCCGAGAACACTGACCCCATGTGATGCGCCTCTGGGGAAGATTCCATTTTTTCCAAATATATCTGCAAATTGCTCCAGGCTTTCTCTCATGTCCCCCACCCCAGTGCTTCAAAAAGTACTTTTTCACATTAAAGACTCTGAGGAGTCCTATGGGAAAGAAACTTAGTTGACTTTGATCAGCAAAGCATTTTTCAAGCTTATTTATCATGGAACCCTCCCCCTCCTCTTACTTTAAGTTACTTCATCACTTTTCGAGCAGGTCCTCAGAAAAGGCACACTTGGAGGTGTAAAAAGCCATCCTGACGTGTCTGTTCAGTCAATGCTATGGGCTTCCATTTAATTTCTGTACCTGTCGGTTAGAGGAGTTTATCCTTCACCCTCATCCAGGCCCTGGATCTTCAGTGGTAGGAAACTTAAGACCCCCATTCCCACTGCCAGGAAGCAGATCCTTCCTGATCACAGCACTGGGTCTCTCTCTGAGGATCCCCAACAGGGGTGATTTCCCGTCTCCTTTTCTAAAAGATGTCATCTCACCTGTCTCATAAATCAGATTTCTGTCTGATGTGTTCCCTGTAATCTGTGGTTGCCTGGGGCAGTACCTTCCAAGGCTCTGTATTTGAGGTTCTAGAATGGCTGAGTTGTGAAATAGCACACACTGAGAACCTTTCAACATTTCTGGGTAAAATATTTTTTATTAAATGATCAAGCTTCTCTGTGGTCTAGCAGCCAGACCTTCTCTTGCCACCACCCTACTGGGTGTCCAGTTTTTGTTAGCACGTCTTATTCACCACCATCCCTGGTGCCTAGGACAATAATCTAGTCCACGGTGACATATGGTGAGTGCTCGATGAATACTTGTTGGAAGAGTGAATTTGGCAGAAAGCTCAGTAATGACCACACGTAAAGGCTCCTTAGCACAGAGCCTGTCTGAGACTGACCATGGAAACCCTACCTGTTCTGTTTCTCCCCATCTTATTCTAGAACCAACAAGCCTCATGAAATGTGTGGCCCATGTTCCAAACCCCTGTTGCTCTAGGGCAGGGACAATGTCAGCATCTTCTCCAAAGACCCATAGAATACTGGCTGTGGGCACCCCACCAAGGCCTGGGTCCAAATGAATAAAACGGGTTCTTGGTCCATTAGTCACTAAAGGAAAACCACTGTGCAGAACCAAGGGATTTATCAGAAGAACAGAACAAAGAAGAAATACACTGCAGAGTAGAAAAAGGGCCACAGAGCTGCCAAGAGTTCCAAAGTCTGGATACATATGAGCCCTCTCTTGAGCCAGGGTCCTGCCCATGTCCACTGCTGGGATCCAAATATGTAGATTTGCCAGACAAACTCAGGAAGAAGCCCTACCTTTTCTTTGAATCTGAGCTTTTCCACTTCCTGCAAGGGAGCTCCTCTCAAACTAAAAAGGAAAGAGGCACAACCTACTGAATCACAAGCCAAGGCTCAGGGGGATGAGAGGATTCTGGGGGTAGGAGTGCCCTTCCCCCCGGTGACGTCCTTCAGGACCCTTCTGCGTGCACATCCAGGTCTTACAGGGGCTGTGAGTAAATGTTCTTTCCCCTAAATTTTGGGTCATATTAGTGGTCATAAATCCCTGCTTGGGCCTCTCTGATGCTCACGGAGCATCACAAATGAGAAAAGTGGTTTTCCTCTCCTCATCCCAGCATCTTGCACAGCTGTGGTGCGTGGACAGGTGGAAGGCTTGGTGTGGTCTCAGCAGGGAACTCTGTTTGGGGCAGAACAGGGTGAGAGACTGGCTCCCCGAAGGGTGGGCCATGCTCTCTATGGGTCCCAGGGGTGGGACAGCCACCGCCTGCCACGACCTCTCTGCTCAGGAGGACAAAGACTTGTGCTTGAAGCTACGCATACCGTGGGGCTGATACTCGTGGGGAGGACTTTGGGGGAAGCTGGAGCTCCTGTGTGTGCACAGGTGGAGAACAGTAGTTGTGTTGTTTGTTCTGCAAAACCGGAAGTTGACTGTACAGTGTCAAGACTGCTACATGCAGCCAGGACATTCGGGCTTTCAGCACCTGCCTCCCTGAGACATCTCAGGCACCTCCACACAGGCTGGGAAGCGAGCCTTTTATCTTACTTATTTTTAATTTTTTTAATTGAAATAACACTGATTTAGAACATTATGTAAGTTTCATGTGTGCCTCACTTTCTCCTTCTGTGCACCCGACAATGTGCTCGCTACCAAAAATTGCGTTTCCATCTGCCACCATACACTTAATCCTCTTTACCCATTTTGCTGTCATGCATGTGTCTTCCTCTCTGGTAACTACTACTCTATTCTGTTTCTTTGTGTTTGTTTCTGTTTGGTGGTGTTTGTTCATTTATTTTTTGTTTGTTTGAGGAAACTAACATTTTAGAGAAAATACTCAGAGAGCAACCAGGGACTCTGATTTATATAATCAAAGAAGTTGAGAAGTAAAATGGACTTTGAAGTTGATTTCATTTCAAGTATGTGCTTTTCCAGATGAGGAAGCATGCAGGAAAGGAAATATGGGTTGTCACTTAGAGGAGGAACCACTGTGTTTTTCCTGAAACCATAGTATTAGGTCACGGTCCTATTTCAGCAGTCCTGCTTCAGCCCTGAAATTTTAAGGTGGGATCTGAGCAGTGAGGAATACCATCATGGAGTAGGGGGTGGCCAGTGGTAAAAAGTCCAGAATCTTACTGCTCTGAAGATACAAAAGCGGAGTTATTGGTCTCCAGAACAAGGCACCTGCTTCAGATACAGTGGGAAACACCTCCTGTCCAACCTCATGGTCAGAATTTTGCTATGACAGCTACTTGGCACTGCAGGGTCAATTAGCTTGCCCCAAGAAGCATCCTAGGAAGGCCATGCCTCTGCTAAGACTCTAAGCTTCCCACCCTTGGAACTTCATAGGCATCTGGGTTGTGTTAGCACAAGAATATCCATCTCTTCCCTTCCTGTGTGAGCTGCACTGTGGTAGTAAATTGGAACAAGAATCACCCTTGGTGGCCATCTGCAGGGATTTTTAGAAAAAAGGTAGGCATCACCCAGGTAAACCTGCAGGTAAAAGGGCCAGCTCCCGCCTAATCCCAGGGGAATCTCTGAGAAGGACCTTGATGGGTCCCTTCTGGGAAGAGCTCTCCAGCAGACCCAGAGAGCAATGGTGTGTGGGGTCTCCTTAGGTAGGCATTTCCTTCCTAAATTCTTCAGGGCTTCTTTGTAAGCCTCTTGAGAAATTCCACATAATTAGACTTTGCAAAGTAGATATTCTGAGGCTCAGAGAAGAGTAACTATAGAGAAAGGCTCAGTTCAGTTCAGCTTCACAGACTCATCTCCTAATCCTCCACCTGTCCAAGCTGGGCCCACACCAATCACTAGCGTTCTTCCCTCAGCCCTCACTCTGCAAAGAGAGGCTGCTTGCTCTTTCATTCATTTATCCATTCAAAATCTAGTCACTGAGTCCCAGACCCTGTGCTGAACACTAGGGATGCCCCCATGGCATGACTTGAGTCCCTGTCCCCACTGAGCCTGCAACCTGCGGGAGCTGTTGATGACTATGGAATTGGGTGAGAAATGCTGGAACTGGCTTCGGAAAAGATGGTAGGAGAACACACAGGAATGGCACATGCCTCAGTCTCAGAGGGTCTGGAAGAGCACCCTAGAGGAAGTGATGTTTCACTAAGATCTTAGGAGTAAATCATCCACTTGTCAAAGATGAGTGTCTACGGGTAGAGTAGGGAGATGGTGGACCTCCAGATAGAATTTTGTAGGCAAAAGCTCAGAGGTGACAGGGGACATAGTTCATTCAGAAATCTGAAAGATTACGATGATTTAGTTTAAGGGAAAGAAACGTACAGAGATGGGAGTCCCAAGACCAGGGGTCCAGTCCTGACACAGAGATAGATTGACAGTGACCTTGAATAAATCCCTTCTCTGTGGTCCTCATGTGTGACACAAAGGCATTGGCGTAGAGGTCAATGGAGAGTAGATGGTCATGAAGCCCCTGCCCCGGTGATGCTGGCACAAAGGCCCTCCAAGAACTCGTGCTGTAAGGGTAAGGACAGTCACCTTGTCCTCAATCTTTGGAGCCACTCCAGTTCCTGCAGTCACATTGGAAGAGGGCACTGGGGAGGCAGTGGAAACTTTCTCAGGACGTGGAGCCACTCAAGTCGCCACTGACTCCCATTTATCACAGGGAGACATTTGTATAGTCCTCATTTTTTGATAATCTGTGTCTGAAACATTTTGTTAAACCAGGAAAAGGGCAAATACTTCCGTGTGATTGCATGGCACACTGAAAGAACTTTCACTGTTTAATGAACGGAAAACAAATACTGATTGGAACTTGCTAAAATCATGGTGTGTAGAATAAGAAACAATGCTACCAAGGTTCTTAGACTCCTCCTACACATAGGAGGTCCTTAGTGATGATTTTGGCTTGATTTAAATGAATGAATATATATATAAAAATTAGTCTTGATATTACATGTTTGTTACATGAGACTTGTTACTATTTGAGTTCCCAAAAAGCCTAGCTATAGGTTGGGTTCCCAGTGTGTTGCCTCAGACTCCCCCAAGTAAATGATTCTCTTCTGATTTGAAACATTATCTGTGGCAGTGGTCAGACAAACGTCAGTTGAGGTAAATCCATATCATCACAACAAAACATGTTGTAATCAAGGTTATAGACCAAACACATGCTTTATCTGTCATCTGCTAAGGTCTTGGCGCTGCTTAGGACAACTGTTATGAATATTGGTAGATAAAGCTTAAGGTTAAACAGAATGAGTACTGGAAGGAATTGGTCCATAAATGATATATGTGGCAACTGATTCCATTTTCAAAGGAAGCTGCTGTCTGTTTTCAAATAAACAGATAGGTACCCCTTGCTGAACTATAACCCACAGTCTTTTTTTTTTAATGGAAGTATAGTCCATTTACAATGGTGTGTTAATTTCTGGTGTACAGTGTAGTGATTCATTTATATATATATATTTTTTATTTATGTATATATGTGTGTGTATATATATACATATATATATATTCTTTCTCATATTCTATTTCATTATAGGCTATTCATTATAGGCTTTTTCATTAGGCTGTAAGATATGGAATATAGTTCCCTGTGCTATGCATTAGGACCTTGTTGTTTATCTGTTTCATATATAGTAGTGTGTATCTATAAATGCTGAACTCCCAGTTAATCCCTCCACCCTGCTTTCCTCCCTGGTATTCATAAGTTTGTTTTCTATGTCTGTGGGTCTGTTACTGTTTTGTAAATAAATTCATTTGAGTCATTTTTTTAAGATTGCCCATATAAGTGATATCATATGGTCTTTTTCTTTCTCTTTCTGGCTTACTTCACTTACTATGACACTCTCCAGGTCCAGCCATAATGCTGCAAATGACATTATATTGTTTTTTCTATAGCTGAGTAGTACTATGTTGTGTGTGTGTGTGTGTGTGTGTGTACGTATGTGTACATACGTGTACACACACACACACACACACACATACACATATACCACAATGCTTTATCTAATAATATGTCACTGGACATTTCGGTTGCTTCCATGTCTTGACTATTGTAAATAGTACTGCTGGGAACATTAGGCGTATGTATCTTTTTGAATTACTTTCCTTGAATATATGCCCAGGAGTGGAAATGGTGGATCATGTGGCAAGTCTATTTCTAGTTTTTTAAGGAATCTCCATACTATTTTCCATAATGGCTGCATTCCCACCAGCAGTGTAGGAGGGTTCCCTATTCTCCACACCCTCTCCAGCATTTATCGTTTGTGGACTTTGGAATGATGGCCATTTTGACTGGTGTGAGATGATACCTCATTGTAGTTTTGATTTGCATTTCTCTGATAATCGACAATATTGAGCATGTTTTCATGTGCCCATAGTCCATTTGTATGTCTTCGCAGGAGAAACGTCTATTTAGGTCTTCTGCCCATTCTTGTATTGGGTTGTCTTTTATTATTGAGTTGTATGAGCTGTTTGTATATTCTGGAAATTAAGCCCTGTTATTTGCATCACTTGCAAATATTTTCTCTCATTCCATAGATTATCTTTTCATTTTGTTTAGTTTCCTTTGCTGTGCAAAAGCTTGTAAGTTTAATTATGTCCCATTTGTTTATTTTTGCTCTTATTTCTGTTGCTTTGATACACTGCTCTAGGAGAACATTGCTAAGATTTATGTCAGAGGATGTTTTACCTGCATTTGCCTGTGTTTTCTTCTAGGAGGTTTATAGTAAACTGTTATAACTTCATTGATTTACATGCAGCTGTCCAGATTTCCCAGCATCACTTTAGCCAAAGAGACTGACTTTGTATATTGCCTCCTTTGTCAAAGATTAATTGACCATAGATGCATGGGCTTATTTCTGGGCTGTCTGTTTTGTTCTATTGAATTATATGTCTGTTTTTGTGCCAATGCCATGCTGTTTTGATTACTGTAGCTCTGTAATATTATCTGAAGTCTGGGAGGTTTATTCCTCCAGCTTCCTTCTTTTTCTTCAGTATTGCTTTGGTAATTCTGGGTCCTTTTTGACTCCATAAAAATTGTAGGATTATTTGTTCTACTTCTGTGAAAAATGTCCTGGGTAATTTGATAGGGATCAAATTAAATATGTAGATCTGTTTGGATAGTACAGCTATTTTAACAATACTAATTCTTCCAACCCAAGAGCATGTAGCCCAGTCTTTTAAACTATGCATAAGAAGCACTTAAAATACACGGGTAAGTAAGATGGCATTAAATGAAACAAAGAAGTTAAGTTTGGGGAAAAAAAAGTTTAATTTGGGGAGGTTGCAGTGTGGTTTCATGAAAACACATGTCAAGCTGTTCAGCTGGCCTGGCACCTGGTACAGACGTTACACCATAATCACTCAGGCTGTGCGCCGTTTCATCTCCACTCACCCAAACAAGAGAGGTGACCCAAGAAAGGTATTTCGAGGTGGGTAGAATTCAGGTAAGAATTCCAAAGCAAAAGAATTTGAAAGTATCTTGTGTGAAAGTTGTCTCAGGAAGTCAGAATCACAGAAGGCCACATGTACTATTTGGAGTAGGCATGTAACCAGAATTTCACCACTCCAGTTCAGTTTGGAGGCCACCAACATTCATCTCCAGACCATGCATTCTAACCCTCCACACCTACCTCTACTTCCTGTCTGATGGCAGCTGCAGAAATCACTACAAAGTAGGGCCCTGACCCGATGAGTCAAGCCCCAGTAGAGGGTATCAGGTGGATCCTAACCTAGCGTTATAGAAGCATGTCGCCAAGCTGACCCTTCACAACCAAACTTCAGCCATTATCCAGGTTGGAAGCTGACCTTCTCACACTGAGTCAGTGTGGGCACAAACATATACCACCTTTTAGAATCTCACCAACCTCTGATGTCACAGGTCACTCCCAGGGGTTTGGAAGCTTCTCAGACAAAATGTTTTCTTTATACCCCCTTTCCTGAACATTGGAGTGTACAGCATAACCTCCAAAGAGACACTGCCTTAAATGCCTGCCGACCTCCTTAGAAAAGGGCATATCTGCCTTTCAGGCCTTAAAGATAATTTCCTTTCCTAATGCTGACCAAGGTGACTCCCCAAGATCATTTCTGCTAGAGCAAGGACATTGAACAGTAGTTTTAACCTTTTCCAGGCATTTGCCATAATCCATTCTAGAAATCCCAGGTCAAAAACTCTACTTTCCCATTTATGGTCCATGTGAAGATGGTACATATCTGCCAGAAATGAGTTTAGGGACTGGTGTGGGATTTCCACTTGATCCTTGAAGATGACTGGCCAAAGAAAGAGAAGGAGAAAAGAAAACAATTCATGAGGAAGTCCTTACTTCTTAGCACTGGCTCCACTTTCACGTCCACTCCTCCCCACTACAACAAAGTTCTGCAATTGTGAATTCATCCCACATATACAAAACGTGCACCCAAATCGAATGTGCCCTTTGTCTTGGTTGTCACATCACTGGCCAGGTACACTCTGGCATCTAGAGGAAAATGCAACTTTTACATGGGAATATGACATTTTTTTTGCAGCTTTTTGAATTTTATTTTTGCAATCAAGGTTCTTAGGTCTTTGGTGTCAAGGCCAATACAGTTCATTTTTGTGTAGAAACTTACACGGATCTTGACAATTCACTTGTAACTGAGTTGGCCAAAGAGGAAGAAAAACCAAAGCTCATTAGTGTATAATGTAATAGGTTTGGAAATGAAGATAATTCAAGGATCTGGTTAGAGATAATGTGTTTCTCCACACTCAGATTGACTATCATTACTATTGTTGAGGACACTTTCAAACAGATAATTTAACCAAATGACTGGGAAGCTAAGACTCAATAGCCTAAGAAGCTAAGAAGGGATTCATCAAAGGAAAAGGGTCCTGACTTACCTGTTAAAGCTCGCCTCCCCAAAATCTTCTAAGGGAAAGAATTGTCCATATAGAAACATTAGTGATAAAGATCATTTCTGTTTCTGCAACTCTTGGTCATAAACTACTTTTGCATTCATTATTGCTTTATGTTTCACAGCAACCCAGAGAAATGGGCTTGGGGACAGTTATTATTCTTGACAAATGAGGAAGATTTAGGGGTCATGCTTCAGGTCACCCAGATAACTAGCAGAATTAGTACTGAAGTCCAGACTTTTCCATGTGGAAATTTAGTGCTTTTTTTTTTTTCTTATCCCTGTCATTACTTTCTAAGTAGCAGAAAGTGGGCTCATTAAATTGTGAGGCCTTCCGAGAATCACCATACTTGCAAACAAATAGCACCTTCAGAATCAGGCCGCCCACTTCATTGCAAGAGAGTTCATAAAACAGGCTTTTTCTCCTCACTTTTACTGTCAGCTGTGAGACATAAAACTTGAAAATGCCTCAAAGGGTAAGTTAGAATTCTGATGCTGTGAGCCTTTTAAATACCCCATTGTCTCTGAATTGAGGGACAATCCAGGCTTTGTACTGCCAGAGCATTTTCCATCAATCCCTGATCCCTGGAAGGCCCCTTTCCCTCAGAAGGGCTGTTGTGTTTTTCCTGCCACAACATCAGTGTGACGTATCTCGCACTTCAGATGGCAGCCTACTCAGCCCCATTCATGGATTCCTCTGGAAATGAATGTCTGCTCACCACCACCCCCTAAAAAAAAAAAGAAAAAAGTTCTGGCTTGGTCAAAAGAGTTATTGGAAATGGAACTTGTGAAAAACCCTTAGTCGGCAATGTGAACCCAGACAATAATGTTTTATAACTGTTCCGTTTGATGTGTACTGACGGAAATTAATTATTTAAGTTAACAGAATTGCTCTTTGTTGTGTAAACTTTGTAAAGGCCACCTCATCTGACCTCTTGCATTGGGGAATCCGACGTTCAAAACTATCATCATTCTGTGAGCGGCAAGATTCTTAGGGCAGCTTCTGGACCCAAATTACCACTTGACCTTAAAGTTTGTACCACCATTGGGTTCGATGCCAAGCCAAGCGAAGATGAAAATACTGTAAAATATGCATACACACATGTCCCATTCCCCAAGAATTAAGTGGAATAAGTATTTTTATTTGTTTTCCCATTTCTCCTTTTCATTTGCTGCTATCTCAGATAGCTGACCTCTATCAAAAATGACCCCCAACCCTAAAAATACACCATTTCTTAATTAATACACTTTATTCATTTTTGATATCCAGTTCTTGTGTACATATAAATTTAGTCCATGGGAGAAGAAAGTTTGCCCTGGGTTGTGTGCTTTTAGATTGGCTATTTAAGAAGCAAATAAAATAGGCTCCCCTTACCATCACCACCTCCCGAACCCCTAAGCATCTCGGCATGGCTTGAGTTAGCTCTTGGAATCTCAGCCCTTAGACCTGTATTCTATAAAATCACCCCACCACCATCACCACAAAGACCACTGTACTCAATCTTAGTAGAACCCATCCTGCAGTCTTTCTTCTCATAAGAATCCAGATTAATGAAACTGTTACAAAAACCCAACCAAGACTCCTTAAAAGTGAAAAGATTTTGTCTCCTGAGCTGCCAACCTCTTGGAGTTGGTTTTGAAGTAGTCAATTCCTATGTTTCCCACAAGTATGTGCCTCAAAGGCCAACTGATAGACCCAGACTGTTTTGCTCTGTCTTCCAAGAGTGGCAAGGGCAATAGCAATGTGTTCATAGAACATATGAGGCAAGAAAGCAGGGAAGAAAGCAGGCATCCAGAGTGAAAGAGATCTGAGGTCAGGCCCCACCTCTGCCAGTTGCATACCACCTGTGCGACGTGGGGCAGGCTTTCAGACGTTGCCTGTAGAGTGAGAGTCATGTGTGGTGGGAATAAGATGCCTTCGTGCATACTAAAGCAGGGCTGCGTCGTGTGGCACATAGTAGGTGTTTTGACAAATGACAGCTGCTGCAATTACCACTGTTACAGCAACTGTTGCTAACTCCTTTGTATTGTTGAAATAAAGTCAATTTTCCACATAGTGTTTTATTAGTGAAACTTAGGAAATCATGCTGGGAAATAGATCATTGTCCTTTTTAAATTCTAGATTTTTTTTTTTCCTATCCTGCTCCAAGTTTTAAGATAAGGAAATCTAGCTCAGTGGTAGAGTGCATGCTTAGCATGCAGAAGGTCCTGGGTTCTACCCCTAGTACCTCCATTCAAATAAAATAAATAAAACCTAATTACCTCCCTCCCACACACACACACACAAAGAGAATTAAAAAAATAAGTAAATCTATAAATCCAGTTTGGAATGCACTTTGCCATCTGTAAGAACATGTCTGAGAATTGAAACACAGGAGACAAACTTACGGTTACCAAAAGGGAAAGGTGGCTGGTGGAGGGGGGAGCAGTAAATTGGGAGTTTGGGATTAGTAGATACAAACTACTATATATAGAATAGATAAACAACAAGACCCTACAGTATAGCACAGGGAATTATATTCAAGAGCTTATAATAACCTATAATGGAAAAGAATATGAAAAAGTACATGTATATTATAAAAGTATATGTATTTTATGTATATATAACTGAATCACTAGGCTATACACCAGAAGCTAACACAACAATGTAAATCAACTATACTTCAATTAAAAAAAAAAAGAAAGAAATCAAGAAGTACTAAAAGGAAAGAAAGGGAAAAATAAAAAGAACATATGTGAGAATTAAATCACGTGGTTTGAAAAGGATAGCCTGGTGGAAATTACAAAAGCAAAGCATTCAGCCCGTAAGACTCTTTTCCTTGGGGTGATAGAAAAAGCCCTTAGTGGTTTCCCTTGAACCTTATCTGCCATCTGAGTGGAACAAGATTAAAGGTCTGACCTGTACATTTAGCACAATTGATAATATTCTGAATGTTTAAAAAAGAAAAAGTTGGTAGTGTGACGTTCATCAAGCACACGGTTCCCTTGTAACCTTAGCTGCTGGGTCTACAGTGTTCCCCTTCCTTATCAGGAGCTGATAGAAAATACAGCACACTTGCTCGCCAGCTGCAGGGGTGTACGGTGGCTTTTCCAAATAGAGGACATGCAGGCATAGTCATTTGAAAACTTATCTGCTGGGATATCTGCAAGCCCATCGAATGTTCACTGGTTAACAGGTAATCTGAACTGGTGGATTCCTGCAGACAACGAGCGATCGAGGTTCCCTTGCCAGGGAGGGAGAGGAGGGTTTGCCTGATTCAGAGTGCAGCTGCTGGGCCTCCTGGCCGCTGAACAGCCTCTCATGAAAGAACACCGGAGCTTTTGCACTGGGTAGCACAATCTGGGCCTGTGGGCAGAGGGCCCTGCCGTGTCTCCCTGCCAGGACACCTGAGACCAGGCTGTCCCAGAGAGTCCCACCCCTGCTTTTTGCAAAGGAAACTCTCAGCACAGTTATACTGAATTTTTTATAACTCCATTAGACCACAGCAATGTGTAAACAGACATATTTGAAACATATATTTGGGAAACAAAATTTCAAAACTGAGTTTATTTTCATTGGTTCTTATAACATTTATTAGTTTAGTTTGTAATACAGAGAAATAGAAAACAAATGGTTTATAATCTCACTCCCAGAGGATTCCTCTTGATATCATTCTTGAAACTTTTATTTCCACTGAACCCACCTGCAGTAAAGTGTCCAAATCAGAACTAGACAGCTTGAATGCTCACACACTGAACACACTATGGTTACTGGCACCAGTTGGCAGACCACAGGGAAACATCATCAACCTCTCGGAGTCTCCTTGCCCCTTCTAGGGCACTACCCACCCCAAGGGCAAGCTTGATCTGGACTTCTTAACAGCATACGTTAGCTTTGCCATGGCATTTTTGTTTTCTTTTAAAACAAGTAATTAGGTATATGTTCAGAAAAACTTTTAAGTGCAGAAACATAAACCGGAAAGCAAAATCGTCTCTCCCTGCCCTGTATTCCCTAAACTTCCATTAGTAGATTTTCGGTTTTGTTGTTTGTTTTGTTTTTGAGTTATTTCGGGAAAATATTTATGCCATTTGCCAGAATTACTTCTCCCCTTTCCCCCCTCCCTCTTTCCTCCCCTCCCCCCTTCTCCTCCTCCCCCTCTCCTCCTTTCCCTCCCCCTCCTCCTTCACCTCCACAACCTCCTTCCACTCCCCTCCCCCCTTCCTCCTCCTTCCCCCTCCCCCTTTCCTCCTCCTTCCCCCTCCTCTTTCCTCCCCTTTCTTCCCCCTTCTCCTCTTATCTTTCTTTTAATTTACACGCAAGAGATTATATACACATATTGTCCTGTTTGTTGCTTACTTTCTTTGTACTATTTTTTCCCTGAAATGGATGTTCATACAGATTTCATACTACAGTATTAAAAGTAGTTAGGTGGAAGGGGGCATGGGGAGGAGGGTGAGAAGAGACATTTTGTAATTGGTAACCAGAGGAAACCTATTCTTGATTAGCAGGAAGAAGAGGGGAAGAAAGAGTACTTTTTTCTTTCTGTAAAAAGGTAGACTAAAGTCTCCTGTGGTCATTCTTGCCTCCTCCCCAGAGTTCTGGGTCCTTCAACAACAGAGCTCAAAAAAGAAAGCCCCCAGCTCATGAGAAGAGCCTACTGTGCTTACGTCCCAGGAAACTCAGCCCCTATTAGAGGCACCCATGTGATGGCTTGTAGAAAAGCCTGTTCCTCAACTACAGTGTTTGTTGGTCTCATATTTCATGCTTTTGTAGTATTTTGTTTGTATCAAGTTGAAAAATGAAAGCTTGTTTTTCCAAAACAAAATACTAATTTAGAGCTCACCTCCGGTTCTTTCAGTGAGCTGGCTTCACTTGCTCATCTTTGGCAGGAAAAATTGCCATCAGGGAGACGTTTTCCAATAGGGTAACTTTAAGCCTGCAATTTGATTTTTATTAAAATATATTTTTCCAATAGGTGGCACTGATGTGTTTAGCTAGAGTTAATATATCCCCATTCAGGGGGGGAAAGTACAGGTCAAAATAGCTGTTCTTACCACATCTCAACAAGTTTCTCTGACTCTGAGAAGTTGTCTTGACTTCTCAGCACCTCAAACCAGGAGGCAAGATACCCAAACCAGAATCTCAGAAACTGGCCCTCACCTTTTCATAAGGGATAGAAGAAAGAGAGATCACCAACGAAGGGTATTCCTTTTGTCCTTTAGTTCATTTGAGGTAATATTAATATCTGGAATTCAAACTCTAGGAGTGAAAGTTTCCTTTCATGCATAACTGGATACCAGAGAAGCAGCACAAGTCTACCAGGCCTGCGAGTCACCTACTTGAAATGCAGGCGTGGCGTGAACACCTGGAAGAAGCCCCGCCTGTTGCTGCTGGTCAGCTTTTCTAGTCGTGAGATAGAGCTCCCCGCGGTTTCTCCCAAAGAATCTTTGTATTTGATGACGTGAACAACCTAAGAGAAGAGGTTGTCCTCCATTCAAGGTCAGTTTATATTATGCCCTCTAGAGGACTTTAATTACACCATTTTCCAGCAATGTTCTAAATGGACAATTAGAGCTACTCTGTGTGTATCACCAAATCTGGGAGAATACAGGGCGAGCCCCTCTGCCGGTGATTGACTTGTGTTGAATGTAATTCCAGTTCCTTCCCTTTTCTGTCTGTATCATTACAGAAGAGTCATCTAAACTCTTTGCTTGTGAATCCATCTGTAAAATGGAGTTGAACATAATAACTTCTGCTCCTTTATTCCTTAAGGTTAAACAAGAAGCCAGATGGTTTTAAAGCCCCAGGTTTGAGTTGTAGATGCAGTTTTATTTTTCATTCTGTTTTTCACATTTGAAGTATTTCACTACTAAACATTAAATAATTTATTTTTAATAAGCACCAGTGTGTTGGGAAGGAAAGGTAATACGTAAATTTAAGATAACTTTATAAAACTTTCACCCATCATAAGACTGACACCTGGTAATTATACAAAAAATTGAAAATGATGAAAAGTGGAAATGAAGCAGGTATATCACCGGCTGTAGGGGAGTGATCCACAGTTGCCATGAGCCTTAACAGTTTTGAAGCTTATGATTGGCATTTTCCACAAAAGTATGTGTTAGTCTGTATCAAATAAATAAAATAAGGCTACTTTAGATTACAGAAGCCAAGGAGCAAACTTAGCACCTTATAAATCCACTTAAATGGTTGAGAATGCAATGGGCAGAAGATTTAACTAGGTAAACTTCTAAGGTGCTTTCCAAAATTGATTCTGTGTTGTTATGCATTCTTTCAACACATACTTATGAGTACCTAGTACATGGATGACACTATGCTGGGTACTAGGACATACAATGATGAGCAGTGAAGCAGGGAGACAGGCATTAAAACAATAAATCAGATAATTTATTACTTGATTACAAACGTAATAAGGACTATGAGGTTGTTGTGAGAGAGCAGGCAGGGTATCTGATCTAGTGTAGAGAGCCAGGAAACTAGCTTTAACCCTGAAACAGCTTCGAACTAGAGAAATGGAAGAAAGGGGATGGAGAAGAGGGATCTGTGCAAAGTGCCTGTGGCAGAAAACAGCCCCATGTCACCTGAGAAGAGAGCACAGTGAATGGAACGGTTGTGGGTACAGTGGGTGTCACAGATGAGGTCAGAGAGTTGTCAGGGGCCTCTGGATTAGGAGTGGACACTTTAGGCTAACTGTTTAGTTTTATTCCAAATTGAGTGAGATTCCATTCAGGTTTTTTTTCTTGAGGGACTTTTTTTAAATTGAAGTGTAGTTGATTTACAATATTATGTTTCAGGTGTACAACATAGTGATTCAATATTTTTATAGATTGTACTCCATTTAAAGTTATTGCAAAATAATGGCTATATTTCCCTGTGCTGTGCATTATATCCTGTAACTTATTTATTTTATACATAGTAGTTTATACCACTTAATCCCATACCCTTATCTTCCCTCACCCTTCTCCCCTCTGCCCACTGGTAACCACTAGTTTGTTCTCTATATTTGTTGAGTCTGTTTCTGTTTTGTTAGATACATTCATTTGTTTTATTTTTTTTAGGTTCTACATTTAAATGGTAACATAGAGTATTTGTCTTTCTCTGAGTTATTTCACTAAGCATAATACCCTCTAAGTCCATTCATGTTATTGCAGATGGCAGAATTTCATTCTTTTCTACGGATGAGTAATATTCCACTGTGTGTGTGTGTGTGTGTGTGTGTGTGTGTGTATGTGTATCTTCTTTGTCCATTCATCTGTTAATGGGTACTTAGGTTGCTGCCATATGTTAGGCATTGTAAATAATGCTGCTATGAAAATTGGTCTGTCATGAGAATGTGCCATTTTGATTCTCATCGTCCTTTGCCTGGTCCCTGGTCTCCTTTTCCAACCTGATCTAGCTCCAACTCCTAAAAGCATTTTCTGCTCCAGCAAAACTGAAAAGTTTCTCAAATCTACACCCTGTTGATGCTGTTCCCTTTTTCTTGAACTCTCTTTAATTTTGCTGAAACTGTGCCTTGTCCGTAGTCTTGCAAAAGTTTCACCTTCTTAGTGAAATTTTTTCGAAGTGAATCAGCCAGATGCCTCTCTTTATTTGAACACACTTGACACTAGGTCTCTCCCCGTCTTAGCAGTCTTCCCCTAGTCTGCCCTGGTTCTCCTTTGATTTGTCTGGTTATGACCTATGAGATAGGAGGGAAGATGAACGCTGGCACGTGCTCATGTCTGCAACCCTGCAGTGCTCAGCACAGCGCCTTGTCCCAGTAGAGACTCAGGACTAGCTACTGACTTAAATACACACCTCATAATGACTTCAAGTTTTAGATGGTGATCCTAAAACTAGCTTCTCAGTAGGAAGAAGGCTGAGTGGAAGGCGAGACTTCCCAGCAATCTAAAGACAAATGCAGTAATGGTTGATTCCAGCCTACAGACGTGTGCTTTTTGACTTGAACTGTGTAGACCCACATAGGGTTATAATTATTTTCATTGAGTTACCAACCTCTTAAAATGGGAAAATTTCCATTATAGCGTATTAGAAGATACTGAATATAGTTCCCTGTGCTATAATGGAAAATAATTTGAAAAAGAACATATGTGTAGATATATATATGTGTATGCATAAGAATATATGTGTAGATATATATACATATAAGTGTAACTGAATCATTTTGCTGTACACCTGAAACTAACACATTAAATCAACTACACTTCAATGAAATTTTTTTTTAAAAAAAGGAAAAGGAAAAAAAATGGAAACCCCCCCCTGCCTAAAATTGGGATTTCTGCTTTCTTTTAAAAGAAGCCTGCATTCCCACATGGCAGTCATCTATAATACTTAGTAGAGACTGTTATCTTCAGATGGGGCATATGGTTTCAAACTTGCCATAGTCCCCACTACTCCCTGTTGCCTGTTTGGTGTTGTGGCTTCAACACATTGGCCATTTATAATTGCACTCGCACCACTTCTATCTATCTTTTGTCACAAATAGAGTTGGAAAATGAAATATTTCTTTTCCTCGTGTTTTTATTAAAAGTGTAGAACTTAAAATAGCCTGAAAAATAGAGTAGCATGTAAGTAGTATCATGGATTCAGGAGTCAGACTGCCTGAGTTCAAATTTGGGTAGCCCCTTCTACTGAGGGTTACCAGGTAAAATACAGGAAACCCTACTAAATCTGTATTTTAGATAAACATTGAATAATTTTTAGTATAAGCATGTCCCATGTACTTTTATTTGTTAAATCTGCCAACGCTACTTCTACTTGCTGTGTGACCTTGGGCAAGTTACTTAGCTCCTTTGTGCTTTGCTTTCCTCATTTGTAAACCATGCCTATATAAAGGAACACTGTGATGACAAAATAAACATTAGCCACTGTCATTTGTTTTTAAAATTTTTTAAAAATTGAGATGTAGTTGACATGTAAGTTTAATGTATAACATGTTGACATGATATATTTATACACTGCAAAATGACTACCATTATAGCATTTGCTAACACCTCTATCACATAATTATGACATCTCTCTTGTAGTGAGAACAATTAAGATCTATTCTCTTAGCAACTTTGAAGTTTATCATTCAATATTATTGCCAGTAATCACTGTGCTGTGCATTACCTCTCCAGGACTTATTTACCTATAAGTTGCAAGTTTGTACCCTTAAATAACAGGTCCCCAATTCCCCATCCCCAATTCCCAGTAATCACCATTCTACTCTGCTTTGGGGAGTTCAGCTTTTTTGATTCCACATATGCATGAGATCATACAGTATTTGTCTTTCTCTGTCTGACTTACCTCATCTAGAATAATGCCCTCAAGGTCCATCCATGTTACAAATGACAGGATTTCCTTCTTTCTCATAGCTGAATAATACTCCACTATATATATGTACCGCATCTTTTTTATTCATTCATCCATTGATGGACACTTAGATTGTTTCTTTTCCTTGGCTTTTGTGAATAATGCTGCAGTGAGCATAGGGTTACAGTTACCTCTTCAATATCCTGTTTTCATTTCCTTTGGATATATACTGAGAATTTGAGCTGCTGGATCATAAGGTAGTTCTTCGTTTAATTTTTTTTAGGAAACTACCTTCTGTTTCTGTAATGGCTGAACCTATTTACGTTCCTACAAACAGTGTACAAGGGTCCTCTTTTCTCCAACACTTGTTATCTCATCTTCTTGATGATGGTCACTCAGAGGTGTGAAGTGGTATCTCGTTGTTTTGCTTTGCACTCCTGTGATGACTAGTGGTATTAGCATCTTTTCGTGTATCTATTGGCCTTTTGGATGTCTTCTTTGGAAACATGTCTATTTTTAAATTAGGTTGTTTGAGGGTGGTGTTGTTGTTGTTGTTGTTGTTGTTGTGTTGTCTGAGATCTTTATAAATTTCAGATAGTAGTTCCTTATCCAACATATAATTTGCAAATAGTGACTTTTTTAGAAAGAAAGAAGACAGTATATGCCATCGGGGCAGTGAAGAACATGTCTGTAAGTTTGAGAAACAAAATATGTCTGTGTTCAAATACCCAAGTTAAGATGCTGTATTTGGGTAATTAACATGAACTACCACTCTGGACAAAAGTTGAAGATCTCATTGGCCTAACCATAAAGACTTATTTCTACCTAATTTAGAGTGCAGGTCAGGAATCATTTCCCTCTTACACAGTGAGCTCCAGAGTCCCCACAGCTGAGGAGGAAGGACAAGGAGGCTCACCAGCTGTTAACAACCTAGACCCACAAGTGATACAAGCAGATTTCATGCACAGTCCATTGGCCAGAAGGGAATACATAGAACATTTGGTAAGTAGTAACTGTCTTGGCCACAGGTACCATTATAAAACTAATGTGGACACTCCCCCTTTTACATTTACTCATCTGGCTACCTAGACAATTGGATTTGTGACTCTAGCATATGTAATGGATGCAAAGTCAGAAGACCCGTGTTCTAGTTCTGGTCTTTCTCAAGCCAAGGAAGTACAGACAGAGGATTTTCTTTCCCTGGGAGATTAATCTCTTCCTCCCACCACTGGAAAAGCGGAGAGGTTTTTCTCTTCACACGAAGAGCAGGAAGTTATTCTAAGTTGAGTTGGTTATACTTTTGACTTGGAAACTTTGAAACAGAATGTGAGGTCAAGAAGAAGAGAAAGGGAAGGAAGAAAGTGGATTACTCTGATTAGGGACCCCCAGGTATGAGAAGTAATAAGGCCCTTTGAATTTGTAGCACGTAAACCAGATGTCATTTTTCATTTTGGATTTGGAGCTACATGAACCCTGATGTCTTCCAGAATATGAAGAATAATTCTCAGAAGATAGACAAATGTCTGCACAGGTCCTATCAGTGGAGTGGATCCAGGTGTTTGCCTGGCAGGCTGCAGATTTGAGTTCAGAAGAACATCATGTCAGTGTATACAGCTGGATGTTGGGGGTCCCTGGCCAGTCTGAGGGACCGAAGCCAGTGTTAGCTGCCTGACTGCCAAGGTTAATCAGGCTATGTTGTCATGATCTCATCTCAACAAGGGTTCTGAGCCGTACAGAGGGAGGGAGGGAGGAGTGAACTGGGGAAAATTGTCTGTGATAAGTGATGAGGCTTTATCAGTTATACCCAGCATGTACAGTTCATAAATCAGAGAATATTTCCTGATCTGAAAATCTGGATTTGCAACTTTGGTGATGATTTTTAGATAAGTTCTTAGAGGTTTCAAGTAGGGACTTGAAAACACAATCAAAACGCCAGAGCAAATAAACCAACCATCTGTGTGTGCTCAAGGTAAGAGAAGTGAATTTAATTTTACACTCTTTGAAAAAGGAAGAAGGTGCTATTGGTGGGTCCATAAAATATGTATGATGGCCAGGGCGGCAGAAACTCAAAGCCAGGGAGAGAATTATTTCCCCAGTGTCATCATTCTGCCTGGGTCATCTTCTAAAGTTTCATGAGCATCAGTCCAGTGCCAAAATCATCTCTGAAAAGAAAAATTCTTTTCTCACAAAGATCACACATTTGTTCTGTGACTTCTTATTATCAACATTGAGAGTTGTTTGTTAGATGTTTAGTAAAGTCAAGGGGCTTACTTAGGCACTTAAATTCTTCAGGGGACTGTGATGATCCCTTTCACCTATGCTTTGTTTTGCCTCTTTCCAACATCCAGAAAACTCCATGATAATAAGGCATCTCAGATACAACCTCATAACACCCTCAATTGAAAATCAGCCAGACCTTTACAATTCATTTTTATTCTCAATCATACTAGACAGTTAAGAAAACTCTAAAGCCATATTCAGTGAGGTTAACACTGGATACTGTGTGTTAATCAAACTGAGTAAGACTTTCCTTACATTTTCAACTTTTTTTCTTCTTTCAATATTAATCATAGTTATTATCTGGTTAAAAGAAGATTCTACGATGAATATCTTGCTTTTTGATAGTCTTACTTTGTCTCTGCCCATTTCCTAATACTAGTTATTAGTCTTTCTAGTGATTGTGATGTTACTGACATCCTTACAGTAACTTCCTTTATTTGCTTAAATCAGATGGTTAGTTTCTGTTGCTTGCCACCAGAACTTCTGCTTGGTACATTATCTATTCTGCCTGGTATTGGAGTTGTTTGTGTTGATGTGTTTCTCCCCAGGGAGACTGTAACATCTTTCAGGATGAGTTAACTTTATCTCTAGCATATGTAATAATGCCCAGCATAGAATGTTGCATACTAGGACAGTTAAAAGTGTGGAATCTGGAGCCATATCACCCTGGTTAAAGTTCTAGCTTCTCCTTTTATAAACTCTGTCACCTTTGGTATGTTAACATCCTTTCTAAGTCTTGGTTTCTTTGTGTAAACTTAACAGAAATTACCTATTTTAATACTTAAAACAGGGCCTGGCACATGGAAAGCATTTTATAAGTATTAGCTATTATTAGTATAACAATATTAAATTTTATTATTTTATTTCTTATTACTTCATGTTGTTTTCATATCTTACATATATTATAGCTAAGATATATACTTTATTATATATTATATTCTATAAATTACATATTATACATTCATATTATGTTATAATATAGTTATTATTATTGTAAGTATTCATGAAAATAAATGTATAATTGAATTTAGTTATTTCTCAAACTAAGCTCACTTCCAGTGGACACTTTGAGGCTATTTGTTCTTAAGAAAAGATGTCCTACCCTTGTCCTACCTAGATGTTTTAAATCTATGCTAAAAGGTTTCCCTTTGAGGGAAATAGTAATTTTTAATAAGCAGGTTATTAAAATACCAGCAGGGAATTTTTCGTAACATGCTGAATTTCTCATCCTCTACCCAAGCACTCTTCACCTAATTGAAATGGTGTTGAATTTTATCCTTTATGTCATGGTGTTTTTCATGAAAAACCTGTGCATCTCATCTGCCTGAAAATAATGCTTCCCTGGACCAGCTGCATTTTCCATGCAGTTGTAAGAGTGGTGAAGTCACCTCTTTATCCAGACCCCTTTTACTTGATCTTAGGATGGCACCCGACACTGAGATCATTCTATTGTTCTTGCATTTCTGCAGCAGGGCCCATACATCAATTTGATTCCTGATTTCTGAGCTCTCTAACAACTGGGAAACCTGTACTCTCCCCTTCATCAGCCACACTGCCCCACAAACAGAGAATCGAGGGTGATAGGTGATGCACCAGGACAACATGCTGTTCTGACTAGTTGAAAGGCGCCTCATGGCCAGTGTTCCAGAATCTGAGAAGATAAGTAAAGTCAGGGAAAGAGCAGTTGGCTGATTTTAACTCCTATTAATTGTTACTACTTAATTTGAGGTTGTTCGGTGCAGTCTGTTAAATTTCAAAATCTGTCTATCCATCTACCCAACCAGCCTGCATCTTGGTATCTACCCTAGACCCTAGAGGATTACCTGCACATTGGTGGAAAGAAGCATGCACATTAATTGTGGAATTTCATGGAATGCACAGAAATTGAAAACAACACAAATGTTCATTGATAACAGAATAATTAGATTCTGCCAAATCTATACTATTAAATGCTATGCAGATAAGGTCAATCTATCCATGTAGAACTAAAAAGATTTTCTAGGATACATTAAGTGAACAAAAAACCAAGTGGTAGGAACATGCAGGTAGAATGATCACATGTATGTAAAAAATTAAAATTCTGTATTTCAGAAAAGGGAGTGATGAGTTAAGGAGAAGAAAACAATACTTCTAAACTTGGGAGAGCATGCATGGATTGCTTCTGGGGGAGGTGATATTGGAACTGAAACTCGGAGCATGGTGAAATGCAGAGATACAGGATTTAAACAAGGGGGTTGAGCCAAGATATGGACCTAGTTCTGAGTCCAGAGCTGCTGCTTTTAGCTATGATTCCTCTCACAGAATAAATGCTAAGCAGTGAATATAAATGTAGGTGAAACGCATACATATAGGTAGAAGATATGCATGTTCTTTCATTAAATTTTTCCCTTGTGTCAGGTACTCTGCTAGAGGTTGTGTGGATTATTGCCTTAATAGCTTGAGGTCTAATAGGGGAAAGAAGATGTATTTATAAACCTTTTAAATATATAAAAGTTAACCAGACCCTAAAAAGAAAAAAAAGAAAAGAAAAAAACTACAGGGAAAATCAGAAGAAGGATTTAGGAGCCAAGAGGAAAGAAAGATACTTGCATCTTTGGAGGCTGGAAGACGTACCGAGTAAAATGTGTTAAGACACAAGACGCAGAAAACTGAATTAACAGTGACATAAACCATAAAGTTTAATTTCTTAGTAAGCAGTCTGAAGCTGCCTCAGTAAGATATCAAGGACATAGGTTCTTCCTGTCCTCTTCAGTAATCCTGCATCTTTGGGCTTGTCACATCATTGCCCAATATGGCAGCCACAGCTCCAAGCATCTCAACTACAGGACAAGGCAGGAGGCAGAAGGTAGGTAGCCAGAGCAGCAAAGAAAAGAGAGGGACTTTCAACGAGGGACAGTCTCTTCGCATCTCTGAACAAACTTTTCCCGAGATGCCTCCTCCAGAGATTTCTTCTTATAGTTCATTGGCGAGAATTGGGTCATAAGCCCCCCACTCCCTTGGCTCACTGGATGATGTGAGAGTATGACTCTGACTTTTCCATTCTCTATCATGGAACCCTGGCTAGAAATAAAAAGCTTTATGGGACCGAGGAGCATCTGAGAATATCTGCCACAGCAGGTTTCAGGGAGGAAGCAGTACTTCGGTTGGATCTGAAACAAGGATGAAAAGAATATTTATTAGATTGTCTATCCAACATCACTTTTCTAAGAATTGTCCCTCCCCAGCTCCAAGTGTGTTCCCATCTTCTGGGAATGCACTGTAATAGATGTTCACAGATACTGCCAAGTTGGTCTTTGTTTTGTTTTTTCCTCTCAAGGGGCATTTCTGACTTTCTTCCTTTTGTTGAAGCTAATTGTATAAGCATTGTACTCCTGCGTGGCTATTAGTTTGATAGTCATTACTTCTCTGTGCTCAGTTTCCGGCGTCAGTCAGGAGCACAATGATTTTATCAGAAAGAATTTAACAGAAAGTATTGTTAGCCATGTATAAGAAAACCAGAAAGGCAAAACAAGGACACTAGGGTATCACAGAGGCGGTAACTGCAGGAAACTTGCCACCATCCCAAGTATTAGGGGAACAAAAAAATTGGGGCACCTGTTGATATCTCTGAGAGAGTTTGATGCACCTGGTTCTGGTAATAGATGAAAACTACAACCTGGAACCATCTCTTGCTACTGGAGCTAACAGACTCTGCCACATTTAAAGCTCATTGCTGGAGAGTTGCTGAAGGCAACAGCAAGCAAAGCCAGGAGGAGCAAATCCTTTGTCCCTCCTCCAACCTTCCAGCTCGCTGTAGCATCCCCTGTTGGTGAGCCTGAGAGAAAGCTGCTGGCAAAACAGAGGTGGGGCTTGTAGAGTTCCAATCCCAGCATCGGATAGCAGAGCGTAGAAAATTTGAAGCTAAAATAGCTTAATAACCAGCACATCATTCTATTATAATATTTTTAGTACATCCTTATTAAATGGAAGTAATAATAGAATCTACCTTATAGTATTATTTTGAGTTTTAAGTGAGGTAGATCCTGAGAGGTAATTAGCAGGGTGCCTAGAGCCTAGTAGAGCACTTAGGAAGTATTAGTGGATGTTATTACTACTTTTTAAACAAGTATTTGTTGTGTACTTATTATCTGCAGGCATAGATCTTAGGTTTGAAAATACAGTGATGACTCACATAGACAAAATCCCTGTCCCTGGGGCGTTCACATCGTAGTGAGCACTGGCCTATAGTAAATAAGAGCATTTCAGAAAGTGGCACCTGGTGTAGAGATAAGACAGTCCTGAAGTTGCAGGGGAGAGGGTAGAGCTCAGTGGTAGAGTGTGTGCTTAGCATGTACAAGGTCCTGGGTTCAATCCCCAGTACGTCCATTGAAAAAAGAAAAGAAAAGATAGTCCTGTAGTGGAGACTTACAGGGAAGAAGACAACTAAGATTCAATGATCAGTGCTAAGAAAATGAAAGGACAAGACACAGACAGGGAGAAATTATTTACAAAATTCATATCTGATAAAGAATTTGTATCCAGAATAGAGAAAGAACTCTCAAAACTCAACCACAAGACAAGTCACCCATTTTCAAAATGGGCAAAAGATTTGTACAGTATCTCAAAGAAGTTATATAGATGGCAAATATGAGCATGCAAAGATACTCAAGATGAAAAGATGCCCATTAGCCACTAGCAAAATGAAGATGAGGTGACGTCCAGTGAAAAGATCTCCACCTCAGAGGCCCCCTTCAGTAGGGCTACCGGGTTGGGCTAAATAAATAAATAAGTGAATTACTGGATACTCAATTAAACTGGAATTTCAGGTAAGCAGTAAGTCATTTTTAATATATCACATGCAATATTTGTACAAAAAAAAGTTCTGTTTCCTGAAATTCAAATTTAACTGGGAGTCCTGTTTCTCATCTGGCAATTCTTCACCTGGGATATGGTAAGAAGTTTGGATATTCTTCTGTGTAGAGTGAGAAACCAAGGGTAGAGTTGTAAGAGACACAATGGGATGATCTGTGTTTTACCAAGATCGTTGTGATCACTGTGGAGAACGGATTATAAAGAGGCAAAGACATGGCCATTGCAGTGGTCTAAGGAAGAGAAGATGGTGGCCTTGTCTAGGGAGCAGTGGAGACTGAGAAAAGTAGACAGATTGGGGAGATACACTTTGGAGACAGAGAAAGAGATAGGACTTGTGTATACATTTTGTATGGAGGGAAGGGGAAAGAAGGAAAATGAAGGCTGCTCCCAGGATTTTCCCTCAGCAACTGGGCAAATTCTCTACTATCTAATGATAGGAAAGACTTAAGTAGTGTTGCCAATGGGCCATTGTCACTTCTAAGCACTTTACATGTATTAACTCATTTACTATTAACTCATTTAATCCTCACTATGATTTAGGTACTTGAAAGTTGCAGAGAGAGTTATCCCCATTTTACAGATGAGAAAACCAAGGCAGTAACAGGTTAAGTAATATGGCCAAGATAGTAAGTTGCAGAGCTGGGTTTCTAACCCAAACAGCCTGGCTTGAGTCCGTGCTGTTGATTGTCATGCTTTGCTGTCTTTTCTAGAATTAAGCACATGATAGGTCCTCAGTAAAGAATTGTTGAATCAATGAATGAATAAGTGGGTAAATGGAAGGACAGGTCTATAAATGTGGGTTCCCACACATGTCTTCTGTTTATTTTTGTACAGGGTGGCCTCAGTGTCCTTAAGCGTGCCAGGTACAAATTACCTGTTTGCTTTCCTCCATTCTCCTCACGAATTTTAATTTTCCCTCAATTCTTCTGGACATCGTCTAATTTGTTGATGTTGGAAGCCATTAAAATAATTCCTGGGAGGTGTTTTTAAGACTTAAACTATTATTAAGTAGAGCTGAGACATACTCTTTTGCAATGCCCCGAGCAAACTGGCGCACGTGGCTAAGTCTGAACGCCAAGGAGGCCACGTTGTACCAAATTCACATCGTCTCTATTGCCAGCTGAATCTGTCACCCAGATAGTCTCTAACCTGAAGGGCACAACGTGCAGGGGTACCATCTCATGCTAAAGGACTCAGTACATCCAGCGGAGGTAATGTAGCACTTTGGTTAATTTAAGGCTGCTGCCTGGCTGGTCAAAGAGACATGCATTCACATAATGGCTCTGCTCTGTGGCCTAAAACAAGTAACTAAACTTCTCTGTGCTTAACTCCTCACCTGTGAGATGGGGACCATAGCAGTGCCTGTTTCATAGGATGATTGTGATGGCTGAAAAGAGAATGCTTTTACCAGAACCTGAATGAGTAAAGTGCCAAATAAAAGTTGGCATCCATTGTTTTTATATCTAAGGCTCACCTGGGAAAAAGCTAGTCATATCAGGGCCGCTCGAACTATCCATAGCCACAGACTAAGTTCCTTGCCTAGAATTTGCCCTGGTCCTCACAGGCCACCTGTGAGCACACGGGAGGATCTGTGAGATTGTTCTTCAAACCGTCTGTCACCACTCTCCGTCTTCCCCTGTCTTCAGAAGCCCTGTCATGGAATCCTTCCCCCTTCACAAGACCAGTGAACGAGTGTCCATGTGGAGGTACTGAATGATTGTCACAAGAGCTCTCAGGCCTGTTGTGGCCCTTGCTTAGATTCCATGTTGGCTTTAAGAATTTGTAAGTTGACTGCTACTCCGCGCATCAAACAAGTCCGCGTCTTCCAGTCAGTTCACCGAATTCGTATGTGAACTGAATGAGCCTAACTGAAGAACATTCAGATCCTAAATGCCAAGTGAGGACAGAGAGTGGGCTTTACAGGGCCGCTGGTCTTGCTACTGAGAGACGCTGGCTTCCGGATGGTGAAATCACCAGAGAAACACCGCCCCTAGGAGGCCTGTCTCAGCATTTTGCTTGCACAAATGAGCAGGACATAAATTCTTCTTTATAGCAACATTACTGAGGAAAAGGATCTCAAAGAGAATGCTATATCCCAACAAAAGTAAGCCTTTAGGAAGCAGGTGAACTGACTCCTAAGAAAATCCTCTGTATCTGAAAACAAGCACTTAAAACGTGTAAAGATGGAGGGTGTTTATTCACTTGACGAAAGTATTGTTTTAGCGTCAAAGCCAATTTTTTCCTGGAATTTAACATATGCACTACTGAAACACATATGAAATGTTATCTGTTTCATATGAAAATTTCCCCTGTGCATCTTACCTTTTACACTGCAATCACCTTTTCTCTCTGAATGTTGTGTCCTAGTTTGCAAAATACAGGGTTTAGAATGAATAATTTCAGAGTCTCATCTGGGAACAAAATCCTCTGTTGGGCTGGAGAGTAGTTTGACGTATGAATTCATTTTGTTCTCTGTATACACATTTTTCCTTTACCCTTTCCCTCATTTGAGCAGATAGCAGGTTCTGGGCTTCTGAGCATCCAACAAAATTTGGTGGCAAGCCAGAAAGCAGAGAGATCCTATCATTCTGAGGGCAGAGCAAAGAGGATGGAATTGAGAATGAGCAGGGAGAGGCATACAGGGAAGAGGCTGGAGCCAACAGGCACATGGACCAGGGCTCAGCTTCCTAGCAATGCCCAAGGAAATGGCAAGATCTCCAGAGAAGTGGCTCCACGAAGCATTTTAGGCAGCCCAGCAAATGAGCCTTATTTCCCAAACTTCGTGCTGAAGCAGCCACAGGCATTAGAACCAGCTTCTGTAGATGGTGGCAGTGGTGTCCCCAAAGCCACCTCTGTGTTCTGGCAGCCAGAAGGCACCCCCACCATACCACCCCTGGCACAGAATTCGACCCTAGAGATTAAGAGTGAGGAATCCCCACAATGACTTAGACTAAGATTCCTACCACTGTGCCAGGATCAGGGCTCAAAATCAAAATTAAACTGGCTTGGTAGTTATATTAAGAAATGTGATGTTTGAGGAATACCATATATAAGGACTGAATCCATACTCAACTGTATGTCTGTATCACAATATTTGCAGTCCCGAGATCCTTCTAAATCTCTGTTAAATTTCCCTCCATTTTTGTCCTACCGTTTTATTTTTCCTCCTTTCAAAACCATCCATGTTGCATGAAAGGGTGTTGAAATGATCCGCTCCAGGGCCTGTCTTTTTCTCTTTATCTGAGAACTCAGGGGTTTACAAAACACTCTGGGGCCCCAGTAGATGCTGCGGTCTGGGAGGTATTGGGTTGAAGAGAGAGCTGTTAGGGCTCCATTCATCCAGAAGAGCTTTGTGACTGTCTGGCTGTGTGACCTTGGACAAAGGCAGTTTGTGTCTCTGAACATCCATTTTTAGAATTAATTTTAGGGGGAAGGAGGGGTGAACCAGATCCCGGGCTCCCATGAATGGCTGGCTGGGCAGACTGCTTCTTCCTCAAGGATGCCCAGCCTAGGGGGCAAGTAAGGAACTAAGTGCATTCCCACCATCCACTTACCAGCCCTGTGCCAGGTGCTCCGGGATGTGGTTATATCTGCCTTTTCCTCACCCACATAGGGAAGCAACATGAGCTACCCCAGCCCTCATTATAGCTGCATAGTCCAGCTTGGATATTTTGTGATTCCAATTTGCTAAGCCTCTTCCTCTAGATGATTTTGCTTTTAGCAGTCTTTCGGGGCAGGAGTTGGGGGGGTTGCTTTAATGAATACATTCCTTTTCCCCTCAAAAGCACTTAATATATATATATATATATATATATATATATATATATATATATATTAAATATACGTGTCTGTGTAGATATATAGATAGATGTATATCTAATAATAAGAAAGTTGTTACCATGTCAGGCACAACCTCCAGGGATCCCCAGAAATATCTGCAAAATTAGGGGGTTTTTCACCCAAATTAATTGAAATGACAAGTAAAGGGAGAATTTGTCCAATAATCCTTAAAAGGAACTAAATAATAATATTTTAAAAAAGAAAAAATAACATAAAGAGGAAGGAAGGAAGAAAGAAGAAAGGAAGGGAGGAAAGGAGGAAAGAAAGAGAGGAAGGAAGGAAGGAAGGTAGAAAGGAAGGTAATCCTTGTTCAGGTCTCTGGTTAGCAGGGCTTAAGGGAAACCTAGTTGGCAGGGGAATTTCAGTCCAACTAACATTTCTCCAGGAAGATGTCATGGTGGTTCTGTTTCTGAAAACCACACTGACTGTCTGAAACTGTGGGGCTTGGAGGGGAGGAGGGGCTGTTGTTGCCTCCCTCCAGAAGGCCTCCTGCCTGGCTTGGGGAAACAGTTCTGAAGTTGCAGCATCTCAGCCCAGCTGTGGTTTGTCAGAAGTCCCGCATTCACCCATGACCGAGTCTTTCCCAAGCTCTCAGTGGGGAAGGCAGGCAGCAAACAACTCCTGTGCAGATCATTGTCTTGTCCCCTGCTTGTTCATGGAAGATGGACACCCAGGTTCAATGATGTCTTTGTTATCAGCTCAAGCAGGAGCTCTGGTTTGCCGTTTCAAGAAAAATGGGACAGCTAGGTTGCAGCATCTCTGCGCCCCCATCTCCAAGGCCAGGAGAGTGCAGCCTGGAATCTGGGACCTGAAGCTGCCAGGATCCCTTTAGGGAAGGCACATGGGGACTCAGCAGGGGGCTGGGAGGAAAGCGCCCTTCTCCGGGGCCACTGTGTGGGACAGTCGGGACACCCAAGGGTCCCCTTCACTCTTCTCAGATAAAGGGGTGCAGGCCGCGGGGTATTTTTTTCTGTTTTCTGACTACAGCTACATGAGGCAGTTGAATTAGAGTCATGATTGTAATTTAATTTCTCTGAACTCAGAGCTGTTTTCTTTCCAAATATATCAGGGGCCAGGAAACATTCAAAGAACTGGGGAAACCATTCCAAATTTACAAAGATTAAAGAGGAAGAGCAGTCACAGGGTGAATACTACTACTAATGTCATCTTTTGTAATAATTAGAATGTATCTTATGCAATGTAATGTATTATATACCTTCATGTAGCATGAAATATGTATTCTTATATATACGATAAAATATAGTAATGATCTTATGGATGTGTTATATGTTATGGTAGTTATGATAGTATGGCATATATATGAGATACATATATATATCATATATATATAATGTAACATGATAATATTCAAAATAATCAAAAATAATTTAATAATGTTAAGAAATTGAAGGACTATTCCAAAATCAGAAAATTTCAAGAGGAAGGAAAAACAGTGAAGTAATAACTATTTTATAATTTTTCTTACGATAATTCATCCTTAACATATAGTTACATATATATTGTGTGTCATAATTATTGTTTTAAATGATACTATATGATATAAACATAACTGTATATTGATTATTATTAACATTGTTATGCTAATTTAAAAGAATATTTGTTGATTGTTTACTAGGCACTGTGCTGAACACATTACAGGCCTTATATGACTTAATGTTTGCAATAACCCTATTATATAGATACTGTGGTATTTTTCCTTTTTTTAAATTACAGTTTTATTGAGATATAATTCACATGCCATACATTCACCCATTTGAAGTATATAAGTCCGTGGTTTTTAGTATATTCAGAGTTTGCAACCATAACCACAGTCAATGTTAGAACATGTTCATCCCTAAAGGAAACTCCATACCCATTAAAACTCACTCCCCATTCCCCCTCCACCAGCCCTAGGCAACCACTAATCTACTTTCTGTCTCTATGAATTTGCCTTTTCTGGACTTTTCTTATAAATTGAATCATATATGATCTTTTGTGACTGGCTTTTTTCACTGAGCATAATGTTTTCAAAGTTCATCTGTGCTGGAGCATGTATCAGTGCTTTATTCCTTTTCATGACTGAGTAGTATTCCGTGGTAATGGGTACATCACCTTTTGTCTATCCCTTCATCGGTTGATAGACACTTGGGCCGTTTCTGCTTTGGGGCTGTAGCGAATGTATGCATGGGGAAGTTTTTGTATGGATGTATGCTTTCATTTCTCTTGGAGGCACTGTGTCTTTACCCCATTTCACAGATAAAGAAACTGAGGTTCAGAAATGTTAAGTAACTTGTCCGAGGTTACACAGCTAATTAATGCTCTGCACTCAAACTCAGTTCTCTCTGATGTTCTTAGCTCCTCTGCTCTGTTGTCCTCAAGTTTATCAAAGGTTAATATGTGGAGGGTGGGGACTCATGTCCCTCAGGGCCTCTGGAGAGACAGTGAAGAGAAACATAGCAGAATGAGTTTCTGTGCAGGCCGGGGATGACCTTTCTCCCATTAAGGCTGGTTAGTTAAGCCCGAGAGTGCTTGCCAAGGGAGGGGTGAATTCCCCCTTTGAGATGAAGGATCCTCATGGGGACCTTTAAGACATAACAGAACTGGATGCCTCACTCCTGGGAATGGAGCTGGCTCGAGGCTGTCCCAGTGGCAGCCTTCACTCTACATCTAGAGTCCAAATGGTGTGAGAGGGGCCAGGTCACAGTTCAGGGCTTCCTTACCCCTTCTCAGCCCTGGCCTTGCCCCAGCCACCCTAGCCTGTTCAGAAACCCCCATCCCACAGAGCAGGACCTCCCAGATCTCCTCCTTGATCATCCCAGGCCTTGACCTACCTCTCCCTCTGGCTCTCACTTGGGTGTCTGCAGAGGGAGTTAGTCAAGGCCAGTGGAACCAGGGCTGACGTTGGGTGGGGAGCAAGGTGATAGAGTTCAGGGAAGGAGGGAGGAGGGAGGGCCAAAGGAGCCACTTCAGAACACCCAGGGCAGGGCAGGGCAGGGTGTGGAGGACAGGATCCACACAGTGTCCCTGAGGGAGGTGATGGTACTTGGAACACATGGCCATGAAATGAGACCTCTGTGCCTGTGCGATTTATGGAACCAGTGTCATTTGAAATATTTCTACAGCATATGGGTTTTCTTCGTAAACAATCCTACCAAAGAACAGATCACAAATTCTGAAATTGTTACTGTACCAGTTACCGGAAAAACAAAATCCACAGGCTCTTTTGCAGGGAGCTTAGTTATGAAACGTAGTGAAACATTTCAGCTTTAAAGTCAGAGTCAGAATCTGGCCCTCCATGGCTCTACGACCCTGAACAATTTTCCTCACTTTCGGAGCCTCACTTGTTTTCATGTATAAAATGGGAATAACAACAGCAAGACCTTCCTTGCACAGTTATTGGCAGGATTAAATGATAATGTGCAGTATTTGCCAGCGGATACTCTTAGCAGCCACGCTTCTGCAGGTTATTGGAATGTGGAAGCAGAGAGGCTGATAATTTGGGGGGAGCAGTGGTTGAAACAAAGCTGACAGGTTCCATTCTTGAACTACTTTTCAGAACGTTTAATATACTGACCTGCATTAGGACTATCTAAGAAGAACCCCTTTCTGTTGCATTTTGCACCCTTATTTAACCACAGCAGTTTTTGGATCTAACGTTAGGGAAGAGGTTGCAAACTGGCGGTCCATGGGTCAAATCTGGCTAACAGATGTAATTTTTTTTGTTTTTTGTTTTTTGGGTTTTTTTTTTTTTTGGCTAGCCCAATGTTGCTTTTAAAAGTTTCCTGTATTTAAGTATAGTGAAATTTCACACAGAAATCACAAGATTTCACATAAAAATTACCTTTTCAACTTCTCTTGAAAATTCTAAAAATCGGATCCAGCTGTCCAGCTGGGTCATTTCCACATGGAGACACTTGGTGGGAAATGGCGTGGGCGGCTGCCTATTTTGGGTGGAGTGTGTGTCCTTGGCCCCATGGGATTCCAGTTTGTGACCCCTGAAAGTCTATTGCTTCTCAAAGACTGAGATAAGGAATGTAAAATGGTGAGTTTTGTCTACATGCCCCTTCATTTAAAAATTGCTGAATATCTGCTTATTACTCATATGCATTACTGAATGACATGCTGTGTATGCTAAAAAACATAAACCAATCATAATATAACTAGATGAGATGAAAAATAAATATAAATCCGGAGTTTCACTCCTCTCCCTTCACTCTTTGGAGGCCACTGACACAACTCATCCTACAGAACTGGCACCTGCTCGGGGCTCAGGGCTTAAAATTCTTACATGTAGTTACTGGTTGATGGGGTGTGAGGATGTCCAACTTCCTTGTTAAAGAAAAGCTAAACATCTTTGTCTTGTGTACCTGAACGCCTCAATTTGTAAAAGGAGATTGTGAACTAAGCACTATTTTGCTTCTACTTGGCCCTTGAGGCTTGTTTTTTTCTTTCTTTTAACTATGCCCAGTAGCATAAACAATAGTCTTCGGGACCCAGGTTCTGCCTGAAATACTAATTTAGGTAGATGCCAGTTGGTACAAAGAGAAATCGGTGCATGGCATTTTTTTTCCCTAAATATTGGTGAAGTGCTTGCTTTAGCCAGAAAGAGTTGGGAAAAAAATTAAACAACTTTGAAGGGACTCTTGAAGTCTCGAAGCAGCCACACTCCATTATAGTCCCCAAGGGAGTAGTAAAACAGTAAAGAGTAACTGTATGTGAAGTCATCTGAGATTTTTAGATGAAAGGCGACACAGAAAGATTTTTTGAAAGTATAATTTATTATGCTGATTTGGGGATTAATTTTCCAGTTTCAGCTTCATCCTGTAACAAATTTTCAAAACAGTGGAAAGCAACATCACTAATAATAATTGATTCTCCTCTTAAAATCTAGTAAGGCAGCCTAGTACAACTGGGCAGGAAGATCCTCCCTACCCCACCCTCCACCAGGTCATTTCAAGTGTGGCTTCAGGGGCCCATTAAAGACCTAAGTAATCTTTTTGTAATAGTGCTACCCCTGCCAGCCAGAGCTAAGCCTGTGGGCATCATTGATCTGCGCAGATGAAGCAGCCATTCCCACGCTCTCTTATAATATGGACCCAGTCAGTAGGACAGACTGCTCAAAACTGTGGGCTCTGGGATCACCCCTGGGTTCCAGTTCCCACACTACCACTTACTAGCTGGATGTCTGCAGCATGTGACTCAACATCCCTGGGCCTCAGTTTCCTCCACTATAAAGTGGGAATAACACCACCTCTTAGCTCTATGAAATAAGAAGAGGAAATGCTTATAAAGTGCTTGGCACAGTGGTTGGGCACGCAGAAAGTGTCCAGTTACTACTGTATTGCAAACAGCATGCTATGTATCTTGCTTTTCTGCTCTCAAAATCGGAAATGTAGATGTCCTCCTGTAACTTTGAATCCCCTATTTTTGACCCATGTCTCCATTACTTAAGTCAGGAGTGGGAAACCTTTTTCTGTAAAGGGCCAGATAGTTCATTTTTGTAGGCTGTAAATTCTCCATCACCATTGCTCAACTCTCCCTCTGTAGCTAGAAAGCAGCCGTAGACGATGATACGTCAGTAAATGGGCGTGTCTGTGCTCCAGTAAAACTTTACTTACAAAGATAGGCACCAGCAGAATTTGGCCCACAGGCCATAGTTTGCTGCCCTTGGGTTTAGGCTCTGATTCTCCCCAAAATGTGCACAAAGCAGGCAGGAGGCCACTTGGGAGAAACAAGTGTTTAGGGTGTGTTCTTTGGAAGGAACCAGGAAAAGGAGCCTGGGCTTGTGTGGATTCAAGGGAAATGGGAGAAATTTAGCCCCCTCTCTAGCTTATCTTTGCAGAACAGGGCAGTCTCAGTAGAAGGAACAGTGCTGTTGTGGTGGGGAGAGGGAAGTGGAACCAGTGTTCGTTGCAGCATCACATGCGTAAGGGTGCTCTGCTCACACCGCTGCTCACTTTTGCTGATTGTTGCTGTTTCCCAGCACTCCAAATCCCTGGCAGTTGAGGGAGGAGCCTCCAAATGTTTGCACCAGTGCGCGCTTTGAAATGTTTCCATCATTGGTTATGCCGTATGGAGAGGGCACCAAACATTCCCAGAAGCTTGCTGAAATCTTCAAGAAAGGGACATCTGAGAAAAATACTTCGTAGCATTTTTGTGTGTCCCTCTCTACCAACCATACACGTTCAATTTCTTTTTTAAAAAATTGAATTATAGTCAGTTACAATGTGTCAATTTCTGGTGAACAGCGTAATGTTTCAGTCATACATATACATATAATCATTTTCATATTCTTTTTCATTATAGGTTACTACAAAATACTAAATATAGTTTTTTGTGTTATACAGAAGAAATTTGATTTTATCTGTTTTATATATAGTAGTATTTGCAAATCTCGAACTCCCAGTTTATCCCTTCCCACCCCCTTTACCCTTGGTAACCATAAGTTTGTTTACTATGTCTGTGAGTCTGTTTCTGTTTTGTAGGGCAGTTCATTAATATCAATTTATTCAACGTCTCCTGCATGGGGAAAGTATTTTCTCAAATCATCAGTTCTTCGTGACGGAGATCATTTATGTCTCCTCTCTCTGTCTCCATCTTTCTCTGGAGACATCCTCTTTTACCCCACATCAAGTTCTTGAGTGGAGAAAGAAAAACTTTCACAGAATGAGCCACGGCAGCTCCTTCCTAGGAAACACTCTACTTATGATGTTCTTCTTTTCTGCTTCTTCTGCCCTGTTTCTGAGACCAGAAAACATCAGGGAGCTCTGAGTGTCTGATGTAGAGAAATCCCTGAATTGAGCTCTTTGTGTCCAGGAAAAGGTCACCAAAATGGATTGAGGCTTTTCATGGTGAGGTCATTTCACTTCTACCCTTCTTCCCATTGCCTTCCCCCAATCAGTACTCAGCATGTGACATATTTCAGTTTTGGGGTGTCACTCTCCTGATACTCCAAAATATAACTCTGTGGTAGGATGCTGGAATAAGCTCTTTGTGGTTTGTCTACCTAAATGCCAGGGCTTTTTCTTTTTGACTCTTGAAAGGGTTTATGCAGTGTCAAGGTGATAGTGGAACTGGGATCCCATCTTGAGTGGAGATGTTTCTTTCCCAGCCATTCTAATTGAGGTAGATGTCTGAGGAAAAGATTACAGGGACACCTTGGAGCATGGATTCTGGTTTATTTGATGTGGGCTCAGGTAATAATCAAGCTAAAAAGTGTCCAGAAAAATCATCTGCCCATTTTCTGCGCTGCCCAGAGAACATCTCTGCTTCTTCAAACAAGATGGTTAATAATTGATGCAGTGTCTCTTAATCAAGAGGTTATAGACTTGAGTGTGCATTAGAATCCTCCAGAATGCATCTGAAAAGAAAGGTAGGTAGGAAGGTAAGGAGGGTAAGGAAGGTAAGGAAGGAAGGAAGGAAGGAAGGAAGGAAGGAAGGAAGGAAGATAGATCATCTAGGGCCAACTCTGGTTCAGTAGGGCTGGGACATGTCCTCAGAAGCTCTGTCTTTACCATGTCCACTGCCCAGTCTTCACCCTCTCCATTACTCATCTAATGTGAATGAGTTAGGAACCACAGCAGAGACATACTTACTTAACCTGAGGATAAGGAATATAACAGACTAACTCTGAGCCATGATTCCTTAGTCTTTAGGTGAGTATTAATGACCAGTGTGGTAAGGATTGCTCTTCCCCAACCAAGCAACCTCTGAAAACTTCTTAAGGGAAACCAATGGAGAAGAAATCTACAGATTGAAGGAAACTTGAACTTCGTGGGTTTGGGTGGGGGTTGGGGGTATCATTCTCCATCTGTCAAATGCATTAAACCACACAGTTTACAAAGCATTTTCACATACAAATCTCATTTATTTTTATCAGACCTTCCTGCTCTGAAGTCCATGGACCCCCAGAAATATGTAGATAAATTTTGGGGGGACTGTGAGTTTGAGGAAGCATTTTTCCCCTAGCCTCTTACTAAAATTTAGCATTTTGTTCAATTATGAATTCAGGCAACAAACCACAGTCCCAAAGGTACTTGTGAATTCATCACCAGATGAAATCACAGATATTTTTATATCACTTCACTGCTATTGTAGTCATCTGAACGTATCACTTAGTCTCATCACTAATTTGAAATCACAGTAGTCTTTAGACCAACTGCTAAGTCTTGTTATTTGATGCATTATTGAAGCACACTTATTTCTGGATAATTGTTTTTAATACTTTGACAGTTGTACTTTGATATGATTGGTTTTGTTTGCAGTCCTGTGTATTTTATGCATTTAAAAACAATTCTGATTCCACTCCTGGGTACATATCTAAAGGAAACACAAACACTAGTTTGAAAAGATACATGCACTCCAGTGTTCATAGCGGCATTATTTACAATAGCCAAGATATGGATGCAGCCTAAGTGTCCATCAACAGATGAATGGATAAAGAAGATATGGTGTAATATATGTATATATACACACAGTGGAATACTACTCATATAAAAGAATGAAATTTTGCCACATAGTTAGACTTGGAGGGTATTATTCTTAGTGAAATAAGTCAGACAGAGAAAGACAAATACTGTACAATATCACTTATATGTGAAATCTAAAAAATAAAACAAACTAGTGAATATAACAGACTTAACAGATACAGAGAACAAACTAGTGGTTACCAGTGGGAAGGGGGAGGGGCAAGGTAGCAGGAGGGAATTAGGAGGTATGAACTACCATGTGTAAAATAAATAAGCTACAAGGATATAGTCTACAGGACAGGGAAAATAGCCAATATTTTATAATGACTATAAATGGAGTACAACCTTTAAAAATTATGAATCACTGTGTTGTGCACCTGAAACATATAATACTCTACATCAACTATACCTCAATAAAATTTTAAAAAATAAAATAAAAACACAATTCTGAGAAGGGATTTCTAGGTTTCCTGGACTATCAAAGGTATCTGTGGCCAAAAAACCCCAAAAAGTTAACGAATCCCTGATCAGATTATCAAAATGATTCCTTAAAAGATGGCAAGGTAGTCATTATTATCCTCTTTCCAAGGTTAAGGAAGCTTAGGGAAGTCAAGTGACACGTCCAGGGTGGCAACAGTGGGTAACACAGCCTGAACTCACGTGGGACGCTCAGGGTTCCTCACTGACTACAGTTGTCAGTGTGGGAGGGAACCGTGGCCCCTGTCTGTGCGGTAGCCGGCACATGAGATAAAGCAGTGGGGAAGGAAAAAACATTTGAGAAATTATTGCATCTGGGGAAGGCCTTGGAGTAATCACCAGAACAGCCAGAGGATGAGCAGAAGCAAAGAGCTGGGCCTGTCGAGCTGGGGTCCAGTGATTAATTGGTGCAGGGAACACAGTCAAGAGCAGAGAAGCCACACCAGGCTTCCATCCATTTGTCCAGGCCCTGGGGTCAGAGATGGAGCAAATGGAATCTTTTATAAAAGAGGAAAGGGTGGAATGTAGCCATCGGGGGAGTTCTGCAAGGAATTCACAGGTGTTTTCTTATTGTGCTTTCCCCTCCCCAAGGACCTCTGGGTGTGCTGTTCACAGAAGAAAGGAGGGGTGGGGGTGCGGCTTGGCTGTGCTCTGCAATCTTTCACACACCCCTTCCCCCAGCCCTGAGTTTTTTATGGGCTACAGTGGTTTCTGCTGAAATTGCAGAAGCCATGTTCAAGTCACAGGGAGCTGGGTAACTGGGAAACTTGAGCAAACATCAACAGGTGCACCCAGTGAGGCTTTGGATCTTTGAGGGGGTCAGTCACGGGGGTCACTGCAGTCTAAGTCACCCTTTTATACGTCACTGCATCTTGGTGATTCTGCAGATTTAGATTCAAGAAAAATTCATCAAACTCTTCTCTCTCTTGAGGAAGGAAAGCTCCAGAGATTGGTTCACCCCTTTTCTTCCAACTGAAATGCTGGTGAGAGTGTGTTGGTAACTGATGCTCAGAAGCTTTTACTGACATGGAAGCATAGCTGTTGTGTGTCAGAAGGTCATTTTTTCCCCTACCAGTTACTTGAATTATGAAATGATGAAAGATTTGGAAAAGTTTTTAAAAAAATAAAACAAGAATCACTTTTAACTCATCACCCAGTAAAACCAGTATTAATATTTTGGTTCTTTTCCCTCTGGATAGAAAGTTAGACAAACAGGCAATTTCCCTTGTCCATAAAGTCTAGAAAGAATACAAGTATGACCATTGAGTCCATAAAAACCCAGTCTCATTAGTAGGATATTATGAACACAGAGACCTACCATGTTGCCTTTCGGGACGTATAAAATCAGAAATGTGAAAAGTCTTCCTTCTTTCCGTTTTCTTTCCCTCCCTCTGCCCTCTTCCTCATGGAATCTCAACTTCATCTTCTATCCTGCAGATTTCTACTGTCGTACACTTAGTACATGGTGGAACATGAGTTCTAACCCAGAACGTCTAATTTGGAAGTTCTTATTTGTAGCAGATTGTGTGACCCTACAGTCAGCAGTTTCTTACAAACTTCCAAGGGATGTGGACCAGGCTAAGGGTTTCAGATTCTTTAAGAAAGGAAAGTACACGAGACTAACGACTCCTTCCTCCTTTTGCCCATATCGATCATCTCTCATGGTGTAACTGTTACTGGATTCAAAGACTCTCTCCCTTCTAGAGAACGGAAGGGTGGACATGATTGGGAAGGACAGAGGACCCCTCCCGTTACATTATATGTCAAGGCCTAACATTTTCCAGCGCTTAACATATGCAAAGTATACTGTACTATTACAGTCTATATGCAAGTACACATACTCTTCTAGTTGTTTAACGTATAACTCATTGAATTTTTATGCCCAACCATATGAGGATATGGAGGTACAGAGTAAAGATAATCCAGACCTTTTCTAGCCCAAGGTCATACTGTTAGTAAGAACAGAGCATGAACTCTAACCCAGGCCATCTAACCTGGGAGCCCCCATCTTGGCGGGTTGTATTCCCCAAAGGTGGCAGCACCAATATATATCTCATCCCAAGTGGCTTCATCAGGCGGTGGGGATCTGTGTTCCTCTGTTTGGACCTGAGTGAACTCTTGCACTGTCTTGATGAATAGATGTGCTGGAAATGACGTTGTGTGATTTTCAAGACCAGGTTATACAAAGCAGTACAATTTTTGCCCAGCTCTCTTTCTCTCTGGGGACATTTCCTTTTAGAATCCAGCCACCATGTTGTAGAAACAAAACCTTGCTGCGAGGAGAGGCCTCGTAAGGTGTTCTGACTGGCAGTCCCCGTGAGGCCTTGGTCAAGAGCCAGCATCGGCCACGAGACACATAGGGGACTGGGCCTTTAGATGCTGCCAGCCCCAGTCCCTTCTTTCTGAGATTCTAGACCACGGAGAGCAGAAACAAGCTGTTCTAACTCTGCCCTCAAAAGTTGTTAGAGATAATAAATAGTTACCATTGTTTGATGCCACCAAGTTTTTAGATAATTTAGTATGTGACCAGAATATTGCTCTTAATTATTGCAGCAAGCCTGGGATAAGCTCCCAGGACCTCTCCATCCCTACCTTCATTCTGGTCCACTCTGGTACGTCAGCAAGCTTGAGTTTGCCGTGAAGAGAATCCAGCATGGATTTTTCTTGGTCCAGCTCCATCAGGAGAACTATTCCCATTAGGCTTTCTATGATTGTTTAAGTTTTTGCTTTTTCCTCAGTTTTCACAGGTCTTTTGTTGGGGAATAAGAGGCTGCCTCAGAGACCGCAGGCCAAATGCTATTTTAAGCCAGATGTTAAATTGGCCTCTTTCAGAAAAGATGTAGCCAGTCCTCCAACAATTATTGACTAAGGAGTTACTCACACCAGTACTGGGCTTTGTCCAAGTGAGTTTTCTCAGTTAAAAGATGCTGTACAATAATTTTCTAAGAAAAAAAAATAAAGAACAGAAAAGAAATATACCATGTGCTTAAAATCTTAAGCATTTGATCCTCTCTGCAATGCTCTTCTCCAGAAAAAGAAAAAGAAAGGAAGTGGGGTGGAATCAGCACACCAAGAGAAAACTATAAAGGCCTAAATACTAGGTGAGGAAAATCTGCTAATGTGAAGTTTGACTGTGAGAGAGATTCAGGATGTTTAAAATGTACAAACCCTTATACGTGGAATCTAAAAAAAATGACACCAATGAACTTACTTACAAAACAGAAACAGACTCACAGACCTAGAAAACAAACTTGTGGTTACCAGGGAGACAGGTAGGGGGATTGGTGGGATAAATTGGGAGTTCTGGATCTGCAGATACTGACTGCTATATATAAAATAGATGAGCAACAAGGTCCTACTGTATAGCACAGGGAACTATATTCAGTATCTTGTAGTAACCTGTAATGAAAAAAAATATGTAGATGTGCGTGTGCGTGATAACTGAATCATGCTGCTGTACACCAGAGTAACACACGTTAGTTGTAAATTGACTGCACTTCAATTAAAAATAAATAAATAAATAATATAAAAAATTTTAAGTTAAAAAAAATCAATAGTATGCCATCACATCTTTCATCCTTCCCCCAATAAATATAAAACCACATCATCAAAAGAAAGAAGGAAGGAAAGAAAGAAAGAAAGAGAGGAGGAAAGAGAGAAAGAGAAAGAAGACCAGCCATTAGATGAATCTGGGAGGTGGGCATTTTAATACCATTTTATCCCCTGACCAAATACAGAATCATAATCACTAACATATATATACTAAAATAGAAACATCTGAAATTATACTGAGTGAAAAAAGTTAAACTCGAAATGCTGCAAAGCATATGATTCCATTTATATAGCATTGTCAAAATGACAAAATGACAGAGATGGAGAACAGTTTAGTGGTAGCCGGGAGTTGGGAACTGAGATGGAGGGTGTGGAGAGAGAAGGAGATGTGTGACTGTAAGAGAGACGCAAGGGGGATGGGGCAGGACTGTATCCAGATTACAGAGTTGATATACCAATCTACACATGATAAAGTTGCATAGAACTTTAGACAGACACAAGTGCATATAAAACTGGCAAAATCTGAGTAAGATTCGTGGATGGCACCAGTGTCAAGTTCATGGTTTTGTTACAGTTACTAAGACATTACCATTGGAGGAAACTGGTTGAAGAGCATATGGGACCTCTTCATACTTAAAAAGAAAACAAAAAAACTTACTGGGAATCTATAATTATTTCAAAATAAAACAATAGTAAAAAGAGAAAAAAAATGTGGGAATGGCTTTGGAACAAGGCAGTGGGTAGAAACTAGAAAAACCTTAAGGATGGACTTAGTGAAAGCCTAAAGGATCTTGAGGAGACCAGCAAAGGAAGCCTAATGTCCCTCAATGAATCTGTCAGTGAGGACTTCAAGAAGGTGCAGAAAATGTTTAAAGAAGCTGAGGGAGAGGAAATGCTTGCTACATAGTGGGAGAAAGTTTAGCAACACTGTTCCTGCAGTAATGTGGAAAACTAAGGAGATACATAATTAACTGGATGATCTAATTAAGGAGGCATCAGGTAGAATATTAATAGCGTCTTCTGACTTCTTCCCATTGTCTATGATAAAGTGAAAAAGAGGAGAGATGACTTTTTGGAAACAGGAATTACTCGCTTTTCAAGTACAATGTAGAGGAATTATAAAGAGCCAGGACTTGATGTCTTCAAAAATAAAATTAATTCTGACTCCTGGGGTCTCCAGTACTCTCAAATGAAGAGACAGCTGCAAAGGAAAGATAAAACCCAGAATGCAATCATAAGATTTTTGTTAAAACCTCAGGCATACCTAAGGCAGTTACTCAAGATGAAAGGCCGCCTGCTCAAGTGAAGGGAGTGCATCTCAGGTCCTGTCTGCTAACCAGGCAAACTCTTAAGAATCCAGAGTGTTGTCTGTCAGCAGTTTTACAGTAAGCCCCAAGTAGAGACGGGCTTATTTTGACAAGATTTGTGTCTGAAGCATTTGTCTAATGGAAGGTAGTATTAAACTGATTCATAAGAAATCCATGAGGTTTTTAAAAATAGTTGTATTAGCTTGGGTGGAAAGGGAGATTTCCTCAACATTTTCATGCAGAAAGCAGACTGAGAAAATGATTCAGCTGAAACGTTAGTCCACTTTTTGTGAAAAGAAAGAAGATTTAGGGGGCACAGCCGAGAGGCATGTGCCAGGCAGTAGCATGACACCTGAATCAAGTAAGCAATAGCATACACCCACTGGATCTGCTGGATTTCAAAATTGTGATGGATTCCTGTGTGCTTCTAGTTTTCCCCCTTTTTGAAGACAAGGGTCTACAGCACTTACTCTGTAGCTTTTGCTGTGTACCTTTTCCCCCATTGTAGTGTGTGTGTGTGTGTGTGTGTGCGCGCGCGCCAAACTGCTTCTTGAGTTCACAAGTCTTATGGTCAAAGGGAACTGTCTCTAGAAGGTCTATTTGAGGAACCTCATTTGCATGTGAACATGATCTAAATGACAAGGTCCTGGACTGTGAGCTCCAGGCCATAATGGGGTTAGACGCCAGGGGGAAAGGGTAGACTTTCTCTTTTTGCTAATGAGAGGGATGTGAATTACTGTAGCCAGAGGGTAGGCTCTGGAAAAGTTTTTCCAAAAATGGCCATAGTAGTATTTTCAGTCCCACATACTCTTCCATAACCTTGCCACTTCCCATTAAGAGCTAGAGTCTATTTATCCTTCCTTTGGGCAGAACCTGAGAAATGAGGCATCCATATAAAAGCACCTATAAAGTCTTGCTGAAACATTGAAAGGAAAACCAAAATAAATGGGGATATATTTATGGATAGGAAGACTCGATTTCATAAAAATATTAATTATCCCTAAATTAATGTATAACTCAAAAAATTCTCATTACCATTTTAACAGGCAGGACTTTTCATGGAACTGGCCAAGCTGGTCCTAAAATTCATATAGAAGAGGAAACAGCTATAAAAAACCAAGGCAATTATGAATAAGAGTTGAGTAGGATATGGAGGAAAGTATTTGCATTGGTGTATGTCAGCATTATAAAGCAATAATGACTAAAATATTGTAGAATTGGTGCACAGATAGATGGGTAGACCAACGAAACAGACTATAGAAAATCAAAAGAGCGCCTCACATACATGTGGTACTTGATTTATGATAAAGGTAGCCATACAGAGCAGTGGGGAAAATGAATGTGTTTTCAAGAAATGGTAGTGGGATGTTTAGGTATCCATAAAGGAAAAAATTAAATCAGAGTTCTCCCCCATTTCAATTCCAGGTGGATTTTAGACCTAATTGTGTAGGTGAAACTATAAAACTTCCAGAATAGGATGTCTGAACGACTTGGGTAGGGAAGGATTTCCTAAACAACACACAGAAAGCACTAACTGTGAGGGAAAAGATGGGTAAAATTGACTACATTAAAATTCAGAACTTCTCTTTGTCCAAGCACACCAAAAACAAGATGCAAAGTAACTTACCCACTGGGAGAAGATACTTAGATTCATACAAACCCACAAAGGATTAGCATTGAAAATATATAAATAACCCCTTCCCATCATCAGTAGTAATTAGGAAAATGCAAATTAAAACCAGAGTGAAATACTATTCACAGACCTCAAGTTGGCAAAAAAAAAATTTTTTTTTAATCTGTTAATATCAAATATGGGTGAAAATGTGGGGGAAAGAAAATTTTCAAACATGCTGATAGGATTATAAACTGGTCTCTGCGGAACAATTTGGCAATATGTAGTAATGATGAATCCACACATCATATATAATCGGCATTTTCACTTCTAGGCATATATACACAGAGAACCACATCCAGGAATATTTGTAGAGGTATTGTTCATTATATGAAAACACTGGGAACAATCTAAATGTTTATCAGTTGGAAAATGGAAAAGCAAATTGTGGTTTATTCATACAATTGAATGTTTTATAGCAGCTAAAATGAGTTAAATAAATTAGACACAAACATAAATACATTTCTAAAATAAGATACTGAGTATAAAAAAAATCATGTTGTAAAATGATGCAAACAGAATGATCCACTTACGGAAAGTTCTAAAACATGCAGAACAATACTGTGGTTTATGATGTTGCATGTGTAGTAAAAATATTAATACAGACTTGGGAATGATAAAAGCAAAATCCATCTGGGGAGGAGGGGAATAGGAAAGAGGTGCTAAGGAGTCTTAAGCATATTTGTGATGTTTCATTTCTTTAAAAGGAAAAAGAAAGCTATTGCAAATTAAGTTTTCATTAAGTTTTGCTGTGGGTGAGTGGGAGCTCAATACATCATTCTCTGTCCTTTTCTGTCAACATACTTTTTTTTAAGCTTAATGAGAATCATAAGCCTCAGTGAGTCCATATGGTTTGTTGCCTTATTTGTGGATCTAGTAATACACTTGGTACACAACTTCTGCTGAGAATATTCTAAAGGTATGCGTGGAATTCTGCTCTTATTTTCCCCTGAAGTCACATCTACACATCATCAGCAGACCTCTTCAGTTTTAAGTAAAATGAGCAATTAGGTTACTCTCCCTTTCCAGGCAGAGGGGTTTCTTTTAAATTTATCATCAGAAAATCCACTCCCAAAGAATCTTCTTTCTGCAGAGAAAAGATAAGATGTAAATAAATCATCCCCAAAAAATTACCTAAAGACCAGAAAGAAAAGAAATACTCAGGCATACCCACTGTGGTTACTAAGGGCAGGTTAGATATCAAATTTCAGTTTTCCAGCATGAAGAGGGAGATTAAATCATCAAAGAGGGTGATCCAGGCTCGAGTTAGGGCTCTGGAAATTCTTGGTCATTGAAAAGTGTCTGCGAGTTCATTCTGTCTTCATGTCGGCCTCTACACCTGTATTCACTTCATGGTTTTAGAGGATACAGAACTGGCCTTGATTATCTGGTAATAATAGGTAAATAGTTTTGCTTTGTCTTATTTATTTGTTTGTTTATTCGCTTTTAGAAGGGAAATCATAGACATACTCTTTGATTGTATTCTCTGAAACTAGATCCTAGGAAAAGGATTTAGGTGAGAGTAGTTTACCACAAAGAGGGAGTAGGGATGAGACAGAGACGGGAAGGTCATCAAAAGTGGATTAACGAGCAGGTTGTTGACCTGAACAACTGGGGCTCCATATTGCTGGAGACTCTTTGAGGTACTGAATAGAAAACCCTTGAAGCTGGCCCTTCAAGCATAAGGAAGCAGGAGGATTTATTCATCAACTCCTTATTTAAGGATTGTTCTTGGGAAAATTAACTCCTTGCATGCTGGTCTGTACCCCCTGCATGGTAGCCAAGCAGACTCTTACAGGCCACTGAAGCCCTCAAGCTGACTTCAGAATCCAACTGCATGCAAAGGAACTTAGGAAAATTCCAGGTGACATCTGCCATGGGGCAAAAGGACCTCTCAACAGCATCTGACAAAGATACGTATCATACAGCCCACTGTATCATGCTTTCCAAAGCATGGGATGAGTATCACCAATGGTTCAGAGTCAAGACATTAAATAATATTGACTCGCGTGATGAGGGAGTACTGCCCTTTTCACTTTTGTTTCAACTTTTCTAATTATCTAAGGGGAATGTCTCGTTTTGGAACTAATTGTTATAGGCTGAATTGTGTCCCTTCAAAATTCATATTTTGAAGTCCTAACCCTCAGTACCTCAGAGTTTGACTTAGAAATAAGGTCTTTACAGAAGTAATTACGTTAAAATGAGGTCATTGGGGTAGGCCCTAATGCAATAGGACTAGTGTCCTTATATAACAGGAGGGAATTTGGACACACAGATACCGAGAGGTGACCATGTAAAGACACAAAGAGGGGCCACGTACTAGCCAAGATAGGCCTCAGAAGGAATCAATCTGCCAACACCTTGATCTTGGACTTCTAGACTCCAGAATTGTGAGAAAATAAATTTCTGTTGTTTAAGGCCCCCAGGCTTTGATACTTTGTTATGACAGCCCTCCCAAACTAACCCACTAACTATGGATTTATTTGCTCGCTACCCACTGAGGAGAGTCAGCCTCAGGCTTATAACGTTTACTCATGATCGCAGTTGGCTAAAATGTGGCCACATTGTCCTGTTCCTGTTGATTTATTTTATTTTTCAGTTACCCTCAATCTAAGGCACATGGTACTGTGTATTGATTATCAGCAACAATGTAAAGTTTCCTTTTTAAATATGCATATTTAACCTTTGAAGCCAGCCAATGTAAAGAACAACATTAAGCAAATAATAGAACCATAAAAATAGTATGAATTGGCTCAAGCCTGGGAAATTCTGTGAGCTCTGGAGCAACATGTTAGGATGGACAGAAAGGGTGTGACCTTGGGCCAGTCACCTAACCTCTCTGAGCTTCAGTCCCCTAATGTTAACTTCATAGGGTAGCTGGGAAATTCAAATGGGGTATTTGAAAAGCAACAAGCTCTCTACCTAGAAGTAATAAAAAAATTGGTAAATGTTGGTTCTCTCCCCTTGAAATATGTATAAGAAAATATAGATTTTTAATGGACCTTTGGAAAGCTATTAATCAGATGTCAGGACACAACCAATTGGGTATTAATCAAATTTAGTGTAATTTTCTTTAGCAAATTGCCTTTCCTATCACTTTGTCCCATCATAAGAAACTGGGTCCTTTTGATGTTTGGAACTACTCAGCCCACCTTTTCTGGATGTTGAGAAGATCAAATGAGGTAGCAGAGGTGGAAGTACATTGGAAAGTTTTCACACAGATGGAGTGGTGATGGGGTTATCACTTATGTCCCACTGTAGCTGTGTTCATTGATTTGTACATCTTGGTTGCATTCATTGGAATGAATTGCAGTGCTTAAAAACTGCATTTTTTTCCTATGGCTTTTTCTCTAAATATGGAAAGTGTTCACAAGTTTCATATCCAAATAGTAGAGCAAGGAGTGCCCTGAGAGCCTTCCTCTGGTGCCAGAGATTTTCAGTGGAGAAAAATCCATCATCTCAGGACTTCTTTCTTGTTGTTAGGATATTTTAAGTTTTTTAAAAAATAGGTTTAGCATTGTGTCCTGGAAAGCCCTTACCTGTCAGGAGGATCTTCAGGAATGTTGTCTCCAGTCACTTCCAAGGGACGCAGTTCCTCTCGTGAATATGCCGCCTGTAGTGAATAAAGGAAAGCGTGGCCCTGGGGAGAGTTGGGGGGTGGATCCCAGGGTGAGAAGAGAATATAAACGACACAGTCCTATCTGGCCTTAGGTTGTTCTTGAAATTAATCATATCCCTTCAAATGGTAGATTTCTGCACAAAAGAAATGAAGAGAGAAAGTCTATATCTTCCTGTGACACATTCTAGCACAGGATTTTAACCCCTTCTTGTGCCCTAGATCCTGTGGCAGTTCGGTAAAGTCTGTGGACCCTTTCTCAAAACAGTATTTTCCAATACGTAAACTAAAATACACAGAATTCAAAGAAAAGCAGTTACATTGAAATTCAGTCACTTGCAACACTGTACTTGACCCCTGTTACTGCACACTCTATTAGCCATAAGCTACTTTAAATGACACACTTCAATCATTATCTCAGTCATCACATGTATTTGAACTTACCTGATCTTTATTCCTCGACTGCATATCTATCCCTGTGGTATTTACCTTGAAAAAAGTACACAAAAATTGCTGCCCTTATGGAGCGAGCATTCTAGTGGGAGAGACAGTGACATAAAAATAATTGTTACACAGTATTTCTGAGTGCTTTGGACAAAATAAAGAAAGCAGAGTGGAGCCACCAGGAGTCCTGAGGAAGGTTAGGGAGACGTAGTGCAGGATTAAATAGAGTGGTCAGGGAGGGCCTCCTTGAGAAAGTGAGATGTGAGCAGAGCCTTGGAGGAGAAAAGAAGTGAGCCATGTGACCAGAACAGAAGGAGCAGCTGAAGCGTAGGCTCTAAGGCGGGCACATGCCTGGCATGTTCCAGAAACAGCAAGGAGTGAACAAGGAAAGAAACTCATAGGAGACGAGGTCAGAAGTCACAATGGAGCCAGGAGCTTTGAGCCTTGAAGCCCCTGTAAGGACTGTAGCTTTGACCCTGAGTGAAATCGGGAAGCGTTGAAGAATATAGAGCTGAGAAATAACAGGACATCAGACTGTTGACATGTTTTAGGAATTTTTCACCTTATGAATTAACTTTCATGTATTCTGTTTGGGAACTAAAATGCAGAGTTTGCCTGAGCTCATTATTGTTTCCAAAACCAGATAAGAAGACTTGAATCTCTCCAAAAGGAATGGTAAGAATTGAAAAGGAAGAATCAGACCATGAGTCAAGTCCACAATATCACCCTTAATGACTGTGTCATGTTCAGGAAATGAAGACTGGACTCACCTGAGGGCATTTCTCACGTGGTTGGAAAGGATTTCAAATGGACTGAAGCATCCTTACTGCAAGATCCCTTGGGGTTTGGAATTAGCCTAGACTTGACTTTTCTGTGAGCCCAGAAAAAACTAACTGGGACTTCCCAGGGTGCACTTGATGTTGATTAATGATGAAAGGCCTCCCTGTTCTGTTCCTTTGAGTAAAAGGAGCCCACCTCCTCCATCTCTAGGTCATATGATCTGCGAGTTGGAAAAGTCCTTTGTCATAAAGGCGAAGCTCAAACAGAAAAAGATACCAGCTCTTGTGATGACCAGATTGAATGGATCTAACCCAAGAGTCAGCCTATGGTACTCATTCTGCCAAGTCTGTAATGTTTGAGTCCAACTATTAAATTACAGTGGTTGCATCTCAAATTGGTCACTATACTAGATTCTTCATGATCAAACCAACCCAAAAGATGTTCTGCAGAAAGAAATAAACCTCCCCAGAAAGTCACTTCCCACTTCCCTCTATTACATCATTCTCAATTCAGGGCTAGAAAAATCCAACATAAACTTCTTTTATATGCAAGAGAGGCAAAACCTACCATTGAAAGCAGGTAAAAAATAGAATAAAAGTACCATTTTGGAAGGCGGTTGCAGAGAGATTACCCAATACTTGGAATGCACTTTGAGACTGAATCCCACCATATATACAACCATTGTATGCAGTCCATTCCCTGAGGCCCTGTGACGAAATCCCCGGTGGAGTAAACAAAAAGAGAATAAGCATCAAGACCCAACAGGACTGACTCAACCGGAATCAGGGGAGGACTGGCAGACTCACAGCAAAAATCATAATACAGGTCACAGAATCCTCCCTAAGGCTGCCAGTTTCCAAAAGTGTAGCCAGAGCAAGTCAGCATGCTAAAAGACAAGTATGAGAGACTCCAACAACGGGACACTTTTTAGTAGGCATGGCGCCTTCTACAGGTGAGGAAAATGAAGGCCACCTACAAGGAGAATGAGAAATCAAAAAGGTTGCAAACTCCAGTGAAATTTAAAAGAACACTCATTATCTTTCCAATTTTTAAAAGAAACGTTGAAATAGTTCCCTCTTAGCTAAAGATTTACAAAGCCAGGCCAAATTCCAATAGTCTCAACTCCCTCCAGCTCCAGGAAGCTGCTGAACCATTTGGGGGGGAAAGTTGCCTAAAGAGCTGGAACCACCTGGTTTCAGGGTTACTTGGGGGCATAGCATTCACTTGACCTGGTTCTTTAAGAGCCGTAAGAAAATTATTGGCGTCCACTTACTTGGGCCTTATTGTTGGATGTTCAGTTGCCTATTTTATTCCTGCCCTGGGAAAGGAAAGCTTCACTTTCCTCTTTAATTCCCAAAATGAGAATTGCCTCCTTACTGATTTGGTCTAGAAACTGATAGAAGCACTGTCTGGACAAACAAGCAGCTTTGTTCTGCTGGCAGAACCCCTCCAGGGAGCTCTCCAGAGCAGAGTGAGGATGTGAGAAGCAAGGCTCTAGAAACCAGCTGAGGGGTAACACCCCAGCTGCCTGAGCATCCAGGATCTCCCCAAATTACCTCCTTTACTCACATTGGTAGGAGAGAGTCAGGGTCCAGGGAGGCTGTTAACTGGCCAAAATACATCCCTATACTCAAGGAGGGCCCCCCTCTGTCACTTCCAGCAGAGATGTAGTGACAGAACCTTTCCTCTTGGACTTGGTAGTCACTTTTTGGAATCCCCCTAGGACTTCAGTGAATTGGAGAACTGAGTGTTCCTAGAAAAATCTTGCAGACTGAGAGTCTGAATGAACAGAAGTTGTTGGTTTGGATTTGAAACCGGTGCCAAACACATACCCTCACAAACTGACAGCATCAACCCAGCCACAAACCCAAAACACACCATCCAAGAGAACACAAAGATTCTAGATAAAACCTGAATGCACCTCCGTGGTGACCTGTGACCTCTTCGCCTGTTGAATAATGAACATGGCTCCACTCAGTAGGGGCTTCAGGTGACTTTCTAGACATGAGAAGGGGGTTTCACAGCACCTTCAATGCAATTTTATTAGGCCTCACTTGTAACAAAGAACAACCTTGACCATAAGCAGAGTAAAAATAAGATAGGGGCAAAACCTCTGGTCGTGTTCTGTAAACTCCCAGCTTTTTTCATTATGCATTTTTTGTTGATTTGGATTTTTAGCACTTTACCCAAAAATAAGAGCTCCTGTAGCCTAGTGTTGTCTGTTGTCAGTCTGCTTTTCCAAAGACAAAGGGCGTGCTGTTCATTTTATTAGAAATATCCATCTAGATGTTATCATACTAAGTAGGTAGGTCAGACAGAGAAAGACAAATACCATGTGATATCACTTAACATGTGGAATCTAAAAAAATGATACAAATATGAACTTGCTTGTAAAGCAGAAACAGACTCACAGATACAGAAAACAAACGATGATTACTAGAGGGGAAGGGGAGAGGTATAAATTGGGAGTTCCTGATTAACAGATACACACTACCATACGTAAAATAAACAACAGGACCTACTGTGTAGCACAGGGAACTATGTTCAGTATTGTGTAATAATCTATAATGAAAAATAATCTGAAAAAATATATATATAAATAACGGAATCACTTTGATGTACACCTGAAACTTACACAACATTGTAAATCAACTATATTTCAATTTTAAAATTTTGAAAATAAAATTTACCTGGTTTTCTAAAAAAAAAAACAAACAAAAAAACCCAAATACTGTCTTTAAAATCAAGCAGATGAGAGAGAAAGACCAAGAGGAGGAGGAAGCCGAGGAGAGATCACTGTGCACACTTCTAAATCACAATCAGCATAATTTATTCTGTCAATATGTGACTCCTAGGATTTCATAAGTCATCTGATCCACCCTTCTCATTTTACATATGAGGAGATTAGGGGCCAAAGAGAGAAAGTAACTTGTCCAAGGTCACATGATTATGAGTGTAAACATAATGTTAAAATTTATTCCCAGCTACTGGTTTGCTTATTGTAATTTAATATCCTGCTCATTCTTTGCATGGGAGTTGATGAGCATCCCAAAATTTGTGATTAAGAGAAAGCCTGGCATGTTATAGTCAAAAAGAAGGGGCATTCAATTGGACCAGCCACTTACCAGTGGCCTGAGAAAGCTGTTGCACACAGCCTTGGTAAACAACCCCATCCTTGGGTAACCAGATGGCCCTGGGGGTCAGAATTGCAGGGCCCAGGATGATAACCTCACTTCCACTTTTGTCTCTTTGCTTGGAAAAGAAAACTAGAATCAGCTATGCCCCTGTCTTACTAAGACATCAATTTTGCCTACAAGGATTCCCTTGCATTTGCAAAAATTAGACTTTTAAATTAAAAATTCATTTCTCAAGAAAATGAATATAGTTCCCAGTGCTATACAGTAGGCCCTTGTTGTTTATCTATTTTATTTATAGTATGTGTGTACGTAATATAGTAATGTATACCTGAATCACTTTGCTGTATACCTGAAACTGACATTGTAAATCAACTACACTTCAATAAAAACCTTCTTTAAAATTAATTTCCCAGAATAGCAATGGTGGTTCTCCAGTTTTGTGGAAAGAGTAGGTCTTTAGTTGTTTGAATCGGTGGTTCTCATTTTCCTTGTGATTGGATTATTGGGAAATCAGGGGCACATAATGTGAAAACACTATTCACACATAGCATGGTTATTATTATAGCAGTTTGTCATTATTGTGTATAGCTGGACACATCTTCCCTCACGTCTGAATTAGTCATTTTACTTAACGTTTTTCTTTTGGCAAAATCTCTTCAGCTTCCTATTCCAATTCACTAAAGAGTTAAATGCATGATAGAACCTCCATCATGTGTATTCTGGGCTCCTCGTTTAAAGTGGATTTTACATTCTATTCAATATAAAGAGAAAAGAAAATAGTGGATCTTCATCAGGGTTTCTCAACCGTGGCACTGTGGACATTTGGGCTGGGTAACTCTTTGTTGAGGGGGCTGTCAGGTGGACTGTAGGATGTTTAGCAACATCCCTGACCTCTACTCACTAGATGCCAGGAGCACCTCCCCTTCACAGTTGTGACAGTTAGAAATGTCTCTAGGCACTCCAAATGTCTCCGGGGGACAAAATCAGTGCTGGTTGAGAACTGCTGTTATAACTTGTTTCAGAAAGAAATCCCAGTAGAAGGTATGCTCCACCAGAGCAGGAACTGTGTCTATTTTGTTCCTCACTGTATTATGCACATAACAGATGTTTAAAAAAATCTGTTGATTGAATAAAAGACACATGTAGTGTGAAAGAGAGAGCCTTAGGTACAGTATATTCAAACATCGATCTACCACTACCTAGCCATGCCATTTGTCTGTATCATTTCATCTCTTTGAATCCTAGGCTCATACTGTGTATTGCAGGAAATAATTACCTTGACTCTACTGTCTTGTGAATTTCAAACCCAATCATTTGTGCAAAGATGTTTGTAACCTGTGAGATGGCCTTCATATCTAATGCATAATAAGAGACAAATGCCTTGAAGTAGAAGCTGAACTCCAGAGAAAAACCCAGATCAACCTAGAATAATGGTTCTTGCTTACCCAGGAACCAAGAGCTCCAAGCTAGACCCTGTTCGGCTGTTAGGTAAGGTAAGAATAGAGACAGGAAATGGAGCCGGATGGAGCAGCTCCAGAAAACCAGACAGAAGATTCAAGCACGAGGAGAACAGTGCCTGCTTGTGGCTTCTTTACCCAGCACAGGTTGTTCTGCCGCAGCCCAGGTGCCAAAGGCCAACAGTGTGTTCTGAAGAAGGTGCAGTACCGTTAGGAATTAGGACCTTTAGAAGCCTTTACACTAAAAGTGATTTCCCCATTCTCCCCTACTTTATAGGCAAGTCAACTGAAACAATTTTATATGTTTTTATACCTGTATAAGATACAAAATTTGTCTAAATACTCATTTCTTCCACTAAGCAGCTGGTTTTGCTGGAGGACAAAGTTCATGACTGGCCAACCTGTTGTAAGATAATGAGGGACAGATGCCTTGAAGTAGATGTGTGTGCTCAGTGTAACTTGGCCAGCCTTGCACAGAGAGCCAGGGTCAGCTTCCACGCAGAAGGGGAGGAGATATACGGGTCACACCTGTGTTATCAGTGGTGGGGAGGTCTCAGTGGTGCATGTGGGAGTCTTCTGCGTGAGGTCCATTTCATAACACATCCAGAGTTAGATACTAGCAAGCGAAAGGGTGAGGTGTCTGGTACCATGTTATCGGTTCCCCAGGAGCAAGAACTGGCTGCAGGAGGATTCTTGCCCCACTGTGTTATGAATAGCCTCTTTGGCCATGGAGGGTGTGGAGAGGGGTCAGGGGAGCACTGGGCCTCAGCTTCCTCACTCAGGAGAGGGAATAATATTGCTGATTCTGTCTAACTTGGAAGACTGTTGCAGAGGACAAATGCAGTAAGAGACTTAGCATTGGTTTGTTTGTTTTTTACATTTACCAATTGATTGTCATATTTGTCAGGGTTTTCCAGTGAAATGGAACCAATAGGGTGTCTGTGTGTGTGTGTGTGTGCATGCATGTGCATGTGTGCATTTATACACATACATACATACATATCCTAATTTTTCTTTATTATTTAACTTCTTAAAGTTTTTTGTTTAGACATGTAATGCATGCTCATTGTAAAAATTCAAGCATTAAGAAGTGAATGTCCACCAGTTCCTACCCATGGGGTATCTACTCTGAAAGTTTTAATGTATATATATATCTGCAGATTTATTCCTGTGTGTATATTATTATAAATCTGAAAGAGATGACTCATTAGTCAAGTCCAAACTACCAGACTACCAGTCGTACTATCCAGGATAAGATTGCTCAAGAGTAGTGACGAAGGCAAGGTGTTGCATTGGTGTCTGCAAACCAGTCCTATGTGTCATCAGAGCCGGCTTAGCTGACCTCTGGCTCAGTGCTTCTCCATGTCTTCCTCCACCCTCATGGGTGCGACCTATTGCGTTGAGTATCATTCAGGCCTTACAAATGAAACATAGCTCTCCCACCTAAATGTATTGCTTTCCACAATATTTTTGTTCTCTCTCTCTGTCCTCGTATGCTACCTTCTCTTTCTCTGGATTTTGTCGTGAGCCACACTCAGTGATGGTATCACTGCCATGGCAGGTAATGATTTGTACACCGAGAGTGGTCGTCTTATGTGATTAGCCAGAACAGCCAGCCCCAGGTATGAATAACCAGGTGAAAAAGAAAGAAACAGAAAGACACATGTTGCAGTAACATTTTATCTTTTCTTGGCCTCCTTGAGTATTTCCAAAACTTGGGTTGCTCATCTCCCACCTCCACTACTTTAGCCATGTTTACGTGCCATTGGTGCTATTGTTTACTTAATAGTCTCTTAATCAATTCACTGTTTTACTTTAAAGTTGCCTTAAAACTTCTATCATTGGCACAAAGGGAAGGCCACTTTCGCTTGCCGTAAGTGAAAGGTAACCATAAAATGAATATGTAACAATTAATTATTGAAGTGGATTCACCTAACATCTTTTCCCCCATTAGGGAAGTATTGCTTTCATTGTCTACTTAGAGACCCCCAGCATTAAGTTATTAAGGGGATCTCTCCATTATGGAGATACCATAAGAAAAACAAGCTTTAAAGAAAGTTATCACAAATACAGGCTTTGTCTTCCTGAATAAAAATTTGGTGAATCAGAGAAATCAATCAAGTGCACTGACAGTGTCTCATAGTCTGTAGATTGAGGTGTGTACACGTTTAGACTCATAACATCTTAGAACTGGGAGCAGAACTTACTCCAACCTCAGCCACAGAAACAGGGTGTGGAGAGAGAACACGGACTGCCCCTCTCGTAGGTAAGTGGCAGTAGGACAAAGTCATTTCCCCTGAGCTCTATCATCTAGGCTTGCTGTAAACTACCAGGTTTTGGAGTCACGCCTACCTAGTATCTTGCTTGTCAATTGCTGTGTAACAAACTACCCCAGATTTAGTGGCTTGGAATGGCAACCATTTAATGCCTCACAATTCTGTGGGTGAGGAATGTGGACAGTGAGCTCTTGGCAGGATGAAACTACTGCCCCAGTGGCGTCTTCTGGGATCATTCATTCAGCTAGAAACCATCTTGGGCTAAGAGGTCCAACAACCCTTGATTCACATTCTTGGCACTTTGCTGCATCTCCACGTGGTCTCTCTCTGCAGGGCTAGCTTGGGCTTCCTCACACTATGGAAGCCTCAGTATAATGAGACTTCTTTCAAGACATCTCGCTGCCATGAATGTGAGGGAAGAACCCAAGACAAACAAAGGTAGAGCCCGCAGATCTCTTTAGACCTGCCTCATTCTTGTTCAGAACTAGCACAGAGGCAGCTAAGGTTCACGATCAGGGGAGATCAACCTTACCTCTCAAAGGGAGAAGTGGCAAAGAATCTGCCCTCTTCTCTCATCCACCACACTGGGGTTCACACTCCAGCCCCACCACGTGCTAGCTTATTGCTCCTTGGGCAAATTATTTAACCTCCGTTCCTTCATTCGGAATAATGCACAGATAGTAATATCTACCCCACTAGGTTGCTGTGAGGATTAAATAAGTTAAGCACAGAAAGTGATGAGCACAGTGCCAAGAAGACAGTAAGTGCCCAACAAACTGTAGCTATTTCCTCCCCCCTCCACCGAGAGCTGGTTTTCCTCCAGTGTTCTGGAGGTCAGTGACCTCCACGGTGAGATTCCCGGTCCTGGGATGGACTATTGAGGCATAATAGAAACACTATCGACCGAAATGTGAAGTGGAAGAGAAGTGTCCTCAGATGTCATTCTTCCAGCCATCACAGACTAAACCTGTGTCCACACCAAAGCAGAGGCTGTGAACTGAAAGGTTTATCCTCACAAGCTGACCTCTAAACCTCCCGAAGGCCTGTGTAGGAAAGCAAGCACAGAGCCTGCTCGTAGCTGTTTTGAGTCAGATCTCCACATGAGAAGTTCATCAATTGGTGTGTTTACTCCAGTTGCTCAGTCTGCTTTGTGTCTTAAACAGAATGAATATTGAAGATATTCCCTCTGCTTGCATTCAAAGCCCAGTAATTATATTAAGCTGGGCTGTTTACTAATAGAAGCATAACGGAAATTTTTGCTTGCTGGAGAAGTGTGTCCTCTACCCTGGGACAGTAGCTTTCAACTGGGTGTGATTTTGCTCCACCCGCTCAGGGGCCATTTGGCAATGTTTGGAGACATTTTTGTTTGTCACAATGGGGGAGAGGGGGTGGTATTATTACTTGTATCTAGTGCGTAGAGGCCAGCGATACTGTCAAACATCCTGTAGTGCACAGAGCACTCCCCCACAGCAGATAAGTCAGTGGCCCAAAGTGTCAGTGGTGCTGAGGTTGAGAAACCTTGGTCTAGGACATCACAGCAATGCGATTTGCTGCAAGAACTCATACAAAATTTGCATGGGCGCAGGCTACCTTGGAATCCCATTTAGTGACTGAAGGACCAAATGGACTATATTATTTGCCTATCAGGTCAAAGCTATTGTATGGATTCAGAAGAATGTGGCCGGGCAGTAGGAGGTATGTTGTGGGAAGTGATGACACGTACTCCAAAGGTGGTGTCTTTTCGGCAATTTTAAGGGGGTCTGTAAGATGGTATTGAAAAGATATAAAAGGAAACAGTGAAAATACTCATGTTACCCCAAGAAGGAAGCCAAGGGTAGCATTAGTTTTACATACTTAATGCCCACCAACCCAGCCCCATCCTGTTCTCAAGCACGACCTCCCCCTATCCTCAGGATCCTGAATTTACTTCCATTGGCCCAAAAGGAAAAGTATCAGGGTGTAAGTTCCCAGCTCATCTCTACATCCTCCTGCACCTATGAAAGCCTGGCATGAAACGGCTGCTTACTGGTTATTGATTGAAAGAAAAAACAAAAGAACAAATGAACCAGTCACTCAGCCAAACAAGCCAGCAAGCAGTGTATTAAATTTTGTCACAATAAACCAGCACTTAATTTCTTAAGGTGCCTAAACCCAAAGCTTAGAATTAAGATTTGAGATTTTTTTAAAAACTGGCATATTTCAAAAATGATCTTGAACTGAAAATCTGGGGGAAAAAGAACTCTTTTTAAGACGTGAGTGAGGGACTACCTCTCAGCAGTGAGAGCGAATGCACCTCCTCGTGATAAATACAACCAAGTGTATGAGTTTCACAGAAATCATGGTGGACAATAGAAGCCAGATACCAAAGAAAACATATTGTGCGATTCCATTTGTAAAGCGAGGTTTCTCAGTCTTGGCTATAGTGAGATTTGGGACCAGGTAATTCTCTGTTGTTGAAGACTGTGCTGTGCCCTGTAGGATGGGGAGCAACGTTCTGGGGCTTACTAGATGCCAGTCGCACCCAGTCCCCAGTTTTGACAGCCAGTTGTGTGTCCAGGCACTGCCAAACCCTGGGTTGAGCATCCTGAGACATAGCAATCTAGGGTATTAGAGGAGTGGGTGGCACCAGGGAGGGGGACCCCAAGGGTGATTTCTGGAGTGCTAGTAAGAATCTTGATACTGGCTAATTTTATGATTTCACTTTGTTAAAAATCCTTCAAGTCAATTATATTTCGTGCACATCTCTCTGTGTATAAAATTTGCTTGGGAAAAAATGAACATGTCTGTAAGAATAGAGAAAAGAAATGTCAGCCACTGAATCGGGCAGAGTTTGGGCTGGTGGAAGAATCTGTACAACGTTCTAACATTTTCCGGCGATATGGGCTTATTTTCCAGCATTTGTTGCTATTTCTGAAGTTTAGAGAAGGTTTTACAAAATGTAATCTGGACGAGAAATTCCCCCACTCATCTTTGGAGGCAGAAAGCTGGTGGAAAAATAAGAGTGTGTGACCTACAGAGTCCTGGGGCCAGCACGTCCTCTGAGCAGCCCCCAAACTTGGCCCTCTGTCCCTGAGGTGGAGTTTCACACACATGGACAGATTACATTGTTGAGATTATCATGAAAGGGTTCCGTCTGTCAAATGTCCCTTCCTTGCTCTGATAACTGCCAGGTCCGTGGGCTGCCGTTATTCCCGCTTGCTCTCACAGTGAGTCATTGCTGTGCCTGAAATAAAATCCTTCCTTGAAATGTCTCTCCTGATACGCTGGATCCCTTTAAACTTGTCAGGGCCCAGAAATCCTATTGAAATGACCTCTGAGGTTCTTGTCGGATCCCTTTCTTAGGTGAGAATTTGGCTTTATCTAATACTGTTTTAAACAAATAGACTCATGACTAGAGCTTGGACTTTTTTTTCCCTCTTTAGGGATTATCTCTGCAATGTGGTGACTTGAATGTAACCTATCTGACTTCGAGGTCATTCTGTTTTAACATCTTTGCTCAGGGAAAAGCAAAGACCAGAGAGATGGTGCATGAGTGGTTTGGAATACACTCAGGACACTGTTTTTCTGGAATCTCCGAACGGGAAATTCTCTCAACTTTCCCACCCTTTATTTTACTTCGGCAAATTAAGTTCTGTAACTTGGTGGACTGATACAGAATTTCACCAAACTAAAAAACACAGACAGGAACAAATGTATAAACCAAATATTCTTTGAAGGTTAAGATTTCTAGTGAGATAATGATTAGCCACAGTATGAGATACTCTTGCAGGAACAGAAACTAGACCATGTGTCCTCTGGGCAAATTATATCTCATTTCCCTCAGGTTCTGAGCTGTGTTTCTGGAAAAGGACCATCCATGTGGCTAGACTATCTTTGTGCTGGGCTTCTAGGAGATGGCACACAATGCACTGATCTCTTGCTCTCTTGGGACACAAAGTTGCCTCCCTTTTAAAGATATACAAGATCCAAATGTGTGGAACTAGTGCCAAGTTGGCCCAGAGTTTCCCATCTCAAAGAGAAAACATGACATTTCCTGACTTAATGCAAACATGTAACCTATTTAACATTGGAAACTTGGTGGAAATGTGTCCCAAGACCGCTTCTTTTGAATCCAAAGATGTATTGAGCTAGCGAGGTCGCAGTTACTATTTTATCTCCTAGCATGGGTTCTCAGATGATTGCCGGAGGCCCAGGTCCAGCCACGCTGGTTCATTTAGGTCTTGTCCATGGTTGCTTTCAAGATATGACGTCACAGTAGAGCAGTTGTGACAGAGACCGCGGGGCTACCAAATGCCAGAAATATTTACTCTGTGTCCTTTACAGAAAAAGATTGCCAACACTGTGCTATTTTATGTATGATTATATTCATTTTTAATTGTCAGAATTATTTTGTTCTCATTTTTAGTTTTATTCTTAGAGTAAAACCTCCTGAGATACATGCTGATAAGGTTCCCATGTAATACATTTGTGGCAACTTGGAATTTTTGTCTCTTCTCACCACGTCCCGGCTCTCTCTTCCCCGAATCTTTTTCTTGTCCCTCCCCTCCTTTTTCTTTTCAGCTGTCCTGTTCCTTCCTACCCATCTCCCTATATCGCTGGTAAAGGGATATCGTTTTTTTTAATGTAACTTTTAAAGGTTACTTTCCATTTACAGTTATTATACAGTATTCCCCCATGTTATACATCCTTGTAGCTTATCTTACAGCCAATAGTTTGTCCCTCCCATCCCTACTGCTAACCAGTGTTTTACTCTGTATCTGTGAGTCTGCTTTTTTTGTTGTTAAATTCGCTAGTTTGTGGTATTTTTTAGATTCCACACGTAAGTGATATCATGTAGTATTTATCTTTCTCTGCCTGGCTTATGTCACTTAGCATAATGCCCTACAAGTCAATCCTGCAAATGGCAAATTTTCATTCTTTTTTATGGCTGAGTAATAGTCCATTGTATTATATATGTGTATGTGTATGTGTGTATATACACATACACCACATCTCCTTTATCCATTCATCTGTTGATGGACACTTAGGTCACTTCCATATCTTGGCAGTTATAAATAATGCTGCTAAGAACATTGGGGTGCATGTGTCTTTTTGAATTAGTGTTTTTGGTTTTTTTTTGGATATATACCCAGGAGTGGAATTGCTGGGTCATACGATAGTCCTAGTTTTATTTTTTTGAGAAACCTCTATGATGCTTTCCACAGTGGCTGCAACAATTTACATTCCTACCAACAGTGTATGAGGGTTCCATTTTCTTCACATCCTCACCAGTGTTTGTTATTTATATTCTTTTTGATGATAGCCATTCTGACAGGTATGAGATGGTACCTCACTGTGGTTTCGATTTGCATTTCCCTGATAATTAACAATATTGTGCATCTGAGAAAAGGTTTTTTTTAAACATTTTTTTAATTGAGTTATAGTCATTTTACAATATTGTGTCAACTTTTCAGTTATACTTGAACATACATATATTCATTGTAGTATTCTTTTTCACTGTGAGCTACCACAAGATCTTGTATATATTTCCCTGTGCTATACAGTATAATCTTGTTTATCTATTCTACATATGCCTGTCAGTATCTACAAATTTCAAACTCCCAGTTTATCCCTTCCCACCCCTCTCCCCTCTGACAACCACAAGTTTGTATTGTATGTCTGTGAGTCTGTTTCTGTTTTGTATTTATTTTCTTTCTTTTTTTTTTTTTTTTTTTTTGGATTCCACATATGAGTGATCTCTTACGGTATTTTTCTTTCTCCTTCTCGCTTTCTTCACTTAGAATGACAATCTCCAGGAACATCCATGTTGCTGCAAATGACATTATGTTGTTGGTTTTTGTGGCTGAATAGTATTCCATTGTGTAAATATACCACATCTTCTTTATTCAGTCATCTGTTGTTAGGCTGTTTCCATGTCTTGGCTATTGTAAATAATGCTGCTTTGAACATTGGGGTACAGGTGTCATTTTGAAGTAGAGTTTCTTCTGGATATATGCCCAGGAGCGGGATTCCTGGGTCATATGGTTAATCTTTTCCTAGTCTTTTGAGGAATCTCCATACTGTTTTCCACAGTGGCTGCACCAACCTGCATTCCCACCAGCGGTATAGGAGGGTTCCCTTTTGAGAACAGGTTTTTTGACAAGATAGAAACAAAACAAAACATGGTAATACCATACTACATTCATATATTTCTGTAACAGATGATCCATATTTCCCATTGATATATTTGTCCTTTTAGGATGCTTCAATATAAAGACTCTGAAGGACACAAATCAGAACTTCTCAGAGATGCAAGACTGCAATTTTCATAAACCCATTTTAGTTTGAGACCACCCCAAAGGTTAGACTAGGTTCCCAAAGTCTTCTGTCCACAGACCATTTTCCATTCCCCCTCTCCCCTTGTGATGCTAGCAGTGTTTGTGTTTGGAGATTCAAGACAATACATTATTCCTATCAACTGTCTTGAATGTCCCCTTCCCTGACCACCAGCTGCCCGAGGGAAACATAAAGATCTCTCACCAAACCTGGAACACGAGGGCCATCCAGAATGTGTGGAAATGGAGTGTCAAGGTTAGATGTGCTTTCTGCTGAACAATGCAAGGAATGGGAGGCTCAGGAACATGGTTTTGGTGCAGACAAAAATTTCTGGATTGGAACCATGTGTGCAGGAGCCTAATCCCTGGAGGCAGTTAAGACTGTGATGGTGCTAGGCATTGCCATTAAAATCTAGTAAACTACCCGTTTTTATGAAGACAGGCTCAGAGTAAGCAAGCTATTTCCCTGAGACCTATCATATAATTATAGGCCCTTTGAACAGTTTGAACATTGGCTCTAGTGATACTGAATTCTTCTGGAATCCATCATTGGCTCTAATGTCTGTTAGGTTACCCTCGTGGGTGAAAGACCCTTGTCTTACCAGTTTTCCAGGGCAGTTACACAGAATGATTCTTCTTGTGCCCCTATTAATAATTATTTGAACATATTTTTCTTTGGGGACTTGTCAAAACTGTTAGAATCCCATGTTTACAATCCTCATCACCAGCAAGATTGGGAGTTCCTGGAGAACTATTACTTCTTCCTTCTGTCACCTCACCTCCCGCTGTGTCTGATACACCCTTTGCTGACGTTGAATGGAGGCATCAAAGTAGTTCATTAATCCATGAAAGAAGACAAGCTGCCCTTTGTCTTGTGGACTCGGAGTGGGGCTCATGATGATGCAGGTAACCTCAGCCAGCTCGCTTGGAGAATTTTTTGCAGCCAAGCAGTAGATCCAGAGACCATTTTGTCAGCCTGGGACGCGGGGGCAGGGAGCAGTGGGCGTAGGGGGCACTGCTCACAGCTGCTCAAAATTTTGCTTGTGTGCGCATCATTTGGGGCCAAACTTTGCACGTTTTGCAGACTCAGCCCCCAAAACAGACATTTTCTGGATCACAGCTGAGATCCTTCCTGCCTCTCTGACTACATTTGTCCCCATCACATCACTCTGTGGGCTGAAGAAAATACAGAGCCTTGGGGAAGATGAAAGGACATCTTTAGGCAAGATGGGTCCCACGGCAGCCCCACAACTGCCGTGAGGGGACATGGAGATCATTTTCAGCGCTTGGTAGACTTTTCTTTTCCCCCCTACCAAGAGCACCAAAACTCACATCCAGTCATGTTGGGATCATGGTGGTGATCTTTAAAGAAAATTTCATTTTCAGACAAACACGTGGGAGAAAACATTCTTTTCCTTTTGGAGCCTGTCCCCTTCTGCCCAGGCCAGTGGCAGCGTGACTGAGCCACACTCATCCCCATCTGTTTTGCAGCTGCTGAGGCAAAGAAGGAGGCTGGGATGCTTTCTAGCACCAGGGCTGCACCAGGCCTAAGTTGCTTATACGTTGCTTTTGGCACTCATTTCTGTAAGCACTCAGCCATTTTCAAGTAAGCCCCTGAGATTTCTTTCTTCAAAGAAAAACATTCTTTACATTCCCATCTTCATTTGGGCATGAAGATGGGAGCCTTGGTTCCCTTTGTCTCTAGTCCAGTGTTGTTGTACAGTTTAACAGATGTCATTGAGCACCTACCACATGGCCAGACCCTGCCCTGTGGGTTGCAGGAAATCTGATGCTGAATACGACAGAATCCTTCCCTTCAAGGACCTCGTGACCCATCAAAGGGGACATACCAGTGAACTACTCATTATAACACAATATAAGCTCCTATAAGTACTCAGGAGAAGTTTTATTTCTTCTCCCCGTTTTAGTTTTCAGTTTCATCCTTTATTTGTTACCATTCCCTCTGTAGAAGACAGAGTGATCAATTCTGTTTGGGAGCGACTGGAAAGGCTGAATTCTAGTGGGGTTTTAGGGGATAAACAGAAGTTTGCCAAGCAAAGATGATCATAGTAACAATATTTATTTATATTTTTACTATATAATTTATAATAATGTATAGCTATATCCAGTACCATTTATTGAGCATGGTATTGGATATATGGGGCTGGCACTGCTGAAGGTTTTGCATACATCATCTCATTTATTTTTCAAAGTAAACATTAGAAGAGTAGTAAACGTATTTCTGATACTTGCTATGTAACAAGCACTGATCTTCTGATAGACAGAAGAAATGGCATGAGATATTTGAACTTTTTTTCACAACTCTGGATCACTACTTTAGGAATCATTAAGAGGAGAATATTAAATACTTTTCTAGTGGTTCTAAGCTTTTACTATGTCTGAACCATGCTTAATATATGGAAGAGAAAGAAGAGAGGGAGGGAGGAAAGAAGGAAGGGAGTGAGGCAGGAAGAAAGAAAGAGGGAGGGAGGAAGAAGGGGAAGAGGAAGAAGAAAAGGAAAAGTTGTTCTTCGACTTGTGCTTGATCAAAGTCTAAAATGAGCTTTCTCATGATCTTTATCCAAACTGCATAGAATCCTCCTGTGCAGGGTCCACTAGCATGAGACCATATTTGTGCTTAGCTAAAGCCAACCCTCTGGTTTCCTTCAGAAATTGAGCTTGGGAGGCAACATAGTTCTTCAGCTCATCTCCAAGACAGTCTGTGACATGCCTTTGGACTTAGTTGTCCTGGTGATTTTCACCATTAAATCTAGTAAGTCTTTGCATCTGTATTGACCCAACTTGGGAGCATTGATTGGAAGGATGAAACAGTGGGGAAAATTTTTCACTTGGTGACATTTACTTGTTTATTGTATAAAAACCATACTTCCTAGTTTCTCTCTTCGTCATCCAGCTCCATGGTATAGAAACAAAGTGAAATAAGACTGTTTCATGCTACAGAAACAGGACAATCCCATGGGACAGTCATTCAGTCAGTAGTGTGATGTCATATGTCTGTCACTTGATTTGTCCCAAGTTGGGAAACAACCAAGTTAAAAAAAAAAAAAATCCCAATCTCCAGTGACCGACCCAAGCCCAAATCCTGCCAACAGGGCAGCCTTCAGACAAACCCCATGGCACCCTCAGAAAAGACCTTTAAAATTCAATAAACTTCTCCCATCACATGAGACAGACCTTCAAACCCAGAGTACTCTGGTCCTAATGCTCACCAACCAGTCTCTTTGCAGAAGCTGCAACGTGTAGGATGGAAAGCTCCTGACTCTTTTTCAGAAGTCTCTGAAATGAAGTCAGAAACTTCCATAGTGTCAATATCCATAACAATAGGCCTTGCCCAGAGAGCTCTGGGCCCAGATGACCTAAACAGAGATCAAGTCACCCTCTTGGGTAAATCACAATGTTTCCTGGACTGGTGGAGCAAGAACTATTGGGGCACGTATATGCCCCTCGTCTTCTCATAAGAGAATCTTCCCACATCTCTACATAGAGCAGGTACTGGGCAGGAATAGAGTTTCAAAAGGCAAAACAAACATTGTTTTTAAGATTTACTTTTGTTGCTTTGGGTTATCTTCTATGCCACACTATTTCTTGGATTTTATTTCTTCTTCTCATTTTGGTTTTCAGTATCGTCCTTTATTTGTTACCATTTCCTCTCTCTTTTTCAGGATTATTATGTACACCCTTCTAAATCTCAGATTAATTTAACAATCTCAAGAATTTTGAGGACTCCTGAGTGCCCCCAGGGCACAGCTTTGGTGAATCCTTGGCCTCACTGTGACACTAACAGTTCTGTGGTTCCCTGGGAAGTGAAGTGCATCATTGAGAGAGGACAATAACTTGGGGAGCTAATCTTCTAAATATTAATTGAGGTTCTTAAATGTGAGCTTTCATTGCAGGCTCCAGACTCGCCTCAGAATGAAATTACATTGACCATTAAACATTTTTCAGAGTTCACCTTCTACTGTAAGGAAGGGGAAGAAAATTGTTTTGGCAATGCAGATGTCTGTTAGTATACACATCAAGAATAATAAAAGTATGTCTTTTTTTTAAAAGCCTTTCTAAAAAAGGATGTAGAAAACAGCTCCCAGAGAAGTAATTTTTCAATTTCCTTGATTTGCTTAGCGGGAAATTGCTCTCCAACTTATTGTAATTTGAAAAGACAATGAATTCTTCATTTGGAATTAATATAAAAATGACTGAAATGCATCCTGCTTGTCTCAGAATTTACAACCTGTTTGGATAAAGCATTTTGAGTCATGGACCACTGTTAAAACCAAAGACTTAGTGAAGTCTGGTAATGCTTTCCATATGGTTTCCCTAAATGATAATTATAGCTCATTCTGAACTACAAATTATATACACTAAAAATGTTGATTTAATTTAGGGTTACTGACTAGATTTTTTTTTTTTCGGAAAGCAGGTGTAATAGGAATTACATTGTCTGAATATTGTCAGTAATAGTAGACATGATGAATAGGTGTAACCCAATTATTCCTGAATTTGACTTTATTTTGCAGATTCTGCTTGCAAGTGTTCAGCCTGTTACGCATTCTCCGTGATTTGTGCTGAAAGGATAAAACATTAATGAAGGAAATGAAAACAAATGCCTCTCCTGGACTCTCCATAAGGCTGTTTGAAATAGTCTATCTAAGAGAGAGGATGAGAGTGAGTATAAAACTGCAGACCAGTCTCCATGTGACTTCTTGGAATTTCATGATCAATCAGTATTAAGTCAGAAACATTAAAAAGTATCGAAGCTGAAATTAACTGCAACCTCTGACTAAAAGGTATTTACTTATAATCTTTCAGTTAGTTTCTATAATGAAAGATGGCAATGAATTAACCATGATTAGCTTGGAGAAAGGGGCTTAATAAGAAAAACTGCTCTTACTTAGAAGCTAAGTTCTTTCCTTATTTATTTTAGTGAATCTTTTTCCTTCCCCTACTCCGCTCAAAAATTGCCTTTCTGTAAAGCCATCCCTGCTTACAGTAGAGGCAGTTTGGAAGAACTTTAATTAGTCTTAAAATCTGAAAGGTGTCAGGAGCCTTAGGAACCATTAGAATCCAGTGGCTCTGAAAAATCAGTACTCAAGAAAGGCAAAGTGTACAATGTAGGGGCTGGGATTCTGCAGCCAGACTGCTTGGTTTGGAACCTGGCTCCCCAAACTTACTGTGCCTGAGACCTTGAGAGAGTCACTTAATCACTGTGACTCTCAGCTTATTCATCTGTCAGGTGAGCATAATAATAATAATAACACTTACATCATAGGTATGTATTATGACAACAAGGAAAGCTTATCATAGAATCTGATACAGGGAAATAACCCCTAAATGCGTTATCGTAGAAAAAATTCAGGGTGCGTTTTTTTAAATGTAGATCTCCAGGTTCTCGCCTTGAGAGATTTCAATTCATTCAATGTTTTTTTATTTAAAAAAACTTTTTTTAATTGAAGTATAGTCAATTTACAGCGTTGTGTTAATTTCTGGTATACAGCATAGTGATTCAGTTTCATATATATATATATATATTTTTCATATTCTTTTTCATTATGAGCCATTGCAGGATATTGAATGTAGATCCCTGTGCTATACTGTAGGACCTTGTTGCTTATCCAATTCATTCAATGTTAATCCAGGTCCAGATGTCTGCATTTTGACTCACATCCAAGGTAGTTCTGAACCACAGTTGAAGAAACACTTATTTGGTCCAACATCCTTGTTTGGGAGATGATGAAAATGAGTCCCAGAGGGTGAAATCCCTTTGTCAGGGTCACACAGTTAGTTAGTGATCCGCCTGACAGAGATCCCAGGTTTCTTATCCAGCATTCTAACGTGTTCGCCACTGTAGCTGCCTCCGTTTATTAAGTCTTTAAAAAAATGAAGTTCTCAACCAGAAGTGAACTTCAGAAACACCCAAAGGGCCTTTTCAAATACTCATGCCCAAGGCCCAACCCACACCTGCTCTATCTGATAAAAAGTGGCAGGTCTCAGACCTGAACCCAGCAGTCTCTGGTTGCCTTCTGGGGCCAGGTGATAACCTTGTGTTAGTTTCTCATGCTCTTCTCAGGCTGCAGCTCAGAGCATGTGATTTCACTTATATGTGAGTCCTTTTCGTTTCCTGACCACACTGCTGGATCATGGTCCTGTAATAAAGACACACATTATTAAATGTAAATACATATTTTAGTTTACTTCCCTTCCCCTCCCACCATGGAAAATGCTGGCATTAGAGCCACTGCCCTGTCAAAGCATTTTGTTACTCATCCCCAGTCTCCTAGGGCCTTGAAATACAGGTTGGGGTAATCCAGTGGTTCTAACTGGGGTTTCTTTGACCATCCAGGAAACACTGAGCAATGTCTGAAGACATTTTTGGTTGTCACAACTAAGAGGCAGCGCTACTGGCTGCCATTGGATGGAGGCCAAGGATGCTGCAGAACATCCTTTAGTGCACAAAACAGCCCCTAACAAGGAATTACATGGCCACAGTGATCATTAGTACCAAAGTGAAGGAACCGTAAGCTAATCAGCAGGAAGAAGGACTCAGAATAGGGATTTGTTTCAGAGAGCTCTGAGAGCCACTTCTAGAGGGAAAAGCTCATGTGGAAGAGGAAAGAGTGAGGGCAGAGAACTCCTACCATTGGGGAGTGTCAGAGGGAACCTGGGGAGACAGTGGAGAGTCGGGTGAGGGAGAAAGAGCTGGTGAGCCAGCTTCAAGTTGTGAGGGAGCTGGCAACTGAGGGGAAATGGTTCTTTGGCTTAGAAAGTGGATCTTCTTTAAGGTTCCTCCAGAGATGCAAGTTAAGATTAAAATGATTTATATTTTTGGTATTTTTCAATGTGATACTACTCCAAGACTGAGCCCATGGAGTGCTGGCTTATATTATGGTTACAGAACAGTCTTTAGAATTGGATTCCCCTTCCTCAAGATGATAAAAAGCATCTTAAAGTGTCAAAAATAATTTTACTTTTTCCTTATTTAAGCCTCAGGTCAACATCATACACATGTACCATCTATAGCACATATACTTTTCAGTGAGAAGGAACAGGGAGGTTGGAGAAGCTGATTCAAAGACCCAGAAAGGCTCTGGTATCAAATGTCTGGGTTGGCTTTGCTCCTTGTTTGGTCAGTAACTGACCACACTGACTAAAGGCCATTAACTATCTTGTTGACCCCAGAAAACTGAATAACCATATAATTTGTCAGTGAAATTCTTAGGCTAATGGGGACAGACCTTCTGGAAATAGCGACTGCAACACCTGTTGTAGGTTGTTACCACAGTGGCCCCAAATCGTGCCCCCTTGTCCGTGCATCTCAGTGATATCACATTGCCACCCCTCCCCCCAAGAGGCAGAGTCTGTTGCTCCACCCACTGTGATCTTTGCCGGCCTGGTGACTGGTTTGACCAACAGCATGTGGTGTACACGTTCTGACACCTGGGCCACAAGAGGCCAAGAGGCTTCAGCTCTCACCCTCTTGAAACCCTGAGACCTCCATGTTGTGAAGCAGCCCATGTTGTCCACTGGAGGATGGGAGGCCCAGAGTATAGAGCTGAGTCAGATGTCAGTGAAGTCATCTGGACCTCCCAGCCCCATTCAAGCTGTCAGATAACTGTAGCTACAGGAGTGGTCCCAGGCAAGACCAGTGGAAGAGCCACTTAGAGTGCCAACCCACCATATTGGGAGAAATAGTAAATCATTGATGTTTGGGGATGGTTTGTTTCTCAAGAAAAGGAACCTGAAAATTTCCCTGAAGTCCCCAGGATTAAATGGGGTTTTGGGAAGGGGGGGTTATGCCAGAGGTCAAAATAGTTGAATGTTCCTCATTGTGTTTCCTCTTCTTCTGGGCCCACAACAGCGCCATCTGGATCCCAGGCTGGCCCTAAGGCAAATGGTGAAGTCAATGAGGTGTGGCTGTGGCCCTTTCTTCTCTCTTCTTCTAGGAGCTTCTGTTCTCTCACAGATACTCCCAAGGTGCCAGGGCCCCCTTGGGCGAATCTTATCACTACCAGCCTTCTCTAGGCTCCAAGAAGGCCTCCTCCTCCTTCCCACCCACAAAAACTTTTCTTCCCTAAATACCCTGTTCTCACCTCACTGTCACACGGAAAATGGTCCAGATCTGTTGATTTACCCAGGTGTGAATGACTGATGAAATATTCACAATGTTTACAAATAATGATCTCAGAATTGTGTGTACCACAGGCATACACCACCTGTAACCTCACACTGACCAGGTAAGGGGGACGCAGGAGGAAAGAGAATAAGTGGGGTGAAGCCACAGAGCTAATAAGGATAGAGCTTGAATCTTTCAGACTCTAAAGACAGTAACTTTGCCGGTATTTCACATCACCTGATCTATAGGTGTGACCTTGGATACTTCAGTTCAGGAACTGTGTCAGGAAAAAGAAGGAGATGGTTGGAAAGTGTCTCGTCATTCAGTAGGTGTCCGCTGAGTGCTCATTGTCCATACAGCTCTATGTAAGCCGTTGTAGGAGCCACTGAAGATTTATAAGAACCACTGCAGTTTTTTGAGCAAGTGAGCCCCCAGCGCTACTTTTTCCCCTGAATGATTATGCTCCCGGGAGCCTTGGCGAATAAATCAAGATTTGGAGTGAGCAGCTGAGAGGATTTGTCAGTGCCCAAGGTACGTAGGAAGACCTGAACTCAGGCAGGTTAGAAAGTTGAGAAGTTACTTAGACTTAAAATTCACAGAATTGTAGTCATATTTTGAGAGATGGGATTTAAAACCTCCTCTCTCTTATGACATATAATAATAAGCCTTCGTCGTATATTAGCAGAGTGGGACCAGGTTCTGGAATCATTTAGAAGTGGATTTGAATCCTAGTTCTAGCCTTTAATAGTTGTATTAATTTGGGGAACATACTGTGCCTTCTAAATCTCCATTTCCTCTGATAGGAAATGAATGTAGTAGTTGTAGTAGCAACTTCAGAGGACATTGAATACTGAGTATGGTCATGTAGGCAAAGCAACTAAGCATTGTGCCTGGAATATTACAAATACCTAGTAAGCAGTAGTTACTTTTAAAAATTATCATTCTGCTTGCATTTGAATGTCTTCCTGGCTTGCAAGCTTTTACTGTGTGTCCACAGTCCTCTTCCTTTTGCATCCGTTCGTGTTATGACCTTGGGGTGTGTTTGAGTGTTTGATTAAGCATTGTGCGGTCATTGAGAAAACTGTGTAAATATCATCATGGGTCTTCTCAACTTGTATGTGTTTTACCTGTTAGTTTTTGACTATTTTAAGATGCCCCATGCAGTATCCAGCACTATTTTATGGTCTGTGTGACAGATTGTGATTTAAGGAACTCCATTATCTGAGAATCTTGGGACATCTTGGGTTCTAGAAATTTGCCTAGAGGAATTAGCCTGCTTAATGGGGAAGGTAACGGGCATGTTCCCTCCAAGTGCAGACTCCTCTGAAATATCAAAGTTATTGCCTAGTGTTTGAATTGAGTCATATGTCAAGGAAAACACATTGCATTCCTTTGCCGTAAGACAAACGCCATATGTTAAGTTTATTTTTAAAGGGTGGGTAAGAACAGGGAGACCATGTTCCAGTCTGAGAAAATATTGATGCCGGGGTGTCGGCGAGGCAGGTTATGGTTTAATTCATACCTGTGGATTAAGGAATGAAAAATGAACCCACATCCCCAGCCTGACATCTGTGTAAATGGTGCATAGGGATGGAGGTCTGTCTCCCTTCTTCAGTGTTCTCGGGGGATAAAGTAAATACTGAAGGGCTTGACGTCTTTCCTAAGCCTAACAAAGCTGGCACAGCTGGCGCCCAGATGCACCGCTGGGTGGCTGGAAGGTCCTAGGGGCTGGGGAGAAAGAGGAAAAGTGAGCGGATGCCTTGGGGTTTAGGGGAGTTAGGAGAAATAGTGGAAAATTCCTGCTTTTACCCAGGATTGTCCTTAAGCACAACTGAGAATGTAGTTGGAGTTCAGGGTGCCCCACCCCCTTTACCCACCCCCTTTCTGGCCATCTTGCCTGCCCACTCCCCACTCCATATCCCATCTTCTTTCTTCTCTGAATTCACAGTTTCACTTGATAAGATCCTCCAGGGCACTCTGGAAGGCTGTCTTTAACCTAAAAATGCACATCCCTTCTTCTGTATTCCCCTGCTCATGCTCATCCTACCGACAGCTGGGCAAGGAGATTTGGTAGCGCGTTTGTCATAGTGAGCAATTGGGAATGTCGTAAATGTCCAGCAGTGGATGAAATAAAGCATGGTGTTTCCATATTGGTTCTAAGATTTCTTGTTTGTGAAATGGGACCAATACTGGCTGCCTATTTCATGGAATTCCATGAGGATGAAGTAAGAGCAGTTCTTGGTAGATAGTCAGCAGTCAATAAATTGTTGTTGTGATAATGATGATGGTGATGATAGTGATTGTGATGGTGATGATGACATGGAATGCTATGCAGCTGTTACAATGATTTATGTTCTTCTTTAACAACTATATTAAGGACAAAAAAAAGGTGAAAAACACTAAGCATAGCATACCATTTAAATTTTTATTTGTATATTCAGTGCAGCACCACATTGCCCAACAAGAACACACTTTTCCAGCTTTCAACTCTCATTTTGATGAGCATCTCAGACGTTCAATAGAACTGGAAAGTAGAAATGTGCAGAAACATCACATTTTTTAAAACCTCACAGTCAATATTATACAGTTTCTTTGGATATACTTCGGTGTATAAAAATGGAAACCTGTCAGAAAAAAGTACAGATCGAACTCCTGAAGAAGTGAGGTACATAAAGTTTGGGGGTTTTTGTGCTTCTTTGATCTCAAAAAAATGGAGGTGATACAGATTTGGGTTAGAGGTAGGAACAATGGGAATCTTATCTCTAATGTTTTGATTTTGTGCAGGAATAAATACTCATGTGTTATTTGTGCCTTTAAAAAAAATAGTTTAAAGGAGAAGGAGTCAGCCATGCTCAGGTGCTCACTTTTAATCAAGTCAAGCATGCCTTTTTTGAGCAGGCATGACCAGAGTTTGCAGTCTGAGAATAGGAGGGCCCTCAGAGGCCTCCCAGAACAGGTGCCTCATCTCCAGCGGAGGGAACCCAGGATTTAGGGTGGGAGGTGACAAGCTCAAGGTCATGTAGCAGGGGAAGCAGGAGAGAGGGAGAGCAAGTGGCCAGTGTGGGAATGGAGACAAGGAGATGGAAAGGAACTAGCAAAGTCATAGATCAGCTAAGATTAAGGGGCAAGGAGGCTGGAAGAAGGGGGATGAGTTAGAAGGAACTTCAGAGGTTTTGCAGTAGAGAGCCACACAAATCCCAATCCTCATGCAAGTTCCTCAGGCTTCCCCCTTCCCACCACTTGTCTGGGGGCTTCTGAGTTTGCCTGCTCACCGTCTAGGGCCTTTGGGTGTATTGATGCTATTAATAGCAAAGAAGAATTGAAAGATAGCTCTAAAATCTAGAAATCTTTACATTAGAAAAGACTAAGACCCTCATGAAAGAAAATAACAGATTCTGAGTATTGAGGGGCAAGATTCAGAGAGGAGCCAGGCGAGAGGGAGTTTGGAAGCTTGGGGGGATGCAGGGTGTAGCAAGAGTTGGCTGCACTCCAGAGACCCTGAGGCCAAGAGGGAAAAGAGGATTGTGTCAGGTTTCCACGGGCTGGGACTATAATCCCTTTGGCACAACATTTTGAGAGACTTCAGTAAAAATTTAAATCATTTACTAACATATTCTGGAAGTAAGACTTGGTTTTGTGTTGAGTGAACTGTAGCCCAAGTTCCGAAAGTCCGTGCTAAGTATGACCACTGCTGATAGAGCTGGAGGAAGATACACAAAACTCTGAAATGTTGAGTCAGCATCAGGTGTGGAACCTGGAGCCCGCTCTCCAAACTGCCCCTCAGCCATCTTCACTCTTCCCTCTCATCCCTCTGTTTCTCAGACAAAGGTAAAAAGGAGGGGGCTGTCACAGAATGCCCACCACTGAAACCACTTCCTTTCCCAGACTGGTGGAAAAGGATTTTATAAGAGCACAATTGCCGACCAACAACACCCTAGCTTGGCTTTCAGTTTTCATCTCAATGAACCTCTACAACTTTCAGTGGAATTAGAAAAGTAAAATGTGCAGAAACAGCATATATGTCAAATCATCGTGACCTAAAGGATGAAATACACACACATTAACATGCACGCGCATGTACACACACGCGCGCGCGCACACACGCACACACACGACAAAGGGGGAAGGGGCAAAAAGACATATGTCCTTGGTTTGTCCTGACAGAGTCCTGGATGGGAGGCTTGGGGACTTAATACATTTGGTACCCTGTTGAAAGAATGTTTAAGGTTTTTCTGCTTAATTATAAGCATCCCGTACAGAATCTTGCTGTCTCTGCCCTTGGTTCCCTCTGCCTAGCAAATGCTGCCTTTTCCAGGCAGATCAGAATACGTGTTGACATTCATTTGCCAAAGATTACCTGGGTGGCACCTTCTTCTAAGAATGGAAATGATTCTCCTGAATCCCGCACACGAAGAATCAACAACCTTGTTGAAATCATCTACATGACCTGGAATGCCAAAAGCCTTTGGTTTGCTAGCTGGAGTGCAAAAATATGAGAAATATTTAATCTTTAAAAATACACAATGGAATCATAATTTTGCTGCAGGTTCAAAGAGAGCACAATATAACTCAGTGTATTTAAAATGTAATGTCAGTGTATATTTTCAAAATGCAAACAGCAGAGAGCTTGATGAATAGCTAAAGAGCACCAGACCATATCTTATCCTTATAAAAGTGTCTCCCATGAATGTTAACTGTATCTCTCAGAAAGTTTTAATACGCTCCATGGCCGAGTGTATAGACAGCAACTCTATAGAAATGTATATGCCTACCTGGTGTGTGGTCTTTGTCAACTCAAAGGGAAGGTTGTGTAAACTTGGAGGGCCCAGCCTTTTGCTTTTGAACGAGGAAACAAATCTAAAAGGTTATAATTTTCCAGCTCTCTCATATACCTAGTGTTGTAAAAAATCTATTTTTGATACAATATTCTTCTATTTTTTAAATAATCAAACCAGATTATTTATAGTATATGTTTTAATCTGTGTTTGATGTTCAATTGTGTATTTAAAACTCTGTTCATTTTATATCATCAAACTGATATATGTTCTTTTGAAAAAAAGAATTTGTATAGTGTGTGTATAGGAACTTAGCTACAAGTAACAAAGGCATAAATTAATGGGGATTTATTCTCTCTTGAGTCTAGAAGCCAGCTGTCGAGCAGCATTGTCCAACAGAACTTTCTAGTATGATGGAAACGTCCTATTATCTGTGTCGTCCAATTTGATAGCCACTAGCCACCGCCAGGTCGTTGAGTCCTTGGAATGTAGCTGGTGAAGCTGAGGGACCAACTTTTTTATTTTATGTAATTTTAATTAAGCTAAACTAAGACATCCATATGTGGCTCATGGCTCCCATAATAGGTGGCAGAGCAGTCATGGGTTAGCATGGAGAAGACTCATGCTGTTTCCTCCTCGTGTGCTCCTGTTTGTGGCTTCTGTACTCAGGATCCTCATTGTCTAAGATGGCTGCTGGAGCCACACCATGAATCTACATTCCAGGCAGCAGGAAGAAATATAGACAAAAGGGCTAATAGTCCCTTTCCTTTTGACAAGCCTTCCTAGCTGTCCTACACAACACCTGTAGCCTTCAGCTTGCCCAGAATGTAGTCACATGGCTACACCAAGCTACTAGGAGTCTGGGAAAGATTGTTTTGTTTTTTGACCGAAGAAGGGATTTGAGGGCAGGTAGTTGGTAGTCTCTGCCATAAGAATGTAAAGTCTACCATTCCCATCCATTCCTCCATTCCCAACCCAGACTCATTCCTAGTCTTCAAAAACAACTACCATTTATAACCCTCTGTATAACCCTCTGGCAAATTCATTTGTATACAAACATACAGACTTTTTTTTACATTTTAATTTTTGTGTATTCTCTGCAAATCACATTTTGCACGTTTATAACGTATCTTGGGTGGCTTTCATTGATCGACTGTATAGATGTAGAGCATTCTGCTTTATCCAATGTACAATGAATTCTTTGAGGTCAGAAACTATTTGCTGTATTCCTCTTTCTGTCTTTCATATAGTAGAAAATGAAAAAAGTCAGGAGCTTGGTGTTTCCTTTTATGGATATACCACAATTTAGTTAACCCATTCTTTCCTCCTACCCCCCAAAAACAACCCCCCCAAGAAAAAATAACTTTGCGTTGTTCTCTGAAAACTTCAGATAGTTAACTAAATTAGCTACAGCACCTCCTCCCATCAGACTTCTTGTCTTCCCAGTCAATGTCCAAAATTGATTGTCTCCACTGTGTTGTGATTTCATTCAGTTGTTATAACAACTCAAAACTATGTGTCCATGTTTATGTTATGCTACAGAGGAACATGCATGGTCTCAGAGGACCAGTTACAGGAAAAGTCGAACTAGTTAAACATTCTCTTAGGATGGGAGAGAAGTCACTTCTTTGTGTTTCCAGACATTCTGTTAGTACAGATGTGCTCTCCAGCTGGAGAGAAATGGTCCCGGGCACAGCTTAGAACAGAAGCACCGTGAATGAACATTGTGAAGGGGTCTAACCATCCCCAGCTGTGCCAGTCCCGGTGGGGGATTATTGTGTGGCAAGTGTAGACAGTTCGGCAAACAGGAAGGAAGCAGTAACTTTGAAAGCAGACAAATCAGGGTTTGACTACTGGCTCAGCCTCCTCCTAATTCTGTGATTCCAAGTCAGTTACAAAATGTCCCTGAGGCTCACTTACCTTATCATTGAAGGGTGATAGTGTCCCTTGCCTCCTAGCATTGTGTGAATTAAGTGAAATATAAAATATTTCAATTAGTTCACATAGCAGGACTCACACAATCAGAGCTGTGCATGTGGAAACTATTCATGTGTTTCTGAAATACTGGAATAGGTCCTAAGAGCCAGTGGGTTCATGTCAAAAGGGAGGCCTTTAATGACAGTGGAGTTGCCCGTTAGTATTGAATAACTCAGACTGATATGGCCTGAAATCGAGCACGCTGTCATTCCTCTATAATAGCACCCTTACTGACACATAGTCCATACCTACTTGGGTGGCTCCTTTGCTGGTGGATTTGCTCACTTTTCATATGTGGAGTGCGTAAAGATGAATACAATCAGCAGGACAGTAGTGGCCCGCCAGACCAAGAGCTCAGCATCCCAGACTCCGATTTAGATATACATCTAAACTAGAATCTTATGTTGACCATATGCGTCAGAAATACATAGGGCTACTGGTTAAAAATGCAAATTCCAGGGGCCCCCAAAAAAATGCAGAATCAGAATTTCTGAGAGTGGAGTCTACAGTACTCCAATTTAACAAGCTTATTGGGTGATTTTTGTGCATAGAGAAATTTAAAAGCTTTTGTTGCAGAGTGACTTGAATTGATTAACAATAGCTAACGTGAGTCACTGAATGCTTTTTACAATCTACCTTATAGAAGTGACATGGCTACCGGGGGAGGAGGGTGGGAAGGGATAGACTGGGATTTCAAAATTGTAGAATAGATAAACAAGATTACACTGTATATAGCACAGGGAAATATACACAAAATGTTATGATAAATCACAGAGAAAAAAATGTGACAATGAGAGTGTATATGTCCATGAATGACTGAAAAATTGTGCTGAACACTGGTATTGGACACAACATTGTAAAATGATTATAAATCAATAAAAAATGTTAAAAAAAAAAAAGAAGTGACATGGCTGACTGACCCTAGAATACCAAAGTGAGAACACAGCACTGTCCCTTTCCTCATGTCAGCAACACAGTGTGATGAGCACAGGACAGAGATAAGTAGGAGGTCCAGAGAAATAGCAGAGAGGAAGGAGGGATTAACTTTAGCAGGCATTGCTAGAGGAGTCTTTAAAAAAAAAAAAATGATATCTGAGCCAGGTGTTGAAGGATGAATAGGAGTTCACCAAGTTGCCAGGATGGCACAGTACGATTCTAGGGCAGCACTTCTCAGGCTTTCCTGCATGTTTGAATCACTTGGGGATCCTATTAATAAAATGCAAGTTCTATTTCAGTGAATCAAGGTGATGCTCTTAGGTGATGGCCTATGGATCACACTTTGAGTAGTAAAGCTCTAGAGATAGAAATAGCATCGGTTATAACGCATCAGACAAGGTTTCTCTTCTACCCATAGTGAGGCATGCATTCATTACACATTATGTTGGTGTTTACTGACCTCCTTCCTTCTGCCCAGAAATGTCTTTAACTATCATTAAATAAATACATCCCTTAAGCATCCCACCCTGGACTGTGGAGTTGTCCATGTAAGATCTAGTTCACTTCAAAACCCAGCATCAGCAATGTAAGCATTTGGTAATTGGTCAGTAATTTTTAGTGGGTTTTTTTTCTGGTCTATTTCCCTATTCCTTTTACTCCTCTTTCCTTCACCTCAACCTCATATTGACTTTTTTTTTCTTTTAGTCTATCCCCAAATTAAGGAACAACAGAACATATTTCTTGCACACGAAGTCTGGATGCTCCTCAGGACTTTGCTTTATGACACACCTTAGTGAAGCTCCTGGAGGTTGGCTCTCTCTCTCTTCTCTTTGTTATCGTCTAAGAAAGTTCCTCTGTGTAAGCTTACAACTCTAAGCTTAATCTCTCTCTTGGGCTCCAGACTATTCTGCCAACTGGAGGCAGAGCGTGGAATGGTGGTCATGACCCCAAACTTTAGAGATAGACAATTCTAGATTACCATCTTAGCTCTGGCACTAACTCTGTGACCTTACGCAAATTGCTTAACTTCTCTGAGCCTCCATGGCTTCACATGTTAAAGAGGGAAAACAAGAGTATCTCGGAGCGTCTCTAAAAGTAATAAGCAATTCTAAGTGACGGGGAGCAGTACCTGGTTTATGATGGTTATTCAGAAAGAGCAGCTGCCTAATCTTCATACTCATCTGCCCTGCGACAGTCACCTCCACCTCACCTCCATTTCAGTCTCAGTCCCTGTGCTGACCCAGACGGCCCACTCACATGCCCGAATATCCGGCGCCCACCCCCCGCCTTCACTCCCCTTCTCTCCCCCATACAGTACTACCCTGTGCTTTGCCTGAAGCCAGTTCCCGCTGTGTAGTTCTTCTAAAGAAGTCAATCTTGTTTGCACAGAAACACAAATACGCCCACACAGACCACATGTTTGCTGTCTCTCCATGTTTCATTTTAAGCCTGTGGACAGTCACAATAGGCAGTGAGAAAGGGAGCCTCAAGAGAAAATGTGCTTGGACGCACCTGCCCAGTGAAGGTGCAGCCATGACAACCCGTGTACCCGCAGCGGGGCAACTGAGAAGTTTCTGTTTGGGTTTGGCTTTCTTAACTCCTCATCACGTCTAACCTGTCTCACATATTAGAGGTCACTAACTGCTGTTCTCTGTCCTGCAGTGCCATTGCTTACTGCTGTAATGACAGCAATCCCAACCTTTTGAAAGGCTGGCCACTTATTTTAAGATGGACTGAGAGGATGCTTAAGTTGTGTCCAGAAACACTTTAGTAATTAACGATTTTATTTCAAAATCAGTTAAGCTCCTTCAGCACTTACCTCCACCAGTGCCCTGATTCTTCAGATCTGAAGGTTCTGTGTAGCGCACACATCAAAAGGCAGGCTTGTTTGGTTGGCTGGTTGGCTGGTTTGGTTTGGTTGCCCTTTGTCCTGGAAGAGACTGACATGGGCAAGTAGTGGATGATGAAGAGGGCAGGGAAGGCTGACCTCCAACCACTTTTCTTGCTCCTATTGATCTAGGGGAGCTGCAGTTTATTTCCCAGCCTGATGATTTTCAAACTTTCACAAATACATTGATTCATCAAGAAATATTTCCTATGTGCTTCCTATGCACAGGAAGAGGATCCGCTAGGGAGATGCTGGTCCCAGGGCAGCTCCCTCATTTCTCTGCGGCAAAGGTCCAGGCTAAGCATCTGGCTGGATGGGGGAGAGCTAGGGTACTCGCTGCAAAGCCACAGGTGCACAGCCAGCGTTTTTCCTTTACTTGCTTGCTTATGGGGAGTGGTTTCAGGTGAAGGTTCTACTCTGAGAACTTTGGCTCTGCCCCTAAATATTAAACATGACACTCAAGATGCCTCCCTGCAAGGGAATACAGTCTAGTGGTGGGAGAAACAGACGTTAAATGAGGAAGCAGACACAACATTGGATAAAGACAGCAAGAAGTGCTATAAAGGAGCATGATAAAGAGTAACAAGGAATATTAATGGAGGTGATATTTAAGATGGAATTTGAAAACGAGGAGTCAGGCACCCTAGGGACAAAGGAACAGGTATGTCGGCAGGTGGAGCCGCTCGTGAGCCTAGAGGTGGGAGCAGAAGGACCGTCAGACCACAGCCTGGAAAACCAGGGCTGAGTAGCGCTAGCTGAGTTTGGAGGTGGGACAGAGCTACATCCCACAAACTCCGAAATGCAGCTTGTAAGTTCCTAGGGCAAATGATGTTCAGGGTTGCTGGGGCATGGGAGGACCAGGAGCAATAGGGCTGCTGAAAGCAGGCAGGTGATGGCGGGAAGGATGGAGAGGAAAATTGTCGGCTAGGTACTGGTGATGGTTCATCAGTCTGCAGTGATGACAGTGGGGACAGGGTGACATGACTGAGTTATGTGGTCTTAAAGGGAGAAACTACTTTGTTTTAATTTACTTTGATCAGTATTTCAGACCCCCCCCCAAAAAAAAGTGTACAAAGAAAATATAATCAGTGCCTTTGTGTCAGCTTAAGAAGTAAAGCTGTATACCAACACTGTTGTAGCCCCCTGGGTAAATCCTCATAGATTCACACCTGCTCCCACCCCCACCAAAATACCTCCTGTTAGACAGGATGCCCATAATCACCAATCATTGCTTTATGTTTTGCCACATAGACATGTATCCTTAAACCTTGGTTTTCCGTGTCTTTAAAATTTGTAATGATATATTATACATTTTTCTACAGTTTCCTTTTTATTTACTTATTTAGTTTATTGAAGTACAGTCAGTTACAATGTGTCAGTTTCTGGTGTACAGCACAATGTTCCAGTCATGCATATACGTAAATATATTTGTTTTCATACTCTTTCTCATTAAAGGTTATTACAAGATATTGGATATAATTCCCTGTGCTATCCAATTTCCTTTTATTCTTCAGCATTAAATTGTGAAATTCATTCAAGTTGAGCTGTAGAAATATAAATATGTATATTTATATTGTATCTGTATATATATGCATGTATATAGATAGATAAATATCTGTCTATATACATGCATATATCTACCTCAGGTTCATTCACATATAACTACTGCATAGTTTTTCACTCTGTAAGTATATAATTTATCCTTCTCCTTAGTGAGCATTAAATTATTTTCAGTTTTGTCGTGTCAGACGTTGCTCCAGTAAACGTGTTTGTACATCTCAGTGAGAGTTGCTCTGGACTCACCTAGCGTCCTAGGATAAAGGCTTTTTTAACTGACTAGACGCTGCCAGCTTGTTCTACGATGTGATCATAAACATTTATACTCCATCCAGGAATGTACGTTTCCATTACTTCATATTATCATCCCCACTTGGTATTGTCCAAATTCTTAATTGAGTGTGAGGTGGTATTTACTAAGGTTTTGGCATGTATTTCCCTAATTAAAAATGTAGTTGAGCATTCTCGTGTTTTGTGCAACATTCACATTTCATGGTCTGTAGATTGCCTCAATCATCGTGTTCCCATTTTCCTTATATTGTATGATTTTTTAATGAATATATAGGATTTTATTATACTGCCTCGACACTCATCCTGAGTGATATATGCACTTACAGAGTCTGCTTTTTTCATTCGCTTTCACTGTCTTTGGTTGAACCTCTGTTCTTAATTTTAACTTAGATTTATCAAGCTTTTCTGTGCCGTCGTTCAGAAATCCTCCAAGGAAAAGTTCTAGAATGAATGTGATCTGGAAGCATCCCTGATAAGTGAGGTGAAATCTGACTCTTACTTGTTGCTCTGGGTCAGAGAAAATAAGGATGAATGAGTGGCCTGTGCTTGGAAAGGAGGCTTCTATTAAGGCAGGAGAGGTTTCCAGGGAAAAGTCTACAGTATATGGTGATATTTCATGTCAAAAAGTAGGACTCAAAGGAGTCAGGTCGAAGGGGGTTGGCAGTGGACATGCAGGACAAGGAGACTTAAAGAGAAGGGTAAGAATGAGCCAGGTGCAGGTGGAGAAGAAAAAGAAATGGCTAGAAGGCGATTACCTCTTAGCCAGTGACCATGAATCCCAGGAATAAGGGAGGCAGAACTGAAGAGGGACCCGTGTGGATCTCCTCACCCTAGGGGTCGTGTCAAACTTTAATGTGCACATGAATCACCTGGGGATCTTGCTGAAATTCATGCTCTAAATCAGTGGGTCTGGGGCCCAAGATACTGCATGCCTAACCAGCGCCTGAGTGATGCTACTGCTGGTGGTGCAGGAAACAGAGAGACAGTGCACCATCCTTAGCAGTCAATATTTGAACAGCATTTCTCAGGATAAACTAAGTCGTCCCAGAAGGAGTGTTCACAGACCAACAGATCTACAAAAATTTTCCTGGACCCTGAACATTTCTATTGTTCCTTCCAGAGATTGATCCTCCCCTTCCTTTGCAACTTCCCAGATCACGAGACTCAAGCATCTGAATAACAAGGTCGGGGACCACTGCTCTGATATGCGAGAGCTGGGTTGGCTTTGAGCCCAAGCAAGTGCCTGCGCAAAGAGGTGAGAACTAGGCTGATCTGCAGGAAGAGAAAGAAAAATACCATATGATATAACTTACATGCCTATAATGAAGATGAATATAAAAAGGAATATATATATATATACATATGTATAACTGAATCACTGGTGTTCACCAGAAATTAACACACATCGTAAACCGACTATACTTCAATTAAAAAAAAAATGAACTAGGCTGACCTGTCTAGGGCTTTGGCGATGGAGTATGCTTAGCCATCTCAGGCAGATGGTACACAGCAAGCCTCTAAAGGAAGTGTGAGGAAAAATGCCTAAAAAGTAAGCCAAGGCTCCAACAGGGAAGGTGGAGGAAATAAGCTGACTTTCCAAGGAAACTGGACAGATCACAAAGCTTCCTACATGCAGAGTTGTCCCTGGAACAGACAGTTAGAAAAATATGACTTTCCAGGTATTTGATAGAGCAGTGACTGCAGCTAGTTCAAGCACCTGGACTGGCTAAATTAATATTCCTGTACTATGGAGATGTTATCACGAATGACACCAAAAAAAAAATCATGAGAACGATAATCATCTTTCATAGTTAATTTTTCCTAGGATTGTAATTATGATGAGCCACTAGTTTGCTTCTAAACAATCAGATGTTATAAAATAGGTTTTATTTTATAGTATATAATTTTATAATATATAATCTTTTTTAATAAATTGTGATGTACTTCAGTGTTGTTAATGTGATAGCCTGATGCTATATCAAGGTAGCAAAAGTGAAGCTTCCTGGCATTTTTTATATGAATACTATGAATGACAGTACATTTGCATTAAAGTTGACAAGAAATTATCTTCAGGTTCACGAAGATTCTTTAGCAACCATAACACCTTTCACACAGTGAACATGTATTGAATGAGTGGACAATGAAAGTCTAATGACTGAACTGCACCTGAAAACCATGCTGAAGGGAAGGAGATACAGTGGCAGTACGGCCAGCTTGCTGAACAAAAGCCAAGTCTTTTAGGGGTGGAGGATATAGCTCAGTGGTAAAGTTCTTGCTTAGCATGCATGAGGTCCTGGGTTCAATCCCTGGTACTTCCATTAAAAATAAATAAATGAGCCTAATTACTTCCTGCCTCCCTACAAAAAAAACAGAAATAATAAATTTTTAAAAAAAAAACAAGCTTTTTAAACTATATACATATCCTATGTATATATCCAATACATCCAACACATAATGATGTGTACATTCAGCTTTAGGAATAAGCAATGCCCTTTAAGCACAAGGCTTTAAAGAATCGAAGAAGTTGAACTTTTCATAGAAAGTTGTCATTTGCTAGTTCTACAACCGGGGGGGCAAAGCCACTGCACTTCTTTGGATCTCAGTTTCTTCAGCTGTCAAATGGGGGAAAGGATGTTAATACTGTCTGAAGATCCAGTCGATGATTTTCCTTTCATTTGGTTATTTTTAGCTCATTTCAATGAAAATGTCTGTAGAGGAACTATGAGTATGACCTTTCATGTGCTCCGCAAAGACTGGGGTCCTTGAGTCTGACAATCTGGGAAACCAGAGGAAAAAGGAACCATCTCTGGAAGAGACAGTGGAAATATTCTGGCCAAAACTAGCCTGTTGCTGATCTGTTGGTTTATGGACACTCGGTCCAAGGCCGTTTTAGTTTATCTTGAGAAATGCCGTAACTGACCCAAGGGTTCCTAGAACTCTGTTGGAATTCAACTGACATAGTTTTAAGGCGATTTTGTTTTCCTCTATGAAATCCATTATTACCCTCAATGGACTCAATTAATTAACTGTCTGATTTCTTGCTCTGCCAACTGAAGAGGCACCTTTCCATTTGTAGGATATTTATTGCTTTAGGCATGAGTTCTTTTCACCCGGTGATACTTCACATGTTGGGTTTTTTCCTCTTTTTCTTTTCTTTTCTTTTCTCCCCATAATATTTGCTGGTGTTTCTACTACCATGGTAGTAGAAAAGACTTGCAAATTGTCTTAAATTCAGTACTGTTTTTTTAACACCAACCCTTGGCGTCAGGGGCGTCTGAGTTTCTTCCTCTTTGTTGTTGTCTCTTGTGCAAGAAGGGAAACCAAAACAAGCCCTTGGATGACACTGGTCGTCATGGCCTGGAAGAGTTTATAGTCTTGCAGGATCCTTCAAGAGTTTCAGACCTTGGAGATGACGACAGGAATCTGAGTGGCCTCAAAAATATTCTACTTTCAGGAGTACACTTGGATTCAACGGGGAGGTGAGGGCTGAGTTTTAGACAATGAGGGCTTCCCCCTCTCTCTTGCTACCAAGGAGATTTCAGAACTGGTCCTTGCCAAGGGGGAGGAAAAAAATGGGGGGAAGGGGAATTCCCTGAACAATGACCACCAGTGCTAAGATGCTGAGCTGCCGTTACAGTGCAGATGTCCAGCTGGAAATATTTGAAAGGATTTGGATACCCAGTGGAAAACTCCAGAAGGGGTTCTAGGGTTAAAGGGCACGTATGTAGCCTTAAAGGCAACGTATGACAGAGCTGTTTTTCTCTCAGCACTTGACAGGTGTGTCGTGGATAGCACGTCTGGCTCCTCGGGGGAGCTGACAAAATGTCGGGGCTCTGCGCCCAGCTTAGTTGAGCCGTCAGTCACTTCAGGCCCTTGTACAAACAGTTACGTGTCTCCAGGCCTTTCCTTTCTATTCAGGCTTTTTTCGAGTTAAACAAAGTCACTGACCATCACAAAGAAAATACCCAAAGCATTGTATGGGAGTGAAAAAAAGGGGGTGCAAAATGGTACTGTTTACTTTGCTGGGTTTGGATTATAAACAAATATTCACACCTGTGCTGGGCCTCCGGCAGATGAAGAACCCAGCCAACTATCTGAAACAAACACGTTTTCATACTTTTCATAACTCCAAGTCACTTTCGCACGGGTTGCCAAGCCTGAAAATTAAACCACGAAGAAGAAAAAGAGCAAACAAAGTATTCTGTGGGTGATTAACCACAGGAGGAAAATGGCTAAATTGCTCAAACTTCATAACCAATCTGTGATAGTCATTTCTCTATTCAGCAATCTTGCTGGAGGTGGAATACTTTTTAAAGACGCATTTAAAGAGGTGATGGTGCTGATAGATTGCTCCAACACATAAAATTGAAGGAGCAGTGAATGCATTTCACCACAATATTCGTGCCAAGTGTTAATGTTGGAATAAAAATCAAAGTCAAGAAAACTTAATATGATCAATTTAGTCAAAAATGAAGTCAGGTCAGTCTCACTAAGGATAGTTTCTTGTCTTTAACTATGGTCAACCCAGGAGCGTAGTAACTCCATGGTACCCAAATATTGATTGGGTATCCAACGCTCTGAAGTCTGCTAACTACATAGAGACAGATCCTGTCAACAAACAAATGAGCCCTTTGCTGCTTCACTTTGTGCAGTTAAGTGCATCTTCTTGAAAGATCTTCAAAGGTTATTACCCAGCTATTTTTAGAGCCATCGAGGGCATTGTTTCCTTGCTCAATTTCCTCACAGATCTGTAGAGTTATTTGCAGGCTTTTGATTCCCTGGAATTCAGGGTTGGCTCAGGGACTGAGTTAGTTTGCTCAGAGTTGCCAACTGGTAGCGAGATAGCACAGGAGACACAGCCAGCCAGGATCCTCGGTGACGGTGATGGTGGAGCGCCTTGCGTGGTCCTTGTGTTCACGTAGCTGACTTACCTGCAGACTCTCCGGGCAGGTCCAGAAGCAATTGTAATATTTGGTGAATGTTTAAAAAAAAATACTTGGAGAGCCATTGTCTTCGATGAAACCTGGAGGATTTGTATTAAACTTTTAGATTGAAAATTAAGCCCCTGAGTTTTCCTTCTCCCTGTAAACACTAGTCATGGTTACTACTCACAAAACCATTCTGTGGTTCATCCCAAAGGGATTTTGAATGACTTTTGTTTAAAACAGCATAAACACTTGTGGAGTGAAAACCGTATGCTGGAAAAGGGATGAGCCAGACGCAAAAATGAATGAAGGAAGGATCCAGGCCTAAAGAAAGTTTTCTTTTATTGGGGAGATGAAACACACACAAAAAGGATTTTTAATGCGAGAAGAGCTATGGAAGTTCTAAAGAGGATTCTAAACAGTTTTCTTTGAGGCGAGGAGAGAAGGAGACTGATTCAGAAGAGTTGTTAATCTAAGATGGGGTTTCTCAACCTCAGCACTATTGAAACTTGGGGCCAGAGAGCTCTTCACTGTGGGGACTGCATTATAAGATGTTGAGCAGTGTCCCTGACCTCTACTCACTTGATCCCTGTAACGCACACGCACCAGCTGTGACAACTGAAGATCCAGACATTGTCAGATGTCCCCTGAAGGAAAAAAGAAAATCACCCTTAGTTGAGAGCATTCTTCTAAGGCATTGTTCCTTAAAGTTGCACCAAAGGCAAATTGCATCAGAATCACCTGGGTGTACATGTTAAAAATATAGTTTCCCTGGCCTTGCCCTGACCCTGCTGAATCAGTGACTACCTAGAAGTAAGACCCAGAAATCTGCCTTTTACAAGTTCTCCCGAGTATTTCTTATACTCACACAGCTTTTAAGACAACCACAGACATAAATATATGTATTTGGTAAAGGTGCCTTTCCGATCAAAGGACAGAGTTTGACTAATGTTTAAGGGCAGCTCTTGGGAACTTGGAAGAGTGTATTTCTATAGATGCAATTCAGGGCTAATTTTCCTATACTGAATCTTGCCCTATGTCAAGTTATACCAGAGAGAGGCTCCAGGCCACTCCATTTCCATCTTGATGGTACATTGGAACCCCATGAGGAGCCTTAAAAACCAGGGATGCACGAGCTTCACACCTGGAGAGTCTAGTTTGATCAGACTGGGATATGGCCTGGGCACCAATATGTTGAAAATCTCATTGGGTGGCTCTGATATGCTTCCAAGGTTGAGAACCACTGGCCTAAGCCAGAGTCTCAAACTTGACTGTGTTGACACAAACCCACAATGATGCAAGGAGTAACAAAACAGGTCCCTCCTCCAAAAAGTTGTCTAAGCACATCACAAATCCCTAGTCACAAGCTTGCAGAAAATAGGAAGACGTCCCTGAAGGAAGATAGAAATGACCAATGGTCCAGAATATGTGAAAATTCGAGCCTAATGAGAATTTTTTTTTTTTCTTTCAGATTTTACTCTTTGGGACACTAAGTGAATGAGTTAAAGAAGGCAGGTCATGAAACTCCCAAAAGACAACCATTCTTTTTAGGAACTGTTCCTCTTAAAAAGGTTGATATTAAATATGAGGGTCAGAAGCCCAAAGGACATGCATGGGTTCTGGCTGTCCCCTGTTCTCTGACTGGACAGGCTCTTTAGATAACACCCATGCACTCTCCCTTCTCAAGTTTCTGTCACTCAATTTGGTCACACCTGCAACAATAAACTCTTGAGAGTCCACGTCCCAAATCACTGTCTTTTCTCTTTTCTCCCACTCACTGTGATCTCTTGAGAGAGACATTGGTGAACAGACCACGCCATCATTATTCCCAACACAGTGAGGCTTAGCAGGCACGTGAGTAATATTTGAGTCCCAGCACAACTGTAAGGAAGTTGCCTAGCCTCTCTGAGCTTCATTTGCCTCCTCTTTGCAACAGGGATGCTGGGGTCCGTGTTTATATGAGGATTCAGTTCTTCCCCCTCACCTTCTATGAGTTGAATCTTCCTTTCATTAAAGTTTCTGCTTAAATATACCCCCTCCTTGGGGTTTTCTTGACAACCCTGTGGTTCTCTGTCATTACTGTATTTTAATTCTCTGCGTGGTGCTGACCCTCTTGTTTGTTCACTTACGAACTTGTTGGTTGTCTCCTCTTTCTAGAAGAGAAGCTTTAAGGAAGCAGGGACTCTGGGTATCTGGTTAACTCCTGTATTTTTAGCACCTAGAATAATTCCTGGCACACAGTAGACTCTCAAGAGATGTTGACTGACTCATGTGCCAAAGACCTAGTTACAGTGCCAGGCAGCACTCAGTAGGTGCTTAATAAATGGTAGTCATGCTCATTACTTCTAATTAAATTTCTTTGAGATGAAAGAAGGTTTTGATTCAGAAAGTCTTCCTCTGTTCACTCAGGAGGTGGTAGAGACTTCACGTGGGAGAGACTTCACGTGGGAGATACTGCGACTGTGAGACTAGTTATTGATTACAGATCAAGGAGGCACCAGGGCAAAGTGTGTTTTACATTTTTTCTAGGATCAAATTTAATGCTACCAACTCTGTTTTCTCTAGTGCTGATAAAACATGACTTACAGTTTTTAAATGAATCCTATCACAGGCTCGTGGTAGTGAGCCTTCTTGATTTTCTCTCTCTCCAGCCAACTTTTTTTTTCCTGCTTTACTGATCTCGGGTCACTGATAATTGACTAATGTTACTTGCTCTAGCAGCCCTAAAACTAAGCTCATTAATTTTGCTTCCATCTCACCTCAGGGCAAAGAACAGACCCTTAATTCTGAGCCTTGACCAATAGCAAGCTTTGTTTTCCTGAAGTTGATGTTCCAGATCATAGCATAAGTGTGAGCCATGTACAATCTCATAAAAAGCATGGTAGATTTGAGTGGAAGCAGTCAGGTGTTTTTTATTTCAGGGTTTTTTTTTTTATATTTTTTGCAACCACATTATAAAGAGGATAAAGCAGACAGTACTAGAAGGCATTTGTTGAAGGCTCTGGGACTAATCTGGGGCTTAGCTTGAGCTCTAAGACAAAGTGATAGCCCTCAGAATCTGACAGGGAATGATATGTGTAAAAGTCCAACATGCCTTATTATTTCCTTTGAGTAAGAAAGTCAGAACAGAGATAATAATGCATAAAAAGCCAGAAAAAAATGTGCCCCCTTCTTTTACAACAAATGAGAAAACACATCTGACTGTTATTATGGCAGCAACAGAGTATGTAGTCTGCATGTTGCTGTTTCACTGCTATTTTACTGAGGGTCTGGAGAGGATAGTTAGGTGGGCTGCATTCTTGGGTTGACCAATATGTTTCTAAAACTCACATTTGATTACAGCCAGAGTCAGAAGCTTTTAAGGACTAGAAATGGGCTCCCTTTGCCTGTTCTGTGGTTCAGGCCACTTTGTGCCATGCTCCAGTCTTCTTCTGCAGAGACACTGGGACCGAAACAAAAGAAACGACAACAATGGTCCTGTTAGCTATTACATCTGGAGCACGTACTATGTTCAGTGCCCCGAGCTACAGGCATTGCATATGTGATCTCATAGTCAAACCTTCTTCTTTTTTTTCTAACAGAAGTGTTAGACCTAGAATTATTCAAGGTTCTCTGCCTAGAAGTTTACTTTGTAAAAAGAACTACACGCACAGTGTGTATGAAGTATATATAACCCGTAACTTCCCCCGAAATGTGGTGTGGACTGCAAAGATGCACAGATTCGACAAAGATCATAATAGGCAAAGGATATACATTCAGAAATGTTCACTGTGGTTGGGGTGTGAGGGGTAGAGCTCAGTGGTAGAGCACGTGCTTAGCATGCAGGAGGTCCTAGGTTCAATCCCCAGTATCTCCATTAAAAAAAAAAAAGATATGTTCACTACAGCATTATTTATATGAGCAAAAACAAAAAAATCCAAACTGATTCTCAAGTAAGAGGCTGGTTGGGTAAATGATGACATATTCATATATGCAGTACTATGCAGCTACTAAAAGTTATGTAAATCAATATTAATTGAAACATGTTGGGTGAAACACAGATATACACACATTCAGACACACACATACATAGACATACACCTCTATCCCTGTTTACGGAGATTTGTGCACAGACAAGTGTGGCCAGAGAAATGCCTTGAGGGATGATAACTAAATTATTAACCCTACTCATCTCACATTAGGAGCAGAGGATGCTGTGTGGTTTTCACCTTCTTCTTTGACTTTTCTACAGTTTTGACAAGTTTTTCCAATGACTTTGTGAATGTGTATGACTTTTTAATATAGACTTTATTTTTTAGTGAAGTTTAGGTTGACAGCACAATTGAGCTGAGTTCTTATATATCCCCCACCCGTACACAGGCAGCTCTCCCACTATCTACATTCCCCTCCAGAGTAATACATTTGTTAAAATCGATGAACCTATGAGGACACACCATTATTACCCAAAGTTCATAGTTCACCTTAGGGTTCACTCTTGGTGGTGTACATTCTATGGATATGATTTTTTTTTAAAGTAGAGATATTTTAAAGATTTTAACAGTTAATGAAATATTCTGAGTTACTAGTAGAAACTGGGTGTTTATGATGTCATCCCGTCTCCACCTACCCCTGTTTCCTTGGGGTCCCTAAACAAGGATGAGTAATTTGAAGGGAGAGTGTGCGTTTAACTACAGCAGTATTTTATTTATGCATTTTCTCCCTGCTTTTGGGTTGCTTGGAAAGCCGAAATAAGCCAATTATTCCTCCTCTTTCCCTTAGCCTGTATCCCCATGGATCAAAAGAAGCTGAATGTGGAGTTGTGGTTTTAGGGGTTAGGAAGGTAAGAAGGAGCAATGATGAGGCAGAGAGAGATGTCTGGAAGGCACTTCCTAGGACAAAACCTCAAATTTTAGGGAAAAACATTGTGGCGTATGCTGTGATGTTGTGGACCCTAAAAATAGCTTGGGTTGTATTTCATTGGTATCCCCAGCATTCTCCATCCCCACAGGTGGGGAAGTGGGAAGAACAGATTCAACACGGAAGCCCTAAACTTAAGATTTTGGAGAGCAAGATACATGTCATATTATCCTTATATCCTCAAGATCTCACTTGAAGCCTAGCCTTGAGTCAGCACTCAGTAAACATGTGAGTGGAGGGGAGAGGAAAAGTGGGCCAAGGACAGGAGGATTTGTGTCATAGGACAGTCTAGCCCTCATCTTTGGGTGAGATCCATTATTTTTTAACAAACTCTCCATGACTGAAAGAGTATTTGTTTTCTTAAAGCTGACTTGGACCCCACCTCACCATGTCATCCACATTTGGCTTCTTCCTATACATGGTTCTCCAACGAAAATGAAATTTAATGTAGTCCCCCCTCCCTGGCCTTCCACCACCTTCCAGATGCCCACCAACTCCATTTCCATTTGAAATAACAACCCAAATCACTGTTCATTGCACACTGGTTAAGATTCTATAAACCAACTTCCATTTCTAATAGTATTCTCTAACCTCCTGACTACAGGATATCAACTCTTTTTCTAGGTATTGATCTCCGAGAACTCTGTGGTCCTCATTCCAGTGCTTTTGTTGGGAAGAACAGCAGAGTGGCAAGAGCATGGGTTTGAATCCTGTCTGTGCATCTCAGTAGCTGTGTGTCCCTGGGTAAGTTATTGGAACTCGCTGGGTGTCCATTTCCTCATTCATAGAAGGGTGACAAGAACCTTGTTGGATTGTGAGAACTGTATTAAATGGATGTCTGGAAACTGCTGTTTAAATTATTGCTTTTCCAGCAAGGCTTTATCACCAAACCAGTGGAGGAGGACCCCATTTTTCACTTTCTGAAGAGAAGAGAGAATGGCCAAAAGCTTTAGCCCTTCTTTGAAAATATTTATTTTAGGATTTTAAAAGTCAGGGCTGGGTTTTAAGGAAGGCCTCAGAGATCTTGACACTTGGGTCTGATGGGCTCAGTGAGAGACACCTGGCTCCAAATTTTTACACAGGGAGGTGACTTGCAAAACAAAAAAGGCATACCACCTGCGGATTTCTTTATTGGGAAACCAAGAATTATGTAACTCCAAATCATAAGCAATCCACATGCGAAATGAGAAGGCAGAGAAGGGACAATTTTAATCAAGTTTATGGGCATTTGGAGACCTATAATCACAAAACAAGCACAGGTGAAGAAATCTTCGGTTCTAAGGCTCCTGAACGCCAAATCAAACCTCAGAATGAACTTGAGGCGATGTGATTGTCTGATTCAGCTCTGACCTGAGAGGGCAAAAGGGCAGTCCAGTGGGAAGCCTGCAGGGAGAATACTTGGATCTGTCAACAGTTTGGTTTATAGAAAATGATTTCAGGTCATTAGCTTAGTGGCCACACTACAGAGAGTTACAGAGAGCAGTAACATATTGGGGGTTGATGATGTCATGATATGAACTGTTGGCCACTTTTCATCAATAGGGAAAGCAGGTGTATAAACATCCCTGAACCCAACTCAATGTGGAGAGTGTTTTCTTTTAAAAGGCTCTCATTTGGCATCAGAACATCTTTCCTTTAGACCAGAGATCAGCAGACTTTTTCTGTCAAAAGCCAGAGAGTAGATGTTGTCAGCTTTGCAGGCCATACGGTCTCCGTCAAAACTTCTCAACTGTGCTTGCATAGTATGAATGCAGCCGGAGACCATTCGTAAACAAGTGAGCCTGACTGCTTTCCAATAAAACTTATTTATAAAAACAGGTTGTGGGACATACTTAGTCTATGGGCGGTAGTTTGCTGACTCCTGCTTTGGACCAATGTTCTCTATTTTGGTCAGCCCAGACCCCCAACTACTTATATTACCAGCTGGCATCGTATTCTTCACATTTAAGAAGAATTTTGTTTGTCTTTTCAGTAGAATAGATTTGTGTTGCATGTTTTGAATCTGTGACTTAAGTCCAGGAAATATTCCTACCATAAAAATATCTGAACAAGATTCTCGCTTCCCTGCTGACGTTTGCTTCCCCCAGGAGATTTTTAGGACATTGCTGTAAACTGCCTGGTTCAAGTTTTATCTCTAGTTTTAATCCTATCTTTCAACAGATTCTCTAAGCGCCAGTAAACCTTCATCTCTCACACAGTAGAGAGGCCCCTGGTTTTTTTCACATACACGGGATGAGTTTTTTAATGTATATACTACAAGCCTTGCTATTCATGTGTCCAGTGAATATTAGATGAATGAAAAAGTGAGCAGGTGAAGGAAGATAAGGAAGGAAGGAGAGAGGGAAGGAGGGGGGGGGGAAGAGTTATGGAGCATCATTGAGTCAGTGATTTCGTGAGTTTGCCAGATCAATATTTCTGGTTCTTTTGCAGACAAATTTGTAGTCAAGAGCTTTCTGGCTATGTGTTTGGTTTAAAAAATTCATCAGAGAGAGACTCACAGACATACAAAACAAACTGGTGGTTACCAAAGGGGAAATGGGAGAGGGACAAACTATGAACTTGGGATTAGCAGATATACACTACTATACGTGAAATAGATAAGCAACAAGGACCTACTGTATAGCACAGGGAACTGTATTCAATATCCTGTAATAACCTACAATGGAAAAGAATCTAAAATTATATGTGTGTGTGTGTGTGTCTGTATACACACATATATATAACTGAATCACTTTGCTGTACACCTGAAACCTTGTAAATCAACTGTACTTCAATTTTTAGTAAGTTTCATCAGTAAAGAGAGAATCATTCATTTACTCATCACATATCCATTAAGGAATGTCACTGTGCCATGACTTGGGGACACAGTGATGAACACACTAGACAATACCCCTGCCTTCGTGGGCCTTACTTTCTGTCAGTAAAGGCAGCCAATAAACAAACGAGTCAGTATATGATAAGGTGCCACGATTGGCTTCCAGGCTCGCTCCACAACTGTCAGCACCTGCCGATGCTTCTCCCTCACCAATTATTTGCTGAAGAAGAAATCAGAGCTTCACCCCTGCAGATGGACCTGCACGATGTCACAGGGTAAAGTTGAGACCATAAAGCAATGAGAACTGGGAGAGGTTCCCAGACACTGCGAACAGCTCTGTCGCTCTGGCATCAGGCTGGGAGGAAGGAGGTGCTTCTTTCCAGCGATTTGAACTTTCCCAGGCTGGCAGCCGGCGGGGAGCTGTAAAACGTTGGCGACAGCTTCAGTAACTAGGGCCAGGGCCTGTCCTTGACAACTTGAAGCTCGTGCCATCTCAGGGCTGTATCGGTAACACCACCACAAACATGGCCGGTGCCCGTGGCAGTGACAGTCGAGGAACATCTGCTTTTCCTCTCCCAAAGCTCCAGGGTCTAGAGCCCACGCCTAGAGCCTGGGCTCCTGAGGGGATAAACAGAAAAGGGGATTAACAGCCAAAACCAAGAGAAACAATCAAGGATGTTTGCTGCTGCACTAGCCAGACCAGCCGCTGCTTGTCCAGACAAAGCCTGTCTCAGCTGCAAAGCCTCCAAGGAAAACTACCAGTGTCGGGAGGCCAGCAGGAGAAGACCTAGGGAGCAGACCTCATCCCAGCCTCTAGCACGGGCAGGGACAGCACGCCTGTCACCCAGGGAAGCCAAGCTAGTACCAGGAGCTGAGAAATCCTTCAGGGAGGCACCTGAAGTATCACATATTCATGAGCTGTCTAATAATATATGACCACAATGGGGCTATGAAAGGGGAAGAGTCCGACACAGCCACGTCCTCTGCAGAGAAGGCATAGTGCAGGGGAGCAATCATGGGCCATTTCAGTTCCTGCTGGTAATGTTACCAGAGGCAAGTTCATGTGCCCGCTGCACCACAAGGCCAAACAAATGGAAACATCAGAGTTTGGAGCAGAGAAAAGTTTACTGCAGGGCCAAACAAGAAGGATGGGATGGCTCACGCCCAAGAAAACCCCGAACTCCCCCAAGGGTTTCAGCAAAGCATATTTAAAGGCCAGGTAAAGGAAGGGGGTCACATGGTACATGATCAGCTTGTGCGCAATTCTCAGATGGGTGGATGTTGAGGTGACAGGGCTGTCAATGCTGTCAAGCCCTAGGCGCCAGAAGGTCTAGGGGCGGGGGGTGGCACGTGCTCTCGATCACTAAGTAGTTCGTTTCTTCCCTTTGGTGGTGGTTTGTAGAGCTGAAAAACTCAGGAAATATACAGGAGATACTATCACCTGGGTACTTCAGAGAGGAGCTGCAGCAGAGGATATGGGGGAGCGGCCTGACTGTGGAGCCCTGGAAGGCTCCACAGGGTCCTCCCCACAGTGATCGTATATTGCCCCTATGCAAGCTCTGTGCTTTCAAGAACACTGTTTTTTTTTTTTTAAGGGTACCATTTGTTGAGCACTTACTGTGTGCCAAGTAATGTGCTAGGCAATTTATATCTATTATCTTATTTAATCCACTTGACCCCTCTGTAAGAGATAGTTGTCATTAAACCCATTTTTCAGATGAGGAAATTGACACTCAGGGAGGTTGCGTAAACTTAACTGAAAGTCACAGAGATAGCAGAGGGTTGGTGCTGGTATTTAAACCAGGTCATCTGATTTCATTATATGATACTGCCTTTTATTTCCATCATTTCCTTTATCCCTTACCACAGCCCTATAAGATAAACAGATTGTGAATTATTTTCCAGTTTTATAGTCAAGAAATGTGCTGTCCAATACACAGCCACTAGTCCTATGTGGCTACTTAAATTTAAATGCATTGAAATTAAATAAAATTTAAAAATGAGCTCCTTGGGCACCCTAGCCAGCTTCCAGGTGCTCAGTCGCCATCTCTGACAGCACACATAATGAACATTTCCATCTCCGCAGACAGTTCTAATGACCAGCACCGCCCTAGAACTCTGAGCTACAGTTCAGCAGTTTCTGAGCCCTCTGCCAGGTACTGTGCTAGAAGGTACAATGATGAAAAAGGCATGGTCATTTCCTATGGAAGGTGACAAATCTTGGAGGCTGTGGTTGATTTAACAACATTCTGTTAGTACAGCCAAGGGCCAGAACCCTGCTCACTCTGTCTCCTCCTCCACATCGACACTCAGGCCTTTTACTAGAGAGAGAGGAAAATGAGGTGACTCCAAGTGTCCTGACACCAGGTCTTCCGAGATGCTGACACACTAGGTTGTTCTCTGGGAAAGTCTGGGTGGCAGGGACAGAAGCAAAAAGGAGTTTGCGTTGGGAGCAGCGCATCAAGGGGGACACGTAGAGACACACCAGAGCTGGAAGGAAGAGCCTTCTTACATGCCCAGCAAGGCCAGGAAGATATAAACCTGCCTCTTCTTTCATGGATCCTGTCTCTGATTAGAGCAAATGCTTGGAAAAATAAAAGCATACAACCATCCACCCCCAAAACATGTACAAATTGATTTGCTGCCCTGCAGAAATGGAAGTACAGAGGGCAGCCTTTAAGAGCGTCGATCCTCAGTTCAGATTCCAGCTACCCCTCTTACTAGCTGTGCAACTTTAGGTGAATTACTCAACTTCTCTAAGCTTCGAGTTCTCCATCCATAAAATGGAAATGATAGCAGTCCCTGTGTCTTAGGACTTTTATTGAATAATGAGGGATTTATGAAAATTGTACAGTCCCCACATAGGCCAGGAACATAGGAAAGAGTCTATAAAGGGCAGCTTTGAGTCATGGAAAACTATTTTACCCATGTGTGTCAACAGATTTGATTTTTCTAGACCTAAAATACTGAATTGGTTTTATTTTTCTTTCTATTTGGTATAAATCATTGTGGCACTAAGCTTAGTGAAATACAGTGACTTGCATTTATTTGACTATCCGTATAGTTTATTTGTGTAGTTGGATGATAAAATTTTGACCAAAGAGGTGGTAAGAAACAGCATAACAAATCTTGGTAAATTGCCTTATGTTTAGGTAGTTTAGGGAGGCTCAGCCGTGAAAGCGAATTTATTCACTCATCAAAAATTTATTAAGCACTCTTCCACATGCCAGGCAAAAATGAATATGACATAACCCCAACCTCGGTCTGTTCAAGATCTAGTAAGAGAGAAAAGGCAAGAATATACATGCACAAGTGATACAGGTGGCACCAAAGAGATATGAAAGTTGCATGAGGACCCCCGAGGAAAGCTAAGTCATATTTAGTTATTTAGATAGAAAAAGTTTTCATGAAAGAGGTAAATTTCAAGGCGGCCTATGACAGGGAACTAAAAAATTGAAAAGAAGGAGAGAGCATTGCAAGAGGCAGAAACCATAAGGGCAAAGGTTTTGTCCATTGTTGTGATTTGAATAAGATACAGGCAGATGCTGGGAAGATGCGGAGAGAGGCTGAGATTAGGGGTGGAAGGGGGAGATTTAAACACATTCTTAAGGAGCTTGGACTTTGTTGGACTTTATTGGACTTTATTTGGGCTTTATTTGCTAAGGAAGTGATAGGTGGTACTTTAGGAAGATATCTTTTATCAATATCAAGCAAGGAGAAACTCAGGGCAGGAGATTAAGAAGCTTCATAATTTTACAGCTAAAATGTAGTAAAAAATGTAATGAAGATGGGAAGTACAGTTGGAATGGTAGAAAATGGGAGAGACAGGAGTGGAAACTATTTGAAAATGGTATCTTCAGACCTTGGTATCAGCTACATAAAAGGCACTGCTGGCTCTGCAGTGATGAGCCTAGGTCAGTGGGAGAACAGTGGTACCATTAGTAGGATGGAGAAGTCATGGGGAAGAGCCCATCAGAGGAGGAAGATTATGAGCCCTGGGCCTGGTTCAGTTCCTGATACTACTGTTTGCTCAGCCATCCAAGCCTTGTGCCATCACAGATGTTTCTTCCATTTCTTAAGTTACTGTAGTAGGCAGCTATTGCTGCATAACAAATTGTCCCAAAATTTAAGCATCATGAAACAACCACCGTTTATTATCTCACACAATTTCTGAGGGTCAGGCATCCAATCAAGACTTATCAGAGTAGTTCTGACTCAGCCTTTCATGAGGCAGCCGTCAAGCTGTAGCTGGGGGTACAGGTGTCTCAAGGCTCAACCAGAACTGGAGAACACACATCCCAGCTCACTCATGTTATTGGCAGGCCTCAGTTCCTTGCCGGCTGTTGGCTGGAGGCTTCAGTTCTCTGCCATGTCGGTCTCTCTATAGGGTAGCTCCCATCACGGCAGCTAGTTTTCCCCATAGCAAGTGACTCAAGAGAAAGAGCTCAGAATAGAAGGCCCAGTCTTCTGTAACCTAATCTCAAGAGTGACCTGTCACCACTTCTACCATATGCTGTTGGTCACACTGACCACCCCTGGCACAGTGTAAGAGGAAACTACAGAAGAGCAGGAGTATCAGGAGGCAGGCAGCATCAGGGGCCATCTCCAAGGCTGCTGTCACAGCCACAAAGCCCTGCCAGTCGGCCTCCATATTTGTCAAAGCTGGCCCCTGTTCTGCATCTCACTTCCCCTGCTCTAGTGCAGTGTATTTATCTCCTGTTTAGTCTGATGCAATTTCAGTCTGACAGGTCGTACTGTTCTCATCTTTTCTGCCTGGGCCTCACTGCAAGAGTCATCTCTCAAAACTGGAGATCTGCCTATTCCCCATCAACACACACACCTCCTGCACCCTCTGTTTGGAACCCGTTGTCCGGATGATGTCTGTCAAGCTCCTTAGCATGGTTTGAGTCTCTCTGTGTCCCAGTCCCTCCTAATGCTCCAGCCTCATCCCCTGACACCCTCTGCCTTGAACTTCACACTCTAGTAAGTTGGGACTGTGTCTCCAGCCCTATCTGTGTGATTTCACCCATCCATGCCTTTACCACACTCTTCCCTCTGGCTGTCATACCTGTCGTCTGTCCCCACTGTCACAGGATAGCATCATGATTCACAGCATGGACTCGGGAGCCCCACCACCTGGTTCAAACCCCACCTCTACCACTCACTCACTGTATGACTCAGTTATTTAAACTATATTCTGCATGTTGATCAAATTACTTATATGCATATATTATCCCCACCACAACCTAAAGGTAGATGATTATTATCATCAGCTTTGCACAAATGAGGAAACTAAGGCATGTAGGGTAAGAGCTGTGAAAGTGGTTGCAATTATAGCTTGTTCAGGACTAAATCGAGATACTGTCTCCGCCACTGAACTTCATACTTCCAAAGACAGATGCCCTCCTCCATGCTGCCCATCACGTCCTGAGTATAACTCTAACTTAGTACTTACCATATTGTTTTGAAATAAAATAAATGGGGTTTTTTTTGTATCTGCCTTTCTAAAAATCAGCTCTTTGAGGGCAAGGACCTCAAAGTCATCTGTGCCACTTCACCGCCCAGTAGAATCTCAGTCAATATATGTTGGTTGAGCTTAACTAAGTTTGCAGTACCGTTGACTATCCAGGTGAGGCTATAGGCAATTGCCAAATGAAGGAGAAGAGAGAAGCTAAAGATGGGACCTTAGAAAGAGAGAGAAGAGGTAGTGAAAATCTTTTTTAAGATTAAAATTTGACATTTTCCTTCATGAAACTAAAAAAATGACTCTAAGCCACTAACCTGAAAAACTTAGATGAAATAGCATTGAATGTTCCCATCCAGTAGATGGACTCAAATTGAGAATCAACTACAAGTGTGATTCTTCTCTGGCCCTTTTCTCCAGGGAAGAGTGAACATGTACACCTGCAGGCTCAGGCACAGCAACCAGAGTAGTCACATCTACAGGGCTTGTTCCCTGAGTCTTCTGTTTCCCTCTTCTTCCGCATCCATGAGTCTGTCTCACTGTTGCAGGAAACAGGCCAGTCTGTGGGACCACAAAAACAGTCACCTTTAATCACAAAATAAAATAACGGAGGAATTTTATGAAAGTCATGAGCTTTTCTTAGTTTTCTTCTGTAGAGTTGCCTTTAAGAGAAAAATATCAGAACAGAGAACCTTCAGACTGTTGTGAGCTTTACGAAAATTTCTTTGGGTTCTTTGCGAATGGTGGCTTGTGACCCAAAAGGCCCGTTAAAACCATCATCAGAGATCATATGGGAATGACAGTAATTTATCTTTAGTGATCTAATCTCTGACCCGTGTGCATTTCAGACACACCTTGTATTTTGTTGGGTGTTAAATTTGTGAGAAAAAAAAAAAAGACATCAGTTCTCCAAATTAGTCCTGCCAGATGTTTCTGAAACATAGTTTCCATTTGACAGTGGCTCTTGTCAATATCCTGCTAAAGATGTGAAACGTTTCTTAAGAGTTTATGCAGCCCTGACTTTGTCTAGGGACGCCTCCTGTTTTCCTGTCTCCAGTGATAGCATTTTAAACATTTGCTTTTTCCAAATGGCGTATGTGTTCTATATAACTCTATTTGCGACGCTTTTTGGCATGTAACTGTGGAAATATTAAATCATTCCACATGTGTATGTGTTTGCCTCTCCAGGTATATTTTGGAATTTTCTTAAGTACTGTGATTGTGTCTCCTTGTCCTCCTCTCCTCTTTTTCACTTTCTTTTCCCTAGAAATACCTCCAAGGTGCTTGCTGAGCAAGTTCTCAATCATTCTTGGCCGACTGATATCCTAATTAAAAAATTAAAATTCCGAGGGTAGGGTATAGTTCAGTGGTAGAGCTCATGCTTAGCATGCGTGAGGTCCGAGGTTCAACCCCCAGTACCTCCATCAAATAAATAAATAGCTAATCACCTCTCCCCACCCCAAGAAAAAGGAAAAAAGAAATAAAAGATAAAAATTAAATTAAAAGATTGAAATAGAAGATTAAAGATTTATTGATTATTATGGGCCATGCGTGAGTGGCAGAGCTGAGAGTCAGACATGGGCTATCTGTCCCTAGAATCCATGACTACCTGGAATCACACTCATTTTCTGTCCTTTTCCCTCGCCACTTCTTGGGAGACATTGCCTTGCAAACTTAGAAAGAAAAGTGCACTAGTGAATCTGATATTTCTGATGAGAGACCCTGAGCAAGATGCTTCTTATAAAGTCGACTGAATCCCTTCTCTGGTCTTCATTTCTAGAGGGTCCCTGTTTCTGTCCCCGTTAGAACAGTGCATATCCGTCACTGTCGCACACTGGCTGGTCGGTCAGTGCAGCCGTTTGTTAACTAGTCCACCATCCTTTACCTATACTTGCATCTCAAAATGTGGTCCCTGGATCAGGAGAATGGGCATCATCTGAGATGTTAGAAATGCAGAATCACAGGTTCCCTGAGACTTGCTGAATCTGAATCTGCATTTAAACTGTATCCCCATGTGATTTGTGTGCACATCAAAGTTTGAGAAGCACCGCCCTTCTTGTCAGTTGTCACATATGCGGAACTTCTCTCTCCTGTGACTATTAGTAAAGAAGTCGAGATGGGTCAGAGTCGGATTCAGGTGCATCAGAGCCACATCACCATGTGCCCACCATCACCACCTCCAGTGTTACCATCCTCTGTCTCAACATCCCTCTTCCAAGTGAGTCAGAAATTCTCTAGATAGAGAGTCATGCATTAGGATTAAAATATAAAGCCTCGTCTAAGAATAGTTTGAAAATTCATTGTGCTTTCTAGAGCCTGTCCCTAACGCCCATCTCTATAATATCCAGAGTTCAGCCACTAAATTCGTGTGACATTTTAATCTAGCCTAATGTCAAAACAGAATAACTTTGTTAAAGAAGAGGTGAGTTTAGAATTACAGCCCCTTTCAAGATCTGCATTAAGACACGTTTATCCCAGCAGTCTCCAGCGTGTGCCAGATTGTGTTGTTGCTGTGGGCAGGAGAGGAGAATGGCCTCATTATTTCTCTCTCTAACCTGTTTAGAGCTATGCAGCCTAAACGCGCTTTGTACTTGCGCTGGTCTGAAGACAGTGTTACTCTGTAAAATAGGGCCAGTGATCATTCTTCAAGGACTCAACATGTTCTGTGTCACAATTTAGACTCTGCTTCTTTTCAAAGAATACATTTGAATTTATTGTATTTCTCCCTGCTTATATTCAAGTATTTATCAAGTGGTGTGAAAGGTACCAGACAAGTCAGACATGAATAATTGCTCTCAAGGAGATTATATTCTGGTTGGAGGGGCAAGATTGTACATAAGAAAAAAATAGGAAAGTATATATTAATTTGGGTTTTTGATTTTTTGTGGAGGGAGGTAATTAGTTTTATTTATTTATTTATTTGTTTATTTATTTATTTATTTATTCATTTATTTTCTTAATGGAGATACTGGGGATTGAACCCAGGACCTCGTGCAAGCTAAGCACACGCTCTGTCACTTGAGCTATACACTCCCCCCATTTATATTAATTGTACAGTTTATCCAAAAGGTAGTAGGTTCAGGGAGACAAGAGTATGGCCATGGTCTGGGAAGGTCTCATAGCCAAGCAGAAATTTGGAGACATGGTAGGCAAAGAGTGAAAAAGAGGTTGTTCCAGAAGGAAACTAATATGAGCCAAGGAGAAGGACTAATGAGCATGAAACCTTGCTCACTACATCCCCGCCAGAAGCGAACAAATACTGACTAATGCAGCCAGGGCTGCTGTGTGTTCCTTCTGCTAAAACACTAAATTAAAAGTTGCATTTAGGTAACACATTCTCTAGAGCTTTAAATATAGCTTATAATTATATAATTGTATATTAAGTAGTATACATTGTATTATACAATAGATTTATTGATATTATAATTCATTATTATTATTTATGCTACATAATATATTAGAAATATGTTTCATAATATTTATGATGTATTGGTTAATATTAATACATAACTACATCACATAATTATATGAGACACATAATATATATTATAAATCTCATATAATTGTATTCTCATACAATTCTCATGTAATTATGTGATATGTCTGTAATAATTTATAACTAGGGTTTTTTATGTCTTTCCATATGCCACATCTGAGGGCTACACATTTAATACCCACAGCAACTTTATGGGAGTATTTTTTTCTTATTGAGTTACAGTCAGTTTACAATGTTGTGTCAGTTTCCAGTGTAGATCACAATTTTTCAGTTACACATGAACATACATATATTCATTATCTCATACTTTTTCACCATGAGCTACCACAAGATCTTACATATATTTCCCTGTGCTATATAGTATAATCTTGTTTATCTATTCTATATATACCTGTCAGTATCTACAAATTTCGAACTCCCAATCTGTCCCTTCCCACCTGGCTCCTCCCTGGCAACCATAAGTTTATATTCTGTCTATGAGTCTGTTTCTGTTTTGTATTTATGTTCTTTTTTTTTTTTAAGATTCCATGTACACGATCTCATATGGTATTTTTCTTTCTCTTTCTGACTTACTTCAGTTAGAATGACATTCTCCAGGGGCATCCATGTTACTGCAAATGGTATTGTCATTTTTATGGCTGAGTAGTATTCTATTGTATAAATATACCACATCTTGTTTATCCAATCACCTATCGATGGACATTGGGAGTATTTTGGTCTCATTGTATTGATAGGGAAACTGACAATTTAGGAAATTGAGCAAAGTCACATAGTGAATAGCACTGAATGTACACAGACACAAAATTTGAAGGCAAAATCCACATTCTTAACACTACACTGTACTATCCAGATACTCTACATGCTATCGGACCTTGAATGTTGTAGACTCAGGCACAGTGTAACATTAGAACATCAGGACAGGAAAAACTAATCCTTCTAAGCAATTTCCGTTCTGTATGGGAGGAGAGGGGATGACAGATAGAGCTGAGACAATTGGAGCAAGAACGTATGGTGATAACCTCTTTCTCAAACCCTGAAAGTATATTAAAAAGGCTTGGAGGTGAGGTTATTTGGGGAGGACTTCTTAGAACTGATCATTTTGAGGGATCTCCTATTCTAGGCCAAAGGATTGTGCCCATTAGATTATTTATATGGCCATGTGGCTGTATAGTATCCAAACATCCCTTCCCAAAGTGGCCAAAAATGCAAGACCCCAATTGAGAAAGACTTGGGTCATTTAGGAAAGAGTATCCGTTGAACTTTTGAGAGGTTTTCTGGCTGTGTGTTGGAATATCTTTCACTCACTTCTTTTTGGAGCTCATGGGAGGTAGTTTATTAGTAATGACTAAAAGAATGGATGGAGAATCACACGCTCAGACCTGGGTTTGAGAACTGGCCCTGCCACAGTGGTGATGAGACTTGGTTGTTCCCTTCAACACTTGGTCAGTGTCATCACAGTGCGGCCCTGGCCAGTATCATCAGCACCACCTGGGGACTCGCTAGAAATGCAGACTCTCAGGCCCCGTCCCGGGCTGACTGAGTAGGAATCTCTAGGGATGGGGACCTGGAATCTGTGTTTTAACAACCTTTCCAGGTTTCAGAAACACCATGCTGGACCACACTTTCCACATCCATAAAAAGGAGATAACGAAGTAATCATACCCTTTTCACAGTATCCTTAGGAAGATGACATGAGATAAGATACATAAAGTGCTTAATACTGTGTCTAAAATGAGCACGCTTCCTAATTAATATCTTCCATGACTTCATTTTATTTCTTGATTTGGGGTTAAGAAAAGGTAAGAAACCAGAACCCTAAGGCGCTAACTCTGTCTGCCCTCAGTTACAGCAGAAATCAGTTCTTACAGTTAGTGATGAAGACTTGTCTGACGTCCGCCTTGTGTTACTAAGAAAACCGGAGCTGTATAAACAGGTTTCTGCTGTGGTCTTTCTTGGGCTCCTGTTTGAAAACCAAGGAGGTCTGTGGCTGAGTGTTTTACAGCCTGTCCAGAGGCTCCAGAGCAACTTCTCTGATGGATGTGTGTGTCAGATTGCAGAACACCCCTGCCTGCAGCAGTTACTCTGGACGGTTTAGAAAACCACCTCCAGGTTTCACATTCGGGAACACAAACACTTATGAAGTGAAACGCTTCTTCCCAGGGAGACATGGCACCATGTCCGCTCCCTGTGAAGTGTGCACATATATCAGGGGCTGGACAGAGCCCCAGGAAGGCCTGGCTTGACCCACTGTGGCTGGTTCCAAACCGTCTGAATCTATGTTAACTTCTCTGCAGCTTTTGTTCACTATTTATTTATCTGAGTTTGGGCATCTGCCTTGCTAATAGAATTCCTACTTGCTCTTTTCCTCTCAAAGGGCAGCAAACTTTTCAGTAAAGGGCCTGAGAGTAAATATTTCAAGCTTGGGGGCCACAGGGTCTCCATTGTAAGCAGTTACTCAGTTCTGCCCTTGTAACTCAAAAGCAGTCGTAGTGCATGACTGAATGAGTGTGGCTGTGTCCCAACAAAACTTTATTTATAAAAAAACAAGTGGTGGGCCAGATTTGGCCCATAAGATGTGATTTACTAACTTCTAACTTATAATCTCAAAACATCTAATGAAAAGGACCCAGATGAGCAGGGAGAAGAATTCAGTGTTCATCCACAGGTTAGGTTCTGGCTTAGAAGTAGCTCCTGGCCTGAGGTGGGCCGTTCCTTGGTGATGGAAAGATAAACAACACTAATTGTCCCTCCAGACCAGCTGCACCAAGACCCATTCTGAAACTGTTTTACTTCCAGCTGTTAGGAAAACACCCTTATGGTTCAGAAAGTTTTAATGAAGGTGTTGCCTCACAGTTTGGGTCCAAGCAAAGCAAGGCCCAGATCTGGAACTAGGAACTCTTTCTCTAAGCGATGAGATGGAAATGGAGATGCTGTTCAGATACTCATGAAGCAGGAGGCCAAGCCCCAGACTAAAACCGTGAGAGTAAAGAGTGCATATCAGGGCCTTACTTTTCTGAAATAGTTGACGGCTCATAACTGCTGGTGTTTAGCAGAACCGCTGTCCCCTCTGCAAAGAAGTAACACAGAGGTTATGAACGTAACCAATTGTTCTGTGTCCATGGCCTAGGAATTCTAAAGCAATGCTGTGAATCTCTGCATGAGACTGCAAAGGAAGAAACCAGCTGTCCTTTTCTTTTGAAGGGTTTTATGGTACCAGGTGTGATTTGAGACTCAGCCTCGTGAAACTTACTGATTCCAAAGTTGGAGTTTGCAAGGTTGCCATTTGTAACAGATGTCATTGGTTGCATGTCCAATAGTTGTTCCCAGTTCTTCCTCTTTTTTTTTCACTTGAAGAAGAGCCCCTAATTATGCTGGGGTGTCTACATGTAGCAGAGATAAATCTTACTTGGTTTAATTCAATCACCATCATCTCATCGTCCATACCAGTGACTGGTTTATGGATGAGCATGTAACTCCGTTCTGCCTAATGAAAAATAAAGAAAAGTCTGCTGGGAAGCTTCTGGAAATGGTATATTTTCCCTGAAAAAGAGGCACAGGGGAAAATATGTCCTTCTGTGGGCACTGAGATATAGAGCTTGGAACTGTGGTAGCCATCTTGCAACCCTAGGGGAAGCCAAGTGATGGATAAAGAAGCAGAATTAACCCTGGACCTCCCTTGCCTTGAGACTTCTTGTTATTGAGGAAATAAGTATTCTTTATCGTATAAACTAACCCGGGTTTTTGGTTTCTTACGGTCAGTAGAATCCCAAATGATATACGCTCTGGTTTAGTCTCCACGAGGGCCGGTTCAGGTCTTTCTACTCCTACCAGCTGTCAAGGTCTCTGCCTTCTCTGTCCCCACCTCAAGTTCCCACCTGGTAGAGACTTGGGAATTGTACTTTGTTTTGTTTTTTTCATAAGTGGGAGGTCTGTTAGGATTTCACCAGGGAGCCACTGGTCAGTACAGAGTTGTAAAAGAAAAATAGCTCCTCACAGACAAGTAATTTCAGTTTGTTGTGTTATTAGAAGTATTGGTAATAATAATGCTGTGTTTCTTTTTCATTCTTTCAATTAAATTGTCCTTCCCTAACAAAGATTGTGGGCTAGTGGATACAGCCAAGTAGGCAATTATATACAGTATAATGATGGGCCATAGGGGAGCTGAGGGCTGTGGAAGTCCAGAGGGAGGCGCTGTTTTGGCTGACTCAGTAGTCAACCCTAAACAGTGCTTCCACAGTTACAGAGACTCATTCTCTGAAGATGCCATCCTCTCACTTTCTAGCCCCCTTTACAGCCAGGGCATATACATACGGGCCCTTCTGACCAGGGAGATGGAAGGGGAGCTCTTCAGAGGAATTATAGGAAGGATCTTCCTTGAAGAGTAAGATCATCACAGAGAGGTGTCTTCTTCCCTTCCTGCTCTTGGCTATTCTGTGACAGGACATGATTTGAGACTACAGCAGCCATCTGATAACCATGAGGCAAAAGCTAAGAGAATTGAAGAAAAGTTGAATCCAATGCTCGACATTGTCATCACACAGAACTAACCTTAGATCTGTATCTCTCCAGATACGTGAGAGCCAGTTAGGTGATAATACCATTGTATTTCATTACCTACTACTTTTAGCCAGCAGCATGCTAAATGGTACAGTGAGTGTCTAACCTAGGGTGAGGCAATCAAGGAAAGCTCCCTGGAGGAGGGGACTCATGAGCAAAAGTATGAAAGATATGTACACATTTTGTAACTGAAGGAGTGGTGGTAAAGGAGGGTGATAAAGACTTGGAGGAGAGAATATGGCAAGTTTAAGAATTCAAAATAAGTGGCCGTGGCTGGAGCAGGAATATTGCTTAAAGAGTGGCAAGAGATGAAGCCAAAGAAGTATGTGTGGTGGTGAGGGGGGGCGTGTACAAGTCTTACATGACTTTGAAGTCATGTTAAGAAATCTTGTCCTTTTTCTTAGGAACACTATTGGAGCTGTTCTCATTCTCAAGGTCAAAGTTAATCATTTTTCACACACCCAGATTATATCACTGATAGTCTGCTGTTATTTGGTCCCATTAGGGTTTAAGTTGGTTATTCAGTTACCTGTTTCCTCCAGTAGACTGAAGGACACTCTAGGGCAGAGGGTATGTTTTATCTCATTTATCCAACCCCCTCCAACAGATCATAATAAAGGATTTGCTAAATCAAATTACCTATCCCATCACAGTTTAGAGAACAAGAACCTATTTTAAAGTCCTCTGTCTTGCTTGATCCGTCCAGTACCCGCAGGAAACCTAGAGAGAGTGAAAGAGGTTGGCTACAGCAGACCCATAAGTGCCGGAACCAGGTAGTTTCGCTCTCGGTCCAAAAATGCTTTTCACTCTATCATATAGTTTTCCCCACAGCAAGTGTTTCCATCGCTAAAGGTTTGTGCATTGATTCATTTGCCGTGAGGTCTCAGTTTGATGAAACTTTAAAAAAAAAAGTTTTCCACATAGTCTTTGCCAGAAGCTTTGTAGTAGTGGAAACATCCAGTCACACTTTCTTTTCTAGGGGAGAACTCAGGGTGGCCTTCTGGAATTAGCAGATGTAAGGCGAGTGAGGCCTCTTTGTTGTGATTCGGGAAAAGCTAGAGCTCCCCCCCCCCCCCCGTCTCTTGGTCTGCAAAGCTCATAGATTACTCAGGGCTGGAGGACAAATGTGTGCAGGAAGTGTATAGTTAGGGTAGCTAACTGCCTGCCCCAGCAGATAAACCTGAACATCTCAGTAGGCCAACTCAGTAATTGTATGTCTCACTTCTATAAAAACTGGTTTTCAGGAGGACAGCCTCAGAGACCCAGACTCTCTCTCTGTGGGTCCACCTTCCCCTGTAACTGCCAGGTGGTCTGAGTCTAGCAGACAGACAGAGGAGAAGAGAGGGGAGCTTTCACAGACTTCGCTTCTGCCCACATTACACTGGCAGGCCTCAGCCATGTGACCACACTGACCTGCATGTGAGGATGGGAAATGCTGCGCCTGTACTGCCTAGAGGGATCGCTTAATGAGCTCGGTAGACAAGCAGTCATTTCTGACATAGGGACCAAGGTGAATTTTAAGAAAAAAGTGGTGATACCCCTTTCCTTCTGAAGTTCTATGTGATACAGTATTTCTGAAGAACTAGGGTAGATCAGAGGAGGCTGGAAAGCCCAGAGGAGAACTCACCGTAAAGGATGAGATGGACTTGCCTGCTGATTGACCTCAAAGCCCCGATCGTGTTTTTCACGGGAGAAGATTAGTTCCAAACATGGATCAAACACATGGCTAAAGTGAGAGATCCCTCCTTAACCAAATGAGTGAATGCCCATATATTAAAAGAGCTCTGTAGTAAAGAATTGTATATATTACTGGGAACCCATATGCCAAAATAATACCAGAACACCATAAAGTGACCCACTCATTTATTCATTCATTCCACAAAGTTTACTGAGTACTGACCATGTACCAAACACATTCTAGGTGCTGGGGATACAGCTGTCCCTGCCATGAAGCTTAGATTCCAGAGAAAGAGAAGATAATAAATAAATGAGTTTGAGTTGTCTTAAGTGCTGTGAAGAAAACAGTATTTGGTTGCAAGGTTAGGGGATGGGAAGTGACTACAAGAGGAGGGGCTGGCGCTCTTCTATGTTGGACAGAACAGGATGCAATGAACTTCAGTCGGGGAGAGAAAGGCTTTATTTCTCCAGTTCTAAGACCCAGTGAGACTGCTCCTGGGCTAACCATGACGTGTTTCCTGGTAACCAAAATATTTTCTTCAGTGGTTCAAGTCTGCTCCACATTTCTGGACCTCTTGCTTTCAAGAGCCATACTCCATGGCAATGGTGACAAAAACAGTAGCACGGTATGAGCTCCGTGAACAGACTGATGATATGTTCCAGGGTTTTCTCTGTAGGGGGCAGCAACCAAAAATGTCCCCTCTTGCTAATGAACACCCTTAGGATTCTCAGACTCACCCCAGGAGGTAGAACTCCGTAAAATACTTGGATGAGGAAAGGGGTGTCAGAATTGTGCAATTTTTAATTTTTTAAAATTGAAGTATGATTGATTTACAATATTATGTTAGTTTCTGGTGTACAGCACAGTGATTCAGTTGTACATATACACACATATTCTTTTTCTTACTCTTTTCCATTATGATTTATTAGAGGGTATTGAATATAATTCCCCATGCTATACAGTAAGACCTTGTTGCTTATCTGTTTTATATATAGTAGTTTGTATCTGCTAATCCCAAACTCCTAATTTATCCCTCCCCTACCCCCTTTCTTCTTTGGTAACCATAAGTTTGTTTTCTATGTGTGTGAGTCCGTTTCTGTTTCGTAAATAAGTTCATTTGTGTGATATTCTAGATTCTACATAGAAGTGATATCATGTGGTATTTGTCTTTTTCTTTATGACTTCACTTAGTATGATAATCTCGAAGTCCATGCGTGTAGCTATAAGTGGCATTATTTCATTCTTGAATTGTGCAATTTGACTCATAAGGGGGTTGTGACCTCACAAGGAAGGTGTATCTTCACGCCATAATTATTTATTAAACACCTTCTTTGTATCGGAAACTGTAAAGGTCTGGAGTTTAAAAAAAAAGTGAGCACATGTGACACAATCCATGACTTGATACAGATTTCAGTCTAGAGGAAGAGCGAAAGAGCTTAGCAGGAAAATCAAAGCTGCCCACGTGCAAGTCTTTGCACTCGGACTACAGGCAAAGCACTTTGCCCGATTCCGTGAAGTGGGGTGTTGGTGGGAAACCTCTTGTGCTGCATCATGTGTCTCCTTCTGAACAGGAGTCCACTTTTCTTCCCCTCTGCACTCCTCCCAGAAGGAGCCCTGACTTTCTGTTCGTATTAACAACCCTGCAGGTGCTTCCCTCCTGAGGGAATTCAGCCTCGTTCCGCTTCGTGATCAGGCAGCTGTGGGGGTCCCACAGGTCGGGAGCCTCACCTTATCCTGGGATCCAGCCCCAACACGTGCGTTCTGATCCCCACCCTCCCAGGTCACCCGGCAGCTGCCAGAAACCACTAGTCCCCAGTGTGTGTCATTCCTCCAGAGTTAACCCTGTCATTACACAGATGCTGTCAGAGGCCATGTCTGAACACCATGCCAAAACAACTAGTCCAGAAGGAACATTTGGTCAGTCTGGTTTGTCAGAAAGCCAGAAATGGAAACATTTGTTTGAATTTGTGGAATACTTGGTTGGTCTTACTGTGAGCAGGATGTGGTCTTGTTAGTTCACGGATCTCAGCATAGTTCTCATCTCCTTGGGTTACAAGACCTCACTTAGCAACAGCCACCACCATAGTCAAAATGGGTCTTTTTCCCCCAAGATCTTCATGTGATCTCCATAACGACCCCGGGAAGCACTTGAGGGCAAGACTGTGTCATCTTCTCCACTGCATAGAGTAGGTGTTTAATGTTTGTGTCGTTCAGGGTCTTGCCAGGAGAGAGGTGGCCACCTCAAATCCCTGGAGGAGCGTCTAGCAGAGGGACAGTTTGCAAAGGGGGGGATATGAGTAGAGAAACTGTAGAGGGCAGGCCAGTACCTCAGGGTAGAGACAGGAGAACTCTTTATTAAGCCTGAAAGACATGAGGACAAAGTAGAGTGGACTGGGACAAAGGGAGAGAGAGAAGAGCTACCTTTGTCCAGGGAATACATCCATTGTGTGTCAAATCCATAGCGAAACCCCAGCCTCACTCTCCTTCCTCCTCTAATCCCCTTCCGGGGTTCCCTAGTTGCTCGACTTACCTGGAAACCAGAGAGCACAGACACCTGTGGATGTAACTGATATTTTCAGCCTCCTGGAACACAGAAGAATCTAGAAGGGTGGAAAGTAGAGCTGGAGGGATAGACAGAAGTTATTCAGCACAGTACAGTGTTAACTAATTTCCAGGAAGGGTTGATTCCACACCCACCATGAACCAGCCTCTTACTTTTCAAGTGAAGCAGTCATGTGGACTCACAGACTCCTGGGCTTGGGGGAACTTTGAAAACAACAACCTCTTGAGGATGCATGAAACGTCTCTCAAGGATCCTCAGCCAATGGCCAGCCAGCCTCCTCTTGAATGCCTCTTGTGACGGGGAGATCACTACATGTTCCAGCCTTTGAGGTCACTTCCCAATTAGAAGCCTCCACAGCCCAACTCCCTTAAGTTCCTAGTTTTGTCCCCTACCATCACCAGAACAAGTTTAAATCCCCAACTCCCATTCACAAAGGGGGATACGTGAACCTTAAAACTCTACATTTTGTGCATGGATAATCACACCCTTAAAATGAAGTAGGGTAGATAGGAAGAAGCTACAAAGCTTGAGCCAATCTCCCAGGCAAAGGCAGAAGAGAACTCAAGCTATGGGGAAGAAAGGGAAACCATTCTCTCTCTGTATCCCACCACAAACATGTCTAAAATTCAGAGCATCCTAAAAACAAAGACGTGACGATGAAATCCCTGAGCACTGGCGCTGGGACCCTTCAGACAGATTTAATGATATTCAAAACCACACGCTCTCGGTCTCAGCAAGACAGAAAAAACCAAGAGCCATAGCCCACAGTGTCCAGTGTAATTAATGAAAACCTAGCAACTAAAAATACCCTTTGCCAGTTCAGAGGACCCCACTGCTGCCTGGCAGTTATATTTCATCTTTTTAAAAATCCCAGCCTGCAGAAAGCATTCCGCGTGGAAAGGGCCGGGTCGTTTGCAGGAATCAGTGTAAAATTTAGACAGTAGTTTATTTGTTAGGCTGGTAACACATGAGAAATGGAGGAGAGGTTTGTTTTCTGTAGCAGTCAGTAGATCAAGCCAGCTGGCAACGTGCCTGAAACAAATAACCAAGAAACAACTAGATCTGTGTGAAACTTGGTGAGAAAGTTTAGAGTTGGTGGCGCAGGGAAGGGGGGCACCAGTGGAAGATGAAATGGGCCAGCAGGGAGGACAAAGAGGTTCTCGAGTTCTCTTACTGGTAAAGTCGCTGTGTGGAAGTCCATATGGATTCATTCCCCATTTCCCATCTCCTGCCTATTTTCAACTGTCACCGCACCAGCATTCCATTTAGAGCCCAGGGTTTTGTCCGACTTCCATTTCACCATTTTTGAGAGTTGAAATTAAATTCGGTTCATTTCTCCAACTTCTACTTGGCAGTTGCAAACCTAGAATTATTGAGTTAGGGATATCAGGAAGTAGTTCCGGTTGTGACTGCTGTTGACTCTGCACACACAGACACCGGAGCAGCCCCGTGGGAGAAGCACCTTTACTAGCCTGGTGATCTGTTTATCGCCTAAATCTTTTCAAATTTCCATTTGGTAAACTTCACTTTTTTTCTGTACAGTTAGGTCTAGGGGTTTTCATAAACGCACCAAGCTGTGTAACCACCACAACGAAGACTTCTGTCACCTCAAACTTTCCCTTGGGCAAAAACTTGGTAGTCAACTCTCCCCCCCAACCCAGCCCTATCCTCTGGAAGCCACTGTTCCTCTGTCCCTGCAGTTTTGTCTCTCCTAAAATGTCATATAAATGAACTCATACGGCATCTAGCCTTTTGAGTCTTACATTAGCCAGATTTTATGAATAAGTCAGGACAAGCTCAGAGAACTATAGTAACTTGCCCGGGTCACACAGCTAGAAAAGCACAGCAAAAATTAAAGTGCAAGTCCCCCGATTCCAAATCTGATCTTTCTCCCTGTTACTGAGTTAGAACACTGCCGGGCCTCAGTTTCTTGATCTCCCTCACTGAGTTGGGGTGGCAGCGGGAGGGAGGTGGCAGTGAAACTTGGATGCAGAAGGACTTCGGGAAGTGTGAAGCCCTTTGTGAAAGTACACGTTGCTTAATGTTTCTACCCATCTTTGTCCCTTGCCAAATGTGTTGCAGGAGGGCTTTGGGCCCTCCAAATCATCCTACTGAGCTTGGTGGCCCACCTTTGAACCTGGCCATAATCAATCTGTTTAAACACACGCACGCACACACGCTCCTGCTAATGCAGAAGCATCTCAGGAGGTTAAAGGACTTGTCTTGAGAAAAAAACGAAAAAAAAAAAAAAAAAGAATCACTTTCTCCACAAAAGAGACAAAGCCAGAGATTTATTTAATGGGATTTGGGTTGTACAGGGGTGTTTTGGTCCTCTGAAGGGATTTTTCTGTTCTCAGGACATGAAAGTAAGTGCTATGAAATGAAATCTGACTTGACTATTATGTCACAAGAAGTAAACATCATCTGCTGGCCTGATGGCTTGGAAGCCTGTCTCCAAACTACTTCTGCCAAAGGCTTTGAAATGTTTGCTTTCAGGCTGGAATCAACCATCAGAACATTTAGCGAAGCACATGCCGTAGCCCCACAAAACAGATCTCTCTCTTGGTGGAGATAAACCTGCAAAGCTGTAGCTTTCTTGAAGCCACACAAATATGAGTGTGGTTCCTTCCTCTACTGCTGCTCCCCGTAAATGTTACTGAAAGCCAAAGTCTCCTCTCCTTGGTTACTGCTCTCGGGGTTGCAGTGACAGGGAAAGTCCCACAGAGACTCGTGACCTACCTTGGACCTGCTCTACTCCAGTGCTGTCCAGTAGATGGATAATGCAAACCATATATGCTATTTAAAATTTTTTTAGTAGACGTATTTTAAACAGTAGAAAGAGTTGAAATTCATTTTATAAGTGAAGTAAGTTAGGCAGAGAAAAAAATATTATATGACATCACTTGTATGTGGAATCTAAAAAAAGATCCAAGTTTTATTTACAAACCAGAAATAGACTCACAGACATAGAAAAAGCAAAGTATGGTTACCAAAGGAGAAAGGGGTGAGGGGAGGGGTAAATTAGGAGTCTAGGATTAACACTAGTATATACAAAACAGATAAACAACAAGGACCCACTGTATAGCACTTGGAATTGTATTCAATTTCTTGTAACAAAGTACTGACTATTAACTATAAACTAACTATTCTTGGAAAAGAATCTGAAAATATGTGTTGTATATGTATGTATATGTATAACTGAATCACTTTGCTGTACACCTGAAACTAACATTGTAAATTAACTACACTTCAATTAACAAGTAAAAAACAGTAATAATAATAATTTTTTGGCATCCTTTTTTTTATTGATGTATAGTCAGTTTACAATGTTGTGTCACTTTCTGGTGTACGGCATAGTGTTTCAGTCATACATATATATATATGTGTATTCCTTTTCATGTTCTTTTTCATTATAGATTACTACAAGATGTTGAACAGTTCTCCTTGCTGTACAGTATAAACTTGTTGTTTATATATTTTATCTATAGTAATCAGTATCTGCAAATTTTTAGAACTCCCAATTCATCCCTTCTCAACCTCTTTATTTTTAAGCCAGCATATCCAAAACATGTAATCTATATACAATTAGTAATGAGATATTTTCCTTTTCTTTTTCATATCAAGTCTTCAAAATCCAGGGTGTATTTCACAGTCAACACATCTCATCTGAGACGACCTGAGTGCTCTGTGACATGTAATTAGTGATTACTGTTAGTGAATGTTGTTCTATCACTGCTCGGCCTTTTGGCTAAGATCAAGTATAGCTTTCCAGGAAGAGGTAAATTCAAATCCTGACCAGGCGTCTTCACAGCAGTGTGACTGTGAGCAAGTTATCTAAACTCTCTGCATCTTGGTTTTCTCATTCAAGAAAAAGACAGTGGGTTTGAGGATTAAATGAGATAATCCAAGTGAACTGCCTGGCCTGTAGTAAGTGGTCAATGAATGTGAGTTGTTATTGGAAGCATAATTTTTATTGTTTTTACTGATACCGTGATTACTGTGATCATTTCTGTTGAGAAAGTCAAACCTCACTTGTCGATCTTTGGATTTCTCATGGAAATGGAGGCTGGAATCAGATTTGTTACCTTCAAGGTGGAGGAGAATTAGGAAGAAGGCAACCACAGGAATAAATCATATTTTTATAGCTTATGAGAGTGTAAAGAATTCTTTCCTCCATGTTACTTTGTTATAATAGTCACAATCAACCTGAAATGTAGAAAATGTTTTATCTTCTTTGTGGATGAGGAAAGTTAGGCTCGGGAAAGTTGGGTTAAGGTCACTCAGTTGGAACAGGAGAGCCAGAACTTAACTATAAGGTTTTCATCTCCAAAGCCAGATCTCTGATAACAGTCTCTAAATCTTCAGAGCCTCAGTCCTGCATGTGAATATGCTGGTTCTGGTGGTCATTCTAGGCAGAGTCTCTGATTTTGCTTTCTTCATCTGTAAAGTGGTAATACTATAGGCCCTATAGGGAGTTGGGGAGATTAAATGTGGTGGGTTTGTAGACTTGAGTAACAGATTGTTCAACAAACAGTCAACACGCACTCTTGTGTTGGTTGCCTAAGCCAAAACTCCAAACCATATTCTCAAGGTGGATGTTGTGTTGATTTGATGTTGGTATGAGCTTTGGATGGAAACTCTCAGGAGTGAGTAGTTTTCAAGCTATGCCTACTTAGATCTGAAGAATCATGGAGGGGTGGGGGTGAATGAACCCTGGCATCATGCCCTTTGTGCATGTTGACTGACTTCAATATGCCCATCTGGCTTCCCGTGGTTTTTGTTTGCTGTGAAGCATTCCTCATCCCACAGGATCCTGGAGCAAGGCCTCATCTTGCAGCCATCACTGCCAGTCGGTGGGCTGATGGCATGCTTCACTCCTCAGTCAAGGCTTAATGGGAAAAAGATTGCTTCACTTCAAGAGGAGTGTGGCTCAGAGTCTTGGCAGGACACACATGGCTCCCTCCCATGGGACAGTGGAGGAACATTTAATAAAAATGCAGAGTTGTTTATAAAACTGTGGGTAGGGTTAAGGGAATCCAGTAAGGGGTGTTGTAGAACCTGTGCTTAGCTACACAGGGGCTGTATCAGGCCAAACTTGAAGGAGCCAGGAGGCAGAACCTGAGAATCACTGGACCTGGAGAGGAGTGTGCAAGCTGCACTTCAGGGCTTCCTGATGGGAGACAGGGCCTTCAGTGGAAACCCACTGAAGAAGAAGAAGGAACAAGGAAGGGACAAGGATAGAAGAAGGAAAATAAGCATTATGACTTCACTCTCAGATCTCTTGATGACATCCGTGATTGGCTTCATTCAATAGAAAGTCAGAGAGCAAGGGAGCCTCTGGGTAGAGGCCATGAGGGTCAGCCTCCTGGGACCACAGAGGTTGGTAAAGAAGTAGACAGAGTCGATCTGGAGAGCAAATGGAAAATATGCAGCACGAAAATATCATTTGGTTTGGATCTCGAAACCTTTCCTAAATGACTGCCTCTCCGGCTCCTAAATTTGGAAGGTATTTTGGAAGAGACATGACCAACCTGTCGCCCTTCAAGTTCTACACTCATAAACTCGAATATTACAAAGTCCTCCTCCTTCCTAAATGCCTTTCTTTCTCTGTGACATTTCTCCAGCCCTCATCTTATAACAGCTCTATAAAAATGTGTGGGAGTTAAGAAACCCATACAAGAACACTAACCAACACCTTGCAATAAGCAAGCCATGCTGCTAGGCAGTGAACACAGGTTAACCCTCAGATTGTGCCCCCGAGGCTGTCCTCTAATAGGAAAGGAGAAAACTAAACTTGAAGTTCATCATTTTCAATGTAACCATAAATGTTACACTGATACATTATCATGGAAAACCAGGTTAGGCTTTGCATTATTAAAGTTGGGAAATGGTTAACCCTCATCTGAAAAAAGTCATTTACACCAAGAAAAAGGATGTGGTATAATGACAATCAGAGGGAGGTGGGCATGGTCTTTTACAGTGAACGAGAGGAAAGAACGTATTTTACACAAACCAAAGTGTTGGCCAGATGTCTGAGTCTCTGGATTTGGTTGTTTTGAGGCTCTGCCTGACTAATTTTAAGCCCTTAAGGTAAGGAAGAGGTGAAATCAAAAGAAGCCACCCCCACAGAAGCAGCCCCAAGGACCTATGTAGGTGTACCCCTGAATCTAAATAGAAGACTGACACCAAAATAGCCTGCAGATTCAGTGGTTGTAGTGGGCAAGGCAGAGAAGGAAAGGGACAAGGCAGGGGGTGGCAGTTGGTCACTTGTCATCTTATAACCCCAACAGAGATAATGTTTTTCACTTTTTAGCTGACTGGTCACAGACAGAACACATTTGACTGCAGAGACAAGAACACTCAGTGTAGTAGAAGTTGGGATTTAGGGAACTCTCCTGGTTTTAAAATGGGAAACCTCTCTTCTTCAAAAGGAATTCATTGACTGATTTACCTACTGTAAATTTTTTGCCGTTTATATATCTAATACTTCTGTAGGAAACCTGAAGAAACACACACACACAAAATAGATAACTAGTGAAATGTGAGACATCTTTTACCCAATCTCACAAGCATTTCTGCAGATGACTTTTCGGTAAATCTGTATATATATTTGATTTGTGTGCCTTTTTTCCCCCTTGGATATATTTATAATTATACTATAATTATCATTTCCTCTCAATCCCTATCTTAAAAACCTATAATCTAAAAGAATCGTTCGTTCATACAATATAGTGTGTATGTGCAGTCAAACTGTAATAATTCTACCTTGTGAAACTGAAAAAGGAAAGAATAAAAGAATAGTTCATACTCAGGGACATACATTAAAGTCAATTGTAGATTTTATTTTTTTAACATAATTTTAAAATAAAGTAAAAACAAGCTTTTCCTCGGAAATGATTTAGTATATATGAAGTGAATGGACCCTGGGCATCTGTAGATTTTTTTAACCACCTGAGATGATTTGGATCTATATCACTGATTGTGAATCAGTACATTTTAATGGAAAGAAAAAATAGCAATGGATTCCCTAAAATATGAATACAAACATCTTCATTTTTAAAACAGCATCTGGATTTTTTTATTGTGAATATTTTCCTTTATCACCAAACAATTCCTTTTTATCATCGTGAAATACATATAAAATATATCATTTTAACCATTTTTAAGTGTACAATTTAGTGACATTAAGTACATTCACAGTGTTGTGTAACCATTACCACTATCTATTTCCAGAACTTTTTTCACTGCTCCAAAAAGAAACTTAATAACCGTGCCTTGCATATTCCAAACCCCTGGAGAAAAATAATGCTTTGAAACATTATTTCATGTTAACTACAAAATAGATTTATATGGATATGCTATTATTTACTGATCCATTATTATAGCTTTGGACAGTTATGTTGTTTACAGATTTTTCTAAGACTTCAGTAAATGTTGGTGTATGTGTTGTGTGTGTGTTTCTGTTTGGTTCTTTATATTTTCTATTTCTATGCTGAAATGTTCTATTTTTTGTTTGTTTCAAGTGTGCGCAATTGCTTGTTGGATCTTGTGTGTAATAGCTGCTCTAAAGTCTTTATCATGTAATTCCATACTTATATTCATATACCTATAATTCATATATATTATATATCATAATATATATATGATATATAGTTATATACAATATATAAATACATGTTTTATATGTAATTGTGTGTATAGTATGTATACATAGTATGTATACTACATATACAATATGTAGTAAACTATATATAATTGTACAGTATATAATTCACCTCTATATTATTATATCCTTGAAATAAACTCATAGAAGTGAATTTACTGGCTCATACGTGCAGTATTTTAAAGCTTAACACTCTTAACAAAATAACTTGGTTAAATTTCTATCCTTGGATAGATAATTATATCTAGTAGTTCTGATTTCTCTTAAGTAGCTTATTAATAAAGAATATGTTTCTTTTACATGTTTGTTAGCCATTTTATTTTATAAATTGTCAAGATACTTGTTTATCTACCTGAGTCTTATTATTCACTTTATTCATTTTTTAACAGTAATATAGAATACTTACCTTTTGCCAGTGATATTTGCTACAAATACTATTCCTAGTTTCTTGTGAGAGTATTAATTGTATTTTTTATTTTCAAAATAGAAAATGTGACACGTTTAAGTGATAAAATCTTTAACGTTCGGGATTGTTGACTAGTTCTTAAAAAGTTTTCCAAATAGTCAATAATCACTTCCTTTTTTGTATATTTATGATTTAACTTTTTTCCATTTAACTCTTAGAGGTATCTAGAATTGATTTCGAGGTTTTATATTTAGTGAAAAGTAAACTTTTTACCCTCAAATAACTAACCCATTGCCAGATATCTGTTTGTTAAAAATATTTCCCACTGATGTATGATTGCATCTTCAACATGTGTGTCAGAGTGCAGTGTGCTAGCTAGGTCTGTTGCAAGACTACCTGTTGTGTTTCAGTAATTATCTTTTTATTCTTGTACCAGTGCCACACTGTTATCATTTCATTGATTTTTAACTTTTCTTTTTTATTATGGAGAATTTCAAAAATACACAAAATAGATATGATTATATCGTAAAATCCTATGTGTTCATCACCTAGAGTCAACACCACGTGTTTTTCAAGAACATAATAAAAAAGCACAGAAGAAATGGCAAAGAAAACGGAGAGAGGAGGCTAACAATCCTATCATTGCCTCTTAGTCATTTATGACTTAGTCTCTCTCAATAAAATAAGTATAAAATAATAAGACCCATGTAACATAATAGAGGAAAGACAGTTGTTTCAGGAATACTAGCTAAGGAGAGCCAGAACAAAGAGTACATGAGGTTCTGCTATTCCTGAAAGGCAGGACACAAAGAAAGCCTAAGTCATATAAGAAGCATGTGAGTTCATAAGATGTGATGAACCTTTTCTTTACATGAAATTCAAAGAGGAATGTTTTATTTAAACAACATGGAACAAAATGAGCAACGTCCTCCAAAGCAGAGTTGCAAAAGATAACAAAGCAAACTTTAGATTACTTTTTCTCTTCTCAACTTTGGATAAAAACCAAAGTCTGTTTTTAATCACTGTCTTGAGTACATTTCAACTAAGAGCTAAAGTAATATCATCCAGGTATGTAGTTGTTTTTTTTTTTTTTAAGATGCTTACTGAATCTAAGATCTTAAGCCAGAAGTTTTTAATTAATGGTACCTGTGTCATGGCAAAAAGACTGATAAACATATCATTGTCCTTTTCTTCGGAAAAAATGGGAGATTGAGCCACCTTGCTTTTGACCAGTGATACTCAAATATGGTGTTGGGCTTTTTATGTAGCTGTTCAATGAATCAAAAAATGCATATATTAACGTTCTTGCTCCAGGTAAGATGGAATAAGCACACCCTACCCTGTATCTTCTATTTAACACAGCTGTAGAATCTGGACAGAATGCATAGAGCAGCTATTTGAGGACTCTGAAAACTGATTAGTAGTAGGTGGACTAGGAAAGAAGACTAGAATTTGAAGTGCCACCAAAATGGCTGTGGCTTTATTAATTTTTCCCTTTCAGCATCCCCTGGCCTGAACACAATGCAGCCTAAAACCCCAAAGAGAGCACTAAGGTGCAGACAGTGCTCCAGGAGCAGCCTTCTAGTCCCGGCTTGAGAAGGAAAAGGGGCCTCCTAATGCTTGGACACAGTGTGGAAATCTTGTTTTGCCTTCTTTTCTTTCTTCCCTTGGTTCTCTCCCACCGTGTCCCCTAGGCAACCCCCTATGGCAATGATAGAAACTGGAGCTGGAGCTAGCAGAAGCCAAAACTCTGAGGAAGGGCACCTTTCTCTTCAACAGTTGGAGATGTGATCCTAAGACAGTGAAGTGCCCTCTCCATTGCTTTTGATTATTTTGTGTGTGTGTGTGTGTGTGTGTGTGTGTGAGTGTGTGTGTATTCTTACTGAAGTATAGTTGGTTTACAATGTCATGTCAAAATGTACAGCATAATGCTTCAGTCATACATCAACATACATATATTCATTTTCATATTCTTTTTCATTATAGGTTACTACAAGACACTGAATATAGTTCCCTGTGCTATACAATATGAACTTGTTGTTTATCTATTTATATGTATTAGTTAGTATCTGCAAATTTCAAACTCCTAATTTTTCCTTCCATTCCCCTTCCCGCCCTGGTGAACATAAGTTTGTTCTATATATCTGTTGGTCTTCTTCTGTTTTGTAAATAAGTTCTTTCTCTTTTTCTTTAGATTCCACATGTAAGTGATATCATATGGTATTTTTCCTCTTTCTGGCTTACTTCACTTAGAATGACAAACTCCAGGTCCATCCGTGTTGCTGCAAATGGCATTAATTTATTATTTTTATGGCCAAGTAGTATTCCATTGTATAAATATATCACAACTTCTTTATCCAGTCATCTGTCAGTGGATATGTTGGTTGTTTCCATGTTTCGACTATTGTAAATAGTGCTGCTATGAACATTGGGGTGCATGTATCTTTTTGAATTAAGAGTCCCTCTGGAAATACACCCAGGAGTGGGATTTCTGGATCATAGGATAAGTCTATGTTTAGTCTTTTGAGGAATCTCCATACTGTTTTCCATCATGGCTGCACCAAACTACATTCTCACCAACAGTGTAGGAGGGTTCCCTTCTTTCCACACCCTCTCCAGCATTTATTATTTGTGGACTTTTGAATGGTGGCCATTCTGACTGTTGTGAGGTGATCCTTCATTGTAGTTTTGATTTGCATTTCTCTGATAATTAGTGATATTCAGCCTTTTTTCATGTGCCTTTTAGCCATTTGTATGTCTTCATTGGAGAATTGCTTGTTTAGGTCTTCTGCCCATTTTTGGATTGGGTTGTTTGTTTTCTTTTTTTACTATTAAGTTGTAGCATTTGATTCTTTCTCTATCCTCTGCTGCTTGAGCCCAGACATGGGTGTAGTCATAGATATGCATGACAGAAAGAGTAACTAAAGCCCAACCATCAGCCTGGAGGGCCAAAAAGAGGAACGCAAGGGAAATGAAAGCACCCAGAGAGATTGCAGAGGAGAAACTCAATAATTAAGAATCCCCATAAAGTGATTTATGAACACATGGACTCACCCTGAGCTATGTGTGTGGATTCTGATTCTGAGCAAACCAAAGACTGATAACTGAACTAACAGATAGACCATGGCCAAGGTCTAAAGTTAACCACTGAGTGACATGAATGTCGGACAGATCCTAACAGCACTGCAAAGGCTTTAAAAGATGAACTAATATTGGAAACAGTATCATAGATTGGAACTTGTGGTCTGAACCTAACCACTTTGATTATTGCCTACTAAAAGAAAAATATCAGCAGTTTAAATGACACAGTATAATATTTAAAATGCTCGAAATACATTCAAATTACTGTACATACAAGAAATGAGAAAAACCTCAAACTGCATGGAAAAGGCAATCAACAGACATCAACACCACAATGACACAGATAATGGAATTATCTGACTAAGACTTCAGTAGAGGCTATTATATAAATATTCCAACAAGCAATCACAAACACTTTTGAAATAAATGAAAAAAATACAATGTCTTAGCAAAGAAATAGAAAGTATAAAAAAAGAACCAAATAGAAATTTTAGAACTGAAACATGCAATAACCAAGATAAAAAAACAAAACTCCTTATATAGATCAATAGCAGATTGACAATGACAGAAAAAACAGCGAACTTGAAGATAGGTCAATAGAAATTACGAAAAACAGTAGAAAAAAATTTTTTAAAAATGAACAACACTTCAGGGACATATGGATCACTAACAAAAAAGGTCTAACATTTATGTCATCAGAGTCCCAGGAGAAGAGAAGGAGGAGTACAGTGCTGAATAAATATTTGAAGAAACAGTAGCTGAAAACTTCCCAAGTTTGGCAAAAGACATTTATCTACAGATTCAAGAAGCTTGTCAAGACTCAAACTAGAGAAAGCCAAAGAAATTCAAGACTAAACATAACCAAATTACTACACTGAAGACAATGAAAATTTCTTGAAGGCAGCCAGAGAAAAACAGTACATTACCTAGAGGACAACAATGAGTCACATGACTACTGATTTCTCATCAGAATACCATGGAGGCAAGAATAAAGTAACATGTTTTTAAAGTGCTGAAAGTAAAGAACTGCTAACCGAGAATTCTATATCCAGTGGGAAAAAATCCTTGAGGAATGAGGGTAACATAAAGATACTCTCAGTGAAGGAAAAATAAAAGAATCCATTGCCAGCACATCTGCCCTAAAATAATTGCCAAAGGAGATTCTTCACCAGAGGGGAAATGACACTAGAAGAAAAAATTGAAACATCAGGAGTGAAGGAAAAGCAATAAAAATAGTAAGTATCTGGTAAATATAAAGAACTCTCAACTGGGTTCTTTAAAATATACTTGATGACTGAAAGCAAAAGTTGCAACATCATAAGTAGGGTTTTTAATGTATATGATATGATAACTAACACAACTATAATATAAAGGGTAGATATAATAACACCTACATAGTTGTAAAGTTTCCACATTTCACTTCAAGAAGTATTAAAATATTACTTCTAAATAAAGTGTGGGACATCAAGTATGCATATACTTTAATCATTAGAGCTATCACTTTAAATCTATGTTAAGAGATATAATCAGAATCACAGAGATAAACTTAAGTGGAATGCTGAAGATGTTTAGATAACCCCCCCCCAAATAAAGGTAGGGAAATAGATGATGAAATTAAACTAGAAATCATTAAAAGAAAAACAGCAGAAAAACTCTCCAAATATTTGGAAATTAAACCACTCTATTCTAAATAATCCATAAGTCAAAAAGGAAGTCTCAAGGGAAATTAGAAAATATTTCAAACTGAAAGCAAATGAAATAAAACATTTTAAAAATTGTGGAATGCAGTTAAAGTGGTCCTTAAAGGGAAACCTGTAGCATTAAATACTTATATTAGGGAAGAAGAGAAGTTTTTAACCAGTACTCTTAAGTTTCCACAATAAGAAACTGAAAATAGAAAGGCAAAACAAATCCAAAGCAAGGAAAAGGAAATAAGTTATAAACGTAAGAGCAGAAATTGATAAAATAGAAAATGGAAAAACAATACAGAAAAACGATAAAACCAAATGCTGTTTTTTTCTAAAGAGCAGTAAAAATTAATCATTCTCTAGCAAGACTGACAAAGAAAAAAAAAATGAGAACAGACCAGCAATATCAGGAATGAGAGGAGGATTATCAGTGTGGACTCCACAAACACTGAAAGGATAATAGAATGGCACCAAAAATCTTTACATATAAATTCAGCAACTTAGAAGTAATGGACCAATTCCTTGAAAACCATAAGCTATCAAACTTACCAAGATGAAATAGATAATGTGAGCAGTCCTAAAACTGTTAAACAAACTGAATTTGTATTTAAAATAGATTATAAAAAAGAAATCTCCAGTCTCATCTGTTTGACTGGCAAATTCCACCAAACATTTGAAGATTTAACACCAATTCCACACAGTCTCTTACAGAAAAATAGAGGAAGAGAGAACACTTACTCACTCATTTAATCAGACCAGTGTCAACCTGGTGGCAAAACTAAACAGGCAGTTCCCAAAACAGAAAACTGTAGGCCAGTATCAAGGACATAGATAAAAAATCCTCAACAAAATATTAGCAAATTGAATCCAACGCTGTGTAAAATGATAACATGCCATGAACAAATGGGATTTATCTCAGGAATACAACACTGGTTTAGTATTTGAATGTGAGTCACTGTAACCTACCATGTTAGCAGTCTAATGAAGAAAAATGACATAATCATTTTAATTGATACAAAAAGTTCAACATTATAAAACAATCTAGGAATAAAACGGATCTTTCTCAACATTATAAAGGCATCTACAACAAAAACCTTCAGCCAATATCACATTTACTGGTGAAAGACTGAATATTTCCTCTAAGATCAGGAATAGGGCAAGAATGTCCACTCTTACCACCCCTATTCAACATCATACTGAAAGCCCTACCCAATACAAGAAGACAATAAAAGGGAAAAGGCATGCACATGGGAAAGGAAAAAATAAAACTGTCCCTATATGCAAATGACATGATTGTCTATGTAGAAAGTTACAAAAAAAATCTATACAAAAACTCCTGCACCTAATAAATGAGTTTAACAACACTGCAGTGTAACAATATAAGAAAATCAAACTATATACTGGCAATGCAAAATTGAAACTAAAAAAAAAAAATTAAGTACCATTTACAGTGGCTCCAAATATAGATGTTATTTAATAAAATATGAATGGGATCTGTTTGTTGAAAACTATAAAATATTGATGTTTATAGGAGCTCTATTCATAATCACCAAAAAGCTTGAAACTAGGTTTCCTTCAACAAGAAATGAGTAAATAAACAGATATATATCTAGAGTGAAATACTACTCAGTGGTTTTTACTTAAAGAATGAACTGTTTATATATAGAATAGCATGGATGAATCCCAAAGGCTTTGTGGCAGATAAAGGGGAAGCGCTATACTGTCAGAAGAAGCCAGCCAAAACGGAAGCTTTAAATAAGATTTGGAGTCTCATAATACCCAAATATCCATGTCTAATCATAAACCAGTCATCATACCAAGAACCAGGGAGATCTCAAACAATGAAGACACTCAACATATGTTAATACAAAGATGGTAGTGGTGTTGGATTTATCTGATAAAGCATTTAAAGCAACCATCATAAAAATGCTTCAATGAGCAATCATGAACAAAATTAAAACAAATTTTATAAATAGAAAGTCTCAGCAAAAAAAAAAATACACACACACACACACACACACGAAGGGTCAAATGGAAATTTTAGAACTGCAGAACACATTAATCAGATATTTAAAACTCAACAGCAAAATGGAAGGGACAGAGGAAAGAATCCGTAAACTGGAAGATGGAATAATAGAAATTAACCAATCTGAACAAACGAGAGAAAATAGACCGACAGAAATGAGCAGAGCTTCAGAAATCTATGGTAATACAACGTTCATTTCATCAAAGGAAAAGTAAGGGCTAAAAAGTACTTGGAAGAATTAATGGCTGAAAACTTCCCAAACTGGCTAAACAAATAAACCTACAGACTCAAGAACCTAAGCAAACTCTGAACAAGATAAACCCCCCACAATTCACAAGATACACCATGGTCCAAATTCTGACAATTAAACTCAAATAGTCATGAAATTAACAAGAGAGAAATGATACCTATGGGGGAAAAACAATTTGAATGACACTGTATTTCTCATCAGAAACCACAGAGGCAAGAAGGAAGTGAAACAACATTTTTCAAGTACTGAAAGAAAAGAACTGTTTACTCAGAATCTTATAATCTATTCAGCAATAAAAAGGACATCAAGACAATTCTCTTAACAAAGAGAATTTGTGACTTAAAATAATGGCTAAGTAAAGTTCTCTAAAGAGAAAGAAAATAATAAACTCAGAACATCAGGAAAGAAAAAAAGACTATAAGCAAAAATGTAGGTAAATACAAAAGACTTTCCTTCTCCTTTTGAGTTTTCTAAATTATGTTTAATGATAGAAACAAAAAAAAACTATAATAATGTCTGATGGAGTTCTAAGTATATGGAGAGGAACTATTTTAAGTCACATATATTGTAAAAAGGGAACAGGCTAACAGGACGTAAAGAGAGATGAGGTTCCTGCACTCCACTTAAACTGGTATAATGATGACACCAGTAGAATGGGAAGTTGTGTATATGTAATTGTAATACCTAAGGCAGCAGTTTAAATAACTATTAAAATCAAAATGAAATTCTGAAAAATATTCAAGTAACTCATAAAAGTCAAGAAAAAGAAAATGAAGATATCAAAATCACAGAAAAAAATTTAAATGACAGACTTAAGCCCTAACATATAATTTCTTTAAATATAAATTGTCTATATCCACCAATTAAAAGTAATAGTTTCTGGACTATAAAAGAATTCTCAAACTCAGTAATAAAAAAAGCCAATTAGAAAATGAGCAAAAGACATTTCCCTGAAGAGGATATATTGATGGCAACAAATGCATGAAAAGATGTTCAAGTCATCGACCATTAGAAAAATGCAAATTAAAACCATGATAAAGTATCACTATACACCTATCAGAATGGCTACAATTAAAAATAAAGACCAAACTGGAATTTGACAACATTGTAAAATGATTATAAATCAATAAAAAATGTTAAAAAAAAAAAAAGAGAGACCAAATACTGCAGTGGGTGTAAAGAAAATGGACCATTCATACATTTCTGGTGAGAATGTAAAATGGTACAGTGTCATTCTGGATAACAATTTGGCAGTTTCCCAAAAGGTTACATATTGCACTATTGTACTGATTAACATTCTTGAAATGAGAAAATTGTAGAAATGGAGACCAGGTTATTGGTTGCCCAGGTGGAAGGAGAGGATGGTGGTGGGAGACAAGTGGATATGGCTATAAAAGGACAACATGAGAGATTCTTGTGTTGATGGAAATGCACTGTATCTTGATTGTATCAGTGTCAAAATTTTGGTTGTGGCATTGCACTATTGTTTTACAACATATTACCACTGGGAGAAACTGGGTAAAGGGTTCATTGGACCTCTCCATGCTATTTCTTTCAGCTGCATGCAAATCTACGGTTATCACAAAATAGAAAGTTAAATTCTTTTAATAAATTTGGGGGTGGGCAGTGAAGGATGCTTCTGGCCAAATGATTTGTAATTCCATGGACTGTTATTTTAATGTATGGTTAAGGGCTACTTCATAGTAACTTAAAAAGTTAGTTATTCAGACTTCTTAGAACTTGATATTCATTCATTAGAACTAGATTACTCTGGCTTTTAATTCTGAATTCTAGGAAAGCTGCCTGCCATGCAGGGTTTCACTTGCAGTTCTGATCGTAGAACCCCCGAGCTGTGGGAATAGAATACATTATACTGTGTTATCTTACCTGCCTATAATTTTCAATTTCTCCTAGTGGTGTTTTTTTTTATCTTAAACTACTCTTGGTTTAGCCTCACAAGATTAATTGAGTTTGTGGGGGTTGCTGGCTTAATTTGACTTTGCTTAGGAATTCCTAATAGTATAAGCAGTATGTCTAGCCTGTAACTTTCCAGTAACTCCACTTGTACGTATCTTTTGTGTTGTGGTTCGAAATGAGTCTTCCTCACTGAATTACTAAAACCAACACATACACAATCCCAAAGAATTTGCTTAGACACTGACCCTTCATTGTTATCACTGAACCGTCTTTTCAGTGGAAGGTGGGTTAAGAGCCTGGTTGGATCGGCTGGGAGATCTTTTGCTCCACTAACCTCCCATGGCGAAAGAAGTATGAAAGCCTTGACTTTAGACTCTATGATTTGACTCTAGTTTTCCTAACTGAGTTTAATAGCAAAAAGTCCAGATGAGGAGTGCTAGCAAATGCAGATACTGTGTTATTGAATGAAACAAGACCCAGAGACATTGAACACCAACTGTGTTAACAGCAATGGTGACTGCTGTTGAGAACGTTAGTGATTCAGACTTGCGTTAATGTCCAGGTGGAGGCTCTTTCTATCTCAGTCCAAAGATGCACTGTTAAAAATACATTTTCATTTCCCACAGAACAAAGTGAGCTTTGTACACTTGCTGGTGCCATTTGTGGCAGAAAAGGACTTTCTCGGGTTGCTCTGGAATGATGAAGAGCGTGTCTCTCATCCAAGAACTGAAATGATACCTTCAGGTGAGTCCGGAGTCCAAATCCTCAAAGGAGGGATTTAGGAAAGCATTTGAGAGGATCAGGTTTAAACCAAACCATCCCTTAAGAAGAAATTCCATTCAAGTTCTCTCTTTAAAACAGGAAATTAAACAGAGTCATTATAAGGCAAACTCAAGAGAGTGGCAGCACCATCCCTCCCCCCCCCCCCCCCCCCCCCGTTAGTTGCATGAATTTCACTTTGGGTCATCTGTGAATTGCGAACTCTGTTTAAATTTGATCCTGGTAACCATAGCTCATTTCAAGTGCAACAATCAGGACTCTAGGCAAAATGCATCATTTTAGAAACATGTCATATACCTGAAGTACAACTCCTTGCATAATTATCAAGATGTAAGTCTCTTGGAGTATTATTTTAAGTATTTCATTAAATTCATGGGCTTATTTCCAAAACTTGGAGCAGTTGAGAGGGCCAGATTATAGAATATGAATTCTTTCAAGACCCAAGTAGAGTTAACATAGTTTATTAAAATTACTTGAGCCAAGCCAGAAAGCTGAAATGGTGAAGCAGGCATCGGTGGGCACCCTTTCCAGATGTTTTTATTTTTAAGTTTTATTAAGTGAATATCCGCTGAATAGCCAATGCCATGTAAACGCAGCAAGACCGAAACCCCGCCCAGTAAATAACTTTTTCAATTGCTTTCAACAAAGCCTTCTCTCCGCAACTGAATTGCATATTGTTCTTTAGGAAAACAAGAAGAAAGACTTCATACACATCCTCTTAAATTCTTACCAGGGCAGAATGTTGGTGAACAATCCTCTTGAAGCATTTAATGGTGAATGCTTAAAATTAATCTTATTTTTTGGAGGTTTTTTTTTTTTTTAATGTGAACAAAAATGCAGGATTGGGGAGAAATTGTTCAACTCAGTCGATCTTCACTTGCTTTATTGTCATAGATCAGAGAGTTAAAGAAGACCTAGAGGTGGGAGCTTATTAGAGACATAGAAGTGCCTGGGGTGTGTTTAAGGAAGACCAAGGGGTCAGTGTTAAGGGGCAGAGAGAGGGCGGCGGGTAGCTGTAGGAGATGAGGTTGAGGTAATAGGGTGGGACTGTATCAAGTCTTGCAGCCCAATGGAAAGACTTTGGGGGTTTTTGCTCTGAGTAAGAAAAGGAACAATCAAAGGCTTTCCAGCAGAATAGTGACAAGATTTGGCGCTGAAAGTGGGATCGACATCCCTGGATCCCCACATCCCTAAATGAAAATCAGGGACTGTTGAGGAGAGGGGACGGGAGCACATGCTGGGGAGACAGCCAACAATGTGTACAGCACATTCAATTTTCCCACAGTGAATGATAGAAAGAAAATAAAACAAAGCATGCTTTTGAAACTAGGAATACTCACACATGTGTAACACATACAGAGAGAGAGAAGGAGAGGAAGAGAGAAATTTTGCGTCCCAAATACCTTTGTAGCCGTGACAAAGTGAACCAAGTACAGAAACAAAAGACTTAAAAATCACTGAAGTGCTTTGATCAAAGCTAACTTTTTTTTTTTAATTAGGGTCACTTTGAGGAGTTTAAACTCCTCAGGAGTACATCTTCTTAGTTTCATCTGTCCAGTGTTTCAGGAAACAGTCTGTTTTGGCAGTTAACTGTGTCTACAACTCTTACATAAAATATGTTAAACATCTGTCCCTGATCAATTTAAATATCACTGTCTTTATTGTGCCTTATGCTGGCCCATCAAAATATAACTTACAAGAGAAGATTTCTTTTTTTCTAGCCAGACTTAAGAACTGCTTCTTTGCAGCATAATCATTCTCTCAGGACTAAAAAGGAGATTTTCTAAGTGTGACAGTTAATTCAGTTTCTTTGTGGACAGGTATCATTAATTTGGGGACCACATGGGATGAATGTGACTCAACCCCTATTTAAATATATGTCCACTCCTGTTTGCAGCTTGTAGCTCAGAGATTTCTTTTTGTCTGCCAGGGCAACCCTGAACCCATCTCCATGAAAGAATGAACTTCCATCAGTACTAACATGGTGACCAGGGTGGAATCTCCAGCCAGGCATGATTCTGATACTCCCAAGGCAGCCCTTAGGAAAGGTCCTCTCTGCATACGACACCACGAATCCTACCCATTATTGAGACTACTGTGGGACAGGTACTGAGCTGAGCTCTTCACCTTTACTAGGCCAGCTTCACCTCCTTATAGCTTGAGTAATATACTTGATCTTTCTAAGCCTCAGTTTCCTCATCTGTAAAATGGGAAGAACCTCATAGCGTTGTTGTGGAGATTAAATAAGTTAATACATGTAAAGTACCTAGAGCAATACCTGGTGTATCGTATGCACTAAATGTTTAGCCTATGAATTATGTAACTGAATAACCCTTACAACAAAGTTGTAGTACCATCATATTCCTCATCTTATTGATTGAAGGTGAGAAAAGATAAATGACAGTAGCAGTGATCATGACTAGTACTAATAAGTGGGCTAAGCAGGTTATATACAGTATCACTAATGTTGACCACACCCTTATTCCCATCGGGAAACCAGCCTCAAAGAGGTTAAGATCACATAGCTGGACTGAGGGAGCCAGGATTCAAACCAAAGTCTTCCAATAGAAATATCTCTTCTCTCTGTTACACCAGGCTACCTCCTTCCATGTTTAGTCTACATAGTAGAAATCAATTCTAAATTGAATTTTCTCCAATTGGCCACTAGGTTTTAAATACCTTTTGTTCTTCAGCTGACCAACTCAGTAAGTTTGACATCTGAAGATCACGATCTTTTTCATTTCTTAAATGGTATGTTTTTTCTCAAATGTGATGCTTTTTTTCAGTTTCTTCTCTTGGTTGAAAAGTTAGTGATTTTAAAAGTGGGATTTGAAAGTGTTTCTTGATATTAAAGCCTATCTCAGGAAATGACCTGGCTGGGGAGGATGGATGGTGCACTGAATATGGGTTGAACATAGGCAGTCCCTGCAAACCCAGAGCCAATATTTTCTTGCTTGAGCAACAAGCTTCAGAGCAACAGAATATTGATCAGAATAGTGATGCGAGCACAGGTAAGAACAATGTTTCTTACAGTGAGGTTCAGGAATGATTCTGCATCAAATCCCCTTGGCTAATTGTTAGAAAAGGTGCAGATTGCTGGGTGGGGCTGACTGAATCTAGACATTTGGAGGTAAGAGCCAGGCTTCCATACCATAACAAGTTCACTTTGTGATCCTTAGACACAGTATAGGTTGGAACTTTTTGCTTTACACATCTGACTCTTTCTCATCCTCCTCATCTTTAGAACAGGCACCTCGAAGAAGAATGGAGATCTTTACCCTTAAGCAATCAGACAACAGGAAATCTCTTACCACCAGTCCAGGAAAGGTTGAGAGCAGAGAGAATGGGAAATTACAGTCCAGAGAGACCGCTTCTTCCTCAGGCTCTAATCCTCTAGAGCTTGGTTTATGTAAGAAATCCAAGCCTATAAACTCAGTGGCTCAGAGACTTCTAGATACAGGTCTTTTCCCGCATCCCATCCCAACCTGCTTGGCTACAAATGGTCAGGCTACAGGAGAGAAGAAAGCCTGGGCCTCCTTTCAGCCTGCCTAATGCTGTTAATACAACTTTATGACTCCATAAAGTGCAGGTGATATTTGTATATCCTGTTCCTGATTAGAACCAAGCTCCACAATGAGATGGTAGGATTGGCATGGGAAATACAGATCATACTTATGGCCCGAGCATTGAAGACTCGTGATGGGTTTTCTTTGGCTGAGCACTTTATGTGCAGCATCTCATTTTATCCTCCCAACATAAGAGGTAGGTCTTCTTTTATTCCCATTTTGTAGATGAGGAAACAGAGGCACAGAGAGGTTGAGTGATTTGCCCAGAGTATTCACACAATGGGATGGAAGTGCAGTGCTGTATCCTAATTGTCCTGCTGGACAGCCTCAGAGGTTTGACCCCAGTTAGTCTCAGGATACCATATGGTAGTAGCCAACCAGTTAATTCAGTCAGATACACATATGTGGAAAACAACCAAAAAGGGAGTATGTTATTATCCACATGCCTTTGATGTTTGAATATGGCTGTGACTGGGTCTAAGTTGAAACTGAGCAGCAGCAAGTGTCTGAAGGGCAAACAGATCACAATCTGGTGAAAACGGATTATGTTTCAGTTTATAGGGATTCTGCGCCTTTTTTCCCGGGATTGGGACAAACCACCAAAGTCACAGCCAGCCTTGGATCTGTGTTGTTAAAAGCAGCTGACATTTGTTGGGTGATCACCATGTGCCGAGTACTGAATGGAAAATTCCTGTACACTTCCTCATTTAACCATCAAAACAAGCCCAGTACAGTGATCCATTCCCCAGATGAGGCAAATGAAGTATAAAGTGGATTCAGGCTTCAAAGTGAAGTCTATGTGACCCCAGAGCCTAGGATATCCTGCTGTATTCATCAGGGTTCTCCAGAGAAACAGAACCAATAGGATATATATAAGTATATATGAGATTTCTGATAGGAATTGGCCCGTGTGGTTACAGAGGCTGAAAACTCCCATGATCTGCTGTCTGCAGCAGAGAATCAGAACAGCTGCCGGTGTAATTCACTCCGAGTTCAAAGGCCCAAGAACCAGGGAAGCCGATGGTATAAGTTCGCCAGTGTCCCAGGGCTCAAGCAAAAAGAGAACATTTGTCTCTCCTCTGCTTTTTAGTTCTGCTCAGGCCCTCAGCAGATCGGATTGTGCTCACCAGCAATGGTGAAGACAACCTTCACTCCATTTCCAGATTCAACTGCTAATCTCCTGCCGTGACACCCTCTCAAACACACCCAGAAATAATGTTTTCCCAGCCATCATGGCATCGTTTGGCCCAGTCAAGTTGACACGTTAAAGTAACCATCACACCTGCCTTTCCAGCATGGACTAGATGGGGTAGAGGTCAGTGGGAAGAAGCAGGAGATGGGAATTCCAGTTCTAACTTCACCATTTCCACACTTGGGAATCCTATGATCATTCCTTGTCTGCATCTGGACTTCAGTCTCTCCCATTCAGAGCTGGAGGTATTGCCCTAATTCTCTTACAAACCACCGACCACCCTTTCAAAAACCTGGAACTTACCACAATAGAAACCAACAGTGTCTTTTTTTTTTTTTCTGAGAAATACAATTTTATAGGCATTCTGTTGTCATAGCAGCCACACATGAAAAGCTTTAAGGACCTGAACTGTAGTGGCCTTACACAAATGCCTCAGATGCTGATGTCCAATTTTGTCTTGTAACTAGCATAAAATTCTCGTGTTCCACCAAGAAATCTCCCCACTCCTGGAGTGAGAACTGTTCCACTTAATAATATTTTTAATTTCATCTCTTCTAACACTAAAATTCGACCAGCCTATGACCGTGTTTCTCAGAGAAAGATCCCTGGGGGCGGGGGGGGGGGGTAGGGGGTGTAGTTTCTGTAATTTACACATCATGTTCCAGGTATCTGTTGCTTTTCTAATACAAACAGAATCTCTTGGCTGGTAAGAACACCCAGAAAATAGAGAAAGCATTGTAAGATGCTTAAAATATGCTAAGAAACAAATGCACCAGTGATAATTAATAAAGCATATCATCGAATAAAACAGGTAATTAACTATTATAATGGAAATATAAACAGGGCCTAATTAGCAGAGCTTTCCATTATTGTCTCTTGGCTGCAGACAGTCAACATTTGGTATGTTGCTATCACACCCATGTGCATAATTTCTCAGTTGATTTTGGCCCAACTGGCTGGGTAGTAGTCAAGATGTCCAAACCGTTGAGGGCAGTCACAATGCTGAAGTTTTGTATCCATACCATTTCCAATGAGCCAAAGACAACATGAGTATGAATTGGAAGTGTTCTATGTTATCAAACCAAGCTTCTTATAAGAATTGCCTTCATCTGATGTTTGTGTTCCAGCAGTTTCCGTAATTCCATAGAAACAACCTTTCACCCCACACTTTCCATTGCTCTAGAATGAAAAAGAGGCCGAGTTCCTCTGTTGGCTGCAGTCTGGCTTCCAAACCCATCAGTCTACCAGATCTGCTCAGGATAGAGCTTCCAATGACCACCATGTTGCCAAATCCAAAAGACGTACTTTCCTCCTTATCCTTCTTGACTTCGTTAGTATTTTCACTCTGTTTACCACCCCCTCTTTAAAAACACACCCTGTTCTGTGATGCCCACTCTCCTGGTTTTCCTGCTTGCCTTGTGGTACTCCTTGTCCATTTACTTTGCCCACTTTCCTTCTTCCGCCCACTTGATGTGGGACGTCATTAGTGATCAGCCACATTTTCCCCTCCTTGAATAATCACCACAAACTCTCATACCCATAACAATTAAAATGAAACTGTTGTTTCCTTTACATTCTCACTGGCAATGACTTTGCCTCAGCTCCTGTCACTTGTCTCCTGCATTATTTCTACACCTTCCTAAGTTTTCTCCTTCTTTCTAGATGACATCCTCCACCCCCTTCAATTTGTTCTGTGCCAGTATTTCCAAATTGCAGGTTCGACTGCATTTGTTCTTTGTTTTCTGTCCTCTAGGCTTCTTTTCACAAAGTCATCTTGAGTATGAGGCAGTTAGGGTAGTTGATAACTCATCGGGCCTGAGTAAATCACTCCGGAGGTTGGGGTAATAGAGGCGATGGCTGCTGTCACAAACGTAGGCTTGCTTCCCGGGGGAAAGCCGTGCCAAGGCCAGGCAGGGGAAAGGGTGGCTCCCCCAGCATCTTCCAGGAGCAGGAGTTTTTTCCTGAACTATGACTGTCAAAATGCATTCTGATCATTAATAAACTTTTCTTGTCAAGTTTCATTCTGGCTTAAAAACGGTATTTGAACAAATACTACAAGTGGGGAGAATCAGTAATCACCAGATTCAAGGATACCAGGGAAATCATTGGCCCATATTTTCATTTTCCCACCAGCCTATCCCAGTGCCTGCTTCATTAGGACTAGATTAATGTGACATAAAACCCAAGGTAACAGGAACCTAGGTGGAAGCTGAATTCTCTCTTAAATAAACAAAGTCTAAAGGTAAGCCGCCCAGGGCTGCTGGGATGCTCCCTGGTCATCAGACACGGGCTGCTTCTGGCTTTCTGATCCATCACCATCAACGCACTACTTCCGCCTCATGATCCTACCTGATTACCTGAGCCCCAGCCTTCATGTCTGTATTCCAGGCAATAAGGAAGGACATAACAGTTCAAACCACCTTCCATTAAGGACACTTCCTGGAAGTGGCACAGAGCACTCTCTTTGAATACCGTTGGTCAAAGCTCCGTGTCATGATCACTATAGCTACACCATATGAGGCAGATGTAATCTTTCTTTTGGGCAGTCGTTGTCTCAGCTAAGGAAGAGGTATTCCATAATTAAGGAAGAAGAGGCAAGTTCACCTATGAGAATACTATCAGCTTTTGCTGCAGCATCTGAAAAGTCTTTTGTTAGAGATGCAGACTTTTGGTTTGAAAGATTTTCAGCGACAGACCCAACTGTATTAGGTACCATCATGATTCCTCAGCAGACATTGGTTTGTCTCATCCATTGTAACATCAGGATCAAGGGGACATGAAGGCAAGAGGGAAGGTTACCAATAAGAGAGGAGTTATAAACCAGAGGAATAAGACAACACATAGATACCATTCACTTAATCATTTCAGGGAGGAAAGCTACCAAACAGAGAAGTTTGGACCAATCTTGGTCAGCTGTGTGGACTTGGAGTCATTTTTCCTCATCTGTAAAAGGGGGATAATTGGGCTATAAAATCATGAGCATGTTTTAAAACCCTGAGTACCTTGCCCTGATGGATAGCAGACATTACTCAATGTCTCTATGACTACAAATATTAGCTCGAACAAAAGTCACCAGAAGGAAACCAGGTTCTTAATGTAGATCCAGTGTTCCATTAGCCCAGTTGATGACAGTTTGCTAGTTGTTAGCTTCACGAAGGCAGAGGCAGGACCTTTTTGTTCCCCCATTGGACCCTTGGTGCCCGGTACAGCATCTGACATGTGATAGGTATTCAGGAAACATTTCTTGTACTAAATGAGTGAATGACCCAAAGGGATCTGATAAATTTTGCAGAAAATGGTTAAGTGATCCAGAGAGTTTGGTGGGGATGGGGAGAAGAGCTCATTAGCACACTTGATGCTGGCAAATATTCGGCAAAATGGTGATTTTTTTTTTAAGCAACCTTGGGAGTTTGACACTTTTTTTATTTTGAATATGGAGTTTTTAAGTTCTTACTTGATGTTTTGTAAATTAGGATGGGACAAAAGTGTCAACTGGAATTGATTTAATTAATTGGGGGAACAAAACACAATCAGAAAAATCTGTTACTTGGGCTCATTAAATGACACACATGAAGAACTGAAAGCCCCGTGAGCTCTTGGCAACTTCCTCCAGGACAGATTGTTTTCCCCTTGAATTAAACAAATGTAAATGTTTGTAAAATTCCTGAGACAATATGGTGACCACATGAATAAAGTCAGTAAGAGCATTCTTTTTATAGGTTGTGGTGCTCTGTTAACGAGATATTTATGGTGTCAGTGCCATCATTCCAGATTCGTTACAGAACATTTAATATCCACCTGGACATTGCATCATGTAACCCCTGGAATATGTAAATATTTCTCACCAGCAGTACCAACAGCTCATAAGGCAGCAATACCTTGTAATTCTCTTTTTTCATTTTATAAGAAAATCATATATATCTGTCATCAGATGTACATTTTTCACATGCACCTCACTTGTCCCACATTTATATTAGCCTTCTGTGCCCTAGTAATCATTATAACAAAGACAGAATCTCCATCAATGACTCAGATATACAAGGAATATCATTTTATTTTTCTATATATTGCCTTGGTTACCATTTTGAGTCTTCTTTCCACAAGGGTGGAAGAAGCTTAATCTCCACCAATTTAGGATCTTCCCTCCTTCCCCAGGGTTGCTGCTAAATTCTAAGGATGAGAGTTACACAGTGTCAAGGCCATCAGAGGAGGTTCATCTGCTCCAGCGTTGCCTCCTGTCCACATAGCAGATGCTGTGGGTGTCTCCTCCCTAACTGTCCAGGCTTCTTTGGGAAGAGTGGTTCATCAGTGAAGGGAAGTCCTCCTGAGAAGGATCCAAGTGTGAGCTTTCAGCAGCTAGATGGGAGCAGCAGCCAGGTAAGAGAACCAGCTTGCTAACTGTTCAGGTCACTGCTGCGCCAGCCCCTGCTTCTGCTCGTAAAGCATCTTCTGATCTGGCAGATGCTGTCCTGGTTCTGTGCCACTCTGGGTACCAGGGGCCCTCCTCCTGGAGTGTGGTGAACCTGATGAGGCTGCTAAGACCCCGTTTGCTGAGACGACCTTTTCTGGAATCTTGCTTCTGCATCGGAACTCTGCCTAGCAAAGTTGGGGGAACCTTGCCTCGTGGTCCCAAAACCCTATCTGGGGAAAGTGTCATCCCCTTTCCAGGGCTCAAGCTAGAGTTGGAGGTCATACAGGTCAAAGGAATGAACGTGCATCTTAGCGTTCATGGCACACCTTTGACACTTCTCACCTCTCCTGAAATTCTTTCCTAATTTCAGGGGCAAAAACCTTGCTCTACTGGAATACGTTTTCTCCTGAATTTGTTGTCTATACCATGCGTCTTTTCTCTTCCTTCATTGTCTTGGCCAGTGCTGTTCAATTGAGATACAATGTGAAGCCATGCATGTAATTTTCTAGTAGCTACTTTTTTTCGAAGGAAACAAGTGAAATTAATACTAAGAGTATATTTTACTTAACCCAATAAAATATCATTTTGACATGTAATCAATTCTAAAACTTAATGGCGAAGTATTTTACATCCCTTTTTTGTACTAAGTCTTTAAAGACCAGTGTGTAGCGTGTACATACAGCACACAGCCTGGCCACATTTCAGGCACTGAGTAGCCACTTAAGGCTGTTAGCTGCCATACTGGTCAGCACAAGTCTATGTCGTGAGTCTTCCTTTCTATTTCTTTGTTGTCTGCCTTTAGGAGTGCAATTTTTTAAATCTGCTTTTCTGTCAGTTCACTTATTCCCTGAGGCAGTGAACCCAGAACAGATAACTTCCCAAATGGGAAATGCGGTTCTGGGATAAAAAGAAACACTTCGAGAGGGATGGAGGAACAAAGAGTAGTAACTCATAGATGTTATCCTGCCATTGTTTATTGATAATTTATTTATAGTAAACTTAACATTTATTACTTATTATATTTTACTATATGTTATTGTTACATTGATAAGGTACATACTACTGTATGTTAACTATTAAACACTTATGTCATTCTATTATTTATTGAGTGCCTACTATGTGCACTTTATAAACCTTATTTCTAGGACTTTCATCAACCCTACACAGAAGGTATATTCAAATTTATCAACTGAAGACACAAGCTTATAGATGTTAAGTAATTTGAACATAGGGTTGATGGAGCCAGCACTTCAAACCCAAATCTTCCTGGTGGCCCCCAAATCCTTTGTCTCTCCCACTGAGCCTTATCAACTTCTTTCTCTTCTTGCTTGAGCTAGCTTTGTTTCTCCCCCACATCATGACTTTCGTAGAGCATGTAGGACTAAAGACTGCCTTCTGCCCCTTTGTGACTTTGGTTGAATTAGCTCTCAGAGTCAACCACCAGCAAACCCAGCAAGCCGCGGAGCAGCTGTCAGAATGGCTGGTTCCACCCGTGCTTGCCCTGGCCTTTGCCACCATCTCAGAGCAGGGCCACCACTGCCTCCCATGTCAAGAGAACCTTCATTTCTGATAAATGACGGTGGTTGAGATTGAAAAATTCCTGTCCAGCCTTTGGCAGCAAGCTGCAGGTTCCCTGCCTCAAACTGACTGCCTACAGTTCACAGGCACAATTGGATGTGAGCACTGGGTTCTCAGCCATCACTCAGGGCCCAATAGAGACCTGACTTGGGGTTTTAATCCTGCCTTAATGTTTTCTATAATAATTTTCATTCTTTATCTGAAGACAGCTATTTCTTTCTATTCCACTCTGTGCTACACAGATCGAGTTTTCTTATTTCCTTTTTTAGAGAGGGCAGTCCACCAAGTGCAAAGGGCTGCTTCAACTACTTGCTTCGCTTTTGTTTAACTCTTGGGTTAGTTTCCAGCATTTGGATTTGATTTTCTCCTTCTTATTAACAATCCTGGGTTAGATCACTTTTTCATTTACATACTACAATATAAATGATTATTTGTATATCTTACTCATTTTTAGCAACTTAAGGGAAGAGATCTTATCTTAGCAACTTTGTTTTCCTTTTCTCAACACCCGTCATGTAACATATAGTTATCTGGGGGAGGGTACAGCTCAGTGGTAGAGTGCATGCCTAGCATGCATGAAGTCCTGGATTCAATCCCCACCCAGTACCTCCATTAAAAAAAAAAAAAGAAAAAACTAACTAAATAAACCTAATTACCTCCCCCTACAAAAAAAATCTATTCATCTATCTATATCTATATTTATATCTATACACACACACACACACACACACATACATACATACATACATATATATAGTTATCAAGCCCCTCCCAGGGACAGGCCAGCCCCAGAAGATACAAAGAAGGACACAATTTGGTCCTTACCCCCAAGGAGCTTAAAGTAGTGTTTCTTAAAATGGAATCAGTTTTATAGGAAAAAGGGATTCCTTGGGCAAATAAATTTGAAAAACACTGTATTAAATTAACAGGACCTTCACCCTTGAACACTGCAGGCTTTCTCAGAGCCTTTAATATGCTAATGTACGCCGTGAAGCTCCACAAGGGAGGATAAAATATGTAGTGTTTCCTGAAGTGTTTTGACCATAGAACTGTTTTTATGGGGTGTCATCTCATGGGACAAGTGTTTTATGAAACGTGCTTTAGGGAATGGTGGCTTAGAGGCAGGGGGAGAGACATGGAAAAGCAATTGAAATAATGTCAGCTGACGATTATGGAATTCTTACTCTGGGCCAGGCTTTGTGCAGATGCTGAGAAAAGGAAACCCTCCTGAGAGAGGGCAAGAGGACATCACCAGGAGGGGGCTCTTAAGCTGCTGATTGAAAGATTGAGCAAAGACTTTCTTATAGAGAGCTTTAAGACTGTTGAGAAAATGAGTTTAAAAGATATATCTGTATACAATTTGATATATACTATAATCATAAATTGTAATGGCTTTTTTTGTTTCTATGTTCAGGATCCAATTTGTAAATAACTCAAAATGGAATTGTGCTAGTCTGAATAATGACCCCCAAGATGTCCATGTCCTAATCCCCAGAAGCCATAAATATGTTGTCTGATATGGCAGAAGGGACTTTGCAGGTGTGATTGAGTTAAGGATCTTGAGGTGGGAAGATTGTTCTGGATGATCCAGGTGAGCCCAGTGTAACCACAAGTGTCCTTATACGAGGGAGACAGGAGATCAGAGAGACAAAAGTCAAAGTGAGCACAAAAAGCAGGGAAAGATTTGAAGAGGCTGCATGGCTGGCTGTGAGGATGGAGGAAGGAAGACACAAAAACCAAGAGGTGTAGGCAGTCTCTGAAGCTGCAAAGGACAATGAAGTAGATTCTTCCCTATTTCAGACTTCTGACCTCTAGCACAGGAAGATAATTCATTTGCATTATTTTTAATCCACTAAGTTTGTGGTGTTTTGTTACAGCAGTTGTGTAGCAATAGCAAACTAAGGCAGGAATATATTTTTTATTTATTTTTAAAACCATACCCTTAAAAATAAATAGCAACTCCAAATAGCTTTTGTTTGTGTGAGTTAGAGCCACCAATATTTGCTGTGAGAAATTCAAACTAAGATTGTGTTAAATAATTATTAATGTGTTTAAAGTAGCAATAATAAGCTCATTCCATGTTAATAAAAACTGCATGTTTTTGTTTTTTTAAAACTATACTTTCCCAAAAAATTAGAATAGTGGCATTTTTGCAATTTTTTGCAATTTTTTGAAATCACTAGCTTAAAGGAAAACAGCTGGGTTCTCCTAACTTCTTCCTTCAATCTGTGATAGTATCACATGTCGTGTAGCCTCTGGAAAACTCCGCGGTATACTCATGAGAGAATATGAATAAAAGGGCAAATAGTATCTTAATATTATCATGAAAACAGTTTTGATCTCACAGACCCCCCTGCAAGATTCTTCAGTGGTCTCCAGACCACGCGGTGGGAACCCTTGATACAGAGAACTTCTGTGTCTCAGGTGCTCTGTGCTGGATGGGCAGTCTTACTTAATCCTCAACAACAGTTGCATACGGTAGGCAGTAAAATTAACCCATTTTCCAGATGAGGACACTGAGATTTGGAAATAGTAAATATCTTGTCTCAGGCTACATAGTGATAGAGCCAGAATTCAAACCCAGGCAGCCTGACTCCACTGCCCGTGATGTTCCCCTACCTCTCCATGGTCCCCAGCTATCCTGACATATTCTTAATGGGCATCATTAACCCACGTGCATAGGACTCGCTCCTTTCTGCCTTTTCCTCATCCAGATTAGACCACATGCCAAGCGCTTCAGCCCTCTCATCACATTTTATTCGAATATTCACTTTTAAACTGTTAACAGTTTGTAGAATCATGAACCTGGAAGGCAATTCAAAATCTTCCCCTCTCTCCCCTCCATCCCCTCCCTCCCCCCTGCCTTGTTCCTGCAGAGAAACTGTGGCCCAGAGGATAAATGCCACTTGTACGTGATTAACACAGGTAGTTACTAGCAAAGCCAGAACAGGGACTCGGCTCCCCTGAGGATTGAACTGTGATTCTCCCATGATACCATGTTACGTTGGATCCCATCACTCAAGCAAAGATTTGTAAACAGATGGGAACGTGAACAGTGTTGCACCCCTACTGATGGAGACCAGCTAGGAGTTTCTCACAAGCAAAGAGAGCCTTTGGGAGTCCAGGCGGGAAAGCAGCCTCATGATTTGCCTTTTGTTTCCCTTTCAAATTCCTGCTCCAGACTGAGGCCTCCACCCTCCCCGCCAGAAAAGAGGGAGGGGAATTTTTTTTTTTTTTTTTAAAGAAGAAGACGACGATAAAGTGCCTTTGTAATAGCTCACACTTTATCTACGGCTTCCTCTGGAAGCCACCCATCCCTTCCCTTTAGATTGTAATAACTGGACCCTTTTTTAGTTTTTCTTATCAAGAGGGAAATAAGAAAAGAATTGCCTTTTCAAAGTCTTTAGAAGTCATCAGATTGCATCTCTGGGAGGGGAAAATGTTCAGACGCTCAGGGAGTTGGGCCCAAGGATGGTTTCCTTCTGGTTAAGGCACACCTGCTCCCCGAGAAGGCTCTGACTCCTGTGTCTGGGGACTGGGGGGTTTACCCAGCCCGGCGATGCAGCTGTTTGCTTTAGGAAAATAGCTGACACTGTAAATACTCCAAAGTATTGTGCCTGGTGTACAAAAATCTTGGTTCCAGAGCAAATACATAAATCTGACCCTGACAGGGGGAGCTTAGTGGGCCACATGTTTGAAAACGTTTAGTGTTTTCTTTATAAAAGTAGATTGCCTTGCCCTGTGGACTTAGGGGACCCTGTTTTCTTTTTTCATTTCAAATCCACCGGCTCTCAGAAGAATTGAAAGCAAGCAGGTGACACCAGGTGCTTTGAGGACAATGAAAAACGGCTGCCAGACCCAAAAGCATTAGTCTTTTGGGGAATTTTTCCTTCTTTTTCAAATGAGACCTGGTGGAATTAGATGCTCAGAGCAGTTATTCCAATTTAGCTGGACCAGGTGGTTTCTTGGGTGACGTCCATAATGGGCCAAGTTCAGTGGGTGCTGTCAGAAATCTGGTTTGTTCTGTGACAGAGGAGATAGGCTGGCGGATATCAGAGTTCCCCCTCCCACCCCCCCCACCCCCCCAAAAATCAGTGAAGTTGTTGAATTATAATAAAACCTCTCTTCCCAGACTTCCACCCATGTAGTCACAATCTTCACTGAAACTGCAGATTAAAAGAAGGCCTCTTGGTCCCAAGAAATGCTCCAAACCAAAATTAGTGCTGAAATCAGTCAACCCTAAACCAAGGACCCAACAAATTACTCAAACATTTGCTGTTCTGACAGTGCTGTTCTTTATAGCCACCTCCCTTTGTTACTTTAATTTCTTCCCCCTCAAAAAAGAATGGTTAAAATTTATGGCGAGGAGAAATAACTGATTACGGCTGGCAAGTTAACTGAAGGGGCCAATTGTTCCATACGGCAAGAATCACGAGGCTAGGGAGCCATTCACCGGGAAAGACTGATGTGCGAAAGGGCAGAGTCTTGGTCCCTCCATTGTGTGGTAAAGAGTTTCATGTTTGGTTCCAAATTCCTGAAGGCAGCCTGGTGTGCAACCGGGCTGAGGCGTGGAGATAGCAGGGGGGAGCTGGGTCTATGCCCCGCACACGGGCTGAGGGTCAACTTCCAGCAGACAAAGGTTTCCTGTTCACTTTTGTTAGTGTGGTCAGGACCTTTTGCACGATTGTCAAGACAGGAGAAGCAAAATGGCAGTTTTTGCCATTTTCACATGAAATCTGAATGGCCCCAGGCCTCCTTAGACTTTAGGAGTAAGGTCCCAGAGACCCCTGGGACAGCCACACACATACCCCAGAGTGTTTCTAGGGACCCCAGGGGAGGCTCACATGTGCTTAAGCCAACTTTACTTTTTTCTTTCTTTCTTTTTTATCGAAGTATAGTCGTTTTACAGCGTTGTGTTAATTTCTGGTGTACAGCATAGTGATTCAGTTATATACATATATATTCCTTTTCATATTCTTCTTCATTATAGGCTATTACAAAATATTGAATATAGTTCCCTGTGCTATATAGTAGGACCTTCTTGTTCATCTGTTTTATATACAGTAGTTGGTATCTGCAAATCCTGAGCTCCCAATTTATCCCCCCACCCCCTCTTTCCTCTCTAGTAACCATGAGTTTGTTTTCTGTGTCTGTGAGTCTGTTTCTGTTTTGTAAGTAAGTTCATTTGTGTCATTTTTTTTAGAGTCCACATATAAGTGGTATCATATGATATTTTTCTTTCTCATTCCGGCTTACTTCACTTAGTATGACAATCTCCAGGTTGATCCATGCTCCTGCAAATTGCATGATTTTATTGCCTTTTTTATGCCTGTTGTATTCCATTGTGTACATACACCTCAACTTCTTTATCCAGTCATCTGTCGATGGACATTTAGGTTGCTTCCACGTCTTGGCTATTGTAAATAGTGCTGCTGTTAAGCCAACTATAACTGGATGCCTCTGCTCCAGGCGACAGCTATGTGTTGCCAAAACGTCTCCGCCATCCCATACTAGACAATAGAATCCGAGCCGCTACCGTCGCAGTGATCCAGACAGTTTCATCATCGTGTGAGGACTCCCATGAGCCAGGGCAGAGCTGGATTCCACCCTGAAGTGGAGGCACATTCTGTCTCACATTTTGCCATGTGACCCTGAGCAATACAAGGTATGATCACGTTCCCAGAGCCCCCTCTTGAAAACAACCACAACTTTTCCATGTAAGTCTCCGCAAGGCTTGGAATGCCTCCGCAGGGTGGGGGAAAGGACCCTGCCTTGTGTTGGCTGTCCCCTGCCTGCCTCCAGGTGCCTACTCACAAAACTTCCTTCTCAGTGAATTATTTTCCTGACATAGTCTATCAATGCGTGCAAATAATACACCAGAAGACCCTGACCCTTAAGTCAATGACATCCAACCAGATCCTGAACCTCAGTGAAGATCAGCGCATTACACACAGTAGGTCTAAGCGAGGTCTCAACTAAAAGACGTCCAGTCTGTGTGAGTGGCTTGCTGTCTGACAGACTCCATCCTTCCTTTACCAGTCATTTGATGTGTTTATTGTATGTGTTACTGAGAATGAGAGAGTCATAGAATAAGAAAATGTTATACATAGAAGGGAGCCACAAGATGATCTAGTCCAGCCAACTGCAGGAAAGAGAAACCTCAAATCTGTCTTATGCATGGTCATAATAACAACAGCAGCTCATCACTAGCAGGCGTCAATTGCTTTAGAGTTTATGAAGCATTTTACATACATTATTTCATTTAAATAACAAACTGAACCCAACCTTTTGGACCCTAAGTTGTTAAATAATAATGAAAGGAAACTTTCTATTTCCAAGTAGGGAAGCTTAAAAAAAAAAAAACTTATTAAAAATAGCTCCAAAGGCAATTTTGAACATCAAAGAGCTTTTTATGAAACAGCATTTTGATGAGTTAAGTGTAAATGAATCAGAGACATATGGATTCAATTGTATTTAAAATAAACAAGGCTTTAAAAATTAAGAGGCAAAGTAGTTTGAAAACACATCTGACTTCATCCAGTGTCTGACCACAGCAAGGGACTAGGGCTTTGTAAACTAGGGAGGTAAAAAAATGGTAATCTTGTTACTTAGAGTTCTTATCGTAGGTTCCAGAAGGAGAAAAACGCTACAAACTAATTCCTAAATGCATGGAGACCTGTAAGTTATTGGAAATTTCCCTTTAAATTGTGAAATTATTGTATTAATACCAGATGACTAAAATCATGAATTAAGCTCTCCGCAGATTGATAAAAGCATAGAGTTTCTGTTTTTCTAATATGATTTTAGCTCTTCTGTGGGATTGCTTTTAGGAGAAATATGCTCAGGTTTCAAAGATGTTTTCCAGGTTTATCTCTATCTCTTTTTAAACATTCAAATACTCATTTTGAGACATCTCATGGTTTTTTTTTTCTTCCAAGATTAATAGGCAGTCCGCAGAATATGAAATTTTTGTTTCCAATTTATTTATCAAAAATTTTGGTTGTTGACTGAAGTCAAATATTTTAAGATATGCAACTTTAAAAATCTCCCTGCTTTGGGGAGCCGTAGTTGTTTTCCAGTTATATAAGAATCCTTGGTCCAAGCCAGTAACCACAGCTGACAAAACCAAACTTTGTTAGTTTTGGTTTGCACAGGTGATTTCCTCTTGTCCTGAGAAATTTCTGCCTTACATTTACCTTTAGTGAACATTGCAGCCTGGCATCTTTTACAAACGCTCCTTATCTTAGGAGATCAGTTTTCCCCTCTCCAGCAGCAAACCTCTGGTTGCACCTGCAAAGATTCTTTTCCCCTCCCTTGGTGGTGAAATCCTCAAAGCGCTTGCTGCCCTTGGTCCAGCCCTCGCTGCCAGTCCTGCTTGGTAGCGTCCCGATACTAATTTCTAGGAAAAGTTTTCGGCAATGTCTGGGTATCTGTGAGAAATTGGATTGAGACAGAGTTTCCTAGTACCAGTTATCCCCTGCCCATCCGTGTCATCCATCCTTAACTGGGTTCCGGAAAACCAGAGCAGCCTGAGGCAAATTGTCAAATTGTCAAAATTTGTTGGCGTTCTTCCAGGATCTCATATTATTTCTACAATTTCTGTGCCCTGGTGCTCTTGTGGGGTGGACTGGAAAACACTGGACTTGAAGTCACACAGCTATGGGTTTGACACCCAGTTTATGGTGGATTCGGTAAAAATTTGCCCCATAAAACATGTATTTTAAAATTTTCCAAGTCACTCCTCTTTGTTTTATGTTTAGGTGTCCTGGATTTAAAAGAAGATGTTCTATCAAATAATTAGCTTGGATGTTGCCTATTTTGGGCACTGTACAGTTAAATGTCACCTTCGTGTTGTATTCTGCTCCTAGGACCTGACTTTCATCTGTACAGACAGACTGAGCTTTTCTCCCCATGCTTACATCTTTGCCCTCATGCCTCCTCTGCCCGGAATTTGTCCCCCCCTCACTGGCCTTAATCCCTACGGTTAAAAATCCTATCCACCCTTCAGGCCCACCTTTCCAGGAGTCTCTTCCATGAAAGCATCTGCTCCAAAGGGGTCCCTCCCTCCCCTCCGTTGCTGTGCCCCCGCTGTGCCCTCCCACATGGTGTCATCGATTGTCAGTATTTGGTCTACATCAGTCTCATCTCCTCTTCTAAACCTGCTTTGTCCAGTGCGAGAGCCACCAGCCAGGTACAGCATCTTAATGTTAGGTAATTAAACTTAATACAATTTCAAATTCAGTTCCTTGATTACAGTAGCCACATTTCATGTGCTCAGTACCCACGTGTGGCCAAGAGCTATCCCAGCTGACAGCGCAGATAGGGAAGTTTTCCATCAAGTAGAAAGTTCTGCTGAACCACACAGTTCTAGAGTCAACAAGACGTAGGGCAGCATCTTTCTCCTCTGCCTCTTCTACAAACTCTCCCCCAACATCGGCCATACCTGCCACAGTGCCTGGTGCGTGAGGTTCCATCCACACCTGTCAACTTCCTGTCTTTTGTGGGGCCAGTTCAGCACCTATAACAGAGCAACGATGGCAAAATCTTCTCACTGTTGCTCCTTGTACTAGTCTGAACACTTTATGAGATAGGTGTCAGTAGTTTCATTTTACAAATGAAAGAAGCAAGTGATATATGGTCTGCCTCAGTCACAGGGGCAGTGGGTGATGAGAGCAGGATTGGAACCCTGGTGTTTCTGACTCCAGTGCCCATGTGACTTAACCACTGTGCTCTGGAACAGGAATTCTCAGCCTCCACGGTATTGACAATCCTGATGACTTGAGGCTGGATGAGTCTTTGTTGGGGGCTGCCCTGTGCATCATAGGATGTTTAGCAGCATCCCTGGCCTTGACGTGCCACATGCCAGTAGCATTACCCACCTACCCACCGCCCGTGTGACAGCCATAAATATCTTCAGATGTGGCCAGATGTCCCCTGGAGGCAACCTCCTCGCCCATGGAGACCCAGGGCTCTCAGGTGGTCAGTTCAGGTTGGTCACATGGATGGAGAGACGCCTCAGCAAACATAGTGACTTCTTCCTCGCAGCAAGTGAGAAGCAAGTTTACACTCCTCCTCCAGGGGAAACCGAAAACTCATTCTTTGAATCCCCTGTGTAATCCACCAGGCCAGCTCCCCACCTGGGAAATATTCTGCGGCTGCTTCATTTCATGCTGGGCAGAGGTAGAGCCTGAGGTGGCTGACAGCCTGGATGCCACAGCTCAGCAGGACTCAGGGTGGTGACACCCCCGTGCCCCGTCCCACAAAGCCAGCCGGCCAGCTCTTCCTTGAGACCACCTGGTTTGGGCATACAGTCTCGGCAAACACCATCTCTGTGGGAGGGGGCGCAGTGGGGTGGAAGAGAGGTGGGGAGGAAGAAGAAAGAGCTAATATCTGGCCGCTCAGTACAGCTGCAGGGGAGACAGACCTCAGATGAGAGAAAGCTGTTCTGAGCTGTTTGAGATAACGCAGGGCCTACCTAGCCGACGGCTTTGAAACCAGAAGAAGCAAGCACCAGCTACCCGGGAATATTTGTGTCTTTATAAGAACCACAAGATGAAAAAGGCAAATAAAAGAATCTTTTAAAAAGCCCCAGGGGTGTCTCCCTAAGGCAGCTGTGTCCCCACTGTGGGTTCAGCCCTGTCACACACCCGACTTTCCCAGCTTTCCTTTTGTTTGGTTTCCTTCTGAGTAGGGTGACTGCCAGCACTCCCTAAGAAAAACAGTTCTGTTTTTTTAGATTGTCTAAGGCGGCAGTCCCCCACTAGCCCTATGAGAAATGCTACAGATTAAAAAGTGGGTCCCACAAGTTATGCTGCCTTGTCTTCCCTTTCTGGGGTCCCCAGTGTGCATTAGCACATGGCGGCTCTGAGAAGGCCTGCGGCAGAGAGACCTCCTGGCTAACTCTAGTGAGAGGTGATCGTACCTACCCTGCAGGTGCTTGGGGAAGAAGTGAGATAGGACCCTAGCAGGTCTGAAAGTATGTTTAAATGTTGAGGGGATGAGTACAAGTATGTGGTCGAACCCACTAAGGCTGCGTTTTGCCGGAAAGCAGGAAAACTGAATTATGGAACCATTGGTTTCAGAACAAACTCCCAGGCTCAAATTTTTTTTAAAAAAGATTTTTCTCCAATGAGCATATACAGCTTTATTCTTTCAAAAATAATCTGTTTGAAGAGTTTTATTTTAGGTTCAGGATTTCAGATGTTCTCCATGTCTCTCCCAGGCGTCCAAGTCCTGACTCTAATTAAGGATGTTACACTCAGCTCTTAACGAGCAATAAAATCCAGAGAATGAGCAGTTATAGTTTATGAATAATGATCATCGTTAGGCTCAAGCGGGAACTGGCAGAACCTGTCCTGGAACTGTTTCCTCCTCTTCCCTCCCCCCTTCCTTAGCTCTGTCTCAAGATTTCCAGGAGCGGCACCGAGGGGGCAGGGCGAGAGGCCCAGGTCACAGGGCTGGTGTGTGGGGAAGCTATCTGCCTTGGTGTAACAGAAACCCTTCACTCCTGCCCCTGCCTGCTCTCAATAGAATGGCAACAGCCACAGCAACAAGAAGAACCAAAGTTTCTTTGTGCCCAGCATCGTTAGAAGTGCTTCCCTGACAGCCACTGTTAACATTTGATAGACCTCAGTCCAGACACCTTACGAGGTGCATATACTGATAGAAGAATGGCTGAATGGATGGCTGGATGGGCACTGTACCCATTACCTGTTGCTGCATAACATAACCACAGAATGTCAGTGGTATTCAAAAATGAGGATTTATTTCTCATTCACGCTTCTATGCGTTAGCTGGGGAAGTTCTTCCAAGCCTGCAGGTCTGTCTGCTGGTGTTGCTTCTTATATTTCATTTTGGTGCCTAGACTGGAGGGACAGTGGCTTCAAAGGTATGTTTCTTTCATGGTACTGGCAGAAGTACAAAAGAGCCAAGCCAAACCAAGCAGACACATTTCAAGCCTTCACTTGTATCCCATTGGGCAAAGCAAGGCATGTGGCTAAATCCACAGTCAGGAATCAGAGATGTACCCTTTACTCACCCTGAGGGCCAAGGCAAAGGTGTGGATATATAACTCTTTATAGGGAAGTGAATAATTGGGACAGTAATCCATTTTATCTCGTAGGGATGGATGGGGAGACAGTCTGAGCATCTGATAGAATTCTACAAAAACATGAAATAACTATTATATTCTATTTTTTAAATGAATGCATTCAGTTAAATGATACTTGAATTTAACAGAGGAAAAAAGAAACTGAACTAAAGGAATTGCTTATGTCAAGCAAATGTTTTTCTACCACAGGATATGTTTGGTTTTTTTTTTTAATCTCTTTAAAAGTTTTAGTAAACATGATTAAAAAGTAGTGCTTTTTCAAGAACAGTGATGCTATAGACAGAATGTTTGTGTCCCTTAGAATTCACATGTGGAAACCTGATGGTGTTAGGAGGTGAGGCCTTTAGGAGACAATTAGGTCATGATGGTGGTGCCTTCATGGATGGAATTAGTATCCTCATAAAGGAGACCCAGAGCGACCCTTCACCCCTTCCTCCACGTGAGGGTATTGAGAAGGAGACTGTCTGTGAACCAGGAAGCTGGTCCTCACCAGACACCAAATCCGTGATGCCTTGATCTTGGACTTCCCAGCCTCCAGAACTGTGAGAAACCAATTCCTGTTGCTCATAAGCCATTCAGTGTATGGTATCCTGTTCTAGCAGCCTGAACAGACTTTATATATTTTGTACATTAACTCGGATGAGGAGAGTAGACTTTTTTTTTTATCTTCAGTAGCCTCTAAGTGAATTATGAATATAGGCAACAAACCAGACAGTAGAATTGGCAGTACTTGTGACTTTATTACCTGCAGAAATTGTGTTTTCTGTATCACATTTCAGTTCTAGATGTCTTGAAACACTATTTTCACTTACCACAACTTCCAAGTTATAGTAGCTCTTATACCCTTAATAGCTCTTGCAATTTGATAAGTAAAACAGTGTATCTATATCTGTTTTTTAATACAAAATATTTATGTACATTTCCTAAAATCAGATTTATCAGTGTTTATGCTGATGATTTTTTTCTGTCCTTCTCATATTTCTTAAACTTTTTTTATTGAGTTATAGTCATTTTACAATGTTGTGTCAATTTCCAGTGTAGAGCACAATTTTTCAGTTATACATGAATATACATATATTCATTGTCACATTTTTTTTCACTGTGAGCTACCACAAGGTCTTGTATATATTTCCCTGTGCTATACAGTATAATCTTGTTTATCTATTCTACATATGCTTGTCAATATCTACAGATTTTGAACTCCCAGTCTATCCCTTCCCACCCCCCTCCCCCTTGGCAACCACAAATTTGTATTCTATGTCTGTGAGTCTGTTTCTGTTTTGTAGTTACGTTCTTTTTTTTTTATTTTCTTTTTAATTTCCACATATGAGCAATCTCATATGGTATTTTTCTTTCTTTTTCTGATGTCACTTAGAATGACATTCTCTAGGGACATTCATGTTGCTGCAAATGGTGTTATGTTGGTTTTTATGGGTGAATAATATTCCATTGTATAAATATACCACATCTTCTCTATCCAGTCATCTGTTGATGGACATTTAGGCTGTTCCATGTCTTGGCTATTGTAAATGGTGCTGCTATGAACATTGGGATGCAGATGTCTTTTTGAAGTAGGGTTCCTTCTGGATATATGCCCAGGAGCAGGATTTATCTGTATCTGTTTAAATATAATATTTTGAAAACTGTATTTTCATATATTTGGTTTCCTTGGGAATCCTATGTAATTTATTTTATCCATTTAAAAATATTTTTTCCAAGGTGGGAGGCTATAGCTCAGTGGTAGAGTATGTGCTTAGCATGCATAAGGTCCTGGGTTCAATTCCCAGTGCCTCCATTTAAATAAACAAATAAATAAATAACCTCCCCTCCCCCACAAAAATTTATGTTCCACAGGCTCTACCAGACTGCCTAGGAGGTCAAGACATACAAAAGATTAAGAACACCTCGTGGGCACTGTTATTATCCGTTTTCACCGACTGGGAGACTGAGGCACAGAAACCTCAGTAATTCACGCAAGGTCAAAGAGGTTAGAAGGAGCACAGATGGGATAGGAAGCCACATGATGGGGCTCCAAAGTGAGTGCCCTTCACCAAGGCTGCGTGGCTCCTCCATGAGATTCTGTGAAAGCTCCTCTACGAGACTCCAGGTGCCCCGTGGTCATAAGTAATCTCAGCTGCGCACGCACGCTGCCCGTAGCCGCCAGGTGTGCTCAGTTAAACCCTTTTTGGCGTCTCCTTGTACCATCCTGCTGGTTCTGACCTTCGCCTCCTTTCTGAGTTCATCTCCTTCCTCTCTCTCCTTCTCTGTTTTCCAGCCATGCTGGTCTCCTTTCTCCGCCTCACAGCCTTTGAACTTGTCTTTCCTCTCACTGGGATGCTAGTCCTTCTCTTCCTTCTCATCCTGGGATCTCCGCTTTCCCGCCGCTGCGTCTCAGAGGGGCTTCTGGGATTAACTCATCACAGTAAGTTCTCTCTGTGTTTCTTTATATATTTTGTTTATTAATCCTTTCTCGGTTCTAGTTATTTCAAATATCGCCTCCCAGTTTGAGGCTTATCTTTTCATCTTCTTGTGAGAGTCATTCAGTGAGCAAAATTCTTAATTTTGAGTCAGGTGGATCAATGTTTTCCTTTATAGTCTGTGCTTTTTGTTTCTTGCTTAAGAAATCACTCCTAACCTCCAAGGTCATGGAGATATACTTTTGTATTTCTTCCTAAACGTTTTGAAGTTTTGCGTTTCACAGTGAAGCCCTTGATGCATCTGAAATTGACTTTGGTGAAAGTTGTGAAGTAAGGATTCAACTTTTTTTTTTTTCCCATGTGGATAACTAGGTATCCTAACATCAGTTACTGAGTTGTCCGATTTTCCCCTGCTGATCCCAAGTGGACTTTTTCTCTCTGTTCTATGAGCCAATCTCTGGGCGTCTACTACACTGCCTTATTTAAGATGGCTTTATATATGTTATGGCAAGCTGCCTTTGTTAACTTTCTTCTTAAGGAGTGAGTTGTAAATTCTTCCTTTTCTATGTAAATTTCTAAATAGCCTGTCAAGTTCTACCAAAAAAACTCCCAAAACAGAAACAAAAACCCATTTTGAGATTTTCCTTACAATTACTTTACTTTTTTAAAGATTTTTTTTTTTTTTTGGTGGGAGGAAGTAATTAGGTTTATTTATGTATTTACTTTTTAGAGGAGGTAATGGGGAGTGAACCCAGAACCTCATGCATGCTAAGCATGTGCTCTGCCGCTTTGAGCTATATCCCCCTAGCTACTTTATATCTGCACATTAATTTGAGAAGAATTGACATCTTTAAACTGTTTCATCTTTCTGTCCATAAATGAGGATTAATTCTGCTTTTATTTGGATCATTCAGTGCTTTTATCCGGATCATTCAGTCAAATGCTTTCGATTTATAATTTTCTCTATCAGATCTTACACCTATTTCATTATGTTTCTTTATAAAATAGATAACCTTGCTATTGTAACAGAATCTTATTTAAATTTTCTGTTTATTGCTAGTGCAGAGAAATGTCACCAACTGTGTCTAGATAATATATATTCCACAAACTTGCTGAATTCTCTTACCTAGTTATTTGTGGACTATATGGGTTTGTTTTCCATATAGACACGTGTATCACCTGAAGATAATGGGAGTTTGGTTTCTTCCTTTCTAATATTATACATTTATTTACTTTCCTTTTTTTGCTGCATAAGCTTGAACCTCCAAAACAATGTGGAATAAAACAATTAAAATTCTTTTCTTGATTCTGATTTCAAAAGAAGGGTGTTTAGCATTTCAACATTGAGTCTGCTGTTTGGTTAAAGGCTTTTTGTAGATACCGGTATTTTTTTTCAATTGAGAAAGTTTCTTTCTCTTCTTAATTTTACCTTGAATTTTTACCAGCAGTATTTGTTGAATTTTATGTAATTTTTCTCCTCATCTAATAGAGTTAATTTACTTCCTTTATTTTGTTAATGCAGTGAATTAATAGATTTCCCAAAGTTAAACCAACCTTGCTGTACTGAAATGAGCCTTTCTGGGTTATGATGTGTTCTCTTTATACAATGATAGATTTTTATTTCCTTTAATTTTGCTTATAACTTTCTGTTTATGATCCTCAGTGCATTTGGGCTATTATTTTCTTCTCTCATACAGTTTATGTTTAGTTTTAGTGTCCAGGTTTTACTAGCCTCATAAAAATGAGTTATGGAATAGTCTCTCATTTTCTGTGTTTGAGGAGATTCTGTATGATTAGATTTGTCTGTTCTATTAAATTTGTATGTGAAAGAATGAATGAAGTTCAGCAAGCTGGGTGACTAGTACATAGTGGTAAAGAGCAGGCAGGTCCTTGGAGGAGGTATTTACTGCACACCTTACATTTGAGAGGAAGGAGTAGAAGGCTGCACCCAGCTGATGCATTTAGTGGAAACTGAAGGAAAGTCCAGGTAGTGCATAGAGTTGCCAAATGGAGGGAACCTGTGGTCCTGCTCTCAAGCTGTCAGATCACCTCATGTTTCACAGTGGAGTGAGGGGAAGGGGTTTTACAGGCAAAGATTGTCTAAAAATATGCAATCTTTATGCAGTCTACATATTACAAGTTTGATGAATGTTGTGAAGCATTTTCAGCTCATTTTGTCTTCTAAAAGCTTGATGCACTAATTTAGGTCCGTGAAGGGCTGGATGTCCCAAGGAAATTGTGTGCGATATGAAAACATAGTATTCACAATGCTGTTTACCCTTTGACCACTCTGCTCCCAGTTTCTGCTCCAACAGGTTTTATTTATCCTAAGATTAAAGCAGCTCACCAGTGGACATATAGTACTGCTTTATGGTGAAATGCAAACATGTAAGCCAGACCCAGTGGATTCTGTCACCTTTGAAAAATGATTCATTCTTTTGTCGGCTTTGTTTTTCACTCATGGGAAACCTGATAACATTTCAGAGCCTGAAATCCTTCCCTAAGCTAAAATAACCTGTTGAAAGTAAGTTTAAACCAAGTCTAACGTAGAAGAGCAAAGTTTTTGAATTTGGAAACATGTCTGATCATACTACTGCAATAAAAACAAGACACTGTAATTGGATTTCATTGAGTCACAATTTACCCTTAAATTGACTAACTGCACTGCATTAGAGAAATCTAAGACTTGTAAATACACTGATTAATAGGTCTGCTCTAGACTCTGTACTGTCACTAATCAGTGATAGTGCTCCTCCACTGGGCCTCAGAATCCTTCTCAACACAGAGCAATAGGAGAAGCCTAAATGCCACTTCTGGTTCTCAGTGAATAAAGACATCACTACCATTTGCCAGTTTTGCCAGCCAAGCTCATGCTAAACTCATCCCCTTAGTGCAGATTCTGGATTTGGTATTAGTTACCTTATATTGGCAGTTCAGGGCTGTATCTCAGAAGCTTGGTTGCTTTTTATGTCTCTTTTTCACAAATAATCTATTTTTCATTTATTCTTCGTCTGTCCTACCATAACTGATTTCCTTCTCTCTCTTAATAGTAGTTCAAAAACAAAAATAATATCCTTTACAAGAACAAGGAAAGTCCTAACAGCAGAAGGGCACACAGTCAGATAAACGAAATTGCCTTTTTTTCCATAAAATGAAGTTAGTAGCTCTGGTCCCTGTTGAACATACTGAAAGGAGATAAGCTCTGTGTATCAGCAATGGAAGTTGTGTGATAACAACCAGCAAGTGATTTTTCCACAGTGAATAGATTTTCCATCAGATTTCACTTGACCTTGAACACTATGTTAGCCATGAATAATTAATGGTACTTATTACAATAAAGTCCCATTTAACTGACATTATCAGGGAATTAGATGCCTTAAATGAGTGAGTTGGCCAGATACTAAGACTGGCTCCCTTTATGGGCTGAAAAAAAAAAATCTTGATTATAACCATTTCTGGTGCTTACTTTTCTAAAATGTGTGGCAGTATTTTGCGATTTATCAACATTCAGTGAAACATAAACATTTATATATTTAATAAATAGTTATCAAAGTCTCATCTGTGCCAGGCACTATGCCAGGTGCAGGCAATAGAACAGTGAATGGGACACTGCCTGTCCCTATAAAACCTCTGTTCTGGTGGAGAAGAGAGAAAAGCAGGGAATCACACCAAAGTGCTAGGATCATAGAAATCAAGACCATTGTGAACTTCATTGAGCTGAGTAGCAAAACAGTTGAATTCAAAGTTGGCTGAATTCTCCAGAACTGTTTGCCTCTTTGCTCAATGGCCTCTGATCTCTGTGTCTTGAGTTCTTGTGATGGATCGTGGTAATTTTTGTACTTCCTCCCTTAATTTCAGCTACCGTCTCTTGCTGCTTGCTAAGTGTGTGGTGCTGCCCCTACTATTTTTCTGTGAATAATGTACTTAAGTGATTAAATTAAAACTGACAGATAGATGATATATTAGTTATCCATGGCTGCAAAACAAGTAACCCCAAAACTTACCAGCTTAAGAGAACACACATTTATTATCCCACGGTTTCTGTGGGTTGGGAATCCAGCATGCTTAGCTGGATCCTCTACTTCAGGGTGCCTGGCACACCTGTATGTAATCAAGGTGTCGGCCAACACTGGGGTCTCTTCTGAAGGCAGGATTCCATTCCTCAAGGGCTACTGGGCTAAGATCCTCAGTTCTCTGCTGGCTATTGTCTACAGGCCACCCTCAGTTTCTTGCTACAGTTCTTTCCAACAAAGCAGCTAGCTTGCTTCATCAAAGCCAATAAGAGAGCATCTTCTAGCAAGATGGAAGCACAGTCTTCAGTCACCTAATCATTGACGTGACATTCCATCACCTTTGCTGCTTTGCTGTATTCTGTTGGTTCCAAGCAAGTCACCAGGTCCTGCCTACTTTCAAGGGGAAGAATACCAGGAGAGGGGATCCCTGGGGGCCTGCACAGAGGTGGCTCACCCCACACACCAAGCATATCATTATCTTTCTTCCAGCGGCCATAGAAGCACCATCAATCAATCATGTCTCGCTCTCCCACTGAACCCAGAAAAAACTTCAAAATCCTTCCTAGTAGAGGACTCCAAGAGGCCTATTTCCAATTGGTTGGTGAGATAAAGCCAACTTGTCTTCTCTTATTTATCAGTAACCATTCCAAGTAATTGCTATGGAGGAAATACTTAGGCTGCGAATCTAGACAGAAACAGGGATCTGTATTTGGAAACAGAACTGCAACATGGCACGACGGCCATTGTCTGAAAAGTCAGTGAAGAGGAAGCACAGCTAGGGGCAGAAATTGACTGACAGAGTGTTAGAGACAAGGGCTTCACAGAAAGGACCAAGAATCAAGAAATGCACATCCCAGTGTGCAAGAGCCCAGATGAGATCAGACCATATTATGATTAGACACGCACTGGAAGAATCCAGTCCTGACCAGGACAGAGGTTATTCCCTTGACTACACTGAAGAAGAGTAGTTTTATTTATTTATTTATCATCATTTTAATCAATGAAAAATACCAGAGATGAGCACATCGGATGCCATGACCTGTCCTTTGTTGGGGGAGGTGATTAGGTTTGCTTATTTATTTTATTTTTGGAGGAGGTACTGGGGATTGAACCCAGGACCTTGCATATGCTAATCCTGCACTCTTATCACTTGAGCTATAGCCTCCCCCAGATGCTGTGATATGTCTTTTGTCTCAGATTTGGGGATGTCCTGCTAATGTCTGTAGCAGAGTTTCTCACCTTTTCTTTACCCACCCTCTCTTCGCATAAACATAAAAATCTCCTTACTCAGGTGCAAAGGAACTTCTCCACTCCTTCTTCTTGAAGAATCACTCATGGGTTGGGGAGGGACAAAATAGGAATTGGGAATTAACAGATACACATTACTAAATATAAAATAAGTAAACAAAAGGGATCTACTGTATGGCACAGGGAACCATATTCAGTATCTTGTAATAACCTATAATGGAAAAGAACATGAAAAAGAATATATATATGTATAACTGAATCACTTTGCTGTACACCTGAAACTCTAGAAATCACATATGCTTCATTTTTTTTAAAAAAAGATGTTAAAAAAAATCTCGTATCTCTGCATATTTTATTCCTACCACACCGTAGTACCTTCTCACTTTTAATAAATCCTTTTGTGTGTGTCCACACCAGCTTAGGTCTCCTAAAGGCTTCATCTTTGTCCACAGGGCTTCTTGAAAAAAATAAAAATAGTGATCCTTAAACTGGGGGAATTGCAGTCCCCCAGAAGAATAAGATATTTTAATGATTTATTTTAAAATAATTTCAAACTTTCAGAAAAAACTTCAGTAACAGTTCAAGTTCCTGCATGCTCCTCACTCAGATTCCTCACGTTTGTTTTCCAGAGCCATAAAAATAGTCAACTTTTTGGGCACTCTCCCATGTAGTCATAGTACAGCCATGAAAGAATAATGCTTTAATCCACAGACCTCTTTTGCATTTCAGCCATTATCCCAATAATGTCCTTTACAGATCCAGATCCAGTCATGATCACGTGCTGCATTTAGCTTTCAAATCTCTGACTTCCTCCCACTTGGGACAGTTCCTCAGTATCCCCTTACCTTTTGTGTCTGGACATTTTTTAAGAGTACAGGCCAATTACTTTGTAGAACATCCCTCAGTTTGAGTTTGTCTAAATGCTCCCCCAAGATGAGATTCAGGGTATGCTTTTCAGGTGGAAATATCAGAGAAATGATGCTGTGTTTTTCTCAGTGCATCCTACCTGTAGGGACCCCTATTTGTCCATGTACAGTGTTTGCCAGTTTCTCCACTCTGATTTTATAAGTCTTTTGTATTTAGTGATAATTGATGTTTTTTAGGGGGATGCTTTGAGACTCTGTGACTGTCCTTTTCCTCATCAGACCTTCCCCCACCAGTTCTAGCCTCCACTGATGATTCTTGCCTGAATCTGGAATTTCTCTGATACTCGCCACAAAGATTTTTAAGGACGACTTTGCATGAATGGTTTTAAAGGAATAATTTCCAGGTTGTCAGCTACTCTCTAGATGCCTCTGAAACTGCTGTGTCTGAGAACATGTGCGTGACATGCTGGTTCCCCTTCCAGAGCCTCACTCAAACTGCAAACTCCTGGGGACACCTCGTGCAGGACCACCAGACACAAAGTGAAGAATGCACCTGGGCTTGTACCAGGGGCCCCAGGTCCCGTCTCTCACTCCCTTTTTCCCCTTTTACAAAAGAAAGGCCCACCTCTCACCCCTCTGAACCTTACTGTGGTGCATTCCCCCAGGGTAAAAAAAATCCAAGACTCCAAACAAAGGAGTGATTCAAAATCTAGCTGTTAGTGTTGAGAAAGTGAGTAATTCTAATGATTGGGTTACAAATCCTTCTCAGTTCTTTGCTTTCAACAAAATTGAAGAAAGATCTGATGGAGTTGTCAGTTAGTAGATCATTAAAAATAATTTTTGATGATAGATCACCATATAATTTTTGGCGAATGACTTGGAAGAGTTTAAAGAATTGAGTGATGTTGCTATAACAGAACCCTTTCCATTCCTACCCACTTAAGTGAACAGAGTTTTTCAGTCCTTACAATTATGATTAAGAGGAAAATAAAAGGAAATAAATTGATGCTGAATCCTGTCTCACTTGAACAATAAGAAATATTCAAGAGTTAATAGGAAGGAAAAGCTCATTCCATCTCATTGAATTAAGATAGACGCTTGCATTAAAATTTGATTTCTGTTTTGTAATCATTTACCAAAGTTTATAACATATTTGGTGTTTTGACCGATTTAGTACCAAAATTCTAATAATAACACAGATGAAATTGTTTAACACTTAGAGCACCAGATTCACAGAAGATACGAAGATTTTACATTTCAACTTGGTTCAAAATCTTGAGGCAGAAAACTGATGGAGTGATTAATAAAAAAGTCTTTTAAACATTAAAATATTTTACATTATAGTAAATTCTGTGCAGTGACTGGAATGGAATCAGAAAAGGAACAATGTGTCAAACCCCTGTGATATTTAGCTTTGCCTGATGAATTTTAAAATGAATAAGTTGTTTTCTGTACCTGTGAGTCTGTTGCTGTTTGGTATAAATTCACTTGTATTATTTTTTAGATTCCACATAGGAGTGATACCATGTGATACTTGTCTTTCTCTGCCTGACTGACTTCACTAAGTGTAATATTCTCTAGGTCCCTCCATGTTGCCATAAATGGCAATATTTCATTCTTTCTTACAGCTGAGTAGTACTCCATTCTTACAGAAAACAAATTTATGGTTACCAAAAGGGAGAGAGAGAGATGGGTAGGGACAAATTAGAAGGATGGAATTAACAAACTCCTATACATGAAGTAGATAAGTAACAAGGATTTCCTATATAACATGGGGAAATATATTCAGTATCTCATAATAACCTCTAATGGAAAATAATCCGAAAAATATATATGTATATATATATGTATAACTAAATCACTTTGCTGTACACCCCAAACTAACACAGTGTTGTAAATCAACTATACTCCAATTTAAAAAAAAAATTGAAAAAAACAATTTTATTTTTACCAACATCAGCATTTAAAGTATGCTAGAAAGTACAGGACTGTTTAACCCCTTATGATGACATATTTTGTCTCTCATTTTTAATATGTGAGGGGAAAATAACTTTCAAAGACATTTTAAGGGTCACATGAGCAACAAGAATATTGCTTAGAAAGACACTTTCCTTCTGCGTGTGTTACAGAATTACTCTGGGGCTTTACCTCCTGTTTTCTACCTTTAACTTCTCATCTAGGGTTTGTCTCCACCTTCCTTCATGAGCCCTCCTCACCCATCACACCCAATTCCTACCCCCGTCCCAGTGGGGCATCACCCCCAGGTCAAAGACCAGCCTTGCTCATGGACTGGAAAGGCTCATCTTCTCAAATTAAAGATTATCCCTTTGGGTATTATATTTATTATACCTAGATTCCTAGAACACGTGGTCCCTCTCTGAGTACTGTCAAGATCTCATGTCAAAGAGGGAAAAACGTGTCCTTGTGGCAAGTCCCCCTTGTCAGGATGCTGTTCGAACGAGGGCCACCTTGCCTGGATTATGTGTACCGTATCAGGCCCACCTGCTGTGGGTAAAACACAACACAGTCAGAGAAAAGAGGAAAACTGATGGCCATTCCTAAATTGCCGGATCCTTGTTAAAATGCGGACTCCTGGACTTTGACAAGATCACCTGATTTGGCGGGTGTGGGCTAAGGCACAGGGCACCTTGCTGCAGTTTGTCCCTGTACCATACCTTGAGGATCGCTGCCTTAGAGCACAGTCCTTGATCCTGATGTAGGCCTCTCACATCCATCCTTTTGTTTCTATCCAGGTACTCAATGTTCCAAAGAGTTCAAATGGATCAGCAAATCAGCCAAGGGTAAGTGAGCTGTTCATGTACAAATTTTGATTTCTACAGTTTATTCCAGCCTGATTATTTATCTCAAATGACTCTGCCTATTATATTTAAAATATTACTTCTAATTGGAAGTACAGTCAAGTGCATACATGATATCAATAGTTGTTCAAGTTGTTCAAGTTTAATTGAATTTAGAATATTGATGCTCCAAAAGACATACATGGATAGGGAAAATAAATTTACAGGAAAAGAGATGTAAATGGTGAACATATTTTAATTGACTTTCTCTAATGAAGTTATTAAAGTATTATGCAATAACATTGTAATAATATTGATGAAAATCCATGGGGAGGGGTGGTAAAATACATATGAACAGGGTCAGGACCATGACTCTTTGATCCTCACACTATTAATGTGTCCATACCTATACACAGTGCTTTAAAATTCTATACTCCTTTAGCTAATAATGTTAACCTCTGTCAACCTACTTTGAGGAAATGCAAGATTGCAAAATTTGTTCATTGTAGAATTGTATATTAATTATAGAATGATAGTGGCAGTAAGCAGAAACAGCTGGCACAAGGGGTTGGCATAGTATCCACTTCTGTAAAATATTGTTGTCAAAACACATTTAATGTTTTTTGTTTGTTTTATTTTTTATTGAGGTATATATTGAGTTGATGTACAAAGCACATTTAATGTTAGGAGATAATGTTCAGGATAGAATGCTACATGGATCCCAGGTTTGTGTGTGTGTGTATGTGAGAGAGACAGACAAGACAGAGAGACCGAGACAGAGAGAAAGAAGAAAGGCAAAGGGAAGGAATCTAAAACACACATAAGCAGGAAAAAATTAGACAACCATGATGGTGACACTAAAGATAATCTTTTATTTTCTTGTTTACATTTTCTTTAGCTTTTAAATTCTTTGCAATGCATACATCAGTTTTATAATCCAAAACAGTATTGCTTTCAAAACCGTATGGAAGTGGGTATTCCAGCTTCTAAACTGCTGGTTTTGAGGAAAAGCAGATTTCACGGTCCACTGGCAGTGTATTCGCAGAGTACCAGAGAACCAGTCTGTTCCCCTGGTCCCCAGCCTGTGGGCAGGCGGCACCTTGACAGCGAGTGAGACCTACAGGCTGATGCATCTCTCTCCATCTCTCCATCTGTCTTTCACACATACACACACAGTCGGAGGCTATTCTAGCATGTCCCTCGAGAGCCTGCTTCGTTTCCTTTACCCTGAATGACTTAAATGGAGCTGAAGGAAGCTGTTCTTGACCGTGAGTTGATATTAAAGGGTCAGGAGAACCATGCAGTGAGTTTCTTTCATTTATCAGTATTACCATGATTAAATGTCCTCCCTTGCATTATTCATTCATTCAACAAATAGTTTTAAGTGCCTGTTAGACACTCAGATAGTCACTTGAACGGAGACGAAGATGTATTCATGTATCCATCTGTTGAGTCAGTCAGTAAATAGTATTTCCTACAGTACTCACCCGGTGTGTGACGGACGCTGTTCTAGACACTGCCAATACCGTGGGAAATCAGACAGATACGGAGCCCACCCTCAAAGAGCTCAAGGCCCAGTAGAAGAGAGAGAAAAGTCAACAAGGAAATAAAAATAATCACCGTTCGCAGTACTGCCTGGGGAGAGTGCCCAGTGTTGCAGCAGAGACTAGCAGTGGTACCGCCTAGATGAGGTGGTCCCGGAGGGCCTCTCGAGCAGAGGACTCAGGTGTGAGCGGAACAAGAAGAAACCAGCCAGAGAGGGTCGAGGGAAGGAGGGCAAATTCCAAACTGAGACAAGAGAGGATGCGAGAGCCCTGGGAGTAGGGGGCGTCTCCACGGGACGGTCCTCAGCGGGCTCTGAGAAGAAGTGGACAGCCTTTTGCCAGTGTCTTAAAGGTGAGGGTGGAGAGAGGAGGGGACAGGAGATGGCCCAGTGCACGGGTTGGCTGCATAGGACAATCCGTTCTCTGTTGCTGAAGCATTAAGTGTGAGGCAGAGAGGTAGGGGAGCCAGGTAACGGCACACCTCCATTGTCGCGCTGTGGGACACAGGTGTGATCTAGTTGGTAGCGGGACTCCAACAAAGACTTAAGTGCAAGGCTGACTTGGGCTAATTGGTGTTTTAGGAAGATTGTTCTAGCACCTGGTAGAAAATTGATACCCAAGTGAGCATTGAATGTCAAATGGGAAAATAGACCTTCTTTCCTTCAGTCAGTGAAAGTTAGTGAAGGGTTTTCAATAGGAGAAGGACACTATCAGAGGCATGGTTTAGGCAGATTAATCTGTTGGCACAGTGTTAGATGAATTAAAACAGAGAAAGTGACAGTCTCATTTGTCACCAACCCTCAGCAGAAATGTACTTTCACTGACTTTTTAAGTTTTAAGACAGAAGTACGTGTTAGTAACCTCTTGCTGTGTAACAGACTACCTTAAAACGTAGTGGGCTAAAACAACCCACGTTTATTATCGCACAGTTGGAGTGGCTCAGGAATCTGGGCGTGTGTTAATTGGATCTTCTGCTTCAGGGTCGCTCGCAAACTAGAATCAACATATCAGGCAGGATTGGGACTTCAGCTGAAGGTTCAACTGATAACTGATTGACTTCCACACTCGCTTCCATGGTTGTTGGCAGGATTCAGTTCGTCGGGATGGTTGGGCTTCAGTTGCTTGATACGTGGGTCTCTCCCAATGGCAGCTTGTTTCATGAAAATGAGCGAGTTTAGAAGGCAGTCTGCTAGCAAAGTGGGTGTTAGGCATATTTGTAACCTCATCGTGGAAGTGATGTCCCATCACCTTTGCCGCTTTTGTGGGTTAGAAGTGAGTCGCTAGGTCCAGGCCACTCTCTAGGGCAAGGGATCACACAAAGGCATCAATACACAGAGGTGGGGTCACTGGGCACTGAGTTAGAAGCTGCCCACCAGGGGAGCTTAATGAGGATCGTTCCTGGGTGTGTTGCAAATGAGGACAAGGTCTGGGGGGATAAAGCCAGTACTGTTCCTCACCCGTGATCTAGTTGGGAAATCATCTTGCTCTCTCCTGGCCTGCCGATTACCGCCCTCATTACCATCACTGCCTGCCGTACCGCTGTCATGGTTTGTCCGCTTCTCCTGATGACGAACGCTGCCCCTCTCGAAGTCAGAGCATCTGGGAGTATTTATATACAAGCTGCGTTGGGCTGACCCTCCCTGCTGGAGACAGATTGTTGTGTTGTGAGACGTCTCCTCGCGGGTGCTGTGGATGTCAGTGACATCAGCTGCCTGCAGGAAACAACTGTAAAAGTGAAGGTGAATTCTTAACTCGTCCCTCACTCTTGCAAACAGAGCAGGTCAAGGACTTGCCTCCGCTCCTAGCAGGGCTTCATAAACCGGAGTGCTAGAGGAATGCCTTACTTACACAGGCAGCTCAGAAAATGTCTGCAGAAAGGTAGAGCTCCGAATCTAGGCTGTGTAAACTGCCGTTCCAGACCAAAGAGAAATTAGGCAAATGGAAATCACGAGAGCTACCACTGTGTGTGTATACTGTGTGCCAGCCAGCGACGGGGTCAGAACCTGACCTCTGTGATCTCGTGTCAGTTCCCTGACTCGGCCAGGTTAATGCTGTTATCCCCATTTGACAGAGAAGGAGCCTGAGACCCAGAGGGTACAAAGCTCACTCACACTCATAGCTCCGCAGGAGAGTCCTGCGACTCAAACCCTGTCAGTCTGGTTCCCTGGGTTGTCTTTTTTCCCCCCAGCAATTTCTCATTTGCTAATCTCTTGAGAAAGAAATATCCCATCCCCTGTTTCTTTCTTTTTCTTTTTTTTTTTTTTTTTGAAGTATAGTCAGTTTACATTGTTCTGTCAATTTCTGGTATACAGTGTATTGTTTTAGTCATACATATACATAGATACGTTTCTTTTCATATTGGTTTCCCTGCACTCTTAAATTAGGAAACCAGCAATAAATTGTCTTTATGGACAGTCATGTTTTGTCCTGAATTACAGAGAGTCCTCATCAGCCAAGGATAATTTGGGGAGGGGAAGGGGCGCCGGCCTCACCTAGAATAAATCAACCGAAAACAGAAATCAAAATGCCAGCACAAAGAATGGAAGGAAACCATTTTTATTAGAAAAAATATATTTAAAAAAATAAAAGTAAAAATAAAGAAGGAAAGTTTACTTTAAACAAAGTTCAGTCAAGAGTCAGCAAATTTTTTCTGTAAAGGGTCAGATAGTAAGTATTTTTCGGCTTTGTGGGCAAAGAGATGTGTGCTATAGCTACCCAAGGCTTCGACTGTGTATAAGCATGTCATGTGTACAAGCCACCCTGGGCAGTAAGTAAACAAATGGGCATTTTTGTGTTCCAGTATTTATTTACAAAAGCAAGTGGTGGGCCAGACTTAGCCCTTGAGCTCCAGTTTTTGGACCCTTGACTTAGGTCATAATTGTAATGTGAACTGAGTCTTAGAAAAAGCAAGAATCGTGTGGGTTTTTTTAAACATAGTATTTCTGATAAGATATATGCCAACATAATATAATATCATCCCTTCCTGTTTGACTTCAGTTTTATCCAAAAAATGTCTATTGTGTAAAACTAATTGAGGGCCTCTTCATTTTCTCAAGGTCTCTCCCGATCCCTGATAGCCAAATACTTATCTTTGGAAAACGTTAAGACATTGTCCTTCCGGATTTTCTCTTCTTGGGGTATAAATTTGTCTAGCTCTGCCAGATCCCGATTTCTAGGTGTCTTGACCAGTTCTCTAACGTCTTTTCATCAACTTTGTGAAATCTTGTGCTGGTTGTGATATTGGCTGTTCAGTCTCCAGTGGATTCTCACTGTGTTTGCCTGTTTGCTGGGTGGGCACCCAGAGGACAGCAAGAGAGGGAAACATACCGAGACTGCGACCTGATGAGCGAGGTAGACGCGAAGCAAGGAAAGATTTGAGTAGGAACTAACTTCAAAATCGTTGTGTCATTGGTGGAAATTTTCCATCTTACCGCAATCTCGGCTTCCCTTCACAACTTGCTCCCTGCAGGTTCTCAAGTAATGAATACTCAGATGATGAAACCCTCCCCCGCATGATTTACCCACCTTCCTTGTGCGTACCTCATTCTCTTGCATTCGGTTTTCTGTAACAGAACCATGTCATTTCATTGCACTTTGCTTCATTGCACTTCGCAGTGACTGCGTTTTTTACAAATTCAAGGTTTATGGCAACACCGTATTGAGTAAGTCTGTTGGCACAGTTTTTCCAACAGCACTTGCTAACTCCTGGTCTTGGTTTCACTTTTTGATTCTCGCCGTATTTCAAACTTTTTCATTATTGTATTTGTTATGGTGGTTATGGTGTTCTGTGATCTTTGATGTTATTATTAGTGACTCACTGAAGGTTCGGAGGATGGTTAGCATTTTTTAGCAATAAAGTACTTTTTAATTAAGGTATGTGCATTTTTTAGACATACAGCTATTGAACACTTAGTAGAGTGCAGGATAGTGTAAATACAACTTTCATATGCATTGGGAAACCAAAAAATCTGTGACTGCTTTATTGTGATGTTCATTTTATTGCGGTGGTCTGGAACCAAATCCACAATATCTCTGAGGTCTGCCTACAGCTGCCGTTTTTTGAACATCTACTCTGTAAGAAAAAAAAGTCTTTCTATTTGTACAAATAACCCTTCTCTATCTAAACTCTTACTAAGTTCAATAACCAAATGAATTGAGAGAAATTTTCTGATAAAATCCTCACTACCTAAAACTCAGGAGCTGAATAGCTTCAAAAAGCACAATATCCCTTGCTTGTACAAATTTACTATTATTAGTCTCATAAGCTAGTTAATCTTAGGCTAAGAAGGAATGCTTTCTGGTCTTTACTTTTCTAGCAACTTTGGAAAGAGTCTTTTACTGTCCCTACCTTATGGATGGCTATTCTGAGACCCTGAAACAGCATGTAACTTGCTCGAGGTCTCTTTGCCAGTCAGCAGTGAAGTGAGATTCAAAGTCCGGGCCCGCTGGCTCCAAAGTCCATGCTCCTTTTTCTGCATGCCTTTTCCATATGGAATTGGCGTTGTTGGAAAGCCCACCTGTCTGTCTACCACAGGATCAAAGATACACATTCGTAAGTTCTTTAAATCACACTTGAATAATGCTGATTTTACGTTGTAAGTAGTAACGCTGCCATTTTTTTTTTTAAATCCTGCAATGTAAATCTAGTTGTTAAAAGAAATGCAGTGACAGCACAGTTCCTCTGTGTATTATGGCAGCGGTTCTCAGACTGGGGTCACAGAGCGGCAACACCAGTGTCACCTGGAAATGGGTTACAAATGCAGATCTCAAAGCCCACCCCTGACAAACTGAATCAGAAGCTCTGGGAATAGGGCCCATCAATCTGCACTGGAACAAACCCTCCAGGTGACTCTAATGCACACTCCCAGCTGAGAACCACTGAATTACAGGATCAGCGACAGTGGTCTCTGCAGATTCTTGCAATGAGAATTGGAACCCATGAGGGCCAGAAGTCCAGGTGACTCTGACTGTCCTGAAGCTCTGATTAATGCCCTTGGTTCCTTTCTCATCATTCATTCATTAATTGAACAGATACATACTGAGCTTCTACCCTGGGTCAGATTAGAAGCCAGATGCTGGGGACAAGGTCAGGATGGCCCTAGTCTCCCTTGGGTTTACAGTCTGATGTGGGTGACAGACCAGAAAACAGTGATTTCTAAGACGGCATAGCCAGTGCCCCATGAGGTCAACACAGGGTGCTGGCGGCAAGGGTCCACTCATCCAACCCTGCGAGTCAGGGAAGACTTCCAGAACAATCAACTCAAGAGGATAGGAGTCCAAAACTTTCCGAGGCGGAAGGTTGTGCTGTCTCTCCCTCTGGTCCCCAGGCTGCTTGAGGCAGCTTTAGATAGAGGAAGGGGGGAAGGGGGAGCCCTCAACCTGTTGCTTCCAACTTGTTGGAACGTTTATCTCTGACATGCATTAAAAACATATGGGAGGTCAAAGCTCCATGTGTTCGCTTGGTAGGGGAGCAGAAAATTGGAAAAGCAAATATGCATACCTCCCTGATCCCAACTGCTGGACTCTTATTGCCAGTTTACGTAATTTCCTGTGCTTATTTCAAAACAATCAGGAGGGCAGGAGGCACCGTGAGCACCATAACTAGGCCATTTAGACTAGCAGTTGCTGGCACATTCCCTTCTTTCTTGATTTAAAAAGAAAAAAATTCCAGTGGAATTTGAGGGGAAAGCATCTTTTGGGAAAGCAATGAATAGTCTCTTCTTAAGAGAAATTGGTGTCGATTCAGCAAGCTCTCCACGAAACAGATTCCCACTTACTCATCACAGATATTCTTGTGTGCCTACTCTATGCTGACCCGGAGCCTGGTGCTGGGGATGTGACATGTGCAAGGAGGCACCTGACTTCTGGGAGATTAGGGGACAGGCTCGGTACAGGACATTGAAAAGGTGACACTTAATAAGTACATACCAGTACAAAAGAAGATTGTTAAAATGTTGAAGTATTTCCGTACTGACTGGTGAATGGTATAAGTTTTATTTTTCTGTAATCCGGAATATCCAGGGCCTAAACAGGACAGCTCCCACCTTCTTATCCAGGACGTCCTCTGTCTCTGGGGACGGGGAGCAGATAGCAACACAGTGGACTTCGGAGGTGTCGCTGTTGTCAGAGGTTCTCCTGACCACATGGGAAGCTCTGGTGTCCACATATATCTCCACGTGAATGTGCAGGTAGCACCCCTCCCCCCAACAAACTGTACCCGGTGCCGCACTACGATTGATTTAATGAGGAAGTTGTTGACGATGTCAATACAGATTCCTATGTCCAGTCATGACCCAGACGGGACACACTTAGCTAGTGGCAGCAACATCTAAGAAAACATCATGCCAACTCTTTGTAAAATTCAGGTCACCTGCTATGTGATTTTAAAATAGATTACACACTACTTGATTCTGTTGATACTACATTCTCCACTGGTGGAGTCTGATTTAGGTCTGCAGATTGCAGCACTACCAGCGTCCTAGTTTTGGTTTTTTTGTGCTGGAGTTTTGTAAAATGTTACCATTGGAGGAAATTCTGTGAAAGGTGTATAGGGCTCCTCTATTATTTTTGCTGCTTCCTATGAACAAGAATGATTTCAAAATAGGTTTTAATAAGTAACTTGGAAATTGTTGTAGCAATTTACACTGCATCGTATCACTCAGTAAGCAGATTTGGTCAATGCATAGTTTAATTTATATAGAGAAAGAAAGTGTGCTATGGACTGAATTGTGTCCCCCTCAAAATGTTGAAGCCCTAAGGGTATTCAGAGAGAAGGCCCTTGGAAGGGCACTAGGCTGTGATGAGATGGTAAGGGTAGCGCCCCCATGATGGGATTAGTGCCCTCATAAGAAGAGACCAGAGAACTCAATTCTTGCTGCAGTGAGAAGGCAGCTGTCTGCAAGCCAGGAAGAGGGCTCTCACCAGAACCCACCCATCCTGGCTCCCTGATCTTGGACTTCTAGCCTCCAGAACTGTGAGAAAATTGATTTCTGTTATTTAAGCCACCCAATATGCTATTTTGTTACAGCATCCCTAGCTGACTAAGACAGGGGGAGATTATTATTCATTCTTGCATCCATTTGTTCATCGATTCATTACCCAGCAATGATTGTAGATTTTGACTATCACCCCTGGTCTATGGGACATAAAACAACAGGTCCAGTAAGAGTCATGTTAGCCGTGGAGAGCTACCCTCCATGGGCAGAGCAGGACTCTCAGGGAAAGATGAACAGACATTAGCCAGGTGAGGTGGATAAGGAAGTGTGTGCCAGGCAGGGTGGGTCACAGCCCTGAAGGGAGACAAGGCACATGGAACAGAAGGAATCCAGCCCAGATGGAGCAGAGACGGTCGAGCAGAGGGTTGAGGGAGATGAGAAGAGGCCAAGAAGGCAGGCAGGGGCCAGATGGCCCAGGATTTATGACTCCCCGTCTTGATTTGCTTGGGACAGCCTCTGCGTATATCCGTTGCCCGGGCATCATTTCCACCACACTCCCTTTCACTTTTGGAAATGTCCTTGTTTGGATGATAACTTAAATGGTCCCTCTGTGTCTGAGTCATGGTGAAAATTGCACCATATCCCGAGGATGATGGCCAATCCTTTGCAGAAGTTTTAGCCAGAGTGTTGGGGTCTCATTTTTATTTTAGACCTCGCTGGCTTCAGGAATTAGAGCTAATGCTAAAAGGAAAAATAAGCTGACCTAAGGGTGTGTGCTTTATTCTTCACAAAGGTAGAGAAAAATGGGGGTGGGCAGAGGGCTGTCAGGGGCTTCAAAACCTAACGATCTTTGTGCTAAACTTCAAACCCATCACCTTAAGTTTGCAGTTAGAATGGCCACCCCCAACCACTGCATTGGTTTTGTTGTCTACTTACCACCCCCCCCAACCTCCCACCCCCATCTCCTAACTCCCCTCTTCTTCTGACCCTCCCACCTCTCATACCCACCCCCAGATAAAAATCTACCCAACAAAGGACAGCCACAGAAGAGTGGGCATGAAGCAAACAGGGCTTTCCAGTGAGACCAGGTCCTTTCCTGCCCTCGGATGCCTTCCTCTGTCTTCAGACCTGGAACTGAGGAACTGGCAGCCTTCGGTGCGGACACCCTTACGGCTCTGCCCATCAGTGCGCCTGAATTTCCCTCTGCAAGACAGCCAGGATCCAGTCTTCAGGATGAACGTACCAATGCTTGAAATGATCATTTTGAGCAGAGATTTCCTGCGGAGTTAGGAAAAAAAATCAGACTTTCTCCCAATTTCTTCTGTGCTGTCTAACACTACTTAGTGTGAGGGCCCCATCGGCTGTCTCAGAGAATGCTTTCCTCCCTGTGTTTCAGAACTTTCTAAAGATCAGTGAGATTTCTTGAAGAGATTCTTCTTTCACGCCGTTACGCTCTTAGCTCCATCCCCACCCTCATAATCTTTTTTTTAGAGATTTTATTTTATTTTTTTAAATTTTTATTGAAGAGCAGTTGATTTACAGTGTTAGTTTCCGGTGTACAGCAGTGATTCAGTTTTACAGATATGTACATATGTATTTTATTTTCAGATTCTTTTCCATTATATATCATTACAAGTAATTGAATGTAGTTTGCTGTGCTATACAGTAGGTCTTTGTTATTTATCTGTTTTATATATAGTAGTGTGTATCTGTTAATCCCCAGCCCATTGTCTTTTACTTACCCACCACAAGAGCTGTTATCTATTGGTGATTTTTTAACTTCCCTTCATATTGCTCTCTCTAACCATATTCACAAACCCTGTTCTTAAGAATTTCTTACAGTACAATATTCCTTATTATACCAAGCACTATAAAAAGGCAACATTGCAGGAGGGTAATAGCTCAGGGGTAGAGTGCGTGCTTAGCGTGCATGAGGTCCAGGGTTCAATCCCCAGTACCCCCCATTTTAAAAAAAAGAAAATTAAAAATAAAAATAAATAAATAAACCTAATTACCTCCTCCCCCCTCAAAAAAAGAAAATTTTAAAAATAAAAAGGAAACATTACTAATTTTCCATCTTTAAGTCAGTTTTAAAATTAAATCTTTTTTTTTCCAAGTGTAAAACCAAAGTGGCTTCTGTCCCTTTAAGTCAGATCAATCATCCCCAACAGGGACTAGAGTTTGTATTGGCCCGATCTTGAGAAGAGAATTATTTCCCGACCTTGCCAGGCAAAGAAAGCTTTCTGGTATTTGCTAGAGAAGGCAGTTTTGATGTAAACTGACGTTTCTCAGATGCCCATCTTGGGAAGATTCGATGTGAGATCCAACATTTCTGGCAGCTGAAGCCCCGGCCCTACTGCCAGGCCCTGGGCAGAGATAAAAGAATGTGGATGAGCAGCAGGCAGATGGGAGCATAACAAGAGGCCTTTTTTCTGAGCCCCGTGAGATGGGCTGGGGAAGGGGTCAGGGAGGAAGGCGGTGGGAGGGGGCAGCCGCACTTCACGGTGAGGGAAGCAACAAAAAAGGCACTTTCTCTGCTTTTCATTGCAAGGGCCCGTTTCCCCTGTTTTCCAGCCCATTTTGAGCACCATTCATTGAGAGGCCCCTTTCTTCTCAAGTCTTTCATCCCAGGATGCTGAGAGCATTCCCGTGTCCTTCTTCCAAAGAGGATTCTCCCACACTCCCGCCCAGCCGCCCTCCGCCTGCCCTGAGCGGTCCACAGCTGCTGGGATCTGCTCTCTACCCGGCCTTGAAAACATTTCTGTGTTGCTTCTTCTTCCTCGAGTCCTCAGATCTAGAATTTAAAAGTCTGAAAAGATTATCTCAAAAAGTAGGGACAAATAAAGGGCTTTCCCCCCCTTCTATTTCTTCTGTTGTTCTTTGCAGAAAGAATACAGTAGAGTTGAGATAGGAAAAACTTGGTTCCATTCATTCTTCATTTATTTTCTCTGCTTATATATTCCACATCTGAGAATTAGACTTGCCTTTTTTTTTAATACCAAACATCAAAGGGGAACCCATCGAACACTTTCCTTTGCCATCAGGTGTTTAGAGTTTCTGATACCCGAGATAAAAATTTATGAAATTTGAGGTTGACAAACAAGTCCAGGGTGAGTAAAGGCAACATAAACTCCTGCCCTGCATCCAGCTGCCTAAATCCAACTCCCAGCTCTGCTGCCTCCCGGCTGTGTGACCTTGGGCAAGTTACTTCACCTCCCTGATTTCTCCATCAGTAAAACTGGGATCACAATAGCACACATTTCATAGGAGTGTTATGTGGATTAGTTGGAGGTATAACCTACTAAATGCTCAAGAAATATTAAATTCTATGTTTATCAGATTACTATACCTTTGCTATTATTAATAGATACACACATATGAACTTACATATTTCCTTCTGGGCAATGACTGATTAACCTTCATTTTTCTAACAGTAATTTTTGAAGAGACAGAAGGCTGGGTACCCTTGCATCCAAGGCCAATTCACATGGTCATTTTAGTGTTTGTCCCCACCTGCAGCCCTTTGGCAGGAAAAGGCCCCAGACAGCAAGGCTCGCGGGACAGAATTCTGGGGCACTGGGTTTTGGGAATTGGTCACTTAAATAAATACAAGTCTCTGGATTATTTTTATTTTTGCTTTCAAAGAAATTTCCAGAGTAAAACTGGCTAGGAAGAAAATCCCAAAGCCCCTGTATGTATTTCTATCATTGCACTGAAGAATAGTTGCTGGCGGGGGTGGTGGGGGTGGAATCCTGATTCTTTTGCCCCTGGAGCCCTTCCCCCTTTCTTCAGGATCCCAAAGTCATTCAAGGTCAGGTGGGCCCCCAAGAAGGACCCCCATGATCCTCCACACCCAAATCTAAACACTCCTCCTGGGGGAGAATGGATTTTCTGAATCTCTGCCCATGAGTTTTCCAATGTCCCAATTTTATGCTTGTTATTATGACTTATAAAAGCTTACTGGGTTTGTTTTGAAGACAAGGGAAAAAATAACATTACGCTATTTTAAACGCCTGCAAATATTTCACATATGACCCAAGGCAGTAAAAATGCCGTATTTCCCAAACCACAAACCCCACTCCTTGTTAAAATCCAATTGCCATCTGAGTGTGGGATGGAGAGTTAGGATGCCAAGCCCTGAGCATCACACATGCTATCTTTCTTTGGGTGAAATACTGTCGTCTCCACCACTTCCATTTGTGCGATTCACAGCCGAAGTTCCTGAAACTGCTAAAAAATTGTATTCTAAAGGTACAGTGTCTAGACCTGGTTACAGTTTGATTTGAAGGAACAGGGCTTGGTGGAGAAGGAAGAGGGAAAGCCCATCATTCCTGAGAGCTCTCTTTCAAGATGTCAGAGATGGAAGAGCATAGGTCAGTGTAAAAGTGGCTCCCAGGTTTTTCTGGCTGTTTCCCTCTGGGGCTCAGAGCACAAGGACAGTTTCTGGTTCATTTTAGGGTGTGCCGCGCCAAACTCAGTGTCTGACACTGAGCGCCTTGCATGTTGAATGAATGATCTATTTAAAGAATGAGGCCTAAAAGGGAAACAAAATTGGCATAACTCGCTTTATTTTTACTCTATGTAAGTGAGTGGACTGTTTTATGTTAACTGTATAGTTTAAAATTTAAACACAATATTTGTGCCTACATAAATAGTTGGAAAAGGTAAAATGTCATAACATTGGGTGTTTGTTATTAAAGTTGGAACTTGCCTTTTGATTATGACAACTTGATTTAAAACAAGGAATGGATTGTTCCTTACTCCACTTAGTCTAAATTTCAGTGTTTTGCAACATCAAGTCTTTCTTTGGGATATAAACAGATGGCGACAAAGGGTAGGTGCCTTGGGGAGAAATTGCATCTGAGCATTGACGTTTCTGGGTGATTGAAGGTAGGGCAGAGGAAAGCTGACCCCAGACTCAGGATAGGGCAACTCTGACGGTGAACCCATCCAACCTCCAGTGTCCCAGAGAAAAACCAGCCACTTCCCTAGAAGTTCCAGCAGCGCAAGACTTGAACTTGACTAGGCCGTTCTAGGAAACAGAGAGAGAACATTTTTCCCTGGACTTTTTTTTTTAATTGAGGTATTATGACATACAACATTATATTAGTTTCAAGTGTCCAACATAATGATTCACTGTAGGTATTACAAAATAATCACTGCAGTAAGTCTAATTAACATCCACCACTATGCATAGTTATAGGATTGTTTCTTCTTAAGGACTTTTAAGATCTCCTTTCTTAAAAGGAACCCCTCCTGCACTATTGGAATGTAGTTTGGTACAGCCACTATGGAAAACAGTATAGAGATTCCTTAAAGAACTAAAAATAGACTTCCCATGTGATTCAGCAATCCCACTAATGGGCATATATCTGGAGGGAACTCTAATTTGAAAAGATACATGCACTCTAATGTTCATAGCAGCACTATTTACAATAGCCAAGACATGGAAGCAACCTAAATGTCCATCAACAGGTAACTGGATAAAGAAGTGGTATATATGTATATGTATAAGTAGTATACACACACACACACACACACACACACACACACACAATGGAATACTATTCAACCATTAAAAAGAATGAAATAATGCCTTTTGCAGCAACATGGATCGACCTGAAGATTGTCATACTAAGTGAAGTAAATCAGACAGAGAAAGACAAATATCATATTATATCACTTATATGTGGACTCTAAAAAGATGACACAAGTGAACTTATTTATAAAACAAACAGACTTATAGACAAAGAAAACAAACTTACGGCTACCAAAGGGGAAAGGGCAGGGAGAGATAAATTAGGAGTTTGAGATTAGCAGAAACACAGTACTGTATATAAAGTAGATAAACAACAAGGTCCTCCTGTATAGCACAGGGAACTATATTCAGTAGCTTGTAATAACCTATAATGGAAAAGAATATATACATATATGTATGACTGAATCACCAGAAACTAACACAACATTGTAAATCAACTATACTTCAATTAAAAATAAACCTACTCTCTTAGCAACTTGCAGTCATGCAGTCCAGTATTGTTAACTATAGTCACCGTGCAGTACATCACATCCCTGACTTACTTTCTGACTGAAAGTTTGTACCTTTTAGCTTCCTTGGGCTTTTGATTAAAAATTCAAGGATAAGTGTTTAGTTATATGACATTTATCTCAATATAAGAAGATAGCTTCCACTCCGAGCCTCAGCACCTCCCATACACACACACACACACACACACACACACACACACACACACACGGCCTCTCTAGTATCAGCCTCTGTGATTATTACAGGGCAGTAAAGTTTGGGGGTGACACAGGTTGTCCTCCACTCTGGGGGGCTTGGAATTCAAAGAAAGTCCCCACTGTGTTTGTGGGATCACATTATTGACACTGTCTTGGGCCTCTGGTTCACAGGCTGCCTCTGCTCACTGCTTATCAGCTGATGTGGCTAAGGTGTGCTGTATCCTTAAAACTGAGAAAGTCCTATGGAGTGAAAACAAAAAACCAAATAACCCAAAAATTCAAAGGGAAGAGACTTTCACAAGGGTCAGACCGAGTTCAGATCCCCGCCCATTACTTGCTGCCTATGTGGATTTAGGCAAGTCACTTGCTCTTTTGAGCCTCCCTCTATGGCCTCATATATAAAAATAGAACTAATAAGAGGACCTTCCCCATGGAGCTGTCTTGAGGCTGGATGAGATCATCACGTAAAGCACTTGGCAAATGGCAGAGGCGCACAGGAAGTCCTTGATGAAGTTTTACAACAAATCAATCAATGAGGTACGTTAAACTGAAATTCAGAGTCTACCCCAGGACTACTGGCAGTGGAATTTTCTGCAAAAGAAGTACGGCCAAGGGAGGCACACAGCCTGTTTGCATCCGGGAGGGGGGGCTGATGGTGTTCTGTCAGCAATCAAAGCCCAAGAAAAAAAGCGCCCAGTGCAACCTGCCTGGGTGTCCTCTCCCAGCTCAGCTGGTTCCCAGTTAACACCTTATTAGGCTGCACACCTGGGGTGTGAGTCTCCCCTCTACCAGCCAGTCTTTAACCCTGTCCTGGACTTCTCTGCCACGTGGGCAAAGCTGAGTAAGAGTTTCCTCGCTGGACGGATGAAATTCAGGAAAGGGCCAGATTCGTGAACTTGAGAACACGTCGAGTCCCCCACATTTCCTTTGACGTGGGCCTTTTGGCAGTCTGCCGAAGGCTGCCCACCCCTTCTCGGAATAAGGTTTTGCAACACGTAAAACAAAATACGTTGGATGATAAAAGATTTTATGAAGACACAGTGTTTACATTTAAAAGTTGTGACAAAATCCTACGTGAGCTTCTTTAGTGACACAGCGAGTAATGTGATCAAGCAGCCAGTCTCACGACCACCAAAATTTTAAAGTGTGATGAGGGAAATGCTATTTCAGTGCCCCGCCACAACTGTGGTAGGATCGGAAAAGACCTGCCACGTCTCCCGGTGGCAGAGTAGCAGGCACTGCCGTGTGGGTGTGGTTTACTGCCTAAGTCCTAGCAAGAGGAAGTGTTACATTGCAGTCAGAGCAGGTGGGTAATGAATACACAGGTCTTCCCACCCAGGTTAATCCACATTAGGCATCCCTGACCAAGGTGCTTCCAAACTTCCCTCCCTTTCAAGCCTTGGAACCAGGGCCGACCTGCCCATCAGACACAGTAGACACAATGCCTAAGGACCGTGATTTTTTTTTTTTTGAGGGCTCCTAAAAGTGATTTAGTTTTCATTTCTCTTAAAATCAGTAGGGAAAAAAATGTAATAAGAGTGAATGTGTGATGATGAATCTAGCCTGGATTCTCTTTATACAAATGCAGCCTTAAGGGTAATCTTTAATATATATATTTTTAAGGAGGAGGGGGCCTGCAGAAGCAGAAATGCCTAGAGCTCGTGGAAGTCATAATGCAGCCCTTCCTGGAACTGGCAGTGTTTCCTTGGGACACCCTGTCCTTGAACCTCTAAGTTTAAAACAAGCCATGCCCGGGGAGATAAGTCATATCCTTGTTTTGGCAAGCCCCTCATCCACCTGAATAGCGCCTGCTGGGGAGCTGTTTTTTCCCTGCTGGAGCTGTACGCGTAGTCGCCAAAAAGGCTCATCTTTCCCCCACTTCTGAGTAGGGCTGTCAAATTTTCCCGGTCTGCCTGGGACTTACCCAGTGAGCACTGAAAGTCCTGTGTCCCAGAAAACCCTTCAGTCCTGCGCATACCAAGATTGCTTGTCACCCTGATTCCAAGGTTGACAGCCCCCAGGAAACTTCTGGCATAAGTTGGGTCCCCTTTGAGCCCCGTCTTCAGAAGGAGGAAAATGCAAACCTAGAAAAATTATCAGCAGCACTGAGTTTTACCCCCTCTTCCACTCATGCACCAAGTGACTCCTCTTTCCATCCCAAAATAATTTGACTCCTTTAATACAAAAGAGTAAGAAAAATTAAAAGGCCAACAACCAGAGAAAGGAAAAAAAAAAATCTCCTCCATGACCAACCTCAACCCCAGGCCTTCTTTGCAGAGGAGCCAGCATGAATGCTTTCTTACAGACCCCTTCCCCAAAGAGATTCTGAATCAGTCTCACACTGTTTGCTTAATCCCGAAGTCTATACTTACAGCCACTTAGTAACCCAGCTCCACGGTGCACTGGTTGGTTGAAGATGGGTAACTTCTCTGTACTTTAGTTTCTGCATCTATAAAACAGGGATTATTGGTAAACCTACCCGAAGAGATGGTCTGTGTGACCTGCTTAGAAAAGTGCTGAATGCTCTGTGAATGTTGTAATGACTGCCGGAGTAGTAGCAATGTAGTCATGGACATCGCTGTTGCTGTTGTGTGTGTCTGTTTCTCTCCCCTCACAGCAGGGAGCTCATGGCCCAGGGGAGGAAAATGGGCCAGAGTAGGACTGTGTTCAGCCTGTCTGGCAGGTGGATAGGAGTGGGGAGTCATAGGAATTTATGCTACATCCTTCTCCATTGAGAGCGGTGAGCCCGCCATCTCTCAGGGTGTCCTAGGAGAGCCTGACTGTCTAGAGGCATGTGGCTTCTTCTAGACCTGGGCTGTCCAGTATGGTAGGCACTAGTCACATGTCGCTATTTAAATTTAAACTTAATTAAATGTCATTTTCTCAGTCACACCAGCCACATTTCAAGTGCTCCATCACTACACGTGGCTAGTGTCTACCGTGTTGGATAGCACAGATACCAAACATTTCCATCGCTGCAGAAAGTTCAACCAGACACTGCTCTTCCCTCATCTGAGTACTTAAAAAGAGACACTGTTCTGGGTGGCAAGTGGAAGACTTGCCCCTTCAGCTGTACTGTTTCAACCTCCCTATGGGAGTTCTGCCCCAAGTCTGTGAATGGACTTCACGAGATTTAGAATACAGGAGTAAATAATGTGCGGTCAGTCATATTTCTGTCCTTCTTGAAGCACAAATAGACAAAGTGCGTTCCTACTCTTCTTCTGGCAGTCACATGTCTTAGCTCCAAGCCCACTGGCAACCTCCAGCCCCAGGAAGTTTCACCCATGTCCTCGTGCATGTGTCAATCCACATTTGTGCCTTTATGCATCCCCTGGCGCTTGGTATGAGTCTTCCCTGGTCTGTTCGAAACTCGTGAGAGCTACAGCTGACTGGGAAAGGTTCTCGACCTTCCTCTCTCCTGTCTTCACACCGGATGTTCCATTGCTAACTGCTACCTCTCTTTCCTTCCTCCCTTCCCTCCTTTGAGCCTTTATTATATACCTGTGGTGGACATCATGAATTAAAAAATAAAAAGGCTTGGTCTCTGCACTCAAAGAGTTTACAGACTGGGAGGAAAAAGTAAAAGAAAAAAAAATGATGATTTCCGTTTCTTGAGAGATTTCTATGTACCAGACTGTGCTAAACACTTTATAAATACTGATATACATACACATCTTAACCTCTTTAATCTTCACCATAACCCCATCAGATAGGTAATTTTATTATCTCTGCTGTACAGAAGAGAAAACTGAGGTACAGAGAGGTTAAAGTATGTACCTAAAGTCACAAAGCTAAATAAATGGTAGAACCAGAATTTGGACCAAGGCAGACTAACTTGAAACCTGTGCTTTATCCATTTCACCCACTGCCCCTTTAACGTAGACCAGTAGCTCCCATCTGTGACTGATTTTACTACCCCAAGGAACATTTGGCGATGTCTGAAAGTACCTTGGATGGAACGGTTTGGGAAGAGCAGGGTACTGCTGGCGTTGAATAGAGGCCAGGGCTGCTGCTGAACATCCACACAGGACAGTCCTCACAGCAAAGAATGATCCTGCCCCAGAGCATCAATAATGCGGAGCTTGAGAAACCTGAACAGAGACTAATCACGGAACATAAAGGATCTGATAAAAAGCTGTATGTGTGCATCCAATTCAGCCAAGAATTCAGAAATTGATATTACCATTATTGTTCCTGGTTTTGTTGGTATCGTTTTTATTAAACGAAAGGAGAAAATCTTCAAGTGTGTCTCTCACATACTTGTAACCTGATCCCCCATAATCCAAGAGCCCAAATGCTGTTGGTTAGATGTAAGGCGTTGAGCAGCAGAAGAAGATGGATTAGCTCCTGGTCAGCCCTCTCCACTCCCGCCAACCAGCCCCCACTGGGAGACTGCGTCCCAAGTTTCCACACACATCCTCCGGATCCTGCACCCGCCTGGTCTCCCGAGGACCTTTCTGTGCACCACCTTCCGAGATAATTATCCCCCTTGGACCCATACCAGTTACGTTCTCCCATGGCTGTTCATTAGCGGGAGAACGCGGGGAGGCAGGCTGATTGGCGTCCATCTCCTGTTCATCTCATCTGGGTTCCTGCGTCATCAGCAAATAGAGCGTTTTCTCAGGATGCCCACAGCTGCATTCCCAGCCCAGTCAGCCAAACATTCCTGGCCCCAGCAGCAGACTGACCATCCCAGTTACAAGGAAAAGGGGAAGAGACTGTTTCCGGAAAGGCCTTGTCTGAAGGTTCTGCTCCTTGACCCTGAGAGCAATCTCTCATCCAGGGAGTTCTGTTTGGCTGTTGGCTCCAGGCCAAGGACTGGCAGCCGAGGCTGGGTCCACCCCACAACTTGAAGAACACAAGTGAGGATGAGGAACATGGAGATGATGCTGACAAGCAGCGTTTCTCAAAGTGTATTCCGTGGATCACTCGTTCTGGGAAATGTTAAAGATCTTAAGAGTAAAATTTTCCATGCACAGATGAGTTTGGGAATCCCCGACTGAAAGAAAGCTGGAACAGTGACTTTGCTGAAGGACTTCTCAGAGCTTTGAATACGTTAATGTGCATTTTGAATGTCTGACAGTAGACCGTAGCATGCCGTGTTTTCTCGTATTATTTGACCATATGTCTTTGTTTGAATTCTCCCAAAAGCAAAGATAAAGACTTGGGTTCAGGTATAGCTGATTTCTGAGTTGATTCCAATGATTAAAATGCAGGACTGGGGAACAGGAAACAAAGGGTGGAAAGAACACAAGATGCATTAATGAACCAATTACAGATGTGAGCAGTGGAACTCAGTATTGCTGGAGAACACTTGCCTCACGGTGGCCCCAGTAAAAGTGAAGGCTATCTGGGCTCCTGCTCCCCATTGGCTGAAGCTTGTCCCTGGCAGGTGAGGTGCCCTGCACTTCCTGGGTTCCATCTGTGTGCTTTAGGGAAAGTTCCAAGGCAACCAAGCAAAGAGACACCGAGAGAAACACTTGACACAGAACTCTGGCAACGTGCATGGAACTTTCCACACAGCTGCCCTGAGCTCAGATGGGCCAAAGGGATGTGGTAGGACACACAAGTCTGCTCACCACAAAAGTCTTACTTTTCCTTCTAGAACAACTCAGATGTATAGTTCTCCTTAGAACACACAGAAGGGAAGCTTGCTCTAACCTGACCCACTTAAATGACAAGTGAGGGACAGAGATTCAGACGGAGCGTGACTTGCCCAGTGTATGTCATACTATTCCAAGAGAGGCTTACTGTGTTTTGGATTCCTCATCTATAAACTAGGACTTTTTATAGCCCCTTCCTCCACAGTGACTGCATGTAGCATGTGCTTAGAACAGTGCCTGGCACAGAGTAATGGCTCAGTAAAATCTGCCCAAAACTGAGAGTGATTGCACACATACGATGTGCTCCCCTAGTGCCATGGCCACCCCATGTTGGTGGAAAGACGTAGTCCCTCTGTTCAGGAAGCTTAATTACATTCTTAAGATGAACAAGGTCATGATTTGTTCCCTAACAAGTAGATTTGAACCCCTGCACTGTGATGATAGAACAGTGAGCAAAGTTGGAGTGGTTCCTTCCTTCATGGAGCATCCAGCCTGGTAGAGAAGAGAGGAATTCAGCAGATAACCCAGTAACTAGTGAATTACTTCAAATATGATGGTAATTTTAAGAGAATATTATCTCCACCATAAGTCTACCTTCTGGACACCCTTTTGCTCCACCAACACACATAAATTTCAACCCAGCTACATCCCCAAGGGCTGCTGGGGTGACCCCAACTAGAAAATGAAAAGCTGTAATGCCCACAGTCCCAAGTCAATTTGGTAAGAAAAAGAATTATGCTTGTTATCTGACATAATTCCCAGCCCTCATCTTCCACCCTAGACCCGAAAGAGAGCGGCTTGTCTTTTTTCCTTTTGGGGGGCAATATCAGCAGGAAAAATAACGGAAGAGACTGAGGAAAACTGTGTTGCTCAGTTATAAATATATTTAACATGATCATTACAATAGTTCCCATTTGTTCAAGATCAACTCATGTGCCACTTCATCAGGTGCTTTATATATTATTCATTTCACATTGAACTCTAGACACAGGACCTGGCTCTGAACAGATCAAATAAAAATCCCGACCCTCTTGGGGCTCACAGTCTACTTGGGGAACAGAGATGGTACACATAGCAAATACAGCAATTAATGGTATATTAGTGTACCAGGTAGCTTTTGCTGCATAACAAACCATCCCTAATCTCAGTTGCTTAAAATTAAAACCATTTCTTTTGCTCCTGATTCTGCAGATCAGTGATGTAGACTGGTTGCTTCTTCCAATCTCAGCTGGGTTTACTCACAATATGGTTGCCTTGCAGCTAAGGGCTCAGTCATCTTGGGTCAGCTGGAACAAACTAGGCCATTCTGGCCCATGTGTCTCTCCCATCCCTCCAGCAGACTAGCCCCAGCAAGTTCTCATGGCTAGGCAGACGTGGAAAAGGGAACAGTCCAATTCTGCAAAAGGAAAAATGAAAGTGTACACACACTTCTCAAGTCTCTGCCTGCATCCTAGTTACTAAAATCCCAGTGGCCAAAGAAAGTCTATGACAGAGCCCAGGCTCAGTGGAGATCTACAAAAATGACAGGGCAAAAGATGCAGATTCGGGGAAGCCATTTGTTGGGACAGTTGTATAAATCACTTTGCCAAAAGTGCTGCAGAAATGAAGCAGGGCTGGAGAGCTGGAGAGTGCTGAGGCCTAGAACGTTTCCATGGGAAGCTCGGGGCAGTCCACCCCAGGAAGTGACATGTGGGAAAGGTTTGCTTCTTTGTGTATTGCTATATATACCATTTCTAATTCTCACAGTAAAACCACACGTTATAAATTTTTATCCCCATTTTACAAATACAGAAATTGAAGCTCAGGGTAGTTAAGTAATGCCAAGATTTCATAACCACTAAGTGGTTATAATATTAAATAGAACTCTGTTTATTATAAGAAAACTCAACCAAAGCTGGCATAGGCCAAAAAAGGTGAGAGGGGAGACAGAATGGCTTACAAAATTGACAAGGTCATGGATGGACACCGCAGTAGGAAAATCCATGGATAGAAAGTGTGGCCTTCAGTTACACTTGGAGTCAGGCCTCGGATGCTGTCACTAGGACCTCATTTCTCTCTCCCTCTCTGTTCCTGAGCCAGCGTCCTCTGTTTGGTTCCATTCTTGGACAGTCTCCCCTGGGTGGCAGGGGGGCCACCAGCAGCTGCTTCCAATGTCAAGTCCAAGAAGAAACAGTGAGCCTCTTTTCTGGCTGTTCCCACCAAAGTTTAGAGATTCACTGCAGTTGCCCCAGTTTTGATCCCAAGCATCTCTGACCATTCGCAGTGGCCAGCAGAATGTGATGTGAAGCCCACCTTATGGCCCACCCCAGGGTGTACGCCCCAGACTGTCTTAGAACTAGGCAACATGGTAGGTGCTCGACAAGTATAAAATGGATGAATGAATAAATAAACAGAGCTCAGTGCGGGCTTAGTAACTTGACATGCATGAGTGCACAGTCTGCATAAGCCTGTCTTCTTACTGAATAAGGTCTAAAAACCCTTACTTTTTTATAATTTATTAGTAGCGCCTTCCCCCACCCCAATACACACCTCCCACATTTATGGATATCAAGCAACTAAGCAGGAATTGTTGATTTAACTGTGCAGTGTGCAGAAGTGGCTGATGGACCACCTCTTGCACAGAGAAGGCAAGTCACTTTATCTGGAGTCACACAGCAGGCCAGTCCTGGAGCCGAAAACAGACAAGTCTGATTTCCACGGCAACCACGCCATTACAAAAATTCAGTGTGTTCTGTGGAGGGAAAAACAAGGGAGCTGTCAAAGAGCTTTCAGAAAAATCAAGGACGAGATTCTCTAAAAGAAGTGCCAAGGTGAAACATTTTACACTATCTTCCTAATGAAAGGCCTCTTAAATGGGTAATTTATATCCTCAACTGCTTTCCCTTTTTTTTTTTTTGACAGTTTTAGTTAATTTTATTGAGAGATGATTTTTTACATACAATAAGTAGACTCATTTTAAGTATAAAGTTAATTTGTTTCTACAAGTATAATTACCCATGTAACCACAATCATAATCAAGACATGGGATACTTGTATCACCACATATTCCTCTGACTGTTTTCTGTCTATTCAACCTGACTCTGGCCCCTGGCAACCACTGATTTACTGTCACTATAAATTCATGTAGCATGTCCTATAATGTGATATAAATGAAATTATACATCAACTGCTTTTCTGAATCTCATCTCTGATAGTTTCCTTTGAAAAATAGCTTTGCATTGCATTTCAATGTATATATTAAATTTGATATCATAACGTGACCCAGTGGGACTTAAGTTATTTGGATTAATTCAGATCAACAAGCATGTGTTGAAATCCTACACTGTGCTTGAAGCTGTGCTGTTCTGCGTTGGTGCACAGACACCTAAAGCTCAGGTGACTTAGAAGAATGAGACACGGGCCAGGTCTAACCATCAGAGCGGTTATCTTCACAGCTGACGTTTATTGAACTTGACATACTATGCGTTCTTCTAAGCACTTGACATGCGTTATCTCATGTAACTCCCAGAACAGCGCTCCAGGTGGGTATTATTATCCTCAACTTTCAGAGTAGGAAACTGAGACACAGGGAGGTTAAGTCACTTGTCCAGGGTCACTCAGCTAGGAAGGGGCAGAGCAGTGAATCAAACCCAGGCAGCCCGTGCTCCCTCTCCTGTCTATACCACCCTGCTTTCTCATTCATGGAGGCCCTGAAGAGGGTAGAAATCATATTAACTAAGTGCTCTCAGCACCCATTTGCTAGCTGCCATTTCTTGATGACCTCCTCTGGCCCAGGCACCACCTTGCTAGGAGAGTTACGTATATTAAGAAATTTATATACGTTAGCCCATTCAGTCTGCAGAGCAACTCTATGAAGTTGGTATTACTACCCCCATCTTTTCAGTTACAGACACTGAGGTTGAGACCGATTAAGTAATGACTCAATGACTAAAGATTGGTGAGGTGATCAGAGGGAGGGAAGTTGGAGCAGAACCTCTCCCCTTTCCTCCCCGAAAATGATCGGAGCTCCCATTTATTGTACATTTATTAGTTGCCAATCCTTTTGCTCAGTGTTTTTTATAAATTTTCTCCAGTATTCTTCTGCGGAAGCTAAGTCAGTGTATTTCACTGACTTGCTCGAAGGTCACACAGCGAGGAAGTATTGGGCCTAGAATTCAGTCCCCTGTTGAACTGACCCCAAAGCCTCTGCTCTGAGCCACTGTGAGAGCGTAACTTTTCCATATAAGAAGAGATGAGGTGACATCCCTCATGGAGGGAATGGCTAAACACATTCTGGTGCCTCCATACAAGGAGAGACAACTCAGCAATTGAAGGGAATGAATTAATGATACCGCAGGTTGAATCTCAAAAGCATTATGCTAAGCAATGGAACTCGTCCATATGTTCAGCACAGTGCTTACATGACTGGATGCTTTTGTCAAAACTTGAAGAAACTTGGAGTTTGCTGTTTGCAATTTATATCTGAACTTGTAAAAAGGAAAGAAAAGAAAGAAGACATGAAGGTGGGAGATGATCTGAAGGAGCTCAGCTGGCATTCAGCCTTCAGGGAGCCCTGACTTCCTTCCTAGAAAGTACGTCGGTTGGAAATGTGTCGATTTACTCAACAAATCTCTACTGAGGCCCTAGTCTGTGCCAAGTACTATCCTAGGCAAAGAGAACACTTCAGCCAGCAGAACAGAGGAGTTCTTCTTCCTTTGAATCTCACAACTGATGTTCTAGTTTGAGTTAAAAAAATAAAATAATTCCAACTAGTAATCATAAAATGAGAAAATAAAACTGAGTGACAAGACGCAGGGAATGTCTTTTAGGTCAGGGAATGCAAGCTGAGCCATTAATAGGGTTCAGGGCCCTGGAATAGCCACAGCAAAACTAGGGATGGGCGACAGTGGATTCAAGGGGTTTTTGACTCAAAAAAGTCCTAGACAAGAGCGTATCCAGTCAGCTCTCACGGATGCCTGTGCAAGTTATCTTCAGGAATGCTTTGACCCCAGGCGTGTCTCTTTGTGCGGCGCAAAGTACAGGTTGCCTTTCCTCCAGCCACTCAGGGAATGCTCGTTCATTTAACAATAAATTACAGGAAACATATTTAGAAAGAGAAATATGCTAGGGCAAGACATCACATCATTTATCCTCAGGACTTGGAGCAATGCTTTTTGGATTTTTCACATGGCTGCTCCTGTCAATTCTAAATGGATTTATCATCTCCTCTTCTGCACAAATATTAAAACACTACAATTCTTTTCCAACTGACACTGTTTGCTTAGCTTTAGGTTTTATGAACAAAACATTCTTCCCTTCCCGTGGACTCTTTCCTGTGCTTTATGACCAGGAAAACCACACAACTTAAGTACTTTGGGGTTGGGTGGCTTCTTCCTGCATCTCAGCCCCTTATGTCTTGAGAACATGATGCCCCAGGTCACCTCCCACGTTTACAAGACATGTTCTTTGTTTGACCAGAACACATCCTTTGTCCCTTTGTCCTGTGCTCACCTAAAGAATGCTTCAAGTTCAAGGTGTTGACATAGAGTCAGGCAACTGTTAGAGCTGAGAGTGGGAAGGATTCTGGTAACTTTACAAACATACTGTGTAGTCCCCATCCCCTTCATTCCTACCCTGTTTCCCTCCCCACCATTCCCCAAATCTAACCTGGTTTGGACTGGTTTCATGGCCATCTTTGGCTTTCAGGCCACAGAACCTGGTAATTGGTCCTGAGACCATTCCAGGAGTACAGTCATTATGTTGTGATAGCCAAACTCTTGCAAAGGTTGCAAAATCTGATGCAAGTTGTTCCTGAATTTCCAGTGCTCAGAGAAAAAAAAAAAAAAACCTCGCCTTTTGTCTCTGTAAGCTGTTTACTTAGGGCTTGGACTGGGCTCCCCACCTTCCTTCCATACACAGAAATGATGACTTCCAGCCAGTTGGCATTTGCTGTTCTAATTTGCCTGTGAGCACGTCTTTCTCTTCTTTAACTCTCTGTGAATGTCAAGAATCTTTGCTGGGAACTCAGAAAGAAGTTGAGAATTTTGGGAAGCCTCTGGCAGAAGAGACTATAAAGTTAGTCCCTGCCAAAGGTTGGCCTGCCCCAGCAGGTTCAGACGATGTGAGAACCACGTCTAGAGTGAGAATCGGCTGTCCTGTCTCTCTTCTCTTAGAGCCTTGGCTCTCCCGTCAGTGTTATTAGGAGGGAGCAAAGACTTGCATTTTTCACTTGCAGTGTTTGTGGCTTTGCCGTTGGCCATATGATCTTGGTTAAATTCAGGGATACAAAGTGATTTCCAAAGCAGTTAGGGTCATATTGATTCTGAAGAAGTCACTGGGGATGTGTGTCAAGGTTAAACCAAAGATGTTCATGATGGTGGTGTTTATAATAGCCAAAAAAAAGAAAAAAGAAGAAGAAGGAGGAGAAGGAGGAGGAGGAAAAAGAAAAGAGAAAGGGATAAAAGGAACAACCTACATGTCCAGTAATAGAGAACTGACTGATATTAATGATATGCAGTCCTGAAAAAAAAATGATGGTTTGGAAAGTTAAATGATGGCATGACATGATTTTTCCTCTGCTGCATGTACTGGCACACAGGAAGGAAACTAGTAATGTTAGATAAATGAATTAATAAATGTATGGGAGTTACTTTTAATGTGTAAAAGCAAGTGATATGTAATTGTGATCTCACTTTTATTTTGAAAATATAAATAAATACAGGACAGAATTTCTTAAGCTTGGCCCAGCGGACATTTGGGGCCAGATAGTTTTTTTGGACAGCTCTAAGCTGTATGTTGTAGGATGTTTAGCAACATCCCTGACTTATTCAGGGTATTAGCACCCCCTCCAGTTGTGATGACAAAATGTGTCTCCAGACACAGACACATGTCCCCTGGAAGGCACAATTGCCCCCTGATGAGAACCACTCCTATAGCATGTAATGATAACATGTGAGAACTATTACGAAGGAGAAGAACTTTATGAGAATGTGTTGAAGCACATCCCGTATGGCCTGTGGGGTCAGGGAAGGCCTTCTTGGGGAAGTGATACTTGAGCTGCGGGCTGACGGTGAGCAGGAGATACCCACCCAGCGGGCAGGGAGACACCGGGGAGAGCAGCCCATAGATCAGAGACCACGGCTGGAGCGCTGCAAGTCATTTTGGCTCCATTTTGAGAGCCTTGGCAGGCCAGAATCTCAAACTGTCACCCTGATGCTCCTCCAAAGAAGAATCTCAAGAGTTACGACCTCTTCACTGTGAATAGAGCTTTAAATATTTAGAGGTTCAGCAGATGGCATTTGGAATCAAAGAGCCCTGTATTTGAATCCTGACTTCTCCGCTTACTAGTTGCATAACTTACGCAAGCTATTGAACCTCTCTGAGTCTCAGCTTCCCCATCTTTAAAATAGATGTAATAATTCCAACCTCACGGGGTTTCTGTGAAGATGAATTGTATAAAGCCCTTTGCACAGGACCCAACATGTGCTGTATGTTGCACACATCATGGCTACTAATGATAACGCTTGCCTTTGGAGCATTCGTGAAGTACCATGCATCGTATTTAGAACTTGATACATACTGTTTCATTTAATCTTCATGACATTCTTTTAATCTTATCCATTATTTTAATCTTGATTTACACGAGGAAACAGAGATTTAGAGGAGTTAGGTAGCGTGTTCTAATGTGTCGCACATCATACAGCTAAAGTAAATGTGGAGCCAGCATTTTGATCAGAGGGGTTTTAGGGGCTTTTTGTTTGTTTAATACATATTTTTATTGAAGTATAGTCAGTTTACAATGTTGTGTCAATTTCTGATGTACAGCACAGTACTTCAGTAATATAGGAACGTACATATATTCATTTTCATATTCTTTTTCACTTTAAGTTACTATAAGATATTGAATATACTTCCTGTGCTATATACAGTCTAAACTTGTTGTTTATCGGATTTTTGTGAGAATTCTCTTGTATTTCGAAATGAGAGACAATCTGCCAGAGTTTGGTAGGTGTTCTGTACGATTCAGTGGGTTTCTAGATGTGATTCTTGATGTATTTGTGGGAGAGAGTGAGCTGTGAGTCTCTCTACTCTGCCATCTTGGCTCAACCCCCTAATCAGAGATGTTTGAAGAACACCTCTTCAACACCAAACCACACTGACTTACTGAGTAATCAGTCTCCACAAATTTAGCAGTTAAAAACAACATAAGTTTATTATGTCCCAGTTTCTGTAGGTGGGATGTCTGGGCACAGCCTGGCTAGATTCTCTGCTCAGGGTCTCACCAGGTTGAAATCGAGACATCAGTCAAGACTGCAGTTCTCATCTGGGGCTTTGGTTCCTCTCCAGAGCACACCAGTTACTGGCAGGATTCATTCCCACTTGGTTGTAGGACTGACGCCCCCACTTTTCGGCTAGCTGTCAGCCAGGGGCCACTCTAGCCCACAGTCTTTGCCACATGGCCTCCTTGGGCTTTTCACAAACATGGACATTTGCTTTCCTTCAGGTCAGCAGAAACCTGGCTCTCTGACTTTCATCTCTGCCACTGTCTGTCTTCAAGGGACTTGTGTGACTAGGTCAGGTCTGGTTGAATCAACACACTATCTCAAAGCCAACTGATTTGAGACCTTAATTGTGTCTGTGAAGTTCTTTCACAGTGGTGTCTAGTATAGTGGTTGACTGAATGAGTGGGAGAAAGTGTGTGTCCACCAGGAGAGTCTTGTGGGCCATCTCAGAGTTCTTGCTACCACCACAACTTATTTCTGTTTTTGAATAGTGGCTGCTGAGGCTGTCAGAGAACGTTGTCTGCTCACACTGTGTTTCCAGATCTAACACAGCTCTTTGCAATGACATCTCCCTTAACAACCCTCCTTCCTCACCAGCTCAGTGCCCCATGCAGGTGTACAGGAGTTTACCCCAGGGTTCCTGGTGGTGGTGTTCTGTGCTGCACCTCCGTTATTGCCTCCACCAAGACTGTGAATTTCCCTCTGGTTCTTTCCTCCTCTGTCCTCTGTTTGTAGAGCCAGGTAATTCCCACTGTGACGAGGGAAAGTCTGTGCTCTTGGAAAAGGAAGAGGGATACCATTGCCAAATGTAACTAGGACTGATTCCAGTTCAACTGGCCAGTGCCATTTTGTGGAATCCAAGACTTTTTTCTGACTTCTCGGCCGTGGCTTCTCCTCCCCACCTCTTCTCCTCCCTCCTCTGTTCTCTGGTTTCCCCTGAAAATTCCTGTGCTCTTACAAGCATGCCAAGAAAACTGCACTCAAACCATCTGGACAAGTAATCCCAGCGTGAAAATTATCTTGGTACTTGGACTTCCCAAACTAAAAGGGTTTGGGTTTGAGTCATTCACAGAGACCCACCCTAAAACAGCCTCATTCTTCTTAAGGAAAGGAAATGACACCTTAATAAAAAGGCAGCGTCCAGACTATAAAATTTCACCTTGCCATGGATTTCTTCACATCTGATCTCCATGAAAAATTTCACTGATTTTTCAAAAGCAACAAGGGAAGAGTGTAAAAGACAGGGTGGGGAGAATTAGCTGTTCCAAACATGTATTTTAGTTTGAAAATTTAAAGGGAAAAGTCCTTCAGAAATCATTAGTCAAATAAAGTCATATTTTTATTCCCACTAGACTACTTGGCACCTGTTTGTTTATTTGGTTCTTGATAATTTTAATACTGGTGTTAGTGCCAAGAATAGTATAAAGTGACCGTTTGCTAGAAGTGTGTTAGTCGGCCATCCTGATAGAAAACGGAAGCCAAGACCATTTTTAAAGGAGTGTATCTTCTGCGATTCTATTTTTGAGATGAAAGATCAAAGGAACAGCAGCTGTATTCTTGAGAAGAAAATGTGACAAGTAATATGCCCTCCTCTGCTGAGACTCAAGATGAGCTCAAAAGACCTTGGGCTCTTAACCGAGTTCAGATTCTGTAACTGAACTCACCAAAAGCAGCTCTCCCCAGTTCCCACTGAGGAGAGGGAGAGAGGCTGGTGAGAGCCAAAGTGGAGAGGCTGGGGTACGAATATCCCAGCTCTCCTCAGTCATTGGTCGAGGGCTGCTCTCCGGGGCATTCACTGTCTGCGACACCCATCTGCCTGCCTCACGGGCAAAGAGGACTCAGGCAGCCAGAAAAAGCCTTCAGGCAAAGAAATGCAGGCTCTGGCTCTGGCAAATCAGACCAATGTGTTCTGAGGTGCAAAGGACAAGTTGATGTGAGCATCTGATATGCCAGGAGATTTAGTGTGATGCTCCATTTCTCCTGGGGATCACTGTAACAAATTCTGCCGTGACATCCTCTTAGAGCTTTTGGGGGAAAAATTGCAAATACAGATAGAAAAAACATATATCTTCAAATGAACTTATTTACAAAACAGAAACAGACTCACAGACAAAAAAACAAATTTATGGTGACCAAAGCGGAAGTGGGGAGGGATAAATTAGGAGCATGGGATTAGCAGATGTGCACTACTATGTATAAAATAGATAAACAACAGGGATGTACTCTATGGCACAGGGAACTATATTCGATATCCTGTAATAAACTATAATGGAAAAGAATTGGAAAACAAGAGTAGAGATACATACACGTGTAAGTAAAACAATCACTTTGCTATATACCTGAAACTAACACAATACTGTAAATCAATTATACTCAGTTTAAAAAATGTATCTTGGCATTCATAGGATGTTCAGAAAGTTAAGTGAAGATGTTAAATAACAGGATAAAGATCAGTTTCATGAATTCTTGGTCCCCACTGGTATCTCCTTGTCTCCTACCTCAGCCGTCTGTGTTCTCTGGGATTCCCCATTCCCATCTTCTTTCTGGGACGTGAACCACCTTGCTCCCTCCCACTGCAGAGTCTTGGCACAGGCTGTTCTCCCTGCCCAGAATGTCCTCCACGAGTCATCCCACCCCACCGCAGGCTAGGTTGGGTCCCCGTAGGACATGGACGTGCCCTGTAATGAGGCCCCCTAGTCCTTAAGCTCCATGAGAGTAAGGACCACCTCTGGCTTTTGTTCCTGACCCTGTCCCCAGGGTCTGGTTCAGGGCCTGGCACAAGAGAGATTGGTGAATATCAAGTGAATGAATAGATGTTAAAAAAAATAAATAAATTCCAAGTGTCCGCCTTAATATTTGAGACACTTAAGACATCCTTGTGCATGGTTCTTTTTTCTTTTAATAGATAATCCATCCATATATATAAAATGCAAAGATATAAAATGATTTACCTTTTGTTTTAAATATGCCCTGTCACCCCTGCCTCACCTTCTCTAAGGTCAGTGTTTCTAGGATTACTGCCTCTATGATACCCATTTCTATGTCTCTCCTCTGTTTACACGTAGCATGTAGCAACAGACGCTCAGATGCATTTGTTCTTCTTTCTGTCTGCAGTTGGGTGTGAGTACTGTTATTTTTTTCATTAACCATGAAAGTGGAGATAAGACCTTACCGGGACATAAAAGGCTTCCTCATTCTTTTTGGCCCCAACACTTCATAAACATTTTCAAAATAGAGCAGAGTTTAAGTTTGCTATGATTACCTGTGAATACTCACTAGCTAGGTTTTCCCATTGACATTTTACTGTGCCCGCTTTATCAAATATCCGCCCATCTGCCATCCTTCTATCCAGCCATCAAACCACAGTATTTTTTAATGCATTTCAAGACAAATTGATGATGTCAGTACACTTTCACCCAAAGACATCAGCAAGTGTATTGTTACCTAGGGTTCAGTATTTCTTTACAGTTTTTTACGTAAAACAGACATATAATAAAATGCGCTAATCTTAAGTAAATATTCTGAGTTTCGACAAATGCACAAATCTTCAGTTTTGCAAATGAATACATCTGTGAAACCCAAACTCTTATCAGGATGCAGAATATTAATGTCATCCTTTCTTGCGTCTTTTACCAGTCAGTTCCCACTCTTATAGCCTCAGAAAGAATGATTATTTTTTTCTACCATAAAATACTTTGGCCTATTCTCAAATTTACTATAAGTGAAACCATACAGTATGTACTCTTCTCTGTTTGGGATTCATCCATCTGTTGCACGTCTCAGTGCTCTGTTCCTTTTTGTTGCTAAGTCTTCCCACAAGAAGGAGGAGATTCCATGGAAGACCCTACCCCCAGTTGGCACACCTTCCTCATTGCAGCCTCATAACTACATCTTAGGCCATTAATGGTGAACAGTTAGGCTGTTTCTCCCTTCTACTCTCACAAAGAGATTAACCTCTCCCCACACAGATTGTAAATACGTAGACTGTACCCCTAAAAGTGAAATCACCGAGTCTTATCGCCCTCACTTTTCGATTCTCAAATCTGAAAGCTTCACCAGTTCAAGACTGAGACACTCAACAGCCGTGTTTCAGTGGCAGGTGACTTGCCAGACATCTTACGAACATGATGACTGTGAGTTACTAGAGGTCCATCCCCCGCCAGCAAGGAGGGGCATTAAGGTCAAAAGTTTGCTTCCCAGGCCCACCGCCTAGGTTCTGTGGCACAGCTGAAAGGAAGCTGAGAGACTAGTCCCAGGGAACACATTTCTACAAATATGTGTGAGTATTAACCCCTCTAGAGCGTGGAGATCATCCTGTACACATTCCTCCAGTTTCCCACTAAACCTTTTGTTGCCGTGGGGCTTGCTCCCTGAAACTTCGCTGCACACTGGCTGCTGGGCATGCTCTCGGCTATAATCCTTTGTTCAAGAATTCACATCCTAGAAAGGCTCTGGGTTTCATTAGATAAGCTTACCCTCCACCCTTTTTTCACACCCATTATCCCAGGCCCTGGAACTGGTGATGTGTTTTCCTTACTTTCCCCCCTTTCTCTTTTATTTCCCACTGATAAATGGCAAAAGCAGCTGTGGGCTTTGCTTTGAAGGTTCTGACGGACGAGCATGATGAATCGGTGATGGATTAGAGCAAATGAATCACATAACGCGGAAAGGGAAGGGGGCGAGAGCGCGAAGCCGGCTCCCAGCTCTACCGTTTTTCAAACTCGCCTTAAAAGCCAGCATTTCTTTTCATCTGGTTCCAGTTTCTGCGGTGACTCTGCATATGTTTAAAAGAGGGAGAGCAGAGAAGTCTTGGGGATATAAACAGGGAATTCCATTCTTCAGTCCCGTCTCTAAAGACGCATTGTCATTCAGGGGGAGTTGAAATAGCTAGGAAACCACTTCAAGGGCCCCTGGAAAGCAACTGGGCAGCTCCAGGAAGAGGAGCAGTTGGCAAAACCAAGTGACAGAATTGAAAACTGTAAATCTTTAACATGAGGATTGACTGGCAAAATACAGCTGTTGCTGCTGTTCGTCGCCATATCCCTTGTCTGGAAGAAAGTGTATTCTTGAGCTGATTATCCTTCGCTGCTTGGTTACTGTGAAAGGGAAGCATTAGCAGGTTGGAATTTGGTCTTGTTTTGAACCCGCGGGAAAAAAAAAAGAACTTCATTTCTTGGCCTGTAGTGTTTTCTGGTCTTAAAGGGCGAAGAAAATAAACTGCAATCCTTGAGTTGCAGTTTTAAGATTGGGACTGAGAAATTCCAAGTCCTCCTTTGAAATTCAAGAGATGCTTAACAGAGAAGAAAGGTCTTGGTGGATGGATGGTTCCTTTGTATTTGAACAAGAGGGGCCCTCTTCCTCCCCAGATGGAAAGCCATTCAAAGGAAATCATTAAAGGACATCCCTTTCTGCACAGCTAAGGCTCTGGGGAGAGATGCGAAACAGAGTGTAGGATTGATGCAATTACCCGAACACCGAAGCTGGGATAGGGAACGGGAGGGGGGGGGGGGAATCTGGGCTTCACTGTTGGCTGCTTTCTGGGACCCTGCAGTTTACTCCAGTGCTCTTAGACTTAGTCACCGTCAAGTGGGTGCTTATTACTTTCCGAGCCGATATTTTAAGGAAAGTAAGGAAAGTATTAAAGGGTACCAAACACTGCTGAATGACAAAGAGGAGAATCTAGGTTTGATTTATCAGAAATTTTTTGGCCACAAGAGTTCTAAGATAATCATCAGTAAAGGTTCCAAGACTAAGGATTTGAAAGAGGCTCTTGCAGCATTGCTGAACGGTAATAATCCTTGCCGACAGCGTGATTGAGTACTAGATGGAGATCACTTGGCTAAATCCTTTCCCTGTATTATCTGATTTAATCTCTACCTCATCCCTGTGGAGATTGTGGCATTTCTTTCTCTTGGAGAGCTTTAAGAATAAAGAGGGTCATTTTTTATAACAGCTCTGGCTGCCCTGCTCAAGGTGGATCTAAAAACATTAAGCAATGGTCAGAAAAGACATTTATTATCCTCCGTCTTTCCTCGCTACGCTTCTTGCATTGACTTTCCTGAGAATATGGGTCTAATGGGAGCTCTGAGGGTTCCATGTCAGTTGCTACCCACGTCCTCAGTTCATTCCCACACCTCCTGTTGCCAAGGACTGGACTGATTCTTGGTCATGATGAGTTGACGAATTATAAAAACAGAAAAAAGGAGGGGAAATGATGGAATTGCTTTGTGCACATTTTGACTGTGCAAATTTTATAAATCTAATTCACAAGGCTGACAGAGCTCCCTATCTGTTTGGAAAAGTCACATTAAATATGAATGAAGATTAAGTAATTAATCATATTTCTCCCCCAATGTCATGATTTTTTTTTCTTTTTTTTTTTATTGATTCATAATCATTTTACAGTGTTGTGTCAAATTCCAGTGTTCAGTACAATTTTTTCAGTCATACATGGACATATACACACTCATTGATTTTTTAGTTTAACAAGGTATCTGGACACTAATAAAACCAACCCAGAGTTCTAAAACATGCATGTGGCACGTTTATGAAATGTCTCCACCTACGCCTTCTTTTTGACCGCAGCGAGCTTATTATGATTACGCATTTCTCATTCAACAAGTATTTATTGAGGAACTTCTATGCACCAGGCTACCTACCTGCCAGATTCTGAAGATACATTAATAAGTAAGATAGACATCGCCCCCTTTCTGCTTATACTGAAGCAGAGAGCTGACATTAAGCATATAATCACTCAGATAAAAGTAGAGTTACCAACTCTAATAGGTGCTAGGGAAGAAAGGGATCTGAGAGAAAGAGTACAGAGAGTATTGAATTTAGATGCCCCAGAAAGACCTCTCTGAGAAAGTAAGCTAACAGTGGGGGTGTGAAGTTAGAAGTGGCCAACTCAAACCTGATGGCAAGGATACCCCAGGAAGAGGGACTAGCACTGGCAAAAGCTCTGAGGCTGGAAGGTGTTAGGTGAGTTCAGAGAATAACAGAAGGCTGGTGGGACTATATGCTAGCAGGCTGGGGGCCGGGGCGGGGGGCGGGCAGTGCGGTACAGGGTCAGGGGCAAGACCAGGCACAAGAACGGCAGGGAGGAACTAAAGCCAGCAGGACCTAGTAAATGTTTAAAGCTTTATGAGAGCAAGGACTGAGATGCCATTGGATAGTTTTCAGTAGGGGAGTGAGGATGAGATCTCCGTTTTAAAAAGATCACTCAGAGGGGAGGACAGTATAGCTCAGCGGTAGAGTGCGTGTCAGCGTGCACGAGGTCCTGGGTTCAATCCCCAGTACCTCTGTTAAAAATAAAGAGATAAATAAATAAATAAACCTAATTACCTCCACCCCGCCTCCCCCAAAAAAAAGGTTTAAAAAAAAAACCACTCAGTTTCGGGACTGCAGACTGGATTGAGGGGAGCAGGCTTGGACCTGGGGAGACCAGCTAGGAGGCAACTGCAGTAGCCCAGGTGGAAGTTGAGGGTGGTTAGAGAGATCTGACTATTTTGAGAGGTTTGCGACATATTGTGGCACTTTCCCTATATCCTAAACAAACAAACAAAAAAACCCATATGCACAGCTACAGAGCAAAAGTAAATAACAGCTTTTGGGTTGTCCATGTAGTTAACCAAATAAAAGTAAGTCACATCTATATAGTTTCTTTTTTTAGGGGGAAGGGTCTCCTAAATTATTCTGATTAGCTGTTCTCATCAATGCTGTTGGTTGGCATATGCTAACTGTCTAGATGTTGACACTAGCATTAACAAGTCATAAACTGACATAAGCTGCCTCACAGATTAGCACATCGCTCCTTCAGTTGAACTGTTGAGAAAGACTGCAAGTGCCCTATATAAGAGGATAGAGACACTGTGAGTTTATTGACCTACCATGTGCTAGAAAGTACTCATGAGAATTCACCATAAGCTTTATTATCCTTCGCGGTAGCCCTACCAGGATATGATTTTCATCTTTCTCAAGTGTGATCATTTATCAGCCAGAGGCCACTCCTTCATTCCTGAGTCATGCAGTCCATCTCCCAAACATCGTGGTTTGTGATGTATTTGGTCCCCATGCACAGTCACATTCTGTTGCCTAGTCCACGTTAATTAATTCTTTGGTGTCCATATCTGGTTACACGTGTTGAACTGAGCTCTTGTGAACTTTACTCTTCCTCAGCAGGATTGAACAACAAACTCTGCTTTATGTAATGTTTGTCTTTGCTCAAACCACAGCCCTTTGCTGGATACAATCTACAAGTTGCTCTTTCAGTTGAGTTGGCAAGGGTTCATCATTTCGGAGGTCAAGGTTGCACATTCTGTTTCCAATAACACGTGCCTGGGATGAGCCAATAACTAGGGTGCCTGTATTTATGAATGGGTCATTACCAAACCCACTGTAGTCATGGCAACACTGGGGTAAACCCCTCTACAAGAATCAGAGGGACTTTCTTCATCTGAATGTAGTGTATCCCTTAGGATTTGTTCAAAGTTTAGTGATTTTAAAATAGTTTTAATGTTTTTAAACATTGATGACTTTTATTCTGTACGGGCAGATAAACACTGGATGGATTTCAGTGATGTCTCTCTCAGGTCAGCCCAACTATGCCTGTGCAGTGGATGACAATGGGGACAGTTACCTGGATAAAATGCCAAGAGCTGAAATAAGGACCTGAATCAGATCCAGAATCCCTTTACCTCACTGTCTGTTTTCATTTAGCATTTTAACCATTTTTAAGTATACAGTTCAATAGCATTAAGTACAGTCACTAATGTCTACATTTCCAGGACTTTTTCATCAACCCACACAGAAACTCTGAACCAGTTAAACACTAACTCCCCATTATCCTCTCCTGCCACCCCCCAAGCTCCTGGTAGCCTCCTCTGAACTTTCTGTCTCTATGAATTTTCCTATCCTAGGTACTTCATGTAAGTTGACTCATACGATATTGGTCCTTTTGTAACTGCCTTATTTCACTTAGCCTATGTTTTCAAGGTTCATCCATATTGTGGCATGTGTCAGAATTTCCCTTTCCTTTTTTGTGGCTAAATGATATTCCATTGTATGCACAGACCACATTTCATTTACCTATGCATCCATTGGTGGACCTTTTAGCTCTTGTGACTCATGCTGCTATGAATGTTGGTATACAAGAATCTGCATGCATCCCTACTTTCAGTTATTTTGGGTATATATGTAGGAATGGCATTGCTGGATCATAGGGGAATTCTATGTTTAACTTTTTGAGGACCTGCCAAACTGCTCTCCACGGTGGCAGTACCATCTTACATTCCCACCAGCAGTGCACCGGGGTTCCAGTCTCTCCACATCCTCACCTGTGCTTGTTATTGGCACACACTCATAGGTGTGTCCATTTCTTTCTCATTGGTCTTATGTCTATATGCCTGGTTATCCATACAACATGGCTGAACTATTTCACAGGTACATGCAAATTTTCATTCAGGCAGGAAGTGAAAAGAAAATCTTTCGTCCATATTCCGGTAAGGAAGCAGTGATTACCCACAAGAGGCAGTGTAGCAACATAGCTGAAAGCTTGGACTCTGGCACTGGAGTGTCAGAGTTTGAACCCCAGATCTGCTCTAGCCACCTGGGTCTGGGTGACCTTGAATGAGGTCATAACTGCGTAACTCCTTTGCCTCAGTTTCTTCCTTGATGAAATGTGGATAATAAATGGACTCACCTCCAAGGCTTACTGTGAGGATTAAGTAAATGAATACATTCAGCTCTTAGAACAGTGCTCCGTAAATATTACTTCAAACAGTGCTAATCCAGGAAATTTCTGGACTTCATATGCATGAAGATTTTTGGACCTTAGGCAAGGAAGTCAGAATCTTGGAGGAGAATGGCATCTGCATTTTTAATGCACACCCAGTGACCAGACAATTCCTCCAGGCAATAGTGTTCGACAACCTCTGCTCTAACCCACAGACAGCTACTCTCATTTTGCAGCTCGTTTGACCTTCAAGCAGGTCAGGTCCCAAGAAGAGATCCTATTTATGTCTGAAGTGGGAAAATTAAAACTGGAATTTTAAATTATTAGAACTAATAGCCTATAAAGATTATAAGATTATTCCCTGAAGGAAATTTGTTTTTAAAGTTTTCCCCCTGTTAATTTGGATAATCACTTTCTTCTTACCAGAGCAAAAAGATGGATTTTTCCCCCTCTGGTTAAAATGACAAGGCTTTACATTTTTGTGAGGAATGATTCTCACACTCCCAAAAATGCCAGAGCACTCGTGCAATAGTCACCTGGCCGTCCCCAAGCATCCAGTGGATGGCATTCAATAGACAAAACACCACAATTGAAGGCACAACTTCTGTCTTGGCCTAAAAGAGCCATGGAAACATTTCATTTCTCAAAAGCATTTTTAAAAAGGATCAGAGCTTTTATGAGGTGCTTTTCACGTTGTACATTTCAGAAGCTGTTTCAGCAATCTGGAATTTGCAGATGATTGAAGCATTTGAGAATATAGACTTCACACATGCAGGCCACATTTTCACAACCAGGCCAGTCTCATCAAGTTCCCACTGGGAGAGCCATCAGAATGTCCACTCCACGGTGACAGGAAGCGGAATTGGACCACCGTGTGAAGATTTTCTTCAGGAAAACCTGGCATTACCAAACAGCATGCACTAGAAGAGAGATAAGAATATTTCAAATCCAGAGCCTCAGAATCATTTTGCAAGAACATCTCTCAGAATAATTGCAAATCATGGAAATATCTTGCACTGAAAACAATGACCAGAGACATCCTATTGGCAACTCCCCAAGACTTCCCAAGGGCCCCATAATTTTAGGAGTGGCTGTCCTGAGATAGAGAAGCTGATGGAGAAATCGTAGTTTTACCTGCCAGTGCTTTACGGAAAAAAAAAGCCTGAGTTTCAAAAACACATTGTCAGCTCCGAAACACTCCATCCACACACCAGCATCACCAAGACCCAGATTATGCCCCCAGAATGCGAAAAATAGCAGCCACCACACTGGAGAGCTCACCAGGGGTCATCAGCTTGGCAGGCTTTTCCCTTGTGTTACTTTCGTGAATCCTCACCGTCATTTAAGGTAGACCCATTTTACAAATTAGGGCAACTTAAGTCTCATTCATGTACTCACTCCATAAATATTCACTGAGCACTTCCCATGTCAGAGACCCTGGCATATAGTGGTTAAAAATGAAGCAGGGAGGAAAAATTGCTAAGGAAAAGAAGCCAATCTGAAAAGGCTACATACTGTATGATTTCAGCGGTAGACCAGGGTTGACGCTTGAGCAATGCAGGGCTCGGGGTCTAGCCCTCTGCATCCACAGTCCCTCTGTCTGCACGGTACCACATCTGGGGATGCAACCAATCACGGAGCTTGTAGTGCTCCGGTATTTACTATGGGAACAAATCCACATATAAGTGGACCCACGCAGTTCACAACCATGTTGTTTGAGAGTCAACTGTATGTGACATTCTGGAAAAGGCAAACCTAGGGAGACAGGGAAAAGGTCAGTGGTTGCCAGGTGTTCAAGGAAGAGAGGGATGAAAAGGTGGAGCCCAGGGGATTTTTAGGGCTGTGCAGCTGTGCTGTTTGATCCTGTAATAACAGATACATGTCATTGATCGTTTGAAAAAACCCATAGAGTGTGCAACACCAAGAGTGAACCCTAGTGTTAACTGTGAACTGTGGTTAATCATCGTGTATCAATATTGGCTTAGCAGTTGTTGCAAATGCACCACACTAAGACTAGATGTTAAAAATGGGGGACTTGGGGTAGATGCAGGTGTGATGGGAAAAAAGGAGTTCTCTGTACTTTCCACTCAATTTTTCTGTAAATCTAAAGCTGCTCAAAAAAAAAAAAGCCTTTTTTTTTTAAATGGGAAGGGAGGACCACAGCTCCTACCATCATGAAGACCTGTAGAGGGTGAGACAGATACAAAACAGGGAAACAAGGACATACCAAGAGCTGGTGCCCTGTGTAATGATGGAAACAAACAAGGCGAATGGTGGGCCTGCGTTGATAGGTGGTCAGGGATGGACCCTTTTGAGGAGGTGACATCAAAGCAGAGACCTGAGGGAACCACCATGCAAAATGTGGGAAGAGAGTTACATGTGGAGGGAACAGCATATGCAAAGACTCAGAGAAGGAAGGGAAATTTAGGGGCACAAAGAGGTCACACAGCTGACAATTCGTGGACTTAGGAGTCAACTCTCCTTCTAATCCATGTGCCTTACCCTCTACCTCTTGTTTAATCGGCCACTGTCTTGAATATGGTCCTCACTCTTTTTCAGATTCTCCCCATCTTCCTTTCCCTATGGTGTAGCGGATCGTGTAAACATTACTTAAAATGGCAATAAGTTCTTCCACCACTGATGGCAAAGTGTTCCGCCCCAGTCTTCAATCAGCCGAGAAAATTCCAGGGCTTCACTTTCCCAGCTATCTTTAAAACCCAGGAGGTGGGCAGAGAAGGGGGTGGTGACAAGGGGGAGGCATTTGTCATTTGGGAAAAAGGTCATCTATTCTTCATTTTCCAAAAACTTCCAACACAAACTGCTCAACTCTCATTGGCCACATCCCTTTGCATTATGAGAAAGGTTCCTGGGGTCTTTATAAATATTTGATACATGGCTGACCGTGTTATGTATACTGTTCTTTGCTAATATTAGTCACGGCTTAGAGTCTGTCTGCACACAGAGCATGCCGATTGTGGGTGTGTGGGGTGCATCCTGGGCAGGGAAGAAAGACATTCACTGCAGTTCTTCTGTGGGTCTGCTGAAAGAAGTTACACACAGCGAAATCAAAAGACAGGTACTTCTTTTCTTGAAGAAGAAGAAAAAGAAAAACAACACCCCAATGTGTTTCAGTCTGTATGAAAAAGCATTTCAAAACCGAAACACGGCATGTAAAGAAGAAAGAGGTAAGTGTGTTATTCTAAATGAGAAAAACAGCTGCTCGGGTCAGATAGAAACCAGATGGGAGGGAAAGAATCAGAAGAGTAAAGCTGAAACACATTCAGGAAAAAGACATCAGAGGCGAAATGTGCTCTCAAGTCAGAGGAACGGTGACTCCCAGACTTCTCTTCCTGTGGTGCTGGACCATGTGGTTCACAGGAACATGGAAGAAAAAGTGAGGCGGACGAGACACACCAAGCTCTCCAAGGAGCTGGTCCCAGAAGCGTCCGCATGGCTGGGTGTCTTCATGAGGGAGATGCAGACCTGGGTGTGTTCTCTGAGCAAATGGAGCGATGCCCCGGAAGCAGGGAGATGTGTCTGTGTGTCCTGATCCCGCTGCAGTGCTGGGAGAAATGAACCAGATGAAGAGAGGCCGGCCTCATCAGCTTGGGTTTCGAGGCGCTCTCCCCTGCCATAGCACCCGCCCCCACGGCTTTTAACACAATCCTCTGGAGAGTATGGATTGGTGACCTCGGAGGCATTGTTGCTCCCACTCCAGCCACAGAGGCCATCTCGCTGAGCAGACATCAGGGAAAAAGTTCTGGCAAACCATTTCCTCCGTGCCGGGTTGTGGCTTTCTCACCCTGGTGGAGCCTATTATTTGAGTTGCCACATGCTGACCACAGGGTCCTGGCTGCACCACGTGCTGACCTCAGAGGTTGTGCTTCCCACCGAGGTCTGCTGTGGTCCTGGAGGAGGCGACGGTGGCCTGGGCGCCTGGTGCAGCATCCACCCACACACAGCTGGAGACAAGGCTGCCCCGACTGTTGGGGAGGGCTCCATGCCCAGACTCAGCCACTCAGCTAATCCACTTCTCGGGGCCACGTGTAGTTAGCTTGTCTCCTTAGCATGATCTCAGCAGCTGATGGTGCATGAACACACCAGCTTAGGAAGGACGGCCAGCAAAGAGGATGGCGAGCCCCTCACCACGCTACAGAAGGACAGAGCTGGTGTTTAGGCTTCTCAGCCTAAACCCTTGAACAGTCAGGGTTTAACAGATAAAAAGAAAGGATCTTATAAAGAGTAACACAGGCTGCTTTCATGAAGCTCTATAACCTTAGGCCAATTGCTCATCATCCCTGAGCCACAATTTTCACATTCATAAAATGGTGATCACTGTACTGTCTACCTTGCAGGGCCACTGAGAGAATCGAGTATGTTAATTTATATAAAAAGTTTATTATAAACAGGCTCTTTACAGTTAAAAGGAGGAGAACCTCAACTTCAACTAGTTCAAGTAGGAAAAATAAAAGGTACTTATTGGCTCCCATCAACTGAAAAGTCTTGGAGTGCTGCTGGCTTCAGGCATAGCTGGATCCAGTTACTCAAATTATTTCTTCCAGATGCTTGCTTGCTCTTGTATTCTTTTTCTCAATCTCTTCATCTCTCCCTCTCAGCCTGTTTCTCACTCCTTTTTTCCTGCTCTCCCTACCTTCCTCTCATTCTTGCTCTTTCTTTCTTGTTTTGGGCTGTGCTTTTTTTGTGGATGACATAGTGAGACAGGCCCTCTCTAATAAGGTGACAAAGAGGGCTTCCTGCAGTTCCAGGCCAAGTAGTCCTTACAGAGGAAGTAAGACTTCCCCTATCCCATTTTGTGGAGGGACTCTGATTGGACCTGGAACCCACCCCTTGCTTGTACCAATAGCTACAAAATAGGCATGGTGAACATGACTGGCCAGGCTTAGTCATGTGCCCTCAGGGGTAGGGTGCTGGCCAACTGTAGGCTCTTTGACTGATGGCCCCACCAGAATTGTATGGGGTAGTCCAAGAAGAGTTCTCCGCAAATACAACACAGATTCATAAAAATGGTTCGGGTCTCCATAAGCAAGTCCAACTACTATTGGGCTCTCTTATGTCTCTTCCTGTCAAAACCTGCTCACTTGGAATCTCCAGTTTCCTTTTATTTAGCTGTTACTTTACAAAGAAATCAGATGTACAGTAACCTCTAATCATGTGGTTGGAAGCTTCTTCTTGCAGCCAGAGACCTGCATTCTAATCCAAGTTTTGCCACTCACGGGCTTAGTGATTCAGGCCCGATTGGTTTAACCACCCTGTGGTGAAGTTTCCCTGGCTATCACATACCCAAGTGTGGCCATCAGTTGTCTCCAAGATCCCTTCCAGCCCAAAGGCCTCTGTCTGTATGATACCACTGGGGATATTCACATTTTAGCACAAACTTCCTGAAATGACAATGAACTGATGCAGTGAATAAACCACCAACAGTGGAAATGTAATAGAAGATACTTGGACCAGAGAGAGCTGGAATCTCTTTCCAAGCCTCCTAAATGTGATTTCACGTGGGCAGTTTCACCTAATCATGGTATTTTGGATTTGTCATTCAAGTCAGTCAAAAGTGTGGCTTGGTCAGCCTTTGTCAACAGAATGGCAGAAAACAAACCTGGGTGACCAGATATCTGGCTTTCCATTTCTCCTGCCAATGACTTTTGTCTTCTTTTGGGGTGATCTGGCCAGTCCCACCATGGCCTCCCATCAGGGCCATCATGGTGGCCTTCACAAAGCTTTAACTTCCAAGGTATCCCTAATTTCCAGGTCTCCACCAAACCTTTCCTGTCCTATTTCCCATCACTTCCAAGTTCTGTGCTCTGCTGAGTGACACATTACATTCAATAAATGAATGTGACTTTCTATGAAGTGCGGAAAAGTCATCTTTCAAAACAACATATTCATGCTTCTCATGGATCTTGTGAAGAAGATGCCCAAACACAAGAGAGTGGGTCTCATGAGGGAATCTGAGGACCTATGATGGGTGAAGATGGATGGAGTTGGTTTAGAAGGCAGACCTTGTGACCTTCACATTCATCATTTTATATACCCCTTCTTCCCAACAGTATTGGGGGCCTATAAAAGTATGTATGCCTGTGAAAGAAATGAGAAAAACTAAATTTAAAGGGGAAAATGTATAGATCAAGCCCCTAGGCTAATACATATACACTGTGAGTACAAAAATTCACCCTGAACTTCTCGACTGCCAAAGCAGAAGCACTTTCAGCCACCAGTTAAAAGGAAAACAAAACAAAAAAAAAAGCTAGATCCTTTTTATAAATGAGCAGAGAAATTCATAGGAGGTACATTGAAAATGGTGTAAGGAACAATGGCAAAGACTGAAACATGGATGGAGGTTTATTCTTCATATCAACTTTGTTGGGGTCTTTGAGAAAAGACAACCTGGCAGGGGAGAGGGCTCCCTAGTTTTCTCACGTGTAGCCCTGTCTGCACAGCACAAAGGGAAGTGGAGTGTTATTAAGCTATCACAGGCCAACAAAGCTGTTAAATTTGGTCTCCTGCCTGATTTGAAGAATGGAGACCAAGTCTTACAATTTCTCCATCCTAAATGCTCTCAAACCAATAGCCTCCTGCTTTCCATCATCAGCCTCAGCCTCATGACAGACCACCATCACCTCTCCCTGGGCCTCACTTGTCTCTCCGTTGCCAGCCCTCCAGTCCTTTCTGTGCACAGACATGAACTTTCTTTCTTTTTTTTTTTTTTTTAGTTGAAGTACCATCAGTTACAATGTGTCAATTTCTGGAGTACATCACCATGTCCCAGTCATGCATATACATACATATATTCGTTTTCATATTTTTTTCATTAAAGGTTATTACAAGATATTGAACATAGTTCCCTGTGCTATTCAGCAGAAAGTTTTTTTAGTCTGTTTTTATATATAGTAGCTAACATTTGTAAATCTCAAACTCCCAAATTTATCCCTTCCCACTACCTTTCCCCAGTAACAATAAGATTGTTTGCTAAGTCTGCGAGTCTGTTTCTGTTTTGTAGATGAGTTCATAGTATCCTTTTTTTTCTTTTTTCTTTTTAGATTCTTTTTTGGTGATATCATACAGTATTTACTTTCTCTTTCTGGCTTACTTCACTTAGAATGATGGTCTCTAGGTCCATCCATGTTGCTGCAAATGGCATTATTTTATTCTTTTTTATGACTGAGTAGTATTCCACTGTATAAATATACCACATCTTCTTTATCCAGTCATCTGTCATTGAACATTTAGCTTGTTTCCATGTCTTGGCTATTGTAAATAGTGCTGCTGTGAACATTGGGTTGCACGTGTCCTTTCGAATTAGAGTTCCCTCCGGATATATACCTAGGGGATTGCTGGATCATATGGTAAGTCTATTTTTAGTTTTTTGGGGAATCTCCATCCTGTTTTCCATAATGGCTGCACAAAAGTACATTCCCACCAGCAGTGTAGGAGGGTTCCCTTTTCTCCACACCCTCTCCAGCATTTGTCATTCATGGACTTGTGAATGATGGCCATTCTCACTGGTGTGAGGTAATACCTCATTGTAGTTTTGATTTGCATTTCTCTGATAATCAGTGATACTGAGCATTTTTTCATGTGCCTCTCGGCCATTTGCATGTCTTTATTGGAGAATTGCTTATTTAGGTCTTCTGCCCATTTTTGGATTGGGTTGTATAGTTTTTTTGTTAAGTTGTATGAGTTGTTTATATATTCTGGAAATTAAGTCTTTGTCAGTTGCATCGTTTGCAAATATTTTCTCTCATACCATAGCTTGTCATTTTGTTTTGCTTATGGTTTTTTTGTGTTTTGTTTTTTGGGTTTTGGGGGGGTTTTTTTGCTGTGCAAAAGCTGGTAAGTTTAATTGGGTCCCCTTTTTTATTTTTGCTCTTATTTCTATTGTCTGGGTAGACTGCCCTAGAAGAACATTGCTAAGATTTATGTGAATGTTTTGCCTATGTTTTCTTGTAGGAGATTTATCATGTCTTGTCTTATATTTAAGTCTTTAAGCCATTTTGAGTTTATTTTTGTGTATGGAGTGAGGGGCTGTTCTAACTTCTACATGCTGCTATCCAGTTTTCCGAACACCACTTGCTGAAGAGACTGTCTTTACTCCATTGTATATTTTTGCCTCCCTTGTTGAAGATTAATTGACCATAGGTCTGTGGGTTTATTTCTGGGCTCTCTATTCTGTTCCATTGATCTATATGTCTTTTTTTATGCCAGTGCCACACTGTTCTGATTACTGTAGCTCTGTAGGATTGTGTGAAGTCTGGGAGGGTTAGTCCTCCAGCTTCATTCTTCTTCTTCAATATTGCTTTAGCAATTCTGGGTCTTTTATGATTCCACATAAGAGATGTGAACATTCTAAGAAGTGAACCTGATGGGGCTATTGAGGGCTTTCTCACTGCCTCCAGGACACAGAGGTCTTGGCCTGGCACCACCCCCTCCCTGCCTCCAGCCCTTCATGATGTGGCCCCGTCCACCCTGCTGGACTCAGCTTCCATCCCTCTCCTATCCCATGCCTCCATGTCTCTCTCATCTGAAGCATCTCCGGCTCTTCCAGATGCCCCACAACCTGTGCCTGCCTATTCCTCCTCACCTTTCCAGTCTCAGCTTAGACATCCCATTTTGACCACATTCTTCCCTGGCCTCTCCAGCCAGCCCTGTCTCTATCTCCCATCTCATCACTTCTCAAACCATGTTAGAACCACCTATCTGCTCACCTACCTGCTCCACTAGGCTCTAAGCTCCGTTTCTTAAGAGCTCAGCCTCCTGAGCCATCCCTGCCGCTTCCCTTTCCAGCCACTTGATCCTAGACAACTCGCTTCCATCCCCCTGGGCCTCAGTTTCCCCATCTCTAAAATAGGATTTACAATAGTGCCTGCTTCTTAGAGATATTATGAGGACTACATGAGAAAATTCATCCAAGACACTTCTAGTGGGTCAAGCACCTAGTAAGTATGGAGAAGAGGTGTTGTTATCATGAATCGTATGTGTTGTATTAGGATGGACATTTTATCTGTCTCATTCCCTGGCTTATCCCCGTACCAGTCCAAAATCTGGCACAGGATAGATGTTCAACAAACACTTGTTGGATAAAAGGAAAAAAGAAAGAGGGAATGAATGAATGCTGAACTGTCTGGTTTTAGTACGTACACAGTTCAGCCTTCACTTTATTGGGCTCCACATAGACCAAAAGAACCAATTGTGCCAGCACCTTCCACACTGTGTTTGGTGTTTTTTCCATTGCCACTGGTAGGAGAAGGATTCCATTTTACAAAGAAGGGAGGAGGAGGGAGCCTGGTTCCAAAGGCCTGTTTGTTCTCATTATTAATTTGCCTCTCCTCGTCCGAGCAGAGTTTGAATGATTTTGAATGTGCGCTCATCTGGAACGGCACCCTCATTCTCTTGTTTCATGCCTGGCTGCAATTAAAGTCAAGAGCAAAATTTAAAAATACAACTTTATTATAGGCTGAAAGAATTGTTGATTCAGGGACTGGCCTGTAATCTCACAACATGGCAAAAAGAGAGAGAGAGAGTGAAAGACAGAAAAGAGAAAAAGAATACCAAGCTGCCAGCTCGGGGGTTTGGTCTCGCCAACAGAGACTCGAAACTCCAGAATCAATAACTCAGTTAACTCTACCGGTTTCTAACCCAATTACAAGAATTGGAAAACTGCCCAAATGCTCAAAAAGGAATGAAGGTTCTCCTCGCACATCCCCACCCCCTTTTCTGAAGAAGTACTCAGGCGATTAAAGGCAAAATAACTGAACGGGGTGGGGCGCAGCCGTTTCCAATGTCAGATCAGAGAGCTGTGGAATTTCAGAGCTGGATGAGGCTTCAAGGTCAACTGGAGGCCATTTCACAGATGAGATAACTGAGACCCAGAGAGGTAAGGAGTTTACCTTCTTCAAGATAATTTTCAAGGATCTCCAGCCTGATGAGTTCAACCATGCAAGAAATATTTGCTGAGAGTCTGTTTGGGGCCGGCACTGTGCTGAGCATGGGAAGGGCATGAATAAGGCAAACCGGTGCCTTCTCTGCCCTCATAGAGCTTACATTCTACCAGGGAGGCCGTCAGTCAAGTAAACCAATACATGGGTTTGTGACAAACGGCCAGAGCTAATCAGAGCACAGTGGTAGAGAGCTACTTATTTGGGGTGTCAGGAGAGGCTACTCTGGGGAGGAGACATTGTCAGCTGAGACCAGGGAAAGAGGGCTAGCTCAGGGACCCTGGGATTGGGGAGGAGCTTGGCAAATTCAAGAACACAGTGAAACACTCAGCCATGAAAAAAAATGAAATCTTGCCATTTGCAACAACATGGATGGACTTGGAGGGCATTATGCTAAGTGAAAGAAATCAGACAGAGAAAGACAAATACTGTATGATAGCACCTATATGTGGGATCTAAAAAATAAAAGACTAGTGACTATAACAAGAAAAAAGCAGACACAAATAGAGAACAAACTAGTGGTTACCAGTGAGGAGAGTGGAAGGGGGTAAGCTAGGAGATTAAGAGGTACAAGCTACTATGTATAAAATAAATAAGCTACAAGGATCTATTGTACAGCACAGGGAATGTAGCCAATGTTTTCTAATAACTATAAATGGAGTATAACCTTTAAAAATTGTGAATCACTGTTGTACACCTGAAACTTATATTGTACATTGACTGAACCTCAATAAAAAAAAATTTTAATAGAAAGCAAAAGGACAAGAGTGTCGCTGGCACATCAAGGGTGATGGGACATCCACATCCTTAAAATGGAACAGAACAGTGTTCACCGTCATGCTCCTCCCAGCAGGGATGCCAGTGGCCTTGGGTGGAATAAGGAGGGGCTGGAACCAGCCTCCAACCCACTCTCCCCTGAGAGCTGGGGAACCTGGATCCACCCACACACGCCTGTTCCTGTCACTTGTGAAAGCAGTTTTCGTTCACGAAGGAGGAAAGAGTTTGACCAGACATAACAGCCAGACTTGTGGTCAGTTTCCAACTCAGGAGAAGACCATGCCAAGGAGAACACGGCTCCAGTGAGGAAGTTCCAGCACAGCTAAGTGGTCAGGAGCATGGACTCTGGAGTAGATCCTCTTGGGGAGAGATGGGTTCAGCCATCAGGGAGCTGATGTGTAACTTCTCTGAGGTCCAGTTTTCCCCTCTGTGAAATGTGTACCTCAGAGGGGAGCTGGAAGGGACAGATGCAGTCACACTTATCAAGTTCTAAGCACCTCCCAGGCGGTCACGGCGAGCTGTGCACCAGCATTGGCTTTCCTGGGCGTGCACACCAACTGGCTCCCTGGCTCCCTCTCCCCAGCTCAGGCCCTGGTTCCACAGCCCCAGTCCATTATCCTACCTGCACTAGTGACCCGTCCGAGACCCACTTGAAGGAGAAGCCAACACTTTGAGGCCCAAGGACCATTTGGTGCAAGACCCTGTAGGCTGCCTGTCCACCCCCTACCAGCACCCTCTGAACCCAACAGCAGAAGACGACCTCAGCAGAACTAGTAAGATGAATAGCACCGTTTTTTGTTTAAACACTGATGAGGTGATGTCTGGTTTTTATTAAATATCACAAGTAAATTATAATTCATACCAGAAACAAATGTCTAAACATGACGTAAACACTGATACTCACACAGGCTGTGCCTCACACCGAGGGCCCTAATGGGCCACACTCTGGAACCCATGAGTTTAACTGGCTCGGGACCTTCACGGCACTGAAATCCCAGCAAGGAGACGTTTGGAAGGCAGAATAATAAGGTGCTTCTCTGTTCTAACCCACACAGCCAGCCCCTCCTGCAGAGAAGTCCTGATCCCGTTACTCAACACTGAATACCAATGATGATCATAATTACAACAATAGTAATACTTAATAATAATACTTCTTATGTGCTAAGTCCACACTGTCCACTGGAGTGGCCACTAGCCACACGGGGCAGTTCAACACCTGAAAGGTGGCCAATCAAAATTGAGATGTGCTCTAACTATAAACATATACACTACATCTCAAAATATAGTATGGAAAGTCAGAGGGTATAGCTCAGTGGTAGAGGGTGTGCTTAACATACACAAGATCCTGGGTTCAAGCCCCAGTACCTCCATTAAAAAAAAAAATTAGCCTGATTACCTCCCCACTCAAAAATAAAATCAAAATATAGTATAAAAAATGTAAACTACCTTATTAATAATTTTTACATGGATTGCATTTTGAAATGATATTTTAGGTATATTGAGTTGGATAAAATATATTAGTAAAATTAATTTCATCTGTTTTTACCTTTTTAATGTGGCTGCCAGAAAATTTTCAAGTATTTATGTGGTTCTCATGAAATCTCTAGTGAACAGTAACTAAGTATAAAGTAATACATGCATTACTTCCTTTTAGCATCACAGTAACCTCTTCAATAAGGACAGTTGTTGCCCCACTTTACTGATGATAATACTGAGAGTTCATAGTTTGGACTCTAATCCCTCAGGGCCTGGGGATTGTTGGAGTATTTTGTGGATATGTTCATCCCTGATTTTTCTTCTCTGATTTCATTTTATTCTCAAGGTTTAGAATTATGTCTTCCTTCTCTCCCTTGACGTCTTTGAGGATGACTACACCTCTTCCAGTTTCCTTCTCTCCCTCCCTTCCTGTCTCTCTCTCTCTGATTACTCTCTTTCATCCAAATGCATGACCATAACACTTTTTGCCAGCTCCCCAAAAATCACATGTTTAAATGCTATCTATCCTCTGTTAGATTCTTGCTGTTTCACATCAGTTGGCCTTTTCTTTGTAAATCAGCATTTTCAGGCTCCTCGAATGGCTCCAAACTCAGAGTTCAAATCTGGTCAAACCTATACTTTGTTTAAATTAATCTTGCCATGATAGCAAGATGTTCTATATCATTCTTTTGTGACATGTCCCCATGTGCACAACTGACCGAGAACCCCAACATCTTACTGAGTCTCGGAGTTACTCCTCTTTCACAGGCAGAGAAACTATGCTGATCACTTACTGCCATTGCTTCTCATGAACACACGGGGGCGCTGTTGAAGACTGCTCCTGCACCATGACTTATGGGTGGCATGTTAATTACTGGGTTGTCCTGACCTGTCCAAGCACCTGCTGAAAGGGCATGGAAGTCTCTTTTGGGGCTTTATTAGTGCTTTCTTTGTTCCATTTACATTTCCACAAGCAGCCATCTTTCACCAAAGTCCACCCACTGTGCCGAGATGACTGGGTCCTGGGGAGTTCACTTCATCAGCCATACCCTGTGCCAAGCAGCCCACCTGTGTGGATTCTGAGCCCTTTGGGTTGGATGTGATCATTAGTATGAGTCTCCTGAAGGTGACTAGTTTAGGGACTCCGTGGCCCAGTCCTGCCATTGCTAGGGGCCATTCTGAAAGGCCCAGCTCTCCCTAAAAGAGATTGGGAGCCGACTACAGAAAACTGGTCAGTTGTCCCCAGGCACTAGCTCTCCATAACAAAGGACAAGGCAGCTTTTGGTAAACTGCTGAGAATAAAAAGGTGTTCTTCATTCTCTTCTCCAAGACAATGAAGTGTATTTATGCTTTCATTTACACCCCTAAGAGGGCCTTTCCCTGACAGGGTTGATCTGTTTCAGAAACTTAGAGTCTGAGCCACTCCCCCTTTTAATTTTTCTTTATCAAACACTAAAGCCCACCTTGAGTGTTCAGGCCCATAATGGTCAGTGTGGTCCAGCCGGTGGTAACTACAGCGTAGCAGGTGACAACCTGCTCTCTTTTACTACATTCAGATAGATGGTGAAAGAGTATTTTGCATGTTTTAGAAAAAGAATTAATACATAAACTTGTATTTCACTTACATACCTGCTATCTACCAGATGTATGTAGTGTCTACTGGGTCAAGAGTTTCGGTGCATTTCTTAAGCATGGGTCACAGCCGAAGCTTTGAGTCCACTGCTCTCTGCGGAAGGTCTGCTTGTTACTAAGACACTCTTCCCTCTTTTTTTGTGTTCTCCTCCACATTCTTTAGGCTGCACTCTTGGAAGGCTATTTTGGTCTTCTCTTTCCCTTTAAGAACCTGGCCTCCAAGCTTCTAGAAGATCCTGTGCCTGCATCTAAGTACCCTTGACTCATTCCTTCCGCAGTGATCTAAGTTCTCTGACTCCCCCTCCTCTTTCACTCACTCATCCACTTTAGACCTTGAGCTTCTTGAGTATCTTCATCTTCATTGTCTTAACCTCCGTTGTATCCTCAAATTCGCACCCAGCACTTGGCACAGGAAACACTTGCTGACTGTCCCAACCTGCCTTCTTGAGTTGTTGCCCTTGGCACTTTTCAGATACCACCTTATGTTGTTGCTGATAGAAATTTTCTCCAGTCTTACATTCGGTAGCTTGGTACCCGTTTTTATCACTCATCTGTTCCCGTAGTAGAAAGTAAGCCCCTTGAGGGCAGAGAACGTCTCTTGCTCTTTGTATTTTGTGTCCTGGGGGGAAACTGAATGCAGAGGCAGGTGCGTTGTTAATCCCAGTTGACTGATGGGAGGTTATGCTGAGCAGAGGACTAGAGATTAGGTGTGTCTGACTTTCTTTAATTATGTCTTGTCCTAGAAAGTAAGGGTGCTCCACAGGGTACATTAAGGAAAGCAAGATGACAGAAATTTGAAGCCAATAAGAACTTCTAAGAATTTTTGTCAGAGTTTTCCCTAGGCAATGTGAATTATGCAGCTGATCTGATTTCCCTGTTGTGTGAATTGCTGGAAAGCTCAAAGGCAAATCGCTGGAAAACTCAGAGCTACAAGAACGGTCACTATGTCCATAAAGATTCGGCTAAAAGAGTGTTTATCGACATGTTTCTTTTTATAAAAGGAGAAATTTAGAAACAGCCTAAAATTCAACAATCCTATATTGGTTGAATACATTACAGGACATCTGCAAGACCAAAGATGTGCATAAGGTCATGGGCGGTGTTATACAACACTATATGCCATGATTTCATTCTGTAAAATATGTGTACCATGGGGACAGGAGAGGGAATATGTTAGAACACAAATGTGTTTCTCTCCAGGTATGACTATGAATGATTTTTACTAATTTCAAGTTTGTATTTCTGTTTTCTACATTTTCTTTAAAAAAAAAGAGCTTATATTACTTTTGTAAAAAAACAGGGTGGGAAAGTTATCTTTTTTTAAAAAAAAAAAATAGGTAAACCGAAGGAAAGAAAAATAGAAGTAGGGAGATAAGAATGAGGCTTATTCCAAAAATGAATACCATGAAGACTTAAAGCAGGCAAGTCACAAATTTGCCTCCAAGCTTTTCAGCAATTCACACACAAAGGGAAAAATGATCAGCTACATAACTCACATGGCCTGAGAAAAACTGATCTTCATGGTACGGAGGACCCTGTCAGTTTCTCCCTCAGAGCCCTACAAGGACGTTCTGTAAAGTAATGAACAACGTCCTATCACCCAGGTGAGATCCCCAGAGCAATCTCTAAATCAGGCTTCCATGTTTCCTGCCTTTATTCTAAGGCTGGCCTTCAGCAGTCATTTAATTCCTCACTGGGTACCTCCACTAACTGGTGCTGAATTAATTACTTCACATCTAAATAATTGGTGATTATTAATAGCTGCAAGGAGCAATTAGAATTATTAACCTATCTTGGCCTCTGGCTGGTATGTCTGAATTGGTTCCCTCCCCAGAATTGCCAGGAGCACCATTTCCAGGGAGAGGTCCCCTTGGCTTTGTGTCCAGCAGGGCCAAAAGGCACCGCAGTGACTGACCTACACTCCCACCTTGACCTCAGCCAGGTGTGCAAAGACAGGAAGGCAGAAAGGCTTGATGGTTAAAAAGTTATCGCCTATCTAAAGCCCAGAGTACTCAGTACAACCAAACTAGTGATTTTTTTTTTCCCTTTACAGCCAGGGGCTCTCAGAAGGGACACAGAGAAAAGAAAGGAAAGGCTTCACAGGGGGATTTGGACACCAAGACACTTCCTCAGTCTGGGACCCCAAGGCCTCCTCCATTGGAGGCATCTGGGCTCAGGGCCTTGGGCTGACGTCCTACGACACCCAGCCCTATATGTGCTTGGCTCTGCACCAGGTGCAGGGGTGCAAAAGTGAGTGTGGGCAGGTGAGGGAGCTTCCCCCAACTGGGGAGACAGTGGCCAAGCACACCATGTCAGATCATAGGTTAAAGGAGGCACAAGCAACTAAGGAACATCAAGAGATCCTTATCCAACCATAAGCATCAGGGAAGGCCTCCTGGAGGAGACCATACCTGAACTGCGACTGGAAGGATCAATATGGCTTCACAGAACTGAGGAAAGAGTAAAGGTCATTGCAAGGAATCATGTTGTTTTCTGGAAACTCAAAACATCTCCTTATTGCCAGAGCATACATACAGCTCAGAATGGGATGGAGACAAGGCACGAGAAATGGGTTGGGGTTAGCGGTGGAGGGCCAGGGATGTAGCACTAAAGAAATAGGCTTTGATCCTTTAGGCCTGAAAATCTATTGGAGGCAACAGGAAATGGTGGGGACTGTGGCAAATAGGAGTGCACTTAAGTCCCCTAAGAGGCCACTCAGTACTCCAGCCAGTTGTTACTGTGGGAGAATACAGGACTAACATTGCCAGATCTTCCCATGGTTCAAGAGAAGCCAAGAACCGGACCCCTGTGTACAATTCTTTCTGTTTGTCAGTGTTGCTGACTAATTCAGATTTAAAACACAGTGAAGACCCATAAAGGGGACGGCCCTAATCCTGTGTCAGTGAGCCCGATTTAACCTGAGGGCCAGATTTGACCTGTCAACCCAACACGTTGCCACCACCGCCTTAGAAAGTAGGGAGGTGTTGACAGCTCTGAGACAGTGGACAAACATCGACTTGCCCTTTTTTCCCCACCCTGTGTACAATGGTAGGAAATGTGGACTAGAAAGGGTCAAGACTGGATAGACCTAAAGATTATCATATTAAATGAAGTAAGTAGGACAGAGAAAGACAAATATCATGATATCATGATATCACTTATATGTGGAATCTTAAAAAAAAAAAGGCGAATTCTATTTACAAACCAAAAACAGGTTCACGGACATAAACTCTGGTTACCAAAGGGGAAAGGGCGAGCAGAGGGATAAATTAGGGGTTGGAGATTAACAGACACGTGTTACTATATATAAAATAGATAAACAACAAGAACCTGTTGTTTAGCACGGGGACCTGCTGTGTAGCACAGTATACCTACTATATATTCAATTTCTTGTAATAACATAACGGGAAAGAATCTGAAAAGAAAAAATATAAATGTATGTATACGTATAACTGAATCACTTTGCTGGACACCTGAAACTAATGTTATAAATCAACTACACTTCAATGAAAAATCTTTTCAAAAAAGAAAGGAGCAAGACAGGAGGCCTGGAACATGTTACTTAAAGCAATTCTAAGAATGGATTATTATGAAATGCCAGTAAGCAATTCTCTCTTATCACCCCTGAGTTTTCACTGTTAATATGCACTATCAGAACCACCTGGCGGAGCCTAGCAACCACACATGAAGGCGAAGCACGAGCAGTGGAGAACGTGGGCCTCTGCTGGTCTGCAGTCGCCTACTGCGTGCTGGACACTGTGTTTCAACACGTGGAGAACCGCTGGGCTGAGGCTGTAGGGGAAAGACTGGGTCTCACTCACCTTATAACCTCAGCTTTCACCAAAACAGAATCATACAAGATCAACAAGCGTTTTCATGAGCTTATTAATTTATGAATGATCTGGTGGCCAGAGACCAAGCTTCACGTCCTGGCTTGGCCACTCATTAACCAAGTGACTCAGATCAAGATGCTTGCTGTTCCAGAACCTTACTTAGTTTCCTGCTGTGGAAACTGGGGGTAGAAATGCCCACCATGCCCACCTTGTAGGCTCCAGATCAAAATGCAGAAATGCTTCTAAGAACGAGCTTTATGTATAAACTCACAAGAGCTTTAGAGGGTGGACTGGGTTGGTTACTACTACTTTGCCAAACCGGGGTATCTCTAAGAACAGTATTTTTAGATGTACAGCAGGGAGAGAAGATGTAGAGCATCTGATACCTTTGAGGTCAGCCTCTAAACCTTGGTAGATTGCCACCTACTTTGCAAGAGGTTTGGAGCCCAGTCTCCAGGCTTCAACCCCATGCCAGAAAGCAACTGTAAGGCAGAGGCATCCCCCCAACAAACAAACCCACCAGCAACTGCTGTCATCAGTGTATGTGCTGTGAAGTGCACGTTCCTGTCACTCAGAACCACTTAGAGTCAGACCGCCATATGCAAGCGCTCTGTAGAGCCTTCGCACATGCTGTTCCCTCTGCCTGGAACACTCCTTTCTTAGCGTGTAGGTCTCCACTTACATCAGCTGGTTAGTGTTGTCGGGATGAGGTTTGAACTCACAAATCATTTCAAAGATCTCAAGGGCCCCAGAGGTTTGGGACAGAGCTATTACTTATCAACTGTTTCTTAACGCATTTCTACCTCTCTCTCTCTTTCAAATGAAAATGTTCACTCTAAGTAATGACAACTACATAGAATGATTGAGCTAAACTCCCTCTTTGGCTCCAAAAGTACTTTAGACAGCAGTCACTCGGGAGGGATTTACTAATTGTAGTGAAGTAACTAACATAACAAATAACAATAGTTTTTCCCATCCTTTCTTGTTTTTTTTTCTTTCTATAATATTTTAAAGTGAATCCCTGTCATTCAGAACATGTCTTTTACCCTTTAACGCTTCTGAATGAGTCTCTAAAATATAAAGACATTTCCATACAAAACTTCAGAATCATTATCACACTCAATAAATTAGCTATAATCATTTAATATCATTTACTAGCCAGTCGGTATTCAGATTGCCCCAATTATTTCAAAAGTGTCTTTTTACAATTGGTTTCTCCGTGTATTGCGCTTGATTGTTATGTCCCTTCCAATTCATAATCTAGAACGGTCTCCCCTTCCCTTTCTTTTCTTCATGCCCTCATTGCAAAAAAAAAAAAAAAAAAATCGGCTGTTCTACTTTCTGAATTTTTCCAATTGCTTCCAGAGCCTGGAGCTGTTGATTTTGTTGCGCTTTCCTCCCTGGTTGGCTCTGGGGGCTTGATCAGCGTTCACTTTTTGGCAATAATATTTCATAATTGCCTTGGGTGTTTCACATATCATATCACATCTCATCAGGGATTAGCGCATATCCAGTTGTCCCAGGAAAGATTTGTGCTTTTAAGTCATCTTGTGAATTATCTCATTTAATCCTCACAGCAACTCCAAGAAGTATGTTCCAAAATTAGTCCCATTTTTTTAGGTAAGAAAACTGAGGCCCAGAGCAGTTACATGCTTTGGTTAATTTCATACATCTAGTAAGTAGCTCTCTGACTTGGAAGCCTTAGATGTGCCTGAAAAATGGACAGGATGGTAATTTGTTTTTGCCAGTCCCTGAGGACCCTGTATTTTAGGCACCTGGTCGATCCTGGCCTTTCCTTTTCTTCATGTTCCACAGCCTTGCTTGCAACCATTCTCATGCCCAAGGATCCACCTGCTCCCACCTCAAGGGTTTCGTATGAAAGCCTGGTGGAGATGATGCTTCTCTTCCTCCATCTGTAGGAAGCAGAGAACAGACTTTTTGTTTACATCTATACATGAAGGCAGTCCTCTTTATGCAAGCATTCTGTATTTGTAAACTCACCCGCTCAATAAACTACCTGTAACCCCAAAATCAATACCTGGGGCACACTTGCCATCATTTGCAGACGTGTGCAGAGCGGTGACAAATTGGCATCGCCATCAGGCACAGTCCCAGCTGAGGTTAAGGAAAGAGACGCTCCGCCTTCCGAATAAGTGTCCTTTTCACAGTCCGTTTAGCACCATATTTTTCACATTTTTGTGCTTTTCATTGGTGGTTTTGCTGTTTAAAGTGGCCCCTGAGCAGAGTGCCGAAGTGTTATCTGATGTGCCCTACAGGGAAAATCTGTGTGTTAGACAAGGTTTGTTCTGACATGAGTTATAGTGCTGTTGGCTGCAAGTTCAATTTTATAAATCAACAATATATATTAAATAAGATGTCTTTAAACAGAAATACATAAAACATGGTTATGCGTTGACCGGTTAATGAAAATATTATGGCCAAAGACTCGCAGGGAGGATTTCCCCTAGGAGCAATGCTTTGGCTGTTCACTAATTCAGTGTTTGCTATGACTTTATAGAACAAAACTACCGCAAGTAATGAGAGTCAACTGTCTGTACGTATACACTCGCCCTAGGGTTGTTCTTTTTTTCAGTTCTACAAAATCTGATTAACTTTATTTTCAAATTAAATATTATGGATCAGATTTTTTTTAATTGCAAGGAGGGGGAAAATGTACTTAGCACATGATGAGAAGTAGGAAATATATATATATATATTATTTTGTTTTCTCTGCTCCAATCAATTCAGGATAAACTTTTCCACTGAAGCATACCCTGATATCACTGACTCTTCTCAGGCAAGCTGGCTTCGGGGGATAGGTTCAAATCTGCTCCCAATTTAATGTTACTCAGTGCTGAAGTATTTATAACTTTGTTTTGCTGAATCATTATAAAGTATCTGAGCAAAAGAAAATTAATCAGTTCCTGAAGTTTTTAATGCCTCCAGGGTTTTGAGGGGATTAAACTAACAGAATTTTCTTTTATTATAATTAGTTTTCAGCCTTCGTTGGAGTCTGTAGCCCTTAATGTAACTAATTTCATATTGACTCTGGGTTTTCTCTTCAATAATAAAATTTGGGTTCCCACTTGAGAATTCTCAATATTCTTTCATTCTTACTGCTGAAGGATAGTTGGGGAAGAAAAAATTTTTTTAAGAAAACAATAAAGTGTCTCCCTTCCCTAAGATACACAGTGTGGGTTTTTAGATTAGTGTTTTCATAAGTTAGAACCTTTAAAACATAACATTCATTCCACTGTTTCCATGTTTAGAGCAATCTTTCATACTGTTTTTACTATTTAAATTTTTCTTATTAAACATGTTTACAAAAATGTAGTAAATGACTTTGATGAAAACCATGGTCTGAAGAATTGTTCTTAAAGCCCAGAGAAATCACACCTGTAACCCTTTAAATCCAAGCAGCGTTTTCGAGCTGGAAGTTCTGAATCCCATCTACCACGTTAAGACTATTGACATTTTAAAAATAGATTGTGTAAGATTGAAATGACCTTGAGTAGCCAATTGACAGAATTTACCGATGGTTTTTAAACATCCAATTTAAAAGTTTGGGGTAGTTTTTGTTTAGTGTGTGTATACGTGTGTTTAGTCATAAAACGGATTCTTTTTTTGGACTTCGGTTTGATACATAATTTTAAATTCTGAAAGTGGCTTTAAAACAAGAAAGGATGATGATTCAAGTTCTGAGTCCAGAGATGAGCGCCACCCAGAACATAGCAAATGCTCAAAACAAGCTGACTGTTATTCTTAAAACTTGCACCCTCCAATAATCATATTTACAATGAGATGACTGTCCTCACATTAGGAGTGAAATGGTCAACTATAGTTTAACCAACATGTATTTTTAAATGTCCAAGGCATGTAACTGAGGAACAAATACAGGAATTTTCCTCTTGAAGTCCTGATTTACCAGATATCCCTGGACAAATTCACATCTGTCTTCTTTTAAAAGGGAGGTAGGGCAAGAAGAAAAGAAAGGAATGCCCTTAAAGAAAGGTAGCTTGGTGTAGATTTTCTAAAGAAAAAGAGGACTGGACACCCTGATTCCTGATTGTTTTCCTGTGGCCACCAAAGATGCAGATTAGATATCATTGAGATTCCCATGTTTGTGACCAGATTCTTCCTGATATGCCCCCTGAATGCTTTCTTGGATGTGGGAGGAGAGAGATCTCCTCCTCACTTCTTCCGTTGGACTTTCGATAGGAGCTTTTTTTTTTTTTTTTTTGGATGACAAGAAAGCAACGTGGGGAATGATTGCCAAACCCAGAGCCACTACCCCTCCTCCTTTAAACAGAGCTCTTTCAGGGCATGCACCTCAGGAAGTGCACCATGATTGGTCTAAACCCCTTAGGACTATCCGTTTCTTTTTGCCAGTCATTGGTCTAAGGCAATGGTTTTCAACTCAGGCAATTTTGAACACACATACACACCCATAGGACGCTGGCAACGTCTGGGGACATTCTGGATAATTGTAACTGGGAGTGTGCTATTCGCGTCTAGTGAATGGATGCTGTTAAGCCTCCCGCAATGCCCAGGACAGCCCCCACCACAGAGAATTATCTGGTCCAAAATGTCCCCAAGGCTGATGTTGAGACATGTTGTTCTGGGAGTTGAAATGTGACACAGTTCTGGAAAATGAAATGTGACAGGAAGGAGGTGGGGGAACCTCTAGAAAATAATTTTCCTCTTAAAAATTGGAAGTATTTTTTGCCCCATCTCCTTCTTTTCTTTCTGGAATGTTGTGGTGTCAAGATATGATGCTTGGAACTGTTGCAGCCATCGTGGGGCCATGAGAACAGACATCACCGACAGGCTGAGGACCTTTGAGCCACTGTACCAACCTAGAAACACCTGTCTCCAGACTTCTTGTCCTATAAGAAAATTGTCTTTACTTTAAAAACTGCTGTTACTTGGTATTTTTGTTACTTATAGTTAAAGGGATAGTTATTATACCTACTGCATCATATAATTTTCCCACAAAAGGTCCACATTTGCTTACCTAGAAAACAGCAGAACTTTTCTGAGATTCAAATATTCCTCAACTGAGCAAGGCTCAGTAACTACCTAAGGGTCTTGCTTCTGGCACAAAGCCCCTCCTAGCAAGTGAATTTCAATTTACGCCTCTGAAGAATGACAAATGACTCTACATCATGGATCTTCAATGACTCATGAAGACTGAAATTGTGAAGACATCCTGTCTTGGTTTAAATTCAAGCTCTGCCACCTGGTTAATGTGTGGTCCTGGATGCATTTACTTCTCTGCTTCACCTTCCTCATCTGTAAAATGAGGATAATAGCAGTGTCCTCAGAGGTTAAATGAGTTGACACATGGAAAAGTGCCTAGAATAGTGTCTGGCACATATTAAGCCCTACGTTCATATCTTCATCATCATTATTCATTGTTACATCTGGAAAAGCCAAGGCTCTGATGAACAGTTTTCACATCTGAATCTTACCTGAACATGTGACCATCCTTCAGAGCTAAAACTGACAGCCAAATGGGCATTTTGTGTGAGCGACAAAGGGGAAATGGATTAGCAACACTCTACCCATGCTTACCAAATTCCGCCCTTGTGCAGGGCACCTCCAGGTGGCTGGCACACACTCTTCCCAGGACAACAGTGGCCTGATGCTAGCAGGCCCACTGCAGGTATGTCACTGGCTGACAGAGGAGCTAATTACAAACATGCCTTCTTGTCTCCCATGTTGATGATTCCCCCACACTGTTAGATGTAGACCTCGATGGCCAGTCTAGCTTTGTGCACAGCTCTGTTTCACGTACATCCTTAACTCACTCAAATTAATCCCAGACAGAAACCCTTAAATTCTGTTTCTACGTACTCCCCGGATAGAGCAGCCTTTCTCAGAGCCTTGCTGTCTTCTTCCTTGTCTTTGAAACACCCTGTCTGTTGTCTGAACATCTGTATAATCGGGCTTTGGACTGAGGCAAGCAGGCTTTGAGTTCAGTAGCTGCGTGACCTCGGGCAAGCTACTTAACATTTCCTCATCATTAAAGGGGCGCTCATGGGACCCCCTTTTATAGAGTCATGGGCATAAGCTAATGGTAGGAAGCCTCTAATAAGGCTCTTGGCATAGGTAGGTGCTCGATAAAAAGTGACTGCTGCTTGTAATTCTGCTTGGTTCTCTCTAATCCCTGTTCACTGACTTAACTAAATCAGTATTCCAGCCTGTTTCAGGGCTTGGTGCGAGTTGATTATGCTGAACTTTGATGGATCTCAGCCAAGTATCACGCTCCCTTTTTGTCAATACCTGAGTAACACTTTAACTCAAGAAGGCAGAGGAAAAGCACTAGGACCCAGGAGGAGTCAGCCAAAAGTCCTGTGAACTGTGTATTTGGAGTGGTGCTCCTACAGTCCTGGGGCAGAAATCTTAAACTCTGTAGAGCTGCTCTTTTTTGAAGACTCTGAGCCCCACAGCTTGAAAACCACTTTAATTGGTTGCCAGGTCTCCATAGGCAAAAGTCGTCCTCTGCGCGATGAGGCTTCCTGTCTCATGTAAACGTCCAGAGCTTGGCACCAACGTGTCTTATTTTTAGCCTTCCTGAAAGGAACCAGCCCCTTTCTCTGTCTGCCCCCTCTCTGCCCCAGGCGACAGGCTACATACTTGCCCCAGCTTTGAGACCAAAGTGCCAGTGAGAGACACCATCCTAAAAATACCCTCTCCATCCCTGGTGCCCTCCTTCTAGTGTTTCGCTGGGTAAGGAGCACCTGCGGCGCTGGCGAACCTGCAGGATGACTCTGCATGGTACCTAGATAATCTTTTCATCTGAAGTTCCTTTTAAATTAAAGTTTAGATTTTTTAATTAAAAAAATTTCAAAGTAATGCAAATGTGTTTTATTTTTTCATGATGAATTCATTTAAAAATAATGTGATTTTCAGAAACTTTTTTTAAAAGAAATTTTATTTCAAGTTTGAGAATGGTGCATAAAACAGAGATACTCTGAATATTCTAGAGATATTCAAGTTAAATATATGATTATAACCAGTACTGGCCAACAGTGGTCACTCCCCTATGAGGACTATGGCTTAAACTCAGAGAGACAAGAGCCACTGGAAGGGACTTCTGTCTGTTTTTTATCTCAGCTATTTAGAATGGCACCTAACCTGGAATAGGTATTCAGTAAATAGGTGTTGAATGAATGAATTTATTGAGCATCTTTGTGTGCCAGACATGGTGCCAGGAGCTGGGGATTCAAAAATGTAGCTGATGGATGCAATCTTCGCCTTCCTGTAGCTTATTAAAGAATCCATTCCCGGTTTCCCTTTCTAGAGCACAGAATGTAAATATCTGTCACCTGAATACATCTCTTGGCTTCAAATTTCTTGCGTCGACAAAAACAAAGCTTGGAAGCACAGCTCCCAAAACTTCTACAGAGCTGGTCACTCCCTGTCCCTACCTCAGTCACAGAATCTCCCCCTTTTCCTTCCAGGAAAAGTCCCAAATCCTTTTAGCCTCCACCCAGCTCTCCTCCCCCAGAGAGACCAAGATTCAGCTGACATTCAGCAATGGTGCACACTTTACTTTTTTCCCCTGGGGATATGGCGCATTAGTCACCCCATAAACATTTAATTTTATTTAGCTCTGTTTTACAGGCTGGCACATTATCAGAGCTGTCTCTCTCTGTTGCCTCAAGTGCCACTGTTTGAATGTACCCATAATGCCTCTTGATTTTCCATCTCTCTTTGGTTCCAGTAAAACGTGGGGATATACGAGAGAGGAGGAAAGGCAGGTGCAGGGCGGGTTAGCCAAGGGTGCTTGAAGAAACCCTTTGGAGGAAGAAATACATGCTCCTTCAAATGCAGCGTCTTTCTCGAAGGGGGAATCCTCTAATTATCCACATTGGTAGTGACCGGGGAGTGATTCTGTCAGTCTGAGGTGGGGCTCTGGATTTAGCCTTTTAACTTTTCACTGCAGTGTTAACGTGCAGTAAAGTACGGGTAAGTGTCTAGCTCCATGAGGTTTCCACACATCCATGTAATGAGTCACGTTGCCAGTACCCAGAAGTGCCTTGTTTGCTTTTGTCACTGCCCCTCTCCAACAGTTTCTCTTATCTGACTTATGGCCCTTAGATTAGGTTTCGCCTGTTTCTGTGTTTATATAAGTGGAAACATTAGATACATTCTGGTGTCTGGCTTCTTATGCTCGACGTTATGATTTGTGAGTTTCATCCCCATTGCTGCATGTAGCTGCTGTTTATTAATTTTCATTGCTATGGCGTTTTTTATTGTGATAATACCATAATTTTTAGATTCATTAAGACTGATGATGGACAGTTGCATTGATTTCAGTTTGTAGCTCTCATGAATGATGCTGCTATGAACATTCTTGTAGAGATCTTCTGATGACTATATGTACATGTTTCTGTTGGATATATACCTTGGAGTGGAATTGCTGGGGCAAATCATTTTTAATAAGCAACTCTGGTAACACTGACTCATGCTGAAATTTAGGAATCATGCAACTAGACAAACACGCAAGTACCATTTATCAAGATTAATCAGGTTGGAATTGTACTTCACTGCAGAAAATGTGAATTGCCCACAAAAACTTCACAGCCTTATTAAGAAAAAACCAAAAACCAAAACACCAACAAAGACATAGACTCACAAAGCACATATTGAAGAAAAGCACTGTAGAGAAAATAACTGAGGGGTCCAATCCAGATGCCTGTTCTAGTTTGGAACAATACACACATACACAGAACAGAGCTGCATATTGTCTTCTGTCTGATAGGAAGAATTAAGGGTTTTGTTTGGCATAAACAGTGTTTCAAAAATCAAGAAATGTTATAAAATGTTTATATATCTGATTTCTCTTCAAAAAGTAAGCTTCAGCAACACTGGTTCCTCATTCCTACATGCCAAAAGTTGGCCGGAACTTGGCAACACCTGTGCCCTTTAGATGAAACATGTGGTCTCCAGGTACCACAGTCCCCACTAATCCCTATTGCCTTGCTCTGGTCCTTCTCTTGTTTATATCAGCTGCCTAACTCCTGTGGGCATTTGGCTTCCCAGTCCCTAGTCTAGAGAATTACAGTAAACATTTTCCCAGACAATATTTGAGTTAATCTTCACAAGAACCCAGCAAGCCATGGAGGGTTGGATAAGATTGACCCCATTTTGGAGGCTCTGAGAGTGATTGAACAAAGTTCCATTGAGGCTCCGAGAGTAATTGAACAAAGTTGCATAACTAGCAAGTGGTGGCCTTCTGAGAGCTATTTTGAGACATATTTACGAATTGTGTGTATTTTTTTTTAATGTGAAGTGATAACTTAAATAAATCAAGATATATGTAATAAGATGTTCAAAATAAAGTTCAGAGGATTTTTTTTTAAGGCATCAGAGGAGGGGAAAAGTTCTGCAAAGTAAAGTGGTCACGGATGTGTTTCCCCCAAGGATGTGGGATCTCATCTGAGCCTTGGCGGATGACTGTGAAGAGGGGTGGTGATGATGGCATTCTGGGCAGGGGCTCGGCTGGAGCAAAGGCAGGGAGCCAGATGGGGATGAGGTGAGGATGGACAAGAGAGAGACCCGGAGGTGTAATAGGAAATGACTGCTCAGCTGTGTTGCCTTGAGCCAAGGTCTTTGCCTTGCTGAGTCTTGGAAGCTCTCAACGTCACTAGGTTTTGAGAGGACTAAAGGAGATCCCCTACGTTCAGTTCATTGTAGTTGATTCATCCTCATGAGGACGAATAGCACTGTACTGACACCGGCAACCCCACAAACAGGGATCACTCTTGTGCTCTTATCGTCATGTGGTTGGTGGTTAGCGCGCTGGAGGGGAGCTCAGAGGGGAGAATGGAGCATGTCCCCAGGGGATCTGATCTGGGAGTCAGCAAGATCTCCATCTTTATGCCATACCCCCTTAACTCTGCCCAAACCTCCCTTCTCTTCAACTGCAGGGGGCAGTTTTTTTATTCCATCTGAACTATCTTCCCCAACTTTCCTCTTTAAGTTGTTCTTAAAGTCACTGCCAAGAAGCAGCATCCATTAGGCAAAATGTATGAAGACAAAAGTCTTCCCTTCGATGCCCCTAGGTGCCCCCACTTTACGTCTATCCCCGTCATTAGTAAAGAGTCTTTGATGCTTCGGAGGGGAGGCAGTGGGTTTTTTGTTTGTTTTTGAAGATTTAATTTCATTCTCTCATAAATTATAAAATAAACGTGGCTATTTTAATGACAGAACTCAAATAGTACTGGAAGGGGTTTGAGTCAGTGGATGAAAGGTCAGCCCCTCTGGGCAAGGCCCCAGCAGAAGGGTGGCCATCCTGCAGCTGAACCAGTAGTGCTGTCCTGTTGGCCTTCATCTTCTCAGCCGCTTGGCCAGGAGGCTCTTGGTCATCACCCTCTCCCCAGTCTGTGCCATCTGTAACTCTCGTGTAACTTCCTCTCTCCTTGTCTTCCCAGTAACTCCCTTTTGTTCTTAAGCTACACTAGGTGGGTTTTGTCATTGTAACCAAAAGTATCACTATCCCCTGTCACAATTGTGTAAAAAAAAGTATCTAAAGTCATAGGAGTGAGCTGGATTCACAATTAGAGGACATCCTACAGTCAGAAAGTCCTTTCTTCACTCCACTGACTCTGTCCACGGTCACCCTCTCCAAACACGGGGTGGAGAGCTTATTCTTGACCTTTTGAAAGAATGGGTACACGTGGTTCTGAAGGCTTCCCCAACCTGAAATGTACCAGCTTTGAAAGCTAGCTGTTACATTCTGGGTTTCGGCTTGTAGGACTCACTACCAAATGCCCAGAGAGACAGCTGCCAGTTACCACCCCTGAGTCAGTACCCAGCCTGGAAATGAGAGCCTGCAGAACGTGCTGATGAGGCTGGCAGGAAGCGGGGCCAGGGCTGCGCGGCGAAGTGTTCTTCCCAGCAGGTGCTGCTCTCAGGAGACGGGAGAGAGGCTGCCTGACAATTCGGTGGGTTCTTATCTTCAGATTTCTCTTCAGAACAAAGAATTATACACTAGGAAGGCCAGTGATGGGGCTCACAGCCAGGTAGGGTGATGTATCCAGGAGGGTATGTTAGGCTACCATTAACAGAAAATGAACTAAGAGTAAGTTTTACAATAAAATTCTCACTAATAAGTCAGGAGCATTTAAGGAGGTTTCAGAGTTGTTTCCAAGACACAGCAATCACTGAGCGCCTAGGTGTTTCTCGTACCTTATCTCTGCTGTCCTCTCTGTATTAATGATACAAAGCTCGGCAGCTCCAACCACCATGCCTTTCCCTGAGGATGTCCAGAGACCACAGGAATAGCAGTGCTTCCTGTTGCATGATTTTTATATCAGGGATAAAACTTCTTTTCTCCCAGGCCTCCTCTTGAGCTCATAGGCCATAGTTTTACCACCTGACAAAGGAGACGGAATTACCATGATTTGTTTAGAGCAAGATTTCTCATCCATGGTACTACTGATATTTTGGACAAGATAATTCATTATTAGGGGGCTGTCTGACATATTATTGAAAGTTGAGACCCAGCCAGTAGCAACTTCCTTGTCTTGATAATCAAAAATGTATTTGGTAATTGGCAAATGTCTCTGACATGGCAAAATGGCCCCAGGTGGAAAACCGCTGATTCATACTAATCAGCACTCCATCCTCCCTGGAGTTGGAGAAGGATCACCTTCCAGAATCACACAGCAAAGCTGATACCTGACACCATCAGGGCCCGCCAGCAAGGAGGTAAAGCAGAGGGCTTGAGAGGCGCAGTGGAGGTGACTCTTGGGTCTGACGCAGGTCAGGAACTGATAAAAGAGCTGAAGGGCCCCATTCTGGAAGTGAGAAGATTTCAGAGAAGAGACTGGGAACTGATGATATTTTGGTCACACTGATCTACAGATGGGAAGATGGAGTGAACATTACCGGGAATCTCCAGTTGCCAGTCTTGTGCTGGACCCTTGATGTGAATTTTGCTTTTAATCCTTAGAGTGCTACAGCGAGGGGTAAGCTTGAACCGTGTACCTCTAAGAGGGTTATAACCAGGATCTGTGGGGTGAACCCTATAGGACACAGAGTCACTTTTTCTTGTTCCGGGGGCCCCTTTGGCATTCTGGAGAAGCCAGATGGGTCTCTTCTCAGGGCACTGTCTTGAGCTGCATGAAATGGCATATCCATACTTAAACTTGTCTCGAGATTTGAAAAATGCCACTGAGTTCCTTCTCACCAGGGACATAGATGGGAGTGGTTGTGGGGATCTGAAGGGGAATTTCAGCTCCATCTGAGTCTGGACCTTGAAAGACCCCTCCAGCTGATTCGTCTTAAGTCGTATTTTGATGATTATAAAATTGTTGCACACCCTCAGCTCCCAGTCAGGGGACTTAGGCAAGAGGTGGGAGAGGGAGCCTCAAGGGCGAAGTGAGGCTGACAGGAAAAGGCAACCTCTCCTTTTTTTATAGTCTCCCCGTGACAGCCTCTGCTTCAGGGTGACCCCGAGCCTCAGAGAAAGCCCTGCCATGGGAGGGGCAATGGGTCAGGCTCAGGGAGAGACGATGGCCCCAGGGCAGGAGGGATGTTCTGAGATGTACTGCAGTGGGGCTGCTGACAGGAAGTTTAGAATGGGGCAAAACAAAACAAAAAATCAAAAATCGTAAATGACTTGCTGACTGAAAAAAATGAGAGAATATAGAAAAATAGTAAAGATTGTTCATATTCCTATCACCCAGAAATAATCATGCTTGATTTTAATAGGTCCTTGCAGGCTTGTGGATTTATATACATATGCACAAAGGTTTACTTTTTTTAACCAAAATGGGACACTGCATAATTATTTACAATCTCTCTCTCTTTTTTATTTTTTTAATTTATGTAGCAGTTCAGGAACATTTTTCTGTGTTTGAAAATAGTTCTCTAGACTAGGGACAGCAGCCATGGGAGCTTCTGAATCCTCATTTATTAAAAGCACCTCCAGGGGGTTAATGGAGATGATCCCATGATAACTCCCTTTTCGGTGTTAACAATTTACTAATCACCTGCTATGCACCAGGCATTGTTCTAGGGGCTGGGATACAGTGTTGCACAAAACAGACATAGTCTCTCAGGAAGCCTTTTCTCATGAAGGAGACCAGCAATAGCTAAATAAATAAATCAGCAATGAGGACAAGTGTTAAAGAAAAATAAAAGCAGGTGATAAAGTCAGAGAGCAATGACTGGGGAACTTCTACACGTACATCATAGCACGTGATGCATGAGGGTGCTATTCAGAGAAGCCTCAGTGGTGAGGGTGGCATTTGAGTGATCTGAGAAATAATGCAAATAAGCATGCTTTATAAAGATTTATTATTGCTGCTACAGATGACTTAACCCCACGTGTACGTTCTCTGCAAGACATAACTAAATTTCAGATTTCTCTCTTTGTCCACAATCATGTCTGTTATGAATTGAATTGTCACCACCACCCCAAATTTGTAAGTTGAAGCTCTAACCCCACTGGGACTATACAGAGATAGGGCCTTTGGGAGGTAATTAAGGTTAAAGGAGGCCATAATGCAGTAGGACTGGTGTCCTTGTAAGAGGAAGAGACACCAGGAAGGTGGCCCCCAGAGAAAAGGCCTTGTGAGGACAGGACACAGCAAGAAGGGGGCTGTCTGCAAGCTAAGGAGAGAGGCCTCACCAAAAACCAGTCCTGCCAGCACCTTGGCCTTGGACTTCCAGTCTCCAGAACCATGAGAAAATCGATTTTTGTTGTTTAAACCACCCACTCTGTAGTATTTTACGATGGCAGCCCTAGGGTATCCTACTCTGAGAAAGTTTATGTCTTAAACACAGGTAATACCTAATTTTTAAAGATTTGGAAACCTCACTTACTTGGCCTCAGAAGCTACTTTAGAGATCATTTGTTAACACACCGTTCAGTTTTCCTCCACGATTATTTGTTAGTTGTACATCCTCTCAGATAATTATTCACTTCTTTGAAATCTTCAAACTAACAGAGAACAGGGCATCTGCTTTTCCCTTGCTCATCTCCACTTGAAATTTCATTGATTGTATTTTCTCTCTTTTTTTCTGAATGAAAATTTACCGAGATTTTTCTTTTTTATTACCCTTTTCATTTTAAGCTCACAGAATAGTATATCAGTTGTCTGGTGGTTCTTCTTCAGAGCTACTCATTTTTGCTCTAATATTTATTATTTTTTCCTTTATTTTCAATGTGTATGTTTTGTCATTTTGATTAAGGGTTTGTGTTGAACCCTCACCTTACTTATTTTCATTCTTTCTTATTTAATAATGAAAACATTTAAGCCAGCAATTTTGGTCAGAGTCTGGGTTTGGTGGTTTTATGAAAATACTCTTTTCATTAAATTTCCAAATTGTCAATAAGTATACTTTTTATTTCTCCTTTACCTCAATATTTCAGAGGAAAGTATTTTTATTAATTTCTAAGAGTTCTATCTTAGACTTTTCTTACGCATTTCTAAGTTTATGGCACTATGTCAAGGATATTTGACCTGTGTATTTTCAGTTCAGGGAGTCATTTTCTCAGTGTGCCAACACATAGGCAATTTTTATAAACATTAATGGGTGCCCAAGAGGAAGATACAGTTTCTCTGTACAAATATACATATTGATTCTTGCTAACTTTATTGTTCAAATTCTCCCCTCCACCTATTTATATTTTTTAACAAGCAGATTTGTGAAAGCATATGTAGAATGTTTAAAACCTCCCACGACACTTGCCATCCTATCCATTTCACTTTTTGGGGGGATCTGTGATAAATGATGCATTTAGCATGTTGACTGTTCCGTCTTTGCTGTGGATTGTAACATTTACCCATATAAAATTGTCTGTTTTGTTTCATTAATGATTTTTGTCTTGGATACTAAATTGTCAGAATATCATTGTGCCACCTCTTAGTGTGATTCTTCTGTTGGCATTTTCCAGGAAAATCTTACTCATCCTTTTATTTCTAACCTTCTCTCTTTCAGTCCTTTTAGGTGCGTACCTTGCTTTTGCTCCTTTAACCTGTCGGTGATTTCTGAGGGAAGTGCTTTTTACTTTCTTTGAGGAAGGAGGCTGCTTGCTTTCATGGAACCTAGGGTTGTTTTCCTAGCACGCTACCATTTGACTGGGGATTGATGAAAATTCCCCTAATACTCACCACTTGGTCCTCCCCCAGGGCTGGTTCTGTCTTTTTCTTAGTTTTCATGTGCATATGAGCGGAGGTTGGCGGTTGGCAGATACCGTGTCAGGGCCTACAGGCAGATGCCATTTTAAATTAGTGCCTGCGTGGCCAGATGTTCATGCTTCATAAGATAATAACCTAATAACTTCATAAATAAATAACTTCATAACTTAACACAGGAATCAAGGCGCAGCTGGGAGTGAACTCTAAAATCATGCTTTGTCACTCACTCAAGACTCAATTTTCCCCCTATGGAAACCTAATATAGAAGTAATATGAATTCACTGCTGCTTAATGGGTTTTTACTGGCCTGCCAAGCACTGGGCTAATTTCCATTTATTTATTCACTTAAAAAAAGTGTACTGAGCAGTTACATATGCTGAGCACTGTTCTGGGCTCTGGAGATAAAGTGGAGAACAAGACAGAATGTTTGTACCCTTGTGGAGAACACATTTTTAATAGAAAAATGTGAACAATAGCCAATTAAAATAAATACATAATTCTAAGGAGTGATGTGTGCTATATAGAAAAAGAGAGAATAGAGAATGACAGGCAGATGCGGTAGCTCTTTCCCATGAGGCTGTCTTTTCCCTAGCTGGCATCTGAGGGGAGACCTAAAAGATCTAAAGGAGGGAGGGGAATGCTGGGAGCACAATGAGCCAGGTGGAGGGCACTAGTACCGGGGCCCTGAGACGTGAACGTGCTCTCTCTGGAATGAACGTTAATATTCCTCTGGTGATGCGCAATCAAAATTCAAAGCCCTGAGCAGAAGAGGCTGAGTGGCTGCTTCTGGCTCAGATGCTCTCATCCTGGCATCCAGAGGGAAGAAGAAAGCAGGACAATCTGTCATCTCTCCCTGGCTTCTATCGTAGGAGATGGAACTCTCGCAATTGGCATTTCTCCCAAATTAGAAAGAGAGCTAACTGCTGCTCAAATAACAACGTCTACTTGGGTTTACCCCTTTAGATATCCAACATACCTTTCCACACTCTTTTTTTTTCTTTTTAATTTCCAGCTAACATTGTGCAGCCAAATCCCATAGAGCCATATATATTCATTGAAAGCATCACATAGTCTTTTCTGTTCCTGTATCTCCAGCTCAAAGTCCAGGACTTCTCCAACTCTTTTGGGCTCCATCTCAATGTAAGAAATCTTTGCATTCAATTGTAAAGTTAACCACCATCACACATCCTATATAAAAATAGTATGGGAAAGAAAGAAGAAAGAGAAGGGAAATTAACAAATAGAAGCATATAGAAATAGCCATGCATTTTATTTTAGAAAGATATTAAATGATACTGTTTTCCAAAGTAATTGATCCATTTTACATTCCCAGCTACAATTCTCGGGAGTTTCTCGACATCCTTGTCAACCGTTGTGATTGTCCATCTATTTTTATTACAGCCACTTTAGGGAGTGTGAAAGTGGTATTTCATTGTGGTTTTAATTTGCATTTCCCTAATGCCAAATGATATTAACATCTTGTCATGTGCTTATTGGTCATCCGTATATCTTATTTGGTGGAATGTCTATTCAAATCATTTGGCCATTACTGAATTGGGTTATTACTGAGTTGTAAGGATACAAGTCCTTTAGCAGATAGATGATTTTCAAATATGTTCCCAAAGTCTGTGGCTCATCTGTTTGCTTTCTTAATGGTGCCGTTTGAAGTATATACATTTTTTTATTTTGTTGCAGTTCAATTTGTCAAATTTCTTCTTTTTTATCAGTTATATTTTGTTATCCTTTCTGAGCATTTTCATCTTTGTTCAAGGAAGATAACAATTTTGACATAAAAATTTTTGAGAGATACGTTTTTCTTACCTCTTCACCAATTTTGAATAAGCCTCACAGTATGGTGACAGTACTCTCCTAATCTAGAATCTGCCTTGTAGGGCAAAAAAATTAAGTCACCGGGGGAAAGATTCTGTTATCAGTGCAGCCTAAGCCTGCAGGTCAGTATCGGTCGAGTTTTTGCCTGTGTGTCATTGTCTGCCTGTCCCTTTCATCTGATTTCATGGATATCTTTACACCACTGGCTTAGTCCTGTAGCACAAGGAGAATGCTGCTTTTTGAGAACAAAAGTCAAGCTTCACATGCCCAGCTTCACTGAATCTAAAATAAGACAACAGAAAATGAGAGACAGTCATGTTTAAGAGCTCACCTGTAGAGCCACATAGTGTGTGAGTTAATGCTCTGTCACTTAACTAGCAAAGACACCCGGAGCAAGTTTTTTATAGTGTCTCCAATCCACAGGCGGTCCTTTTATAAGAGGGTAACAGTTGCAGTTAGGCGAGGCGAAGCCTTCCATCGATGTCGGTCATCATCATTGCAATCATTATTGCGATCATTACTATTTAACCTGGACCAGCAGGAAAGAACCCCAAAGTGTCAACTTACAGAAACTTATTTTGAATCTAAGTTTTCAAGATACTTAGGGAACCAGAGATACTCCTCACTAGTCAGTGTGGTCCCTGGGCCAGCATCGTCAGCATCACCTGGAAGCGTGTTAGAAATGCAGGATCTCAGGTTCCACCCAGCTCTGTTGATCTGGAATCCGCATTTTCACTAGGCGGCCAGGTGATCTGTGTACACGTCACCGTTTGAGAAGCACTAGAATCTTCCACATGGAAGGAGGAGTTGAACACCCTGGCCTAGTCCTTGCCTCCTTCAGCTCCACCCACTGTGTGACCACTAAACGGTCCTCCCTCCACTTATCAGGTGCTCCCCAAGGAGATCATGGTTTGGCTGTGGCTTTCTTCACTGGAGTGAAGGAGGTTTAGGGAGAGTCCTTTCTCATCTTAGATGCACAATTACAGTTAATCACTGTTTCTAGGAACCTCTTTCATGAGTGGGGTTACTGTACCCTTTCAAAGAAAAAGATAGCAGACAATTAGCGTAGACAAGAAGTGGACAGATAAGTAGAAGGAGTGGGGTTGGTTTTCTTCTCCCCCAAGAGCCAATTAACAGGCTGACAAAACCAGCTATCAAAGCTCTCAGTTAATCTTTTAAAGAGTCAACATCTGCTGAAACTTCTTAAACCATGGCCCTGAAGAGGGGCATTTGTGGATTCGGGCTTTTCTCAAAGTCACAAGCTTTGCCACGAAAAAGTCATCTTTTCCAGCATAAATTAATTGAAAAGATAAGACTTGGACCGCACTTGACTGCCAAGCTCATCTGTCCCCAAATCTTTGAGACACGGTGCCTCCAGCTGGAAAACAAAGAGTTCGTGTTGTTTTTTTGTTTGTTCGTTTATGTTTGTTTTCATTTTAACTTAGAAGCCCTAGGGAAAACTATGGGGAAAATCGTGGCAGAAAATCACATGTTGAGAATTCTGTTTTGCTGAAGTCAAACTATGATTTCTCTACCAGTGCTCAGATCAAGGGGCAGAGGAGGAGAAGGGGAGGAAGCATGAAGTGGCAAGTTTCACGGACAGTAGAACAGGGTCTCTCCAAGGGTTTCTTTTCCTTAACTCCCTGCCCCCATTTAAACCAGTGTTTAAATCACAGCAGGAGGAACTATAGTGACTATAGGCGATGCACAGAAAAGCTTTGTTGGTGGAGAAGGCATCTGAACAGAATCTTGCAGAAGAGATATGAATTAGAGGAACGGAGGAGAGGAAATATGGTCAAGAGGACAAAGTTAAAACCTGAGCTGTAATTCACATACCATGAAAGTACCCCTGTTAAAGTAGACAGTGCAGTGTTTTTTTTAGCACATTTTCAAAGTTGTGCAACCATCACTATCTAATTCCAGAACATTCATCACCCCAAAAAGAATCCCAGTACCCATTAGCAGTCACTCCCCATTCCCTCCTCCCCGTGAACCCTGGCAACCAACCTACTTTCTGTAATGAGACTATTTAAGAAAGAGAAAGAACTGGCATGCAGGATGCAAGGAAAAGTTTTTCTAAACTAGTTAAACTACCAGTCTCCTTTCACAAGTTTTTCAAACATCCTGGGATTTTGTTTATATTCAGGCATGGTGAGGCCAACAGATCAGGAGAAAACTGCCATTGAAAAGTAGTTTGATACAGTTCCTGAGAGGAAGGGGCACAGCACACCATGCAGGGGAACACCAGGGTGGGTCAGGAGGCAGAATGAGGGGAAACCGGCGGCCAGAGCCTTGGTTGTGGGGGTTTTTTCCGAGAAGGAATGGGCAAGTCAGGGTAGACAAACTGAGCAGGCTTAGGATTGGACAGTCTGAGTAATTTCAGTGAGCTCTGGGCTATGGAGGGTGGTCCCTGGTTGTCCAGTGTGTGGCCCCGGAGTGATTTAGGGCAGGGGGATAGTGCCCCAGCCTGCAAAAGACTGGCAAGAGGGAACAACTGGAGGGTTTGGACTCAGGGTTGGTTGGTTTGCTTATCAAAGGTGTGCTCTCAGGGAAGTTGTTCACCCTCTCTAGGAATTGGCTAACTCCATAGGGGCAGCCCTTTCCTAGCTCTGCAAGGCGCCAAGATGTCAAAGCCTCATAAACATGTAGAAAATAATACGATGAATGCACACAGCTGGTCATCAGCAGGGATACGCACCTTAGGAAATCAGACCAGTGTCTAGTATGAAACATTATCATCTATTTTTGCATCTTCTTCCTAAACTTAAATGTTTTTAGCTTTTTTTTTTAAGCAGTAACCCCATGAAATCATGGGGTTGACATACGTAGTATGTTTCCTGGGTAAATACTAAAGTCAGCACTCAGCAGAATTACCTAAACCATGCTGCATGCCACCAGTGTTTCAAGTTCCCCAGAATGGGAAGTACGGATCTAGTTCAACTTCTTCATTTTACAGAAAGAAATAGGAAGCCCAGAAAGGGCAAGTGACTTGCCCAAGGTCCCATGATTGGCAAAGCAAGGATTCGAACCCATCGCCCTTGACCTTCCATCCCAGTGCATTTTCCCTCTGCACAATTCCAGTCTCACTGGTGCTAACAGAAAGCAAGGCTGTAACTCTGAGTTACTTATACCAGAGACTCCTTGCGTTATTCTTATTGTCTCCTGTCCGAATCATCTGTTCAGAACTACCAATGCCATGTGCCTGAAAAACAAAAGCACTTTCCCTGGTGTACTTATCTTCATTCTGTACTCCAGATCACTATGGAGTGGGAGGGAAGGTCTTCCAACCTGGACACCTCAGAGTTCCAACGACTAACACATCCCTCACTCTGAGTGCTGGGCCAAGAGTGCCCAGTGTAATCCGTCCTCAAAGAGTCTGCTCAATTCATACATTCCACAGATTAGAATTTAAAGATGGAAATGACATGAAAGCTAAACTATAGAGCATTCGAAAAAACTAAGAGCATAGACGCAGGTTTTGAAATTTCACAGAGAAAGGCCCTAGTCGTTTACAAAGCAGGCAAGGAATTGCATTACTATAAAGCATAGCAAGAAACAGTCTCGTCCACTAGGCAGGTTCTCCCTTGAGGTATCTGTGGTCTTATTAACAACAGTGCGAGCTGACACTGCGTCCTTCATCCCCCACCAGACATCAGCATGCACGGTCAGAATGTGAAGAAAGCAGTGTGATTCTCATCTTACAGATGAGGCCCCTGAAAAGCTGAGAGAGGTAAATAACTTAGCCAGGGCCAGACTCTAGTTAGGGGTGGAACTGGGTCGTCTACACTGGGATGTCTGACACCAGGACGCACGACCTTAGCCACACTATTACACCGCCCCGCACGAGAGCTTCCTTCCGCCAACAGCTTAATGTCTCTTTTTCGAGAAATTCATATGCTTTGTGTCCGGATGCCTAACTCAGATTGAACTGCCTTCAAAATATTGAAATGTTCAGATTTAGAACTTTTCCTGGCACAGCTCTTCCGCATAAGCAGCTCCTGGTTCATTAAATAGTCTGCAACTCAGGCCAGCCTCGTGTCGGTACTAATGGGTTCCCTGCTGCCCTTTCCTGGCTCTTTCTCTTTCAGTAGGAAATTCATTAAGAGTTACTAAGAGATCCTTGACCCTTGCTCCCTTCACAAATTTAGGATGCTGTTTTGGGTGTCATTTTTCTAACGAAATAATTATCAGTCCAAGAAGATATTACCATATTAAGGATTTATTTAGGTGGTTTGGTCTGACGGTGGGGCACAGGGGGCGGAGTGGAGGTTGATTTTTGTTTTAAAGGTTTAGAAAACTTTTTCTTTTCCCCTTCACCATCCGCCCAACTTGTCAGCTGCAAGTGGTTCACCCTCAACTAATTCAGGCTACTCTTCCATTTCTAAAACTGTTCCATGTCAGTACTAGGAAGAGGGGGACCAGCATCTAATCCAGCGTCCCTGCTACTATTTGTAGTGTGACACTAACAGTAATAATTCTTGCTGATATTTATAATATATGACATATGTCTTGTGTTGTACGGATGAAATTCTGTGCCTCTGTTATAAAATATGAGAACATATATACATAAAATGTCAGGTCCTGCATCTAAGCTCAATAAATTGGAGTAAGTATAAGGTAATTCGTATCAAAACATCACCTATATTCTGAGATGATTTGTTTTTTTTGTTTTTTCTTCTGGAGGGGTAGGTAATTAGATTGATTTATTTATTCTTTTTAATGGAGGTACTGGGGATTGAACCCAGGACCTCGTGCATGCTAAGCACATGCTCTACCTCTGAGCTATACCTTCCCTGCCGCACTGAGATGTTTTCTTGATGGGGAGAAGAAAGAATGTGATCTCTAGAACTTTGGAAATTTCCTCAAACTTAATTTATGCCTATCCATGCCTGGCAGATGGGAACATCCTCTATTGAACATGTCATGGTGAAAAAAATGTATGTATAAAGTTTGGAGCAACTGTTCTTGCTCAGTCCCCTCACTTAACAGGAGGAAACCAAAGCTCAGAAAAGTTAGTTAACTTGCTGAAGATCCCTTAGGTAGAGGGAGACCAAACCAGGACAAACAGCCAGTGTTTTCCTGTAGCAGGAAAACAGAACCATGGTGTAAGGGGAGGTGAAGTTTGGTGAGAGGCCTGTCAGCTCCTGGTGCTCAACACGTATCAGTCACTAAGTGAGATCTGTGCTCATTTTCTATCATTGCCTGGAACAAATTGCCACAAACTTAGCAGCCTAAACAATACAAATATATTGCTTCACAGTTTGGGAGTTTAGAAGTCTGACGTGAGTCTCGGGAGGCTAAAATTAAGGTCTCGGCAGGGCTGCGTTCCTTTCTGCAGGTGCTATGGGAGGATTTGTTTCCTTGCTTTTCTGGTTTGTTGGCAAAGCTCAGTTCTTGGTGGTTTTAGGACAAAAGTTTCAGATTTTTGGTGACTGCGTGCTGATGGCCCTACCCAGCTCCTAAAGATGCCGCATTCCTTGGCTCACAGTCCCCCTTTCTCCATCTTCAAAGCCATGGCAGGTCCAGTTCTTGTCCTGTCTTGTCCTTCTTCCACCACCACATCTCTGTCTGACCACGTTAAAGATGCATGGGATTAAATTGGGCCCGTTTGGATAATCCAAGGTAATCTTCCCATCTCGAAGTCCTTACCACTAATCACATCTGCAGTCTCTTTTGCCACAGAAGGTAGCATCTTCATAGATTTTAGGGATTATGAAGTGGGTATTTCTGGGGGCCATTATTCTTCCTGCTAGTCCATACCCTCTTCTACCCCACCTCTACCCCAAAGAGACGTCAGGATGAACCTCCAGCTCTCCGTCTGCGGGACCTTCATAACTGGCCTTCTTCGTTTCATTATCTCCCACTTCCAGTCCCAGTGGGTTAACTTCCTCCAACATCGGTTCTCTGTTCCAAATCCTGGATGGCTCCACCTTGTCCACTTAATTGCCTCTAACTCCTCACCCTGGCCTTAAGGCTTTTGGTGATGTGGTATTTGATTCCAGCCTTTCTTTTCTTCACATCCCAACACATCTCTCTTACAACCACTTTTCTTCTGTCGAAGTGGACCACACAGTCTTCCCCACTTGCATCAGACACTTTCTCATCTTCATAGCTTTACCCGCATTATTTTCTCTGCCTGGACTGCCCTTATCCTCTCATCTCTGAATTTCCTAATCCTAAAGTTTTCCAAACTCAATTCAAATGTCACTACTGTCTTGAAGTCATCCCTGTTCTCTCCCACTGTCATTAAGGCTAGAAGTAAGTGTTTCTTCTGATTTCTCATGGTTCTTAGGTATCCCTTTGTATTGACATGAAGCATTTCTACTGATCTGTTGCTACCACACCAAAACTTAGTGCCTTATAATTATAATTTATTACTATATTTCGTCAGTCTCTAGGTCCAAAATGTGGTCAGGGCATGGCAGGGATGGCCTGTCTTGGTTCAGTGGTTTCTGGAACCTCAGCTGGGTTGACCCAGGTATTCCTCTTGCTCACTCTCTGCCCACAGCTTCTCCACCTGCCTGCCTTGGGCCTCCTCACAGCGTGGGGGCCTCGGGGTAGTTGGCAGGGCAACTCCATGGCAGCATAGGACTCCCAGAGACCAGAGACCTGGGAGGCTCCCAGGCCCTACAAAGGCAGGGCTGGACCTGACAGAGCATCGCTTCTGCCTTACTTTATCACCCAAAGCAGTCACACGCTGGGTTCAAGGGAAGGGGAAGGGGACCTCCACCAGTCTATAGAAAGAATGTCAAAGAATTTGAGGACATCTTTGAAATGACATACACGATCTTCTAGGGACTCTGGTACATGTTTGATCTTTTCTCCAAGACTATGAGTTCAGAGTGTGATCCATTTGGTGGCTCCCATGGTGTCTAGCACATAGCTTGGCCCGTAACATACACTCAGCAGTTTTTGTTGTGTTAATGGATAGATGTGTTTAGTAGATTCTCCTTGCCAAAGGTAGACACACCTAATTTTACATTCTGTAGAGTGAAAAAAGACTGGTGAAAGAGAAGTGGCTAGAACTCTTTTTTTTTTTTAAGTCACCTGAAAGACTGTGAAAATGTATATATATGAAATAGATCACTGTGTTCCTTAGCAGGCAGACTGTGGGCCTGACTGGATAGTATTAGGGACGTGAATTACGAGTCATCAACTTGGGGTCGTATGGATCCAGTCTTTCTAATTGGATTCCAATGAAGTACCTGCTTTCTGTCAAACTCCAGCTCACAAGTGGGCAAGCCACAAAGAAACCTTCACTTCACATCGATTTTCAATGCTGCTTAATAGTTTGTTGTGCTGATTCAATCAGAATGTAAATCTGGAATGACCAAATAAAGTGCTTGCCGTAAAACTGCTTTTTATCAGCTTTCTTCTCCGAGATTTCCTCGGATCAGCTTTTACAAATTAAAGTTCCTTCTTTAAATACCGTTTTCCTTCCAGAATGCATTTAGTAGCATCCGTTCCCATTTTAACTAATGTTGTATCATGAAAAAAATACGACCTTCCTCTTACGTGAGAAAAGTGTTGAAAACATTTTGCAGAAATTTTTTAAAATACATTTAATAATAGGAATAAGATAATCATAAGATAGCAATTATCGTTTTATAAAGAGAAAATTATTAGAAGGCAATGTGAAGAAGAAAAAAGCAGAGGCTTGACAAAGAGCACTCCAGTTGTCTAATTGCTCTGGGCGTTTTTCTCCTCATCTGCAAATCAGAGCTAATAATACCTAACTCATGGCACTGTTGAAAGGATTCAATGCGAATGTACATTTCTGGCACCTAGTGAGTATTCAGTAAATGTTAGCTATTATTATCATTTAAATTTTTTTCTATAGTTTCTTAGTTAGGATACTTTCCCTAAAGAACTTCCTTTCCGGGAGTACAGAAAAAACAAATGCATGAAGAAAAAGAAGAAGGAAGAGGAGGGGGAGAGAGAAAGAAGGATGAAGAGAGAGAGGAAGAAAAGAAAGGAGGCATAAAGTGATGAAAGATTCGACACAGAAGAGGACTTCAGTGGGGATGCTTCGGGGGGCACTGATGGGAATCAGTGATGTCTTCTCAGAGGATGCCGGGCTGGAAGGGTTTCACCTTAGGGACTGAATGTACAAATGGACAGTGACAAGACCATACATGTCAATAGACTTCTGACCCGCAGCTCTGCAGCCACCACTCTAGGAAGCCGAATCACAGCCTCTAACTGTACGACCAGTTCCGGAAGCCACAACACAGCCTCTGCAGTCAGCGGCCCGGGGCAGCCAAGGCTTGGTCGGTGCCTTCCAGCCTCTCTATTTTTTGCCCACACTCTCAGCTCAGGGCTAACCAGAGAAAGCCAAATATGCTTTCAAACCACGTAAACTGCCCACATATGGTGAAACAGCCCCTTTCCTGCGCCAACAGCCTCCCATCAGGGCACACTTAAAGCCGTCCCTTTTTCTCCCTGTAAAAATGTCCCACTCCCCTGAGAGCACTGTCAAATGCAGGTGGTGGTGGCTGACTCCCTTGTGCACTGGTTTCCTAGGACTGCCATAGCAAACTACCACAAACGTGGTGGCTTACAACAGCAGAAGTTTATTCCCTCACATCTCTGGAGACTGGAAGTCATAAATCAAGGTACCAGCAGGGCCACGCTCACTCCAGCGGCTCTAGGGGAGAAACTGTTTCATGCCTTGTGTTAGCCTCTGGGGTTGAAGGCAATCCTTGTCACCCCTCGGCCTGTACATGGATCTCTCCAGCCTCTGTGCCCATGGAGACGTGGTGTTCTCCCTGTGTGTCTCGGGCTGTGTCTCTTCTTATCTTGTCAGGACACCAGTCATGCTGGGTTAAGGGCCCGCCCTACGCCAGTATGATCTCATCTTAACAAATTACATCTGCAGTGACTCTGTTTCCAAATAAGGTCATATTCTGAGGTTCTTGGATAGATGTGAATTGGAGGACTGGGGGTGGGACACTATCCAACCCAGTCCACCTTGTTATAGCCAACTCTAAATAAATAGGCATTTATTTCCACATGATGTGTGAGGACAGTAGCTAAGGCTGAAGGAGCAAGATGGTAGGGAACGCATAGGGCATGCACTGTGGTAACTGTCTGCTGTAACAAACAGTCCCAATGTTCAGTGGCTTAATACACTAAGTTTATTCCTTGTTCATATCATTCCTGTTCATTGGATGGGGAGTGGGGCAAGGGTCCAGGGAGTGACTTGCTTAGGGCCAACCTTTTCCGTGTTAGACTCATTTCATTTCTGCTTATAGTTCGTTGACCTGCACTCAGTAAGACCATACCTGTTCTAAGGGGCGCAGGGAAACATAGCATAGCTGAGTTCCGGGAAGAAGAAGAGAACATGCTGGTGGTGGCCTGAAGCCCAGTGTGGAGAAGGCAAAGGCTCATCTCTGTTCACACTCCCCTCCTTTCCCCTACGGTCAAGTGCACCAGGAACCCCAAACTGCAAACTTCACAAGAGACTCCTCTGAAGGCCGTTCTCTAAGCTGTGCCTACATCCCAGCCCATCTTTTCCATGTTTCCCTTATCAATATGACGCTGAGCAGTTCATGAAGGATGGTTCCTCTGAGGAGATATTTATAGTTTACCAGGAGACCTAGATTTCCCCCAAAGGAGTGAATCCCTAATGGTAAAATCACAGCTCTTGGAAGTAAGGCTAAGGGGTGGAGTTAAGGAAGAAGATTACAGTGAGTAAAGACCTTTATCCTTAACCTAAGGGTTAGGCCAAACCAGGAGGGCACTATCAAAAGAGGCTTAGTGGTCAGGTAGATGGCCTTTAGACAGCCCTCAGTTCCATCTCCAACTTAGCAATTTTCCAGCTGTGTGAACTAGCACCTGTTTCTTTAACATCTCTGATCCTTGGTTGTCTCATCTATAAAATAGGGCCAAAAAAGAACCTATCCATTGCCTGTGAGAATTAGACAAGGTAAGGCAAATTATACACTGGATAAGCAATAACCCTTGGTAGCCAGTCAGAGAAGTTTCCTTGATTATTTTCCAATGATGATGAAACTTACGTTTAAAAATCCCCAGTTTTAAGTATCTACCTAAATATTTTGTCCAACACGTAGAGCCTTTCACTCAGTGGGGAACTCCAACCTGGGGGGGCCCTCCTGTCTTCATCTGTGTATTACATTCTCACCCACTCCCTCATCCATCAGCCTAGTGCCTTGTCTGTAGCAAAAGTTCCACAGAAGCTCGATTAAAGCTCTAGGTGCTAAGGAACAAGAAAGTGATCCTTGAATCATTTTAATGACTTATGATTAATGTAATGAATGAAGCACAGTTAGTGCTTTGAGTTAATGCTACAGGGCTCTCTGTCAAGCAGACGGTAGATCTTAACTTTGCAATCCTGCATTTGGGCATTGCTGCCTTTGTCCTAGTGCCCACACGGTCCTCTGGGACTTCGTTGTCTGAAATAGACCCTCAGAGGAGACAGCATCCAGCACTCCGCCTCAGCTTTGGGCCTCGGGGGTGGAACCTGGCTATGATTTTTCTTTACAAAACTCCCTTCAGCCTGAAAATTCCGTGTGGTGGTGTCCACAGGGGACTAGCAGCACCTGGGGCCTGGCGACCATCGTGTGTTTAGTCTTTGCCAGGTCACACACCCTGAGATGCTAAAGTCCACTCTCATCCAACCTTCAATCTGCAGTTGGGCAGACAGAGGCCCCTCCCGTGGGTCCTCAGTGGGAAGGAAAATTTGCTGCTTAAAATTGAAAGATTGTGGCTTAAGGAAAACTTCCCTCAAACAGATGAACGTCACAGTGCTCACCCATCCGTGCTGCTTGGCTGACCCTCAGAGGCTCCGGGGAAACCTCTCCTGTGATCCCAGGGCCTGGTGGCCCCTGCTTACAAACTTCTTAACAGCTCAAATTTGTTTTCTCATGTACGTGCCAGGGCCAGCGCGAAAGGAGCCGTTTCCTGCACACCCTGACAAGGCGTAACGTTTAAGAGCTTCTTATTTTTATTTACATGAGAGAAAATCATGAGCCCTGGTTGTTTCAGCTTTTCATAAGGAAATGTAGAAACCTTTAGTTTAGCTCAAGATGAAATTTTTGCTCTTTAAAAAATATCAGTGTGCCCAACTCCAAGAATTATGGACATTATTCAGTGGAAGCCATCCTAATTCACATCCCATTCAAATCCTTGGTATTTAGGGAACTCTGTTCTATTCTAGATAAGAGAAATCAGGTTGTTGTTGGTTTGGGGTTGTTGTTGTTGTTGTTGTTTCTGTGAGATACCACTCCTGTGGGCAGTGGCAGGGTGATACTTTATCTCTGTAGCCTCTGAGCCCAGCATAATGAAAGGTTTGCAGGAGACCCATCGAAGGAGCTATGCGTTGTACTCCTGTAGAGTTCTGTCTAGTTGTTGTTACTCCAAGTTCTCACCCTGTGAGTGCCAACAGGTGCTGTTAGACAGTGAAGAAACAGCCAACAGCACAGACCAGCCCCCTGCCCTCACGGAATGTGTATTCTAGGAGAGGGAGACCTCCCCCAGTGAGCACATGAACTAATGTATGAATGAGAAAATCTTAAAATAGTAGTAAGTGTTATTGAGTCACTTTAAAAGGTGATGGAGGAGGTATGAACAGAGGAGGGAAGGGGGCACCTTGAGCTGGAGGCATCAGGAAAGGCCTCTCTGAGAAGCTGAGTTTGAGGCAAGAGAAAGCCGTCCCCGTGAGCAGATCTAAGGGAGGGGGCGGCAGGCAAAGGCCCGTGGCCAGCCCCCACCTGCTACCTGCTTTGCTGCAACCTGCTAGCTGAGAACAGGTTTATGTTTGAAATGGTTGAAACAAATTTAAAGTAGAAAATATTCTGTGATGCATAAAAAAATCACAGGAAATTCACATTTCAGAGTCCATAAGGGCTTCCTGGAGCAAAACCATGTCCATTCACTTACATATTGTCACAGCCACTTTTGTGCTGCCATGACAGAGGTGAGTAGTTACAAGGGAGGATGGGTGGTGCCCAAAGCCTAAAATAGTTACTCTCTAGCCTGTTAAGGAGAAAGCAAGCTGACCTTGATGTCAGAGAAGAGCATTCAGATAGGGAACAACACAGACCAAGTCCCAGTGCAAAGACTAGGGGACAGCAGGGAGGCTGGACAAGGGGGAGGATGCTGTCGGAGGGGCAGAGACCAGATCCTGTGGACACGGAATTTTGTCATCTCATCATATGCTACCATTTCTTACGAGTAATACACTTTTATCTAGTCTCTACCCCAAACACTTGCAAGTTCCTGAAAGCAAGGCCAGTGCTTTCTGTTTGTAAATGGACAAAATTCTGCCCCTGCTCCTTGACCTGCTTGGGCTGGGAGCCCGTAAGTCTTCCTCTTGCCTGCCTTTCAAAACTCAGTGGTTTATCAACTAGAACTGAAGATCTGAATCCCAGTTCTCCTACTTACTGACTGTGTGACCTTTAGCAAGTTACTTAACTTCTCTGTGCCACTGTTTCCTCATTGTAAAGGTGGGGCTATTACTACTCCACCTAAGGTTGTCTGTGAAGATTAGAAGAGAGAATATAAATAAAGCACTTAGTAAGTGCCGCCCTTAGGTGCTACTAAGATTCTTATTGAGTAAAAATGTCACTTGACGAATGTGGATACCTGGCCCCACCCCCAGAGATTCGATTCAGTGAGCCTAGGGTGGGGCACAGGAATCTGCTACACATTGAGAAATACTGCCCCAGGAAGACAGGTGTGGGGCCACCTGGCCCTGCCTAGGGCATTGATAAACAGTAAGTATGTATCATTGAATGGGTAGGGAGTCTGGGGGTGGGATTTTTTTTCTATGCAAGCCCAAGCCTGAGATTAAACAAAGAAATGGAGGTGGAGGTAAGGGTGGAGATGGGGTGGGCCTCAAACCATCCCCACTCTGTGAAAATAATATTAAGCACTCTCCCATTGTAGGCAGGGGCCTGTGTAGATTAAGTTATGTATAGAAAAAATTCTCTTCCTTAATTCTCTGTGAATCCAGGAATCTCTGTGGATTTATCACCACCCTTATCTCGTGGATGACAGTCTTTGTATTGTATTTCACAGGGGAGATACTCCAAAGAGAGACAGGGCTTCCTTCCCTCCTGCATTAGTCAGAGCCACAGAGGCCAGGAGGGGAAATGAGAGAGGCGTTAGGGAGTGGTGAGGACCATGGTGAGGATGTTGGTGAGGCAGAGAGTGCATCCTGCATGTTGGAGCCTGGCGTCTCCTCCTCTCCTGCCAATCGTGGTCACACAGGAATGCAGACCCAGAATGGCCAGAGAGTCCTGTTTTCCAAAAGAAGCCAGCTATCCAGGTTTTTATGCAATATATTCCCATTAATAAATGTTGGCAAGTAATTCCATTTTTTTTTTAAACCCCATGCAGGCCAAACAAAACACATCTGCTGGCTGGACCCAGCCTGTGGGTGGGCCTCCAATTTGCAAACTCTGGTCTAGACTGAATAATTCAAGCTCTGGGAACTGTACCCCCATTCCCATCCTGCCCCCGCAGCATGATGGAGAGACAGGACCTCTCCTAGGGCAGCAGTTCTCAACCGTAGCTACACAGTTAAGTCACTTGGGAAGAGAAAAATTATATACTGATGCCCAGGCTCTATATCCAGAGGTTCTGATTTGATTGGTCCAAGGGAAGCTCTGCAGGGAATATGCAGTCAGAGCTGAGCTCCCCTGGGCAGGGGCAAAAGCTAAGGGGCGTGTCTGGAGGACATTGTCTTGGGAAGAGAGTGCCCAGAAGTCTGAAAGATAAGGCCAGGCTGGAAACCCCTGCCAAGGTGTGAACTTTCTCTGCTCCCCCCTGCTCTATGTAACAGTTGTGTAAATAGCTATGAAGAGTTTGACGTTATTAAACACTTTGTCCAATTTCCATCAGATACGTGCGGGCCACCACTTAATTTTCAGAGCCTAGTACAGATGGTGGAGGTGGTTTTGTGTGTGCGATGAGGGGATAAGGGATGAGGTAAAGGCATCTTGCTTCTGCTGCTCTCCTCCACTAATGCCCATGCAGAGAAGCAGCACCCCCCTGGTGGGGCTGAAGCCCTGGAGCTTTGGGTGACAGTCAGCTGCCCAGAGGGAGGGAAGATTCTGCAACACTGTGGGAGCTGAGTCAGCTGCCTGAGCTGCAGAGTTAAGGCATACCACCTCCTTCCCCAATACTCCAGAGGAAGGTGACTGCCACAGTTGGGGTGGGGGGTGGATGCTTGAGTGATGAACTCTTCTTTAATCTTTGACACCTAGCTCAATGTTTGGCGCATGGTGGGTTATAAATGCTTATGGGTGCGGTGGAGACAGAGACTGAGACCTAGAGTGAAAGAGAGAGAGAGAGAGAAAATACGGAGGAGTCGACGGCAGTTTGTACTGCCTTTCTGCCTTTCGAGGCAATCCTTACTCTTCCCCCTCCCTCCCCATGAGCAAAGAGGGGGGTCTGTATGGGAACCGGGTCCACTAAACTTTGTTTTCCGTTAGCTGCTGGGCTTTCCAGCAAGTTCACGAGTTGCCAGGGTGGTTTCACACAAAGGCTTCCCTCACATATATTAATTGGCCCTTAACACACAGGAAGACACCAGTGAGTTTTTATAGCGTGTGGAGGGGTTTTGAACCAGGAACCAGATTCCCAGTTTCCCCTGTACCCACTCTTTTCCCTTTGAAGTCAACAGGAGCTCTGCTCAGGGTGTCTAGAGAGAAACAAGGATCTGGTCTAAGTGAATTGTTAGGGAAATGCATTAAAGCGCTAAAGTAAGATTAAGTTACCCAGAGAAAATACACTTTGGTCAGAAGAAACTGCAGTGAGAACCATCTGAACGGGGTCCTGTGGTCAGAGAGAAGAAAACGTGTTTTGAAATTTCGATTAACGCGTTCAGTTGCCTCAAAGGAAATAAAGACCCATTGTCTTTTATATGTTTAAAATATGAATTGTCAATTAATGATGAGATTGGCAAATTGCTCTACAATTAAAAACATAGAAATGTTGTTTGAGGCAATTAGAATAATTGTTGTATGTTAATTATGGGCTGATGGATTTTGCAGGCTGCCAGCAATTACCTTCTGAGTCTGAGCTTTTCTGAACAGAATCCAAATCCATAAAGACATTGATATAATAAGAACTCTCTTACTTGTTGGCGTGCCCGCCATATTTTCAGTGTCTTTTAAGGTATGTAATTATTTTTAATTAGGACTCCAGAAGAAAATTTCTTAATCCATGCTTTACTAGGTCGTCCTTCAAGAGCCCTGTAACCAATATGAAAGGAGACAGGAATAGAAGGAGTTGGATGTCAGGCAAACCTCAGTTTAGGTATTTACTAGCTGAGTACTTTGGGCAAACTGCTTAGCCTTTTTTGAATTTCAAAGCTAAATGAGGAAGATACACACCTTACAGGGTTGCTGGAGTTTCACTGAGATAATATTTATATATTCCCAAGTATTATACATGATGCAAAGCAGATGCTCAATAAAAGTAGTTACTGTTTTTCTAGAAGTAGTGGGGAGGGCTGTCTCAAGCTGAGATATCTTCTCAAGCGTTTCATTAGAATACAATCCTCGTAGTTACTGTTGTAACAATGAGGACTGTCTTATGTGGCCGTTCATATTATGCCCTGCCCAGCTTCTAGGGTAGTCATTGACATTGAGGTCTATGTGAATAGTGCTCCCTGGGGTTGTGCAGTGCACAACCTTTCCAGCTCTACATGGGGGCTCAGCTTGCAACCAGGATCCTAAATTTAAATCCTTTTTAATCTTTGGTCTTTAGATAAACATGCCCTGTTTTTGTTCACTAGATCTTCTCCCAGCTGAACTTTCTTCAGCAGTGTTTGTCAGAGGTTAGCACATTTCTACCTGCAGGCCTCCCGCAGCTGGTTCTTGTTTATCACGTTGTATCGGACTATAGTTCTACCTGTTCGTTTACATATCGTCTACAGCTGCTTTTAAGCTGCAGTGGCCCAGGAGAGTAGTTGCAAGAAAAACTCAGTGGCCCACAAAGCTGAAAATACTTACTCTTTAGCCCTTTACTGGGAAAGTTCATTGACCTCTGGTGTGGAGGACTATCTAGCCAAGTATCTGTTTATCTTAATTCCAGGGAAAGTTAATGGCTGATGCCTGTTGGTTTGTTTGTTTGTTTGTTTGTTTTTCTCTCCCACCTCGTACATTTCTGGGCCAGGAGGTGGGGGCTGGTGTTTTTCCTGATCCTAGTTGTCATTTCCAGACCATTCTCCTTCCTCTCCAACCCCAAATTCTTACAGCCCTGAAACTCATGGTTGATTGATTGATTTAAATTCAAGTATAGTCAGTTTACAATACTGTGTCAGTTTTTGGTGAACAGCATAATGTTTTAGTCATACACAAACATACATATATGCCTTTTCATATTCTTTTTCATTACTGGTTACTGCAAGATATTAAATATAGTTCCCTGTGCTATGCAATAGAAACTTGTTCATCTATTTTATATGTGGTAGGTAATATCTGCAAATCTTGAGCTCCCATTTTATCCCATCCCACCCCCTTTCTCCCCTGGTAACCATAAGACTGTTTTCTATCTGTGAGTCTGTTTCTGTTTGGTAAGTAAGTTCATTTGGCTCATTTTTTAAGATTCCACATATAAGTGATATCATATGGTATTTGTCTTTCTCTTTCTGGCTTACTTTCTGACGATCTCCAGGTCCATCCATGTTGCTGCAAATGGCATTATTTTATTCTTTTTTATGGCTGAGTAATATTCCCTTGTATAAATATACCATAACTTCTTTATACAGTCATCTTTCGATAGACTTTTAGGTTGTTTCTATGTCTTAAGCCCCAGTTTTCTTCTTGATAAAGTGTAGATGGAAACACCTACTGTGTAGGCTTATTACAGAGAGTAAATGAATTTGTGTTGGAGGAAGCCTTGGATCCTAATTACAAACTCAAATGCCTGCCAGAGTGGGTGGGCAGGAAATATAAATTAAGACAGGCAGCGGATGCCTACCTCCTAGAGGTGGATCAGATTTACATTTTGAAAATAAACACATCAGGTCAAAAAAATCCCTCCTGAAAGTCAGGTTTGGCCCACCTTTTTACTGGACTAGTGGCTGAGACATGGTGAGATATTTATTCTCTTTCTTTTGGAAATTCACCTTGATCATTCAGTCAGCCTAATGCATTTCATGCCCGTGACATTCATTCAACACATCTGCTCTCAGCCCCTCCATGCCCAGCTCTGTGCAAGGAAGGTCACGTGGTGGACCCTTCTCTCAGGCTCCAGTTCTACTGGTAGAGAGGCTGACTGATAAATTGTGAAAATAATTGCAAATTGTGAAAAGTGTTACGACAACAAAGGGATGGGATTAAAAAGATAAAAGTGGAAGAGGAGCTGGGAATCCTCTCTAATAAAAAGAGAGTATATGAGACTGATGGCTAAGAGCTGGGATTCTGGAGCCTCATTTCCTGGCTGTGTGACCTTAGGCAAGTTTCCTTTCCAGGCCTTCCTATTCTACAGACAGACCTCATTTCATTGAATGTTGCTTTACTGCACTTCACAAATACTATGTTTTTTATAAATTGAAGATTGTATCAACCCAGCCTTGAGCAAGTCTGTTGGTGCCATTTTTCCAACAGTGTTTGCTCACGCCATGTCTCCGTGTCCTATTTTGGTAATTCTCGCAGTATTTCGAACTTTTTCTTGATTGCTGTATTTGTTGTGGTAATCTATGATCAGTGATCTTTGGTGTTACTACTGTGACTCTCAGAAGGCTCAGATGATAGTGTTTTTTAGCAACAAAGGATTTTTTAATGAAGGTATGTCCTTTATGTTTTTTTTAACATTTTTTATTGATTTATAATCATTTTACAATGTTGTGTCAAATTCCAGTGTTCAGCACAATTTTTCAGTCATTCATGGACATATACACACTCATTGTCACATTTTTTCTCTGTGATTTATCATAACATTTTGTGTATATTTCCCTGTGCTATACAGTGTAATCTTGTTTATCTATTCTACAATTTTGAAATCCCAGTCTATCCCTTCCCACCCTCTACCCCCCTGGTAACCACAAGTCTGTATTCTCTGTCCATGAGTCTTTAGATTCCACATGAAGGTATGTCCTTTATGTTTTAAAAACATAAAGCTATTACACATTTAATAGACTACAGGATAGGGAAACATCCCTTTTATATGCACTGGGAAACCAAAAATTCACATGACTTGCTTTACTGCGATGGTCAGAAGCTGAACCTGCATCATCTCCCAGATATGCCTGTATTTTATAAAATGAAGATAATAACAGTTCCTACCTCGTAGGACTGTTCAGAGGATTGAGCTAATACATTCAGAGCTCTCAAGCCATTCCCTGGCACGTGGGCCCTGGTCACGTAGGTGAGCTAGATGGCAGCAATGAGTTCTGGATGGGAACTTGGAAACTAGGGTTCTAATCAGGTGACCAGCTTGTCCTGACTCGCCCAGAAGGTTCCTTGCGTTAGTGCTGGAAGTCATGTGACCTGGGCCACCCCGCAGATCTGGGCACATCTAGCTGGTTGGTCACCTTAGGTCTACTGCCAGCTTCTAACTAGCCGTGTGACTTTGAGGCCGCCTTATCCCTTGTCTGGATCTATAAAATGAGGAGTTTAGACCAGATGGGTGGTTCTCAAACTTTATCATGAGTGAAAGTCTCCTGTTGTTAACACATGGACTGCTGGGCCCCACCCCAGAGTTTCTGATCCAGCAGGTCTGGGATGGGGCCCAACCCCCTGCACTAGATGGCCACACAGAGGTCTGGTGTCTTCTACCAGTCAGTGACTCTGGGACTCCTTCCTGTGACCTGCTCTTTATGGGAAAAAGAGGTTCATGGGCTGAAAACCATTCGTTCCTTCAGTCATTCATTCAGCACTATTTCTTGAAGGCCTGCTGTCTATCGGATACTGTTCTCGAGGCCAAGTCTCTAGCAGCCCACAGATCCTGAAGATTGTGATGCCAAGGACTCGGCTCGCTGAGGCTTTGAACCCTGCGCTGCCCTGCCCCTCCCCGATGTCACGCACAGTGAAGGCTCTTGCGATGCATAGTGTGGATACCGCTGCTGGCGGGGCTGGGGGGTGGGGTGAGCTAGTCTGTGCCCAAGAGATACAGTCCCTGCCCCTTACCCTTACCGAACCCCACACCCAAACTCCCTATCTCACCCAAAGTGTCAACTCTATGGCCAGGACTCCATTTTTTGAGATTCATCCATTGGTCTCTTAGGAAGAATAAGGAAAACACTTCGAAGCCTTACCTGATTTTTTTTCAGGAAGAATGTAACAGGACTTCAGAGATGTCATCCTTTTGGTTATTTTGCTGCTGGCCACATGGGAGAGCCTACCTTTTATAAAGAAGCAGATGCTCTGCATTTCTCTCATACCTGTTTCCGAGCCAGGAGGAAGGGAGCTCATCTGGTAGGATATTTATCACCCAAGAAGTTTTGTTCAACCGCATCAGCCGGTTGGTGTGTTGCATTCAATCAAGGGCCCTGACAGACATGCCAGGAAGGTCAACTGATAACACTAATTTTTCTGGCACTCCTAATGACAGGTTTATTTGATGAGAATCTATACCCCGCCCCCAAATCTACTCATGTTTTATGGCATGTCCCCCTAGCCCCATTTGCTGCTTCACATATCTATGGCTGCATAACAAATCACCCCAAAATTCATGGCTTAGCACAAGGTCTATTTTTATTGGTTCCCAATTTGTGGGTCAGGACTTTGGGCAGGGGTCAGTAGGGTGGCTTTTCTCCGTTCATGAGGTGCTTGCATGCATGCCAGCACTATCACAATGTCACTTGCACCAGTTCTGTTGGTCAAAGCAAGTCACAGAGCATCCCAGTTCAAGGAGGGAGGGGACACATACCCCACGTCTTGATGGAAGAAAGTATTGGTGGCTGGCCGTCTTTGCAGGAGATGTCATCTATATACTTGCTTTCTCTGCATCTTAGTTAATATACTTCAAATAAGCAAAAGCAGTGTTTTTGCAGGGGTGAGGGTGAGGGGGGCTGGTGACAAGATAAAGTCTTTTCTTTGATTTATATCATCTAAGTTCAAGAAGAGTGTCAGAACTCCCTCAGGGAAATAAGGATATTTAAATGATTACCTAAAGAATGTAGCTCATGGATCAGAGTGCCTGTGAAAAGCGTATAATATGTGTCTGGCTATACGTTGATGATAAATTCGAAACGTGTCAAAAAGCCAACTGTCCTTTTGGAAACAAATACAACAGGCCATAAAATTCTCAACTGCTTCTTATTAGCCTGAATGCATCTCAAAGAAAAAGAGAGTCGAATGGCAAGAGAGGGTTTGACCAAATCTCATGGGCAGCAGATGTTTTGAATGCTAATGCTCCTCAGTTAAGGGGCAATAATGCCAACCACATGCTTGCCTATATTTTTGAAATTATTTTATTAAGGGCCTGTGAAAGTATGGAAAATGTAAACACAGACACACAAGGACATAAAAATGCTCAGAGCACACAGAGAATGGTGTATCCTGACAGCAGTGATGGGAAAGACAGTCACAGGAGGCGTGTATATGGGGTACATACGGTGACCTGGTGCTTCTTAATCGTTAAATGTGCAAACGAATTGCCAGTGGACCTTGTTTAAAAGCAGACCCTGATCCAGTGGGTCCAGGGTGGGAGCTGAAATGTGCGTATCTGACATTCTTCCAGTGCTGCTGGTGCGTGGAATTGAGGGGCAAGCTTGTATAAGATGGGGGGCAAGGAGGGTCCGTGGTATGTTTCCTTCCTCACGAGCAGGCAAGGGTCAGGCAGCAAGTGTTGCCTCTGTGCCTACCCTGATGCTTGAAACTGTGCTAGACAACCGGACTCCCCCGATGGGCTAAGACTCGGGCTCTGAACCTAGTGAGCTGCCATGTAGAAGGAGTGATGGACACAAAAAGTCATTCCAAAGGAGAGTGCTGAGAGAGTGGCAGCTTCACTATTTTTTGTTTGTTTGGGGTTTGTTTTTTGGGGGGGTGTGGTAACTAGATTTATTTATTTTTAATGGAGATACTGGGGATTGAACCAAGGACCTCATGCATGCTAAGCACACAAGGAGTTCTACCACTGAGCTGTAACCCTCCCTGCTTGGGTTCACTGTTAATTTGCATGGGCTTTGGGTACTTGAACCCCTGGCTAGGATATGGCTTAGGTAAGATTGACTAGAGTCTTAGTATCTTCATTGATAAAATGATCTTTACAGTGCCTACCACATTGAACTCTCATGTGACTTCAGTGAAATTAATCCATAAGGGGAAATAACACCTAGCGCATAGTGAGTGCTCAGTAATTATTAACCTTTACTACTGTACAAGTGCTGCAATGTATGGTTGGAAACAAAGGCCAATATATTTATCTTAAAATTATTTTGCTTGTTAATCATAGAGGAAATTCAAGAAACCTCTTAGCTACTATGGAAAGGAAAGGAAATGATGTCTATTCTCACAAGATCCCTGGGGAGCAAGCATCATGACACGTCTCCTTAGACGTTTATTGACTATAAAGTGTGTGTGTTGATGGTTGAGATGGAACTTTGATTTAAGGCTATATTTATTCTTGACCTGCTAGGACCCTGACACATCATTCAGCCTCTGCTTTCTCATCTGCAAAGTGGGAGCAATAACAACTGTCATATTCAAAGTTTATGAGGCTCAAATGTCATAATGGATCTTTGGTGTCCTCAGAGCTGGCTTGACATCTTGGCCTTGTCATGTATTAGCTTGCGTGGCCTTGAGCATTTTTCTTAACATCTACCTCATTGAAAAAAGTTTATAAAACACTCCTCCATATGACAGACACAGAGTAAGTGCTCTGTAAATGACAGCTGTTGTTATGATGTGACACTGCTTTGAAAATATAAGGTATATGACTTCATGAAGATTACTACTGTAAATTAGGATAAATATGCTGTTCTCTGTAAATGTTGAGGTGTTGCTTCTGAGTGGCTGTCAGTATAGCGTAAACTTTGATTTCCCACTCCTCCTGCCCTCCTACTCCTCTTTCACGTGTGGCTCCAAGTGATAGTTGGAAAGGTGGCAGGTTGAGGGGAGAGGTACAGTCTCTGGTGATGATATAAATGGCCCTACCCTTCATCACTGGAGCCAAGAGGTTGCCTCTTACACTGAGCATCACTCCAGAATCTCAGAATTTTGAAATGCTCCTAGTTTTCCTAAAACTTGTCTTTATCCTTTCAGTGAACCAGTTAAAAGTGCAAATTCACAACGCAAGGACAAGTATGCAGGTTCTGGTTTGTGTTGGAGGGTGGACTCAAGTGGTCTGGTGGCCCCTGGTTGACGCTGCTCTATAGAAGCGGGCAGGGATGCGTCCAGGGACATCGGTGGAGATGCAGCAACTGCAGTTTGGCACTGTTTGGGCACTAACCAATATTCCGGTCGCCAGAGATCGCACAACGAAACACACCTCTCCCTACTTCCACCAAGGGAAAACGCTGGGGTGGGAGAGAGAGAAATGTCAAAATTGTGTCTTCTTACATTCCGCTTCCTCTTTTACCTCCTCCACCCATCCATCTCGTTGACAAGATTATTGCGAGAAAGGAGTTAATGAGTACACAGCTTTATTTTCCTTGGAAGAGAGATACAAAACAGGCTCAAAGCAGGGCTGTCATCGCTCTGCAAGTCTTCAAGGGGTTTATAGGTAATTATTAACCCTTTGTGGCATGCCCGGGGTAGGGGGGAATCCTCTATGCTGAAAGCACCTAAGATTTTCCATCTACAGTACGTATATGGACTCAAATTCTTTTAGAGTTAAAATTCAGTAATACTTTAAAAACAAGCCTCTGTTGTATGTAGCCCTAAACCGCTGAGATACCCCCCGAAGTCCTACGTCACCATGGATCCCTCCTTCACTGTCTTTAGTACTCAAGTCGGAAGTACCATTCTCCTTGTTTTCCATTTGAGAAAACTGAGGCTTAAAGACAGGAAATGACCGGGCAAAGGTTTCAAGGGTAATAAGGCTTGGCTAGAATCCAGGTCTCCTGAATACTGCCCTGGTGCTCTTTTAATGTGCTGAACATAATGTAAAATTCCTTCTAGCAGTAAGAAAGCACATCTGAATCTCAGTGTTCTTTAAAACCACCAATTATCACCATTTAGCACTGCCATAAACCGCCACTATTTGGTCCACTGGAATTTGTATTTTTTAAAAAACCCATGTGATCAACCTGCTTTCTGGTACTTTTATCATTTGCTTCTCCCCTGCTTGGTGATTTCAGGCTATTTAGATCTTGCGTTTCTCTCTTGCAGTGGGTTTGGGATGATTAACTGCTAGAGCTCCTGTGTTTAAGAGAGCCCTGCAGGGACTTTTTTGTGGGGGATTTGATTCCATGCTGGCCCTGAAGTTTGGTCTCTAGTAGATTAAAATGAATGGGAAAATCTAAAAATCCGTGAGTGACCTCTTCAAGCAATAAGTAACTCTTTAAGATTGGGTAAATGGCAGTGGAGGAAAATGAGAACCCACAGTGCCCAAATCAACTGTCACTGGGTGCTGAAAGGACCAGTAGGTGCTCTTTGATAAGTGGGGACAGAGACTCCCTTAGAAACTTGTCCTTGCTGTTACTCAGGTCTTTGTGAGTTTAGCTTGTGGCCCCAGATGAATTCTCCCCTGAGCTCTCCAAGCCCACGCTCTCCTTTCAGTCACAAGCAGGTTGCTAGCATATGGGCAAACTTCCATACATGGTACGGGGAGCAGACATGACTTCATGCTCTGCTGTAGACGAGGGTAACTGCCAAGGCTCAGGCGCCCAGTCCCCGCAAGTGTTCCTCGGTCTTGGACTCCTTCTCTCTGGCTGCGTGGTAGCCAGACCACAGGGGCTGCTTTACATTTGCAGGCACATCCTTACCTTGCCGATTTGCAACTCTTGTCCTCCCGTCCTCCAAGAAAACATCTCACAGGTATACCCACAAACATTTGGAAAACACCTGACAATAAGTCTGCATTTTACCATACTGATAATGAAACAAACGCGAAAGATCATTTTAGGTCAGCACATTACGGGGTTCTACGAGTTCAGTTTATTTCTGCTGCACATGCTGTTTCATTTCAGGTGGAGGTGAGGCGAGGCAGATCTGACAGTTCGTTTAAGGAAATGCTCCTGGGTATTTTGCATTAAGTAACTGTCTTGTGTTCTTTGGTCTTGAAAATTTTAAGAACTCTGGATGTAGAGGACTATATCAATTTGGGGTCCTTTAAATTCCATCCCTCCACTTATTATTATTACTTTACCAAAAGGCATGACAACAAAAAGATGTATTTCCTCTTCTCCTGGTGGACAATGTATGTTTAATGTGGATTACAAATGAAACATAAAAAGCTGGTTGAAACCCTAGCTGGAATGGGTCAGGTACAGCCTGATAATATTTCTTGGGAATCTTATTTGGATTGATTTACAAACATATTTGAGCATTGCATTGGGCATCCCTGCTGAGATCATGCAGAGAGAGAGAGAGAAAGGAAGAAAGAATGGAAGGGAGGAAGGGGAAAAACGAGGCACCAGTATCTCATAGCATAACAAATCTGAGAGAGGAGGAGGAGGATAAAGAGGGGAAGGAGGGAATAAAAAGAAAGGAACCCAGCAACCACTTGACTACCAAGCCCAAACCCAGTTTTGGTTAAAGAGATGACTTAGGGCTGAGGAAAAGTTTAACATGTCAATTAAAACAACCCCTTACAATGTGTCAACAATGGAACAAGACTCTTAAAAATTTGTTTTTCTTTCTGGGAACATCTCCCCTTCATTTCTGTAACACAGAAGTAAGATTTCATTTGTTGGAGCAAATGTTTTTCAACAGACATGGCTTGCTTAATTTTCCTGACAGTGTGTGCAGTGGCATTAGAAACTTGGATACTCTTGGAAAGGGACATGAGACACAAGCAAACCAAAACACCGAGAGGGGTAGCTTTATTGCACTGTACTAACCTTTTAACTTTTTCACACTATGTGTGTACATGTGTGTACCCGTCTGAGTGGCGTGCCTGCCTTATGGTTTCAGTGCACTGTTGTAATACATGGCTACTATGTTCAGACCTGTAGGAGCCAAACTTAGTAGCCTTGTAACAATTATTATTTCTTTTCTTTCTGTCTCTTAAGAGTACTCTATCCATTGCTTCTCTAAAACTGTCTTTAAATGGCTCTGATTTAAACACACAAAGCAACCCATTTATCGAAGGCTGGAATGTTTCCAGAATTATCTTTCAGTTCATTAGAGCGGAGGTGGGAGTGGGAGTGTGTGCGCCTTTGGGACCTGGTTCTGCGGTACACCTTCATTTTGGTAATCAAGGACATATTGCTGGATTTGAGAGGTCCAGAACAAGTCAGGAGTTGAAAGGAGCTCCAGGTTGTGAGAGAGGAAGGCGGCCACCCCTAAAATAACTTAAAATAACTTAAGATGATCGGCAGGACATTTGTAAAGTTTTAAACCTGCGTTTTTGCTTCGAGAGGGCATCTGGAAAATGGGCGCAGACTTGCTCTAAATCACCGGACCTGTTTGCCGTCTGGGGAGGAAGAAAGAAACCTTGAGGCCAGACCGCTCCAAAGCGGTGTGGGGGGGGGCGTTACCCTATTAACCAACTTTTTCTTCTCCCCTAGACCCAGAGGGCATACCTTTAGTCCTCTCCCCAGCGCGCTTCCCCCTTCACCATCAGTCGGCACGTCCCCTTTAAGAGCCGGAGGACATCTCTCCCTTTCTCCTCCCAGTCCCCCGCCCTTCACACCTTGGGTGGGAAAAGGGAGTAGGGTGGGGTGGCCAGAGAGGCGGGCGGGGCGGGATCTTGGAGAACGCTCCAATGGGCGTCCGAGCTGGCCGCCGTGGACCCCGGCAGCCAATGAGCAGCCGGCGGGGGGGCGTGGTGGGGCGCTGTTGCAAAGCATCCAACGTGGGCCGGCAGGAGGCCGCGGGGTGCGGAGCCCAGGGGGTGTGTGAGGGCGAGCGGCTGGGGGCGGGGCCTGGAGGACTGGCCCAGGCTGGGCGGCGGGGAGGCGAGCGGCGAGCCGCTGATTGTTCGGCCGCGAGGACTGTGAGATTCTCGCTGCACGGAGGAGCCGTGCGGAGCCCGGAACTGCGCGCGCGCACGCTCTGCCTTCTGCTGTGGGACAGCGAAGCGCACCGTGCCCTTGGAGCAGCGTGGGGGTGGCCGCGCCATCCAGCCCGAGGTCTGCAGCTGGGCGCTCGTAGCCGCGAGGAAGATGCCCACGGGCGCGGAGCTCCGGTTGTGAGCCTGAGCGTCTTTTCCCGCAGTGGCGGCGGCACTTGGCGTGCGCGGGGATTCCGGAGCCCGGCCAGAAGCGCAGCGGGAGGAAGAGGCGCACCAGCCGAACACCCGTTGCCCGTGGGGTTCGCAGCGAACACGGGGGGGTCGGCCTGGATGGGCGCGGGGTTTGCGGTCCCCTCTGGGCGCTGCGGAGCGGCCCGGACGCCGGGGGCCTGCTGAGCGCCGGAGTCGCAGCTGCGGAGTGAACTTGTGCGGGCAGCCATGCCCCGGCGCGGAGCCTAGTGCCAAGCGGAGCCCCCGCGGGCCAGCCCGCGCCTGCAGTCGTCCCGGACCTCGCAGCCCCGGCCCCTGGAGTTCACAGCGCGCTCCAGACAAGATGGCGCGGCCGGTCCGGGGAGCGCTCGGGGCCCCGCGCCGCTCGCCTGGTCTTCTCCTCCTCTGGCTGCTGCTGCTGCTTGTGCTCTGGCTGGAGCCCGCATCGGCCGGGGCCGGCCCTCGGGCGCCCTGCGCTGCCGCCTGCACTTGCGCTGGGGACTCGCTGGACTGCGGCGGGCGCGGGCTGGCGGCGCTGCCTGGGGACCTGCCCGCCTGGACGCGGAGCCTGTAAGTGCTGCCCTTTGAGCCCTCCCTGCACTCTGGGGCGCTGTCACTTGGGGACTGGGCGGTGGGGGTGCTTCCCCGGGAGAGGGGTGCGGATTGAGTTGCGTGTGTGCAAAATTGAATGCGCTGGAAAACTGTTAGTGTGGAATCAATCCCGCAGTGGTGAGACCGTCCATGGGGGTCCGGAGGAGAGAGGGCGTGCGGGAGAAGTCTTGGTGAGAAAAGTGTGCGTCTCCTGAGGGTCCAGAGGTGAGCGAACGTGAATCATGGGGTCTGGAAGTGAATGAGTGGATCTCGAGGTTCTGGAAGAGAAAAAAAGTGTGTGTCGTGGGGGTCTGGAGGTGAGTGAGTGTGGGTCATGAGGGCGATCTGGGAGTTAGTGAGGTGTCTGGAGGTAAGAGAATGTGAGTGAGAGTCTGGAGGTGAGGGTATATGTGTGTGGGTGGAGAGTGGAAACCATCTGGAAAGGAGAGTGGGAACCATCTGGAAAGGAGAGTGTGAGGAAGTCTGGGGGTCCGCAGGTGTTTCTTTCTTTTTTTTTTTCTCTCCTATAACCCAGCTGTCTTGTGTCTGAGCTGCTGGGCCTTCCAGAGGGTAATGAATGAAGGTGACTTTTGGCTCCAGTCTTCCATTTACATTATTTATTAGTGAGAGTGTGTAGCCACGTCTTCATTCCCCAGGACCTTGGTGGCCTGATGTGGCTCTGGGGCCGGGGAGAGGTGGGGAGCCTTCCCTGGAGGACCCGCAGTTAGGGGGCTTTGAGTGTTCCTGGAGATCTGTGACTGTTGGACGTTTGTCCTTTTCCGCCTGGTTGGCATTTTAGGGAACTGTGTTCCAGACCCTTCCTGTGTGTTCCCTAAGGGACCCGTTAGTCTCGGTGATCCGGTGGAGTGGGGCCCACTCTCTAGCATTTCTCCTCTGTAAATGGTGCAAATTAGTTTTGGAGTAGTGCTACTACAGGAGAGGGTGCCAGGGACTGGGTTGGTTTAAGCAGAGTTTGTTTCACTGGAAAGAGGCTCTTTGCTCTCATTACTTTGGCCTATCTGGACTTAGTGGGGCACTTCTTGGCAGGAAAAAAAATACATTAAGGTTCTGTAAACATGGTAGAATATAATAGTCTTTAAAATTTTCTAACAAATCTGGTCCATGAGTCAAATTATTATCCAGTTATCGGTAATTAGCATCTCTGCAGAACTCTTGGTACCTTCCAGAAGAGGCCTAGCTTGAATAGTCTGCTTTTTGGTTGAATAATTGAACATCTTTCTTACACTATATTAGAGGCACAGTAGTAACTAACCTCCGGCATGACATTCACTGTTCAAAAAGGAAAAAAAAAAAAAAACTGGTGACACAAGTTTTAACCAACACCTGTGGCTTGATCTGAGAACATGTGGTCTGGGAATCTGGCTGCTGTGAGGCGAAACAAGGGAAATTCATTCCTTTTAAATGTGAAGATCCTGCAGCTTTGACATTGGGGCACGGGTCTTTAACTTGGGCTCTGCTATACATCGCTTTGTGGTCAGGTGCTACAGAGTTCTGAAACTGGACCCTTCCCTTATGGGTAGGATTGCTCTTCAGTATCCTGCTACTTCTGTGGAATTCCCTGACTGAGGGAAAACCATTGGTCACAGTGTGGGTTTTAACACAGGCAGTGGCTGTGTTGAGTAGTGGCAAATAGAGTCCAGCATTGCTAGTATTTTCAGGTAGCATTTTATTTAGTTGGTGTATTGTGGTTTTTCTTTACATACTCTTAAAATAGCTTTATTTAAAAAATAAAATGTGCTGAGCATCAGAGTAACTTCTTGAGTGTTCACCTGTTGGAAGAGTGACCCCCAGTGCCATGTGACAGTGGCATTGTGGGCAGGGCACTTAGTTCAGAAGTTGTGGCTCTCTGGAGAGGACAGGGTGTCCTCTTGTTTGCATTTTCCTACAGTGACAAGATCCACTTTGCCTTGCTCTTTAATTTTTGGAGCAAAACTTCTAGTTGTTATGGGGGCTTTCTGTCGCCTAAGGAGTGACATTTCACATGTCATAAATACCTTTAAAATTGCAGTGTTTTCTCTTTTCCTTACACTTTTTATTATGATCAGTAAATACCAAACTGGCTATTTTGAGCTTCAGTAGTCTTGGTTATACTGATTACAGTGTTAACTGATTAGCTTTTGAGATGTGAATAGTATGGCTTCTGGTTGGTAGGTGTCAGTACAAAATGGTATCCTTTGAAAGATAATTGGGAAGTTATTTTTTTTTCCTGATTAAAGAAAAATCAAGGAAATGTGGGATTTTTTTCCACCTACACTTAAGATTTCTCCATTTAAGTCTTTAGTCTTCTTTTGAATTTTCCATCAGGGTATTTATATGTTTTATATTCTTGGCTATGACTCAGTGAGACTTCAGGGGAGAAAATCTCTGTATGTAATAATAATAAAATGTCTTAGAGTTTCACCAAGTTTACACCCTCTGAGTCTATTGTGTCTAGAAAATGCTTTGAGCTAGTTTATAACCCCATGAACTAGATTTACGGCAGCTACTTCAAACAATTTCAGGCTGTGGGTTTGAGATAGAAGGGGACCTGTGGCTTTATGGAACTTTTTCTTTTTTTTTTTTGCTTTTGTAAACAGTGTATCTAATTTTGGAGTTGCTCCTAGGCCCAGCATAAGGAAAGTAAAATTTCTTAATAGCGAATGTAAATGCAGTTGGAATAGAAGAACGGGAATGGCGCTGGTACAAAGGAAAATATTTTCATTCCTGGGGCCTGAGGATAACTTATTCAGCACAATAACTTATAGTCGTAATCTTGGGGCCATCACCAAGTCTGCCATCCTATTACATAGGTGCGATTGGCATAGTCAAACCAGCACATTAATAAATAGCTCCCAGCACTGCCATACCCTGTTTCAACTTCCCAGAACCTTAGAAGAAGTTGAACTTCTTAGAACTCGGATGTTGGCTTTCTTTGAAATTGTTTGTGAGAGCATGGCTTCAGAAGCTGTTGAAGAAGCGTTCAGTGCAACTTACTAAGGCATAAAGCTGAGCACAGCGTTGCTTGCTTAAATGGTCGGGCAGCTACATGATGCCCTAATGGAATTGTGATGGGAAGGCAGGCCCAGGTGGCAGAACAAATGATTCTCGTTGTCAGTGTAGAGGGAAGGTGATGTGGCCTTCAAAAGCAAGGACGTTCCCTAAAGGTTACTGAGTGTGGTTATTCTGAGTCACATTAAGACGAATGGATTGATTTGGGTCTCTTTGTATTACTTCTCATTACGGGTTTATGGTACCAAACCCAGGTGACTTAAATCGAACCTGGTTGGTTAAGGCGCCTCAGGGGAGCTGATGATCATGTTAGAAAATAAACACGAGGCCCGTGGTTGCCATTGTAGTTGAAAAGCAAGGAGGGCCTTTGTCTTTCAAATTTTCCAGCTGTGCTGAAAGGCCCAGGTGTGCAGGGTATTGTGAACTAAGGGTTTGGAAAATACTTCCCGTCCTGTTTATGCAAATTAGAATTAAAGCGCAGATGACCAAATTGTACCAGAACCTAAGCTGAGATTTGTGTGTGTGTGTTCTAAGAAGTAGATTATTGTTTGCATTGCCTTGAGGTCTCCCCTCTGGCACATTTTCCCCTTTGTGTCTCTACACCACTTAAGAAGAACTCAGCCAACCATGAACATCTTCCCATTTCTGGGGATGGGCGAAGGATTGTTCTGAATAGGATGTCTTTCAAACACAGGGTCATGGCAGAGAGAAAATCTGAAAAGTGCAAGTGCTTTTAAAGTTTTCAGGAGCTTGATCCTGAGCTCAGAGTCCCTTTCTTTGCAACAAGGGTCAGAATCCTGGCTTCACTTCACCTGCGTAATGGAGTGCTTAGGTGACACTAACTTTGAGTAAGGGGACTTCTCTGGGAAATAACTTTGGTTGGCTTTTTAAGGCACACAATTTAAGTCCCTCTGATGTGAAATTATGGCCATAATATCTCATTTTTGAGGACTGTGAAATTAGGAAGTGCCTGGAGACCCCCAGGGCCCAATACAAATGAACTATGTTAGCAGTGCCTCTTGCCCTCAGGGTAGGTCAGATAAGCTCTTGCCTCTTTTTTTTTTTTTTAAGGGACTTTTTTTTTTTTTTAAGTGTGCTCATCTCTCCATAATCATGTTGGGTCGTGGGACTTCCCAAACTATGGACTTTTGAATGTATTGTAGGTACAATTCTTTACCTCCAAAAAATGATGATTCAGTGCAGAATAATGAGAGCTGGTTCCCAGTGGATGTCCAGGATGCTCAGGCCCTCCCCCTCTGCTCCGAGGGCTGCAAGTTTCTCTCCCCGCCGCCGTGTGAATGCCTTGGCCTGAGTTCCCCACGCAGCCTTCCCTGACAGAGCACTTTGGGTTGGCCTCTGCCTGACCTTCTCTCCCTCAGACACCGTGCTCACAATGAAACAGCCTCTCCCCCATTCTGCAGAAGTGTCTCCCTGGTGCAAAGCCTTTTCAGCATCCTCTCCTTTGGGGTAGACAGGAATGCAAGAGTCACTGGAATTTTTTGTGACTTAAGAATGCACCTGGCCCCGTTCTGTGCACCTGCTCCAGCTCTGAAGGTCTGTTACCCAGGGAAGGAAGGTTTAAAAGTGACACCCACCAGCGAGGGAAGTCTGGAAAAGGGATTCAATGAATTGAAAGTCACTATAACCAATAAAGGATGTTGGTTGTACCAGGACCATTTATTTGAAACTCAAAGGGATTTCTCTGACTTACCCCATAAGTTGAAATACTTTGAGTTTCATGAGCAAGCCTAATTTTCAACTACTTTTGAATGAGCTTGGTGACATCTACTCCCTGGGGACCTTCCCCCTCCTCAGCGACTGCAATTTGAAACCCTGGGGGTCTTTTAGAGCAGGACTGGGGCTGTGTTAATATTCAGAGCTGTTTACAATGGATGCAGTTTCAAAGGCTGAAGGCATTGTCTTGAGACAGAAGGGAGAAGGGGTGGAAAGAAAATTCCCAGGCAGAGGAGGGGAAATATCTAAAAATTCCCAATGTTCCCTGGCTAGTGGGAAATTTAGGAACTGTTCATGGCGTGTTTTGTTTTGTTTTGCTTTGTTTTCTTTTTAATGACTTAAGCATGACATTGAGCCTGTGGGTCCGTTCCACGTTCCTCGTGGCTTTCGTTCATGATGTGTATCAGTGATGGGAGTGTCTTCTGCTTTTGTTTCAAGTCAAAGTGTAGGAATCAGTCAGAAATTCAGATCTGTTCTTACCTCCCCATGAAAAGAAGTAGGACTTTGAAGACCAGAGCTTTAAAATTTTCACAATAGTTTACCCTCTTGGAACCTGCTCTTATTATTGTTTTTTTTAGTAACCGCAGGGTTTATAATAGCAATCCAGACTGACTTATTAATTGGCCAATTATATGACTAAGGTGGAGCAATTTTCTACTGAAGAACTTGATCCATGACCATTGTTGCCATGAAGCAAAATGGTTAAATGAGGATTGTATTAAAAATGAAAATTGTGCTTTGTATGTGGTCTAATTGAAAGTTGCCAGTTTGTAGCCTTTTTTTTTTTTTGGAGGAAGCATGCTTATGAATTTTTCTTATCAAAAGGCTTTGTGCTTTATACATTTCTGTACTATTATGCTTTACATAATTTAATATTTCACATGTGGTTTCAATCTAAGTACTTTATGCGTACCTTCTGAAACACAAGTTATAAACCCAATCTGCTTATAGAAATCACTCTGTTTTTTTAGAAAGCTGTTTCCCCATTTCTCTGGGTTTCACACTTTTCATGTCTTGCCTTCAGCTCTTTTTGTCCCCAAGGTGGGCATTCGTTACCCAATTATACCCCAAGTCTTGGGTTGGGTTATTAATGGGGAAAAGAGTGGGAGCGGGTGAAGCTTCCTTCTTCACTCTTATTTTCTTAATTATCCAGATGCCTCATCCCATATGATGACACCCAGTGCTCACCACTCACTAGGGGATAGTCATGAAGAGAGTGGGAATTATTTCTAGGGTCCATTCCTGGCTTCACCACCGTACTACAGCTGTATGTGTGATTTGTGGCAAACCTCTTTCCTTTATTTTCTAAAAAAAAAAAAAAAAAAAAAAGGATCATAATAGTCTATCTTTAGCTGCTGGGGAGACACATGTGTTCATCCCAATCCAACGTGGATTAGTCAACTTGCTAATGATTCTAAGTGCAAGTCACAGATAAAGGGCCGGTAGCTCACGTTTTGCATCTTCTCATGGCTAGTCTCTCCAAGTCGGAGATCCTGGTGACAGAGGCTTCCTGGGAAAAGTTGACTTTTCTGATATGAAGGACTCTTTTGGAGTAAGCAAGTGGCAGGGCTCACAACCCAAGTAGCCTTCTGCCATAAAGTTTTTGGTGATCTGCATAGAGTAAAACAAGTGAAACTTTATGTATCCTTGGGAATCTCAGGCAAACTCCGGAGGGGCAGGCTATGAACAGTTGCAAAAAATTATACAATTAGCAAAAATTTTTGAGGTGGTTTATAAATATATTCCAGTTGTGCAAATATTTCTGTCTATTAAGCATTGCCTGGGAGGCGGGGTGTGGGAAGGAGGCAGAGAAGTGAGAGGGCCTTAAACTAATAATTTTATCCCATTATTTCCCAGGGTTTCATTGAAACTGAGCCCCAGGAGATGCTCAGTCAATTGCTTGGAAACATGCAGGTGTGCTCTTCCAAACAAGGGTTAGGTTACAGACTTTGGGGCCAGCTGAATCCTGCTCTGTAGCCACTTCTCTTTGGAAATGTTTGAAGGGAGGAGAAGGTGTGAGGGGAGATGTTGTTGGGTTGAATGCAGAGGGCTGGAGAGCGCTGACATTTTTCGTTTGTTTTGGTTTGTTTGCCATCCTACAGTAACTTGGTAGGGGACACGGGCAGTGAGCATAGGGTCATCTGAGGAATCTGGCAAGGATGCCACCTGAAAAGCTGTTTGCTTTTGCTCCTGCACCTGTACCTGCATCCCTTCCCCAGTGAATGGCCGTGATTCACAGACTTACCCACATGAACAGCTACGATTGTTTGCATCTTTATTACTATTTAATCTAGCATAACCGGTAAAGCCCATTGTGCGAACAACCAATCCGTTCATCTCTGCAAGTCCTAATACATCTCGGTTTCCTTATAAACCAGGATGCAAGTTCCAATCACTGCTTGTTCAGTTTGTTTTGGCCAAAGGTGGCATTCAGAGTTTAAAGAAAGCATGGTCTGTCTCTTTTTAAGCACTTTGCATTGATTATTCTTTAAACTTTTATGGTGCCTGGGTCTCTAATCTTTAATGATCTTCAGGTTTTTTTTTTTTTTCTCAAGGTCTCTTATTAGGAGGAAAAGGAATGGAATGAGTGAGGATCTATCCTGCAACAGAATTATCTAAAGGTTGTGAAACAGGGTTGTGATTATGGAGGATTTTTTTTTTTTAGCTGATTAAAAACAAATCACACAGCTTCATCTTCTAAGACTCTTTTATGTGGCATTTAGCAAGTGTCCCCCCTTCACCTCCACTTCCTGTCCTTTCCTCCTTCCACCAGTTGATAATTTGCCGTTCAAATAATTTGCTGCTTGTCTTTGTCAAAGCATACGTTGTACTGATAAATTCTTTCTCACTGAATTACCTACTTGATGTAGCCTGTTAAATACGGTGAGAAGGACTGAGCACTTTTGCACCGGAGGATAGATAATCTTGCTTTAGTTCCATATTTTGTAGTTGGCACGCTCTTGGTAGGAACACAACGCATTTGTACCTCCAGCGTTAGCACTTTGGGCCGGAGGGAAGGAAATTGACATGCTGGCCTCTGCCTGATCAGTGACAGCTACTGACTGATTGGGAGGTAGGCAGCTGCAGATATAGCTGCTTTTTCTTGTGAGGGGAAGATCTGAAAAGTCTGATTTAAAAAAAAAAAATTCTGAAGTAAGGGAACACTAGCTCTTCAGCCAGGTGCTTGAAAAAACTAGCTCACTTCTGTTACTGTGGGGTGTTTTTTCTTACCTTTTCATTATAATGGAAGATAGCAGACATCTGTCTACAGAAGTGGACAGGGTACTGTAACGAACTGTGCACTGTCCTCCAGCCTCCACACATGCCAGCTCTCGGTGCCTCCTGTTTGATCTACACCCTAATACACTTGTCTCCTTCCATGTTTTTGGGAAGCAGATCCAAGCATATCATTTCATCTGTAAATGTACATTAAAAAAATTAAGATATAATTATTTTTTGAGATATAATTTAGACATCATACCATTCACTATGGGATGGTTTTAAGAAATGTGAACCTGAACAATCTTTGAAAAAGTCAACATTTATTTTATTTTATTTTTTGAAATTTATTTTAATTTCTTGGGGGTGGGGAGGGAGGTAATTAGGTTGGTTGGTTGGTTGGTTTATTTTAGAGGAGGTACTGGGGATTGAACCCAGGACCTTGTGCGTGCTAATTATGTACTCTACTACTTGAGCTATACCCTCCCCTCTACGATTTAAAAAATTTATTTCATTATTTTTTAAATCAACATTTAAGTGCGTTTTTCAAAGTGTATTTTGGTAAGCTATACATTTACAGAATGTTTCTTGAGCACACACTGTGTGCACTCTTAATTTATATGTTCTGTGAATACAGTTTTTTTTCCTTGTCTCTATCTTGTGGGAGGTACTTAGAAAGTTCTTTTGTCCTAGAGTCCTTTGCCAGAAAAGCAGTTCTGATGAACTCTTCCCTCCCTGTGTAGCTCTTAATTGGGAGATTTCTACTGTGCTATTAATTGGTGATTAGAATCCTTTAGTGAACAAGCGTAATTCGGAATGGGTCATTTAAAAAGTGATATTTCAGATATTGCTGGTTAATAGAGGGCTAATGAGCCATTGGTTGTAGTTAAGTCATGAGTCTGAATTGAGTTAACTCATGTTTACTTTGTAAGGCCTGCCCCTCCAGCTGCGGCTACTTGAACCTACTTTAAATAGAATTAGAGGCACCCTGTAAGAAAAGCCCCCAAAAGCAAAGAACCATGTTCCTGGAACCCTGTCTGCTCGATTTAAACTTTGAAAATGCCTTTCTTCGAGTAGCTGCCGAGTGGTTTTGTTTTGTCAAAGTCTATCGTTTCATTTCTCCACAGCTTGTTACTCTGTTAGGAGTACCCTTTTAGAATAGATTCCATGCTGGTTGCCACTTAATTGGGAATTCGTATGGGAGTTTGATAGTCATCCACTTTATCCAAATTTATGGAATGATTTCCATATTCTATTTGTGAAAATCTAATTCTCCATGGATTATGTAGTGTTCATTGGTTTTAAAGGCTGTCCAACACGGCCGGGTTAAACTCATGGATGTATTAAGCTTAATTAAATTTATGACATTTGATTAGATACCATCTTACAGTGGATTCCATGTTTAGGAAAATGGAAGCAAACAGCAAAGGATTTAAGAAAGATTTACAGGGAGGGGACACTTAAAATGGAGAAAGATCGACTATGAATTTAATTTCTGTTTTGCAAATTAGGAGAGCTTCATTCTTTCGTTTGATTTCAGCAGTGCAGTACCTTGGTCCAGCACCATGCATCTTGCCTACATTTTAGTTTTCGTTTTATTTTTAATTAAAAAAAATTTTTTTTTTTCCCTGTGATTTCCTCCCTCCACCTGGGCTGGGGTGAGTTTCTGGCACACAGCTCCCAGGGCTTGCAACCCTTGTAAACAGCCAGAAGAGCCTGTTGCTTCCAGGAAGTTGGTTGTTGATCCAGCAAAGTGATGGATACAGAAGCTGGAGCTCAAATGGGATGGGGTTTCCTTTCGTCTTCGGAGAGGAGAGCCAGAAAGCAAACCTAAATGCTCTGTAGCTGCTAAGGTCTGTCTCATCCTGAATGCCTCTGAATGTTTTCTCAGATTTGGTGTCTCTGTAGGACTCTTGGCCACAGTGGTTTGGCCTCAATGATGGTTGTGTTTCATCCAAGAGAAAAATCTTCTATGGAGATTTTTGGATTCTTTTACAAGTTCATTTGAAACAGTCCTTTGAGATGATTAAATTATATTGAATTCCAGACTGTCCTAAAATAAAGACTGGCTGACCCCAAATATTATTTTTTGGGGGGAGGGGTCTAGGGAACTTTATATGTGAAATCTTAAGCCTAGTACATCTTTTCATTAAGCTTCTTAAAGGTGTTATTGACCAAAGAGGGGTAAAAACTATTGAGCTAAAAGGAAAAATAAAGTTGTCTTATAGCTGTGAAGGCAGGACTGTGGATGGATGAGAGAGTGGCCCATGGCTGATTATCAGGAGACTTTGGGGTTCTGTCCCAGTTCTTCCCCTGGTTGGCAGTGTGACCTTGGGCTGATTCATTAATGTCTTTTCTGTAAAGAGATGCATGACTTCTAAGGCTGCTCATTTTCAGATTTATGATTCTGTATGAATTGAAATGAAGAGGGGGTACACTTACTACTCATTGGATGGTAAGAATTAGTCAATTAATCTGTGTGTCTAGAATATTTACTTACAAGTCATCTTTGCATGTTTCGTGCTTCTGAGCTGAATCCCTCAGGTGGATGCCCTGGGCAGCAAAGGTAAACTGGGTGTGTGTGGAGGGGAGACTTAATGAAGGAACCTTTTGTGGGCTTTTAGGTGTTATTGAAGGGGAGCAAATACTCCACCATATTTCTTTCTTTGGTCATTGCCTTCTTTTTCCCTTTGGCCTAAGGAAAACTAAGGAAGTTGGTGCAGACCTACTTTAGATCTTTGATTTAGCTTTTTCAGATCTTAGGTCAAAAAAGGCAAACAAAGTAAGGGCTTATTTTCCCAAAGACTCTTTTATCTCTGTCTTTCTTGGGGCCACTGCAGGCAGCATCTCTCTCCAGCCAGGCTTCAGTGCACAGTTCCAGTGAGTGAAGTTGTAGGCGATGTTGATAAGCTGCCTTAAATGACTAGATGGATGGGCCACCTGTGGCAGATGCACTGGTCATCGCCAAAGGAAAGGCAGCTACATACCACCTTGTCCGTCCTTTCTGAGCTGGCTTGCCAGTGACCACGTGCAGGGAACATGGTGGATATCAGAGGAGCTTTTAACCCTTTTACCAGGGAGACCTTTCATTTGTACTTTTCAAGGTGGAAACTCAACAGCCTAATATGTGTACAGTCCAGGACTTGATTTCTCCAATTTTGAAGTCTCTCATTTCTTTTTATTTACCAGTCAAGTTCATACTAAATGATTCATCTGCCTGGGTTTTCATTGGTTCCCTCTTGGTCGAACACTGGTCTTGAAAATCGTGATCCCTGTCACTGCTGGACTCCTGAAAAGACTTTATCATTCCGAGTCTGGTTGCTTTTATTTTCTGTGTTATGAATAACCACCTTTCTTCTGCGTGGAGCTGAGTAGTGCTTTCAGAGAAAATCCGTGGGCTCTTCTCCTCCTGCCACTCATTCTTTGTCACATACACCTTCATCAGGTGGAACCTTTGGATTTTTTTTTTTCTTCTGTTTTTCCTTTAGAACTAAATCTTGGAGTTTGGAACCTTGTTTGGGGATACAGCTAAAATGCAATGAAGTTGGAGGCACAATTAGTGGTTTGGAACTTCTTCACAGAAGTTTCACAGGAATTAGAGACTACTTTAGGGCTAAAAGAAATAGTCCAAAGAGCTAGACTTTTTTTTTTTTTTTAACATTCTCCTTTTAAGACTGAACGATGGCATTTTCCCATGTGCTTTTTGAGGTCAAAATAGGCCAGAATTTCCTCCTACCCTTCCACGAGTTTCTTTTGTCAATGTTAGACACTCTGTTTGTCACTTGACCTTGTTCCAGTGGATTTATCATCTTTATATCCTGTCTTCTCCTAGAGGATTCTCAGAGTCTGTCTGGTTAGGTAAGTTTTCACACATCACTATCTTTTTTCCTCCACTTAGCCTTGAAGCAGCAGGGATTGTTAAATTTCACATCCCTAGGAATCCCTTGCTAATTATTTGTTTATTGCCTTAGAGCTCTCCTTCCTGGGGCTTGGTGCTTTTTTTTTTTTCCTGGGCAGAAAGGATCCCATGTTTTCATTGTTTCTGAAAGGGGTTCTGAAATTTACTCCCGAAGTGTGATTACTCTTAATTGACCTGTGTGGAACACTTGACGAAAGTGTGTTTGGAATTTAGATAGAAGGAGTAAAAGGTCATTTTCTTTGTGTTGAAGATCTATTTTCCCATGAAAAGTCAGCTGATGGGTAAAGAGCTAAATTCAGGAGCTTTCTTCAGTGTGGACCTTCATGAATAGGTCATAGCTTGTGGTGTGCCTTATTTTGTATATCAAAGAGCCCTTTTGGAGAGAATATTTGACCTAAAACAAAGGTTATGAATGGGCCTCCCTTCCTTTCCCCTTTCTCCTTATTTTCTACCCTCTGCTTGAGAACCACTTCAAAGAATCAGATGTGTTGGTGCCAGACGCCATGCAGTTATTGTTCAAAGAATTTGGAAATATAATTGAAAACAAACTTTGTTGAGCAGAGCAGATCTAGGCGAGCTCTTAGTTTGAGGGAGAAGGGAATTCCAAGTTTTTGCTCTATTTGGAGCTGATGTCTCTGAACACTTGTTCTGCGAGATGAATCATCTGTGAATTCTACATCTGGGAGTTATATATTGGGAAATGGCATTCTTTTTACATGTAGAAGAAACACAAATGCTTAAAGTTACAGCGTAGTTGGAAAATTCTAGTCAGAGTTTTTAAAAAAATGAGCATTGAGGTAAAATTGGCAGGATAATCGGACATGAGATTGTGATCCCTAAAATAGACATGTCCATACATGGAAAGCAATATGACGGCCACACTTGTTTATTGAGACCCTCTCTTTGTTTTGAGACAGATGACATTTAAAAAAATTTTTTTTTAAACATCAACTAATCAGAATCATTAGTTAAGGCAAATGTGATTTAAGAGTCTGAATTTATTTTAGCATTTGTCTTGAACTTTTCAAGTATATTCAAGCCACGTTAGCCAACAAAAAGGCCAGAACAGTGCAGTGTTTCAGGGTCCACTGGGGAAGATAGCACTGTACCCTTGTCCTCTGCAGCGCCCCTCCTCATTTCACATGTGTGATGATGAGGCCTGGGGGGGGGAGGTGGCCATGTTTGCAGGTGGCACAGTGGTAACAGTGGTGGTTCTGGGGTCCAGCTTCCTGGGTGACACGGTGGACAATTTACTTAGCTTCCTTCTGACTCTGTTTCCTCTTATGTTAAGTGAGGATAGTTGTAGTGCTTACTGCAATAAACTTGCTATAAATGACAAAATTGAAATAATTTATAATTTTCAGGAGGGAGCCCAACATACAGCAGATGCTTGAGGAAGGTTAGCTGTTACTGTTCCAACTCTAGCATTACTACTTGACGTGTTTGCATCAAGACACCTGGACATGAACTAACTGAATTATCATTTTAACTGTGAAATATATTACCTCTTTATCATACGTGAAGCCCAGAGTGGTTGAATAACCTGCCCAGAGTCTAGCCAGAGTTAGAACCCAAAGAGTGATTACACTGGCTGGTGTTGTCTGCCTTGTGTTTGTCTTGCCTCCTTTTCTAGTCTGTCATTCCTTGAGGCCCATGATAGGCCCTTCATCTCTTCGGTGGCCTGAAGCCCCTGACATGGTTCCAGCCACGTGGGAGGTGCCCCCCAAACAGTGTCTGGCTGTGATTGGGGAGCCCCCGCATCTTTGTTGGCAGGCTGGCGTGTCAGCACCCATTTTTGGTGTGCCCCTTTGGTGGAGGGGGTGGCAGCCGGCACACATGTCTCACCATCTGTTGTTTATTGTTTCTGCGAGGTTGTGGTTTGTGTTCCTGTTCTATGTTTCTTTGGTTTCTGGAGCAACTGCGAATATTATATGCCCGAGGATCAAAAAAAAGTAAACTATTTATAAACAGTAAAGTATCCTTGGGTTTGGAAAGTGTTTTTCTCAAATGCGTGTATATTTGATGGCTTTATTATAATCCCCCTGATGTATCAGCAAACAATTTGCAGATCGAGGCACATTTGAAGGATGGGCGCCCTTGTGTAACCGGCTTACTAACAGCCTTGGTGATAAGGCCCTGGTGTCAACGCTGACCTGAGTGGGGTATTTTTAACTCAAGAACATATAAACAGTTTAGCCAGCCGATGCAGTTTATACTGTGCCTGAAATCCCTGGCGTGCCTTGGGTTGTGTGGCCCTGTGAGCTGTACGTGGTCCTGGGAGACTGCTGCAGCCATCAGTGACCCTCTGCCCCTCCCCAACCTCCCAGCCTTCATTTAGAAAGGGAGCACTCAGAGAGATGGAGAGAAGGTGGGATTCATCAGTGATTTGGTTGACAGATTTGATGTTAGCTTGTCTTCTGTACTCTTTCGCCATGTGGTCCAGGCTTTGGGGGAGGTAGGGCACTTTTACTCTCGCAGCTCTTTGACTCCGCTCCCAACCATGGGGGTCTTGGCGGAATCACAGACTGGAACATAAGACTCCCACTGCCTGACACTCTGGCCATCCACCTGCCTCTCCAGCTGCTTCGTTCCTTCCTACCTGGCTCCGTGTGCCCTGGCTGCCACATGGGACTTTTTCCAGGCTCTTAGAATACTGCGTGTGTCACGTGTCCCTTACATCCCGTTCCCTCTGCCTGGAGGAGTGTTCTTCCCTGTCTGCCCTACAAACTCCTCCTCATCCTTCTTCAGTGTCTCTTCTCCAGGAGATGTTGCTGACCTTCCCTGTGGGTGAGATTCCTGCCTTGAGCCCTGCGGTGCTTCATCCAGGAGTTCCACGTCCTGATGTGATTAATCTCTCACTTTCCCATTAGATTGTCAGCTCCCTAAAAGCAGGGATGTATTTGCCTCTGGTCCACCGTGGTTCCCAGAATCTAGCACAAAGCCTGGAACACATTCAGTGCTCAGGACAGGTGTTGACGTAGAGGGAGCAATTGGTATTCATTCTGTATAGGCCCGGGCATCCTATGGAAGTACCTTTCCCAGGCAGGTGGGATAATTTAACCCTCCTAGGGGTTCAGATATCTGTCGTTTCTGTTCCTTGTCTGACAGTTCCTCCATCCTCCACCAAATGTTAGTGTTGAGGAGCTTGGAGGGAGGGAAAGGAAGAAGAAAGAAATGCCGCCGAAGTAGAAAGATGACAGGCGGCTTCCATGCCACCCAGAGAATTGACTGTCTGTTTAGTCCCCTACTGTGGGAAGGTGGCTGTTAAACCCCATATCCAAGAATTGTTCCTGAAACCCCTTTTCAGTTGAAGCACTGCGTGGACCCACCCCGCTTCTGGGTCTCTCGCGGCTAGTGGGCCAGGCCTGCAGCTCAACTCCGTGTTGTATTTGGAGGAGCTCACCATGCATTTCCCAGCTGCCTGCATGGTCTCTCATCTCCTCTTTTGCTGGAGCCGATGTTTGGAGTCCTTTTTTTCAGAATTGACACTGCTGGGGAGGGTGGCTTCTAACATAGACCGAGGCTGCCTAGACGCCCTTCCCCTTGTGGTTATTCTGCGCAGTTCATGCTGAGCCCTGGCCAGGCAGTTGGTTTGGGTTGCCTGGCTCTCCCTTACTTTGCTAAGACCTCGATGTTGACAAAAAGAATGATCAGGCCAAGGTCGGTTTTTTCCTCCCCCTCTGCTGGCAGAGGGAAAGGCTGCTCTCCCTGCCCAGATGAGTTGTAAGAGCACTAAGGGCAGGTTTCTGTGAGTTCAGTGGGTCAGTCTGAAGTAGAAACTTTGTGTGATAGGAGCTTCCGGTGGCAGGAGAGACCCTGGGCAGATGGATTTCTAAATGTGGCCCCTTTTAGCATGTACCTCAGGTATGGGCATTCTCCCAGAGGAGCTGCTGAGAGGCAGTGGGAAAACTGTCTTCTGCCTGGTGAGCTCTGCCTCAGATGTTTTACCAGTGTCGAGGTCTTGGGCTGTGATTCTGTAGGAAATCCCTTTTGTAACCATTAAGCTGGGGAAGGTGGCTTGATTAACTCATGGGGTTTTGTGCCATTAACCTCTTAGCCTATTACCATGCATTTATTTTAATTACTTTTAATTTTCTGGTGACACATGGTAGGTATGTATATTGGATAAAAAGGAAACTGCAATAAAAATAATTGATCTTACTATCCATTGATAAATATTATCACTTTGGTGTATAAATTTCCAGTAATGTCTGTAGTTGGGTACTATTTCAAGTTCTATTTTTTAAAAACAAAATTGGGGTTACTATTCATTTGTAATTTTGCTTTCTTAAAAAAATTTTACATTGAGCGATAATTTAGCATTAACATTATATTAGTTCTAGGTGTACAACATATAGCATGCTTTTTTATTTAAAGACAGTATCATGAATATTTTCTCGAACTTTAAACATTAAAAGCAACATGGTGTAAGTCATCATTAAACTTTCCCTGATATTGGGCATTTAGGTTTTTCCTTAAACTATGGTAAACATCTTTATATGTTTATACATTTCTTATTTCCTTAGGATGAGTTAAATCTAAATTGCTGTGGGCATGTTAATTCTTAAGACTTGGCATTGCTGCTCCTAAGGTTTTTGATTTACAGTTGAAATTGTGCCCATTTCCCCCACACCCTCACAAACAAGCATTACATTGCTTTTTCTTTTTTTCCCTCTGACCATACACCAGTTTAATACATGAAAATGGCCTTGGATGACTTTCATCTGCATTTCTTCTGAAGGCGAGGCTGAAGATCTTTGCTCACAGACTCTTCCTTTTTAACTTTGCTTCTGTTCCTCATGCTCATTTGGCCAAATAAATTATCTTAGTGCCCTCAACTGCGAACTCTGGGCTGGAACACAAATCCACACCCCTAATACTTCGAGGTGATGTGTTTCTGAGCACATGAAAAGCCCCCCCCCAGGTGTGATTGCCTAGAAACCTGTGCTTCTGTGTGGGTGGGTTATCAGTTTGGCCTCTGAACTAGGAAATGTCCATGTGTTCTCCTTAAACCGAAGTTGGTTGTGTGTCCCAGAGGTGAAGGGCGCAGTGGTTTTGCAGGTCCCCAGAGGTAGCCCCCGCCTGCCGCCGTCCCCGCAGAGCCAGCCGGCCGGTGCCCAGCCCGCCCCGTCTGTGGCCGGCCTGCCTGGTACCTCCAGCTGGTAGGAATCAGAGCAGATTAGCGTGGCGGAGAACCCTTCAGGAACAGCTTCCAGCAAATGGAAATTATTTTACAACAAATTGATGTGGTTTTTCTGTCAAACCTACTTGGAGCATAAACACGGTTGGACTAGAAGCTGCTTCCCTTCTCCAAACGAGCCCATGTTTAGAATGTGGCTTTCAGCAGAGTAAACACGGTCTCGAAAGTGAGTTGTCATGGTGTGTGTCTGATTTGAAAAGTAAAAGTCATGCCCTCCCCAGCGTCCGCATAGATCGTCTGATGGTGCTTGGTTCGGCCCTGCTTGCTCATCTGTCTTCCTGCCCCAAATATTGTGACTTCCTATAAAGATTTTAAAGGTAAGGAGTAATTTGATGTTGAAAGGGAAAGAAATCCCAGGTCCATTTGTGTGGTCAGATAAACATTTTAATCTTACCCCTTTGCCATGTAGGAATATCAAAAACATCTTGTGAAATACCTCTCGGGTGAGTGTGAGTGTGTGGACCTGTCCATGCCCTCTGATCTGTGCATCTCTGGATTGTCTGCCAGTGACAAGGTAGTTCCTCCATCCGAGGGTCAATGTCAGCTTTATTAAATTGGCCACAGCCTCCCTAGAAGGAGAAACAATGCTTTTAATGTTCTGATTATATATTAATGAACAACCAGCCCAAGGGACACTTGCCAAAAAAGCTACAAAGTGAGAAAGCCACCAATATCAGAGTGAACTTTGCACTCTGAAAGTGTGAATGATGTCGGGTGAAAGAAGTTTATTGCATAAGGGGAGCAACTGGAATCTCTTTGATGTTGGTTAGCATCCTGGCCTCATTAGACTTTTGGACTTCCAGTTAACTGCGTGTTAGCTGGCCAGGGCTGTGGTGCGGTACGTGAACTCTAGGGGACATACTCTTGACCAGAAGGAACCGGGACACCTGTGTGTGTTGGGGGTGCGGCTAGGGGAATGGCGGCTGTTGGCCATTTGTATCTGCTTTCAATCAGCTTGAACAAGTTTTAATATAAGACTAAAACCCCCACCATCCCAGCTTTCCCCTGGAAGGACTTTTCCAGAAATAGCACACTTTTTCTAAAATCTGCCCGCCCCAACCACAGGAAGGGGTCAGCTCTTAATCAATTAGATCTTAATCTGACTAATTTATTTTCTCCCCATTGTGGTGACATTTCCTCCTGCCTTCTGGCTTGTTCTTAATTTCTGAATGGCTGACCATTGGGAACCGTACTTTCCACAGCCTTATTAAATAATTACTCAAAAGAAGAAAAAAAAATACTCTTTGGAAATCCTGAGAATTTGTTTTCTGCGGGAGGATAAACTCCAACCGAGGCTTTCCACTTCTGATGGATTCCTGGCAGCACTGTGGTGGTGAGGGCAACATAGTTTAGGAAGCAAGCAGTTGATTGGGTGGGAGGGATTCTGGAAGGTGAGATGTGGATATTTTGCCTGCACCCCTGCTTCATTTATCCACTAGCATTTAGAGGAAGATTATTTCTGCATTTGTGTGATATCAAAATAGCTAGGTGGCATTTTCAGTCTGCAATTTTGAAAGCCTGCTAAGGCAAAAGGTGTTGCATTTTGTTTTTGTTTTTATCACAGATTTATTGAAACATAATTTAACTATCATAAAAATCATCCTTTTAAAAACTGCATGATTCAGGGTTTTTGGTATAGTCACAGAGTTGTACAGCCATCACTGCTAATCCAGTGTATCTTTGTCCCCTAGGGACAAACCCTGTACCCATTAGCAGTCCCTCTCTACTCTTTTTTCCTCTCACCCCCTGGCAACATCTGCTTTCTGTCTCTATGGATTTGCCTCTTCTGGACATTTCATATAAATGGAGTCACGCAATTTATGGCCTTTTGTGTCTGCCTTCTGTCGCTTAACACAATGTTTTCAGGGTCCTTCCCTGCAGTAACATGTATCAGCCATTCTCTCCTTTTTGTGGCTGAATAATGTTCCCTTGTTCAGATATACCACGTTGTGTTTATCCATGCATCAGTTGTTGTACGTTGGGTTGCTGAGACTGCTTGGCTAACGTGAATAATGCTGCTGTGAACATTGGTGTGCACGTTTTTGTGCACATGTGTGTTTTCATTTCTCTTGGGTAGAAACCAAGGACTGAAACTGCTGGGTTGTATGCTTATTCTGTATTTAACTTTTTGAGGAACTGCTAGGCTGTTTTGTACGGAAGCTGCATGCCCCCTTGTGCACTTCCATCAGCAGTGTATGAAGGTTCCCGTTTCTCCACAGCCTCACCAACACTTGTCACTGTCTGCCTTTTCATCACGGCCACCCTGGTAGGTCTGGAGCGTGTCTCACTGTGATTTTGATTTGCATTTCCCTCGTGACTGGTGATGCTGAGCATCTTCTAATGTGCTCATTGGCCACTTGGATATCATCTTTGCAGAAGTATTGATTCATTAACTTTGCCCAGTTGGGTCATTTGTCTCTTTGTCGAGTTGTAAGCAGAGCACGCTTTAAAAAGGGATCATAAAATTTTGGATGAATTGAATTCCCCAGATAGAGGAGTTTCTGTCTTGCTTTTCTCAGGTGGGCAGAATTTGATTTTTTTAAGATTTTAAAGACTTTTAAGATCTTCAGCTAGAAATATAATGGGCACTACTTGCCTGGTTCATTTGGTTTACTTGTCCTTGTTTGTCATCCCAAGTGAAGGAGGAAACACAGCCGAACAGAACAATGGTTGTTCGCGCAGTGAGTCCAGATTTCAGTCTCTGGGGAGCTTATCACGGTGTTCACCACTGGGAGACTGGGAGAATTCGCCCTCCTGTAGCCGAAGGAAATTTGCTCTGCATATGCATTTATAGCCAGGTCTGACCATTTTCTGCGCACTTCCTCTGCTCCAGGGCAGGGCTGCCTTTGCCGACAGAACTTTGCAGCTATAAATTAGGCAGAAATGCGGTCCTGAGGCTGTCCAAACGCAGGCAGGGTAATTGCTCTGGACAGGTTTACAATAGGGAGGTGTGAAGTGCTTGCTGGAGACCGGAAGCTTGGGGGAAGGGACACACATTGAACTTGGGCTGCTTCGGGGTGGTGGGCTGACACAGCTAATTGAAAACTATGGCCCTGGGTGGCTTTTAATGGGAAAGGAAGCCAAGGCTTTGCCACGGTTTCCTTTCCAGCAAGAAACCAGAGGGAGAGTGGCTGGTGGGGTTACCCAGGGGGTCAGGACTGCAGCTCTGCCAGCATTTAGAACCTTGGACCTGGGTGTAGAGGACCTGCTCTCTTGTCATTTGTTTTTAATTTCTTCCTCTCCCGCCCCCTTCAAGATGAGCTGAGTGGGTAGAGTCGGGGAGCCTAGGTGCTGGTGTGGTGCTTGAGAGAAGGCAGGCAGGTACACCTGGGAAAGAGCATTGACAGCCCACCTGTGGTGATCCACTGATGGAAGTGGACGGGCCAGTGGGCTAATCTCCCTGAACAGTGAAATAATCATTACACAGTGGTCTTCTCTTAGTCCTCCAGGCAGCTGTTAGGCATTTTCTAACTCTTCCCTTAACCTTGTAGTCTGGATTTGTGGAGCCAGGGCCTGGGAACCTGCATTTTAAACAGTTCTAAGGGGCCTTGGCATTCGAATCTTCAGTGTGGACTCGCTACCCGCAGACTGTGGGCTCTCTCAGGCCCAGCTTCACGTCCTTGTGGTCCATGTCCCTGTTCCCCTCCCTCCTGCCTCCATCTGAAGTCACTTGATACCAGGCTCTTTGTGAGCTAGGGCGATGCAGGACTGGGTCTTCCTTCGCCTCTGAGCCTCTTCCTCCCTCCCGGGCCTCTTCCTCCCTCCCGGGCCTTCGCCTGCGCTCTCGTCGCTGGGCCTTTTCTACGTGACTTGTATTGTCCTTCTGGTCTCAGGTTGAACCATTCCTCAGAGGGATCTCCCTGCACACCCGGGCGAGGGCGGCCATGGTCCCATTCCAGGATGGCCTTTGGAACGTGTCTCTGGTCAGTGGCCTCGTGATTGCACACTCCTTGAGGTTAAGAGACTACCTTAGTGAGGTGTGATCCCGAGTCCAGCACCATTCCTGGTACTTAGCAGGTGCTTAATAAACCTGTGTGTGTTCCTGAACTTCCAAACCGAATGTGGGTGACCGCTGGCTTTTCTGCTGTGCGGAATTACCCCAGGCATGGTTTCCCCATGTCCCTGAAGCCCCTCTGGAGGTGACCCACACATTGGCTGTCCTCTACATCTGCCCTTTGGGCTTTACTGTCATTTTTGCCCCTTGGGAGTCAACTCGATGCCTCTTCAGGACCAGCTGCACCCCCTGAAATCACTGCTTATTTAAAACTAAAATGAAGTACAAACCCAGCTTTGTTTCTTTCCAACTCTATGGTAGCAACTTCCAGAAAGCCCTTTCAAAGGCGGGATGAAAAAGGTGTGGAGATGGTGGGGTGATAGGCTCTTCCTTGAGACTCGTGGTTAATGTGTAACCTCCTTAGTGTGTGGCCTTGCAGCCTGTCATGTACATAAAGCCAGGCGGTGGATCCTAGGTTTGTAGGAAGTTCATGGCTTTGCAGATAACACAGATCCCTAAGGTTTAATTTCGCTTTCCCTAGAAAAGCAACCACCACTACCCCTACCCACTGGTGGCCGTCCTATCCCCTAACAGACTGGAGACGCTCACACCGGGGCTGGAAGAGGCTGCCTAGGTTCCCCTTTTCCCCATTCTCATTCCCACCCACAATTTTAGAGGGTGAAGTTAAGTGAGATCAAGAGAGTGGGGAGGAGTAAGGTGTGAGCAGAGAGGGAACTGGGCCCTCCTTTCTGGGGGGGTGACAGTCTGGTTTGAGATCCAGGTAGCGTTCCTCTGGCATGAGTGCTGTCCCGCCGTCCCTCCTGCGTCCTTGTGCACTAGCATTTGTGCACAGGCCTCCACCTGGAGGGGCCAAGTTAGAAACGAGAGAGCTTGGTTGCATTCGAGTCTTACCAGCAAACCAGGATCAACTCATCTTGGGTTTTCGCCTTCCTAGAATTGTGTAACTTTTCCACCTGAGAGAAAAATAATGGCTGTGCTTTTGAGTGACACGTGAGCCCAGAGGCTAAGTGACCCTGGGTAGTGGTGTATCTGTCTTCACACATCACCTTTTGAAGTGTGACCTGCCCCTCATGGCAGCAGAAGCCATCAGTTAAATAAACCAGCTGTTAAGTAAGAGCAGGACCAGCAGTGTTTGAACAAACCACCTTTACATTTTCTGATCCTTGATGAACATCGGTTGGTTTGTGAATTATTAACCTCGGTGTGCGTGAGGAAATACTGGCCTCTTAAGTGTCCTGTATGTTTTTATGTAAAAATAAAACTGCCCCTGCCCTCAGCTGCTACCCTTTCAGCTCAGCGCTTGCCCGCTTTCCCTCATCAGGCGTGTTTCCAGCAGACGTGGGGGTGTGGGCCCCTCACAGACCACACATGCGCCATAGCCCGTAGCTCATCCCTTGCTATTGCAATTTTGCTCAGGAAGGAACTCCAAGTGAGTTGCAACCCGTTAGCGGATGTAAGTCTGATGGCCGTCCTTGGGCTGCACGTTTGTGTTCAGAATCCTAGTGAGGAGTCTGGGAGGGGCACCCACCTAGTTGGGAAGCGCTTTGTGCATGGGGTCAGAAAAGTAGATTTAGTGAATCAGAGGAAGCTGGCTTCAGAAGTCTTTTCAGTGTCACTCCCCAGCAGCTTTGCAAGAAGGCTTGAAGGCAGTTTCTTAATTTGTCACTGGCGGGAGAGCCATCTTTCTCTAGTATGTTGATTTTTTTTTTTTAGCATGAAAACCTGGAGTCAGCCTCCCCTACAAGGCCATCGCAGTGACTCTCCTTGGGAGAAGCCAACACAGCTGACGGAGGGGCTCCAGTTCAGCGTCCTTTGCAGAAAGAGGGTTTCAGGTCTTGGAGTGGCGGGGAGAAGCTTGGAGGAATCCGGTTGTGCATCTGCTTTCCACAATGCACAGCTATTTTCAGAGGTCCCAAGGGCCTCCTACCATTGATATTAAGGGGCTAGTTATCTCTTCGGACTTTTACCTGGAAAGAGGGGTTGTGTATGGGCCTTTATTTGGGGGGCATGGGGAGGCCAAGGGAGGAAGACCGCATAAAGGGTGAGAAGGAAAAGTCTGGGAGAATCAGAGCTGACCTAACAGGGCTGTGGAAGTCACACAGGGCTTGCTTTGAGCTTCCCATACCTTTGGCTCTTGGCTGCAGGATGAATCGTGCTGTGCGAGTAAGTCACACTTGGAAATGCCTGGGCATGGTTCTAGGGATTCAGTTACTTTCCTGCAAGGCCTGAGCTTTGTTCATTTCCAGGGCAGAAAACACTCCTGCCGCGGGGAGGGGGCAAGCAGGCGCTTTGTCTCACTTCCCCATCTCTTTATTGTCCTCAGGGGCAAGGCCATTTGATATCGGCAGTTCTGAAATACATTGAACGCTTTCTTCTTCAAGCTCCTGGGATCATTGCTGACCTGGACCGTGGGCCCTGCCACCCGCCTCCTCTACGGCAGTGGAAGGAAAGAAATTCAAGCCGTAAATGAGTCTCTGTTTGGGGGTTTTGTAGTGGCAAACGACGTGAATGAGTAAATGGAAAAAGTGCCCGGTTTATACCACGGCGAATACCTCGGCCTTAGATAAATATTGACACCAGCAGGGTGGCAGGCCTACCATTTGTCTCATACCCCTGGGAAGAAAAGATCTTTTCTGAGGCACTTGTGACCTTCCAAACCACCCTGACGAGTTTGTGCAGGTGCTTTGTGCAAGAGCGCTTTGGGTTTGAGAGAGTGGGTGGCTTTCTCTCTGGGCTTGTGCAAGCCTGAGCCTCCCCACACCCGGACCGGCTCGGGCTTATCGGTCGTGGCCGAGTCTGCTGCAGGTGAAGGTAGTGGCCAGCGGAGTTTTGCAGGGTCATGGCTCTTGTGGCCATGCGGACCCGACCCGAGATTGGAGCTCCTTTTATTTGCTTTTGACTGTCTTTCAGTGTGGGTGAGTGAGGAACCAGTGGTGGGGGAGTCTTACTTAGCTGGAGGACAGGCTGGGTCTGAATGCACCACCCTTTATCATGCAAACTCGGCCACACTTCAAACTGTACTTTGTCTGATTCCCTGTCTCTCCGTGCGTGGAACCAAACTGGCCTCTAACTGAAGAGGGTTTTGGATGCCAGTTCTGTTAGTGTGAGGTCTGCAGGAGCAAGTCAGTGCCCCCCCCCCCCCCCCGCCAGAGTGAGGGAGTCAATGGACCAGGGCAAGCAGAGCAGAGACTGGGACTAGTTTGGATTTGATTATGTCATCTTTAAGAAGGAGGGATGGTGGAAGCTGGGGTGTGGTATGTTCAACAGATAACAAGTGTTAGGCAAAGAAGGGCTAGCTGTTCATAGAGCAGCTGCCTCCGTGTGGCTGATGTCATGGATGTCTGGGTTTGGTAAGACTGGGCTTTGATTTCCTGCTGGGGTGGAAATTGAGTGGCTTTTGTCTCTCCCTCGCACTCAGAGAGGATGTGGACTAACTAGGAGTCCACGTGGTGTTTCTGCAGTCTCTCCAGGTTGTAACTGGGACTCTCAAGGGTGTTACTTAGGAATGACTTCTGGTAGAGCTTTTAATTTGCCTTTGCTGGAGACCTGCTTTAAAAAGGGACTCACATCCCCATCGATATCAGTGGTCGTTATTTGGTTGAGATATAGTTTAGCAGAATTTACCCCTAGGATCCAACCTTTAAGGCACATCTTTGGGAGTAAATGACGTGGAACTACAGGCGATAAAGAGGCAGGGAGGAGATGGGGAGGGCGTGACCGTGAGGATGGTCTCAGGATGCCCTGGGCCTCCATGAGTGGAGATAGACCATGTGGAAGAGGGGAAGCACCTTTTTTTAGAAGCCTTGAAAAATTAATTTTTTTTTTTTTTAGCTGCAACAGCTTTTGCAGCTCCGTGATTTTCACAGCCAGTTTTCCATTTGACACAGTACAAGCTGAGGCTGTCCAGGGTGGAGATCACAGGGATCATCTGATCCTTTGTGTTTGTAATTTTGGTGAAGAAGAATGCTCTGTGTTGCAACAGCAGAAAGCACTCTGTATCAGAGCTGTGCTGAAATACTGTGTGGCTGTCACACCTTGACATACTTAGTATCTATTCAGCTGTTTCAACAACCAGAGCCAGAGGAATCACCACGGCCCCGGGACAATGATGTACAGGGGCTTTTAATTTTACGGTGACATCTGAGCATCGTAGAAAGAAAAACTTCGCCTTTTGGCTTCAACTGGGTATTTCATGACACACATAAACTTTAAAAAGCCCAATGGAAAAATTGACAGAACGAGATCCCAAGTCGATAAGCTTGCTAATAAAGTCAGCGCCTTCACTGTTAGCCAGGAGGCTGACCTTTCCAAACTGCATTTTCTTTAAAATCTGTAGCTCAAGACGCTTGTGTGCCTTCCTGTAATACAGCGGATGTGTTCTTGAAAAGTTGTGGGTAAATTCAGTTTTTGAATTTGGCTGACTTCATTCCAGAATTCTGTTCTCTGTATATGAGTGGTCTTAATTTTTTAAGTCCGGAGGTAGCTGGGAAAGGAGGGGAGGATAAACCTAGAAGATGTTATTTGACTGTTTGAAAACTAGAGGAGGATATAGAAAACCCAGAAGACAATGTTTGATAAAATTTGCAGGAACTTGGCGCTGAATCCATTGGTAATGCAAAGTATCATGGTAAATGCAAGTAAACTTGGATTTTTATGTTCACTTTGTAGATTGTGGACACTTGGGCTTTGCATGGGTGCAAAAAGATGCCTGAGACATTAGTGAGTCCTGGGTGTGATTTCAGTTGGAAAAATAAAAGATGCATGTACGTTCCAGTGGAAACTGAGAGGGGTCTCCAGAGCACACCCCTGGGAACTTCTGGCTGTCCAGAAGGGTTTTTCCGTATGAGCAGCTCTATTCTGGGAAGGTAGTTATGCCTACTTATGTCATTTGTCCCTTACATTTTTTTGTGTGTGGGTGAGAGAGGAAAGAGATGCTTATAACACTAAGGGAAGCTGTTTTCTGTACAGATATATTTGCTTAAAAAATTTTGTTTTGTTTTCTCCTTCCTCCCCTTGAAGGGGGGAGACAAACAGGCAACTTACTGTATATTGCCACTTCGTAACCCGAAGGTATACTTGCCTAAAATCACCCTTCTAAATACTTGTTTCAACAATATCGTTAGACTCTGATCATCACACATCCAGAGTTTAATTTTCATCTTTTGGTGTATGTTTCTGTAACGTGAGGTTTGTGTACAACTATGTTTCCTTGATTGGATTATGTTAGAGTGTGACTTTTCAGAAAAGAGGGTTAAAAAAAAGCCGCCAAATGAATGCCTTGATCCTTTCCTGGTTCTAGGAAACATCTAGACAAGAGTGTTTAGAATGGTGTGCGATGACTCAGATGGAGGGAGGTTTTTTGTTTGTTTTTAATATTTCAATGTGTGTCTCTTGTACTCAGGAGAAGTAATCCGTTATTGGAGGTTTCATTTCTGAAGAGTCTCGAGGCACTGGTATAGAATTTCTTTATCCTTTTATCCCAGTGAAATCCTCCGTTGTACCTTCTGCCAGCAGGACAGGCTTGGAATTTGGCCACCCTGTTCTTAAGACCAGGAAGGTTTGGTTTTGTTTTGTTTTTACGGGGCTGCGTTAAAGTAGTTATCTTCCTCTCTGATAGTGCCATTCCTCTCAGGGCCCTCAGGTGCTGGCACGAAGTATGTGAAATCACTCAGCGTTCAGTGGAGAAGCGTTTCAGTGTGTCGGAAAAGGAAATCGACCACAGTATCCCTTGTGGCTGGTGGTCACGCCAGTGCTTACACAGTTACATTCTGTTGGGTGACACATTCAGTCAAAGAACTGTTCCTAATGTGTTACTAGTTTGCATTTTGCATAGGCCCACCCAAAGTTAATTTCAAAGCCCTATTGCTCTTTTATTTTATTGTTTGTTTGGCAGGGGAAGGTAATTAGGTTTGTTTATTTATTTTTAGAGGAGGTACTGAGGATTGAACCCAGGACCTTGTGCATGCTAAGTAAGCATGCACTGTACTGCTAGAGCTATACCCCCCACCCCCATTTTAGTAAACACCCTGTAGTGTGCAGTGGTTGGTTCCACAGGAAGTGAATCTCCTGAAAGTGGACATTCATTGGGGCACAGGGGTACAAGTGGAGGTGTTAGGACAGGAAAAAGTCACCTGGGCGCAGAGGAGCACTGGTGGGTGTTACAGAGCACTTGGCAAACCAAGGATTCCAGAGTTATCCACCAGATTAATGTGTCTCTCACTTCCTGTCCTTTTGGCCCGACTTGTAACGACTTCAGAAACAAGAGCCTCCATTTCCTGCCTCAGTAGAGCATGGTTTTCACTTAGGAAAATCCTCCTCCATTTTTTAACTGAAGGAACTCCAGTCGCTGAGTGTGTCGCCAGAGGGGGCGTCCTTTGGGCATGTCTGTCCCTTTGAAGTCACCATTGATGAGTCCTCTGCTCTCACCGGAGGGCCTGGTGCCTTACACAGTTGGTGGGGGTTGTGGCAGCGCCTGGCTCTGAGGCCCCACCCACCCTCTTTTCTGCAGGATGGCCGGGCTTCCAGGAGGTGAACTTTAAGTTGTGTGTGCAGTGGTGCCCAGATGCAAGGGTCCTCTTGGGATGGGGAGGGCTGGGTTTGGCAAGTCCTATAGAGCTTCAGGACTGTCTGGAAGGGTCAATTTGTAATCCCTCTCCAGAGGTGATAGGGTGGAGAGCAGGTGAGGAGACTCCTGACCTCCTGCCCCCCCCCAGCACTCCCCATTCCCAAATCTCTGCAAAGATGCTTCTCTGATAGCAAAGCCAAAGGTGGCTGCAGGTACGTCTTCCCTGCTGGAGTGCTCACGGGTGGCGGGCTCTTTGTGGCAAGTTTGTGGTAAGGTCCACCTGGGGCTGGCAGCTCTGCTTTGCCCAAATTGCCCACGTTTGCAGGGTCCCCACCAGCCTGCAGAGCTGCTGGAGTGCCTCCTAGTGAAGTGAATGAATCTGTGAGGGTCAGGGATGCACGTACCATATTTCATGAGTGACTATTACAGGAAATTTGTGGGCTTCCCTGCAGGACATCCCCCACAATCAATCAAGCATGAGATAGCTTAAATAAGAAAATCATATCATGTCCAAGTACTTTGTCTCTTTTCAGCCAAACTAAGATTTGGGCAGGAAAAACAGGTCCTCAGATCTCTTATTGTAAGCGGTGTTGGTAGAAAGCAAATGCTGATGGCTCTCAGCAGGGGTGGGCCTCCAGAGCGTTTTAGTCAAAACTTGAAGTAGATGAACGAGGAGATACTCTGTTCCTGTGGAAATCAACTTTAGTGACCCTGTAGATGAACGTTTGTGAGGGACCTGGCAGTGGGATTTGTTAAGGTTTGTATAACCCTTGACTTAACTGCTGGCTGGGTTGTGGATCTGACAACGTGGGGCCTCTTCTTGACTTTGCCCTACAGCTGTTTGTGTCTTGCCTCCTCTCATTTGTAGGAGGTCCTGACTTTTCTGCTTTTTAAATTTTTGTTTTGTTTTGTTTCATGCCCTCCCTGCCTTATTTCACTTTCCTGGCCTTATTTCCTGATACTTGTCCTTGAAAACCATGCTGTTCTTCTACTGTTCTCCCAGGTTTAGGTAAGCTCTTGCGTTTTCTGATAAACCTTTCTCATGACACCCCAGTGGTACCTGTACCAGGATGACAAACTCAGATGCTCGGAGAGCCAGGGAGATACTACACATGAGTCAGGAGATCCTGGGTGAGACAGTAGGAGCGGTGAGATCTGTCCATGGTCAGCTGGGGTACTTGCTAAATAAATGTAGCTGATTGTGCTGTCAGGATTCCAGCCTGGTGATGACAGGCATACCCTGTTTTTACTGTACTTTGCTTTTTATTGCCCTTTTTTTTTTTTTTAAACAAAGAAGGTTTGAGGCAACTCTGTGTCGAGCAAGTTTCTGTTGGGGCCATTTTTCCAACAGTGTTAATGTTTGTTATTAAGGTATGTAAAAAAATTATTTTTTAGACATGGTGCTATTGCCCACTTAATGGATTATAATTATAGTGTAAAGACATAATTTTATATGCTCTGGGAAACCCCAAAATTCTTGTGAATTACTTTATTGTGACATTTCATTTTATTTCAGTGGTCTGGAACTGAACCCGCAGTGTCTCTGAGGCATGCCTGTACTTTCAAGAGAAACTGAAACTGTTTTTTTCCTAAAAACTTTAGATTTCTCTAAATATTGTTCAGTCAGAAACAAATTTCCTGCAGCCCAGCATTAGCCTGAGAGAGCCACCAGTTTGCAAGTCCTGGTTTACCATTCACGAGACGCTTGCCATGCTGGAGCCTATGGCTGGAATTATTTGATCCAGAGTCTTATCTGACCCAGTAGGTTGTAAACTCTTTGAGGTCAAGCACTAGATCTTAACCTAATTTGTATCAGAATTTAGCACAGTGCAGTATACACTGTAGACAAACACTCAATAAATATTTGTCAAATTTGACATCTGTTGGGTGCTAGAGGACAAAAGACTAGTAAACCGTCATTCAAATTAACCCCAGACCTGGGTGAGCTGTGTGAGCAATTAAGGCAGAGAAGCACACTGAAGACGTGATAGGATTACAGAGGTGCGCGTGGCCGACTTCTCCCAGATAGTGTTTTAGGCGTTAGAATTCAGAGACCCACACTGATTTCTAAAGCTGATTTTAAGGAGTGACTGACTCTGGGAGTTTTTATAACGTTCAGTGCATATTATCTCTCTCTTTTTTTTTTTTTTGGAATGGCAACATGTTTATTACTTGGCTGTACTTAACATAAGCAACAGTTCATAACAAAAAAAATCCAGCTAGTAACAAAATAGACACCATTGTTTGGTTGACTTGTCTTTTTAAAACATTCATTATTTTTTATTTTTGTTTTTAAGTTTCTCCCCCAAAAAAGCTAAGTTGGTTTAACATTTGCTTGTTAAACTACTATGTCTTATCTCTTCTTTTAAGTTGTTTGTAAGCCTCATTTGCATAGAGACTTATCTATGTAACATTTTCAAAAATTGGAATAACTGTGACTCATTTCTGACTTTCTCCAGTGTGATTGACCACAGGCTTACAAGGTGAGCTGTTTGGATCAAGCTGAGATAAGAGTGGTTCTACATTTGATCGTCTATGGAATGTGTTTCTTTTTCAGGCTTCAGTTTAGGGAATATGTGGCGGATCGGCTTCCCGAGGAAAGACAGCAGCAAGTCCAGAATCACCTTCTGAGTGGGAACTCTTGGGTGGGGATGTCAGAGGAATGAGTCCAGTTTAAGATACAGTTTTTATCATTCTGAATATACACGTTTAATGTGTATTATCAGGCTGTTCAGTTGTGGCTTTTGGTTAATGAGGGGAAAGCATCACAGTAGGAAAAAAACAAAGATAAAGACACTTGATATTCTTGATTTAAAAAGCAATCTCTTCTCATAAAACCGTCTCACGTAGGCCCAGGGAACGCAGTGTGGTGATTTTACTGGAACTTGATGTGTACAGCACATAATTCCTCAGAAGGTAAAAATGCAGCTGAAACAGCCTTAGAAGCTTAAGGGATTAACTAACTTGAACAAGTTGCATGTTCTTCCTCACTTGCACCCCTTGAAATCTGAAAGGACTGAGTGTTTTCTTCCACTTAGTCGTAAACAGGTGACTCCCTTTTTAATGGGTGGCCGACAGCACAGCTCATGAGGCTCAGGAGAGATGCCCAGCCGGAGCCCACAGCTTCCCGAGAGAAATGAGGTTCCCAGGCTGGTCCCAGGCGCCCCAACTGTGCTTCACACTTTCCTTCCCAACTGTATTCTTCATGGTAGCAAACATCTGAGAGCTTAAAATATGCGAAGTCCCGTGACGTTCAGGAGTCCACACAGGGTTGAGTAGTGGAAGGAGAGACTGGCCTGAAAACCAGACTGAGTGGGAAAACCTCATTCCCTAGGGAATGCCTGTCACAGATTTGGGACCATTCACAATGCGTTATTATTCTTATTAGCGCTGAAAAATACAGCCCTGCTTTACGCCGCCCTTCCCAGTGAGAGATTTTGCCCACGTCGTCAGTGGTCTAGGAGCAGGGCCTGTTTTTGAGGATTAAGTGCTAATTATGTTGTCCGCTGATGTTGGGGTTATTTCCTCACCACAGCTTACTCAAAAGTAAACGGAACTTTTTATCCCTCAACCTCCAAGGAGTCAAAGAATTATTGTTTGCCAGCTTTGAATAGCGTTTGCCAAGTTTGTAATATGTGGTCCTGGTTGTAATCCAGGAAGATGCTGGTCAGATTATGTAAATACTGATTAAGCCTATAGAATTACATTCAGAGGGTTTTTTTTTTTTTTTTTTAAGAGCGTCTTCCTAGTGGGTTGAGTTTTCCAGGGCCCTTTCCTCTCTTGGGGTTGGTAAAGAACTTTGTGTGCCTGAAGATTGAGGACTGATATCCCTGCACCGCCCCCCCATGTTTTTAACAAAGCTGTTGAATTATTGGGAAAATCAAATTTATTTTTAAAGTTTCACTTTAAATGTTTGTTGGTTTCCTCATGATTTTAGAGACAACGCAGCTTAATAGCAATTTCAGGGATGATGGAAATGTCCCCTCCTTGCATCTTGCAGTCAGTACGGTAGCTGAGTGTCCAATCTGTGGCTGTTGGACACTTGGAAACTGCCTAGTGCCACTGAGACTCTGAGTTCTTAATTTTATATAATCTTAATTAGTTTGAGTATAAATATCGTAGCCATGGGGCTAGTGGCTACCAAACTGGAGAGCACAGGTTTACAAAATAGTGGGGGTTTCTCAGCTCTTTAAAGGCTTAGCTCTTCTGAGTCTGTGGAGTTGGGGTGTGGTGGTTCTTGCCAGGAAGAGGGCTCAGAGAGGATGTTGTGCACCGTTGAACTGTTTGCTTTTCAGATGAAGCAAAAACCTGAGCTGGTCTCCGCAAAGGTGCCTCTTGTGTGTTCGGCAAATGGTGGGCCGGACAGTCATCTTTCAGCAGATTAGCAGAAAGAATATCTACAGCCAGGCTCCATTGTTTGCAGATATGCGCACCCTTTGTGCAGGAACAAGGGGAATTTGTGTTATGACAGTGGCTGACAGACTGTTTCATGAAAGCTGCAATTGGCAGTAACTAGATTCCCTGAGGTTTCTCCCCTCTGCACTTTGCTCCTGAAAGGTGCAGAAATGCTTTTGACAGCATCTGTCCTGCTGACAGATGAATTGTTTTGACAGGAGAATCTGAAACCTTCCACCAAAGGCACATTCAGATGTCGGGCCTGGTGCGGGGCGATCGTGTCTGTAGGAATAAGTGAGATGCTTTAGGCTTGTGTGCGTGTCAGCTGTTACCTGGAGGAAAGGCCTCCTTCAGGGTTTCTCACTGATTAACTCTTGGGGTGCTCTTCAGACCTGAGATGAGAATTCGCACCCCTCTCTGCACAGTCCTTGGGCCGAGTAAATGGATTTCCTTCATCGTTGAGAAATGAATGTTGTGAGGAAGCATAGCAGTCAATGGGTTAAAAAAAAGCAATAATTTTATTTTTATATTATAGCAGGGAAAAAAACGGTGTTCATAGAGACAGGATTCACAAGAACCAAAAGATGGAAACATCCCAGAGGTCCATCAGCTGTTAAAGTGGGAAATTCATATATATATATAATATGTATATATATAACATATATAAATCTCCAGATAATAGAATAATGGAGTATCATTCAGCTACAAAGAGGAACAGGAAATACTGACACAGGCTACAACATGGATGAACCTTGAGGACATTCTGCTGAGTGAAATTAACAGACACAGAAGGCCAGATACTCTATGACTGCACTGCTGCAAAGTACCTGGCATGGTCAAATTTGCGCAGACATCAAGTAGAATGCAGGTGGCCAGGCCTGGGGGGAGAGCAGAGTGGGAAGTTAGTATTTAGTGGGTATAGATTTTCAGTTGGAAAAGATGCACAAGTTCTAGGCGGGGATGGATGGTGGTGATGGTTGCACAATGAAAATATATTTAATGCCCGTGAGCCATACACTTAAAGACGGTTAAGATGGGACATTTTATGTTGCATGTATCTACCACCGTAAAAAATAAGCGTGCTGGGAGTTTGTCTCCCAGAAATGAGCAAATAAGAAGATGTCTGAGGATTTTACTCCGGGTTGTATTTATTTGTCAGGGAGACTAAATATTTCCCCCATTTCTTGATAAAGCAGTTGATGATTAGTACCTTATACTGGAATTCAGGACTGGTTTATTTCTCAGGCTTAGATACGAGGCCGCACTGCGCTCAGAAGCAGAGCTGTTCCAAGGACTGGAGCTTCAGCGCTGTCTTCTGTCTGTTGCTCCTAGGCGCTCTGAGAGTGAGGAGAATTACTCTTCAGAGCCAGTCCACCGACACTTTCGTCTGTTGATCCATGGCTTTTCTAGTTCATTGAAAGTCGAAAAGTCCCTGCATCCAGATGGACCCATTGAGAGCTGAAATTTCCACTTGCTGGTATCTCAGTGTTAAGTCCTGATGCCATCTGGCTTCTTGATGAAAGGAGCTTATGGAAGCCCCCTTTCTCAAGCCACCTAATCCAAAAGCAAAATTTGTGTGGTTTTTAGTCCTTTTTTCTTTTTTTAGCTTTATTCTTCTTTTCTTTTCTTAATGGAGTTTCTGGGGAATTGAACCCAGGACCCCATGCTTGCTAAGCATGCACTCGACCACTGAGCTATTACCTACCCTCCATACAACACTTTTGAAATGTAGCTGTATTTTGTCTGTTCTTTGAGGGAAAGACTGACCAAGGGGTGTTGTGATTTAAGGTGGTTTTATTCTCATACTGAGTTGCTGAAGGATATGGCCCCTTGTGGGGTGGGAATTAAGGGCTGTGGTTTCATTCCAGATTGTTCCAAAATGGAGCCGCTGGTCACTAATGGAGACCTGGAGCCTGTGAGCCCCAGCTTCAGCCCTGGCCACGTATAACAAGCCAGAAGCAAGTCATTCATTTTAAACCTAGACTGGAGATTGAAAAACGGTGGTCCTCAGGCTAAATGTGGTCTGCAGATATTTATGATATATATATATATATGTGTGTATATATATATCATATATAGTATTACCTATATGTGTTTGTAGATTTATATGTTTATGTTTATTTTTAAAATTTGGGAAAGATTGCATATAAAAGTTCAGAGATTGAGCTTCTCTTGAAAATGGAGGGGACTGGCCTGTGTCACCCTTGTTTCTGGAGACAGGAGCAAATGCACTTTTCAGGTCAGTGGATGGGCATGGCTGTGTTGGCCTCGTTCCATACCTGGAAGGTGACCACCTGCATTACTTGCTTACCCTTCCAGGCTCTTGCTTTTGTGGTTTCTGTGTCTTTCTCTAATGCCTCCTTCAGCTCAGCAACTCGCACTACCTATGATGGTATAAATGTCACAGTCATTATAAACTGTGTCCGTAGGCCCAGAGACATCCCCCTTTGTCATGCTAGTATGCTCACCATAAAAGAAAATTTCAATCTGTCTAGTCCTTTTTGTGATGGGAAAGAATTCTCTCCACCTGTGGATTTCCTGTTCCAAGTCTGACCTGTTAATTTTTGTGTCTCCCGTTGTAAATACCTCCAAGAACAGACAAGCTCACACTTGACTTGAATAGGTAGTTTAAAAATTACCACCTTCAATTTTTACGGTAACATAATCCTTGGACAAATTGCTTTTAATTCGGGCTGCGCCCTGAGCACAGATGTACCATTAATTTCAAGGGTAGTTTGACTTTTATTTAGATGAATGTCTTGAGTTGACAGTGAAATGGCTCTCAGCTCTGGGTTAGTATTGATTGGAATGTCTCTGGAGAAAGGTTAAAAGATAGTTGCCACTTAATGTGTTGCTGGGCCCCTTAGGAGACAGACTTTAGACTCACGATTCGTATCGCTTATTAATTGGCAGTAACGGCAATGGAATTAACATCTGAGATGAAGAATGTTAGCCAACCCCTTCGGCATAGACAAGACTGGGTGTATTTTGCTGGCAGGGCGTGAACACAGTACACAGTAAGAGGGTAGGGCCCCTGGGGACCACATCTGTGGCTTCTGTTCCTGATTGATTAACCTGGTCTGGGTTGAGGGGTGTGATCCGAGAAGCTCAGCTGATCAAACATAGACCACTTTGCCCCTTGTCTGTCTGTGAGGGAGGAGTCTGGGATGAAGGGGAGAGATGTGGTTCTGAGTAATTGTGATGGCAGCTGTCATCTTGAGAAGCCTGCTGGCCTGTGAGGCTTTCACTGCGTTTGGGTAACACCAGCATGATTTCCCGTGTTTGTGGCTTCTCTCCTATATGATTATCCCTTGAAATAAGTACTCATTGATGGTGGAAATGCCTCTTTCATTATAGCCTTATGATTAGACTGTACAGTGCTCACTAAACAGTCTAAACAGTCCTTTCAACTTTGACTATACATCTGAGTGATTTTTTAATCTTAAATTCTTGTTTAGACCAGGGTTTCTCAACCTCTGAATACTACTATTGACACTTAGGGCTGGGAAGTCATCTGGTGTTCAGGGCTGTTCTGTGCATTGTGGGATGTTGAGCAGCATCCTTGTCCTCCACCCACCTGAGGCCAGGAGCAACCCCCTCCTCCTTCCCCTGCAGTTACGACAACCAGAAATGTCTCCGCACTTTGCCAAATGTCATCCCTGGTTGAGGACCACTGATTTTTAGACAGTGAAGGGTCAGTCCCCTGCCCCTCTTTTCCTTTACTACTGCTTAATATTGTTGGGTGCCTTGGTAAGCATTGATTTTAAAAATGCCATTTAGAATAGCCTTGGACTCGGTATAGTCCAGGGCCCTGGGACCAGCCTACTCTAATGCAGTGTAGGAGAGCTGGCTTCCCTTAGAATGTCTTTAAAAATTGTCAGGTGGACAAATGGTATTGATGAGAATCCATTTAGATTTAGCCTCAAGTGATTTCCTGTTTTCACAGTGGCTTGTTGATGGATCCAAGTGAAGACAAGGTCTGTCTGTAAGTCTCAGTTCTTAGTAAGGTTACAGAACGTAGAGCGTGAGATAGGGGCAATTATGAGGGAGAGGGATGGGGTTTTTCCAGGGAGACAGGCAGACGATGCCTGAATTTGGGGTATAATGCCGAATGTTGCTTCAATTGTTTTCTCTTGTGTTTTGCTCTCCTTTTACCAGGAACCTGAGTTACAACAAACTTTCTGAGCTCGATCCTGCTGGTTTTGAGGACTTGCCGAATCTACAAGAAGTGTGAGTGCTTTTCCCCTGGCTTTGCGGGTGGGTAGGGCGTGGGGAGGAGCTCTGGGTGGGGAGCTCCTTGGGAAGACCCTCTGCTATCGCAGCATCGTTCTCACCCCTGGACCAGCAGTCTAAACGTGTTAGAGGAAACGTCTCCATACGGGCTGTCAGTGACAAACTGGCCTGCTTACTTAGCTCCCTTCACTGCCGCGCCTCTCTCCTTCCTGGGCGGTCAGTGGTGGGTGTGCTGCGCTCCAGCAGGTATGGAGTTGCTGGAAGTCACCGGTTCACAGTGGGTGTATGTGAGAGTCCCCTCCCTTGTGGGAAGCCTTGTGGACCAGCTGGATTAACACACCTGGTCGGTACTTCCCCCAGTTCCCAGAGGGGTCGAGCAGCCTGCTTTGCATGGGCCTATGAGCCAGCCGCCCACCCCTCTGTTTCCCAGGAAACAAGGTATGGGAGAGTGGACAGTAAGGCTGGCTTTCTCGCTCCCGTATCCAGACGGAACTAGGCATTGCTGCCTTGGGAGCTCTAGGCGTGCTGTCTCTTGCGATTTCCTTTAAATCAGGCCTCAGTCTTTTTCCTCTTCTTAATGTAAAAGCGTTCTGTCTTTAGCATGGGTGTCAGGATTATCAGGATTTTAACTCTACAGAGACTTTAGAGAAATTTTCACAGAAGTCGTACATACATACCCACTGCAGAAAATTTGGAAACTGTAGAAATCTGTAGAAATATATATAAATCACCAGTATTATCACCAGACCTAATAACTTTTGTAAACACTTAGTGAAGAATATATACCTCTACACATACAATTTTAGAATCAAGCTGAATATACACCATGGTTTCATATCTGCTTTCTTATTCTTACATTTTTGAACACTTTGCCATGTAAATTAAGTTTTTGACTGTCTCATCTTAATTTTTATGTAAAACTACGACACATGAATATGCCGTAAATGATTCACCCAGTGCTTCTATTGTCAGATACTTTATTAGACAGTATTAAGTTAGTGGTTTCCGTATTTTACTTATTATAAGTAAAAAGTCCTTGTTCATTATTCTTTGATTCCATTATTGATGATTTATCTAAAGGAAATTTAATTTCATCAGCTGATACAATTTGTAAAATATCCTACCTCTGTCCTCAAATCCTCCAGATTGGTGGTTATGATTTCCATGTCTGTTTACAAAGTGTTGAAACTTCCAAAGTTAAAAAGACATCAGAGTTGGAAGGGGCCCTTGGAAGTACTTTGTCCAGGACCCTCGTTTTCCCGTAGGGTCAGTAGGCCTGTGGTTGGGGCAGGGAAGTTTGGAGTGGGTCACTGTGTTAGTTTGCCATAATAAAATGCCAGAGACTGGGGGACTTACACAACAGACGTTTATTTTGTCATATTTCTGGAGGCTGCAAGTTCAAGATAAAGGTCCTGGCAGAGCTGGTTTCCCCTGAGGCCTCTCTTCCTTGACATGTAGACGGCCGCCTTCTTGCTTCCTCTTCACATGGCCTTTCCTTAACATACACGCTTTCCTGGAGCCTCTCCCATGTGTCCTAATGTCCTCTTCTTAAAAGGGCAGTCCTGTTGAATCAGGGCCCATTCATGTGACCTCTTCAAAGACTCTGTCTCCAGGTATAGTCACATTCTGAGGTACTGAAGGCTAGCACTTCAACACAGGAATTTTGAAGGATTACAGCTCATCACAGTCCTTCAAGATGGTAAACCCAGTCCATCAGGGAGCCAGTTTGGTTCCTAACCCATTGCTTTTCCCCTGATCCAGGCTGTCTTTAATGCTGGTGGCTATGATATTCAACTTTCGTGTGTTTTAAATCTCAAGGCTTAAGGGTTTTAGACTTGAACAAAACAAAAACTGGGGTCTTTCTTCTGGCATCATTCAAGCTTTCATTTAACATTTCCTTGAGAACCTACTGTGTGCCAGGCGCTGCTCTGGATCCTGGGGATACAGGAGTGAACAGGACAGACTAGTAGGGCTAGGACTGGGGTCAGGTAAGTGAGGCATTTGCCTCAGGCGCAGAATTTAAGGGGCCTCCAAAAACTCAGCCTTTGAGATAAAGGATATCTTAATGCAGTATTTAAAATACCAAAATGAATGCCAAAAAAACCCCGTGATGAACAAAATATAAAAAGTTCAAGTGAAGTCAGGATCAGCGTTACTGACCCCTCTCCTTTTGCCTCGGGCCCCAGTGAGACTTGACACTGTTGCTGGTCCTATCTGGGTGTGAAAACTTAGGTATTTTGTTCATCATGAGTTTTGTTTTGCACTCACTCTTACATTTAAAAAACACTGCGTTCAAATATTCCTTACCCTGGCTCCTGAGTTTTTTGGTGGCCCCTTAAATATTGCTCCCTTCTCACCCCACCCTGGGCTGCAAACAGACCTTGCCGCTCATAGAACGTGCATTACAATGGGGACAGACATGCTGGGAACAAGGAAACCAGTAGGACTCACTGGTGGTACGTGTCAAGGGGGAATAGAACGGGGCCATGTGAGGATGTTCTTTTGTGATTTTGGAAAGGTGATAATGGTGGGACTGGCATAGCCAGGACGGGGATGATCAAAGTAGGCAGATGTGAAGGATGGGGACAGGACAGACGGCAAATACAGGCCCCCAAGGAAGGGACAAGACAAGGGCCACTGTGCCTGGTGTGCTTGGAGGGGGGTGTGGCCAGAGCCTGTAGGGCCCCATGGGCCACGTGAGGTTATGATTCCAGCATCACTGACAGCCCTCCCGCACATCTAAATTGGGCACGTGGTAGATGCTCCCTTGAGCATTTCCTGTGCTGTTCTCTCTAGTTCTCTTTTCCCGTTTGTTCTTTCCCCAGACAATCTTCAGCTTTCATCAGGTTTGGTTCCCTTGACCTCCGGCCTTTAATCCCCCTTCTACTTGATGCTTTTTTGGTACTTAAACCCCACCCATTCTGGAACAGAGAGCATCTGACTTGCACCTGTCCTTCACTGGGGATGCTGGTTACGGGTCTTAAAAATAGGTTTCCCGACTCACAATAGCCACTGCCTTCACCGCAACACGGTGCTGGGCCGTTGGGGAGGACTGCCTCATTTAATCACGACACCAGCTCTGTAGGATTTAAACAGTTTTCTTTCCGGTCATTTTCTCCTCTTCACAGAGGAGGAAACGGAGGCTCAGAGAGGTTAAATGAACCTGTGCCGTGCTACCCAGTTGGGAAAGCCGAGAGTTGAACTTAAAGCCGTTTGATTCCCAAACCTGTAGGTTTATCCCTGAAGCTGCACTGCTCTGAACCACCTCACCCTGCCTCTTAACCTGCAGCCCTCACACCTGACGATGTGCCAAGGGCAGAGAGTCCTGGATCTCCTTGTATCACTCTTCCTGCACCGGTCTTCTCTTTCTGGGTACCGAGTATTTCCTCTTATTCCTCCAGACCCGTTGTCCAGACCCATACTACCCAAGCCCAGCCTCCCTGCTCCCCTCACAGTCCTCCTCTGAACTCCTGGTGCGTTTAGAGACAGGAGGAGGCTGCTCGCCCCGTCCTCTGCTCTCTCCGTGTTGTGTGTGACTTCTCTCCTGCCTCCTGCTAGCGGGCTCAGGAGTGTTGACCCTCGCTCACCACTGTGCTTAGCCCCAGGCTCCTTATGGTCATTCTACTATTTTTCAGACTGTGGGAGGAACCGAGGCCTGAGAACTTGGCCGGAATTGCACCTCTAGTGAGTGAGAGAAGTGGACCTCACTCCCCAGTCTAACTCCCGTCCCAAGCTCTCTGTGGCAACATGACCTTACTGGGTGTGGGAGTTGTAAAGACATGAATTGCATCTTACGGATACAGGATGGGAAAAATGCACATTTGGTAGCAAACGTTACGGGTTTGAATTCTGGTTCTGCCCCCTTGCTGGGCCTGTGTCCCTGGACAAGTTACTTAATGCCACTTCTGTAACATGGACATAATAACACATTATCAATAATGTAATAATTAAACACATTATCAATGTTATAGTAATTATTCATTGGAGGGGACATCCAGGGCCTTGCACATGGGAAGGGCCCACTGTGTGTTATTTCTCTTTTCTTTTGCTGCTGTCAGAACCACACAGTATCTGTGAGCTGTGGGTGCCTTATTAAGAAGTAAGTCCTCGAGAGCCAACAGGCTGAACCGTTTACCACCGTGACTGCTTCCAGTCCCTGGTCTCACTGTCGGAGGGACAAGATGAAGTCTCCGGTGCCCAGAGTAGTGGAAATTCTCACTAATGAAGATCCAGACCTTTCCCTAAGGAAATTCTCATACATCGTGGAGGCACAGAGGCTGTTAGGAGTGAGGGGTGGGGATGTGGGGATGGATATTGAAGAAAAGAAAAAAAATCACAGTTGACACACAGTTGCTTCTAAATTCTTGGGGCCTGAGGGTCTCCCAGGAGCTGTCAGTGCTCCTAAACCCTGCATGGCCATCCGAGTCTGGAAACCTCAGTAGAGGGGAACCACAGGCTAGTAAAGCGGCGGGCAGTGGTTTAGCAGCGGTTTTATTTTGGAGGCTGGGAACCACAGAGCATCGTGGGCCAGTTGGAGAGAGAAGCCAGCCCATCGGAGGCCCCTGGAGGACGTGAGGACACTTGTGCAGCTGCTGCCAAGCCACATGGGCCTCACTGTCCGCAGCTCCGAGGAAAGCCCACCAGGGAGGGCCTCCAGCCAGGGGCCCTGGACGGCGAGGCTCCTCTATTAATAAGAGGGGCTATTTATACCGTCGTCTTTAAAAACCTGCAGTCGGATCGCATTACTGCTGCCTGGCCTGGCAAGAATGCTTCATGTGGGTGCTGCTGTGTGCTCTCCAGGGCCACTGACCTAAAACGTTCCTGAAGGCGGCGAGGAAGCCTGAGTGTGCCCTGCCTTTGGGTATTTATGGCTCACCCTCCTGTGTCCTGGGCTTACGCTCCTGTGCACGCGCGTGTGGTGTGTTTAAGGGAGGGGTGAATTCACAGAGGAGGGGGCGTCATTTGAGGCCCCGCTTTTTGGCTGTGAATTACCAGCACCTGTTAAGCATTTAGTATATATCTGGCTCTCTCCTAAGCTGTTAGGTTTAATTATTTCAGCCAGATCCTGCCAAAACCCAGTGAAGTTGGTGCTTGGAATATTCACATTTTGAGGGAGCAGGAAACTACGGCAGAGTGAGGTTAAGTGACATGCTGATGGCCATTCGATGGGTGCGGAGTGGGATTGGGTTGAATGGATCCTGGTCTGTCCGATTTAAAAATCCAAGCTGTATAATCCCCTCTGAATAACCCTTGATCGGCTGCGCCTAACCGGGCCTCAGTTCCTTCTTACAAGGTGAGCTGATCACATAGTACCTTCCATAAAGGGGTGACATGTAACTCAGTGGGACGTGGCACGTGAAGCCCTCAGCACAGAGCCAGGCACAGGGTACAGCGCAGGCGCTTAGTATTGTTTATATAAGTGTGGACTGGAAGTAACTATATCCTATGTCATTATATTAAAAAAGCTGTGTCTAGCCATCTGGTTACAAACGGTATCATATGTCTGGCCAAACTCATGATTTAGTCTACCTTGTTCTCAAGCAGCTAAAGTCACTAATAACAGTTACTGGTGAAGTGGCCCTGACTCCAAAACCCGGGCTCCTACCTGCTACTGACAACTTGCTTCTGCTCAGAAAACGAAACAAACTGACTTCCAACCCCTGGCCCACCTTTGACTGCTACATAAGGCCGCTCTCTGCCTTTGGAAACAACCAAAGTGTCTGTGAGTAATGGGTCAGCTAAATACAATCCATTCATACCGTTCACGCCTGCAGAGGAGCTCCCTGCCGCTGGGTGAAAGAACTAGGGGGCTCTCCAAGGTCTGTGACTGAGAGAAAAGCTGGTTCAGAACAGTCTGTGCCATGCACAAGCATGTGCGTGGAAGAAGAGCACGTGTACACCTTGAGTCGCGGGCAGCGGGAGCGTCCTCCTGGACCAGAAGGCGAAAGGGCAAGGGGACCGTGTGTTTCCATGGATGTTCCCCGTGTTCTTTTTTGAAACTGTTTGAAAACTTCATGGTGCCCTTTGTCAGCCATTCAATATATAAAGATGGCCAAAAATTTTAAAAAGACAAAAAAAACCCCAAAACTGAAAAGCGCTTTAACTCAAAATGACTCCATGAGTTTGATTTTCATTGTCTGTTGATGCCTAATTGGATTGAGACAGTCACAGTAATTTAAGCACTCTGCACCATCCTTTTTAACATTTTGCATCTTGCAATTTTGTAAAAACTTCCTTTAAGCAAGTTTCACAGAGAACTGAGGGGGCCCAGAAGGCCGGGAAGGGCCTGACTCCAGGTTCTGCCTGTGGATGGGTGAGTGGATGGGGGAGACAGTCACCCCCATCTGCCTTTTTCACACCTTTTCCAGCTGCAGGGTTGGGCCATGATCTGCATTCTGATGCTTCTGGAGCACTTCTTGGTCCTGAATCATTGGGAGATGTTAAGTTACAGAGGCCAGATACTGTAGAAGGAGTTTTTCGGGCCTTGGATGGAAGCGTATTTGGGAGGGGGGTGGAGTGGGAAGTGTGGAAGCCTGCACCGCCTCAGATAGTCAGAAGTTTGCATCAAACACAGCCCTAAACGCTGACAGTGTCCTTACGCGTGGAGACTGGGCTGAACTTCCCGGGGGCCCGTTCCTGCCCGGCTCTGGCTGTGCTATTTTTGACCAGTCTCTATTTCAGTCTGGCAAGTTGGTGGTGTCTCACAGCAGGTTGGGCCTCCGTCACCTTCTGGGGTTGGTGTTCTCGATTCAGCAGGGGACAGAGCGAACAGAGAGAGCCACCAGTGCCGTGTGTGGAGCAAATAGACCTAAATTTACTAGCAGTTCTTTTTAAGTAGAAATGATGGAGAAGAAAGCTAGCCTCGTAGGTCTTCTCCAAGCCTGACTGTCCTTCTCATAAATCAGGTGGCCCTCTTGAGATCAGAGCCTGCGATTTCCACCTCAACATGTTGATGCCAGTCTGCTCCTCCAGACAAAAAATGCCCTGTTTGTCTTTAGCACTGGTTCCAGCACCGTCCACTCTTTCCAGCATTTTTGGTAGGGATTGGAGTATTATTAGGGTGCCCCTTTTCCTTGTTCATTTATTATTCCAGGAAAATTGGGTGGAGCAGTTTGTCATGTGCACAGTAGGCCTAGTTTGAGAGCAAAGCTGATTCAGCCAAAGTTCCCCTGCAGAGAAGGCCATACTAAGTGTTTCGGGTTTAGAATCAATTCAGACCCTAAGCAGCGGACACATGGCTGCCATGTTACCTAAGGGATGATCAGCTCCGCCTGCTGGCCTTTCTGTTTGTGGCTCTCCTTTGACTTGTGGTTGTGCTTGGGTGCAGCTCTTGTCCATGTCTCTCCCTTTGTGTCACCCTGGGGTGGCGACTTAGAAAACTTACCTGTTAAGTTAGGGATCAGTACTAGCACCTCGTTCCCAACTCAGAGTTGTAATGACGCAGTTACATAACGCACGTAGAGTTGCAGCTGTGGTTATAAAGAGAGAGGGTTCCTGGTTAAGAACCTAGACTTCAGGGCTAGACCTCCAGGGCCACGCCACTTACTGCTGGTGACCTTAGTCAAATTACTAAGCATCTTAATGATTCAGTTTCCTCACTGGTACAGTGGGAAGGCTATGGGGTCCGCCTCATAGGGGGTCTAAAGATGAGTTAATATATTGAAAAGCTCTTAGGACTGTCCTGGCATGTAATAAACCCTCAATAAGTTAGCTGCTTCTGTTATCATTATGACCTCCAACATCTGGGTTTTAGAATAAGTCTGAGAAATGAGTTCTTAAGCAAGCTGCCTTCTTGGCAACAGGCCCCTGACCTTAGTTTTCCTTGTTCTGCTAAGATCTGAGGTTCTTGTCTAGTAATGCGTACGTTTGCGGTACCATGAAAAGGTATTAGTCAGGAATTAGACTGATGGAAGGTTTTCAGCATCCCTGTAACAAAGACAGGAGATGGATCACAGCAGGGTCGGAGAGATAAAAGGTGAAGCAGAAGCAATCTGATTTAGGGGGCAGTCAGATAAGAGACTGTTAAAGTAATTAATTGTCTACTTCAGCACACAAACAAGGGCCCATTAAGTGGAGAAAGGATTTGCCACATGATACGGATCTGTTCGCTCTCTGCCAGATGCTTCAGTCATGAAGCTATTGAAACAGACATTCTGTGTCCCTCGGCCCAGTAATTGGCAAGCTTCGCTCTAACTGGCTTTGGCGCTGGAGAAAGCCAATGGGATAATTCAAAGCCTTTTCCCTTTTTTTTTCCCCTTCCTATTCATTTCTGTAAAAGATGGCAGACAACCAGATTATTCTGTTCAAGCAAATGCTAGCTGTACACTTGTACAAATACAGCTGTCATTTCAGTGACGTTGTCGGCACACCATACATAACAAGATGCTCTGTGGAAGACACAGTCTCTTAAAAAATGAGAATAAGATAACCCAGCTTTATCCCCTTGATTCTGCATCTCAGATATAATTTCTTCCCAGCCTGTCACCCGGCCAAAAGCCTGATCACTGTGCTTTGGCTTTCTTAAGGATTTTTGTGCTCACTTCACAAATCTGATTTTGGACTCTCTTCCCAGATTTGGAAATGCATGTCCTTGTAAGGAGGCCGAGTTGCAAAGCCTTTGGTGGTGGACCAGGCGAGCTGTGTTCTGGTTCTCGGGCTTTTCCTTCTATTAAGAGTTCCGAACTATGGAAGTACAGATTTAGAGTGTTGGAACCGGAAGGGGGCTTGGAGAGCATCTCTGGTCTGGAGAGGATTTTCAAATTGTCTCTGTGCAAAAGTGTGTGTGTATATGGATGTATTCCTGGAAAACATGTCTGGAGGCTTCACTGGAGTCTGGAGGAGCTGGAATCTCAAATAGATGGGAGTCTCCAAGTCCAGCTCTTTGCTGTTACACAGATGAGGCACTGGACCAACTGGCCCACGTGTCCCAGGCCCCTGGGAACCCCACGGGCGTGTGTGAATCTCTGGTGCTGCATCCAAGCGTGGCGCTGTTTGGTGAGGGCAGAGCCGGATCTTGGATGTGTGAAGACCAACCAGGAGAGGGGTGGGCCTTCCTCCTCTAAATCCTTTCCCCCCCCCCTCTTTTTTGTGATGTATAGTCGATTTATGATGTGTTAATTTCTGGTGTACAGTATAGCGATTCATATGTAGATAGATAGGTATTCCTTTTCATGTTCTTTTTCATTATAGGCTGTTACAAGGTATTGAATATAGTTCGCCCCAAACCCTTTTCTGACCATTCTAGCCCACAGGGAGTGCTCTCCCTCAAGGTCTGGGATGCTGTTATTCTGCTTTATGCATCTTGGTGTGTTTCCGTGGTTCCCTGTCTGTTAGTCTTGATTTCTGAGCTAGGTTGGAAGTTTCTGGAAGACGGGCAGCATCCCCTGAATGTTTAAGTCCCGAACCGTGTGGGTGGTAAATGATTGGATTTTGTGACCTGGGATAACTTCTCTCCCACTTAAAAACTCACTTTTAAAGTATCTTGAGTTCAGCGGCAGCCGGCTCAGCACGGGTTTTTATTTCCTTTGTATGTATATGAGTTCGTACCACTAATGTAAATGATCTAAATGGTCCGTTTCTTCTCGTTGCCCCTACAGGTACCTCAATAACAATGAGTTGATGACTGTACCGTCCCTGGGCGCTGCTTCGTCTCACATCGTGTCTCTCTTTCTGTAAGTGGCCCCGTTCGGGAGACCCTGGGCTGTTTGGTGAGGCCATGCTGTTGTCCTGCTGACCTTTGGTGGCAGGAAAACTTGTGTCTCTGGGCTCGCTGGTGAAAACGGTCCTTTCTCCATGGAGTGCTAATGATTGTGACAATGTCCTGCTGGCCGTTGTGGGGTACAAAGAATTCAAACCTGCAAGTTTTATCTCATCTCTCACTTAGGGGAAAATACGGCTTTTTAATCCCTAGAGGTTGCATAGAATTAAATTTCTTGGTCCTAGCAGGTAAGCTGCAATTCGGGTGAGTAAGTCAGACTTGAAGAAGCTGTGTGAATTACAAGACAGCAAACTCATCCATGTGGCCATGACTTTCATGACTTAAAAAAGAAGCTCTCAGGCCTCTGAAATCAACGTAAAAGTAAGGTATTCACTGTCAGGTCAAGTGTTAGACAACACGCAACCTATCAATCATTATAGACAACGCACTGGAAATGAAAAATGGTATCAAGGGACTTGAATGAGAAAGAAAGGAGGGCACTGGGGTTGGGGGTGGGGGGCACTGTCATCGGCAGAGCTGTGACGAGCCTCTGCTGGGTAGTTAAGCTCCATGAGTTACCCGCCTTCTGTGGCTGTCAGGTGCAGGTGCTCCGTTGTTTAGAACTCGCCCAGAGGTCTTTCCAGATAAACCAGTCATGAGTCCAACAGTTTTCTAGACTAGATTTTATTGGCCACTCCCCCAGCTCCTTCTTCATGCTGTATTTCCTTGTCCACTTCCGCCCTGCCTGATTCTATTTGTTCTTGATTTTGCTGGCGTTAGGTGTCTTCGGTGCACCTGTCCAGATCTTTTCTCGACACTGAGCTGAGCACAGGGACTTGGCGGGAAGGCGTCATCCGTCCACCGGCTGGTGTAGCTTGCAGGTCTCCAATTTTTGCTGGCCACGGGCCCAGCATTCAGAAGATGCCGTGTCCTTGTGAAACATGATCTTGGGCTTAACCTTTTGCAAGGCACTGTGCGGCTGGGGAGCAGGGGTTAGAATCGTAGCCCAGCTCTGTGTTCTGGACAGCTTCATCTCTCTGAACCTCATTTTCCTCATTTACAGAATGTGTTCTTGGCCTGTTGTACACATAGGGAAAGTGAGCCCGGGGTTCTAGGGGTGTACGATCTACAGGAAGGTCCTGGTGCCCTGCGTGACCCATAGTGGGTGATTGACAGATGGTGGCTCCTGCTGCTGGCTGGTGCTTAGTTGTCACCTGGCCCCTTGGACCTTGGCATGATCTCACCCTTAAGGCCGCAGAACCTGAGCATCATTTCTCATACCTGTGAATTGTGAGAATGAAGGTTGTAGCTTATCGTCCCAAAGGTAACAGTCAAGGATCTGACCTGCTTATTCTGTCCATTTAGCCTGTGTGTCTGGCATCTGGAAGGTGTTTTATTGCTGGTTGAATTAAATGAGTCACCCGTATGTGAGGCCACCTGGGGACATATCCATCCCTGGTGTGCTCACAGAGCAGTGCATCAGAAGATGCTTTTATTCCTCGCTATTTAAAGGACAGTTTCTGGACCAGCAGTATCGCATCAGCCCTGAGCTCATTAGAAATGCAGGATCTCAGACCTCATAGTAGCCCCACTGGATCACAAGCTGCCTTAACAAGGTCCACCGGCCATTTGCCCACTTATTCAAGTTTGAGAAACACTGCATTCCCTCCTCTTGCTCCTCACTTGGTTGGGAAGCCAGGGCCACAGAGAGCATCTTTGTGTTACCAGACAGGAAACGGAGGCTGCCCGAGTTCCTGGAAGTTGCAAAATCACGAGGTGAAGCAGGGACTGGACACAGGTGCCCACGTGCTGCTCCTTCATCATCACCCCCACCCCCACCCCCCGCACTGGGTGCAAGAGTGTGGCAGGTGATGTGGACCCGCCCTGAGCCAGCCACGGGCAGGGCCCCCAGCTTGCCCCCAGGGCCTGGGGCACTTTGAATCACGCCTTGCTCCGATGACTAAAAATACATTTCTGTTCCTTGGCCCAAGTGCCCGGAGCAGTGGGGTTGGCTGGCCTTGTTCCTGCTATTCCATTAGACAGCGTTAAAATATGTAAAGTAGGAAAAAAAAAAAAGACTCCCTCCCGCTTTTGATTCAGTTTGGAAAATGCAGGTTAGTATTGGCAGATATCACCTCTGGCCTGAAGCTGGTCTCCATCGGGCTTGATCAGTGATTTCTCTGAAACTACAAACACCGAAGTGTCTTTATCTTCCTTTTTTCTGTGGGCCTCTGGTCTTAGATACCTGGGTTTAGTGCCTGCAGAGTTGGGCTAGCAGCATGACATCGGGGCAGCAGGATTGTAGATAATTTTGCTGTCATCCTTCATGCCTTCCCATATTTCCCAAGTGGATCATGCAAGGGACAGGGGAGAAAATAGCAGAGCAGGCGACAGCTGAACATTACTACTTCCTCACCTTGACCTGCACGGGGGATGAGCCTGGCATCTCCAGCCACGTGATGATTCCAGCCATTCCGGCTTTGAAGAGCATGTTTTGCTGGTGTGTTTTGTGGCTTTTCAGAACCATAGCATTAAAAGGTATCACATGTTCAACAAACATTTAGTGGGTCCCTGCTGTGCCCCTGCAGTTGGGGCCCTGAGGCTGTCCCAGCGGGACCTCAAAAAGATATAATGCCATCTCGTGTGGGAGGCTCCTGCCACACTGTGTGCAAATGTGGTTGGTCAGTGAGCTTAATAAATGTTCCCATCAAGAGCCCTTAGTCTCCAGATTGTCTCATTTGTGGGCAGGAGGAGGATGAGATAAATAATCAGAATGTGGAAAGGGACCAGATGGCTGAGGCCATGTGAGTTAGAGGAGCGGGGACAAGTTTCTGGGGACAAGGTTATGGGCAGGTGCCAGGGATAGGGGGGACCAGGCATGTATCCAGCTGTGTCTCTGATGACGTGCCCTGGGACAAACTGCCATTTTTTTCTCATTTGTTGAAATGAAGGGTTTGAAACACATGGTACAAGAACTCTTGCAGCTTTCACATTCCTTCCGTGACTCGGAAACTAAGAGTTGGGACAGTAATGTCACAAAAGAAATACTGATGCGGCTGTACCGTTACCACAGTTGCTGCATTCTGTCTTTTAGGAGAGGTAGCAGCTTTGTGGTTTTCAGCTCAGACACCTGTAATTAGGGACTTTTTTGCCTCAGGATTTTGTTTGCTGGTTGAGGTCAGCTCTCCATCTCTGTGTTTGGTGTTCTGTCTCCCAAGTCCGTGTCAGTAAGCCTGACACGACAGAGCTCACACGACAGAGCGCTGATCCCCCGGACGGCAGCACCCTGTTTCACTGAGGTCATAGTGGGGAGGACTGCATGGAAAAGGGGTTTGTCTCGAGTCCAACTTTACTATCAGGGCCTCAAGACACAGTTTTTGAGAGTTTGAGGACCTGGAGTCATTCAGGAAAATAGGTTAATACTTTTTGCTTAAAGGAATCTAATTCAATTAAAGTATTTGTCAAAGAGCAGATTTTTATTTGCATCGTATTCTAAGGATAATACCAAAGCCATTTGTCCTTAATAACAAAAAAGCATTAAACTCAAGGAAAGCTTTTAATAGGATTGGGTTGGAGCAAGGGAGCTAAATTTGATAAAATAGTTCTTAGAAGAAGAAAAACAGACTTTTGTTTAACGGGGGCAGAATCTGCCGGTAGATTTTCACGTTTGAGGGTTTTTTTTTTTTTTTTTAAATTTGAAGTCCAGGAAACTCAAGTTACAATTCCCACAGCAACAGTAATTTTGTGTGATGCGTAAGTGACATTTCTGGGGAAGAAAAATTTCCGCTTTTCCTGTGGTGTTACTGCTCTTGTATCGCTGAGAAGATTGGTTCCAGTGGAAATGGTTGGGTTTTCTTTTTCAGTCCTAGGAGTGAAAAAGCTTGCTGTAAAATCGACTTTAGTTTTAAAGCAGGGCGGTTCTTTGTCTCATGCGTATTAGCTGCAGCATGTTTCCCATAAGGCCCTTGGCTTTGTCCATATAACTTCTTTTCCAGTTGATGTGTTTTAGACCCTGTCCCATAACCACTCCTGGTCGCTCCTTCTCCCCTACCTTTGGCCTGGATCGGGTAGGAGGTTTGGATTAAGATACATTGCAGTTGCCTGTGACATTGTAATTGTGCTATTAAAACCCTTCAGTTTATGTTGCATTTGAAAACACATTGAAATACCTTTCACTTTGAATCTTGAAAAACACTTTGCTGAAAACTTTCTTTTTGAGAAAAAAACTAACACAACATAAAACACTGTTTTAACTATTTTAAAGTGTGCCCTTCAGCAGCTTTTAGTACATTCTCAGTGCTGTGCACCCCTCAACACCCCATTCCCCCTAAGCAATCACTTCTACTGGCCCCTTCCTCCCAGGCCCCTGGCACCAGGAATCTGAAACGTAATCTGGTTTTTTTTTTTTCCCTTTCGAGGAAAATATTTTTCTCTCATGTTAGCAAAGGTACCTGAAAGACTGAGAATATGAATAATTTAAGTGAAAATATCAGAGGTGGATATAACTACACAGCTGTGTATTTTGCTGTGGCCTCTTCACTGCAGAGAAACTGATTAAATAGAAGGGATGGAGTAGTTAACATCTCTTTATTGTAACTTCCGGAGAGTAAAACCTGGCTGGAAGGAAACCTGGTGTCCTGTCTGTGACCCCACTCGAAGCAAGTTAAGTGGAAGGAGCACTGGGCCGGGATGCGGGAGCCCCAGGCTGGGAAGGGAAGGATGCAGGGAGCTTTCCTTGGCTGGATCTGCTGGGAAAGTCAAATCAAAAGCAATCCTTAACTCTCCGTGTGCCGAGCAAGCCCTCTGGAAAAAGGTGGCCCAATCAGTCTTCTTTACAGGCTCATTAATGGGAAGATCAATTCACATTAAAGTATAATTAAAGAGCAAGGCTTCACGGGGAGGCTGTGATGAGCTGGGCTGGAGGGACGAATTAGTTTTGCTGAGAGTCCAGCCCAAAAGCCAGGGAGAAGGGGGCCCCAAACTCCAGAAAATTATGCTCAGCTTGGGGACCCGAGCTGAGACTGTTAATAATCAGGTGAAAGTACACTGAGTAATAAACAGTCACATGGCATTGCTAAAACTCTGTGTGTGTGTGTGTGTGTGTGCGTGCGCAGACAGAAGAAAGAATAGATATTAAAATCCTTTTTTTTTTACCAAGATGTTTCTCCCCACAAGTATGAAATCATAGTTTGTCTTAAAAAGCGGAGTGGTAACTTCAGACGATTGAGCTCCTTCCATCCTGAGAGGCAGCTGGACCTGTGAGGATTGTAGGTGTGTGTACAGGTGGGGTGGACGTAGCCGTTCTCCCCAGGGTAATGGAGCATCTTCCTGGAGAGGAATTTGTTGGCAGGTCCCACTCATCACCAGGTTAAAGGTAGACTTAATCAAGATTGATAGGAAATGTGCAAGTGGGCAGTTCTTGCCTCCTGCGTCTGAGGGGCATCCTCCAGCAAGAACTCAGTTTGTCCCTGCTGCTGAAGGAAGGCAGTCAGCTTGGGCACTGGGGTAAGAGGCAACCCTGTCTGGGCCATTGGCTTCTTATTTGCTGCGAGCCTTCTGACGCACTGACATTGGGATGGTGGGGTTAGCAGTCACCGAGACCCTTTAGGGAGAAAACGAGAACAGTGTTGAGAAGTCCCCAGTCAGGTGTGAACGTCCTTGTTCTTGAGCTGCCTGTGGCCAGTTTGGTTCCCAGACCCATGGCCCCAGCCAGAAAGCAGCTAACAGGAGAGGACATGTAAAATGGGGGCTGTGGCTCCTCCTCTGTGTCTTCAAGAGATGCACTCACTTTGCCCAGATGCCTTTTCCTCCAGATAAAACATCACACCTATTTCCTGGGGAGATTGTGGCTGCCCCATCAAGTGTGTGGTTCTCAAACTGGACCATTATGAGAATCCCCTGGAAGGCTTGCTGGGCCCCAGCCCTGGTCTCTGATTGGGCAGGCCTGGGGTGCGACTGGAGAATTTGCTTTGCTCACAGCTTCCCGGGTGATGCTGGTGCTGAAGGCTGGGACCCCTCCATTGAGAACCACGGCCTGAACTTACGTAGTAATGTGGGGCAGGGCCACAGGCTGCGTGTGGAGTCCTTACCAACCCAGCCGCTTAGCATTTGGAGGGCAGTGCAGGAGTTACACTTACCCCACGTCACTGGCACGGGCATGGACACGCAATTGTCTGGGATGTGGGGCTCAAAGCCCTGGTTAGGGTATTTACTTCAGAGGAGAGTGCTGGGTGCAATGGACACTCCGGAAACGTGGGCGGCACAGATCTGCCTGATTGAGGCTGCGGGCTTGAGGCTCATGGTTGTTGTGAGTTGGTCTCCTCTTAATTCATTGGTGATCACGCCAGCCTTCCCATCAGATCTTCACCAGTTACTGGGAGGCAGGGAGCACTCAGGGAACAGGCTCCCATGGCAGGAGACTTGCTGTGCTCTCCATTGTGGGTGTTCCCGCCGCCGCCCCACAGCCCTGCCTCTGTGCAGGGAGTGCTCTCAGCACCACTGACCTTTCTGCTGATAATCAGTCACTTTTATCAGATAAATCTTTGCCTGCGACTGAGACTTGAATGGTGCTGCTTTGTTCCAGGTGAAAGTTAAAAGGAGCATCTGAGAGGTGAGCAAAGGCATACTCGTCTGTCCTGATGGGGGAGTCAGAAGTTGGGGCCCACACCTGCCCTCCGCTCTCCAGGTTTTGTGACCCACGTACCTCCTGTTTTTCCGGCCTTCTGCCATGGGGAGGCTGTCATCCTGGTGGTCAGGGGGCACAAGAAGTGAGAGGAAAGCAGAGGGAGCCCAGATTGGGGCCCAGGAGCTCACGTACAAGGCCGCTGGGAGATGCACCAGTGCAGGCTCCACGGGAAGCCCAGGGTGAACAAGCTCACCCCACGGACCAGAGTCCCTGCCCTCAAGAGACTCGCGTCTAGCTGCAGAGGAAGATGAGGAAACAGTTGTCATACAGGCAAGGGCCGGGATATGTGTCACCACTGTCACCGATGGGGTGCGAGATGGGGACAGTGCCTAGATGGAGTGACATGACGTGGACCTCCTTTTTCTCCCCCCTCTACAATTGAGTGTCAGTTGCAGGTATCAGACAGAGCCCCGCCATGCTCAGCCGACCCGCCGGCACTTGGAGGAGCCCCGGGAGAAGCGCTCGTCGGACGTGGCTGGTTCCATTTTAAGTCCGATTTGCTCCCTGCCCGTTTTCCCCTTTGTCAGCGGGCCGGCTGTTGGGCAGGACCAGTGAGCTCCTGTTGGAAGACAGAGCAGGCCCTCTGGTTCTCAGACCTGCAGCCTCATCAGACGCTGGGCACCCCCAGTGAGCCTCAGAATAGGAAGTTCAACACCCACTTTACAAAGAAAGTAGCTCTCTGTCCCGGAAGCTTCCCAAGGGTTCTGCAGTGCAGACTGCCTCTTGCCCCGAGTCTCAGGGAGCCTTTCGCTGGGAAAGGAGCCGCTGAGGCCTCCGTGGCGAGCCTGCCAAATTACACACAGTCCTGACTTGTCATTTTCCTTCTCTCTTTCCTTTTTTTTTTTTTCTTTCTTTGAGAGCGGGGGTGGTGAAGCAGCCAGATGAGCAGTCCATCTGCAAATCATTTGCTGGGAAAGTGAAGCGAACACCAGCTGTGGGGTCTGGGGGGCCGAGGAAGGGGCGAGCCCATGGAATAGGAACTTGGTCACGGAGGTCACTGCCTTTTTTGGGAACTTGGTGGCGTAGGGTCTGTCGTTGAGAGTTGGCCTTTGTTATGTGTTTGGCTTTTTTTCCCCCCTCTGTCTCATTTTTTCTGATGACTGTGTAAGCTTTAAATGTAGATCCAGTGGGAACAGTGTAGCTGGTGCAGCATGGATGGTCTGGGAGGGACGTCCCTCCTTCCAGCAGTGGGCACCGAAAGCCCTGCGGGGCCATGTGACCTGAGGCCGGGAAGGGAAGCGGGGCGCTCTGTGCTGTGTCAGTTGCACAATCTCCCGTGTGAAAGGAGCTGGCCCCTGCCCATAGCCACAGCCTCCTTCCAACAGGGACCATTTCCTCCTCCTCCTCCTCCTCCTCCCCGCGCCCACTTCCTGCAGGTGGCTGCTCTAATCCACTTACCCCGGGGGGAAGCCTCCCGAGCGTGTGCACCTAATCCGAAAATGGCCGGCTCGACTTTGACCCCCGTGGTGACCTTGTGGAGAAGGCCGGGCCTATTGTGTCTGCTCACACCTGGGAGCCATTTTCAGCTTTTACAGCCCAAGTGGAAGAAATGTGTTTGCATTTATGCCAGGCCTTTCTTTCATAAGGCCTGTCATTGTTGGGCGAATCAGAGGGAATATTAGATTCACCCTGCCTGTTCAAAAGCAAGGGTTTTTTAAAGATAGGATCACTTACTCAGTGTATTAAGTCGAGGCATATGAAATTGCTGGGTTTTGTAGTTCAAAAATGGTCGAAACTCATAATGGTTCAGCTTTTGAGGTGGAAATTGGGATGGTCCCTGTATGTGGATCACTGACGTTGGCAGGCATTGCTCTGCATGCCTCCCCAGGCCTCGTCTCACTCTGTCACCTCTGCAGTACTAGGAGGCCCAGGGTCCGGTCCGTAGTTAAGCACCATTTTATAGATGATGTGTCTGAGGCACAGAGAGGGCAAGACACTTGTCAGAGGTCACACAGCAAGTAGCAGAGGTGAGTCATGATCTCATTTCTCTTTACCTCCGGAGTTTGTGTTCACTGTATATGGGGAATTATGTGGTATGGGAGCCTGAGAGGGTCTTGTCATTGCAAGTGCTGACATATTGAATTGAATTAGGAGGGGGAAGCCTCAGAGGTGGCCGGAAGGCTCTGATGTTGCTCTGGGATGTGGAAGAGAGGCTCTGTCCTAGGCAGGGGCATCTCTTAAAGCTGTGTGCTCGCCTCTGAACACTGGGCAGCCCTCCATATGCTTTTCATTAACTGATGCAGAGTTCTAAGAAGGCCTCCTGCCCTGAAGATTAGCCTCCCCCTCCCTTCACCCCCTAATCACACCCACAAGTTGGTTACTCTGAGCTGGTCCTGGTTGTCCGTCTTTCAAGGGCACAGTGAGAGAGACTCATCTTGGTGTCAGGTCTCTGCAGAGCCCAGGCGTGTTGTGTTGTCTGCCCTCGAACACATCCCTTCAAGGCAAATTCCTCTGCACTTTCCTCACTGCCTGGATGCCTTTCAGATCCAAACAGCTGAGATGATGGTGCCAATTGGTAGTTCTTCCTTCCCAACCCCTTTAACCAGGAGGTGAAAATGTGTTCTGCCAAGGACAGCAGGGGGGTGGGGTGCAGCCAGGTGGCACCCCTGGGGTGTCTTCTCTGGGCACTGCTGGCGTCTGCTTAGCTGTATGGCTTTGCCCCTGGGGGAAAGAAACACTTTACCAGTGGGAAGGGATACGGGGGAGGGGGCAGGCTGCTGGGATGGGAGTCTGTGCAAAAGCCAGCACTCCTTCCCTGAGTAGTAGAGGGAAAATGTAGGTGCCAGTGGATTTCTTCACTGTACGGTGATTCCTGCATCCCAGGGCTTTATAGAGAGGGTACGACTCTGCATAGTGGTTTAGAGAAGGCTCTGGAATCATTGGACCTGGGTGTGAGTCCTGCCTCCATCTCCTGTGCTGTGTTCTCTCTGGCCTCAGTTTGCTCACTCACACAGCGACATTTGCCGAGACACCCACTTGTGAGGATTCACTAAGTACGTGTCTCAGTACGATGTCTGGTGTCTAGCGCAGGTGCACCAAGTTGGAGGCAGTTTTGTCACTGACCCATCCAGGGCCCTCCGGGTGTGGGCGGAGCTGGCCTAGCTTTGGCTGCTGTTTTGAGGGCGGGGGTGTTGGTCTTCTCCCACCAGGAGGCCTGGTATTGGAGACCGGGACAGAGTCTCTTCACAGCCCCTAAAAACAGACTGTACTTGCAGATGCCCATTGTGGCTCACAGCCTTGTGAACCAGCTGAAGCTGATGGAGAGTCTCCACACTTATATGCGTGTGTGATCCTTCGCTTTCTGGTGTACAGTTCCTGCCGTGGGAGCTGCTGAGTGCACCAGGAGAACTGGTTTCCTTCCCTCTTCCCATTGTCCTTTCCTCTACCTGGGGAAGGTGCAGCAGGCGGCAGAGCACCATGTGGATGTCTAAGCGGTGGCTCTCATCCTTGGCGGCACAGCGGGCTGACCTGGGGAGCCTGAAGAAACCTAGATGCACAGGCCACATCCCAGGCAGGTTAAATGAAAACCTTGGAGCTGCAGGTCTGTTGGGGAAGGGGCGTCAGGTGCAGGCATTGGTTTTGGTTTTGGTTTTGGTTTTGTTTCCTTTTTAAAGCTCATCACATCCTTTCGATGTGTGGTCAGAAGTTTTAATGAGCCACAGCTGGGCAATTGCAAGTGAACATTTTTGTCCCCTTCTTCCCTCTGATACCTGCTTTCCTGCCCTTCACGCCTGCTTTTTTGTTTCTTTTTCTCACCAGGTAGAGGAAAAATAAATAGTCAGGCTGTCCTTTAGTTTAGCACTTAAGATTCTCAGGGGTCCCCAAGAGAGATTTTGTTAACTCTTTGACCACTGATTTCATGGGATGATTCTGTGACGCTGGCCATTTAAAGTGACGAGGAGACGCTTTTGCCTCAGTGGTGTGTGGGGCAGCGTGTTTGGTCTGATGGGGCGTGCCCACCTCATTCAGTGATCACAGACCTTGACCGTGCGATTACTGCCTAGTCTGGGTCATTACTTTTCCCCTGAAAGCCAGCCCACCCACCGCTCAACTTGCATTCTGCTTGTAAATCAGAGCAGTCCCATTATGATGGTGCCAAAAAAACCAAAACCCTCTTTATAGTAGAAACTATAGGCAGAACTTACTGAAGACTGTAAAAACTGTTTTCTTTATAATTCCAAAAATAAGATGTTGTTCTTTAAAAACAAAAGAAGAAAGAATATGTGAATAAATGCTGTAGAAAGTGAAGAGGCCCTCTGATCTCACCCAAAAGCTATATCGTAATACAGCAAAATTCGAGTGCCGACATTGAGTTTGTATAATCACCTGGTGGATTTGGTGAGGGTTGTGCTTGGAATTGGACCCTTCAATAAGTCACAAAGAGTAACTCGAATTTGGGAAATAAGGGGGGGAAATCGCCTTGGAGTCTTTGGGAGCCTGACGTTTTCTCCAAATCAAGCGTGATTCCTTTTTGTAAGTGGTTATCAGCATGCACAGTGACGTTTTTCTGCCTCGGAATCCACGTGTGACAGTCAGTGTGAGAACAGGCCTTTCCAGGGGCTCCCGTTCTCTTGGCCTTGCCGACAGCAGCGATCACCCCTGTCACCGCCCTCCCTCACTCTCTAGTGTGTGTTTACAAGAGCCCTGATGAGGGGCTGCTCCTGCAGTTATGCGGCTCCAGGTAAGAGTTGAACGCCTGTCTTCACTTTCCCCCGTTGCCTGTAAAAAAGCTCTGAGCTCCTGGGAGGCTCAGGAAGTTGACCAGGGACATGGGTCCAGAAAGCAGAGTGCTGCTGTGCCTGGTAGGTCCTGTCAGACCAGTTTCCTGGTGAGGCCAAGATTCATCCTGTGGTTCCTTGCCCTGGTGGCCTCGGGGGTCGCCTCTGGGAAGAGACAGCACATTGGTGGCGAACCCACCTCCCTCTAGTACGGCTGCTTCTTTACGGGCGTTTGATTTGAGAACCTTGGTCCATTCTCTTTCCACCTCCAGCTGGATGTGGGCGTGCTAGGGCGGCTTCTCTCCTGGCGGGAAAACCGCCCTCGCCATTCTCTCATCAGGACATCACCCTTGGAGGCGCTCCCTACCTCTTGAGCTCAGGATGCAACCCGTTCCCAGTGAGGTGGTGCTGGGGCCAGGAACAGGGAGGAAGCATCCCCTCCTTCCCGCTCGGCCGCTCGCCCTGCCTCTGCCGGAGACACCCTCCGGGATCTTTCACAAGTCACCGCTCTGCTTTGGGCCTCTGTTCTGCCAGCTGGTTCCACTTTGACCACAGTTAACCCGGGTCAGCAGTACACACAGCTACTTTCTCTCCTACAGACCTGGGGTGGGATCTGGGCTCTGTGTTCTTTGGAGCAAACGTCCATCTCTAGTTGAGAGCTTCTGTTGTGGGTGACCCACGAGGTAAGGGACCCCGGGTTCCTGGTAGAGGCTCCGATGCTGTTAGTTCTGTCTCTTGGGCCCACTGAGCACCTGTGTTGAGAAGCTGCTTCAATGATGCAAGGTCAGCATCGTCGCTCTTCCTGTCCACTCCCACCCCTGAGACACGCTCCTCGTGTCTGAAGGGGTCCTCACAGCCTCGGCTCCAACAGCCTTCAGACTTGGCCCTTCTCTTCCTGTCTGCCTTCCCTCCCACATGACCCCCGCAGAGCCCTCCCCTCGTCACTCCCCACTCCACACCTGCCACCCAGTGGGGAGCCTGCCTTGTGGTGGCCCCAAAGCCAGTGTTTGGTATAGAAATGAAGGGAGGACCCCTTCTGGCTTCCCCGTCACCTATGAGATAAAGCCTCAGCTCTTTCAGAATTGGTCCCTGGTTCCGTTTCATCCTGGCCTCTCACCACTTCCTACCTCGAACTTTGCATCAAACTGCCTGTGATGTGAATCCACACAGACCATGGCTTCAATTCCTAGCCTTGTTCATCTTGTCACATTGGTCTGGAATGGCTGTCCGTTCCCCGACCTCCTCCCTAAAAACACTGTCCCCATCTGTCCACGAGCCCATCACTTCTGTGTCCTTCTCCTCGACCCAGGGATGTGGTGTGTGCCACATAAAACGAGCCACGTGGACTCTTGTGCCTTGAGATGCTGTCAGTTGCTTTATGAAGAAAGGGATCTCATGATCACATAAGTTTGGGAAATGGCAGAATTGAGCAGAATGAAAGATACCCCCCCTTTTTTTTTGGCAGGGAGGGTAGGTAATAAGGTTTATTTTATATGTGTATTTAGTTTTTAATGGAGGTACTGGGAATTGAACCCAGGACCTAGTAGTGCACACTATGCACACACTCTACCACTGAGCTATACCCACCCCCCGAAAGTTACCTTTCTTACACCTGCTTTGGGGGTTGCCCCGTGCTGACCAGGGAGGGATAGATGCAGCCATTCTAGAGCCTTTTTGTGGAGCTCCTCCCACGGTCAGGGTTCCAGGGATGATGTTTTGAGAACCTTGTGTCTGGCAGTGCAGGCCTGACCTGTGTCCACCACCGTCTAGTGTGGATGCCCATCAGGCCCTCCTGCTCCGCTGGGTGTACTGTGCAGGGGCACGGCTGAATCACAGGACACAGAGGAGCAGCACCTCCTCATATGCCTGGCAGGGGCCACTGGGCTTCTCATCAGCTTGATAAACACCTTTCTCAGCAGATCCACACCACCCCCACCCCCTGCCCACCAATTCCTTCCTGTTCGGTGGAATGTAATTAAACAGTTCATGTGTGTCCCTAGATTTCAGAAATTTTACAAAGCCCAGCAGTTCTGGTGCTTGGCCCTGAGAACAGAGGTGAGGTGTACTGGGGACATTTCTGCTGGAGACCAGCTGAGGCAGCAGGTCAGCCGTTGGCCGTCAGATTCCGCCGTGAATTCCACCAGGGCTTCTGTCTTGATTCCACTGTGAATGTCTTGCCATGTTTCTGTTGCTGTTGTAATTAGTCTTTGTTTCAAGGTGACTAGTCTCATGCTGTTGTAACAAATAATGTAGAGAGGTCCTCGTATCCCCTTAACTCCGTTTCCCCCAGCGACAACCTCTTGCAAAACCTCGTGCAACCAGGGTATTTACGTCGAAAACAGCGAAGATGTAGAGTGTTTCCACCCTCACGAGGATCCCTTTGTTGCCTTTTTATATTCACACCCTTTTCTTTCCTGCCCCCACATCCCTGGCAATGTCTAATATGTTCTCCACGCATATAATTTTTCACTCAAGGAGTGTTATATATACATGGCGCCTGCAGCTTCTCACTTTCCGGGACTGGCTTTTTGTTTGGTCGGCATCGTTCCCTGGAGATTGGTCTAGGTTGTTGTGTGTGTCAGTAGTTTTTTCCCTTTTTATTGCTGAGCAGTATCCGTGGTGTGGAGGGACCACACTTTGGTTAACCATTCGCCTCTTGAGAGACATCTGGGGTGTTGGCGGATTCTGGCTATTATGAATAAAGCTGCTGTGAGCATTTCTGAGTGACCATAAATTTTCATTTCTCTGAGAGAAATGCCCTAGGGGATAATCGCTGCATTGTGTGGTAATTGTATGTCTAGTTTTTTTAAGAAAGTGCCACACTTTTCCAGAGCGGTTGTACTGTCCCACCAAGCAGTCCCGGAATGATCTGGTCCTCCGCATCAAAGCCAGCATCTCTTGTTACCAGGATTTTTTTATTTTAATTGAAGTATAGTCAGTTTACAATGTGTCAATTTCTGGTGTACAAAGTAATGTTTTAGTCATAAAGTTTTTTAATTTTAGCCATTCTGTAGGTGTGCACTGAAATTTCATGGTGGGTTTTTTTTTTCAAAATCTGTAATTTTATATATTCTAGACTATAAATACCTAGAGAACTCATTACCACCATGAAGGTAACAAAATTACCCGTTGCCCCGAAAAGTTTGCTGGTGTCTCTTTCTAATAATCTCTCCCTGTCCCTCCTCCCCATACCCCTTCACATTCCCAGAAAAATCACTGGTCTGCTTTTTGACGTGAAGCATTTCCCGAATGACTGATGATGTTGGTTTCAGTCATTTCATGTGCTTACTTGTCATCTGTGTATTCTTCTCAGAGTACTGTCTGTTCATGTCTTTTGCTCATTTTTTTCCAATTGGATTGTTTGGGGGTTTTTTGCCCTTGAGTTTTGCAAGTTATCTGTATACTCTGCATACTAGTTTTTTGTTCGATACGTGGTTTGAAAATATGTTCTCCCAGTCTGACACTTGCCTTTTCATCCTAACAGGATCTTCCCAGAGCACATGTTTTTAATTTTGCTAGAAGTCCAGTGTGTTAATTTTTCCTTTTATGGATTGTGCTTTTTTGTGTCAAATCTTTCCCTAGCTTTAAGATCCCAAAACATAGATTTCTCTTATGTTCTTTCTTAAAAGTCCTCAGTTTACATTTGACATTTAGGTCTATGATATGTTTTTTTTAAAACCTAAAGCAATAAACAACAAGGTCCTACTATCTAGCACAGGGAACTGTACCCAATAGCTTGTAATAGCCTGTAATGAAAAAGAATACGGAAAAGAACACACACACACACATACACATACACATAACTGAATCACTATGCTGCACAGCAGAAACTAACACATTGTAAATCAACTATATTTAACAAACAAACAAAAACCTGCAGCAAAGAAGAAAATGGCAGCCTGTGGTTTCAGGGAAGAACAGAGCAAGTGTTGGCTCCTGTGGGAACCCTGAATGGGGCGGCAAGGCAATGGTGTGGTTGTGGGTGGAGAACGGAGGTGCTGGAGCTGGTGCCACTTTGATGTTGTAGCGGGTCTTTTCATCTTCAGAGTGGTTAAGAAGGACTGCGTTAAAGGGCCAACTCCTTAACCCCACCTGCACACATCCCTAGCCCTCCCACGGTACAGTCAAGCCGTATGCTGACAGCTTGGGAAATTGCGTGGTGAAAGATATCCGGGGTCATATGATGTGGAGATCAGAAGTCTTCCAGATGGGGCAGGAAGCAGGCCTGGTTTTATTTCGAAAGGCACGTCAGTGGTATCGCTCCCCAGAGGGGAGGATCTCGTCCTGGGGGCCTCAGCCAAGTGCTGAGACAGCCTCCTCCGTGGTGGGACCTGCGGAGCGGCTGGGAGGCTGGCATGGGAAGCTCAGGCAGGTGCCCGTGGCCAGCAGATTGGGGAGGATTCCTTCTGTGGCCCCTGAGAGAATTTCAGGAGCACCCCAGCACCCACTGTCCTGCCTCTGTTCTGGTAGCCACAGGCTGTCTCCAGAAAGGAGCACAGCCTGGAAGCAGAGGTCTCCTGGGCATGCATGCTGGTTCGCTGGGTGACCCTGGACCAGCGTCTTACCCTCTCTGAACCTGAGTGAGCAGGTGCCTTCTGTGGCGTGGCAAATAGCAGTAGGTGAACAAATTTCTTCTGCTCCCTGAAAAGTGCCCAGTTCTGTCTTGTCATCCTTATTGCCTGAGGGTAGGAGAACCAGTTTGACTCACCTATTTAGGGACGGTGCCAGTCATCTTCAGTATAAATAGGGGAGGTCTGGCTGGGCCCCGAAGCCACTGTGCATGGACCTGCGGTGGGCCAAGGGTCTGGGAAGCCCACGTGTGCTTGTGGAAGGGGCGTGGGGAGGGGCATGAGTGCTGGATGATGGCAAGACGTGCCCTGTCTGCCTCTGCAGTCAGCTCCTGCCTCTGCTCGGATTACAGAATCAGTGTGGGGGCGAGGGGCACACTGGCGGATGCTGAGGAGAGGCGGAAGGCACGGGGTGGTGTCCAGAAAGGCCTCTTCCCCAGGGTAGTTCTGCCCACTTCTGTAATGAGGCGATTGGTTTCACATTCGAGTAGGAGTGTGGCATCAGGATTCGTGCCTGGGCTCCAGTCCCAGCTGCGTTGCTTCCTGCTGGTTAACCTTCCTACACCTCACCACCCCCGTCTGTGAAATGGGGATGGTAACACTATCCACCTCTTGGGTTGTCATGAGGCTTAAATCAGCTGAGCCTGAGCCTGGTTCCTGGTGAGCAGGAAGGAAATGCTAGATGGGTTAGTGCTGGCCCAGCTGCTGTTTCTCCTGAGAAAGAAGAGCGTGCCTCCTCAGTGGCTGAGCAGCGAGGGCGAGCTTCCCAGGAGGTCCTGCTGCCCAGTGGGGCCGACTCTAGCCTCTAGCATGAGACCCGAGGTCCCCAGGGCGCCATTCCAGGCCTGGAGCAGGGTGTGTGCATGAGAATGCTGAGGTCCCGGGATGTGAGAGGGGACTGTGGAACCAGCACCGTCCCTGACTGGGTGAAGGGTGCCTGATAAAGGAGAGGAAGAACTCTGCGTGGCGGCCCTGGGGCCCTGCCCTGGGGCACCCTTTGAGGAAAGGCCACGGCTCCGTAGGCTGGCCACACGGCTGTGCCCACCCCTAGGACCCTCCACCTGCGAACTGTCAGGCAGGCCAGACATTTGTATGCTTAAGGATCAAGTCCCAGAGCTCAGTGTCTGAGGTCGAGATAAGTGCTTTATAAAATATCTATTTAATTCATTTACGTAATTGACAAGCACATTAAAAGAATATGCCAAAGAGAGAGAGGAAATTCTGGCACCGTCATCCCACGCTGTCCCAGAGCTCCAAGTTGGAGTCCTCCAGCCTTCTCCCACTGGTATCGTTTAGAGAGTGCAGGTCAGATCCGAGTTCTGCCTTTTCCTCTAGCAGGTGGTGTGGACAGTCTGAGCACCTGAGTGACTGAGGGAGCTTTGATGGCTGAGGCTGAAGTGGGAGCCCGGCCCTGAGAGGGACGAGGCTGGAAATTTTGAGTGAGGCCTCCATATAGCGGTTACATTTATTCAAGTCCTGAATGGTAAGGTTGACAAGAAACGAAAACCACCAGATCTGTGAGGAGCTGGTGACACAGCTGAGGGTCTTAGATCCCTGGGTGACCGCCGATGCTCTGCCTCACCCTGCCAGCTGCTGCCTGGCATTTGTGGACCTCAGGGAGAGGTGCTTGCTCTGTACAACGCAGCGGCTCTCTCATGCCACATGCGGTGAGGACCCTCGTTGGTGGAAAGCGATCCATTAGAGGGGATCAGCCCACTGCAGCATCTTCTTGAAGAGGGCCTTGAGCCAGGCCTTCGCGGATGCTCTGACCACCAGGTTCCTAATTGCGGCTCTCTCCATCTTTCACCCCTTTTTTTTTGCCAGAGTGGTAGCTCTGCCCCTTGGGTCTGGGAGAGTCTGTGCCTAGAACTCATGTTTAGGCTTTCTGCCAACCTTGCCTGCTCCCCTCAGGGTGGAGCCGAACAGGCATGGACCCACGGGCCTCCAGAGTTAGGAGAGATCGGGTGAGTCCAGTTCAGCCTTGTAGCACCCACAGGCTCCCTGCTGGTGCCGCTGCATACGGTTCGCGTGGCTCCATCTCGCAGCTGGGCCCCTCCTCTCTGAGATGCTGAAGCTCGCACCTGTGCAGTGGGACATGCGGGTAGCAGGTTGCCAGGGAAAGGGGAGAAAAGGAGAAGACAAAAAGGGCCAGATTGACTCACTGAGGGGAAGATCAAGCCAAGAGAAAGAACTGAGTAAGCATGTCAGTGTGACCAAAAGGGAGAAGCTCTCTTGGCTTTTCTGCCCCAGGGCTGCCCCTGTGTGGATGGGAATTCAGGGGGAGGGGCTCACCATTGCTACTCTCCATCTCCTGGACTACCTTGGTGCCAGACGGCCCTGCCCCAGACCCAAGGCAGGCTACCTCCCCGTGTTCTCGGAAGTGAGCCCCCCGACAGCCTTTCCAAGACCCTGCCAGTGGGAAATGGCACAGCCCTTCTCCCCAGGGAGCACAGTCCAGATGGGGCTGGAAGAGCTTCCTCAGGTCAGCATGTCTGGTGGGAACTCCCTGATGCAATTCCTCCTCATCCTTTTCCGCCGTGGCCAAAGCTGGAGTGGGGAAGAGTGTGGGGATGGAGACCTCGGTTAGGGCCACGCTGCCCTCACTGCTCCTGGGCCAGGGAAGGGGGACCGTTGGCCACCCTCCCACCACCACCAACCCCGGCTGATCAGTGAATGTCCATGTCTGGGGTCACACTGAACTCAGGAAATGCACAATCAGCCTGAAAACCCATTTCACTTGACATTTCCTTCTTAAACAGTGTTTGACACCTTCCGTACCTGGAAAGGGCAATTCTCCATTACACCTTTCATTTTTCTCTTAAAAAAATTTTTAGTTGAATAATTGGTCTTTCCTCAGAGTGTTCTTTTTTTTTTTTCTGATTAACATTCCTTTATTTGGGAATGTGGTGGTGAGAAGGAGACCGAACTAGAGTTGTAATTGTTTGTTCAGCAGGCATTTATTGTCTTTTATGTTCTATGCAAGGTTTTAGGTGCGAAGGCTGTGGTAGTAAAGAAAACGGGCTGAAGCCCTGGTGTAGCTTACATTCTAACGATGTAATGATCTTGGGACTGCTTAATACCTTAGAAGGTTTTGTTTTGTTCCATTTATAATTAATAGGCTTTTAGAGCAGTTTTCGGTTTACAGGAAAATGGAGTGGAAAGTACAGAGACTTCCCACATGCACCCCCACTTCCAGCTTCCACTACTGTTAACATCTTGCATTAGTGCTTTGCTGATGGGACATCAATGCATTATTATTAACTAAACTGATAGAAGGTTCACTGTTGGTGTTGTACATTCTGTGGGCTTCTGCAAATGTCTGGTGATACGTATTCACTATTACAGGATCATGCAGATGAGTTGCAGTGCCCTAGAAATCCCTTGTGCATCACCTGTTCGTCTCTCTCCTCCCAAAGCCTTGGCAACTTCTGGTCTTTTCACTGTCCCTATAGTTTTGCCTTTTCCAGAATGGTGTATATTTGGAATCATAAATAGGTTGCGTTTTCCCATTACCTTCTTCTCCTCAGTAGTGTGGGTTTCCCAAGGGGGTTTTGTTTCTGTGTTGGTAGTTTACGCTGCATCCTGGTGATTTGCAGTCCTTTGTGGCTTGGGTCAGTCCAGACTTCACAGAACTGTGGTGACTGCCTCTTGACTGTGCCTGAGCTTCTTCCAGATCTTGGGTTTCCAGCTTGATGTGTGTAAGCCAGTGGGTGGGAGGACCAAGCAGGATCTGGTGCATCGAGGCGCCGGGTGCCGGGCACCCCCATAGGGATAGGGCCTCAGGCCCCCTTCGCAAGGAGTGAATGGAAACAGTCCATTGAAGACCCCGAGGGGAAAGTGACCCAAAAGGAAGTGAACGGGTCGGGAGGTTGAGTGACCCGGCCCAGTCCTGCCCTCGGAGGGTTGACCCCGCCTGGTGGAGGCTGTTTATCCCGCCACTGGGCCGCTCTTGTTTTTTATCCGATCTCCACCTGAATAAACAGATCGGGAACGTCATCTGCAGCCAGGCTGAGAATCAGCCAAAATTCCCCAGGGAACTGGTGATTCACCAGCAGTGGGTGGGGGAAGGGGGAGTGAGCAAGAGACAGAGGAGACCTGCTCATTCCCAGTCTCATTTCCTGTCCGGCACAGAACCCAGGCAGGGCCGTCCTGACGAGGCGCTGGTTTCTTCGAGCACATTATCGATCTGCGCAATAGAACAGATGGTTTTGGTTTTCATTTTTACAAAGATGAATGTAAAGCAGGCTAGGGAGAGGCTGATGCTTTCAGCTCTCATTCTGAGATGAGAAACTTCTTCAAGTTGGCTTAGAAGAGCTCTTCTGGATTCACGTGTTGTTTTTTAAACTCTCCTTATCTTGATTTTCAAGCTGCATCTGGTCTTTGGTCCTGACCTCAGGCATTTTCACGTTTTTCTTGCCAATTTGAGACTTGGAATTATTAATTCTCTCTCTTCTTTTTCCTTTTTTGGTGCTGTTTGGCCCCCACTTAGAATAAAATTATTCTGTTTGACCCCTGGATGAGATTAGATTGAGCTTTGTCGAGCTCCATGGTCCCAGGCCATTTCCCTGATGCTTTTTGGGAGGTAGTGGTAGGGGGGACGTACAGGAAGCAGAGCCCACGAGGTCGGTGGCATCTGAGAATGTGGTTGGGTGAGGCAGCATGGAGCATGGTCCTTGGATCAAAGGATGTTTCAGATTCATTTCGACCTTGGGGGATTTGTCTTAAAAGGAAACCTCCGGTGTCTGCTGAGACCTCACCTGCCTGTGCCTGGGGACTGGAGCAGTGCTACCTAGACTTCACTTGCCACAGGGATGTGCAGGTGTGCATCAGAAGGCACATGCCAAGGGCACGTCCCCATACATAGCTGCGATTTGTGCAGTAACCCAAACAAGAGAGAATTTGGTGTCCATCAGCAGTAGATGGGAAAATAAATGATGGTATATTCCCTCAAGAGAAATATTACACAGTGATGAAAAAGAATTGAGTCCTGCTAATGCACCCACATGGATGGGTCTCATCATGTTGAGTGAAAGTTGCCACATACAGAAGAGGCTATATGGAACGATTCCACATAGATAAAGTACAGAAAGTTCATCTTAAGTGGTAGAAATCAGGGTTCCCTTTGGGAAGAATAAATGATGAGGAAAGTGACAGGAGGGAGCCTGCTGGGAGTTGGAAAGGTCTGCGTCCCTCACGTGGGTACATGGGGACAGGCATTGTGTAAAACTGCACTGAGCTCTGCGCTTAGCATTTATATGGCTCTCAGTATGCCTGTGATACTTCAGTTAAAATATTTGCATGTGAACAGAACAGCTGTTACCACTGGACTGCATGGCCTGTTGGATAATGCTGTATTTTTCAACAAAGGAGAGATTGTTATCTTCCTGTGGGCCCTTGACATGATTAACACCTTTTGGCGCTTGCAGTAATACAGTGAACCCCTTTTGGTAGATACCAGAGCCACTCTACTTTGCGATGAGTTTTATGCTAAATCATTAATACCGTGTGCACCCCTTCATCCTGATCATGTTGATCAGATCTTGGAGCGCCAGGTCCGCTGGGCAGCGGGGTTGGGTGCGGCGGTGCAAAGCCACAGGAAGAATTCCAGGGCAATGCAGTGGTGGGCCAGGTGCACAGTGCTGTGGGTGCTCAGAGGCTCCAGGGTGTGGAGTTTAACTGTATCTGCCAGATTCGCTGTGGGGAATGGGGTGGGTGGGGAATTAGCTTTCACCCCCATTTCCGGGCTGGACTGAGTGAAAATATTTCTTAACCAGAGACTCAAATGAGGCAAGAGCTTACCTTGAATTTTACTGAATTGTTAAGTAAAATGTTTTGTAAGTTTGATGTAGGTAACATTATGGAAGGTCTGCTGTTTCGAGGAAGAGTCACACTCCAGGAGCCGACCACATGGGCTTCTGCGAGTCACCATAGCTGTCCGGGAGAGCCAAGTGCCTGCCTGCGTAGCTGTTAGGGCTGGCCTGTTGGCCAGCTCTGATGTATTTCTCTCTGCCTCATTGGACGAACTAAAAAGAGTGAGACGATACAATGTGAATCTCTGTTCCCTGTAAGATCACCCTGCTCACCAGCCTGTCTCCACTGGCTCCAGTCAGGAAGGAACCTGGGTCATCTTCCAAAGAGCATAAAAATGTTGTAAACTTAGGTTCCATTTCACTTCCTGAAGGGGGAGAAAAGAGCTCAGTTGGAAAGATGATGATTAGTGGTGTCTGACCTGGGCACTGAAAGGAGCCAGGAGGGTTTTCTCTGCTGAAGAGAAGCATTTAGCCCCATTTTGCAGGTACTTAAACCAAATACCGAAAGTGACTTACACGCAGTTCGTACGTTACATCAGAGCTAGAGTTAGAATCTGCGTCCATGCGCCCCAGAAACCCAAACTCCTTGCTGTAATGTGGACCAGGGCTCAGTAAACTACAGGCAGGGGGCCAAATCTGCCTCACAGCTTGTTTTTGTCAGTAAAGTTTTATTGGCACACAGCCATACTCTGGTTTACATACTGTCTGGCTACTTTCAAAATTGAGTTGTCAGAACAGAGACCAAATAACCCACAGAACCTAAAATATTTAAAATCTGATGCACTGGAGAATACTTTGCTGAGCCCTGGTATAGACAGTAGGTGCATAATTTCAGCAACTAGCTGTAATCCATCTGACCCACCTTGACCCTGTCTCCGTTGATCTCCTCACCCTTTCTTCCTGGCTGTTATCTGTGACATGAGATCTTTTCCGCCACTAACGGGAATACCTTGTAAACCCTGCTTTACTGAACTGAAGTGGAAAAATCATTTCTGATAAAAAGTTTTACATGTTGGTTTCAAATGCCTCCGTCTGTTTTACTGTCTAATTTAACATCGGCTCTGAAAATGTAGACAAGTGGAGAGAGCTTATCTTGCCCGCGGTCCGCCTTTGAAGCCTGATTTTATTTGTAAAGCCTAGAACAGGTGTGTGGGTTTAATAGACTCCTGCTGTATTAAGTTTTCCGCGCCCCAGAGGGCAATGCAAGGGGGAAACCAGCACAGGGTGGAGGCGCAGGCTGTGTGACCGGCCCCCACCCCCTTCCCCCAGTCCCTGTCACCACAGAGTCGTTCTAATTCTGTTGGGTGGCAGAGAAAGGGCTGGACTGCTCCTTTGATGAGGCCGGTCCAAAGTGCTCCCATAATACCATCCTCTCCCCTTCCCTCTCTTCCCTCTTTCTTGGTAAACCTAAGGGCATCCCTTTGCAGCGTATCTCAAAGGCACTGTTCTCGTCTTTCCGTCCAGGATGTCCATCAGTAAGAACCAGAGCTTCATCTGCCTGACTTGCTGAGATTGGCCCTCCGCAGATGGGAGATGGGCCACTCACGCAGGACTCTGGGAGGCTGGGACCAAAGCAGGCCTGGCTGAGGCCAGTGACGCAGACCAGTCTGAGCTGGCCTGGGAAGAGCCAGCCAGCATGCAGATCCACCGAAGTTTTGCTGAAGGTTTATGGATTGAATCTGGGGAACTGCACTTCTGATTCTGCCTGGAGAGCCTCTCAGATGGGCTGGCTCGTTCCGCTCCCCTGGGTCTGCGTGCTGGCTCCTCTTGCATCCCAGCTGTGTGACCTCGGGCACAGTCCAAGAGAGCTCTGAGGCTCAGTGTCTTCACCTGTAAAGTGGAGATGATACTAGTACCTTCCTCGTGAGATACTGTGTCATTTCACAGACCCTTCACCCAGGACCTGCTGTACAGAAGTGTTCAGTCATTGGTTGCCTAGTGGTAAAAAGAACTTGGACAGGGATTCACAGGTTAGAAAGATGACTGTGGACCATCTTGGGACCTGACCGTCAGTTACTTTAAAGGAATGACATGACCACCCGTGTTGCACATGGCCTATAACACATGGAGAGTTTTAGGAAAGTGGTTCCCCTCTTGAGGAGGTGGGAGGCTTCCCCTGAATGCTGGCTCTTTGCTCTAACCTTGATGAGTGGGTGTCTGGAGGAGATGTCCCTGGTGCGGTAGGGTTTGGTGGGCTGGGGTCAGGGGTGTGGGCCGGAGTCCCGCTTGCTGCAAGAGTGAGAAGGGGGGTGTAATCTAGCTGGTCAGGAACCCATCAGATCTCCAGCAACCCCCCCCCCCCGGGTCTTACAGAAGTTTCAGTCTGGGATTTGACTTTTGAAGCACAGCTCTCTGACCAGCCTGATCTCCTGGAGGCTGGGTTTTTGACCCACTCCAGCTGGAGCAGGCTTGTTTCCATGTATGAAGCTAAGCGTGAGAACGCCAAGTCAGCCCTTTGCTCCCAAGAGAGGAGTCAGGCCTGCCTGTTTGTATTGAAATGTGGCAGAGGAATAGGGACCATTCATTCCTTCTTCTTCCAGAACACCCCCCCCCCCTACAAAGTAGATACCGAGCCTGCTCTGAGGTTCCAAGTACGGCTAATGAAAACAAGAACTCATTTTATGGAGTACCTGCTACGTGTCAGGTCACATCAGCCCACAGGCGGAGGAACCATACACCCTGCTTTACAGCGGTTCACACCTATGCGTGGTGCGAAGGGGATTTGAACTCTTGCCTTGTTCTTCTCCGATGCTGTGCCGTGTTCCAGCTCACAAAGAGCTCCTGGCCTTGGGTGGAATTGCCAGGGTCCACAGAGACAGCTACCAAGGTGTGATCCTTGTTCTGTGAGAGAAGGGGGACAGAGCTCTCCAGGAGCACAGAGCTGTGCTGTCAGCTTTCCTGAATAGGAGGAATTCAGAAAGTTTGATCAGGGTGCTGGGCTAGAGCCTAGCAGAGACACCAGACCTGGGGGAGAAGATAGCATGTGCATTCTGTGAGCCCCAAGGACCTCTGAAGCCTCTATGAGCTAGGTGGTTGCCTCTGGGCCGTGCTGCCTCAGGGCTGCTGGCAAACTTTCTTCCCTTCATGTTTTCTGATGGAACTCTTCTGCTTACATGACTGTCTTCTGCTTAATTGCTCGTGAGTCCCAAACCTGTGTCTACCCTCAGCCCTACTGAGTTCAACCTGTGTTCATTCTTTCTGATTCATTCAGCATGTTTGTTGAGGACCTACTGTGTGCCTCACAGTGTTCCACTGGTTGGAGACGCAGTAGTGGTCCAAACAAACAAACACCTCTGCCTTTGTAGAACCACATCCTGGTGGGAGAGATGATGTTAAAGTAGAAATAAGCAAAATACTGGGCATAGTGGGTGATAGAGCTATTGAGAGAAATAAAGCAGGCAGGGGAGTGGAAAAGTGTGTGTGTGTGTGTGTGCGCTCGCGCACGTGCGTGCGCGCACGTGTATGAGGTGAGGAGGAAAAGGAAGAAAGGGGCTTGTTAGCTTTAGACAATAGGGCCTGGGTAGCCTCACTAAGAAGGCAACAAATGAGAAAAGATGGGAAGGAAGTAAGGGCATGGGACCTGCAGATCTCTGGGGGAAGAGCATTCATTCTAAGCAATGGAAAAGAAAGTGCAAAGGTCCTGGGGCAGGAGTCTGCCTGCTGTGTCTGAGGGCCTGTGTGTGGGGCAGAGTGCCAGGTGGAAGATTAGGAAGTGAGGCAGCAAAGGCAGGTGCATGGCCAATCACGTGGGCCTGGGAGACCGTTGTCAGGACTGAGTCCTGAGTGAGACACGAGAGCCATCATTTGAGTTGTAGCCACACACGTCTGTGACCTGACTTGATTTTTGCTTTGTTTTGTTTTTAAGCTGTAATAAAATACATGTCATGTGAAATTTACCAACTTCATCATTTTTAAGTGTACATTTCAGTGGTGTTAAGAGTACTCAGATTGTGTAACCAACCTCCAGAGCTTTCTCCATCTCAGAAAATGAAAACTCCATGCAGCAACCTATTCCCCCTCCCCCAGCCCCTGGCAGTCCGTTGTACATGTATACCACATTGTGTTTGTCTGTTCATCTGTCCATCCGTCTGTCCATCCTTTGGGTTGCTTCGCCTTTCGGCTACTGTGAGTAATGCTGCTATGAACATGGGTGTGCAAACATCACTTGGAGATCTGCTCTCCATTCATTTGGATGTACACCCAGAAGTGGAATTGCTGGATCATGTGCTGGTAATTCTGTGCTCAGTTTTTTGAGGAACAGCTGTACCATTTTCTTCAGCAGCTGCATCAAGATTCCAGTTTCTCCTCTTCCTCGCCTGCACTTATATTCCTTTTTCTCTTTTTTCAAATAGTAGCCATGCTGTGGGTGTGAGGTGGTATCTCGTTGTGTTTCCCTAATGATTAGTGATGTTGAGCGTCTTTTCATGTGCTCAGTGGCCATTTTTTAATCTTCTTTGGAGAAATGTCTGTTCAAGTCCTTTGCCCATTTTTTAAACTGGCTCATCTGAGGTTTTTTTGTCTGGTTGTCATTGAGTTTTTGTGTTGTTGTCAAGATATTTAGAATCTCTAAATATTGTAGATCCTTCTTCCTCATCAGATGGATGATTTGCAGGTGTGTCCCCCATCCTGTGGGATGTCTTCCTGGACTGGATCTCTCTGGCTGCTGGGCTGAGAATAGACCATAAGGGGGCAAGGATGGAAGGTATAGCCTGTAGCCTGGTTATCTCAGCATTTCTGGATCAGGAAATTTAGGGACACCGTTCGATGCCCGTTCCCCCAGCTGTCATCTCCAGATCCCATGGATCCATCATTGCTGTTTCTCTTGCATCTGTCTCTCCATTGCTCCCACCACTCACCTGGCCCCCAGTGACAGGGATGCCCCGATGTGGTCCCCCTGCCCTCCCAGCTCCGTGATCTGATCACGGCCTCTGCCCTGCCTGTCTGCTCCCAACATCCTCATCCTACCCTCTGGAGCTGCCCCCACAGCCTCTTTGGGCGGAATTCCACACGGCTCCCTCCCTTTCTCTCCCGGCATGTCTCACCCATCCTCACTCCCACGCTCCTCCGTTGTTCCTCATCTCCATGGCTGCCTCTCTGGCTCAACAGGGAACTCCTTCCAGCATGTGAAAGAGACCCGTCTTCATCACAGCATCCTTCCTCCGGCATGGGCCTGGCGCAGAGCAGGGGCTCAGAATGTGCTTCACTCGATGAATAAATACACTGACGAGACAGAAGAAGGAGGGCGTGAGGTGAAAGAGACAGGCGAGGACAGGGCAGTGGGAAAAGTGCGGGGGACTCGCAGCTGTCCCCTGGCCCCTTGGACTGCGCTCGGTCCCTCTTTGTGTGACTTGGGGCCAACGGCACCCCTTCCCTTTTCTCAGACCTTTTCCTGGCTCCCTGGTCCTGCATTCAGAGTTCCTGGATGAGGCTCAGCTCTTTTGCTTTTATGCCTTGTTCTTTTTTTATTTTTCCCATACTTTACATAATAAAGGTTTTTCTTTTCTTGTTTTCTTTTCTTTTTCTTTTGGAGTCAGAAAACTAAAGAGACCATCTTTATTAAGAACTTAATAAAGAACTCAAAGGAAGTAGCTTAGGTGGGGGGAGGGATGGAGGGAAAACTCGCCTTTCATTCTGGGGAGATTTCACAGTGTGTGGAGCTGTGCCCTTGTAAATGCGTTTTTGGGTCCAGGGCTGGGGAGCGATGGGAAGGAAACAAAGGCGTGGACGAGAAGTCCCAGAGCTTCTGGGAAGGAGGGCCTTGTTGATGCATGTTGGAACGGATTTGGTCAAGTGTTTGTTTAAAATAGATGCCGCTTGGTTAGCGACGCCTGGCTCGCTTGGGTCGTGTTCGAGAATACTTTGGCCGGAGCCCCCGACACTGTTGACTTAGAAGTTGACCGGAGTGAGAGCCCGGAACCCAGAGGCCCAGCACTACACGGATGCTGAAGTACCCGAATATCGGGATCAGGGCTGTGGGGGTGTGAATCTGCCAGGCAGCGCTACACCCACAAGGGGGCTGCCGGTTCCCTCCAGCCTTGGTTGGCATTTGTTGAATTTCTCCTGATTAATAAGTACTGGTCAGTGGGTTGTACTGGGGGTTTTTCAGAAAGAGGGTTAAAGTACAAATAGGCCTTGGAGAGGGATAAACACTAAACACCCACGGGAACATCTGCCAGACGCGTCAGTGTGGTTCAGGTAGGGTCATCTGTATCCCTGAAGTAACGGGTTTGGCCCCATCTTCCAGATGAGGAAACTGAAGAACGGACCTATCAAGGGAGTGGAGTCAGGAGGTACAGTGGATTCCATTCCCATTGGACCCAGTGCTGAGTTCCTGTTTCCCTTATTAGGTTGTCAGGATTTTGTCTTTTTCTTCCCCCATCCTTTGTGCCTGTCACCACGCTTTGTTCACAGCAGGTGTCGATAAAATTTGAGGTGTCTAATGATGTGTTAGGCTGCATTAAACTGAACTCTGGGCTCTGGTGCCTGCATTCTTGTAGGTAGTGGAGTTGCACTAGGTTCTGAAGGCTCTAGATGCGGGCTGCATCAGAAGTGCTTGGTTACACCAGGCACATCCTTTATGGGAAAGTGTACCTGTGGGTTCTGAGTTCTGATCATGCCAGGCTGGTCTTCACACGTCCAAAATATCACCCCTGTGTTCTTGTCCTTGCGGAGAGTAACCGAGCTTCACACTTGGGCAGACAAACTTGTCACAGACAAAGACTTTGACATTCTGTCTAGCTCCTGGCCTACAGATTGTACGTAACTTGACGGAATGAAGGATGAGTGATCTCATTTTAAGAGTGTCACTGTATTGGTATTTTTCTGGAATTGCAAAACAGCTCAGAAAAAAAAAGTCTGGAAGAAATGGAGGAAAATAGTTTCTTTGCAAAATGACATGCTCAAGTCATGCCCCTTTGTGTGTCGTAGGCAACACAACAGGATCCGCAGTGTGGAGGGAAGTCAGCTGAAGGCCTACCTGTCCCTGGAAGTGCTGGATCTCAGCTCCAACAACATCACGGAGGTCCGGGGCGCCTGCTTCCCACACGGGCTGCCCATAAAGGAGCTGTAAGTGCCTCTTCTGTCGGCAGCGCCCAGGCCTGGACGCGGGTGGGTGTTTCCTCCTCTTCTCTGTGGTCCGGCTGCGGCAGCGGGACAGGCGCAGGCCTCCTCTGTCTTCCCTGCAGGGCAAGGGGCTGGGGACCCAGGTCCATTGTCTTCTGTGAGCCTGTTTAGGGAGCATCTCCAAATCCAGCATGTTGCCCTGACTTTACAGGTGGGTGCGGAAGCTGAGGCCAGGAGAGGTGAAATGACCTAACAGACTGACCCCTTAAGAGGAGAATCTAGCCCTTAAAGGCAGGGCTCTACTGGCCACGAAGCCGCTTCTCTGTCCCCTTCACCGGGCTGCCTCCTAGGAAAGCTTAAGAGACATGCTCGGGGGTGATTAGAGCAGTGGTGATGTAGGAGGGAGACCTTTCTGCTGAGGCTCAGCTGGTCAAGGCTTATCCATCCTCTGAGTTCTCTCCACCTTCTCCATCACTTTGTTGGGCTGTTTCTCTTCTTCCCATCCCAGTGCCCCGTCTCACAGCCAGCCGATGGTAGATGGAAGGAAAATCTTGCTTTGGGGAAAACATTGAAATCTCAGGCTAAAGAGACAGGTTAGGGGACACGCAAGTTCCCTGCATTATTACTGCGTATATTTGGGGGATCGATTGTGAGGATGGTTGAGGAGTTGACGTGACCCGTCTGTGCAGAGGCCAAGGTTAGGCACACAGATTTCTGAGACCACAGGAAGAGGCATGGTTTCTTTCTCAGGCTGTATCCAGGGGCGAGAGCCGGAAACAGGTGGCCTTGGCCACTCCCTAAGCCGATGTAGTGGTGCTCAGTCCCCCATGAGGGCTTTCCAAAGGGGTCCAGCTGCCACCTGGCACTGCCTTGCTTGGGACAAAGAAACCACAACTGCTAAACTGAATTGCAGTGACCTTCTTGCTGCACGAAAGCAGGGAGGACTTTCTATTTTGGCAGATACTGGCCAGGATATCTTCAGCACACAGACTGTTCTTTAATCTGAAGTGTTAAGAACAAACAGTCCAGGTCCATTTGCAAAGAATCCTAATGTGCCCTGTCTTGGCCGCTGTCTGGCGGAGACAAAAAAATGCCTTCTTCCCTGCCCTACTCTGATGGAGAACATCCTGTCTGGTCCTTTTCCATTTTGCTTAAGCTGCAAAAAGCAGCACTGGCCTGGGGAAGTTTGGAAGGAGAGAGTTGAGGGTAACTTCTCATAGGAATGACCAAATTGTTACCCCTTTTTCTCTCTCTTTTTTTTCCTTACTTGATATAATTTACATGCAACAGAAATCTACAGCTCTTAGCTGCCAGGGCAGTGTGTTTTGGGGGGGGGGCCCTTGCATACCCTCTAAGTGGATGTCCTTTGCAAGTATTGCTTGCTTTTTAAAGGGACTCCATGCAGATCTCTGTTTTAAAAAAAATTTTTTATTGAGATTCAGTTGGTTTACAGTATTAGTTTCAGGTGTACAGAATAGTGATTCAAAAATTTTTATAGATTTTACTCCATTTATAGTTCTTAAACTATTGGCTACATTCCCTGTGCTGTACAATACATCTTTGTGGCCTATTTCTTTTATACATAGTAGCTTGTACCTCTTAATCCCCTCCCCATGCCTTGCCCCTCCCCCTCCCTCTCCACCACTCTTGCAGATTTCCACAACTAGAATGTTTCTTTGACACATTTAAGATAATTAATATGAATTGGTTTATGTACATTTATTATGTAAGTCGTACATTGAGACCCGCTTCAAAATTAAAGGCTGTGTCCTCAAATTATCCACTCTGATCTTGCCTCGCAGTGGACTTTCTGCTTCCTAAAGCTCTTCCCGCCCACCTTGAACTCGGACCCTTGCGTAGCAGGTGGTGAGGAGGGACTCTGCAGGCCTTCCGGCTGGGGTGTGTGGACGGCTGGGGTAGAGGGCATAGCCCCCCCCCCCCCCGGGTAGCTACACCGACCACAGCATGGCGAGCCCTGGGCTTCCATCAAGACTCCCATGGGCGGTCCTGATAGCCGTGTTCCCCTGGCCCTCCTGTCTGGGAGTGAGGATGGGCTTTGCAGCCTTGGGATGACAAACGTCTCATTGGAAAGCCATCCATCTGGGTGTATTTTAGCTCCTTTTCCCAGCGCAGCGAGGTCTGGTGTCTGTAGCAGAATGAGGAAGGTCTTCTCCTGACCCCCGCCTTTTCTCTCCCAAACAATTCCAGCAACCTGGCGAGCAACCGGATCAGCACCCTGGAGTCGGGAGCATTTGACGGTCTGTCAAGGTCACTGCTCACGCTTCGGCTGAGCAAAAACAGGCTCACTCAGCTTCCTGTGAAAGCATTCAAGCTACCCCGGCTGACACAACTGTGAGTACAGAGCCCCACACTTTAGTTAAGCTTGGCCAAACTTTATGGAGGCCCGATTTCCCCCAGGACCTTGTTCCAAACGCACCCCCTTCCCTGCTCCGCCCCACCAGCATGCTCTGCGTGAACTACCACGGATGGCCCTGCGGCAACAGCTAATAAAAGCAGATTAGAAGCTGGGTCTGGTGCCTGCGGGCTGCCTCAGGTTGCTGAGAAAAGATCACTGAGGACACACACACTTGTCCTCGCCGGCACTTTCCAAAATGCATAGGAATCCTGCTATGTAGTGATCTCGGCCGACACTCGGCTATGTGCATTGGGTCCTTATTTATCTTTGAGGTTTGGGTGTTTTTTTAAAGGCACCCGTGTAATCCCAGCTGTGGGCGTGATGGGGTCCACTGCTCCTTGAGCTGTTTGAGAGGAAGTCAGTGTCCCCAGAGGTAGGGAGCAAGAGATGGGCCACCATCTCCATCTCCTCAGTCTCAACGTAGTTGACTGATGATTTTTATTTTTACAGAAAGGACGTGTTTTTTTTAGTTTTTTGACCACCACAGCTGAGTGCCTTCCTAGAATGGCGCAGGGTTTGGAGTCAAAAGAACGTCTCTTTACCAGAACATAATAGAATGTCCGTTTCCTGTTTTTTTGTTTTCCTGTGTACCCCTCCTTTTTTTTTTTTTTTTGTAGCAGAAGGGTGTATCTCAGGAAAATAAGCTGATGTTGGAGATTTGCCTTAAACTGAACAAAACAGTTGTTCATGGCCAGGTTTGGTGGCAAGGTGGGGTGTGCCCCCAGGCTGTCACTGCTGTGGTTCCCCAGCACACCCCAGGCATTGGGGCCCAGCCGTGCTCTCTCTGCTCCTAGAGAAGCTCTCTGGATGCTCAAGAGGTTGTTTGGGTCATGAGACACTGTGAAAGTATTCAGGGGAAACCCAGGACTTTCTGGTCAGGCCGTATTCTCCCGCCCCTTTCCCCTGTGTTACTGGTGGAGCCAGCCCATCCGGACTCCTGAAATCTTTTGGTTAATGGAGGTTGCATCACACCGGGGTTGGAAGCCCACATATGTGCTTTGCAGTGTGTCAACCCGCCCCACCTCCGGAGTGTAGTCACGTCTCTCAGTCAATAGAGGCTCGACTAATGCCTCTGCAGGAGGTGTTGCTGTTTGACGGCCAGTGGTTGGATTTTCCTGGGTTGAGGCAGCTGGTGGGGGTTTCTGCTGCTGAGCTAGGAGACAGCTCCCCTAGGACATTCGCATCCTGAGTCACACCCACCTCCTCGCTGCAGAGTCATGGGCGTGCGGGGAGGAAGTGAGCACTCATCATGTGGTGGGGGGGGCGTGGTGGGACCGGCCTCTGGGGAGCTCTGCGCCCCGCTTTCTCTCCGAATCAGTGCCCGGTCAGGGTCAATGTCAGTGTGCACATCCATGCTTACCGGGACCTCCTCCTGACATTTTCCCCGGGGCCCTCGTGGGGATGGTTACAGATGGGTTGTGTGCAGGGGATGCTCTGAATCGCCGACTTTGTCTCTTTAGGGACCTCAATCGGAATCGGATTCGGCTGATCGAGGGCCTGACGTTCCAGGGGCTCGACAGTTTGGAGGTGCTGAAGCTACAGCGAAACAACATCAGCAGGCTGACGGACGGGGCCTTCTGGGGGCTGTCCCGGATGCTCGTGCTGTGAGTACAGCCTGGCTGGCTGAGGGCGCCACAAGTGGGCTGACCCCACCCCCTGCCCTGCGGGACTTTAGCCCCTCCCCACTCAGTGTCTTGGGGGACTTTGCCACACCTCAAGGGGTTTTCCTTGAAGTTCAGGAAAATCTCTCAGCAGGAGTGCCAGTGGATGCGGGAGAGTGAGTTGGCGGGTGAAGGTGGAAGAGGGGGCTGTTTTGCTGGAGCCGCCTCCCCATCCCCGTTTCCACTCCCCCCGCCCCTGCCTCCTTGGTGAACAAACCGTGGGCTCCCTCCCCACATCCTCTCCCTTCGCCCACTCACCCCAGGAAGTTCCTTCTCTCCCTGTGTCGGGTTTGACCGTCCTTGATGTGCAGGTGGGCCAGAAATGTCTAGTTCATCCTGAGAGATTTGTTTATGTTTTGTGAGTGAATCAAGCCGCTCCGTGCAGATGTTCCACTTTTATCAGGGGAGCGCTCGCTCCAGCCAGATGTGGAGTCTGCCTGCCAGAGCCACAGAAAGCGGCGACAGAAAACCATCTAGTCAGGGGCAGAGAAGGCAGTCACGGATCTTCAATTTTTGAACACTTAAATGTGTTTATTTTTTATCAAAAGAAATGTGTACTCGTAGTTGAGTAAAATCAGATAATAAGACAAGCGGTCTTTACCCTCCATCCCCAAGCCCCCATTCTCTCTTTCCCCCAGTTACACTCCCAAGAGGCTCGCCCTCACTCATCATTTCTTTTTTTTGTGTTTCTCTGTAGTTCTGCCTGTGGTTATTCCAAGTCGATACACTTATACCACTATCTTGACGTGTCAGCGTGAGATTTCTTGCTTTACAGGCAATGGTTTAACTTGCTCAAGACACCTGCACCCGCTTCCAGCCTCTCCAAGCCACATCACTCCATTTACGTCGTTCAGTCGTTATCTTTGCAACTGAAACAGAAAACAAAAACTCTAGGTCTAGTTCCATCGACTCTCCATCCTCATTATCAGAACTGAATGTTGATGTCCACACCACACACGCCCCCCAACACACCCACACACACACGGTAAAATGACGGTGAGCACCCTTGTTTTGCTTCCTCCTCTCATCGTTGTTCACCCGTGAGTGGCTCTACCTCTGTTTTTACATATTCAAGAACACTTTTCCTTGACATCCTTGAAACTGTCATTTTGGACTTTGAAACCTACATGGTCGTGTGCTAGGTGAGCTGGGAGGCCCAGAGAATTCTCAGGACAAAATGAGGTAGCACATACTGTTTAGTCTCTATGTTGAACGCATTCATACAAATTGAGGGGTGAAGAAAGAGTTGCCTTAGAGGCTATTTGTAAATTAAGGGCTTATTTTTTGAGCAGAAGCAGAAAGTAAGGTGGGTGAAAGCGAAACCTGGTTGTCTGAAGCCCTCATAATACTGAACGTGGAGCAGCATTTGAATTATCAGCTTGTGTTCACGAGGCCGGTCCCATGGGGCGGCAGCGTCCGTGGCCGGGCTGTGTGGCATCGAGAAGCCGGGGCGTAGTGACGTCCTTACTTTAGAAACCGAGCAGGAGCTGCGTTCTCAGCACAGTGCTGAGATTCTGACCTGCCTTTTCGTCTCACGACAGCCCTGTGGAGTTGTTGGGCACCTCTGCTTGATGGATGTTCAGGCTCTCCCAGCCAGGTGGCAAAATTGAGATCTAAACCCAAGGAGTCTGACCCCAGAGCTAAAGCTGTGTGTCTTTGTCTTGGCTTGGGAGTCCAGAGCCCCGATTGGTTATTAGCCAGACCTGGGCTTGAATTTTGGCCCCTCACGGCTGGCTGAGCTGTGGAAGGGTCTTAGGTTACCAGCCTTCTCTCAGCCTCAGTTTCTGCATCTGCAAGATGGGGATAATGACGAGAGCTTGCTCCCCGGCTCTCATCTTTCTCTTCCTTGAATGGGCCCCGCCTTCTGCTCGGAGCTCCTCTGCCCACAGGTGTGCCTGGTTCGCCTGTACTCAGCTAAAAAGTTCGCTTCTAAGAAGCTTCCCCTTGGCTCTGAACATCTAAAGCATCCTGGGTCCTCAGCACCCTGTGCGTTGCTTTGCTTGTCACTACCCACCCCTTGCACAGGTGTGTGCACATGTACACACACGTAGGTGCACATCTCGCACATCTTCGGCACTGTTGTGGGATCCTAGGTGCCAACTGGGCTATGACTCAGGGAAGCTGCCCCTTGGCTGGCCGCTCGGGGGGTGGGGGGGCGCGCCCCTCGGGGGTCCATCCTCACCCGCCCTGTGCGGCTGTCCTTGCAGGCACCTGGAGTCCAACAGCCTGGCGGAGGTGAACAGCGGCTCGCTCTATGGACTCTCGGCCCTGCACCAGCTCCACCTCGGCAACAACTCCATCTCCCGAATCAACCGCGACGGCTGGAGCTTCTGCCAGAAGCTGCACGAGCTGTGAGTGTCCCCGCTCCGCTCTGTGGGTAGCAGTGTCCACGGACACATGGTGGCTCCTCCACATCCCCCAGCCCAGCCAGCTTGGGGGGAGAGTGGATGGAGCCCCCTAGGCGGGCCTGGAGGGAGACCCCGCGGGCCTCAGTCACTGGAGCCTGACTCCCACCTCATTTCCAGCCTGCATCCTGTTTCAGTTCAGCAGGGGCTGTTGTGAAGGACAGCTGTTCTTTTGGGAGGGGGCCTGGGGGTGAGGTAATTTAGGTTGGTTGGTTTATTGCAAACAATATGTATGTATGTATGTATTTAATGGAGGCACTGGGGTTGGAACCCAGGACCTCATGCATGCTGAGCATGTGCCCTACCCCTGAGCTGTACCCTCCCTGCTAGGGACCGCTTCTCAAGAGCGTCTGCGCATGAGCAGCTGCAGCAGGTGACATGCGCGTCTGTAGTGAGCGGGCCCACGGGCAGATTCAGTCCCAGGGCACCACAGTAAAGCAAATGCTGTGATACGGTATCGTTCCCCAGCACATGTAAAAGCATCTATAATGCTTCACTGTAGCCTGTTAAGCTTGCAGTAGCATTATGTCTAAAAAAGTGATGGGCAGCCTTAATTAAAACATACTTTACTGCTCAAAAATGCTTTCCATCCTCTGACCACACAGAGTTGCCAAAACCTTCCATTTTTTTTTTTAGGCAGCGTCTACAAAGCACAATAGAGCAACACAATGAACGAGGTATGCCCGTATTTGGGCTCAAACACAGAAAGGACAGTGACCCCGAGAGCTGGCACACAGACAGTGGGAGAACCGCTCCAGTGTAGTTCCCCCCCCGTCCTTCCCTCAGACATGTATCCCAGGCACCTTTTCTTCCCCTACTTGCGTCCCCTTTGGTCTGTTAGGGAGGCCAACAGGAATGTGTGCGTACACTTTGCATAAGGAGGTTTCCCAGACAGGCCTCCAGGCCGGGGCTGGATCCGCTGCGCTGGGGCCCGCGGGTCCTGACACCAGCAGTGAGCGACAGGCTCTCTCCTGGGCGGGGAGGGCTGGGGCCTGGGCTGTCCTGCCATGTCCCGGTGGGTTCTGGCTCATGAAAGTGGGATGGCCCAGGACACGGAGGACACAGCCCCACGTCTATAAGGTTGAGATTTCTCGAGGAAAAAAGCGGCTCCTCACCGTGGTTTTGGTTTCAGTTTTATATGTTCAGGGTTTCTCCGTTCTGGTCTAGTCCAGTATGTTCCTTTACTTTTTTTTTGAAGAGAGGTTGGATGGGTTTTCCTTTTTTCTAGGCTTCACTGTGGGAAAAGATTCACCCACTAAAGTGAATGATGAAGAGGGCCAGGCCTTTGTCTTTCTTGTCTGTCTGTTGACCTCACCAGGCAAACTTAAGAATATGTTTAATGTTCTTGCTGAGTCTTGCAGCTGGTGTTTTTATCTGTTCATTCACGTTCTCCCCCTTTCCCTCATTCTGCCCCCCTGCGCCATCCTCCCCCACCCCCTCCACACCCGCCCCACAGTGACCTGGAGTTTATATTTCAGTGAGTCTCTCATTACCTAATGCAAAAATCAATAGTCCTGCCTTTTGCCTCCAGGCTCACTTTCCTTGGGTTCTGTGACTGTGCGGGTATGTTAACCCTTTGAGTTTGCCTTCCTGACCATCCAGGCAGTGCAGCTGCCCGGTATTCTCACGTGGAACGGGATGGCTTCTGAAAGGCTCTGCACTCAGTAGGCTGTGACCCCACTAGGGAGCTCCCAGGACCCACGTTTTCCTGCTGTCCAGGCCTGGGAGCCGGGGGGAAACAAGTGAGGTCTTCCCGCCCTGAGCCTGAGCTCGGGCACTTGCTCAGGCGAGGAGCCGCCGCCCCTGGGTCGTGGCGGGTGTGCGCGCCCTGGTGCTGAGGCAGTGGTGAGAGGCACACTCCCTGTGCCCTTCGGAAGGGACAGAGAGGGTCATGGAAGTCTGCCCGACACCCAGGGAGCCTTGGAGCCAGATTTAGGGTTGTTCTGCAGCATGTGTGTCCCGCCCCTCCTTTAAGCTAAATTCTTTAATTGCAGGTGAGGATGTAACTTTGGTCTCCTGCCAGGTCTTTGCCAGTGACAGACACCATGACTTATTTCTCCAGGGGAGAAAGACTGTCACTCCCTGCTACCTTTGAAAACTTACTAATCTTCTCCAAATTTATTTTCCTTCCTCCTGCCCCAGCCCAAAGCTCCCATTTTTCAATGGCAGTTGACAAATATACTAAGTAAGCAGCTTAGGGCTGTCCGAGGTGCAGAGGGTGTGCTGGAAGGAAGGAAGGTTCGATTCTGATGCTCAGGGAAGGTGGGTGATTTGGGGGTATGTTCCCTGTCCTGCTTACAGTAGGGGGATCATGGTAAGAGGCGGGCGTGGGTGAGGGCAGGGACACCCAGATGGGAGAATCCTGTCCCTCAGGTGCTGCCCAGGTAAGGCCTGGTGTCTGGGGAGGAACACTTGCTCCAGGCAGTGGCTAGTGGTGCCCTCTGCTGGCTGGTTTCGAGAGGCTAACCGGCTCCCTTACTCACTGTGAGAACCCTCTGGGGTCCTGTCCACAGTATCAGGCCGCAGCTGTGACAGGTCTTGGCCTCAGTCAGGACCAGCCATGGACACCAGGAGCATGAAGGGGATGGAACTTTGTGGGTCTTTGTTGTGTGACCTTGTGTAGTCCTCACAGTTTACAGACCTCCTTCCGGGAGTCAAACTATATGGGTTTCGGCCCCAGTGGGTTTCTGGCTGTGAGATCTTTTTGCCACCAGGATTCTTGTGGGCCTGTCCCTTCTCAGTCTGACCCAGATTACTGGCCAGCCGTGGCTCCACGTTCAGGAGAAGAGAGAGGGCGATCGTGCAACCCAGTGGTCACATTTGCTTTCCCCTTCCCTTCCTCAGGATTCTATCGTTCAATAATTTGACCCGGTTGGACGAGGAGAGCCTGGCCGACCTGAGCAGCTTGAGCATCCTGCGCCTCAGCCACAACTCCATCAGTCACATTGCGGAAGGCGCCTTCCGGGGACTCAAGAGCCTGCGTGTCTTGTACGTCCTTCAGCGTTGGGTTGATGGGAGAGCAGAACAGAGCAAAACCAGCGGCTCTGCCAAATTCTCTTCTCACCGGTTTTGAGTCAGAATTGAGGCCAAAGCTGACCCTGTAATGTGTGCAGTCTCAAACTTTCATGTAGTACATGAAAAAAGAGCTGGTTGAGCAGAAAAATGTCACGCTCCCCAAGGTAGTGCCTGACATGATGATTCAGAAATCTTGTCCCCAAGTGCCGCAGTTGCACCTGGCGGGGCGCGGGGTCCTGCAAGGAAGGCGTCCCAGGCTGTGTGCAGCCACTCCCAGCATGGGTGCCAGTGGGCCATCTTTCCAACACAGACGCCACCTGGGAAGTTCCCGGGTGGCGTCTGTGTTGAAGTCCTGGGTGTTTTTACCTGAGCCAGGTCAGTGCTGAAGCGCGTGTCTCAGGCTGGCATTGCAGCTTCTCCCGTGTGCAGGACGCCCATCTCTCGGAGAGGTGGTGAGCGAATCCTGTCTTGCCTTGAGCGTCTTTAGGGTCACTTTGACAAAATCATGTCATCTCCATCTAAGTTCCCGACAATGTGGAAGAAGTTGTCAGAAGTTGCTGCAGGGGGCTTTATTGGGGTTATAGTTTTTCAGTTGTTGGGTTCTGAGAACTTTCAGGCAGCAAGAACAGAAGGGCGTCTGGATTTCGACGGGCAGTGGCTGTGGGTTCCGAGGCCTCCCTCCCAGGAGCGCCCCCTGCAGGAAACGTGGCCTGTTCGTGTGCGACGGGAAGGAAGGCCTTTGCACTTGCACCTGGCAGGGAAGGCAGGGGAAGCTTGAATGCCGGGCTGTTGCTGGTGGGGGGCGGTGTGAAAGGGCCTGACGCCAGGCTATTCAAGCCGAGGTCGGCCTCCGAGCCCTCGCGGTGCCGAAGAACAAGGCCAGGAACATTCAGACCGAGCGAGCCAGAGAAGAGAGAAAAACTCTGGCAGCCAAGGCGAGGAGCAGGGGGCAGGCACACAAAGCACAGCCCCATGTCCTGGGTTTTTCAGCACAAAGATAATAGGGAGGGACCCACTGAAAGGAAAAGTCCCTTCCAGCCCCAGGATCTCGGCTCTCGGAGCTTCCTGCTGTAAAATAAAGGTCAGAGCGAGCGTTTCACTTTGCAGTCAGAGCTCCCCTCTCTGCTGCCAAGAACAGCATCCCTTTCTGTTCTTGGCCTGTGCCTGGCAGGGCTTAGGAGAGGAAGGTGTAGGAGACCTTGTGGAAAGTTGGAGAGGGCCAAGCCGGGGCAGCCGGGGGCCCTGGTCGCCAGGTGGGACGTCTCGCCTGGCGCTGTGACCTGCCCTTGGAAACCCCAGGGCAGAAGCTGAGTCATCGGCCTTGTGATGTGCATTGTTGGAGGAGACTGGGCTGAAAAGTTGGCCTCATCTTCCCATCCTGGCAGGCGAGTCGCAAGTCTGACTCAGCACCCAGATGTCCCTGGCCGGGAGTCAGCACCTGTGCAGGCCCCAGGGGGAGACGGGGGCTCCGGGCTCAAACCACTTGCCAGTATGGTGGTGGCCCCAGGGAGGGCCCCGTGCCTGTGCCTCTGTGTTCCCTCACTATTTCCTCCATGTGCTTTCTGCGGTTTCTCGATCAAGTCCAGGAAAGGGACCCTGGTTGCTATGAAGGCACATGGGAGCCGCAGGGAACCTTTCAGGCTCATTCTCAGAGCTGTGGCCAGAAGTCCACTCTTTGGGGACAGAATTCCAAGCAGACTTCCCTCCTTGCCTGCCCTCTGTGCCCCTTCCCCGGGGCTGGCCTTAGCCAACAGGGGCACAGCAGATGGAGTCGGGATGCTGTTGTCTGAGGCATGTGTCAGGTCTGTTGAGGGGCTGAGAGAGGCAAGGCCGCGGGGCAGGGTGGCTCAGTGGTCACGCCTCTCATCTTCACCAGACATTCTGTCTGTGCACCTAGCACACCCCGGGACGGTGCGAGTGTCAGGCGGCCGCCTGGGTGGGAGTCTGTTCTCCCACTGCAGGCCAGATGGTGAGCTTTCTGTCCCCTCCGCAGGGATCTGGACCACAACGAGATCTCCGGCACAATCGAGGACACGAGTGGCGCGTTCACGGGGCTTGACAGCCTCAGCAAGCTGTGAGTATCGGGCGCGGGGCCGGCTCCCCGGGCCCCACACCTCCTTGCCCTGCGCCCGCCCGGGGGAGCCCTTGCACGCTCATCTTCTCTTATTTGGGAAGAAAAGCCCGACTCGGGGCAGGAGACACGGCGACGTCTCGGGCCCGCGGTGTCCTCGCTGCCCTGGGCGTCGGTGTCTTCGCGGCCAGAGAGCCGGTGTGGGGGCTGCTCTCCCGCTGCGCTCTGGACTGAGGCAAAAACGGCCAAGTTTTTTTCTTGTTCTTTGCTCGAAGGAGTCTTGCCCTCTCACTCAATTTCTAGAAATCCTAAACGTCTAAAACCAAGCAACTCTCGACGGTTTTGAGTCTTCGGGCAGGGTTTTTGTTGTCAGTCATAATCTTAAACGGAAACAGTTGTTACCGGGGGTGGTGCAGTGGCTCTTTTTCATTCAGAGTTTCCGGCGTTTGGGGTTTGTTTTTTTAAGCTTCTAGAGTTCAGTAGTTATTTTGTGAGGCGCGCGTGTGTGCGTGTGTGTGTGTGTGTGTGTGTGTGTGTGTTACATCTAACTGTCTCAGGAGGCCAGGCTGTGTTATGCAACCTTTTTGTAGTTGAGGAAAGAGAGGTGAAGGAGCTTTGCCCGAGATCACACAGCTGGTAGGCGGCAGGGCCAGGAGTCGCTTGTGTGGCTCCGAAGCCCGCGTCGTGCGTCCCTTGTCCTCCCTTCTTTGTGCCTCTTACCAGCACTTTCTGCACTGCCGCCCCAAGAGCATCCAGGAGTGGGGATGGGAGCAATGATGACTCAGGGCAGGTTTGGAGGAGGACAAGACAGGAGACAGTCACCGCTCCATCTTCCCCTGCCTGTTGCGGTGACAGTGAGCCAGGCGGAGCACAAGCGTAAAGTAAATATTTGGAAAGCAGCCGTGGGAGGCGAGGCTCCAGGACAATCTGTGGTGGGAGGGTCTTTCCGTGGAGTTAATGTTCCTAATTTGTTTTGAAAAGTGGGGTTCTTCACACCTCTGATCCCTCTGAGAGTTCCAAGTAAGTAAAAACTGTTTTGGCTCTCAGAGGACCCCATCTCTTCCCGAGCACCCTGTGTGCTGTGGGTGGGTCAGGAAGGCTTGTCAGTCTTTTCACCCCCCCCCAAAAAAATGCTGCCTCCTCCCCCACCTCCTGGGCCCTTTTCCCAGCCAGCTTGGGAAGAGCCAGGACAGCAGACGGGGTGTCTTGGATCAAGGGAGCCTGCGCTCAGGGTGCGGCTGCTGTGGGGAGGGGGCGGTGGGCACCTGGACGGCCATGAGGCACAGCCTCACTCTGCGTGCCTGCCTGGCCTCTGCCTCTTTGTGACTAATGGATGGCTGTGGTGGGGACAGTGGACAATGCCGTCCAGTCCTTCACAGACATGTCCTTCTGGTGGAACCTGGAGCCATTTCCGGGTGTCGTGGCGTCCAGGAGGCTCAGCCCTGCCATGGGAGGGGGTGAGACCCCTGTGGGCACCAGGGCGTCTGGTTCTGCATAAAGCTGCAGAGTCCATAGCCTGGAGCCGCCTTCCTGTTGCCTGTTTCTCTCCCCTCAGCGTTTTCTCCTATTCTGACCTGCTGGAGCGGGCCTGTCCGTTCCACGTTAGGTGCCAGCAAGGTGGCACGAGCGCCGTGTTCCTTGCTTGTGCTGGGCTGTTTGCCATGGGCTCCCTGGGAGCAGTGGGTGAACCTTGACCTGTGACGTCCAGTCTCCTCCCACCCAGGTTGCGTAACACAGCCTGGCCCCTGGAGAGGTGGATTCTGATCAGAAGTGGGCTGGCGGCTTTTGTATGCTTTTGAAAAAACCAGATGCACACAACTGGGGGAAACTGGGACAGTAACAGTCATTCCTTAATATGATTAAAAAGACAGTTACTTAGGTGGGATGGTATCGTGGTTACATTGCAAAAGAAAACAAAGCATCTCCTTGGGTGAAAGAAGAAAGCTGTCTGCTGCCGATTCCCAGTGGTCCAGCCGGGTGGGGACGGAAAGCGGGTACAGATGAAGCAGGTCTGGCCAATTCGACGATGGGTGCAGCCGTGTGACAGGCACATGGGGTGCACGACACTCTTCCGTCTGCTTGTGACGGTGGATGAAATCGTCTATGTTGAAAGGGAAGAAGGAAAGCAAATGCTTTCCTGTGAAGCCGGTGCACAGCTCTGGGTAAAAACCACTGAGCGGCATGTGGAGGCCCTTCCTGCCTTGTGAGGGGTGGCAGGTCCCCCCTAACCTGTGTCGGGCCTGGACCCACCTTCCTAATTGCTCATTGTGTTGAGTCAACATTCGCTGAATGGAGGAAGGCTTTGGTCTTGGCACAGCACTGCCTGGCACGGCGTCACTGCCTGGACATGGTCCTGACACTGCATCACCCGCCCTGTTGGAGTGGCCTGGTGGCGAGTCTGTTGGATCCATTAGGTGTGGGGGGCGTCTGAGTGGAGGAAGCTGCCCCCCCCCCAGAGCTGCCAGGTCCCACGAATGCCTTCATCCCGTGAGGCTGCCGTCAGGGCTCTGAATCCCCTGGACTGGCTGGGTTTTGGCCATGGCAGCACCTGACAGGTGGAGGCCAGGCCTCTTCCTTCGAAGGAGAAGGTGGAGACGCTCTCTGGCCTGCACTTGCTTCGTCGAGGACCTGGGGTCCTTCCTGCCGTGGCTGAGGCCAGCCCGAAATTATAACATTTCCCAGGAAAGGGATAAGTGAGCAGCAGAGCCATGGAAGGCTTCGTTCTGTGAAGAGCGCCCAGCCCTCATGTGTCCTGCTGCTAGACACAGCCATTCTGGGTTAGTTCTTCAACCCAGAGCTTGCTGGCAAGGCATTATCACCCTCCAACCCGACAGCCCCCTTCCAGAATGTTCATGGGTCACCTGCTGGGGGCCCACCATGCGTCATAGCGTGTGAGGAGGGAAGGGAGACTTTCTGAGCACAGGGCAGCTGCAAAGAGGAGTCACTTGTGTATGGCGGGGATGCAGGTGTGGCCCCACGGTTCCAGCTCTCTCCCTGCATCACTGGGGGCAGGGACTGAGTGACACAGCTCATGGCTGGAGGCGGGGTGCACAGGTCATGGTCACTCCTGGTCAGGGTCTGCAGGGCTGCTTTAGTGAGAGCCAGAAGGCCCTTGGCCGGGTTGGCTGGGGATGAGGGAGAGGACCTGACAGATGCTTCCCAGGGTGTCTGCTCCATGTGGGCGATGCGGGGCCCTGCTCTGGGAGCCCTGGGTCAGATGCAGCCTTGTCCCAGGAGCCCCCAGCGTATGGGGCGGCAGGAGCGTCGTCCTGGTCCTTGGGCCCCGTCCTCTCTCCACACAGTGGCCTCTGATTGGAACCCTCACAGTCGGCTAGCCCAGCCCCGCCCCCGCCCCCAGACGTCTGCTGGGGGACGTGAGGACCTAGTTTAATCCAGCAGCCAGATGATTAGCCCCTGCACAATTGAGAACTTGGGAATTTGTTTTATTGCGATTGTCACCATTAGGAGTAACAGCTTGCCCTCCTTGTAAAAGAGGTCAGTGTGACTAATATTTAATGGGTGAAATAAAGCACAGCTTTTTTCCTGAATCTCACAGACGGAAGACTTCACTAAACAGTTCAATACATTTTCCTGGGACCTGGAGCCTGGGGGGAGGGTGAGTAAGTGGGAGGCTGGCCGTGTGCTCCGGGTGGGGTTCGGTGCCCCATGGGCGGTGCTGGCTGGGCGCGCTCGGGGATGGGGCCCGAGGTAGCGCAGCCACCGGGTTCCTGGGTGTTTGGCTTATTTGTTTTAGAATAAAAGGCTCAGACTGAGTGATTGTAGAAAGTCTTTCAGGACGAGGTGGTTTTCACATCCGCGCAGGCGGCCTCCGAGGAGGGGAAAAGGCTAAGGGGTGTTTGATGTTTGCACGCCTTTCCCCTCCGGAGGCTGGGGACAGAGCTGGCTTTGTCTAAGGGCTGAGCCCAGAGTTCCTGGTGGGGCCACGTCAGCCCAGGACCCGGAAGAGAAGCCTGTCGGGACGCGGGGGGGTTGAGGCAGCCTGGGGTGCAGCTGTGTGGGAAGCAGGTGGTCCCCCGGGTCTCTGGGCGCAGGCTAGAACTGCTGCACATGTGCACCCGTCTCCCTGGAGGCGGCCTTCTGGTACTTGCCCACGTGTGCAGTGCCAGGCCGCCGTGCCACCTTTGTCTTTGTTCCCTCTTTCCAGGGAGGGGTTGGTGCCTGCCGTTTCCCCTCGTGGGTCCCCACACGCAGGTCTGAAGGTAGAGCTGGCCTTTAGTCGAGATCTTTCCCCTGATCCTCAGTGTGATCTAGACAAGGAGTCCCCACTCCTGGTGAGGGGCTTAGCCGGCGGGGCTTCCTTGAAGGCTTTCTGCCCTAACCACCTGCACTTGTTTCCTCAGCGTCCCTAGCCCAGACCAGTGGTTCTGAGACGTCCCAGGAGCTGGCTCCCAGCAGCCCTTGTTGTTCCTCACCTGCCCGTCAGAGGACCCTGGTGGACACACAGTCACAGAGCCCCCGCCCCATCAGCCTGATGTCAGTTGTTGGCTGGCAGTTTCCCGGGCTCCCATAGGAGCACCTGATAAGGGGGAAGGGAAACTGAAACCACGATGCTTTTTATCCCCAGGGTCCAGGCACTTAGGGGCCACCCCCACCCCATGTCCAGACACTGCCCTTCTTTCCTTTGGATGACACAGCCCGTGGAAGAGGCCGTCGTCCCTTCGACGCGTACAACGCAGGGGCCAGACTTTGGTTTCTGAGAAAACTCTTGGCAGTCACTGCCAAGACTGTGGTCGGAGTAGCGTGGAGACAGGACCCCTTCTCACAAGCATACGGTCCAGGTCCAGGCCTTGTATAGCCTTGGAGGTTGAGTTTTGAGGACTTGTCTATGTGGGATGGATTTAACAAACCCTGGGCCATTGGCATCATATAAAATCTGGGCTCTTGCTAAACAGCTGAGGGGCCTTCCTGTAGGCAGGGATGCAGCTCACGCAGCCCGCGTGCACTGAGGGTGCAGAGAGCTGGGGGCCTTCTCCGTGGTTGCGTGCTGTCCTTTCTCTTGACTCCTTTGGGCTCCTTTTTCCCAGAATGCAGTTTTTAGAAGTGGGTGGTAGTTTTCAGTCCCAAGAGCTTGCTCTCTAGACCCAACTTCTGCTCCCTAAAGCAGTGATGGGTTGACCCCCTGATCCACGAGACCAGGGCCATACTTCACCCTCACCCGTGGGTGGTCCCTGGAGAGAGACTGCCCGGGCTGGACCGGGTGATTCCCACTTAACACCACAAGGGGCCTTGCTAGGCGAGACGATGCAATTCCTACCTGTCATCACTGTTAAATTCTAATGAAGATAAAAGTGTTTTATTTCAGAAGAGGGAGGGCCCGCCTGCTTCAGACGTGTAATCTCAGCACAGGTCAGATTTCCACCTGCCCCTCCGCGGACAGACTTATATAGCACCACCCTAATTGTGTCTTCTGTCTCCCCACCCTCCCTTGTCTGCTGCTCTCCCTCCTGTGGCCGCCTCACCTCTGTTCCTGGCTGTTCGGAAACTGCAGAACTCTGTTTGGAAACAAGATCAAGTCTGTGGCTAAGCGAGCGTTCTTGGGGCTGGAAGGCCTGGAACACCTGTGAGTATCTTGCCAGACCTTCCCTGACCCGCGCGGGCCTGCCAAGTGCGGCTGCTGGGGAAGTCTGCTAGCAATTTAATCGCATCTTTGTAAAGCGAGAAACAGGCTATTTGGAAATGCCAGCTGCTTCCTGCTCATTATAAGTCAGCTTCAACTCTGGCCTTCGTGGTGCCCTATTATAAGCCAGGAACGGTTTCAGAACGTATGTCCACTGGGTGTTCAGATGTGCCCCACTGCGTCCGCCCGCCCGGCCTCACCGCCGCCCGCCCCTGCTCGGGCCCTGCCCCGCGACACTTCCACGAGGTCGCTGTGCCCTTCCTCAGGCTGGTGCCGCCCTAAAGCAGCCCCGCAGCGCTGAGTCCACCCTGGGCGTGGCTGGGCGTTCCCTCCTGTGCTCGCCCCCGAAAACCCCGGAGGGGGGGGAGGGAGGGGGAACCGGCCCGGAGAAGCTCGTGATGTCACCTCTGAGGCGGCCGCCTGTCCCGCTTGACTCCTAGTTTGTCTGTGAATCAAGTGCAACCGCAATTCTGTTGGGAATGCTTTTTGCCTGTTGACTCGCTGAGCGGGCCTCGACTGAGCACTGATGCTCCCCTAAAGGCTGGCGTGGGTCCAGAGTAATTCCCAGTGCCCGTGTCGCTGTGGGTGAAGTAAGAGCCACCTGCGGAGGACTTAGGACATGGGTGTACGGCTAGTACCTGTGGTTCATCGGCAGAACCAGGGCTTTCGGGCAAAATCCCTGAGCAGCTTGCTGCAAACACGTGGCTGACTTGAAGGAGCACTGCAGCTTCTCTGCCTGACGGAAAGTGTTCTTTTTCAGAAACCTTGGACAGAATGCGATCAGATCTGTCCAGTTTGATGCCTTTGTGAAGATGAAGAATCTAAAAGAGCTGTAAGTACCTGGGATCCATGGCCCTGGTTAACAAGAATAGCGAATTTCAGAGTAAGAAGTCCCTTCATTGCGTCTTGCCCCCTTTCACAGGACAGCTGTGATCGTTTATTGTTGTGTGTAAGTTAGATGGTCTCAGCCTGCTCCATAGGGGGCAGATTTTGGATCGGGGTCAGCGCACTTTCTCTTCCAGGACCACAGTGAATATTTTCAGCTTTGTGGGCCGCAGGGCGGGCCTCTGCCAGGACGACTTGAGTCTTGTAGCGGAGAGCGGCTGTAAACAAAGCACAGACAACAGGGTGTGGGTTTGGGCCAGTAAATTCCTGTTACAAAAACAGGTAGGGGGCCTGCAGGCTATGGTTCACTAACTGCTAATAAACTCTCTCCTGTAAAATGGATAATCAGCCCTTTAAGGACGTCAAGGACAAGTTTTCATCTTTTGGGGGTGCCCACAGTGAAGGGTCTGTATTAAAGAGCCGGGTGGGCTGTGGCCGGGGCAGAGCTCTCCATGGGATGGACACCTGAACTGTGGGGCAGTGGGGCGGCGCCCAGCCTACGTCTGTGTCCAGGGCCCCCGGGGGGTTCCGAGGCCGCGGTGCTGCCCTGCGGACTTGCCCTGTGGGTCCGCGGGTGCAGGGGTTAGACAGCTTACCTGTGTCCTGGCTCTGGCAGAGGAGCCCGTCTGAGTTTTCAAGTAGCCACACCCAAGTTTCCTTCTCCTCCGTGTATGGTAATGTGATGCTGCAGCCTTTGGGTTTGGATTCTTAAAGCTCTGACAAGATGGCAGATGCCAGTGGCTGTCTCTGCGCCCTGACCTCGTCCTTGTTCCCGAGGCCACTCCTTGACAGGGGCGGGAAGGGTAGGAATGGGGAGACAGGGAGGCAGAGTCCCCGCAGCTGGAAACCACAGCAGGAAGATGGTCCTCTGGGTGAGTGTGGGAGCGGAGGGGAGGTGGCCTGGGCCCCGCCGTGCGCCGCTCAGTGTGCTGTGAGATTCGAGTCTATCAAGTCGATCAGTTCTCTTTCTCAGAAGGGTTGTGATCTCCGGATGGGAGTTTGTGGAAGGATGGCTCCACGAATAGATGTGTGATAAAGCAGGTATCGCAATGCTTTCATTGTAAAATCTAAGTGGTGAGTCCGTGAGTGTTCACTGTGCATTTCTTTCAGTGTTTCCGTTTTTGAAACTTCCCAAATACAGTGTTGGATCTGATTAAAGGGAAGAGGGTATTTTGAGAGAAAGGGCAGGACAGGGAGTGATTTTCCTTTTTGCCTCCAGTAAGCTCAGGTTTCCTAATTGGGATGGTTTTCTAATTGGGAATAACTGGATCCTTCCAGGTGCCTGGCACCCCCCTCTCCCCCAGGCTTCTGCGTGGTTCTGAGGACTCAGCCTTGGCCCCCCTGCCTGGGCTTCCCATCAGTTGCTGCATGTACCCAGCTGTGGCGGGCCCTGGGCCCAGCCCTCTGACTGGAGAAATGGTTAATCCCACTTGGTCATTTTCTTCCTGCATCAGATCAAGGCAGGTTGTGCTGGGCACTTAGTCATCCTCTGGGTAAATTTCCATGAGCGATGATTAGAAACACACTTGGAGTTGGAACCATAAAAAATGCACAATGGAAGCCAGTGGTGCTGGGATGGCTGGAGGCGGCAGCCCGGACGGCCGTGCTGTTAGCAGTTGACAAGGCTGCACTTTTAGTTGGAAGAGCAGCAGGAGTCTGCAGGGCCTTGGGGTCACCGCCAGACCCCCGTCGAGTCATTCCAGCTGGCCCTGGTCTTGGAGGGAACGTGTATGTGGAGGGGAGGTCAGGGCCCTCACTGTTTGCCTCCGTTTCTCTCCGGATAATCCTAACACATTCTTTAGGACAGCCTCTTCCCCTCAAGTACCCACTGCCTTCTGAGGTCGGGACCCCTCTGTTAGAGGAGTTTCAGGTAGGAGGTTGGAGATTCTCCAGGGAGCTCGGCCCGCACATACCCTGAATGTGTGATATGAAGCTTAACCCTTTCCGTGCACACTTCTGGTCATGGATAAATGTCAGATTTGTTTTCCCCAGTTTGTTCCTGTGGTTCAAAGTAAATATGTCCCTGTCCCCAGCAGAAGTGCCTGAAGTCTCACGGGATGGCCCAGCGTCACCCGCTGGACTTGGAGGTGCAGTACCCAGGCCTTCCTGCAGAAACAGGCAGGCGCACCAGCTGCCCCCTTGCTGGGAAGCTGTAGGTGCTTCTGACAGTGGGAGAGGCCCTTTCCTCTCTTCACTGGGGCACCCTTCCCAGCGCCACCCACAGCCTGTCTGGGAAGCTCTGCACATGCTGCGTGGGATGCGGGTGTTTCGTCACCCCGCCTCCGCCTCCTCCTCCTCCAGTAACTCCTCAGCGAACAGCGTCCCACATCTCTGAGGACAGACCTACCAGCCCGTCAAATAAAAATGCAAAACGTAGCGCTGATTTTAAGGTCTCACGTGGGCAAGCATCCCAGTTACAATGGCTCTGAGCTCAGTTATTCAGTCTTTGAGAAAGCACTTTCCACAACGATTTTAATGGATGAAAATGCCCCGCTTATCTGGGAACGGTGAGAAACAGGAGGGAAGAGCAGATCGTGTATGTAAGTTCGTCAGCTGCAGGGCCTGTGCCGTCCAGTGCACTGCCTGGCCCGGGACCAGTTCGACGGGTTCTGTACTCAGTAAACGAAGGGCAGAGCATGAGAGAAGAAAACAGAACACGGGCCCGAGGAAGGTGGTGGGTGGAGGAGCTGTTGCTCTAGCATCAGCCCGCGGGAACTTTGTGGAATTTCTAAGCATCCCAGCGCCCTGCTTTGTCCCCACGTACCAGAGACAGTTTATTCCAGGGAAGCCCACGCAGTGACTCCTGTCTCCGTCTCCATCCTCGTCGCTTGCTGCCCTCCCTTCTGCAGCCCCCGGCCGGAGGTCTTCCAGGAACAGGGCCGCTGCGCTCCTCGGCTGACTTATCTTCGAGTGACTCCTCGGGAAGGAATGTCCGCTGAGATGGCGATTCCGATTTCTGTTGAAAAAGCTTATCCTCAGTTGTTGAGAAATGAAAAAGAAAATATTCTCTGTTTTGGTTGGAGCCTCCCAGAACCCAAGTTGTGCGTTCTCATGCTCCCTGGGCAGCGGCAATTAACTAACGAGCACTATTTAGGGAGCAGGGCCGGATTCTGCGGGCCTCGTGAGCAGTGCTGGTGTGGACAGACGGACACACACACACACACACACAAGCTGGTGTGGACAGACGAACACACACACACACACACACACACACAACTAGAGGGGCACACGGGTGAGCTTACATCTGGAAGTAAGAAAACACAAAGCTTTGCCAAACAGAAGTAGACAGCCATGGGGAAAAAGAGCCCTTCTCAGGACTCGTTTCAGAATTTAAACCAGAGTCTGAGCGGAGAAGCTCCAAGCGTATATCAGGAGGATGGGAAACGGTGGGTGCTCCTCATGTGTGGGGGGGTCAGGGGCCGGAAGACGACGTCCGGGGCCCGTGAGAGCAGCGGCTGGCTGAGCGCGTGTGCGAACCCCGGGTTGTGGCTACTTGAGGTGCGGTGACTCGTTAGACATGCCTGACACGCTGGGCCAGAGCTGCCTGTCATCACAGCCTCCAGGTAGATTGTACGTACTCCTCTCGGTCCCCAGGGAGGAACCGGGACAAAAATCATCTCCCCTTCGACCTTGCTGATGTTCACGACAGAAGCCGGTCGGAAGCGATGGATCACTCCGGACCCTGCAGGGGGAAGTACCCCTTCTTTGCAGTCATGCCTCACGCACCCCTTCTGTTTTGCTTTCAGCCACATCAGCAGTGATAGCTTCCTGTGTGACTGCCAGCTGAAGTGGCTGCCCCCGTGGCTGCTGGGCAGGATGCTGCAGGGCTTCGTGACGGCCACCTGTGCCCACCCAGAGTCGCTGAAGGGCCAGAGCATCTTCTCTGTGCCACCAGACAGTTTCGTGTGCGGTAAGGTCGTGATTTCTAACTTTTTTTCACCAAGGGCAAGGCGGCCAGGAGGAGCTCTTCGTTACGGGAGTGATTCCTGTGATCAGAGTCAACCCCAACCCATGGTTACCAATCAGCCGCTGGACGCAATTTATTTCCCAGTGAAACCACACGGAGTATTTACTGTGCCGTCGCCTCATTATGTGGTTCGTGGAGTGTGTGCGTTTAATCAGGGAGGAGCCTGAGTTGGTTCAGTTACAGGGAGATAGTTGTGTTGTTTCAAGACGGCGCTGGTGCCCGGGTTGAGCTGTGAATTTACTCAGCGTATGAGGCCGGGCTTTTAATGTGTGTTTCTTTCCAACCCCAAGAATGAAAGGTTAAATGCAGGAAAGAACGAGTCTCGGGAGAACAGTTACTATAGTAAAAGAATTCCTTCGTGTTGACTTGCACTCTTGCTGTGTCTTAAAAGCCCTGGAATCTGCACTTACAGCTTTAAATTCTTTTTTTTCCTTCTGATTGTTGGAATGTGGTGCTTGCCGTGTTTTTGACCAGAGGTGGTCGGGATCCAACTTCAGTTGCAAAGAGCACAGAAAATGGTGAACAGCTGAGCACAGACACACGCGCACACAGGCACTCACACGTGGCACGGACGTGCACGACACACCACACTTAAACAGAAATGATGCGGCTTCGTGGTCAGTAAGATGTGCTCAGAGAATGAGATCAATTTAGAGTTGTTGCTGGTTTGTGCTCTAAGCCGGAGCGAGGGGGGCATTCCTAGTCCTGGCCGGAACTGCTGGGCAGGTGGGAGTCCTGCTGCCTTTCGTGCCCCTGGTCTGCCCTAAGCCTTGGGTGTGATGTCCTGAACAGGCACTCCCCTGGGGTAGGGGGACCCCCCGTGATCCATTTGTTACTTTTGGGGCACAACAGTAGCCAGCGTGCCTGCCGAAGTCCAGGCACGAGGGCTCCTCTTCCACGTGTCCACCCACCACCACTTCTGAGAGCAGGCTTGCCTTCCCTTCTCCTGATCCAGTCCAGCAAGGAGCCTTAAAAGTACCGAGCTTTTTGTTACTATTCTTCTCATGGGAACTGTGCCCACAGCCCGCATCCCCCAGGATAGCTGTGCCACCCGTGGTTCCTCGGGTTCCTGGCCCCGGCCCGTTCTGCTGCAGTAGAGCTCCCTGAAGTTGAGCCTTCAGCCCCTTCCTGCCACTCAGCTGCCGCAGGGCACGAGCTTTCGCTTTGGATGTGAGCCAAGGCAGGACTTCGGACACGCCGCACCCAGCGAGCGTCCTGCCTGTGGCCCTGGCATAGTCTGAACCGCAGCAGTTAGGACACATTGCTCAGACCCACATCCACATTGCCAGTCGGGCTCCCTCCCAGGCAGTTATCAAGGACTAACGGGCATCACAGGAACACTTGCGGGAGAAGACAGTCTGAAGCCCTGGGGGGCTCTCCCACTGCTTTTTTTTTTTTTTTTTTTGTAAAATAGAAACAGAACCACTTTGAACCTACTAGGACAATTAGAATCAAAAAGTCAGGTACCAACAAGTGTGATGGAGAGAAATCTGAACCCTCATACACTTCAGGTGGGAATGCAACGTGGTGTATGTAGCTGCTTTGGAAAAGAGTTTGGAAGTGTCTCAAATAAGCCCAGAGTGACAGTATGACCCAGCAATTCCACTCTTAGGTAAATCCCCAAGGCATTCGAAAACTTATGTCCACATAAAAACTTGTGCATGAATGTTCATAGCACCATTCATTATACTGGCATTAAGGTGGAAATGATTTAAATGCCCATCAGTTGATAAATGTATAAATAATATCTGGTACAGGCATACAGTGGACTGAAAATTACTAGGTCATAAAAAGGAATCAATTGTACAGCATGGATGAACCTTGAAATACAAAGCTAAGTGAAAGCCATCACAGAAGAGTGTCTGTTACACGATTCCATGCACATGAAATGTCCAGGGTAGGGAAGCCTACAGGGGTAGGACGGAGACTCCTTCGCCTGGGGAGAGGTGGAGGGAGAAGGGATGACAGCTGGAAGGTACAGTTTCTCTCTGAGGTGATGAAAATGTTCTTGAAAATGACTGTGACAATGGTTGCACATAATTATGAATATAATAAAAGCCATGAAATTGTACAGTTTAAATAGGTGAATAGTATTGTAAGGAACTTACATCTCATAAAGGTGTTTTAGAAAAGAGAAGTGTAATTTACATACCATATAATTCATTCCTCTGAAGTGTGCAAGCTAGTGTTTTTTTGAATACTGAAAGTTGTGTAACCCTCACTACTGCCTGATTGTGTAACATTCCATCACCCGTGAAAGAAGCCCCATTGCCGTTAGCAGCCACTCCCTCTTCTTCCCTGGCAGCCTTTCCTCTATGTTACGTGTCTGGTTACCTTTTCTGCACGTGTCATGTAAGTGGACTCCTACAGGACAGTCCCTGTGACCAGCCTTGTTCACTTAGTATAATTTTTTTTTATCATGTAATAGTACTTATTTTTAAATGGCTGAATAAATATTCCATTGTATGGGTAGACATCGAGCCATTCGTCAGATGATGGACATTTAGGTTGTTTTCACTCTTGAGTTATAAATAATGTCCTGTGAACGTTCGTGTACAAGTTTGTGTGTAACCTCTTGGGTGTGCACTAGGAGTGGAGTTGCTGGGTCATACGGTAACTCTTGGCTGAAGTGTTTGAGGAGCTGCCCCACTGCCTTCCTGAGCGGCCGCCCCATTTTACAAGCCCACCAGCGCGGTGTGAGGAATGCGGTGTCTCGCCATCCGTGTCAGCACTTGTCACTGCCTTTCTAATTCTACCCACACTGTTGGATGTGGAGTCTCCCTGTGGTTTTGAACTGCATTTCCTTAATGACTAATGACCTTGAGCATGTTTTCATATGCTCATTGGGCCTCTGTATATTTGCTTTTGAAAAATGACTCTTCAGATCCTCTGCCTGAGTTACAACTGGACCATTAGTCTTTTCATGGTTGAGTTAAGAGTGTTTTATATATTACGGATAGTAGATCGGCAGCAGATAAAATTTGCCAATATTTTCTACCAATCTGTGGAGTTTTTTATCCATTATTTTATTTTATTTTATTTTATTTTATTGACATTTGAAGCAAACAGTTTTTAAATTCTAGGTCCAGTTTCTTTTCTTTTTTTTTCTTTTCTCATTTGTAATTTTGATGTCATACCTAAGAAATTGCCAGAGATGAGGTCGGGAACATTTACACCCATGTTTTCTTCTAAGAGTTTCACGACTTCGGCTTTTATATACTCCTCCAGTTTTGTTCTTGTTGAAGACTTTTTTTTTTTAATTGAAGTATAGTTGGTTTACAGTGAGTTTCTGGTGTACAGTACAGTGATTCAGTTATATACACATTATTTTTCATATTCTTTCCACGATGATTTGCCATAAGATACTGAATATAGTTCCCTGTGGGAGAGTGTTTTGACTTTTCTGGTTCCCTTGCGTGTCCCCATAAACTTGTTGACCAGCCTGTCCGTGTAGACAGTCACCGCGGGTGGGACTGGGGGGTTACCGTGAACCTCTAGATGACTCTGGGGAGTCCTGCCGTCGTCATGCTAAGTCTCACCAGTCTGTGAACATGTGCTGTCTCTCCGTGGTTTTATAGCCCTTCTTCAGTTTCTCTTAATGAAGGTTTATAGTTTTCATTGTACAGGTCTCACATGTCTTTTGTTAAATGTATTCCTACTTTTTTTCTTTTTTGGGGTTATTTTGGATGGAGTTCATATTTAATTTTTACATTTTTCATTGCTAGTATATAGATATTCAATTGAATTTTATGTTGATTTTTGTATCCTGCAACTCTGCTGAAATCATTTATTAGTTCTAATAGCTTTTCAGTGAATTTCTGAGGATTTTTTAAAATACATGATCATGTCATTTGCAGAAATAGAGTTTTCTTCCTTTCCAGTCTCAGTGGTTTTTGTTTCTTTTTCTTATCTAATTGCTCTGGCCAGAGCCTCCAGAAGTGTTGAATAGAAGTGATGAGGGCAGACATCCTAGAGGTTTTCCTGATTTTAGGGGATGAGCATTCAGTCTTTCACCATTGAGTATGATGCTAGTGTGGGTTTTTCATAGATGACGACTTTTATTGAGTTGAGGAATTTGCCTTGTATGTCTAATTTGTTGAGTGTTTTTTCTATTTAAGAACGGGTGTTGGATTTTGGCAGATGCTTTGTCTGCATCTGTTAAAAGAATCGTGGATTTTTTTCCCCTTTATGTTATTGATATGGTGTATGACATTTCTGGATGTTAAAACCACCTTGCAATCTTGGGAAATTTTAAAACTACTTTTACTTATTACATCTACTAAGATTTTCTATTTTTTCTTGAGTCAGCTTTGGTACTTTGTGTCTTTTTCACAATTTGTGCATTTCAAGTTGCTTATCTAATTTGTTGGCATGCAGTTGTTCATTGTCTTCTCCTGTAACCTGGATTGTTGCTGTACGGTCGGTAGTCACGTCCTCTCTTTGATTCTACATTTTAGTATGTTGAGTTTTCTGTCCTGTCCCACCATCCCCACTAGCGTCAGTACAGGTTCTTCAATTTTGTTGATATTTTCCGAGAAGAGGAACAGAAGAGTTACAAACAAAAAATACACTGTCTTTACATACTTACTCATGTAGTTGCCTTTAATGGTGTGTTTTGTCTCTTTCTGTGGATTTGAGGGTTTTTTTAAGATATAAGTATTGGAAAAATGTATTGAGCTCTTCCTGCAAACTAGGGTCTAAGATAAAGATTGGTACTGAATTATTTCACTTAATACTAATATTAATACTTACAACATCCCTATTAGGCATCATTCTGATTTTACAGATGAGAAAATTGAGGGTCAGAGATTGTATGTAGCTTTTTTTTTCTTTTTTTTCTTTTTTGGATTTGAGTTATTACGCTGTGTCCTTTCTTTTCAACCTGAAGGATTCTCTTGGGTATTTCTTGTAGGGCAGGTCTGGTAGCAATAAATTCTCTAAGGGTTTTTGGTTTTGTTTTTAAATCTGAGAATGTTTTCATTTCTCCTTCATTTCTGAAGAATAGATTTGCTGGGTATAGAATTCTTAGTTAACAGTCTCAGGACTTGGAACATCTCTTCCTACTGCCTTCTCACTTCATGGTTTCTGGAGAGAAATCAGCTGTTAATGTTGTTGAAGATCCCGATTTCTGTGTGACGAGTTGCTGTTCTTTTGCTGCTTTCAAGATTCTTTGTTCTTGGCTTTACAGAATTTGACTGTGAAGCCTTTCGGTGTAGATCTTTTTAGAGTTTATTCTATTTGGAGTTCATTGAGCTTCTTGGATGCGTAGATGTAAATTCTCCATCCAATTTGGGAAGGTTGAGGCCATTACTGCTTCACAGGCTCTGTTCCTTTTTCTTCTCCCTGCGCTCCCATTGTTTGCATGTGACTCTGCCTGAGGCCATCCCACAGGGCCCTGCGGCTCTGCTCACTTTCTTCATTCTTCCCTCTTTGTTTCTCAGACTGGATAACTTCAGTTGACTTGTCTCAGTTTCCCTGACTCTTCTGCTAGGTCAGTTCACCTGCTGAGCCCCTGTAGTGAATTTTTCATTTCAGTTACTGTACTTCTAAACTCCAAGATTTATATTAGGTTCATTTTTACAATTTTGGCTCTTTATTTGGTGGGAAAGTATTCAAATGAATGCTCTTCCTTTAGACACTTTAATTCTTTGACAATTTAAAGTTTTTTCTGTAGTAAGTACCAGATCTGGACTTTCCTCAAGGACAATTTCCATTGAGTGCTTTTTTTAATGTGTCTTCGCATGTTTTGTATTTTTGTGTTGCTGTTGAAAACTGAGTATTTAAAATAATGTGGCAACTCTGGAAATCAGATCCTCCCTGTCCTCCCCTGGGGTTTGTTGTTCTGTTTATTGTTGAAATTTCTTTCGTGACTTTCCTGGACAAATGTTGTAAAATCTGGTTGTGTAGCCACTGAAGTCCCTCTGTGGTTAGCTAATGACCGGACAGAGTCCTTAAATCACTTCAACCAGCAAGTCTCCCATCCTTTGCCCAGCGTCTCTGTTGCGTGTTGGGGATGTGCCATCCCTTCCTGTCTGCACTGATCCTCAGTGAGGGTCGGTCACAGGGAGGAGAGGAGGACCCTCTCTGGGCTTCCCTAGGCATACACCAAGCCCTGCACATGCATGTGCAGGAACATGTCGGACCTCTTCAAAGGCCACTATTGACATTTCATTCATCTGACACCTTTTTTTGTTTTCAAGCCAGCCTCGTGTTAGTTCCAACTGATATTCCTGCCTCAGTACTGACCACTGATGGGTTTCATCACATGCCTTGGGGATAGGGCTTCCCCTGCTGAGCAAACTGTGTCAGGTCACATAAACGCAAGCCCTGAAGATGCAGCCTTTGGGGGTGTCCCCAACCTATCCTGCCCCCGTCAGTGGTTGCTCAGCTGCCCAGTTCTCATGCTACTGCAGAGCTGGGGAGAGAGGGACGGGACTTGGGGCAAGTTACAATGCTGTAACACTCACTTTTCTTCCTGCGATTTGGGTGTTTTCTTGACTCAACACTCCATGGGTTGTTACAGCCTTTAGTTTTTCTCTAAAATCCTGAAGCAGTTGATAGTGATCAGCTGTGCTGTTGTTTTTATTGCTTTAATGGAGGTGCAGATGTTCCGAAGTCTTCCTCCTGCCGTTCTGCAAGTACTTCATCCTCCACCCACTTTGGAGGCGAGTCTGTGGATGAGGTCTGTGCAGTCACGGTGGTTGCTGGCTTTAATTTTCTTTCCTTTTTATTTTTTAAATTGCAACTGTACGTTGATTTACAACGTTGTCCTAGTTTCTGGTGTACAGCAAAGTGAAATCAGTTATACATCCATATATTCGTTTTCATATTCGTTTCTATTGTAGGCTATTACAAGCTATTAGGTATAGTTCCCTGTGGTAGACAGTAGGACCTAATTACCTGTTCTGTACATAGCAGTTTGCTGTAACTGTTTTGCGTGACATTCAGTGAGTAAAGCCGACTGGAGCCTTCTCATGGAAAGTGCTGACTGCTGGCCGAGTCCTGGTGGATGTGTTTGGAATCAAGGAGTGTGACCGTACAGGGGTCCCTGCTCATGGATGTATAACTGGATATGGTCAGGGAGCCATGCTGCAGTCCCTCACGGGGTTTGGTGGAGCCGAGGATGCGCAGGGTCCCGGCTCACCGTCTGACTCAGTTTTTCATGAGTTTCAACAGCAGCTGGTTCCTGTCCTCAGGAGTCCAGGTGACTTAGACGTGGCTCTTTTCTCCCCAGACGACTTACCAAAGCCCCAGATTATCACCCAGCCGGAGACGACCATGGCCGTGGTGGGCAAGGACATCCGGTTCACGTGCTCGGCCGCCAGCAGCAGCAGCTCCCCGATGACGTTCGCCTGGAAGAAGGACAACGAGGTGCTGGCCAACGCGGACATGGAGAACTTCGCCCACGTCCGCGCCCAGGACGGCGAGGTGATGGAGTACACCACCATCCTGCACTTGCGCCACGTCACCTTCGGGCATGAGGGCCGCTACCAGTGTGTCATCACCAACCACTTCGGCTCCACCTACTCGCACAAGGCCAGGCTCACCGTGAACGGTAAGCGAGTGCCTTCTCGTTAGTTGGGTGTCAGAGCCCTACAGAGCCACACTCGTGATTGTCCCGTCACCCGTGTGGGAGTGACGGGGCACGCCTGTGTTGTGCGATTGCCTGGGTCAGGCCCAGAACAAGCGTTGTAGACTGCAGGGTGATTCTCAGTGGATTCTTTGTTTTGGGTGACTTCTTTAATCCAGTTATGTCAAGTGACATTGTAGGCTCAAGCCTTGCACTTTTTTGCACGTATTATCCTACTTAATCCCAGATGTCTGGTGTCCAGAGTCCAAGCCAGCCCCGATCCTGGGGGGAGCTGCTGCCTTTTGAGGAGGTGGCACAGCCCTGGGGCCGGAGCCACAGAGGGCAGGGCAGGTGTGCGTGCTGGCCTGATAGCAGAAAGGTCTGCAGGTGTTTGACAAGGATTTTCACTCTGTAACCAGCTTTGGAGCCTGTTGAGGTGGCTGGAGGACTGCTGCTTGTTGTAGGGAGTTTAGGGTAGGAGGAGAGGGGTGAATGGCTTGAGCAGTTGGCCCACCACCCCACTAACCTAACAAGATTCTCTTGATTATTAAATTATAATTAAAAGTGATGCAGCCACCGTGATCTTTAAGCCCTTACAGATCACACACACACACACACAAAACCCAATTTTTTTTTTTTAACCGCACTTTGGCTGGTGGTCTTGGTTTATTCTGAAGGTGTCCTCATTGTTTCTCACAACATCCGGGCCCCGTTAGACTCCACTGAAGCACTCCTGCGTGCACCTGGAGTGACACGGACCCCCGGGTCAGGGAACATCGGGAGAAATACGCTGGCGGAATGCTTTCAGCCCAGGAGAGTGCAGTGATGTGGGTCTAGCCCCGTCTCTCCTCCACGGGTTTTTCCCAGGAGGGAAGAGGCAGCGCATTGCTTTCCCCAGAGTGAAGGCCTGTCACCCTGCCCTCTATCACTGCATCTTGCAGGAGCAGACTTTCTGTCTCCCAGGCGCTCCCACGGTGGTGAAGGCAGGCAAGCATCCGTTCCTGGCGCTTAGGGGTCCTCCTGTTCAGACTGACCACCACGTGAGGGACAGCAGGGGAACGTTGCAGGGAAGCTCTACACTTGAGGGGGTCAGAGCCAGCCTGGCCTGCGCAGTGGGAGGGGCTGATGAAGGCAGCGCCTGTGCCAGGAAGAAGCTGGGCGGCCCGGGAAAGCGTTGCTCCCGATTCAAAGGGGCCAGTTAGTGGTTCTAGGCCGACAGTGATGAGAAGGGTGGTGAGGGAGGGGGGGGAAGGTCGGCTTGCTGGAAGACACCCCTGGCCTTCCACCATCTCCACCGTGTGTGTGTGTGTGTGTGTGTGTGTGTTTTGCAGTGTTGCCGTCATTCACCAAAATGCCCCATGACATTGCCATACGGACCGGCACCATGGCCCGTCTGGAATGTGCGGCCACCGGCCACCCTAACCCCCAGATCGCCTGGCAGAAGGACGGAGGCACGGATTTCCCCGCCGCCCGCGAGCGCCGCATGCATGTCATGCCGGACGACGACGTGTTCTTCATCACTGACGTGAAAGTAGACGACATGGGAGTGTACAGCTGTACCGCCCAGAACTCGGCCGGCTCTGTCTCAGCGAACGCCACCCTGACCGTCTTAGGTTCGGCTGTTGATACGCGGGGTATATGTGCGTGTGTGAGTGTGTGTGTGAGGCAGAGATTGCTTACGTGTCATACGTACCTAGAGGCAGAGTTGTCAAGCTGTTCTGTGAAGCCTGGGGGAGCTGAGTGTGGCAGGCTGTTTCTTTGTTGAACATGTTGGGTTGCTTTCTAGGATTTTCTAACAAGATGCTCTACTTAGGGAAAAAAAAGGATAGCAGGCTAATGGAGAGTCTTCAGAGGGCTTAGATATAAAACCCTGTACATCTCTGCCCCCTAAGTGGGCAGGAGCGGGGTGGGCTAGGTGGGGGACGAACATGGGCCTGTCATGGGGCAGTGTGAAAGCCGTAGGGGCTTCTGTGGCTGGAGGTTAGTTCACCCTCCTTGTTGAAGCCCCCCCCGGAACAGTACTGATGTGGTCATTGTGGCGGAAGGTCTTCTGCAAAGCTTGCCACTCTGCTCTTTCATATGGCATTGCCCTCATATGTTGGAATGTCCTTTGGCAGACAAGGCAGATCTCTAGTTGCTGAAGCCCACAGAATAACTATAAGATCGCCACTGACTTCTTGCAGAAACCCCGTCCCTGGCGGTGCCCTTGGAAGACCGTGTGGTATCCGTGGGAGAAACAGTGGCTCTCCAGTGCAAAGCAACCGGGAGCCCCCCGCCCCGCATCACCTGGCTCAAGGGGGACCGCCCCCTGAGCCTCACCGAGCGGCACCACTACACCCCTGGCAACCAGCTGCTGGTCGTTCAGAACGTGGTGGCGGAAGACGCGGGCCGCTATACCTGCGAGATGTCCAACACCCTGGGCACCGAGCGCGCGCACAGCCAGCTGAGCATCCTGCCCACGCCGGGCTGCAGGAAGGACGGCACCACCGTGGGCATCTTCACCATCGCCGTGGTTTGCAGTGTCGTGCTGACGTCGCTGGTCTGGGTGTGCATCATCTACCAGACCCGGAAGAAGAGTGAGGAGTACAGTGTCACTAACACAGGTGAGCTGCGCCGGGGAGGCGGCAGCCACGTCCCGAGGGCTTTTTGGGAAGTTCAGTATATTTGGAAGTTGAGAACCCCTGGGAATATGGAGTCCTTTGGGACAGCTGAGGCTTTGGTCTCAGGAACTTCATACTCTCTCTCGGGAATTGCACCTTAAAGGGGCATACGCTCAAAGTTAAGAACATTACGACTGCGGTGTTTGGAGGCCTCCCTGGCGGCTGCCCCAGGGTGACTGGCAGGGACCCCCGCCGCCGCTCCTCATCTCTGGCCTCTATCTTTTGTTTACTCAGACATCTGACTGCCGCACCCTTTTCTCCCTGGGTGCACGGTCAGGCTGAGCAGGTGGTGGGAAGGCTTCCCCAGTGCAGCCTGCACACCTAGACACCCGCTCCTGGGCGTCCTGTCTCCTTGCAGATGAAACCATCGTGCCACCAGATGTTCCAAGCTACCTGTCTTCTCAGGGGACCCTTTCTGAGCGGCAGGAAACTGTGGTCAGGGCTGAGGGTGGCCGTCAGGCCAACGGGCACGTCGAGAGTGACGGTAAGGCTGCAGTGCCTGGGGCGGCGGCTCCTGCCCTGCCGGGGACAGGGGCTCAGCCTCACCCTGAGCGCAGCTGGGGAGCCAGCAGGCTGCTGACTTGAGGCTTCTGTTGGTTTGTTTTTGGACTTTACCCATGCAAGTTGTGCAAGGTTTTAAAGTCCTTGTCTCCCAGGAAGTCCCTCTCCTGGGCTTGGTACCTCCCAGTCAGGGTAAGGTGGGACGGGCTGACGTAAGAGCCGCAGACACACTCCAGTTCCTGAGCACGAGGCGCTGCTGGAGGAGGGCGAGTGCCCAGAGGCCTGAGGGAGGCTGAGCGCTTGCTTGGGGGCAAGTTTCTCCTTACAAAGAACTGCTGCGCACCCTGGCTGTGCATGCTCAAAGGCCTGCCTGCTGGGAAGGCAGGATTAGAAAGCAATCCTTGCTGGGCCTCCCGGGTAGCCCAGTAATCCAGCACTGGAAAGAAAATGGTTTTAAACCATCCCCGTGCTGACAGCCTTGCCCGTTCTCCTCACCGGGTGCCCAGTGAAGTGCCCAGCCCGGCGTGTCTGACTATGTGGGGCTCTTGTAGGTGTCAGTCCGAGAGATGCAAGCCTGTTTCCAGAGGTGGACGGTGATGGCCTTACGTGTAGGCAGCCCAGGCTCTGCGCTGGGTTTATGCAGGAGCCGTGGAAAGTGATGGAGAAAGCCAACGGGACGGCTGGGCCGGAGAAGATGCCGGGTAGGAGATGCTTCCGTCAGAAGTGCTCTGTCCTTGGGATGAAAATGTGGGCTGCCAGGGTCATCAAATGAAAGGGGAAGGCGTATCTTAATGTCAGATCTTGGCATTCAACTTACTAACAGGCCTGGTTGTGTCTTACAACGGTGTGATGACAAGCCTGAGGTTTGTATGTGGCCCAAACGGGAGGGGGAGGAGGGGGAAAACTGATTTTTCCTGAGGAACCTAGGACCCAGCATACTCTGAGGTGTGGAGAGAGAAAGCTGAGAGCAGGCCGGGCCCAACTACGCCCATACAAAGAGGGATTTTAGTCACTAAATTTGTTTTTGTCCGCTCCGCCTCCAGCAGGGGTGTGTGTGTGTGTGTGTGTGTGTTGAGAATCCTCGTCTTAGAACAGACTCGGGGACAGAGCTGATGAAAGCCATTGAGGCCTCACGACTCTGTAGGGGCGCAGTCTGGTCTCAGCTCACCGCTGTGTGTGGCTCTGTCTGCAGAGCGCAGTGGCCCACGGCTGTGCGGTGACTGCAGCCCCGACTCGGACAGTCACTCCAAGGAGCCTGCCAGCTGTCCCCCTCCGGCGCCCAGAGACGGTGCGCAGCCCGGGACTCTAAGCAGCCGGAATGACCGCCCACAGTGGCCACAGCATCTGACCAGTGGGACTGCTGAGGGCGCCCTCTACCCCAGTAACCACGACAGAATGCCGACAGCCTGCAAGAAAAAGCCAGCAGCGCCTCTGGAGGGGAAAGGTGACCGGGCGCTGTCTGGGGAGGAGCCCCCGGCAGTAGGTGGGGGGCGCAGGATGCAGGGTCTGACGTGCCCCCCTCCCTGCCCCCCATCTAGGGTCCTCCTCTCGGACTTCGGAGTCTGGCTCTCACAGCCGAGCTAGAGACCTCCAGCCTTCCTCTGCGTTGACTCCAGGCAAGCCTGAGCTGCCAGAAGCCACCTCGGGCTCTCCTGACGTCCCCAGTGAAGGCCAGCACTTACTTCTTTCCAACGGACACCTCCCCCAGGCCTGTGACTCCAGCCCTGAGGCCACGCCACTGACAGGGCAGCCCCCCGGGAAACGGCGCACGCCGCTGCTGTTTGCACCGAAAAGCTAGGCTTCGTCTACCTCGGCTCTTGTCGCGTCGGTCTCTGCAGGAAAGAGGTAGGAGAGGCGGTGCGGAAGCCCGGCTCCAGGCGTCCCCAGTCTCCGCTCCCACGTGCGGCACCGGGAGGGAGACGGACTCGCAGCTGCAGCACAGCAATGCAAGAGGCTATTGTGTACACAAGGCAGAAAAGTATTGGATACCATTGTACATAAGAGTTTTCAGAGATTGCATATATATTATATATCTTTTACAAAGGCTATTTTAATCTTTAGTGCATGGTTAACAGAAAAAAGAAATCGTACAATTTTGACACTTATTTTTCATACCAGGTTGCTGTTTAATTTCAGAAGTGGGGAATAGTTCTGGTGCCTTAATGCATGGATGGAGTTTCTAGGAGCTACAAACCACATTTGCTCCCAGGAGCCTTTGGTGGGTGGGGAGGAAGGGGAGTCCCTGGATTTGCACTGCACGTCAGAGGGCGGACCCCCCAGGACAGAGGCTGGGCTGGCGTGGGAAGTGACTTCAGTCGGTGTTGCGCATGCGTGGGTGCCCTTGCAGGGAAGGACTGCTCGTAGGTTTAGGTTCTTTCTGGAACAAGTGGAACGGGTTGTTAAGCCACCACAAGCAACTGGCTCGAACAAGGAAGCACTGCCTTTCTTCTGTGATAAAAGCAAATGTGGTTTTGTCAGTATCACTCGATTGCCATTTGAGGCTTTTTAATATGATAGAGGCTGCTGGTGTTGGTACCTGTGGATTTTTCAATAGCGATTTCTTAGTTCTGCCAATATAATTACTACATTGGCCTTGGGGGGAAAGAAAAGAATCAGAGGCCTTACTGTTCAGGGCTAGCATGTCTCTCCCGAGGATCCGGAGCAGGCCTGTCCTCGTCCTTCCCTCGCACAGGCGGACCCGGGCTAGGACCCTCAAGAGGTTTAGCCCTTGACCTGGGTTCTGGGTCTAATTTGCACTTTTTGGAGCCCTGTAGCTAACCATCTTGTGAGTGCCAATGTGTCTATTTCAGGAAGAATTACGTTGAAACAAACACGGTCCTTAAAAATCTCAGAAAGCAAAGTTCCTTTAGCCAAACAGCTGAAGGGGAGGTATTGACTAACTTACTGTCTAGCGCCATCACTGTTCCCAAAGGTAAGCACATTTAGAATTTTGTTCTCAACAGTTAACTGATTCATGTTACTTCCACAAAATATGTGAATTTGCTGCTTCTGAGAGGCAATGTGAAAGAGGAAGTATTACTTTTATGTACAAAGTTATTTATTTATAGAAATTTTGGTACAATGTACATTGAAAAACATGTAAAATATTGAAGTGTCTAACAAATGGCATTGAAGTGTCTTTAATAAAGGTTCATTTATAAAATGTGAGGGGTGTGGTAGGGTCCTTCTTACACTTAAGTGCAGAGATCCCCTTACAAAGGCAGACATTCTCCTGCCTTTAATTACCTTTTTCCCCCCTGAAAAGAAGAACAGTTTTAGTCGAAGCAGAGTTGCTCCAGGGATGACACCGTTAGATTCCTGAGGCTTCTTGTTGACTCTCTCTCACACCTGGAGCCTGTTAGCTCAGCACCAAAAGGGTGGCCTTCCCTTTTCCTCTCTCTGACGCCCAGTGTCGAGCTTAAAGCTCCAGGAGCAAACCTTACCGAGGAGGGAGGAAACCACCCTGTTTCCAAAGCCGGCCCCGGCCCTTGCTTGGGGTCTGGAACAGAGCCAGGTGGGCGAGCGAGGGCTCCGCCTGCCCGAGGCCAGCTGGGCCCGCCCTGTCCCTGAGCCAGGACTGCTTTCTCTCACACATGGGCTGCTGGACACTTCTCTGTAAAACAATACAGTTGTGTTTGTAGAGGCGGAATCTGAGGGTAACTGAGAGCAGCAGCCTGGCTGCCCAGCGAGAATGCTCACTACGCACCTGTAGTTCCCGCTTCACACGAGGCCGGAAGCTCATGCAATCGGAACCACCCGAGGGGAAAAAACCCACCCACACCCCCAGCTTTTCCCCTAAGTCTCCTCCCTTTACCCATTCTAGCCTGTCTTTGAAAATTGTAACCACCTCTACCTTCGGCTGAATCCTTCATCACGTGGGATACAGATCAAACGAAGGCTCTGAAGAGTCTGGACTCAGCGCTGCCGCTGATTTATTAAGGGTCTGAGAAAACTGTTCAAAGTACCGCTGTGGACATCGTCTTCCCTCTCAACTCCGCGAACAGGCTGAAGACGCCTCTCCCGCCGGCCTGGAGCACGGAAGACGGGTTCTTGGTGTCACAATCCAAGCAGGACTGGATTTCAGCGCCGTGTTCTGCGGTTCAGATGGCCCAGCAGCTGCTCACCGGAAGGCAGACGGTTCTCACAGCGGGACCCTTTCCTGAAAGAAGGGGCCGCCTCTGATTCAGGGCCTCTCTCCGCCAAGTCCCAACAGAAAGCTGCGAGTTTGGTCATAAGCACCGAGAAAGATGAAACCTCCCAGGCTGATGGCTGCCATTCGAGGGAGGACACCTGCAAATAATCTAGGAGGGGGGAAGGCAAGAGGAAAGATTTTTTTAATTTCGTGTAAAAAAAAGAAAAGGTTAAATTCCGACACCCACAGGCTGCTCATTAAACCCCACACAGCACTTAGAATTGGTTTTTCCTTTCAGAATGGCACTAAATTACTTTCCCAAGTAGACTTGTAGAAGTTGGAGCCCAGCTGTTTGCTGGCTGAAGGGGCTAAATACCAAGAGCTGACTGAGCGCCCACAATTACGTCCAGCAGTTAGTCAAGTCACAGTAACTCTGTCCCCACAACAGTTCTGTGTAAAACTTCCACACCGGTTTTGGCTTGGAGAGATGAAGTCTACCACACATACATATGCACACACGTGTGTGTATAAAGGACTCAAAGGGCAGAATCCCAGGGAAGGCTGGAGGAGCGGAGGTGGGTGCAGGGAGTTAGGAGATACTCCCCGACCACTCTGCTGCTCCTCCCAGTGACTCACTCGGTCACATTTTATCCCTAGAGACCCATAAAATGTCATGCCACAAAGGGGAAATTGACTCTGCACAGATTCCTTATTTTCCTTCCCCTCTAATGAAGGATAAGGCGGCGAGTGGGCTCCAGCAGGGAGGGAGGGGAGCAGCGCCTCGTTACTGGTTCTGTCCCCGACTGCCACAGGCCTGTCATCGTCAAAGGTGCAACTTTGGGAACAAGCAATGAAATGCAAAGTAAAAGAACAAATGTTACTGGGGGACGCAGACTACGGAGTCATTCTTTAAAACTCTCCCAACAGCGACACACAGGTATTTGTTCAAAGATGGTGTTGCTGGTAAGAGAAAACCCGCACAGAACGCCCTCTCCGGTTACACAGATCCTGACAGTACACACACGGGAGACCATGTAGCTGGGAGGACAAGGTCGTCCAGGGACCAACACAGGACGGACACACGGAATGTTCTGAAAGAAGCCAGTCGCACAGCCACACGGGTACCGTGACGGCACAAACGGCTGAGCTGCATCCTCAGCTTCGTCTGGAGGTAGGGATACCGGAGAGCTCCCCTGCCTGCATTTCTGTAATAATCAAACCTTTCACCAAGAGTATTACTTCTGTAAGCAGGAAAGAAAACTCACCAAGTCACAACTAGGGATTTATTACTGAAAGAGGATTCAGGTCAGATGTAGGGAAGAAAACGCAGAGGAGGAGATGCCAACAGTTCTCTGTGTGGCCTGTACAGTTCGGGAAGACCCTCCGTGCTCCACTACAGGGGGGCTCGCCAAGAGAGCGGACAGGAAGGAACCCCCGGGGCCAGGTCACAGCGGCCCCGGCTGCCTCCTTCCCGCGTGCCTGCTGGGAGTGGCCAGCCTGCCTCCCCCTGGATGTCGCACCCAGCACTTCTGAGAAAAATGGACTGCTGGAGAGTAGTCGTAGGGGCCCGGATTTTAGTTAGCTAATGAAGGATTTAAATCATTAAGTAAGGTACTGTACACACTGAGAATCTCTCTGTTGTCCACATAAAAATTCTGCAGACCAAACTACAATTGTAAGGGAAAAAGCTGTTCAGCTCAGCCTCAAATTGTTTTCGCATGAGGTGGCAGGTCATGGCACACACCCCACAGTTACTGCTTTGGGACCACTGTGTCCTTCTGGCCCTAGAAAGAGATTCCTCTCCCTGCCCCTACCCTACAGAGGGAAGGAGGTCAGCAGCAGCTGGGCGGGGGCAGACCCCATCTGCCACCGAGCGCCCCCCCAGCCCTCCTCCCGGACGCCGGGACTCACTTCTACGGCCAGCGTCCTGCTCAGCGCTCGCTGCTAATAAGCTCAGCTGCTCCCTGCAAGGGGCAGATGGAAGCAGTTTATGGTTTCACTGGATGACAAGTGAGTCTGTTAACATAATTACAGCCTTAAAGTAGACTAATTTGTACAGAGAGCGCCCCGACCCAACTCGGAGGCAGAGACGCGTGCTGAGCAGGGGGCCGGGCAGCAGCTAGTCCAGGGAGGGCCCGGTGGAGAGAAAGCAAAGGCCAGCTGACGTGCCCGAGCAAGGAGGAAGGCGCGCCACAGGCCGGGCAGGCTCTCCATCTGCTCTCTGGCTCCTGGACTGAGGGAGCGTGCGGTATTTTCATTACGGAGAACCCACTCTGCCCAAGAGCATGGATTCCAAACCTCGCCAGGACGTGGTTCTCCCCCATGTGAACCAACAGGGAGAGACCCACACGTCACCACTTTCATTTACACCGAGAGCCCAGCACCAGCCCCAGGCGGGTGGGGAGACTACGCGCCCGGTACCTCAGACACTGTCCACACAGCAGGATGCTCCGGGGCCACGGGGAGCCCGCAGTGGCTCTGCGTGGAAGGCGCACAGAGGACGCGGCCGGGGACGCAGGGACCACTGTCTGGGGCACCTGCCCGTGTCTGCAGGGGGTTCTGTTGGTTTCTTCTTCTTACAGCTCTCCTGTCAGATCATGTGGTTTTTTATCACACTGTCATCAGCTGCCTGCGATGCTCTGCTGAGCACCCCGCTGTGCATACTACTGACAGCCCAAGACTTAAGAAGCTTCCGGGAGATAAGCACAACTCCAGACCACCTCCCAGGGCTGACAGCAGGCACAGGGACAGGCCTCAGCACGTCTCGGACGCCCCTCCTGTGCCTGGAACTCTGGCACTGCCGGGCTAGGGAGCACCCAGTGACACCAGCACTGGGACAGGGGACATTCAGTTTCACTCATCTCAAAGACATGTCTTCTCCACAAGCTCACGGTGACCATGGGTCTTCCAACTCTGCCAACCCCACACATCGCCACTTCCTCAGGAAGGGCAGGTGGGCTGTGGCTCCACCTGACGCCACAGGGTCAAGGTCAAGAGCAGAGGTTTGACCAACAGGTGCCAGAGACTCTCATAAGAACTCTGTTGAAACAGGTTAAGAGTGGCATCTGGGAGTCTGGCCGTGTAACCTGCAACAGTGGCCTCGCGCAACACCTCTCTGGCCCAGTCACTCTGTGAAGCCCTGAGAATCGGCCCTGCGCTTCAGAGCTCGTTTCTTCCCCGTCGCACCAGTTCTTTGTTCAGTGAGGAACTGGTGTCAAAGTCAACATGCCTCTGCTGTGAGCACCCAGATTGCTATTTCCTCACCAGCTCTTAGCCAGAAATTGCTGGCTCAGGACACAGAAGCTCCCACCCTGCCCCTCCCAGGCTCAGTTACTCCTTCCTGGTAAACCCAGCCCTTCTCTCCAAACCCTCTGTCCCTGAGGCGACCAGAGGTGGCACATTACACAAAACCACAGAACGGCTCCTATTTTGCCTAGATGATGGCGCCGCCTCCAACACCTTATCCGGGGCCTGACCAACCTCTGTCATCCTCCCCAGACTGTCCACTAGGCTGAAATTAAACCTGTCAGATGCACAGAAAACCACAGTCAAGTGAACGAGCGACGCGCTGCGGGGAAGACAGGGTGGCGCCGCAGCAGCGCTGCTGCTTCACACCAGGCCTGTCGCTAGGCTCCCCCCACCGTCCCCAGGAGGAGGCTGCTGCTCTGCTCTCTCAGGAAAATCCCTGGTAGATGATCCCAAAGCGAGTCGTACCTTCTGTCTAGATCCCGGCCTTTCCCCAGGTGTACAGGCTCACGTCGGAAAAGCAGTGTTGAAACAGCATTCTGAAGGGAGCTCTGCGGGACCTGATGCTAGAGGTCTGAAGCGCTCGGCTGATAGTACAGAACCCTGGGTTTCATGGGAGGTCTCGTGCACTGTGGCATGTCGAAAGGGGTAACTAGTAACTGTAAAAACTGCCCCCAAACACAAATGCTCACTCACGTGCTACTCCTGTAATTACACCGGAAGCCGGTTTTCTTCCTGCTGCAGCCCAGAACCCAGCAGCGGCCATACATGTGGACGTCGGGATGGGAATCACCCGGCTCAAATGTGACATCAACTTGACTGTGCAACAGTACCTCACATAAGCAACATCAAATCTAACGTTTTGTCCAAGAAAAATAAAGACGATCCCAACCAGGACAGAAGCAGAAGGAAGGAATGGTGTTCCTGCGAAGCCGGGCTAAAGGAGGGAGAGCTGGGGAGAAGCGGAGGCAGCTGGGCCCCCCCTCCTGGCCTTACCCTGACAGCCCCTGCGTCCGCCAGACCCCGTGCAGGGCAGAGAGGACGTTCCCACTGGCAGTGCTGGAACCGGCCTGCGTGGAGAGACAAAGAGAAAGCCATCACCTTGTGAACCGCCCTCCCCCTACAGCTGGCTGTCAGGGACCCGCGGACGCACGGCTGCCCACCACCCTCAGCTAGCACGCAGCTTCACACACACGTCAGTCCTTACATTCAAACCCACAAGCAAGCCCTGATTTGGAGAACTTCCCGCTGGAAGCGGCTTTTCTAGGTTATTTCTCTCACCAATGAGCAGAGCTTACTCGGATAATTCACATCCAACTGTTTTACAGGAAAAAGACTGAAAGCAGTACTGATCTGAGCAGGATGGGGAATAATCAGTACAAACGGTACGATGATGAAACTTGTCTAAGTGGCCAATAAACACATTAAATACAGAGTACTATGTTCAATTTACAACAGGCTTTTTCCCTGTTTCACAATTCTGCCCTTATTTGTCTGACTTTTCCACAAGGGTGTGACTTCTTTTTATTGTTTTGATCCAGATGTGTTATAGGTATGGCATCCCTGAAGCCTAGAGCCAGCTTTTTTGAAACCTATTTTTCTTAACGACATTTTTTAAAAAACAATTTTGAAAAATGTCCTAATTGATGAAGGCATAGTAAGCGTGGTGGAAGTTCAAGAGCCTAGGGCGTACACGCTGCCTGGCACAAGGCAGACCAAATCCCTCCGAGGTCTGTCACCAGTAAAAACAGAGATGATAGGAAAACTATCACCAGGCAGAGGCTCTACCAGTCTTACCTGCTCACAAAATGTCAATGAAGATGATGTCGAAAAACTACGCTACCCAGACAGCGGCCACAGCGATTCCCGCGGGACCCGCTCTGTCCAGTGGCAGTTTCTTCTCTGCTTCCACAGGCAGCGCAAGGCTGCTAGTTACAGGTGTCACCCCGCTCCTGTTCACTCTACAGACATGCAAAGCCCCAGTGCAGACACGAGCATCTGCTGGGTCTGCGTTATGCTATTTTACCACTCACCTTAGCCAACATGATTCTTGTTTTTGCCACGTCCAGAGGCGTGGTGACTGCAGCTGCAAAGCCACCTGTGCGTATAAAAATACCCAGCACACAAGTGAGGTATTGTTCACTGCATTACACAGGGTTTTATAATTTTTCTTTTAGAATTCCTCATAACTCTGCCGAAAATACTTCTGGATCATTATGTCCACTTGACTGATTCAAGAACGGGATGCACACGTGCAAAACCTGAAGCACGTGCTCCACTGCGTTTGCAGTGATGCCGAACTGCGTGTGCAGGGTAATGCTTTACACACGCAGGCAAGACAAACAAGAAAAACAAGGCCCCACGATCTATCTTGCTCGCCCTGGAGCCACAGACAAGCCCACGTGTGTATGTAGGGGAAACGTCTATGGTCAGACAGCCCCTCCTCAGTGTGAGCAACTGCTCCCCGAGTCTCAGGGCTCCACGCCTCTCGTGGGCCACCGTTCTCCAACCTGACGCCCAAATGCTGCTGTGGGTCCTGCTCTGAGGCCAAACTGGCAAACAGAAACGTGAGTCACTGTGGGGATTCCTGGTATAAGTCGCTAGATGCTTAGGGTTAAAAGAGTAAATTTCTCTGTATTTCCAGGCTTCTGATACCAGGTGAGTTAGAGGAACAAGATTCCTAAACTTAACTTCTGAATCTTGAGAGTCAGTCTTGATTCAAGCCCACACTCTTCCTTACAGCTTCTTTCCTATCTTTTCTCTCCTGTCCTTTTTACTTAAATACCATAACTGCCAAACTGGTATTTTTTTTAAATCCACACATTTTTAAGGGGTCCATATCTGCAGAAAGAGGAATGGGAGGACTAGCTTTTTTTTTTTAAACAGAAACCACAAGGGCTTTCTAAAGGTTCGGCTTCCACGCGCCAGAGTGAAATGGGCAGTTTCCTAAGCACTGAACACAGCGTGTGTGAGGTGCGCTCCAGAAACAGCACTTTCCCTCTGAGGTTTGTGGTGTGTGGACAAGAAGGCCATTTGATCTCTGCCAAGTATCTTTCTAAATATGTTGCTGAACTAATAAGATCATTTAACTGAACCTCCTCCGTTTGGTAACATTTCCTATGATGCTGACTTTTGCAAAGATGTACCCATTTATGCCCTTTATGCTCCATTTTTGCTTACTCGTGAACAAAACAGACCTTAGGCCTAAGGAGTAAATAACCATATACGTGAGTATTAAAGTCCCTTTTCTTTTAGCCACCTGTGTGTTATGAATATGTGACGTTGTCCTCCAAAGTGAAAAGCTGCCTGAGATTCACAGACTTGCTAAACTCCAAGTATTTTAAAATTCTGTGAACCCAATTCTGAAATCCTAACTCTTTTTGGGTTTTTTTAATCACACATTCTGCCCTAAAGAAGTAAATATCCTATCCTTTTCATTATAGGAAAGGGTTAGGGAAGACTTCACATCCATAAACATTTTATTGTTTAATCCTTAGGAAGGAAGAAAGGAAAAAAGGAAAGAATAAACCTGTAATATCCCAAACTTCCACCCCAAATCTGACATTCAGTTTTGTTTCCCTTACTGGCTGCAAGGGTTAGCAGAGCCCCGCCTGAAAGAACTCACCTTCAGAATCACAAAGACCAGGCCTTAACCCCTTGCTCTACGAGTCGACTGGCCTTCAGTTAAGTTCTTATTCTCTGGTTAAAGTCCTATAGGAGGCAGGTACTCTCATTGCCCTATGCTGCCAGTGGGGACACTGAGGCTCAGAAGGGCTGAACAAGCCGTAGAAGGTTCTACTCAGGGCCCAGCTGAGACGTGAACTTGTCTGACAGCCTCTAGGACCTATCTCTGGGCCGCTGGGCCCCCCGCTGGCCTCACACGGCGCTGGGACCCAGAGTGAGCGAGCGCAGGCCAAGTGTCTAGGACTGGGCCTGGCTCACGCTAGCGCTCCAAGTAATCAGACAGAGAGGGTCTGAGATTTTCCTTCACGTCTTCAGCCCAACAGAAAACAGAAGGCACTCAAAAGTGCCTACTGGGTGTCCTGGACAAGCGACTTTAGTTTTTGCAGACTGAAGATTTCACACTGTCCCCCTACAATGGAGCTAGGAACTCCTGGGCCTCCTTCCTGGGGCACTCTAGGGCTGCGCTGGGATACCCACTGGTTGCTTTAGCTCACTTGCACGGGAATCGCTGTTCCATATGAAAGACAGCTTGCCCAGGGCCACACAGACACAAAGTCATGCGTATCTTGGCCCCAAAAGTCGTGCTCTTTTGCTACATGGTGACTCTGATACTTGATTAAGACACATTCAAATTTGTCTGATTGTCAACATTCAGCAGTGCATACACCATTTTCCTATTTGAAAATGTTCACAAACTGACCTAAACCAACTAAAAAGACTTAAAAATAGACAAGGACATCATCTGTCCCCGTCTGACCACCCAAGCTCTCACGAGTTACCTATGTTGCAAAGTATCTGCCTCCTGCTAAACTTGGATACTGCAAACCGAACTTATTTTTGTCCATTAGCAAAAGTTCACTGTTCCTTTACTGGAGACGCCTGCCAATATTCTCCCAGTGATTTCTGTTTCGGGAAAGTATTATAAAGAAAAGTTAGACAAAAACACATATGCTGAAATCGGCCCTAATTTTACTACCATGATGGAAACCGTATTTTATGAACGTTATTAATAAGTCAGTTCAGATGTCTTCAAATATCAAAGACTGCTTTAATTCACAGGCCTCACAATGCTTTTTATGAGGCCGTAAGGAGGACTTGTGAAGATCATGCCGTAGGGTGACTGGTCATAGTGGGGAGGGGGCAGGGGACCTGTATTTTCATTTAAAATGCAGTTATTTTCTACATTTTACTTAAGGGAACTGTAAACCGCCGGTAACAAATACAAGGAACATGCTAACATATTAGACAGGAAATAATTACTTGGTACAGCAACTGCAGGCTCATTTAGTGCTCAAATCACACGTGAAACAATTTTCTATGGGTTCCACCAGAGTGAGGTTTTTACTGAATGTTAAGCTAACTGCTTTCAAGGACCAGATTCGGGGAAATTAGACTTTTACGATGAGACTGCATCTTAAGTGTCCTTAGGGGACAAATGCAGGTTCTTTGCCTTCCCCAGACAAAGGGGCCACTCTCCTACCAGAGGCCCAGAGCTGTCACCTCCAACAGCAGCTGTGAACGCGGTGGGGGCAGCAGTGGGCAGTGCTGCCATTCACTGTCCCTCCAGGGCCTCCCCTCCCCCTAGACGCGCTGGGAGCAAGAAGAGCGTCCCCACCTACCACCTCCAGACAAGCGCCCAGACTCGGAGGGCTTCCACAGCAGCAGCAACAAACGTTGTTTTCTTACGTGTTTTAAAGACTGCATCAGGCCTTGTCATTTGTTACGCAGATAATCCTTCACCCTAGTTTAGAATTTCAAGCCATGGGGGGAGATCTCGCTCTCTCTCCCTCCTTCTCTCTTAGAGAATGTTAGTTAAGTGTTCATTATAACAAACTGATCAAAGAACACTAGCACAGCAGATCTCACTGTAGTAGCAGATGTCGTAATTACTTAGAGTGAACGATGGTTTCATGTTTGGAAGTTAACTTGAAGTGAGGAAGTTGGCAAAGTCCATTTCCCCCCCTAATTTAACCCCTGACCAGAAGCCAAGGGAACTTCTGAGCATGACAAGCCATCAACACCTCCAGTCTCAAGGGACATTTTCGGATGTTTGCGCTCAGTGGTTTATAAAGCAAGCCTGGGCACCGGAGAGTGCCGAGGACGGCCAGGGAGCAGTTCGCCCACGATGATTAACCAGTTTACACCTGGCAAAAGCACACAAGGATGAGAAATTAGATTTCCGGTTCAAGGGCAAGTGTTATCACTGCCTTTCTGGCCATTAAGGCTAAAACGCCTGAAAGTGCAGAGGGTAAGCAGGTCTCAGGGGCTGCCCAAGGTGGCAAGTCAGAATTCATTTCTCTATGCTGTGCAATGCACAGTCTTGCAACAAACTCTTACAGAGTATCACTTTTTCACAATTTGGAATACTTTCAAACTGTGATTATCTTTCAGAAAGGTTTTAAAATAATACACTTGTTCCTCAGGATCAAAATTTATCCCAACTAAAATTTCAAGAAACGTAGGTATTTTATCTTTTGCTAAATACACATGTAGATCTACTGACAATCGATTTTTTCTGGCAACCCTTGGGCAAATTCCTATCAGAACCTCAGCTGGAAAAGTAAGATCATTGTACTGGAGGGGTCTGGAAATCTACACCCTATTAGAGGAAAGGATTATGTATAGTAAGTTTATTAATGTTATTTTTTCAGTGCAATTAAGAGTATGAATTACTGTGGTGATGACAGCTTTTCATTTTCTGGGTGCTGATTGTTTTTAGTGAGCTAGTAATAATTCCTTAAATTCAGTTTTAACGATTACAAAATACTAACACATTATCTCACCTATCCCAGAAATGATCCCGTAACAGAGGGAGGGTTGCTTCTACGTGATGAGGAAGGAAACTGCTGCTCAGTAAGGCCCCGCGGTCTCAGCCCTTAGTTGGGGACAGAACAGAGATCTGACAGCTCTCGGACAGGTCAGCCAGCACCACATCTGTGGCCCTGGGCAAACCCCTTCCCCGTCCTGCATCCCAGCTTCCCCGCGGCCCTGGGAGGACAGTGCGGGGTTGCTGCGCTCCTCAGGTGAGCCACCTTAACTGCCAAACGCTGAACGTCTGATAGCAAGTTTCTTCTTTCCCTTCCTCTTCTGACTAAACTAAATGCCTAGTATTACAAAGCACTATTCAAAAAAAGGAATTGTAATGAATGCACATTTCCTTAATACAAACAATGAATTTGCATGCAAATCTCTGAATTAGCTACTTAAGGAACCAAAGGATATTTGTATTTATCTCCCAACACATGGAAGTTCTACAGTATGTTAGTTTTAGGAAGAGGCCTTCCTTATCTAGGATCACTCAATTTTCAGAATGGTCACTTTGTCCCCAGGGCCCAGCAGGGAGTCAACAAAACTGCACATTTCTCTCCGGAACTGGGGAGTAAAGACACGAGACCTCTGGCAAACGAATCAAGGCCACCTACCCGTTTAACACAGCTATGAGGACTATGCATCATGTGGAAACAATTACCCGTCATAATCAATCTGAGCTGCCTTCATGTCTAGAGGCAAGAGTCTTACTGTGGATTATCAATTCTGCAAGTCAGATGGGTCCCATTATTAATAAAGAACCCTATAAAATGTGTGTTTTGTTTTCCTACTCAACAAAAAAAAAGACCATCCAATGGCCATGAAACAAACGGGAAACGAGTTATTTTCTACCAAGGCTGATATCCTAAAGCCACACATCTGCCAGTTTACTGGCTTCACACAGGAACTAGCAGTGTACAATTTTCTGCCGCATCTCCATTTCATTTCAACTATAATTCTCACTTACCTTTATTTGCAACAAAATCTAAATCTCTCTTAGACTGTTACACCTATCGCTTTATTACATTAAATTCCTTCAAGTTTCTGAGCTCTCATTAAAACCTCACTGGAACATCCACATGACTAAGTGATGGGTAACATGCTATTGCTATTGTCACTTTGCTCTCAGTTTAACGTCTAGAAAATGCCCAGGTGTTTACATCTCTGTATTTTCTACACTGAGCAGTTTAGCCTTCAGTAAGCTGTGCAGCAGCCTCGGCCCTCCTTACACTAGTTAATCTACAGCGCTGTCAAACGTGTCACACACACCGTGAATCACTGCTTTCTGCAGGAGTGGCTGAGACCCCGCAAGCACTGCTCAAGGCAGACAGCTGCACAGGGAGTCCTGCGCCCACAGCCCCTCTCCTCCCCCAGAGGCCTCGCCAAACCATCTGGAAGACAATCCAGGGGCCTGAGTGAAGGCTTCAATAAAAATAAGTAAATAAAAAATCTGTCAAAAACAAACCGGCTGTCTCTCTAGTGGACACCTTTTTAGCAGGTCTTCCCCCACCCCCACCCCCGCCCAGGACTCTTTCTTTTCTCAAACAACTGGTGGAACTCTCTTCTAAACAATCTGGAATTTCTAAAGAATGTTGTTTTTGCATAGTTAATATTTTCACATTTTTCTCCCCGTCTTTGGTCTTTCCCAGTATAATATAATCCTTTGCACCTGCAAAAGCTCCACAGACTGCTGACTGCCAAGAATCCACCACATGATCCTGCCTCCAGGACCAGAGGGCCTGTGTGGAAGGAGAAAGAAAAATACAAGTTATTAAATATTTGAATTTATCGGAACCTCCTGTGGGTTAGCTCTGGGGATGGGAACTTAAGTGAGAAGCTATTTTGGTGGCATTCCTCACTGGTGACATAAGTGATTTTCCCAAGGACTTAACTGCATTCTAAAATAAGCCAAAGGAACGAGGGTGACAGCTACATTAGAGTGCTCAAAGGAAACCATTTTCAGGGAATATGTGTGACAGACACACACACACACATTTATATGCATGTAACATTTTAAATATTTCCCATATAACTCTAACATACAAATACCATAATTCACAAATCAGTCCAGAGTAGTATATACCAAAGTCCGCAGTTCTTTTTTCAATCTTTTTCCATATTGCACGTCTGAAGGATGCTAATTCCATTACTTATCAATTTAAAGTTCGTCAGAACACTATTTGCGCTGTTCATGTAGTAAGCGGAGGATCACACAAATAAATACCCGTGCTGAGTCTCAAACTGGGCAAAAGGACGGCAGAGACACGGGGCCTTGCTTGCTGAGTTTACGATCCAGCAGACAACAAGATACAGGCATGTCAAATGGTGAACAGCGCTGAGTCAGGCCCCGGTCTAATCTCGGAACCAGTACTGAAACCCAGTCCTCACAACCACCCTTAGAGGGGGTCCTGTTCTGATCCTCTCCCCGCAAGGCTTTCTAACAGCACAGCCTGCACTCTTTGTTTTTAGCTTTACTGAGATACAACTGATATCCAATAAACTACACGTATTTAAAGCATGCAGTTTGCCACACATACACGTGAAATCATCACAAGTAGGGCAGTGAACATATCCGTCACTCCAAAAAAGTATTCCTGCATCCCTCTGCCGTCCCTCTTCCCTGCCTGGCCTTGCCACCCCCTGAACAATCTGATCTGTCCCTCTAGGTGAGTGTGCCTTTCCAGAACTTTATACTGATGTAATTATACCTTCATGTCTTTAACCAGAATTCTTTCCTTCAGAATTTTTGTACAATTCATTCATGTTTTGTGGAGATTACCCGTTCGTTCCTTTTTACCCGGTAAGTAATATTCTATTGTGTAGCTGTATCATTATCTGTTCATGTATCTGCCAACTGATGCACATCTGGGACTTTCCCAGCACTTGGACATTACAAATACAGTTGCTATGAACATTTATATTCATGTCTTCATACAGACACATGCCTTCATTTCTCTTGTGGAAATACCTGCGAGTGAAATGGCTAGGCCACATGGCAGGTTTATGTTTAACTTGTTAAGAAACTACCAAATTGTTTTAGAAAGTGGTTGTACCATTTTACAGTCAGACCAGTTCCAGTTTCTTTATATCCTCGCTAACACTTGGTGTTGTCAGTATTTTTAAAATTTAACCATTTAAACTGGTATGTAGCATCCTGGTTTTAGTATGCACTTCTAGAATGACTAATGATGTTGAGCTGTCTTCTCAGGTACATTTTTGCCATGCATAGCATATCTTCTGTAGTGAAATGTCCCTCATGTTTCAAACATTTTAATTGGGTTGTCCATTTTTCTACTTACTGAGTTTTGAGAGTCCTTTATATATATTCTACCTCCAAGTCACTTGCAAATTACTTTCTCCTAGTCTCTGCTTTGTTGCCTCATATAGTGTCCATCAAAGAACAGATCTAATTTTCAAGTCCAAATTATCCTTTAACAGATCTTGCATTTGGTGATATATCTAAGAAATCTCTGCCCAACTCATATCACAAAGATTTTTCACTCATGTTTTCTTCTAGAAATTTTATGTCTTTCGGTTTTACATTTAGTCTACCATTTTCAGTTGAATTTTAGGTAAGCAACAAGGTTTGCATTGAAGTTCTTTTGTTTTGTTTCGTTTTGATACATGGATATGCAATTGTCCCAGCAACTGGAGATTACCCCTTCTCCAGTGAACTGCCTTTTCAGTTTTGTCAAAAATCAGTTGCCCATAGATGTGTGGATCAATTTCTGGACTCTCTATTTTGCTCTCATCTACAGACCTATACTGATACCAATTCAACACTTTCTTGACTACGTTAGCTTTAAAATAAATCTTGAGATCAGGTAGTGTTAGTTCTCCAACTTTGTTCTTTTTCAAAAGCTTTTGTGACTATCCTAGATTCTCTGCACTTCCATGGGAGTTTTAGAATCAGCTTATCAATTCCTACAAAACAGCCTGCTGAGTTTTTGATCTGCGTTGCAATGAATCTATCAATCACTCTGGAGAGAACAGAGGTGCTAATAATAGTGAGTTCTCCGCCCCATAAACATGTGGCATCTCTCCATTTACTGAGGCCTCCACTGCTTTCTGTCAACACTGTTTTGTAGTTTTCAGTATACAGGTCTTGCACGTGTATTGTCAGCTTTATCCCTAAGTATTTCATGTTTTTGATGCTATTATAAATGTTATTGCTTTTTAAAAAAATTTCCGTTTCCAATTGTGTGTTGCTTAATATGCAGAGATACAATTGATTTTTTCCATACTGACCTTGCATCCTGTAACCCTGCTAAATTTATCAGCTCTAGCAGCATCTTTGCAGATGTCATCAAATTTTCTACATGGGTGATCATGTTGTCTATGAATAAAAACAGTTTTACTTCTTCCTATTCAATTTGGGTTATTGCCCTTCATTACTTTTTCTTGTCTTACTGCACTGGGTAGGACCTCTAACATAACAGTAGGTACTGCAAATAATGATGAGAAAACAGACCCCTTGAACATATAAATTACAGTGGTTAGAATAGTATGACCTATTGATGGCAGCATGACATTTTTATGGATGATGAAATGTACCACAACTGAAAGAACAGCAACAAAGTTACTACCCATCTTCCACTCTCGATTCCTTCCCCCTGAAAACACACCTGGAGGTTTAAGAGGGTGGCTTCAAATATGGAGAAGAGGCCCCATATACAAACCAAGGCATATATGGCCCTGCTTGTCAACTTTAACAACTTTTCTTAAGTCAGACACCCAACTATGCTAAGTACCTAACAAGTCAGATATATAATAATGTGTGGTGTCTGAGGACTCCAACATTTCCTTCCAACCGACTAATGAGAACAGTTACTTGGAGAGTGTATTTAGTAAACTCACTGGACTAAAAGTGCAGGTATCAAATAGATATTTGTAACTTCACTTATGGAAGCAGATGGGCTAAAAAAAAGGTTTTACCACAAACAGCTTCCTAAAGATAGTTTTGCCATTCAGCGTAGTATTTGTTTATTCCCCCCACTCCCCCCAGTTAAATGCTAGAATGTTCGCAAATATATCTGTGTGCTTTTGGAGAAAACACATTTTCTCCAGAGCTCATATGAGCACTGGAGACAGCATAAGAAACAAAATTGTAGGACAGCACCTTTCTACTTTGAAGGTGGCAAAATGTGTATTTTATCAGGCCAATGCCAATTTTAACACCATTGTTTACTTTGCTGACTTTTTAGAAATGGATACAAAACATAAAATAAAAGTTTTGGCAATGAATGAAGGTCATACCTTCAAGGATTCCAAAAAGTAGAAGTTTACTCCAAACAGACTTGAAATACTACCAATATTGCTTAAACTACTACAAATAATGCTGAATTTATATGCAGAAATAAAGAACAAATAAGATGTGCATTACATGTAATGTGGGAGAAGAAAATCAAAAACACTACGTAACTCATAAATTCAACATTTACTGAATACCTACTAGGTGTCAGGCAGCACAGGGTCCAGGGAAAAACAGCCCCCGACCCCTCTCCACTCTAATAGCTGATGGGGATCAAATGAGGACAGAAGAGGGTTATAACAGACACAAGGGAGGTGATGGAGAAGGCTTCAGAGGTGCCTGCTGTAATCTAGGGAGGAAAAAAATTGGTTGCCAGGGGGAAAAAAACATTGGATCAAAATAGACTCAGATGGCTGAAGACTCAGTTTTAAAAATAGAATCTCCAGAGATAAGCATAGCTTTCCACTATCACCTGGCCAGAAGGATTTAGTCCAAGAGCATATAAAGAAATCATTTTGTATTTAAAAGGATACTAATAAATACCTTAAACAAATAAACAAAAATCTCTAGAACCCAAAGGTTTAAAATCAAGTGAGAAACTTCCATGGCAAACGCAGAGCATAAGAGAAGTAATGATTACACCAGCAACCACCACGCACACTTACACAGAACTTACTACGCTCCAGGCACCGAACACTTTACACGTATTAACTCATGTAATCCTAACCACAATCTTCTCAGGTATGTGCCATTTTATCCTCATTTTACAGACAAGGAAGTGGAGGCTCAGAGGAATTAAGTACTTTGCCAAAGTTTAAATAGGTAGTTAGGAGCAGAACTGGGCTCTGAATGAGACAATCTGGTACAGAGTGTAGAAACCCTTGGACTTGGCATCTGTGTGTTACAGCTCTCCCGACAGCAAACAGAATGGTATTTATAAGACACTTCACTTCCAGAGAGATCATAATTTTTCCTAGAATGATATTAAAATATCCAAGTGAATAAACAAATTCTGTCAACATCCAAAACAACTTGCTTTAAATAATACGAGTTTGTAACTTTTCTTAATGAGGAACTGTTTGAGTACAGAAACTTTGGAAAAGTAATATTGAGACCAAGCTAAAAATATGAGTGCTATATACAAATGATTCTCTTGGGAGCAACTTTAAATTCATTAAACAGCAACAAGAATAATGAAAAGGCTCTGACTGGTAAAAAAGTACTGCATATGAATTATGACAGTATTTTGAAATTACACACAGGCCCACAACAGATGGAGGGATGGGGGATTGTGATCAACACACAACTGGCTGTAGACAGGAAAGACTACTCACAGGAAGTGTGATATGATTGCTAATGAGTTTTAAATAACTTAAGACTAGGTTGGAAAAGGTAACAAAGATGTAGTGTACGCAGCAGGATGAACAACTGCTACCGACAGTATTAATTACTACTTGCTGAGTGCCTAGCATGATCCAGGAACTCTGCAAAAGATTTCACATTTCTCATTTACTTTTGGAAGTGTGTATTATTACCCATAAAAAGGTACAGAGTGGTGCCAACAGATGTCAAGTAGCTTGCCTGAGGTCATACAGATAGAAAGTGGGGGGAACTGAGGCTGGTAGTTATGGTCCCCACAAAGCCACGTGTCCTGTAGACAGAACAGTATATATGCAACATTTATAAGATTCCTCAATACACAGCTCAAATTCTAATCAAGCTACATCATAATATGCAGGTTATTAAAGAAAGTATTTTTATATCAATAAAACTTGTTTAAATCATGTGGGTTTGTAATGGCGGATTTTTTTTCTTTTGGCCCTGTCTGAACACCAAAAGCTTTTAATTTGCCATAATTTCCCAACCTAAATAAGTATTTCCATTGGCGCAAGGCTGAATGATCGTGCTTGTAAAGGCAAGTAAATGACTGGGGTCGGGGGGAGAATAAAGGAGGTCCAAATGTGAAGAAACACAATGTTGGGCTCTCAACTGATGTGATACTTAAATAAGACTGAAAAACACGAGTGATCATGCTTTATATATTGTTTGCTTATTTATCCTAATTCAAAGTCCTGTTTCTGTTTTCTTTTCAAATAAAAAAATGAAATTTTCAGATGAATCCACACACATCTGTTTATATCTCATGTTGATGAGACGTTGCAAATAATGAGAGTGGCAGTCAGAAATGTTACTCATTTCACTTCTGGGAGCTTTTTGTAAGCCTGTTTAATACAGAATGATTGGAAGTGGTTTCTAATAGCTTATACAGAAAATTTCATCCTGAAATAATTTTAGACTTACAGAAAAGTTACAAAAATAGTGGAAATTCCACATTCCTCCTTCACCCAGGTTCCCCTAATGTTGGCGTCTTATGTAACCCAAGTTAATCATGAAAACAGGAAATAAAAATAGGTCCAATATTACTAAGATACAGACCTTAATTGAATTTCACAATTTATATTGTTTAAAGGTTCTTCAAGTTTTGATCAAGGCTGTTTTTTTTTTTTTTCAATTAATGCTATTTCTATTAACCTTAGGAGAAATCCTCAATACTTAGCGGTGTTGCTACAGAAACAATCAAGTTGTTCTAACTGCCAAGTGAATCTTCACTCACAGCTCAAGGCAGATGAAGAACAGCATGGAGTAATTTCGAGGCTCCCCCCACACCCCCACCAGGGGAACAGCAGCAGTATGCATTCCCAGGACAGGGAGAAAACACCAGGCCCAATACGAGGAAATGGCTGGGCATCCAAGCCTGGGCCGGCTGTCTTCTCCTGAAGTACAGCATGAAGAGAAGACTGTGTTTATGGCTTTGGAACACCCACCCGAATGTGCACTGTTGTCTAAAGATGAACAACAAATTGAAAACGACAGTGCAGGGAACTTACATTTGGAACTTCTTCAGTTGTTGTACTCAAAGTAGTCACATGGCTTCCGATCTTGCAAGATTATGAAACTTTACCACATGACTTTTACGGTGCAACAGGTATGTGTACTGAATCTTCTACTCAGTTCCAGAGTAGTAACATCATGATAATGGATGATAATTTATTTAAGAAAACAGAAAAGACAATCTTCCGTGTTAGGTCTCACTGCTGTCCGTCCAGCACCAGAATTTCATAACACATTAAAGCCAGCAGACAATTCCATGCACCTGCTCTCCTCACTGTACCTGATCAAGCAACTGTGCAGCTCTGGCATATATACTTTTAGAAACAACCAAAACGACAGTTGCCTATAATTTTATTATTCCATTAAATGAACCATCTCTCTGTGAAGTTCTCGTATACTAACATGACTTTAAGAGGTTCTCAAAGCAAAGTTTTAAACTGAAAAGAATATTAAACATAATTGGAAACCATGATTAAGCTTTCACTTCTGCCAGACCAGGGCTGTAGCAATATAACCAAGTGGCTAACGGGCCAAAATGAACTTCTCTTAAAAAGAACTAGGTTTCATAATTAAAACTGGATTCAACTAAGTAATAATTAGGAAACACAGTACTGAGGCTAAGGCAGTTGGATTGAAACTATTCTAAGACGTGTAAATAGCACCAACATTGTGTGGTTAACCTGTACCTTGTTTTTGATTAAACTGTGTATTTGTTGGTTGAGATATTTAGACACCTTCTAGACAAGTAAAATATCTTTGGTAAAGGTAGTAAGAACCTGTGAAAAAGTCTTTAATGAACAATTGTGCTGGTAATTTAGGAAAAGAAATTTCATTTATTATTCTTGAGCAAATGGGCTCAAATGCTGAGTTTGCTGAAAGATAGGTTTTACAACTACAAAGTAATATTTTTGGATATGCATGGCTAGATTTCATTGGGGAGGTGCTGATTCCAACTGGGGGTTCTCTGAGCTTCCTGGATCTGTTGTTTGATGTCTTTTATTAGTTTTGGGCAGGGACTGAAGGTCCCACTCATGCTAACAATATCTAAAAATATCACTAACAGTTACCATAAGACAAAATTATTGTATGATTTAAGTTTTCAGTCAACAAGAAAAGGTGTAATTATTTTTCATACCTCTGCCTGGAAAGGCACACTTGGCTTGCTAATGTTTAAATATGGAACAATCTTTTAAAAAAAAAGATTTTTTATCAAAAATGGTGCACAGGGAAGAGCTGAGGGGCTCGCACTAACAAGCTCCATTCACCCGGAAACAGGCGCACGGACAAGCCTCCCTCCTCAAAAGCGCCCAGAAATACGAGTGACGAGCAGTCACTTGCTTTCCTTAACCTTCAAAAGCTCTCTCATTGGATCCCTGATTCTACAGGTCAGGGACCTCATGACCACAGGGCCTTGCACAGTTCCCTATACAAAGAAGGCAGGCAAATACTTAGTGCCTATATGAACACCTACAATGTAAGAAGTGTTGCATAACTTTACCCTTGTGTAGAGAATGAGGGAAACAAACTGGCCAAACATCATAATCCAAAATATTCATTCCTGCCTCAGTAGAGAGTCATACAAACCAGAAACAGCCAACAGGTTCCACCTCAAGGATTAATCTCTTCTTAACTTCACAACTTAATACGGCTTTCCCGTGAGCAGTGCTAAGATCATCCCAAGGTTTGGTTTAGGTACAACTGGAAGGAGGGCTATGATCAACTGGTGATGGCTGAGACAGCGAGACCAGAGCAGCACAAATATTATCCTATCTCATATTTACATTACACATACCAGACACACTCCACATATACTCACAAACAACCAGGAAGCAGGTCTGAAGAACAAAGAGAAACAAAGCTCTTCTTTCTCCCCGTTTTTTAAAGGAGTTAGGTGTAATCTACAGATGGCTCCCTTGAAATCAAAGACTAGCAGGGTTTTCTATTTCCAAAGGAACTAGGAGTCGTTACAGGCACTTGTAAAAAGTGCTTCTTAGTATATATGTGATAATCTGGTTAAAACAAAGTGTGGTGCATTCCCCTCTTTCTCACACTTTGTCTCAGCCAAAAAATAAGTCAATATGACTCATCACAGGAATGTTGTAGCTAATTGATCATATTTATCTCATTTTAGTCACACACCTGCAAAGGCAGAAGAGAAGCGTCCAAAAGGAAGAAGACAAAAGAGGAATCCTGATGTATTTTTCACTGTTGTATGATAAAGGACCCTAACCTACTACCCTGGAGGCTGTGGGACCCAGGAGGCACGGTTAAACCTTAACTTGGGCGACAGTAATGAAAACAGCAAGGAACGTAGTAGATTCCTGTAACTACAGCAGGACGCCGGGCAGCAGAGCACACGCGTCGAGAGGAGGAGACGAGACAGGGATCCCGGCCCCAGAAGCCACACGGTTTCCATCCAGTCTGCCAGGCCTTCGCTATACACGACGTCCCTCCTCCCGTACTCAGTTTTTCTTTGTCGTCTTTTTCACTATCTGTCTTTAAGAAATTCAAAAGTTCTCCTGTTTTTTGAGTTGTTAAAAGATGGCTGCTTCGTTAAAAGATGGCTGCTTCATTATAATGTGATTTTGCTAAAATCCTAATCAGCATCTCAGGCTGTGACTTTGCTGGTAGTCTGGACATAAAAATATTTTGCTCTTATTTTCAGGGATTTTCTTCCATGTTGACACGTGCTATGTAATTTAGGGTACAAGCTTAGTACAATAAAAATCTCACACACTCATGTTTACTCTTGTACTCGTTACCATTGTGGCTAGGAGCAAAACTATTTAGACCTGACAACATTCTCAACAATCCTCTACACCGCACTAACACTGACGTTAGACATACAGATACTAGAACAAATGTGACATTCTTACAGGAAATTTTATCATATCCTCTCAAAATACGTGCACTGTTTATCTAAGGCTCAGTAAGCGTACGTGTGTATGTTATAGCTGTGGTCATACTTCTAAAAGTAAGTAATTATAAATAAAACAGTTATTGTATACAGTTACCCAACTTTGCACTGACCTTCAAAAAGAAAGAATGTTAACCTTCAAACAATTAGTAAAGTTATAAACACCTGCTGTGTAAAAGACAGAATTATAAAGAACATAAACATAAATAAAAATGATCAGAAGACAAAGTCCCTTCCTCTAAAGAGCAAAGCCCTAAGGAATTGAAACACAAACACATGGGAAAATGCGGTCTGGCTCCACACATCCCCAGTAACTATCTGTGCTCCGCGGTGTCAGGCACTGACGCTGAGTCCTTCCTGAGTGAACACTGTTTAATCCCTGCCTGAGTGCCGGAGAATGAGGTCGGAGGGGCGGTTTTCTAAGAAACATGGTAGTCAGGGATTTTAGGTTTTATGCCATCAAGTTAAAGTATCAACACAATTTGCAGAAACACCTTAAACAAGCTGATTTGATATAATACAACCTCAACTTTTTACCAACTTTTAAGCGTACAAAACAGCAATATTATTAAAGACATGGTGAGCTACTGGGCAAAGTTATATGTAAAATGATTAAGAACATCAACTCTAGAATCAGACTGCCTGGGTTCAAGTCCTGGAAGTCCCCTTAACACTGAATATTCATTCCTGCAGCCTTGGGCAAGGCGCTCAAACTCTTCTTCAGTTTTACATCTACAATATGAAGACCATACACTCCCTCACACAGTTTATTTATTACACAAAAATAAACTCAAAATGGCTTAAAGACTTAAATATAAAACAAGACACAATAAACCTCCTTGAAGAAAACATAGGCAAAACATTCTCTGACATAAATCTTAGCAATGCTCTCCTAGGGCAGTCTACCTAGGCAATAGAAAGAAGACCAAAAATAAACAAATGGGACCTAATTAAACTTAAAATCTTTTGCAAAGGAAATCATAAGCAAAACAAAAAGAAAACCTATGGATGGGAGAAAATATCTGCAAATGATGTGACTGACAAAGGCTTAATTTCCAGAATATACAAACAGCTCATACAACTTGATAACAAAAAAATAAACAACCCAATCAAAAAATGGGCAGAAGAACTAAACAAGCAATTCTCCAATGAAGATCTACAAATGGCCAATAGGCACATGAAAAAAATGCTCAATATTGCTAAATATCAGAGAAATGCAAATCAAAACTACAATGAGGTTATCACCTCACAGCAATCACAATGGCCATCATTCAAAAGTCCATGAACAATAAATGCTGGAGAGGGTGTGGAAAAAAAATAATCCTCCTACACTGCTGGTCAGAATGTAGTTTGGTGCAGCCATGATGAAAACAGTATGGAGATTCCTCAAAAAACTAAAAACAGACTTACCATATGATCTAGCAATCCCACTTCTGGGTATATACCCAGAGGGAACTCTGATTTGAAAAGATACACGCATCCCAATGTTCACAGCAGCATTATATACAAGAGCCAAAACACAGAAGTAACCTAAATGTCTGGATGACTTTATCCAGATGACTGGATAAAGAAGCTGCGGTATTTTATACAATGGAATACTACCCAGGCATAAAAAATAACACCTTTTGCAGCAACATGGATGGAACTAGGGATCATCATTCAAAGTGAAGTAAGCCAGAAAAGAGAAAGAAAAAGAACATATGATAGCACTCATATGCGGAATCTTTAAAAAAAAAAAAGTCACTATGAACTCATCTACAAAACAGAAACAGACTTGCAGACATAGGAAACAATCTTATGGTTACTGGGGAAAGAGGGTGTGAAGGGATAAATTTGGGAGTTTGAGATTTGCAAATGTTAGCCACTATGTATAAAAATAGATTTAGAAAAGTTTTTCTGTATAGCACAGAGAACTATGTTCAATATCTCAATTAATAACCTTTAATGAAAAAGAGTATGAAAAAGAATATATATATGTATATGAATGCCTGGGACATTGTGCTTTATACCAGAAATTGACACACTGTAACAGACTGTACTCCAATTTAAAAGAAAAAAAAAAGATGGTATCCAGAGCCAAGGACAAGATACGATAATAAGCTTTGGTTATTTGTCAGGTAATAGAACCATGTAATCTAACATGTTTCTCTTCTTGTTGGGCTGCCAGAAAGTTTCAAAGTCAACATAAATATTAAAGTAAAATTATCTTCTCAGAGGTTCTGGATATGATGATTTATTCTTTTAAATTCCTAGTCTTTTTTCATCTAAATCTTAATTTTTTTCTTCATAAGTATATGTACTACTGAAAAAAAAAAAAGAAAACATAAACGAGGTAGTGTAGTCACATGACTTGGGGAGTCAGGGAGGCTGGCTCCCACGCTGCCTTGAGTGGTCTTCAATCACAGACACGCTCCTTGGAGTTATCCATGGGTACGTGACTCAGAGAGACTGAAAGCCTCTCAGGGGCATCAGCCACATCTTCATCTCTGAAATGCTGTGAATGGACTAGCTCACACCGCAGGCAGGCAATACAGGTCTACTACCTGCATTGCTCTTTTCTGTAGGGGGGAGGGGTTGAGGCCTTATTAGAATACTCTCAGGCTTAGTTCTAAGATGTTTTGAACAGAAGACAGCACGTGATTAAACACCAATTGGCAACAGAGATAAACGTTAGGTATAAAGGTAAATCTTCAGAGTCTAGATTGGAAGACTTAAAGCAGGACTGAGCTGGCTTTGAAAGATGCACAGTATCTGGACCTGCGAAAGCACATTTCACAAAGAAGCCAAAGAACAGGAGCAGTAAGGGGCCATTCCGACTGGAGGGAAAGCGGGAAAAAAAAAGGATTAGTATAAGGGGAAGGTAGCTGGAAAAACCAGGTAAGGGCACAGCATGGACATCCTTGAGCTCCAACAACTTCATCTTTTAGAGTTTTAGAAAGTTACAAATTTCTGAGAACTCCAAAGAGATGTTTAAGGAAGATCGTACAAATTCAATGCGTAGAATGGATGAGTATTCACTTAGCTCAGGCCTAAGTTAGTAAGAATCTGATAAAAGAGTTTGATACGGGTGCCTAAAAGTCAGAGTCAACCCTGCCTGGTGCGTGATGTCACGTGAAGGATCGGACAATCAGATTTAATCTGGGTTTTGAGATCGAGGAGTCAGGAGAATAGTAACAGGACGAAGAGGAATCAGGGAGACAGCTGGAGGAGGTGATTTTAGAAGGTGATCCCACTGATTGTAGGCAGAGTAAGTTTAAGATGGTAGTGGCTACCCCCTACCTCCAGTCACTCCTTACAGCACAATGTGCATGTAATCTGCTCAAGTTCTTGCTGAGAAAAATTTTTATGAGCACTATTTCCACATAAATGTAACAGAGAAAAAGCTTCAACATAATGCAATCTCTCTATGGTTGCAAAAGTGAATTTAAACAGAGAAAATACTACAAAAATAAAGGACATGCCAAAAACTGTCTACTTTTATAAGGCACTGTGATTTCATATCTGGATGTTTAAAAAAAAAACACTATTATATGAAAAAATGCTCATCACTATTTAGCCCTGAGAGAACTGCAAATTAAAACCACAACGAGATACCAGTACACAACTATTAGAACGGCTCAACCTTTATTTAATCAAATAGTAACAAGTAATGACATGGGTGTGGAGCAACTGGAACTCTCATGCATTGTTGGAAAATGGTACAGCCACTCTGGTAAACACTTTGACAGCTTCTTATAAATTAAACTTACATTTTCCCTATGACCCAGCAATCCCATTCCTAGGTACTTTACCCAAGAGAAACAAAAACATATGTCCATACAAATACCCACATGCAAGTATTTACAGCAGCTTCATTCATAATCATCGAGAGCTGGAAACAATTCAAATGTGTATCAACGAGTAACAGGCTAAACGAATGACAGCACACCCACACAATGGAATACTAGCTGCCCAGTGCCAGCAAGGAACAAACTGCCTGTACTAGGATAAAACAGGGACAAATCTCAAAAGCATCATGTTAAATGGAAGAAGCCAGGCACAAAATACAGTGTAGTGTGTGATTCTAGTTTATATGATACTCTGGAAAAGGGAAACCTACAAATATTCTGTATTTTGTTTAAGGTGGCAGCCCTATTTGTCCAATCCTGCAAAAATGTACAATGTATGAATTTGCCTGTATGAAAAGTACTCCTCCATAAACCTGACTTAAAAAAATATTTATAGCATCTTAACATTGGCTCAAAGAAAACTGTTAAAGCTCCACATTGTTAATTTTGATTGTTCTGAAAAATCCTAGACATTTCTTTACTTGCTAGAATACTGTAAATGTCCTGAATACTGAAAAGAAAGAAGTCCTACGCTTTTCCCCTTTTTGGGCCTCAAAGCTTTCCTGGGCACAAGGATGTTAGAGGGTGTGCGGAAGCCATGTGAATGCTCGTTACTGACACCCTAATAAAGTGAGTCTTGTTTGCTGGACAGCTGTTGCTTCATTGTTCTTCTGTCACATGACACAAAAAGAGAGCTGTTATGCTTATGGAATGTGACCTTCTCATTGGATAGCTGTTACATCACGCCTGGAAACAGTACTGGAGAAATCCATTTTCACTGTGCACCACACAGAAATAGTAAAAAACAAAAAGAGAACAACTAAGAAAGACCCAAGAACCTGCATTAAATAAACTGTACTATTACTAAAATCAGGTCACTGATGAGAAGTATTTCTCAGTACTCAGTACAGCAGAGTTTATTGTTTTGAAGAATGTGTTATCTCATTGTATTATCTCCTTAGAACATAACCTCAACAGAGTATTTTTCAGAGTCCAAGTAACTGTTATTCCTCAAAAGACATTTTCAATGGGCACCCCATGATTACCAGTCCTATACAACTATGAGAGTAATTTCTTTATTTTTTGTATTACCAAATGCCTACCAAAATACTTGGCCATTTTACAGCTTGGTCATTTACAAACCACTTTCACTTGAACAAGGGCCTTTACATTCTTCTGATCACGATCCACAGCGAGAAACACACTCCACACTGCAACCTAGCATAGAGATGCACATGCAACGCTGAAGTCGGACAAAGTAAGGCTAATCTCTACCTCGTGAGATGCTCTCTCTGATTTTATACCATGACCCACAAACTTCCAAAACCACTGCACCAGGAGATGAAAAACAGTGTCTCTGCACGTTTATTAGAACAAAGCCTTTTAAAATTCCATTTAATTGTTTTTAAACATGTGAGTGACCTTCCCCAAGGCTGACTGCCAATCCCTGACACCCTTCTCCTTTTCCCTGTGGGTTCCTAGGAGGGGTACGGGTGAGCAGCAAAGATGGGAGTGACCTGTAGAAACCATGCCCCCCGCTGCTCCTGCGACCGTTAGATGTGGCGGAGGGGAGGCTTCTAGGCTGGCAAACATCCTTCCTTTTCCATTTACCCTCGACACACATGTACACGCACGCAAGCACGTGTGCACACACACCCACCCACCCCGAGGTGAAACAAAATTCAACCGGGTACAAGAAGAGTTACAATACAGAGGAAAGTCAAGTTTTCTCTTAACCTCTGAGGACTTGAGTGATGCCTGTCATGCTTAGTGCCCAGTATCACAGACACCCGAACAAGCCTGAAGGACTCAACCGGCATGTCAATTCCACCCATTAAGTATTTCCAACTGTTAATAATTTTGAGTTTTTCAACTGCTGGTCAATATTATATTCTACTATTCCATACTGAAACTAGCGGATATTTATGATACTTTGAGAGACATTTTATATGAAGATTCGGAAACTTACTTTTAAGGACTCCCACAAGGGAAACTGGACCAGTGAGAAAGGAATCTGAAAAGAAAAACAAAGAAAAAAACAAATTAGGGCAGGAATGATCAGTCTGCTTAACATTACTATATGAACCTATAATTCTTATTTAGAGACATTATTTCGTTTTCACTTTATGTACATAATAAAGCTGCCATTAAAAAAACAAATTAATCAGTATAGTATGCACAGTTTCTAGAAGAATAATTAAACTGAACTGCCAATAAAATCTACTAACTTTTTGAGCCCAAGGGACATAAAATGGTGCTGTAAAGCCCACTTAAAAGTGAAAGAGAAACATAATATGAAGAGGGTCTGGCTACTGAAATGAGAAACAAAAATATTTTCCATCACAAGTAATAAAGACTTTAAAGACTTGACACTGTTCTGTTACAGAGCTAGAGCTGTCCTTGGCAGGCCAAGTGTCAGGGCTGGAAAGAGAGATGGGGACAGGGAGAAAGAATGGGGTGGGCGGGACAGCAGGGAGGAGGGGAGGACAGGGAAGAGGGGAGATGAGGGGAAGGCAGGGGAAGAAGAAAGGGGAGACAGGGAGGGGCAGGAAGGGAGAGGAGTGAGGAGGGGTGGGTGGAGGGGCAAGGCAGGTGGAGGGTAAGAGAGGGGAGTGAAGAGAGAAGAGACAGATTCTCACAGAAGGAAGCTGAGCAACAGGCCCCCGGGGACAGAGTGGGCGTGGGGAGAACAGCTTCTCAACTTGGGACAAGAGAGGGCTGTGAACAGACAGGGGTGGAGGTGGGCCGGAGGGGCCGCTTCTGTCCCCAGCCTGGTCAGGGAGAGGAGTCATCTCCAGGAGTGGAGATAATTACCACGCTTACAGGAAGGCCGCACAGCTGGCTGTGTAACAGTAAGCTAGAATTACCAAGCGTAGCTCACGTGTCCGGCACTGTGCCAATAAGCATTCCGTAAGTTTTATTTCCCTGAATCCCCACAACAACCCTGTAAGACATGTATTACTAACCCCATTTTACATAAGAGGAGGTTCAGAGATGCTGCTTAACTTGCCTAAAGGCACACAGGAAGTAACAAGCCCATACAATCTGACTCCAGAGCCCTATCTGACCGCTACCCTACCTAGAAGACATCTAACTGGATTTATCAACACAGAAATTCACCCACAGTGTCATCTATTTGCTTCTAACTAAACTCAGATAAAATTCTAAAACAGAATCCCACCTCCCTGTTTCCTAAAATAAAAACACCTGAACTCCAAGGGACCCCGCCCATTAGCAGCAGTAAAAACGCCCACTCACTGCCCGCTGGGCCTGTCAGGGATGGTGCTGCTCAACCTGGCCGGGTCCGGGCTGTTGCTCTGCGTCCATCTCAGCTGTAAATGTAAAGTCACTGTGGACTATGGCCATTTACAATATGCGTATGCGTATGGGTATGGGTGGGTGTGTGTGTGTCACAACATAAATTTGAAGGAATTCATGGGTATTTACCTTCCCACAAGTTAAGGGTATTAAACTATTTCTAAAATGTTTACATTTAATCAGAAATCAAGAGTCTAGCATCATCTTTCTTATTCTGCTGGCACAGAGATGGCCCTGGGCTTGACAGTGGCCACACAAAGAAAATCTGTCTTCCATTCAGACAGGAAATGGCAGTGAGCGGAAAAAAGAAGTGTCAATAAATTAGTTTAAGTTGACAAACTAGAATCTCAGAGAAGTCTGTCAGCTTCATAAATAAACAGCACCCCAGCCCATACATCACAGTTTCATAACAGATATCAAATTTAGTTTAGTTTTTCTGACAACACAAGCATCCGACCCCGTCCATTCCGACACTGAAGTCCTGTGTTTTCAAATAAATTATCAAGAACTCTAAAAACTGACTATAGTTTTCTAAAAGCTTTTCTAAATTTGTGAAAATTGATAGAATGTAATAAAATATCCAAGAGGACTAAAAGTTAGTGGGATAATACATGACTTTAATTTTCTTCTTCGTACTCTCTCCTCCCAAATGTAAATATATCACATTTTAACAAGAATATAAGTATCTCACATTTATAAGAAGAAAAAAGACCTTATAACTTATTGTAACGGTCCATGCTAACATTCTTCACTTCTTGATTAAAATAACCCACAAAACTACATCGTATGTTATTGGCACTTTTTTGGTACTTAATAAATACTACCAGATTTTGAATCCTGCAGATGAATATTTTGCCCATTTTCCTCTATTAAAAGTTAGTCATTAAATTGTTCCTTCAATTTAAAGGAGTAATTTTAAAATCACACATTTGAAATGGCCAAAACTATTCCACTGGGTATTTATTTTTAAAAGTGAGCCAACGGTAAATCCCAGCTTTATTTTCTAAAATAAGATTAAGTGACAGTCTCAGGTAATTAAATGTGCTGTAAATGCTTGAATAATTAAATGTATTTCTGGCTTCCGGTAGTGAAATATTCCTCATAAGATGAACTCCTGATGTGTGAAAAAGTTTCCAATATTCTTCAAGCCAAAATCGTACTGAATGTGTCTTGTCATTTACAATCTGAAGAAATAATGAAAATGTGTTTCACACATGTTAAAGTGCAATTGCCAGCAAATACGGCTCCACACTAAGACAAATACTTCGCCCCAGCTTCTACAGGACGTGGGCCAGCCAGAGAGAGAGTCCCCTCCCCATGCCTGGTTTGGAGTTTCAAAACAGTGATGTTTCTTCAAAACGTGGAATTTTAAACCCCAAGCAGATGTAAGCTGTTATTCTAAAATGTTTTATAGATGAAGAAAATGAATAGCTGCACTCAGAGGTCTTATATTCCAAAACACAACATACCCATTTTATTGCACCAAAAGTTACAAAATGGCTCACTGTTGTGACCTTTTTAATGCCTCCATTTAAGATGTTTTGTTTGAATAAGGCTGTTAAGACCCAGGGCACTAATAAGTGAACAGCAGTAAACCTAGCTACCATCAAAGAGGCAGATGTCGAGGGGAAAGAATCTGCTAAAATTCAACATGGATTCCATCAGTAATAAACTGAGCAATAATTCTATATAGGAGTACATGTGAGGATTCCACGTGAAGCAGAGAAAAACACAATCTGGGTGGTAAACAGGGCAAGGAAGGGCTGGGCACTACTCATGGAATAAAGAATTTACAAACTAATGTTATGAGCACACTTTACCTACTACCAAGTATTTGGACTAGAATTATCCTTGAAACCAATCAATGCTTATAATCCTGTGATCTTAAAATAAATGCCTGTAACCTTACAGTCCTTTAACAAATAATGTGACTTACAACTGAGGTGATATGAAAATATGATTTCTAAGGCATCATTTAGCTCTAGAATCCTATGTCTCAATGGAAAGATCAAATTAGAACACCAATACATAAAGAAAGAAAGGAAGAAAGGAAGGAAGGGAGGAAGGGAGAAAGGGCGAGAGAGAAAGAGAGGAAGAAAGGAAGAAAAAGAACCCTGAGACCTGACTGTAAGCCACAAACACAAGGAACCCCACAAGGGACCCAAGGGGACACTCCTTTTTGTTGTACGACAGTGTCCAGATTCTGTGCTTGCTTTCAGGTTTCCCATTCTAGTGTTGCAAAGGTAACAAAGCCATTTTACCCCTTAAATACTCTCTGCCTTTTCTCATTCAACCCCAGTGGTTAACCAAGGAGAAACGAATTTGAAGATCCAAAAACATTTTGCCCCAAAGTGACTACATTTCATTAAAAAAAAAAAAAAAAGAGAAGATAGAGACCCATTCAAACCTGGTCTGCTGGCATTTAACATACCAGGAAAGAATTGTAACAATACATATTTACTGATTTTTAAATTTAACAACTATAATTCATTTACATGCACTGTACACTGAGCAAAGAATGTATACCTAATAAAGGAAATTAACCTAAAAGTAGAAAAAATTTACACTGACTTACTCCTCAGGTATATAAACCATACTAAAATTGCTAAAGCATCTTTCCAAAGAAAGCACTGAATGGACGCCAAGAGTATCAAAATCTAAAATAGAAAAGGAGATGAGCACAAGCAGTCTGATTCTCAAGTAAGACTGATCTCAGAGGCAGGGGCACCGAGGGTATCAAAACTTACTATGAAGCTACAGTAAGCCAAACAGTGTGGTACTGGTAGAAACACAGATACACAGACAATGGAACAGTACAGACAGCCCAGACACAAACCCTTGCATATATGTTCAAATAATCTTTGACAAGAGTGCCAAGACCATTCAATGGAGAAAGGACAATTTCTTAACCAAGCAGTGTTAGGAAAATGGATATTCACATGAAAAGGAATCAAGCTGAACCTTTGTTACCCCATATACAAAAATTAACTCAAAATGAATCAAAGATCTAAGTCTAAGATCCTAAACCAAAAAACTCTTACAAGAAAACAGGGGAAAACCTTCATGATACTACATTTAACAATAATTACTCAGATATTACACCAACCAACAGGCAACAAAAGCAAAACTAGATAAAAAGCACTACATTAAAATTTAAAGCTTTTCATCAAAGGACAAAATCAACAGATTGAAAACACAACCTATGAAATGGGAGAAAATATTTGCAAATCATTTACCTGATAATGGGTTACTATTCAGAATATATAAAGAACTTCTACCACTCAACAATAATGAAAAAACTATTTTTCAAATGGGCAAAGGACTTAAATGGACATTTCTCAAAAAAAGATAACAGAAATAGCCAAAAAGCATATGAAAAGATGCTCAACATTACTAATCATTAAGGAAATGCAAATTAACATCAAAATGAGGTATCACTCATTAGGAGGGAGGGAGGGAGGAAAGGAAGGAAGGAGGGAGGGAGGGTGGGAGGGATGACGGAAGGAAATAATAAGTATGGTCAAGGATGTGGAGAAATTGGAATCCACATGCTGTATTGCTAAGAATGTAAAATAGTGTACCCACTTGGAAAATAGTATGGCAGCTACTCAAAATATTAAAAAGAGAATTCCCGCTTGATTCAGCAATTCTACTTTTAGGTATATACACTAAAGAACTGAAAGCAAAGTCTCAGAGAGATTTGTACATTTATATCCATAGTAGCATTATTCACAATAGCCAAAAGGTGGAAGCAACCCACGTGTCTATTTATGGACGAATGGACACACAAAATATGGGATATACATACAACGAAATACTGTTCAGCCTTACAAAGAAGGTAATTCTGAGACCCTACAGAATAGATGAACCTTGAGGACATTATAAGTGAAATAAGCCAGTCACAAAAAGAAATACTGAATGATTCTACTTATATAAGGTATATACAGCATAGTCAAATTCATAGAAACACAGTGTAGAACAGTGGGCTGCAGCGGGGGAGTGGGGAGCAGGGAGGGGAACCTGGGATAAGAGGGGAAAGGGGAGTTGTTTAATGAGTATTAAACAAGTTTAAGGGTTTCAGGTTTAAAAGATGAAAAGTGTTTTGAAGACAACTGCACAACAATGTTAAAATGCTTTATACAACTGAATTATACACCTCAAAATCGTTAAAATGGCATGTGTTATGTGTATGTTACCACGATCTTAAATTTAAAAAAGTTTTTTAAAAAAGATGTTAATAAAAAGGCAAGCCGCAGACTAAAAGAAAATATTCACAAAACATATACCTGAAAAAGTACTTCTATTCAAAATAAAGGACTCTCAGAACTCAGTAATAAAAAGAAAGAAAAACTAGTAACACAGTTTTTAAAATGCACAAAAGACATGAACAAGCACTTCACAAAGTTACACAATCACTAATATAAGCACATGAAAAGATATTCAACATTCTAAGTCATCAGGGAAGTATTAAAAAAACACACTGGGAAAAATGTGATGGCTCCCCAAAAAGTTAAACATAGAATTACCATACAACTTGGCAATTCTGCTCCTACAATAAGTCACACCAGGGACTCAAGCAGATACCTATACACCAATTTTCACTGCAGCATTATTCACAACAACCAAACAACCTTCGTGTCCATCAACAAACAATGAATAAACAAAATGTGGCCTACCCATATAATGGAATATTTTTCAGCCATAAAAAGGAAATGCGGTACTGATACAGGTACGTTCAACAGGGAGGAACCCTGAAAACATGCCATGCGAAATAAGCCAGACACAAACGGACAAATATTATGATTCCACTTATATGAAACAGCTAGAACAGGCAAACTCACAGAGACAAAAACTCGATTAAAGGATAGCTGGGACTCAGGGAAGATGAGAGTGGGGAGTTATTGCTTCACGAGTACAGAATTCCCATTTGGGGTGATGAAAAAGCTTGAGGAGTAGATTGCAGTGATGATTGCACCACATCATCAGTTATAACTTAAGTGTATACTTAAAGTGGTTAAACCGGCAAATTTTATGGGTATGTTTTGCCACAATTTAAAAACTACTTCTTAAAAAGCATACACTGAGGTGCCATTATACAACCACTAAAATGGCCAAAATGAAAAAGGGCTGACAAAACTAAACAATGGTAAGGATGTGGAGCAACCACAACTCTCGTATTTTGCCAGCGGGAACTTAAAATGGGACAATCACTTTCAAAAGGGGCTTGCTAAGTTTTTATTTGATGCAGAAATTCCATTCCTAGGTATTTACTCAACGAGCAATGACAATATCTGTCCACAGAAAGACCTGTATGTGACTGTCACAGCAGCGTTAATCACAATTGCTAACGTGCATCAACAGGAGAAAGGCCGTACAAACTGTGGTATAGTCATACAATGAATACTAGGGGCGAAGCAGAAAGAACTGCTGACACACGCTGTTAACACTGATGATCCTCACACACATTATGCCAAGTAAAAGCAGCCAAACACAAAAAGGATTTATATTACATGAATCTATTTATAGACGCTAGGAAAGGCAAAGACTATTTATAGTCTAGGAAAAGGCAAAACTAACCTGAGTGGGCAGAGTTACTGGGACAGAGTGTTAGGAAACATTCTAGAGATAATGGAAATATTCAATATCATAATAGAGGTATGGATTACATGAGTGTGTCCATTCTTCAAAAGCATACAACTATGATGTGTGCATTTCAAAGTATACAAACTTTATCTACAAATATACTATAAAAAATACAGTAGTAATCGTTATACTAAGTGAAAAAAGTCATACAGAGAAAGACATACTTTAAGATATCACACATGCAATCTAAAATACTACAACAAACTAGTGAATATAACAGAAAAGAAACACAGATGTAGAGAAGGAGCTAGTGGTTATCAGTGGGAAAGGGGAAGGGCAAAATGGAGGAGGATTAAGTGGCACAAACCATCAGGTATAAAATAAGCTACAAGGCTGTATTGAACAACATGGGGAATAGAGCCAAAGTTTTATAATAACTATAAATGGAGTATAACCTTTAAAAATTGTGACTCACTATACTGTATACCTATAACATACAATATTGTACCATCAACTATACTTCAATTTTAAAAAATGATATTGTAAAATAAATACATTAATAAATAAAAATTTAAAAAGATAATTGCATATATTCTGGACTTTAACAAAGGTTAGTCAAGAGAAAACAATATTGCAAATCATCTATAGGGTAATTTTTCCTTAGAGATTTTTTTTCATAATACAGTAAGAAAATATTAAGCTTTTCTTTATACATTTTAAATGCCATTTAGACACCAAATGAGAAATTAAGATTCAAATGTAAATGCAAAATACTTATAAAAGAATACCTTATAAGGAGAAAGCATAATGGTATTTTACTGACACACCACTTATTATTGATTAAACAATGTTTAATACTCTTACAAATACATCTAAGCTATTTCTTGAACACTGAGTTTTTAGGTACAAAGTTTGTAATACAGTAGATGACTTTAGCAGCTCTAGATAAATGGAAGTATTGTTAAATAGGAAACATAAGTGTATCAGATGGCAAATCTTTCAGACACCCATCGTTAAAGGAAACAGGATTACAATGAACCATCTGAAAACATGTGAGCTGCTCAGGAATATATGTAAGCCACAGCTGATTTCCTATCTACCGCTAGGTAATGCATCAGACCACATGTGCTGAGTTTGAGCCCACAAGCATCTAACACTGAGTCATATGAGCAGCACCTCATAGAAGCAGTTTTTCATATTAAATAAAACTTGGGAAGAAAAAGGGTTGAAGTCTAACTATAAAGAAAAATCTCTGCTATGAAGTAAATCATTCTTTGAATTTTCATCTTAATAGAACTTTTATCCTCTTCCCACACCATTATGGGAAAAATGCAACATCATCTCAATGCTAAGAAAAATCACCATAATTAAAAGAATCTGTGAAAACTTCTCTTCCAAATAAAAATGTAATAAGAGACAAAGAATGATCAAATACTACAAGAATAAACCATATTTTTACAGATTTACTGTTTCAAATTCATAATAAAGCACAGTATATTTATGAATGTAAATCCAAGGCATATTACCTTTATTACATGTTTTTTTTCAATTTGACACAGAAGATTTTGTTACCTGTTAATACCTTAATTTTCTTGATGACTAAACCATTACTTGCCTTTTGATCATTACGTTCAATCAGAAAGAAATGAATGGAAAGGACAGTCAAGACAGAATGAACTTTGAAAAAGTAAGAGACCTTTAAAAAGTGTAACTTTTTATAAGACTGACGCGCTGCCTACTGCGCTAAGAAGGCACTTAAAAAGTGTAACTTTTTAATGGAAAAAAAACATTAAGTAAAGCATGATACAAAAGTTTAAAAAGTCTTAGTTTAATTCTATCTCCATTAACACTCTGAACATTTACTGAAGGCCCATTAAGCGTCCATTACTAAGCTACGCCCACAGGATAAAAGGATGATTGATTAAAAAGAGGTCTTTGGCCTCAAGGAGCCTCCATTCTAACAGTATTTTTTTCTTCTAAGAACTAATTAAAACAGATGTTCTTCTACTGAATAAAAGTCACTGGCCCCACATCCTGTGACTACCCCAGGTCCACTGTGGGGACTTCACAAATGAGCACTGAAGAGGCTGAGCTGAACGTGGCTCAGCCGGAAGTGGCACTGAAAGGTCAACAGCATACAGGCAGGCGCGGATGGACTTTCCTTTCTGAAAAGTTGGCCCTTCTCAAATTCCAAAGCTGAGAAAACATTGAGATGGATGTTGTAGTTTTGAGCCCTTTTCCCCATCCACAACACCACACAGCTGCAGGAGCCACTCCTTCCCAGAAGCTTCTCCTGAGTCCCAGCTCTGTGGTGTCCCTTGGTCAGTAGAGGCAGATGATCCCGCCAACCAAAGGGAGGATAATCAGCCTATTTCAGCTACCAGTTTACTAACAAAGATGAAAACTGGTTTTGTCTCCATGTTTTTCAATTGTTACCTGTATTCTTAGGAAGACAAGAAAGTTGGGCAGCTCACACTGTAGATTTGTCTAATAATTGCACCTCAACTTTGGTCCAAAAAAAAAAAAAAAGAAAAAAGAATTTGCAAACAAGTAACTTTACAAAAAAATTCAAAGAAACAGGGAAAGGAGATGGGGATGGGGCAGTATATATGCAATTGGGAAGAACAAGTCTGACTCCCTATTAGATCTGCTCCTTTGGCTCTAACCCTGTGCTCTGTTTTCTGTGCTTAGTCGTTCTGGTTCTGCACCTTTTGTAAAAGAATGTTGCCTACAGACTGAAATATACAGGGTAGTCCATTCTCAAGGCTCTGACCTTTAAGAGTATAACACCTTCCCACTCATATAAAGATAAAAAAGTTGCAGAATAGAAAGTAGCCCTTGTCTTGTTGGAGGTTTAGAGACACCAGGACCTGACCTACCTGGAAAGCAGCAAGAACACAGGATTCAGGGGTGACAGTTACAAAGAAAAGGCACCTCAAACAGAATCTGCAGACAGACACTTGTTAGGAACAAGGGATCAAAAAAAAAAAAAGAAAAGAAAAGAAAAGAAAAGAAAAGAAAAGAAAAGATAGAGAAACCTAATTGGTAACTTAGTAACTAAGTTTCCACTGTTGTTTCATGCAGTCCCTATATCCCTCTGTTCAAGGCAAAAGCAATAATGTCTAATTGTTATCTTCAGGCAACAGAATCCTCCTTTAGGTGGTGAGACACACAACTATCAAAGGTTCTTTATGTTAATTAATGCATCCTCCAGTGCAGATTTAGGTAGTAATATCTCAAGTCCTTGCCACAGCTGCAGTGGGGACTCCTGATCGGGTTCCTTCAAATGCAAACTTTTACATTCATGTATTTCATAAGTTAATCATCTTACAATGTGATTAGTTAACTTGTATGTGTATGCATACACAACCTTTAGAAGTACTTTTTAATAAATTGCAAGTAATACAACACTGAAGTAATGGCCTCTACAAAATTACTTACACAGAACTAAAGAAATACCAATGCCTCAAGATAACAAATTCCCAATGATGTGATCCACTTCCACCAAGCCCTTGTGACTCCAACTACCATCATCTCTGATTCCATCCCTCAGGACCCAGGAACAGTGACAAAAGTGATGTGAAAACCAGACACAGACTGTAACCAAGTAAGACGCTATGGGGCCCTCCTGGGACAGACCCCTCTCCCATATTCTCTGTTTAAACTCCTCTCTGAAGTACCCAGAGAATAGCACCCAATGGACATTTCTTGAGTTGTTTCAAAGATGCTAAAAATCACCAAATGGAAAAAAATCAACTACTTGAGGACCATGAGCATCCATGTAGCATGAGCAACCAGAAGGATTATGCAGCCCCCCAACCTACTGGAGCCCAGGGGTTGATAACATTAACCATTGTGGCACTGCCCTGTCACCTCACCACGAACCAGTCAGAGAACGGCGCAGGAGCAGACCACATACACTAGGACTCCCCTCCCTCACCTTGCCTTTAAAGACACTTTCCTGAAACCCACCGCAGAGTTCAGATGTTTTCAGCACTACCTGCCCGGATTACTAGCTTAGAGCCCTGCAATGAACGCTGCACTTTCCTTCACCACAACCCGGTGTCAGCAGATTGTCTCTACTGCACGTGGGCGAGCAGACCCAAGCTCGGCACAGTAAATACGTAACAGGGAGGAACAACTCTGACTACATGCTGTACTGTTTCTTTCACTTTAACCTTGTATTCTATTGCTTTTGCTGCAGGTTAAGAATGTTGTCTATAGCCTGAAATAGATACAGGATGGACCATTCTCAAGCCTCTGACCTTCAAATGTGTAACACTTTTCCATTCACATAGCGAGAGAACGCTGCAGAACAGAGAATAACACTTGTCTTGTTGGAGGTTTACGGGAACATCATGACCTGATCCACACGGACAGCTGCAAGAACAAAGGATCCCAACACCAAGGAGCTAGCACCAACCAACCACACCCCTCTCCACGTTTTAGTATAAAAGCCTGAATTCTAACTCAGGTAAGAGGGTTCTTTTGAATACTACTCCACCATCTTCTTGGTCTGCTGGATTTCCAAATAAAACTGCTATTCCTTGCCCCAACAACTCGTCTCCTGATTTACTGGCCTGTCACTTGGCGAGCACTACGAGACTGGACTCAGTAGCAAACACATGTGCATACTGGAGAACGTATCAGAACTCCAAAGATATTTATAGTCTTAAAATCCAAATGACTGGAATAAATTTAATGTCCTCTTAAGAAAATGCAACCTTGAAGGAAAAAAGAATGACACAGCATTTATCTGACAAACACAGATTTCCTACAAGACTCCAGGCCCCATGGTAGAAGCAAAGATAAGTGAGAAGAGACACAATACTCTAAAGGGCTGCGAGGAGACCTCAGGTAGAAGTGGTATCTGTGCCATCTGGTGGGATGTACATACCAGGCTTTGAAAAATGGACAGTGTTTTGAAAGGTGAAGGTGGGGAGTGGGATCCTCTGGCAGAAGGAACAAATAAGTAGACAAGCAGAGAGAAGGAAAAGCCACCGAGGAGGAGTGACCTGTGCAGGTTAGCTGGCAAGTCGGGGACAAGGACTGGTGGGCACACAGAAGGGGAGTGTGTAGGCTGGGGCCCAACTGTAGAGCACCATGAGTACCAGTCTGAGGAGCTGTGATGCGCAATAGGAGGCTCTAGGGAGAATTCAGTGCGAGCTGGAGAGGGGCTTAGGCACATGCGGCTTTAGGAGAACACCAGTCAGTGGGTCGCCGCAACAGTGAAGGGAGACTGAACTAGGCTAGAAAAGGTAAGAAGTGGAGATGGCAACAGGTATGCAAGTCCTTACAGAAGAACAGCAGACGGGGCTTCGGCAGTTAAATGTGAGTGCTGACAAGGAAGTCAAAGATGAGATCAGTAGTGCACGCTGCAAAGAGGAGGGACGTGGAGTCTGATGCTTGGGCTGCATTCTGATTTTCTCATTAGCAGGATCTGTGACCTTGAGGTCTTTGTTTCCTTATCTACAAAGTAAAGCTATTAGACATGAAGATCTTACAAGCCCTTATCTGACATTAAAGGTTTAGAATTCTCAGGTTCCAAGGTTTAAAGTTTTGCTGGCTGAGAGATCGCTGCTACAAGGGGCTCACAGGGAAGTCAAGGGCTGTGCTGTTAAGAGAACATTCCAGGTATCTGTGGAATCACACGTGCTTCAAAAAATCGTTTTAAACTGACTGAAGATTATTCTAGTTTAACTTTTCTGGATTGCAAAAGGGTTAATGGAAAGAACAAAAGCTATGGAGCCAAAGAGATTCTTGTTAAAATCCAGATCTGCCAAATGAACTTGTGAAGTTACTCAATGTCCCTAAATCTTAGTAGTTAATTCATCAAAGAGAGGTATTACTTGGGAGGATGAGATACAAGGAGCTGGGCATCACGTTTGGCTGGCATGAGGATATTCAACAAATGGGAGCTTCCCTACAGATGGCACTACAGATGCCCTTATTTTAAGCTTTCTATCTCTGCACTTTCCCTCACTGCTGCTGTCATGCAAGGTATCTCACATAAAAAAGAAGAAAAGGTTTCAAGCTGCATTGTCAGCAAATTTCTGCAATATTGGACATTCCATTAACAATTACAGGACTTGCAAAGCTGCTGCCTAAGCTAAACAGATGTTTTCTTTAAAAAACCATCTGAAATGTCTCTCTAGCCCAGACAGCTCCTCTAGCTTCTGATCCATATGTTCACTTGCTCACTCAGTTTCTCCACTTTATCTCACAGCAACCCATTCATTCTCAGTATGTCCCACAATCTGTCTCACAGCCTAACACCCCAATCTACAAAGCCCATCCTTCCCCTGGGTTCCCTATCTCAGTCAACATGGCCGGTAGACAACCAGGTGATTGTGCCAGAGACCTGTAGGTTGTTCTTGGCACCGCCTTTTGTCTTCACAGACTAGTAACCCATCCTAACATGTCAATTTGCTCTCCCAGATACCTCTTCAACCTGTTTCTCTCCACTACACTCCTAATCCAAGTCACCATTACCTTTCACCAGGTCAGCTGCAACAGCTTGACATCTCTGTCCAACCTCCTTTTCATTCTCCCCACCATGATCCACTTTCAAGAGGAGCCAGAAGCAACATTAAAACAGCAGGTCAACAAACAAAAGTAGGTCACCTTCTATATAAAGCTTTCAATGACCTATTATTTTTAGGATAAAATAAAACAGGATTCCATGGTTTTTAAGGCTCTGCATGAACTGGCTGATTTCAAGCCACCTGACCCTCCTCTGTGCCCTCAGCTACGCTGGCCTTTCCCCCTGAGAGCCTTCACACATGATTCCTTCTGCCTAGACTACTCAGTCTTCACTGAACCCCTTTTTCACCTAATTACTATTCATACCTTGGAACTCAGACCCAATAGTGCTACCTTCAGGAAAAACCCAGTAACTGATCCCAGATTAGATCAGGTGTCCCAACTCAGACATTCTCATACTATGCGTGCTTCTCCTTTGAAGATCATTATGTTCAAACCCATGTCTGTTTCACCTACTAGATTGTGAGCAAAGCAAGAGCAAAGAGCAGGGACCATACTTGTCTTGTTAACGAACATCGCCCTATGCACATGCTCTGTACATGTGAACGACTGAGGGTATATTTTCAAATGAATAGATGAACTAACCATGCATCCATCCATCGGTCTGAAATACCTCATGTAGCTGGACATAACTTTTTCTTTTTTATTACTGAAATATAGACAGTTTACAATGTTTTGTCAATTTCTGGTGTTATGGCATAATAGTTCAGTCATACATATACATACATGTATTCATTTTCATATTCTTTTTCATTATAGGTTACTATAAGATATCAAATATAGTTCCCTGTGCTATACAGTATAAACATGTTTATTCTATATACAGTAGTTAGTATCAGCAAGTCTTGACTACCAATTTATCCCTTCCCACCTTCTTTCCCTTGGTAACCATAAGTTTGTTTTTTATGTCTGTGAGTCTGTTTCTGTTTCATAAGTAAGTTCATTTGTCTTTTTATGTCATTCTCCAGGTCCATCCATGTTGTTGCAAATGGCATTATTTTATTCTTTTTATGGCTGAGTAGTACTCCATTGTATAAATATACCACAATTTCTTCATCCAGTCATCTGTCAATAGACATTTAGGTTGTTTCCATGTCTTGGCTATTGTAAACAGTGCTGCTATGAACACTGGGGTGCATCTATCTTTTTGAATTAAAGTTCCCTCCGGATATGTGCCCAGGAGTGGGATTGCTGGATCATATGGTAAGTCTACTTTTATGGACTTAACTCTTAATGTATAAACAGGGTAAGGCTCATCATCTCACGTTTCCTTAGAATTTTTTTCTTTTATTCTAATTGCATTTTCTTTTTCTGTTGAATCTATGTCTTCAATCTTCCACAAACCAGAACTGGATGAGTGTTCTGAGAGAAATGCTTGCACTGGAATTGTGGAAACATCAAAGGAGACAAGGATGAGGCAGGGGTAAGACAATCCTCTAGCACAAAGAAAGAGAAATCCAAATAAAGAGAGATGTACAAGTAGAAAGCAAATTATCAAGCTGAGTAGTGGTACATAGTAAAGGAAGAAAGAAAGTACTCAAGTCAGCTCAAAATTTCCATCAATTTTTCTTACCTTGCCCTTCAAGTTTAAGAGACCTGGTTTCATACAAGCAACCTTGTAAGTAATGCATTCACACTAAGGTATGAGAACCAGTGAACTAAAGCACAGAAAAGAATCAAGTCATGTGCACATCTATGAGCATTCAAACCACTCTGCCTTTAGGACAGTAGCAAATTCATAGGTGAAAGGAAGATGAAGCCACTTTCTCAAATGGCTGACTTGCCTGTGGATTTTCTCTCAATATGTTTTGTTATCAACTTCTTCAACCTTAACATATGCTCACAGATGTGCTATGATTCAACAAGTTCCTGTGTGTGGAATGTACTAGCAAAAGGCCTGGAACTTAGGAGGTACTGGATTTAAATCCATGGTTTGCTACATCAAAACCACATACATGCTGCACTTTAGAAAACTTCCAGAAAAGAACACAGTCAACTGCTTCCTCTCCTTCCTAGCTGGCATTTCTTACCACAGCCTCACAAAAGAGCCATGACTCTTATGCCTTTGAAACCATCACAAAGAAGTCCCATTTTACATGGGGTTAGGCTCTGTGGGTCTATGGGTAAGTTAAAAGACCACATAATTTTATTCTATGTAGTGGGACTTCTTGCCAGAAACCAAAGCAACTAAAAACAGACGAGAAGGGGCCAAGTTTGGATTTGTGGTCAGGGACCAAGGGCACCCTACAGCATCCGTCTGAGGGGCCTGGTGCATGTGAGGGCACCGTGAGCAGTCACAGTTTGTTCCTTCTCCTTACTCTTGCTGCCTCACCTGATTGGGGGGGGGGGTCCAATGCCAGCATGTCCGAGAGTGAAAAAGAGGCAAATAAATTCTCATTCATCTCTATGTCTTCATGAACGTCCTTAGGAACACAGAGGTAAAAACACAGAAGCCACTGAGCAAAATGAGGGACTGGGGATTCACCCCCCTGGCAGGGCTAAACTATTTATTCACAGAATCTAAGCCAGGGTAGAAAAAAACCTGTGTCAGTAACTAACAGAGATGGTGGTCCCATCTTTGGAGAATCCCATGCTCTTTATATTTGATTTGAAAGACATTCTAAGAACTTCCACCGTTCCACAAATGATAACACCCAAACCCCTTTCCCTGTGCCAACACCACTTGCTAAACAATTCTCTCCGATCATACCATTTCACTCACCAAGGCTAAGCAGAAGTGATGTGTGACCACAGCTCTCTTTACAGGGGACAGTAGAAGACTCAGATAGGTTTGAGGGTCTCAAATACATTAACGATGTCATTTTTTCCAGAATTCCAAGTTAAAGAAGACATTAGAGACAACACACAAGTATTCTTTCATATCCTTAAAGAAAGAGTAAACCATTTTTTCATTTTTAATTGAAACATAGCAAACTAAGATATACAAAAAGCCCCTCTATGGCTGGGACATTTAAATAAAACCGCAGTAAAGTTTTACCTGACAACACCCTCTATCCCACAGGAAGAATTTATATAACCAGAAATGAAGCTGTTAGAGGAATGTACTGACCTAGAAATACAGTAACTGCTTTTCTTACACAACAATATTTTGAGAATGCTGGGATATGCTACAGGAACTAGGGTCTGACTGACTGTCATATTTCATAGAGCTGTGTTGTGTCACTCAATTATACAAAGTAGTATTTCTCACAAGGGATGTTATAGTTTGAAAGTGAGCTAAAACAGAATTTTTGCTAAAAATAAGTAAAACAAAAAGGATCTCTTCAATAAGAGACCAACAAGTACGTGCTTTTTGCAAAGGACTGCAAATCTGTTCAATCACTTTGGATGAGTCGGCAGTATCCATTAAGTTAAATACAGTCTGCCCTTTGTATCTGCAGATTCAGTCAATCAAGGATCAAACCTATTTGGGGGGGGGGGGGCGAATTTCCACAAAGTACTGAAAACCAACCTTGAATTTACCAGCAACTATTTTCATAGCATTTACATTGTATTAGGTATTATACAGAGATGACTTAAAGCATATGAGAGATACACCTGAAACTTACATAATATTGTACATCAACTATACCTCAGTTAAAAAATATTAAGTATATGGGAGGATGCACATAAGTTTTATGTAAATACTCCACCATTTTATGTAAGACACTTGAGCATCCAGAGATTTTGGGATCCACGGGGGTACTAGAGACAAACCTCCACAGATACCAAGGGGGGTATCCATCACACCCTATGACACAGCACTTCTACCCCTATGTGTACACTCAAAAATAGGTACCTAAACTCACCAAAAAATCATGTACAAGAGTGCTTGCAACAGCTTTATCTCCAAGAACCCAAACTGCCAACAACCCAAACATCTATCAACAGGAGAACCGATACACAAATTGTGGTATATCCATACACTGCAATCTATAAAAGAAAACAAACAAACAAAATGAACTACCATATATATCACATGGCTTAATCTCACACTGGAAGAAAGCTGACACAAAAAGAACACATAGTCTGTGATTCTATTTACTTGAAGGTCAGGAATAGATTAAAACATCTATGATGATGAAAATCAACACAGTAGTTAACTCCTGGGGACATGGGTGTGAACATGAAATGGGAAGGGGCCCAAAAGAACCTCTGGGTAATGAGGAAGTGTTGGCTCTTGATCAGAGTGGTGATTATGGGGATTTGTACATAAGTGCAACACACCAAGCTGCACACTTAAGATCTGTGCAGTTTGAAATATGCAAATTATACCTCAAGGAAGAAAAATCAGTACAGGGCTTCTCATAAAAGCAAAGAAAGAACTAATGATGGAACGGAAAATGATACAGTTATCCATATAAAAACGTAAAACTTCCATATGGAACATAAAAGCCTTACGGAAAAGTAAAAGGCAATTGACACAACTAGGAATATATTTACAATGTACACGATAAAAGACCAATATCCTAAACATGTACCTCAAAACCTAAATACCTCTCAGAACATACAAGAATAATAGATCTCAAACACAAAATTAATAACGGATGTCACCAGGTCATTCTCAAAGGAAACACTAACAGGCTGACGTGAACTCTGGGCAGTAATCTCAAGCTGAGTAAGTGAACCAATAAATATAGACTGTAACAAGGCCCCAAACGACAGTCAGTCATCTGACACGGAATCAGTCATTTTCCTCATAACAAGCTCAAGAAATACAGTACTCTGGTTTTATTTTCTGGCCTTCTCCTAGTGGCAGATGACATTTTCCTAGCATAATTGCAAGACTGAGGTAGGATTTCTATGTTCCTCCACTAGCAGCAGTCAACCTTCGCCAGCTACTCAGGATGGGGGGGAGCGGGGGGGTGGAGAGAAGGGAGGTGTTACCTAGCTCTCCTCCAGCAGGTGACTTCTCTTGTATCTCAGGTTCTGGGACATGGGTGAGTTTCATGCCAGGGACAGCTGATCAACAGCTGTACCCAGGCAGGGTCCAGAGCACAGATGGGCTTTTCTGGGTTCTCCTGTTCCACCCTTAAACCCTGTCACAAGGAGACTCTGCAGGGTCTTCTGCCCTGTCCCTAAATCCTTCTGATAAGTACCTGGTGGAGTAACATGGAAAGAGCTAATCCATTGGTGCAGATGGCTGGTATCCGAGACTTCCAGGAATCCTGAACTCTCACAATAGATGACACTGAGCCTTTAAGAAGGTGTCAAGATTTCAGTGATTTCCTTCTTACTCACTCTGGTGGCTGCCACCTCTTCCTGTCTACCAAAGATGAAACAGTCTGTGTGTCCACCCAGTCTCTTCTCGTGGCTCTCTGTAATTCAGTTTGCCTAGTTACCTTGCAATCTTAGCTCTAAAGGGCTCAAGAAAAGGAACTCTGATTTTATATATTATCTGGCTTTTTTCTTGTGACTTTATACATGCTAAAAGAGCACTTGAGAAAGCATTGTGAAACAAATGAAAATGAAATCACAACCCATCAGAGTTTAGGAGATACAGCTAATTTGGTGCTGAGGGGAAATTTTATAAATTTAAATGATTATTTACATGAGGGGAAAAAAAAGATCTTCATCAATCAATGATCTAAGCTTTTCAACTTAAGAAGCTGGAAAGAGAACAGAAAATTAAATTCAAGGTGGTAGGAAAAAGGAAATGATAAAGATAAAAGCAGAAATCAGTGAAATAAAAAACATACCAAGAATACATAAAATCAATTATTTAAAAATTGTTTCTTTGAATAGATCAAGAAATTCACAAACTTCTATCTATACTGACCATGAAGAAAAGAGAGAAGACACAAATTACCAATACTGGGAATAAAAGAGGGAACATCACATCAAAAGCATAAGACAAACAACTCAGATGAAATGAACAAAAAAATGACACAAAATAAATAGAATACCTTGATAGGCCTGTATTTGTCAAATATATTGACTTTATCTAAAGCCTTCTCACAAAGAAAACCTAGGCCCAGGCGGTTTCACTGGTGAATTTCAGCAAACAGTAAGGAAGAAATACCAATCTTACACACTCTTTCAGGAAATAGAAGAGAATATTTCCTAACATATTTTATGAGGACTGCATTACACTTATACCAAAACCAAATAAAGATATTCCAAGAAAAATCTACAGATCAGTATTCCTCAAGAACACAGATGTAAAAATTCTTCAGAAAATATCCATAAGTTGAACACAGAAATACATAAAAATGAGAATACATCATGAGCAAGTGAGGTTTGTCCTAGAAATACAAGGTTCTGCCATCATTCTAAAAATAACTTTAACAGAAGCAGAAAAGGCATATAATTTCAATAGATGCAGGAAAAGCATTTTAAAAAACTGGACACCATTATAAACAAATAGGAATAGTAGGAAACTCTTCTAATCTGATAAAGAACATCTATAATCTACAAGAAGCACTCAGCTGACACAGTACTTAATGGTCAAAGACTGCATGCTTCTCCCTCTGAGACTGGGAAAATGGCAAGGATGTCCATTCTTGCATATCTATTTAACATTTTATTGGAGGGTCTGGCCAGGAGAAAAAAAAAAGGAATGCATATTGGAACAGAAAAGTAATAAACTCAGACTGACAATACCAGCTGTCAGCAAGGATATGGCACAACCAGAACTCTATACACACGGAGCTGGTAGAAGTATATTGTAGTACAATTACTTTAGAAAAGAGTTTGGCAGTTTCTTTAAAAAGTTAAATACATACCACATGGCTCATCTACTCCACTTCTAGGTATTTGCCCAAAAGAAATTAAACCATTCACACAAAGACTTGTATAAGAATGCTCATAGGTGCTTTCTTTACAAGAGCCAAACACTGACAACCCGTATGTCTATCTACAGGAGAACAGACAAATTGTAGTCTATCTGTTCAGCTCAATCCCCCTCAACAACAAACAGGAATGAGCTACTGATACATGCAACAGCATGGATGGACTTCAAAAACATGGAGCTAAGTAAAAGAAGCCAGACACTAAGGAGTACATACTGTACTGACTTCACTGATTCTAAATTCTTTAAAACAAACTAGACCTCAAGTGCTAGGAAGCAGATCAGTACTTGGCCAGGGATGAAGATATGACTTACTTGATGAAGAACCTTTCTGGAGGTGATGAAAGTGTTCTGTCCTGGGCATTGGCAAACTATGGCTTTCCAGCTGGTGGCCTGTTATGATGAATCAAGTTTTGCTGAAACCCAGCCATGCCCATTTATTTATGTGTTATCTATGACTGCTTTTATACTGTAAGGGCAGGACTGAGTGGCTGCAACAGAGATTTTACGGCCCACAGAGTCTAAAACATTTACCATGTGGCCCTCTGCCTAAAAGTTTCTGACACCTGCTCTTTATTTGTATCTTACTTGGGATGATGAGGTTATAAAGCTGTACTGAACTGCATGTTTAAAAAGGACCTCTTGAAGGCAAACTATACCTCAATAAAACTGATCTAAAAGGAACACGTACTTTGAAGAAGGTTAAGTCATAATGTAAAAACAAAATATGAGCCCAAGAAGTTAAAAAAAAAAAGGCTAAGACAAATTATAAAACAAAAGGATTGAAACTGAGCTTATAAAAGAACTTCAACAACTGAAAACATCTTTTAGATATAATGCATTACTTATTTTTAGGCTAGACTATCCTTTTTATTGTTGTACAGATAATTGGACAATGTGGTTTTAGAGTAGGTAAAACCTGTGAAAGGCAAGACAATTCCATGTGGCCTCTATTAACTCTCTTTCTCTCAACACCCCTTGTGTCTCCCTCTCACCGCCTGCCCCACAACCCATCTGAGGGAAAAAAACACATTTACACGGACAACTGCCTCATGCTGACCCACCAGAGAGAAAGAAGTCATCTCCACACAGTCCACATATTAATGCTCTGAACAGCAACCAGACTAAATTTCTACTTCAAAAGCCTCATTTTCAGTGGGAACTTTGTAAAGTGAGTTTTTATAATATTGAAGTAATTTAGATCTTGACTTTTTAATGCAATATAAACCATAATAATTAAAAACCAAGAAGGTAAAAAAGAGCTCTGGGGGAAATTTGTCCCCATTTAATTATAAAACCCGGCTAGAAATTTACTATGAAAAACTTGTGGAAAATTGTTTATCAACAAATGTGTGATTTTCAATCATCAATGGACACCCCCAATAACATGCATATAGTGAAAATTTTCATATAGTAACTGACAGATTATTTAACACGGAGTACTGTGCTGTAAGTCAACAAGTCATGGTATATGTATATATAAAACCTCAAATTCTAATTCAACTTTCATTTGCCCATGCTTATTTGTTATTAAAAACACGTGTTGGCACCGAATCATTTTATGGTTCATTTGAGACAAACACACAGAAAACTGTGGGAGACAAATCGAGTCACAGGAGTCTGTTAAAGGTACTACTCAACTCCAGTGCAGCCTCAGGAGCCTTCTGAAGCCTTCTGAAGCCCAGGCTTAACAGTGTCCCTGCGGTTGAACAGAGGTTTGTCTTAATAAGAAAATTTCACTGCAGCTATAATGAGAGCGAAACTGTAGCAACTAATCACTAAGATTTTATTTTTTATTTTTTTTTTACTAAGATTTTATTTTTATCCCCAAAATTGGAAAACATGGATCCCATTATTTTTTTTAACATTTTTTATTGATTTATAATGGATCCCATTATTTATTGAGAGAATGTGGGCCAAAACTTCAAATGACATCTTCGATTAGCTGTATACTTAAATTCTACATGGTAAAAGTGTGCTGTTTAAATACATATATATATAAAGCATGTATCAAATTAGTGAATACTGATATAATTTTAATACAAAGGACTCCTTTCTGGAAAGACACTTTTCTACACCCTAAAGACAAAAACAGAATCATCACAGAATGAGTCCCCCGTACAATACTTCAAAGTTCATTTCAGGCAACCTTGTATGTGAAAGCAAGTTCCTCCTGATAATTCTGAATTCTCCATAACATACCACACTTAAAAATAAGACAAAAAACAATGAAGTGGATAGAACACTCAGCAATAAGAAAGTATAATAAAATCCCCAAGAAAAATTTTTTTTTCAATTTAAAACCACCTGTTGCCATAGTTTCCACTACTCAACAAGTCAAACAAGAACCGACTTCCCTAAATCTTCCCATAAACACTCTGTATTCTGTCCCTACCCTCTGGGCACACAATTCAAATTAACAAACCTTTAAAGAACCTCTACAATTTGTTAAGCATTATGATAGATAAGGAAGTGACAGAGATGCAAATCCCTACACTGAAGGGCTTCTCACTCCGTAGGGGATATCCAACTAACTGTCAGCACTCTACAGTATAGCACTGTGGGAGCCCAGGGCAGGAGGTGGCTGGGGTTGGGGAGGGAAGCCTTCCTAGAAGAGACAGGACTGCAACGGAGTCAAGATGTACAGACTCTGACCATCCTATAAAAGACAAGGGAAGTACTGTAAATGGAGAGAATGGTATATACACTTTGGCGTACAACATAACCATTTGGATTATCTGTGTCAAAACACAGACCTGGGGCCCTATCTCCAGACTTCTGACTCCAGAATTTTCATTTAAATTCTCAGGGGATGCTGATGCTCTTGGTCCATGGACCACACTGTGAGAAACACTGGTAAAAGCAGATGTGTATAACCTGTTCAAAAACTCCAATTAGTTTCCAATGGCTGGACTGTAGGCCAACCTGTAGGTTGGCATTAATACATAAAAGTTCCTCTTATCCCCTTCCAAAACTGTTTTCATTTCATTAGTTTACTTTTCTTTTCTTTTTTTCCTTTTTTAGGTGAGCCACACACACTTAAAAGACCATGAGAACTGGGATTAAAAATGACCAATGTTAACACAGAAAAGAATTAGAGGGTCTAACAGTAATTTTTATTTAATTGTTGAACTCAGAGCAGTTTTAAACAAAGCTTAAAGCTTTCATAAACAAATTATTAGATTTACTTTTAAACATTCAAGTGGTTTATACCACCTCACACCTACTAGGATGGCTATAATCAAAAACAGAAACTAACAATTTGAGAGAAATCGGACCTTCATATAGGGTTGGTGGGAATGTAAAATAGTGCAACTATTGTTAAAAAAAAAAAGTTCCTCAAAAAGCTAAACATAGAATTCCTATATGACTCAACAATTCCACTCCTAGGTATACATGCAGAAGAATGGAAACTGGAGTCTCAAAACAGGTAATTGTACACCAATGTTCACTGTATGCTACAGTTTAAATGTGTGTGTCCCCTCAAAATTCACACATCAGATTCTTAATGCCCAATGTGATTGTTTTAGAAGGTGGGGCCCTTGCAGGTGATTAGGTCATGGGAGTGGAGCCCTCAGTAATGCTATGAGTGCCCTTATAAAAGAGACCCCACAGTGGTAGCTCAGGGCGAAAAAAAAGTGACAATGAATATATGTATGTTCATGTATAACTGAAAAATTGTGCTCTACGCTGGAATTTGACACATTGTCAAATGACTATAACTCAATAAAAAAAAAGTTATAAAAAAAAAAAAAAAAGAGAGACCCACAGGGCTCCATGGCTCCTTCCACCATGTGATGCTAAAACGAAAAATCTCCAATTCAAAAGCGGGCCCTCACCTGACCATGCTGGCACCCTGATCTTAGAATTCCAGCTTGCAGAACTACGAGCAATAAATCTGTGCCTTTTATAAGCCACTCAGTCTGCAGTATTTTGTTACATAGCGCAAATGGACTAAGACATGGCAGCATTATCCCTAACAGCCAAAAGATGGAAGCAACCCAAGTGCCCATCAAAGATAACTGGAGTAACAAAATGTGGTATATACTTACAATGGAATACTATTCAGCCGTAAAAGGAAATGAAGTTCTGGTATAAACTACAACACGGATGAACCTTGAAAACACTACACTAAATGAAATAAGCCAAACACAGAAGGACGAATATTTTATAATCCACTTATATGAAATATCTAGAACAGGCAAATTCAGAGAGACAGAAAGGGGATTAGAGGTTACTACGGGCTGGGTGCAGTGGAATGGGGAACTATTGTTTAAAGGTTAGAGTTTATGTTTCAGGTGATGAAAAAGTTTTTCAAATAGTGGTGATGGTTGCACAATACTATGAATACAATTAATGCTACTGAATTATAGACTTAAAAATGGTTAAAATGGCACATTTTATGTTATGTACATTTTACCACTAAAAAAAGAAGATGAAATATTTTAACTCAATTATTTGTTCTAAAATCCCACTGGAGATTAAATTCCTGACATCAGTACTTTGGTTTCTGTTTAGATGAGCCCTTAAATAATAAAGACATGTTATACTGGTCCCAATTTGTCTAAAGTATTTACATGCTTAGAAAACCCACATTACAGGAGACTAGCCAACAGCTTTAACCAAATTTAGTCACACCAAGTGTGAAAGAAAGTTACAAGAACTAGGTCACTAATCAGACACCAGGAAGGTCTAAGATGTTTATCCAATCATCTTGTTCCAAAGAAAAATTTTTTTAATTTCATTTTCTCCCAGTCATATAGAAAATCAACTGTCTAGTGTAAGCACATGAAGTGTTTTGATAAACATACTGACAGGATACATCATGTATCACAATCGTATCTCTGCCCACAATTTTTATTTGCTTAACCATAATATGAATTTCCAGTTGTATGTGGTCTTGTTTCTGGCATCCCTCAAGTTTTCAATACTTTTGAGTACTTAAAAAAATTATATTAGACTCAAATTATATAATGAAGCCCCTATTATACAGGAAATGTGTAATAAGCTGTACGTCTGACACACTTTCCTACTTCACTAACTTTGATTCTACAACCCCTAACCTGTGTTAAACGATGCAGGCTCTTGGTTTCCCATCTCAAAGCTGTAAGCTTCTTGAGGGTGACTGTGATTCTGCCTTCACTCTTTTTATCCACAGCCTCTGGTATATACAGAATATACCAGTGTTAAATGAAAGTTCGTATCATAAGTCACATGGGGGAGTGAGGGTCACTGAAATTGATGAATCTAAAAATCCTTCTATCCTTAATAAATAAACTTAATGTTTGTTAATATCATCGTAAAATCCTAACCAGGAGTTCCAGTTTTTATACCACTGATTAAATGATCCCAATCATTTTACTCTCAGAGAATTATTCTGAAGAAAACTATGTAGGTCCACTTAGGAAAAAAAGACAAGTTCTCATATGTCTATAAATTACAGCAATTACACTTAATAATGTAAAAGAACTCCTTTCTCTAAATTCAGACTCTGCTTCTCCAAATTCCTCTCATCCATGAGAAAACCAAAACCTGAGAAACCAAGAAACTTAATGAGCTTGTGAATTTATTTTGGGGGAGAGAGATAAAGATCATTTGGAAAAAGGTGTGGCTTTTGACAGCTGCAAGTGTAAAATTCAGCTCCTAGGAAATTGTTAGTTGCTTAATAAAAAAAAAAAAATCCCAGGATTTTAACAATTGATACCTCCATGTTTTAAAAACTCTAAAATGAATGCATTGACAAAAATTTTCAAGTTTCTTCACATTATAATGTAAAGGGTTAGTGAGTTTAGCAGGTCTTTTATGATCCTAAAAATCATAAATTATCATCATTTTGATAATAATGCATAAATACAGCCACAAAGGAAGAAATCCACCAGCGGTCATGTGGGCCTGGCAGAGAGCCCCGAGCCTCAGATGAGCTCCCAGCCCTGGCTGACACGTCGACTGCGGGTGTTTGAGACCCCAGGCAGAGAACCCAGCCGCACCGTGCCCGGACTGCTGGTCCAGAGAACCAAGGGACAATAAATACATGTTGCTCTAAGCCACTAAGTTTGTGGTAATTCGTCCCACAGCTATACAAAACTCACAGTCATCAAAAGCACCTCTAGGTGTTCCCTGAGTGAATCTGTATTACGTGGCACATTTTTGAAGTCACTCATTTTAATAGGGTGAAAAATATGGGATATCCTGGTTAAATGATGTTGACTATTAAATGTTTGACCTCAGACCAGGGAATAGCTAAAATAACATATATAATTTTATATATACACACACACACACACACATATATATATATGCTTGCTGTTAAGGTTTCAGAAATCTTATTACACTACTTTCTGACTCACAGCCTGAGTTTTACCTAAAGGTGCCTTGATCCTTATCGGATGCAACCACCTCATTTTCTGGACAAGCCGCAGAGAGGGAGGGCGCTGACGTACCCAGACTCACAGGACTAAAGAGCAGTGGGGTAAGAGTGAGAACCCTGGTCCCCAGCACACTGAGAAGCCTGCCAGGTGGCCTCTTCCTCAAGACATGAGTAGCTGGGGCTTGACTGCAGAGAAGGAGAGAGAAAGAAAGATTACCTCCTCTCTGAGCTACTGCATTAAAATGCCTCCAGAAGGAATACTGCCTGCTTCAGAAGAGCAGGTATTTTTAAAGCAAATATTGTAAAAGATTCAAAAACTAAAACCAGCACTAAGGAGGTCAACGGTAACTAGATCCCAACAACTATTCTATTCTAATACCTTCTTTAACTTGAAAGTGGTGGTTCTCAACCAGGGGCAATCCTGCCCCCCAGGGGACAGCTGGTTGACACTACGGGGAGGGGTGGGGAGGGGGAAATGTATTTCTGGCATCTGGTGGGTAGAGGCCAGGGACACTGCTAACCCTCCAATAATGCACACGCTGGCCCCTACAGCACTGAATCACCCAGACCCCAAATGCCACCAGTGCTGAAGGGAAGAAAACCTGCTGGAAGGCATCACAGTTGTCCCTCTTCATTCTTGTGGTCCCCTCAGCACTCTGACGTGCCCCAACCACCCTCTCTTACACACTCAGGAGGCCACGCTAACCCACATCTCAATTTTCTCTGGCTTGGGCTTTTAATCACTTTTTCTTTGGCTTGCACTTAAACACAGGCTAAGTTTTTTACCTCTTATTTTCAGCAAGTTGCATCCTGCTCTGACGGCAAAGACCCATCTGCACAGCTCAATGTTCCTTTTTTACAGGCAAAACCAAAACACAATGAGGTATACCTGATTTTAACAAAAGTATGCTTTACACACTCATCAAATCTGGCATCCTACCAGTGAAGGACGAGCAGAACCTGACAGTGCATAGCAGAGAGTTCAGAACCACTGCTTAGTCTAAACCGCTGGCAGCAAATAAACATGACATGGGCCACGCAAGTCCCATAAATGGCTGACGTGAGGAAGGTGTCAAAACAATGGCAAGTGGTGGACTCCAGTGATGGGGAGACAAGGCTGCCGTCAGAAGAGAGAGCTACCACTCAGCTCAAGTCAACCGCTGCCACGCAGGCATGTGGGCGCAACTCTGCCAGACATCCTGACTTTCCAAGGAAACCTGGGTATCTGCAGTTGTGTTGGAAACCACTCATTTTTAACAGGTTGGCTTATGGTTTTAAAATACTTTACGGGCCCAACATTTGGATCCTCCTCTTTGAAATGTACGGTCTGGAAATTATAATGAGGGTAAATGAAGAGGCTCCTAACAGATGGAATTCAGGGCATATTCAGAGAATGCTCGGGACAACAGATGGAGGGCTAGGAGCCCTCTGGGTGAAGCTACTTGATAAGGCTCCAGGATGAAGCCAGCAATGATGATGGTGACATCATAACCATAACAACAAATCATAGCAGACTCTTCTTCAAGACTGTGTTTCAGGCACCAGCCTAGGCACTTTTTATGTATGAACATGTGCAATCTTTCCAACAATCTTATGAGGTAGGTATTATTATTACACTTATAAAGATGAAGAAAGCAAGGTAAGTGAGATTAGATAATTGCGTAAGGACACAAAACAGTGAGCAGTGGAGGCGAGAGCTGAACCAGGGAGGCTAACATCAGAGGCCAAGCTCTAACCACCAGCGCTCCCCGTTCTCATACTGACGTCTGCAGGTATTAAGCGCATCTCTCTTACCACCTGTACCTACAGATAAAATATGTTTCATCAGTGTAAGTTCTTACCTAAGTGCTAATATTGAGATAAGAAAAAGCTGAAATGATGCTCAGTGTATTCTGTCTGAACATGTATGGAAATGCAAACATTTTTTCTAAGTGAAAATGTTAACCCTCTGCTCTCTAGAAGTTACGATGGCCTAGCAAGAGTCAGTCCTTCATGTTAGCTGAAGTCTCACTTTCCAAATCATAATTTGTGCTTCTGCTTATGTCAGAATACTAACAATCAGATATAGATGTCACAGGTTCTTGCATTTAAGAGAAAAGGCAACAAGAATTCGTCATGCTCTCTGACCAGAGTGAGAACTAGGGCAAACAATCCTAAAGTCACCAGAGATTTATGGCATGAACTTGCTCTACACATGGCGATTGCACAGACACTACATATGGCAGCATCATTACTCAAATTCTTTTAAATGTATGTATTCAAAATCCTTAACAATTTAGCAAGCAAAATTATACTTCAAAGCAGATAGTGTGTCAATTAACTCACATTTCACTTCATTTTAAAACAAGTGCCCTTATTATAATAAATGTAGGGACACTGGCAGTTTTGAGCTGAATGTAAAAAAGAAAATTCGATTTTCACCTTTAAAAGCTTTGTTTGCAATTTGCTCTTCCTCACTGAACCTATTTTCCATTTTAGAATCAAAAGCTCCAAGAAAAGTAAAAGTTGTCATTTTATTCTGGCAGATCAAAAATTGGTCCAGTATTATTCAAATGTATAGCTTCTATTTAGACATGAAAAGGAACTTAGAATATTTTAAATGCCATTACTGCCAAAACTGCTTAGAAACCCAAACAAAATCTCATTTGGGAAAAATAACTCTGAATATACAGAAGTATAAACACAGATTAACAAGTAAATTAAACAAGATGCTAACATGTAATACACATGTGTTGGCAATCATTTTGAAGAAAGCTCTAAAAATATGAGAACTAGTCCACCTCCCTTTAATACATGCTGCAGTCTAAAACATTTAATTTCCTACTTTCTCTCCAGTAAATAATACTGCTCAATCTTTTTTTAATGAAGCAAAAAGAAAAAACAACAATTCAGAACACCAGGCAAATATGGATAAACTACAGTGGTGCTCCTAGGAGGATGTATTCAAACCCCGAGTCAGTCTTACATCTTCAAAACAAACAAAAAACAAGCATCAGCGACAACCAAACCGAAGGATTCTCTAAGAAAGTAGTTTTTGGAATTTAACTGCTCAAACTGTTAGAGATGAACAGAAAAAGATCACCTGAAATATACACAAAGAGAAATTTTACTTGGGATCAAGTCAATATTTTATTTAGAAATGAATAAATGTTCAAATCATATTTACCAGTGTCAATATAACAAAATCTGGACATTTCAAAACATCTCCCAAAATACATTCAATGGCCCACTCACCTCTAGTAATATTGGTAATGGCTGAATTCCAGTATAACACACACACACACACACACACACACAAATAACCTACCCTAGAAATCTACTGGAGTTCACTGTAACAGGATTTGAACTATAATTAAATTTGATTAGTTTGGTTCAAACCTCAAGTTCAAAACAATTATCAGCATGAATGGATGAAAAGCCCTTTTACACGGGCATTTTGAAAATATGAAAAGGGCTGACCCAGCAAGCATCAAAGACTTTAACAGCAATTGACCCTTCCTAGAGCAAAGCAGAAATGTTAACAGCTGAAACTCAGATGCTGCGTGCAAAGAAAATAAAGTTCCAGATGCTTCCAAAAGCCTGGTAGTTTATTAAATATTAAATACTATCAGTTTTAACTGGATTTTGCCCAGAGATAGTCAAATGTGTCATCTAAAAAATGCGGGGGGGGGGGGTGTCTGACTCTCCCAGTGGAAAACTGTAGCAAATAAATGATCCCTTTCCAAAAATTGCTGGCATGGAGGAAGACTCTCAAGGAGTTATATGACGTTCAAACAATGATGTTTAATTAAACAAACAAACAAACAAAACACCTATAACCTTAAAAGGCCAAAACCGTTTATCTAAAGAAAACAAGACTTCACCAAATTTATCCTATTCGTATCTGGAAATAGTTAATTCTTACTCTACATTAAAGGATGATCACACATGCACATGCACACACACACATCCTGTCCCCTTAACCACATCATATTTTTGGTGCATTTCAGAAAGCAGAAAATAATAAATATCTTTTTAAATTTTAAAGGAGAAAGTAAAAGCAATCGGCATAATAAATTTGGTGTACACAGCTTTGTTAGTGACTGAGGGTTAATAGAATTTCAGAAGCAGTTAAAAAACAGTTTTAGGGAGTTATACATATAGAGGTTTGTTATATGCAGTATTTTAAATATATATACATATATAGAAGTGTGTTTATATACATTGACAAAAATATCAAGTGAACTATATATATAAGTGTCTAGGTATACATATAGGTATAATGTACTGTGTATATGTGTACATTATATTATGCACACACATACACACAAGACCAAGGGTTCCTTTTTAACAACATGAAGTTAGATAATTCAGCTTACATACCCTGCATTTTTAGATGGCATCTTTAAGTGAGTTTTTGCGTTCCCTCTTATTACCACACTGTAACTATACACTCGGGGACTTGGAGGAGGCCAAAGACTTTTTCACAAGATGGAAACAGCCTGTGCCAAATGAAGCAGGTGTGAGGTATCTCCAATATGAAAGCAATTCCCAAATAACATCATCATCTTGTAACACTTTCTTGACGTGTGCAATTTTGCTATTCCTCTCTTTGAGACTTAATAAAGCAGTATGTTTGTGATCTCTCCTAACAGAGATGTGTAGTCTGACTGGTGTTCATTTTGAGTGGCTTTCAGCAGTGGGAAAAAGTCAGTTCAACGTGGATCTGATTAAATGGGTAAGAAAGACAGCCACAGCAGACAGGTTGCTGTACCTCCTAAATGCTCTTTTCTTAAAGCATTTGCTTTACAAGCAAAAACAAAACAAAAAAAGCTGTTAATGTAATTTTTATTTTCTTTTACCCTGAAATCTGTTTATTTCCAATCACTAATTTCAAAACAACTCAAAGTAATCCCCCACCACCACCAACAAAAAATCTCGAGAAGAAACCAATCATACTGGTTACTTTTCATCCATTAAAAATATATATAAATATGCTGAAGGTGAGACAGACCTACCTTTTAGGAATGACAAAAGGCTTTCCTGAAGAAGAAAAAAATACTACTTTTTCCAGTTTCTGAAATAATATCCAACATTTCATTTTTCTCCTGATTTACCAAATGACTGTAGAATTTAACTTTCTTATTTCAAAACAGAACAAGACAATCTTTTAACTGAACTTGGTGTCATCTAGCCTAGTGGTTCTCACACATTAGTGTGCATCAGAATCACCTGGAAGGCTTGTAAAGCAAAGGTTCTGGGTACCCCCATTCCCAGAGTTTCTGATCCAGAAGGTTTGGGATGGGGTCTGAGAATCTGTATTTCTAAGTAGGACCCCAGTAAAGCTGCTGCAGTTGGTCCAAGGACCACACTTTGAGAACCAAGGATCTAGTCAATGTTTTCTTTCTCTTGATAAGTAACGAAGTTGGTAATGGGGAAAAATGACCACTGAATCATGCTACATGATACACTATATCCTTAACAGGAATAAAGACTTTTGACTCTAAGTATTGAAGAGAAGTTGACATAAAGGAAATCTAGGATAGGCCTCAGAAATAGATCTAGTCCAAGATTCAGCAAACTTTTTCTGTAAAGAGCCAGAGAATAAATATTTTAAGCCTCACGGGCCACAACTACTCATCTCTGCCACTGTGCTATGAAAGCAACCCTGGACATAACAGACACGAATGGGAGTGCTGTGTGCCTACAATACTGTATTACAAACACAGGGTGATACAAGAAATTTTAAAACAAATTAAACAGAGAAATGCTTTGAGGTGGTCAGTATTTAGCTCCGTATGTTTTGTGTTGGAAAAATAAATAAAAGACAACAGTAAAAACAAACAAACAAACAAACAAACACAGGGTGTGCTCTGGTACGGCCCACAAGTTTACCCACCACTTTCAACATGAGAAAACCAAGCCCTCCAGAGAGAGTAAACAACTTTAAAAGGCACAAGACAGTAAGTGACACTACTGCTACCAGAACCTTGCTACCCTAATACCTGATATAGTAAAGTAGTTACTATTAAAGTAATGTTTTCACATAGGCAAAACATCTGACATAAACCTTAGCAATGTTCTCCTACGGAAGTCTACACAGACAACAGAAATAAAACCAAAAATATACAAATGGGACCTAATTAAACTCATAAGCTTTTGCACAGCAAAAGAAACTATAAATAAAAAGACTGGGAGAAAGTATTTGCAAATGATGCAACTGACAAAGGCTTAATTACCAGAATATACAAACAGTTCATACAACTTAGCAAGAAAAAAACAAACAACCCAATCCAAAAATGGACAGAAGACCTAAATAAGCAATTCTTCAATGAAGACCTACAAATGGCCAATAGGCACATGAAAAAATGCTCAATATCGCTAATTATCAGAGAAATGCAAATCAAAACTACAATGAGGTATTACCTCACACCAGTCGGAGTGGCCATCATTCAAAAGTCCACAAACAATAAATACTGGGGGTGTGGAAAAAAGGGAACCCTCCTACACTGCTGGTGGGAATGTACTTTTGTGCAGCCATTATGGAAAACAGTATGGAGATTCCTCAAAAGACTAGAGAGAGACTTACCCTATGATCCAACAATCCCACTCCTGGGCATATATTCAGAGGGAACCTTAATTCAAAAAGATACATGCACCCCAATGTTCACAGAAGCTCTATTCACAAGAGCCAAGACATGGAAACAACCTAAATGTCCACCGAAGGTGACTGGATAAAGAAGTTGTGGTATATTTATACAATGGAATACTACTCAGCCATAAAAAAGAATAAAATAACACCATTTGCAACAACATGGATGGACCTGGTGACTGTCATTCTAAGTGAAGCCAGAAAGAGGAAGAAAAAGACCATATGATATTACTTATACATGGAATCTGAAAAAAAAAAAGACAAATGAACTTATTTACAAAACAGAAACAGACTCACAGACATAGAAAACAAACTTATGGTTACCAGGGGGAAAGAGGGGGAAGGGATAAATTAGGAGTCTGAGATTTGCAGACACTAATATATATAAAACAGATAAACAACAAATTCAAACTGTATAACACAGGGAACTATATTCAATTTCTTGTAGTAACTTATAGTGAAAAAGAATATGAAAATGAATATATATATATGTTCACTTTTGACTGAAGCATTATGTTGTACATCAGAAATTGATACACTGTAAACTGACTATACTTCAATAAAAAAAAAATACAATAAAAGATACAACAGATTTACCAAAATAGTATTTTGAAAAAGAAAAGTCACAAAATAGGATGTTATGAAACCTCATGTAGTTTCATGACCAAAAAGAAATAACTTTACTAAAATAAAAAAGTATATTTAATACTCTCTAATTAATGTAAGACATTATTATGTAATATTGCTAAGATTATTTGTAAATAGGAGGTTTAAACAGTAGAGGACACTGCCTGGACTCTTGTCACATGATCTTTTTGCATCTTACACTGGGTTGGAGCACAGCCTATGATCAAGCCTTCTGATCAGGGACTGGGGAAACTGGGGAGTCATGGGTTTCTCAATTCTTCTCCTCTGGTCTTCCCCCTCTGTTACCCAATCCTCCCTTTGTTCAATACCACTCCCTACAAAAATTATTCTTGATGACACTGAAGTCTTCTACATTAAAGCCAGTAAGTAAAGTGTAAAACTTAGGTTAATAATGTTTTGCACAGACAACTAGGTCTGCTCTTAATTCTAGTTATTAAATAATTACTAAAGTGAAAGAGAATATCTAGCTAACAAAAATAAATCCAGTATGTTTCTTTACCACATATAGCTAAAAGTATGGGATTATACATATATACATAAGCAATCACATGTGCCTGCATGTACACACACTTTCTGCTTCCATAGTTGTCTAAGCTTTAAGTCTTAAAACTGACATTTGAATAAGTGAATATATTTTAGCAACTGATAAAATAAATTTTATGTGTTGCCTTATAACTTACTTATGCCAGTTTATTAAAAAAAAAGGCCTGTGCATACATGTTATGAAAAATAATATGCTGTGCTTTATGTATCAAATACAAATTCAAAAAAGTTTTTTTTCTCAAATTGCTGGACAGTTACAAGTGTGTATATCCAATTTTAAATACAAATGATGAGTTCTAAATCTGAGACAAAGTTTTAGACATGTTTGATGTATCCTGAGCCATGCATGAAAAAGCATGCTATTTACAGATCAAAGCAAGCCTGAGTATCCTAAAACAACTAGAGTGAAAAATGCCCAAATCTAATTTCATCCCTGTCCACATGCTTCTTTGAACTAATAATTCAGCAAATTGATCAGTATGTTGAACTAATTAGCATGCTTAACGCCTGCCAACTTTGATGGCTCCAATTCTGTAAGAAATAGCATATAAAAAATAGTTTTTGCACACACAAGCAAATCTGAGAAATACAAATGCTAGTCCAAGTTCACATATGTCAAATAATGTCTCAAAAAGCCCCCAAATACCGGTGACACCTGTTTAATGCTAAGCTATGAAATGGATTATAAATCATTTTGAGGTTTTGATTTGCATGTAACTAATTCAACAACATTTTTTTCCACTTTTTTAATGAGGACTATATTTTAACATAAGGAATCAAAAAGTAAAGTGTTCCTGAAAAGAGTTAATGCTTCAGGTTTTTAATTGTACTGAGAGTCACTTCACTCGAGATCTTTGAAGTGAAATCCCACACCTAAGAGCCAAAGGCAGAGGGTATGTCTTTACTATTCACACATTTGAGCCTCAAGGGACACATCTGGTACAAAACTCTTCATAACGCTTATTTGCAGCAATCAATGAAAAACCCATAATAAATAGGTTACTAAGTATTCTATGCAGAATGTTAATTACCTAAAATCGCCATGATTTTGGGAAAGGCCTAGTACTGGTTTTTCTTTTTTTCTAAGTTTTTCTTTTAATGCTGATATTCTAAGACCCATTCCTGTAATTTACATGAAAACATTATAGACAGCCCTCCATGCAAATTCTACCTTGGCCTGCAATTCTGTTTTCCCCTTCTAACTTGAGGCAAGAATTAGGCATTTAAAGAAAAAAAAACGGTTAACAAAGATCCCAACCCCAAAAAAGGGCTGATACATGTGATTACAGGCAGGAAGTCCAAGCTTAGTGTGTTAGTGCCACTTGAAGCATAAAAAATACTCTTTAAAAGGCAGTTAGTGTATTTTTTTAGAATGCTTCCCAATACTGACATATGGATTCCACTACTCTTCTCTACCTTCTTCTTTTTTGTCAAATTATTACCCAAAATTCAACTCATCCAGAGGTCAAGAGTTTACTACCTGAATGATGACTCATTCCCATACTTGCACTATTATTTTCCACTACTGATGAACTGCTTTACAAATGCATATAACGTGCCTTTCCACACACAAGTAACAGAAGCTGTCTGAGGGTAGACTCTTTGATCTCTTCTGTCTTATCCATACACTACTAACTCCATAGCTCTGGACCCCGTACATAAGAAATGTTTTCAGGTGAGCTAAAACCACTAGGTCACCACCTCAGTAACACTGTTTATCGTCCAACTATGCTGAACTTCTTTTAAAAGCTGCAGGATACAAAGTAAATGTCAATGATCTGTCTTTTGCCATTAAATACTTCATATTAATTCCATGGTTTGTAGACTTTACATTCCAGGGAGTGCTAGATTAAGAGTCAAATAATCTGGGTTCTCAATTTATCTTTGCCACAAGCTAGCAGAGTGATCTTGATTAGTCATTTCAGATCTTGTATTTTATAGGATTGTGTGAAGAGAACAACTCAGAGCGAAGATGCTTCATGCTTAGATAAAATAAAATACATAGCATCTTTTCCTTCTTTAAGTAAATGTCAAGATTACTTAACTATTTGGCAATATCACAACAACAACAGAGTGGTCCAAATTACATGGAAATAATGCTACCTGCTGAATCACAGTCAGATGAAGACTGTGCATCTAACTCACTGATGTTTACATATCAAAAGTACAGTAATTCAAGAAAAAGAGGCCACTCCTACAAAAACGGAAGGAAAAAAAAGGACAAAAGATACATAAAGGTTTTAGAATGTTTCTAGTCAGTCTTTCCTATCAGTTTTTTAAGAGATGGTTTATAAAGAGAAAAGATGGAAAACACATAAGTTTGGGGGTTGTTTTTCCAGACAGCCTTTCCTATCAGTTAGAAGAAAAACAAAGGGAAATGTCTCTGAAAACCAGAATGGTATCTTTCAAGACTGGGATGTTCAAAAATAAGAACACAAATACCTGAGTAGGAAGAAAAACAAACACAGTGTTTGGCACCTAACAAGGAACCAACAGAAATCTGTTCCACAAACAGACACACACAGATATAGCAAACCAAGTTTTTACAAGGATGCAAAAGCATTTCAATGGAGAAAAGACATTCTTTTCAACAATTGCTTTTGGATGGACACACTGCCCAAGGCAATCTACAGATTTAATGCAATCCCTATCAAATTACCCAGGACACATTTCACAGAACTAGAACAAATCATAGTAAAATTTATATGGAACCACAGAAGACCTAGAATTGCCAAAGCATTACTGAAGAAAAGGAAAGAGGCTAGAGGAATAACTCTCCCAGACTTCAGACAATACTATAGAGCTACAGTAATCAAGACAGCATGGTATTGGTACAAAAACAGACATATAGACCAATGGAACAGAATAGAGAGCCTAGAAATGAACCTACAAACTTTTGGTCAACTGATCTTCGATCAAAGACTTAAACATAAGACAAGATACAATAAACCTCCTAGAAGAAAATATAGGCAAAACACTATCTGACATACATCTCAAAAATGTTCTCCTAGGACTCTACCCAAGCAATAGAAATAAATGCAAGAATAAACAAATGGGACCTAATTAAACTTACAAGCTTCTGCACAGCAAAGGAAACCAGAAGTAAAACAAAAAGACAACCTACGGAATGGGAGAAATTTTTATGCAAATGAAACCGACAAAGGCTTAATCTCCAGAATAAGTAGCTCATACGACTTAATAAGAAAAACACAAACAATCCAATCCAAAAATGGACAAAAGACCTAAACAAGCAATACTCCAAGGAAGAAATGCGAATGATCAACAGGCACATGAAAAAATGCTCAATATCACTAATTATCAGAGAAATGCAAATCAAAACTACAATGAGGTATCACCTCACACCAGTCAGAATGGCCATCATTCGAAAGTCCACAAATGACAAATGCTGGAGAGGCTGTGAAGAAAAGGGAACCCTCCTACACTGCTGGAATGCAGTTTCGTGCAGCCATTATGTAAAACAGTATGGAGATTCCTCAAAAGACTAGGAATAGACTTACCATATGATCCAGGAATCCCACTCCTGGGCATCTATCCAGAAGGAATCCTACTTCAAAATGACACCTGCTCCCCAATGTTCATAGCAGCACTATTTACAATAGCCAAAACATGGAAACAGCCTAAATGTCCATCAACAGATGACTGGATAAAGATGTGGTATATTTATACAATGGAATACTACTCAGCCATAAAAACCGACAATGTAATGCCATTTGCAGCAACATGGATGTTCCTGGAGAATATCATTCTAAGTGAAGCCAGCCAGAAAAGAAAAATACCATATGAGATCGCTCATACGTGGAATTTAAAAAAAACAAAAGAACATAAATACAAAACAGAAACAGACTCATAGACATAGAATACAAACTTGTGGTTGCCAAGGGGAAAGGGTGTGGGAAGGGACAGACTGGGAGTTCTATACTGACAGGCATATGTAAAATAGATAAACAATATTATACTGTATAGAACAGGAAAATATATACAAGATCTTGTGTTAGCTCACAGTGAAAAAAAAATGTGCCAATGAATATACGTATGTTCATGTATAACTGAAAAATCGTGCTCTATACTGGAATTTGACACAACATTGTAAAATGACTATAACTCAATAAAAAAATGTTTAAAAATAAATAAATAAATAAAACTATCCAACTTTTAGAGGGAAATATGGTAGACGACCTTAAGACCTGGAGTGAGACAGAGTTCTTAGCTTGACACTCAAAGTACAATTCACAGAAGAAAGCATTGACAGACCTTCGATATGTGAATGTATTAACACACTGTGGCATATCTCAAAAGTGGAATGACTGAAAAGAATATATACAATACAGCATGCAACAACTGGGATGAGTCTCAACAGCATTATGGTGACAGGAACTTCTCTCAAACATTTTATATTACATGACTCCATCTAAATAACATTCTCAAAAAGAAGACACTGTACTGATGGAGAACAGATCAGTCATCACCAGGGATCAGACGCAGGGAGACGAGTGTGACTATAAAGGGACAGCACGAGAGAGTTTCGGGAATGATGGAAACAGCTGGTACCCTGACTGTACTGCTGGTATATGAATCTGTTTATGTGTTAAAACTTACAGCTCTGTGTGCTAGTAAGTCAACTTTACAGTGTGATAACTTAAAAGACAAAATAAACAGTAATTGTTGTTCTTGCCTGAGATAAACATAGGAAAATGGGAAGGAGTGATAAAAGCAATGTGTTTAGTAGCTTCTCAGCCCAATAAGAGAACCTACATGCAATAATACACCTGGAATCCAGATCTTGGTTTGTGAACACCACTTCCCCACTAAAAGGAATCCAGGGCTCCTTGTAGAGGCAGCTGATTACAGGATTAGGCAGGGAAGTACAAAGGAAGACTGCGACACCTTGTTACACTAATAACAAAGTTCTCAAAGACTAATGGGGGAATGTCTTAAGAACAGAGAAGGAAGTTCAAAGAGGCCAAATGTGGGGCAATGTGAGCATCAAAAAGTAATAATGGTAATGGACTGTAATTATTATATAAGAGAGAATCCCTGACTGTGGTGATGGTTGCACATATCACTGAGTATACTAAAATCCAATGAATTGTTACTTTAAATGAGTAAATTGTATGACACAAGAATTATATCTCAATGAAGCTGTTAAAAAAAAAAAAAGAATCCATCAGTCCTTAGGGATGTTTGAAAAAGGATCTGGGGAGGGTGTGGGGAGCAAGGAGTGAGGGAGGCAGTAAAGGAGGAAAGCTCTTCTTTACAGAAGAGTGCTGACTAATAAATTCAGAGAAAAAGTGTGAGGAAAATCAGCATTTTGCAATCAGCAATGTAATAAATGCTTCAAGCAAGAAGCATCCACAGATGTAAAACTATTGGGTGAAAGATTATTGGGGAACAGGATATTCTCAAAATATAACCCCATAGATTTCTTCTTAAAAACAAAGGGGAAATCAACGTCTTGAGTACAGAAAGCCAGAGAATGCCTACTTAATCAAATGATTAAACTTAGTTTCACCAAATATGGGACATTATGTCACTCCTGGTACAATACTGTGAAAGCACCCAGCATCATCTATGTGGTATCCATGCACACACACAATTTAATATATAACCTGAATGCAATCATAAGGAAATCAAACAATCCACATTATGTGGATGTTTATAGAACAAGTGCCCTGGACTCGGAACGTCAATGTCACGGGGGTGGGGGTGTAGGTTTGGGGAAACCTAACAACCGAACGCAGTACGTGATCCTTTACTGGGTCCTGGAGCAAGAAAAGTTATAAAGTTTTTATGATTGGGACAATAGGATAAGTTTTTAAACTGATCATACATTAGATAATATGAATATACCAATGTTAAATTTCTTGGGAATGATAATGGTATTGTAGTTATGACAGGAATGACTCTTAGGAAACATGCTGAATGTTTAGTGATGATCTGGAATGTATGCTACCTCCTTAAAAATGTTTCAGGAAACAAACACTGTATTGAAACAGACAAAGGAGATGAGGCAAAACGTTAATCAGTGAATCTCGGGCAAAGAGAATATGTTTTAACTTTTCTGTAAGTTGAAATTTTTCAAAACAAAATGTTGGAGAGGGAGAAGAAAAGAAAAAGAAGGTGCTCTATTCACTTTAAAATCTACTTACAACAGAGAAAGGGAAATACATGCACTGATATGAAAAGAGTGTTAAGAGTTCAGACAAAGCATTCAGAGCCCAACTCTGCCCTCTCTTAACTGTGTTATTTCATGTAGGTCAAATTAAACCCCTGAATGTCAGTCTGCTCCCTGGTATTAAATAGGCAACTATCTGCTAGTTCAAAAAATGGTTTACAAGTTAGACAAACATTATAGATTAGTTGGGAATCATGACCAGTTATGTAGGGGGTACACACTTTCCAAGCATTCGGCTGACAATTATGACTCTTTGTAGGATTACTGTAAAGATTAAATGAAAAACATATGAAGAATTTCTGCTCTGGCAAGTAGCAGATGCTGGATAAATTCAATCCACCTCCCTCCTTCAAATAAAGTGATAAGAACTTACCAACAAGTCACTAAGTGCCAGACCCTTTGTTTGATGCCTTTACTTAATCAAAACTAGTCCAAAACTTAGTGATTAAGATGTGTTATTCACACAATTTTTTCAGACTCTTATTAAACACCTATAAGGACGAAGAAAGAGCTTTTGTTAACAGTTGTGTGAATCAGCATATAAATCAGCAGAGCGTAACCCCCACAAGACCTTCACTGCTCACTATGAGATGTATCATTGTCTCCCCTGAACACAGGTACTAATGATATCTCCTACCAGACAAAAGACATACTTAAAAGAGATACTTGATTTATCCTCTGAAGAAAATTAAACTTCATTCCAAAGTGATTTTTTAAGTTGGTCATCACTCCAGCTCCCAAAACAGAAGTCTGGAATAATTCACAGGTAAACAACAAAAAGACTCCTCACACGTGGATCAAGATATAGGGGAGCTTTATTAGAAAACCTGGTGTCAGTTTAAAAGATTCCTACACACAAAATTAACCCCTTATTTCTCAAGTATAATCAGGATACACACAGAACTGCTAAGATCCACATGCTTCCCTAAGAATCATAACTTATGACTAATTCCTTCCCATTTAAAAAAGAAAGAATAAATGAAACATAGCTGAGGCCAGAGAATCATCACGAATGGTTAACACCAAGCATCCTGAGTAAGAACATTGGTAAGCTATACTAGGAACTAGAGAAAGATAATTAACCTGACAAAACATCGTGATCAAATAAAGGACTTCAAGCAAAGGAGCTATGTATCATTACACTTATGCCTTCCAATGTTTTCATTAGATGGAGACAGTAAAGAGCCAGAGGTGTAAGCTTTGAGAGGCAGAGCTGTGGTCAAACTCAGGCATTTTGGCTGCAAAGCCCACATGGTCTAAACCACGGTGCTCTGAGGCCTCCAGGCAACAGCAAATCCAGCCCAACAGGCGGTGAGAAGTCCAGACACAGTGAATGATCACAGCGGATCAGAACAGAAAGACAGAAGATTCCAAGATTCCCAAGGGAAGAAGAAACACAAGTGCTACAAAAAAAAAATTACGATTTTGAGGCTGCCACACTCAAGTATATGAAAAAGGCAGTGCACCCCAAAACAGCAGTTAGAAACTCCAAGAAAAAAACATTAAAAAGTTCATGTCCCAAATGTCCCACAAATTAAAATATAGGATAAATTTTAGCAAGTGATGGAATGCAAGAAGACAGTGTATTTGTTCAGGTGTTGGAAACAGCTTTTTCAGGATAACACAGGACCAACACAAAACGAAGTATAACCCTAGCATGCTACTCGGCCTGGCGGAGCACGAATGAAGTCTCACATACTGCAAACACGAGTTCACTGGTGGTCAACTTTTAGAATCAATCCAGAAATGCCATGAAAGAAGTGATGGTGGCTGAGGAACAGCAGGAAAGTGTCAGCTGTCACAGAAGTGCAGACGAGAAAACGTCACTTCTGAAAGTTAAGGAGGGTTAAGGCAGAAAAAAGGACCTCATCTTACAAGAAGAAAATTATAACATGCTGGGAGTTTGCGGGATAAGAAATACATGGTTTGACATTTCTAAAATAACTGGACGAGTGAAGTTCATGTAACTGGATGGCTAGGATGAGATAAGGCTGTGAAGGAGCTAAATCCCATCTTCCACTCCAGGGACTCAACAGAGTGCACCTAAAACTAAGTAAGAAAGAGACATATAAACACATTACTCAGAAATACGCATGTAATAAGGAGAAATAAATAAGGAAACAGCTAGAAGCGGTTACCTCTAGAAAGTGGGACCAGGATGGAGAGGGACAGGGCAGGAGACATGCTTTTCATCATAAAAATCGTCTATATTTTTTGAATCATTACTAGTTATTACTTTGATTAAAAAATCTTTTAATTAAGTGGTAATTTTACATTTTCATTAAGAGGTCATTTTAAAAATAAAAGTATTTCATACAATGCCAAAATATGGCATTTTTTTCAGCTTTTTATTATAAAAAAAATTTACAGACTTTCATACAAGTTGCTAAAATAATATAGGGAGTTCACATATATCCTACACCTAGCTTCCCTAATGTCCAGAAATTAAATCACCAGAGTATGATGATCAAAACTAACTATCAGCAGTGGCGGGGAGAAGGGGGGCAGAGGGGTATAGTTCAGTGGTAGAGTGTCTGCCTAGCATGTACGAGGTCCTGGGTTCAGTCCTTGGTACCTCCATTAAATGAAGGAAGGAGGGAAGGAAGAAAGAAACCTAACCCCCCCTCCTCCAAAAAAGCAAAAAAACAACAACAAAAAAACCCTACCGCTGTACCACTGACAGCTGTAATACCACTGTAATACTAGCAGCTAAATTATAGGCCGTATTTGGATTTCCCCAGTTTTCTCCCCAATACCCTTTTTCTCTTCCAAGATTCAAACCAGGATCCCCCGTGTTTGCTTGTAGTGCCTCCTTAATCTTCTCCTATATGTGACAATTCTCTTCATCTCGATTTTTCATGACTTCCACAGCTTTGTACAATGTCCCTCAGTTTGGGTCTGCTGGATATTTTCTCATGATCAAGTTGAGATTATGTATTTTTTGGCAAGAAGAACAAAGAAGTTATACTGTGCATCATATTGGCGGTGCGTGACATCATACACCTCATTACTGGTAATGTTAACCTTCATCACTTGAACAAGGTAGCATCTGCCAGTTCTTCTAAGCGTAAAATTACTATTTTTCCCTTTGTAATTGAAAAATTGCTTGAGGGGAAATACTTTAAGACTGTGATACTCATTTTCAGTAAGTTAAATATACTTACTGGTTCCTATATTTTAGAGATACATATTGAAGTATTTGTGGGATTATAAGATAATATTATTCAAGAATCTTGGATTGGAAAGCACTATTTATTAAGCTTGGAATTTAGTTTTTTAATTCAAAACACTTTTTAAAAAGTGCCAAGCAATCAATTCAAGAGCTTTTGAGGATCAGGTACTGAAGTTTGTCACCAGTATTTAAAACACAGGCATTGCGCGCCCTCTAGTGCACATTTCTATAACACAACTTTTGCACTGACAAATTCAATTAAAAAGCAGAGTATTTTCACCAAGGCAAAGAAATAACCTCCCTCACACTAATTTCTGCTTCTCCACCAGTCAATAAATTATTTATCAATTATTTTGCCAATTAACAAAACCATTTCAATGCCAAATATTATTGACTTCTTCCCATCTTTCAGGCTGTTTCTCAGAACACAGCCCAGGGAAGAAAACAGGACAGAAGGTTAAAATCAAAGTATCTTTAAGCAACTTTAACGAAGGCTAGAGGAAAGATGTTGAAATCAGTTTCAGTGCCTAATTCAGGAACACAATTCATTGTGTTCTGCCTGTACACACGGCTCCACTTTCATCTTGTAGAATACTCTAACACTCAGAAATTGTGCTCCACCTCAAGTTAACAGATTTGGTCCACATCTCAGATACTACCACTTTATTTTCCTATGATTTACTGAAAAATGCGGAAAGCAATGAACTGTGAGTTTATCTGCAAAACATGAGCAGGAAGTGTAACCAGAAACACAGGCTTTGGAATCACACAGGCTGGGCCTCAGCTTCCAGACCTGCCACATACTGGCTGTACTGCTTAACCTTTCCACGCCTCAGCCTCCTGGTTTTCTTTTAATTAAAAAGAAAAAAAGGGGGGGAAAAGGGCCAGTATCTTATGGTTTTATCTGAAGATTAGAAAAACACAAGTGAAGTACATGATCCGAATTCAAACTGTTAACTATTATCACTGTGTGATCCCAGAGAAATCTGCACCAGATTGTAGAATCCACAGGTTAACATGTTCAACAGTTCTTTTAAATGACTCCCTGCAACCACAATCCTTGATAAAAAATTCTAGATTTTACCTTCATATTTGGTTTTCTAAATACATATAGTTTCTTCATTAATATCCCTTATAAGACAGTGTATGGTCAGACAACAAGATAATATACAATCCTAAGAATCTCAAGAGTAATTTTTACCCACAGTGTTCACTGTACATAATTTGCACATATCTGATAAAAGATTCTCTTCATGAATAAGTTGTTCGCTATTTTCATATGTCATTTCAGAAAGTGCTTCACATACATAAAATATTCATAGGAGCAGCCCCTAACAAGAAATGACCAAATTAAAATAAGGGCGATTTGTGGAGGACACAAGAATACCAGGGAATGTGATGAGAAAAGACAAGGGGAAAATTAAGCTCGCTGTTAGGGCAGAAAGTTTAGATGGCAGAAAACGTAAACTTGCCTCGGAACTGAGAACTCCGTAATTCTAGCCAAACGCATCTTAGCCTGAGCATCTGTTGGAGATTTTAAATATCTAAGTACTTAAAAACAGTCTACTTCTGAAAAGTGTGATTAAGTCATAGGTTTGTTCATTAAATATTTTCTGACTATGCTGAATATCAAGGACTCTCCTAGGTGTCGGATTAACAGAAGGAAAGAAAACATGCAGGAGGCACTTGACCTCAAAGTACAGATATTCTAGCAGGGGAGGAAGGCGGGAAGCAAGTTTATAAACGAGAAATAAAGATAATTTCAGATAATGGTACCTGCTAGAGTACCAAGCGAGTGTTGGGGATTTGGGCAGGTGTATTTTAGGCCAAATGATCACAGCAGGCCCCTGAAAGAAGGGACATGTGAACTAACACCTGAATGCTAAGAACAAATTATGCAAACATGCAGAATAATATGCACTTATAAGACACTATTCTCCATGAATATCACTATCAAAGCCAATTCTCTGTTTATATCCTCTGATCAACTTTTCCTTTAATGCCATGTGGGCTTCTAGTTGTTGAGAACTTATTTTCTCATTTTGTCTACTTAAAGGCTTAAAAATAAGAAAGATACAAATATGGACTATCAATTTTAAATATTTATTTTCCTCCCCAGAAAAATCTGCATATAAAATGCAAAATATACAGCTCACCTCAGGGGTTAATATCACGGGCTCTCAAGTCCTCAATTTTCTCCCTTACTGGATGCGAGACTCGGGACGAACCACAGCCTCACTAAGCCTCAGTTTCTAAAAAGCACGCGTTGCGTCTTGGGTTACTATGAGGATTATATGAAATAAAGCATGCTAAGAACTCAGTGCAGCGACAAGCACTGTAAAGACTTAGCAAGTATTAGCTATTATTTCAATTGCGATTTACATGTTTTTAAAGAAAAGTATGTATATATGACTATCAAGACAGGTATATGAGACCTTAACTTCATATTCAAAACTATAAAAAATAAGTAACTTTGAAGTAATTTCCTGTTTTCAGAATAACAATTATAAAGAGACAGACAAATGATTTTTAGAAAGAGCTTCTGCACTGGTGCCCAAAAGAACAAAGGTGACAGAAAAAGAGTAAGAGTAGACAGACATCACAATTTATAGAGTAGAATTACATGTCCAAAAATTGCAGTCCAGACAGGTGCCCTGGATGTGAACAACAGGGTCCCCAACTATGGTGCTGAAGTCAGAGGTGCATAAAAAACTGAGCTTGAACTAGAGGGACCGGAATAGACAGAAAACAGCAGGCTCTGTAGGGTGGTGACTCAGTGTCCCAGCCCCCTCTCTGCCTGCATCTACCCATCACACTGCAAAGCTACACACACATTCAACTTGCCAAGTCCTGCGCAACTGAGACTGAAGACACCTGGCCCAAGAAAGCTTTTGTTTCCCAGCTAAACAGAGTGACAGGTAATGCCTCCTGCCCTTCCCACTTCTTCATGCTTGGAAAGGGGCCACGATGCCTACAAGTGCAGCAGCCATTTTGTAACCATGAGTGAATGAGCCCGAGTATTAAGGTTTGTCAAGCAGGATGAAAGAGCCTGGAGCCTCAATGCCTTTATGTAACTGGGACACCAGCCTCAGAGTGACCATCTCCAGATTTCTTGTTATAGAATGAGAAAAAAATTTTTGTTTAAGAAAAACCTTATTTACTGCAGCCATTGTAGTCAGATTTTCTGTATTTTGCAGCCTAAATGCCATCTAAACTAACACACAAAGATGAAGGAAAAGGACCTTTCACACGAGGTGAAAAGCAAAAGGACCACCACAGACAAAGCTACTTCAATATTTTGGTTTATGAGGCTCACATTTAAAATGAAGAATTAAGAGCTAATTTATTTCCACCTTTATCCAATAGCTTTCCTGAATGTTCATACTGAAGACGCATGCTACTTCCCAGTGAGCCCTACCCACAGGAAGTGGCATCCCCTCAGGACAGCACGGCCAACGTGCAACAACGGAAGTGTGCAGCCTCCCCACGCTGCACGCTGCGAGTGAAACTTACCCACAGAATGAGGAGAGTAAATAGCAGCTGGTTTCATGTAAACAAAACATGAGAAAATATGTACCAAAGGGCTAAAGCAATTTTTCTACATTAATTTTACTAAACTGTTCCTTCTAAAAATGTTTGTTTATTTAAGAGACGAAGAAAAACTGTAGGCTAACATCCCATATTGAGAAGTAATAATCTTACGCTCTAGGATTAAAGAATGAACTATTGCTCATTCTTCATAGACCATCTCTACCGTAAAGTTATAATAATGTAAATGCAATTAGGTGACTCATTTTATAAACCGCTTGTGATTAAAGGCAGTAATTCATTTTCATTTGTTTAATATTCCCATTAATAAGAATGTCTCATTACGCATTTACGGAAAGCTTGAACAATAAAACAATGGACAGAAGCCAAGAGCAAACGGATTTTTTTCTTTTCCCATGAAGTTAACATTATGGAATTTTAACAGATGTTCTATTTGGTCATAGTTAATAAAATGAATTATGTAGGATTAAAACAAGGTTCAATGTGTTTGCATTGGATTTTAACTGAAAAGCAATTTCACATTAAAAGTTTGGAAAGATTTATCATCACTTTTTACCGCTTACTGTGAATTACTAAGATGTGGGGAAAAAAGTGAATTACTTTTTGAAAGAAACTAAGGCTTATCAAAACTAGTTTTCCAAGGTTTAACAAGATTGAGATCTTAGAAAAGGGTATGCTCTTTGGTATTTCATCACCTATAATACAGTCTAACAAAAGGCTGAGCCACCACCCCGCAAACGTCCAAGTCGCCTTAGAGACCCCTCACCATTCGGAGATGGTCACAGTGTCCACAGCACCTGAACAAAAAATAATCAAACTTTAAGGGATGAAAAACACAAGTATTTACTGAGTGCTGACTTTGTGGAAGGTGTTAAACCAGAGCCTGCACCTCTTACAAAGTGGTAAAAATCTAATCCCTGTCTTCAAGGGGAATATATATGCTGTCTCGAAAGACAAAGCATAATTACATGTAGCCAGGCAAAATGTAAAGACAAACCAAAAAAGCAAGGAAGAGATAAAGCCAAGAAAACCATTTTATACACACACACATACAGACAGACATGCGACACTGATAAAGGAGGAAAATTCTCATCGTTTTCTGACTATAATGAAAGCCTTAAAAGCACAGACTTAGGAACAGTAAATAAGTAATAGAAGTTCTAGCTATAGTTGCTTGAAAACAATTTTCAACAGAAAACATTCAAGTGTTGCAATCTTAATCAGAAAGCCTTCTTCTAAGTGGGTAATCTTATTCGGAGAAAAAAAATTCCAGTAAATTACCAATCTGACCCAAAAAGGAATAATCATAATAATTTTCCAACCAGTTTACATTAATAATTTTGATCAAGTCAACCATCAACTAAGGTAACTGTACATTATTATAACCAACATGTTGTTTTTCCTACAGAAGTAGCCAGTGAACAGAAAATCAGATGCAGGTTGCAATTTGTTAACTGAACAAACAATACCATTCCACAAGACATTTGGATAAAACAGTCTCCAACTGTTAGCTGAGAAGCTTTTCAAATCCTAATAGTTAGCTGGCCGCCAGTCCAAACACAACTATTGTTATTCATCCTCCTGAAGTGGCATTCACACGCTCCACAAGGTTGCATCCCTTGACCTGAGAGCCTGGAAGCAGGCTTCTTCACCTCTGAGTCTCCCAGCAGACCACACAGCTGTAACACCTCCTTCCAGATACCACAAGAACCATCTATGCGAAGTTTCCAGTGCAGAGGGGCAAACATGAGCTCAGAGACGTTAAGTAACTTTTAAGTAACTTGCCAAGAGCAGGCAGCTGGTAAGTGGCAGTGGCATTCCACACTGGGATGTCACTTCCTGTCAGAAGCCCCTTCTGTTACCAAGAATACCACCCGTTACAGTTACCATATTTTGGACACACACGTGCGACAGGGTCTGTGGAAAACTCTTCACACTGGATCTCTTCGTTCAGTTCTCACAATAACTTCAATACAATTCAAGTCATCAGTTCTCAGTAAAGGAATAAAATTGTTCCCAGATATATGTTCATGTGCCCAGGCTCACTTAAAATAACAACTACAGTGAGATCATTTATCACCTCTGAGATTGCAGTGGATGAGGCACAGGAAAACAAGGATCCCCCACATTGTGGGCAAAAGGCTCGACTGGTACTTCTGTGATGGACAATGTGTTGATGTGCATCAAAATTATAAACTCCTCGACACCCTAAACCAGGAAATTCTACTTTTCAGCATGTAATCTATGAACATCCTCAACCATGTCCGAAACAACACAGGAACAGTATTACTATAGCGCATCTGTCATGCCCACCAATGAGAGAACTGTGGTACAATGATTCGTTTGCACAATGGAGTCCTATACAATCATAAAAAAGCAAGCATGCTCCTTATACAGTGATATGAAATGATCTCTAAAATATTTTGGTTAAAGAGACAAGATGCAGAATACCTAGGATAGGGAAGCTCTGGAAAAACACTCAAGAGACTCCTATAACACAAAGACTTTTGGGGAATAGGCACTGAGTGGGTAGACGACAGAGCTGGGAGACTTTGAAGGACGACCCTTAAGGCTTGATTCCTACATGTTCATGTTCCCAGAGACTAGATATGGGGAAACACTGAAACAGACAATAAAGGAAACTAAGTTTGGAAAGCTGCCACATCTACCTGCGAGTGAACTTTGCAACCAGAGTGGGGAATTTTGCACCTAAAGGGACAGACTGAAAGCTTCAATGAACCTATCAACAGGATGAATGGCTTATTTTGGCCTGCCTGCGTGCTTGATTTTGAGTGCATGTATAACAGAATTTGCTGAGAGACTTGCTTTACTGAAGGCCTGGGAGCAAAAGTGGGGTGAGAGGGGGAGATTGCCACCACCTATTTCAAACCTCCGCAGTGGCTATTCTCATCCACCAAAAAGAAGCCAGGAGACCCTCACTACCAAAATGGCAACATCCTGCGACTGAGGCCTCTCCAACCAGCACCTGACTGTCAGATTCATGCAGGTGAGAGTTAGAAACCAGTCATCTGTCCTCCAAACTCCAGTGGACATAAGTCGGGCTTTTCCCATGGGATCGACTCCAGTGCCCTGGCAAATATCCAGCTGGGTTGAGAGGGTCAACCTTTCCTCCCGGCAAATGCCCCACTCAGTTGAGTGCTTTCCTGAAGCGCCCTCAGCAGGCCTGAGGTAAAGGGGAATCACACCTGACTCTTCCCTGGGCGTGAAATCCCCAGTTCTGCTTCCATAAGCAAGGTACACACAACACGTGTTCTCTCACAGCCCTGGGCCTTTTCTTGTGTTGTTACATGTGCCTGTCTCCTTGGCTAGTTCTAATCACCACTCCTTCAAGTATTAAGCCCAGACTAATTTTTTTTAACGCAGTGAAGTCCGAGTACCGCTGCAGCACTGCTTCCTCGGAGCCCCAGCTGCATCTCGCACACGCGAATCACTGCAGGCCTAGCACACCGCACTGCGGAGTGCCTACTCCCCTCCTGGGTTGCCCCCCAGAACGTTGAGTCCTTCAGGGCAGAAATGTTCTGTGTGGTGCCGAACACACAGCAGGCACTCTTAAAACAACAGTGGAGTAGAATTTGTGGATAAAATGCACTTGATGGGCTTAACTTTTTTGGGGGGGAGGGGGGGACAACTCGTCTTTCTCTGCTTTCTTTTGCTTTAGAAAGTCCTGATTCACATCCCAACATCATGAGGCTGCTCTCCATAGAACTTTTGGGACAACCAACTCTCTGAAATCAGGCTGGCTATGAAAGCAGCTGGGATTCTGCTCCCCATTTCCATCTTACTGAAATAACAGCACTGGACCACAACGTTTGGCCACATCTCATTTGGTCTAGATCATGAGGCAAATGAACACTGAAAGCGTAAGGTAAATAGTGTAACCTGTTGACCTTGCTTAGACTCCATCTCAAATTCACAGTAACTAAAGTAATTTAGGAGAACACAGGGATAAGCACGCAATCTCCACAAACATCAAATACAGAGAAAAAATGAGACAGCATTCACAAAATCTAAAGAACACACATAATCTATTTTATAATGCATGGATTCAAACTTCAATCTCATTCTAATGGACCACTGCTAGGGAGATAAAGCTATTTTAAAGGAAAAATTGTACACAGAATAAATGTGTAAGTTTCCTGGTGAATCTCACTAAGGCTTCAATGTATTTTCTTATTGAAACAATCAAACAAGCTCTTGGCAAAAAGATTAGATACTGGTGTCAGAACGATGTAAGAAGCAAAACTATTTATAATGCAAAAATTTTGTTTAAAGCAGATACATCACTTTTTATTTTACTCATTTTGAAAAGAAGCTATGTTTTATTCAGCAATAATCCTTCTCTCACTCTATCAGAGAATCTGTACAAAAGCAATATTTCAACCAAAATCAGTTCTGAAGGATCTTTTATGAAAATGCATAATGCAGAAGACCCCAATTAAATTTCCAACAAAGCACTGTCATTTTGAGTAAACAAAGTCATCTCAGTAGGGTCACACTTTCTGCAAGAATTGCAGCCCAGAAATTAATTACTAGTGTGACATATGTCAAAACAGATTTTCAAAAGAACAGAATGCAGTTGTAAGCATGTGTTTTATCTATTTGTTTGTATGCACAACCAGTATTCCCTGGCATGTGAATATATTCATTTTATTCAGCATCTCTCAGAAAAATAAAAAGGCTCACCACCACCCCCATCCTGCACCCAGGTGAAATCGGAGTAAATAACACATGTTTAGTGAGTCAGAAAACAAGAACAGAATGAAGATACAGTGCGGGTGATATTTTTGAAACGCAGAAGTCATCTTCACACAAATAACTAATTTTGAAACATTCAGTCTGCCTTCAAAAAAAGGTTTTCAAAGATATACATCAACTACACCACACCACACTAAAGGTTATTACTTTGTGGAAATCAAAGCTTCAAAATAACACGTAACCGTGCTGGTGGTTCATAAGGAAGACTGTAATCTAGTAAAAACAAGCAAACAAAAAGACTTCCTGGGAATAAAATTAGGATTCTAAAGAATCTCAACATTCCGCTAATTATCACAATCATTATTTAAATTAAAAACATTTTTAGAAATGAAAACATTTTGGCACCTACGGGAACTCCAGACAAAACAAAGATTAAGAGCAGAGGAATGCAGACTCTCTACTGTATTTTAACAGAAAATCACATCCTAATCCTTTTCACAGTGTATATACCTACATCAAATCATCACACTGTACACTTCAAATAGATCACAATTTTATCTGTCAATTATATCTCAAAAAACTAAAAAAACAAAAAACCTAGCATTTAAACTCATAAAAAAAATCTTACGTCCTAAATCAAGATTTCTCTCGTATTTCAAGTATCTAAAAATCAACTTTTGAACTTCAAAATAGCCTCTTCCACGTGAGGCAAAAATTAAAACATGCTTCCTGCGGTAATAATCACTTTGCTTTTTCAACCAAAAAAAGAAGACACTGATCACATACTGAATCCTAGAGTTTCAGGGTTGGAAGGCCCAGAGAGGTGGACAGCTTGCTCTGGGGCACACGTACTGCATGTCACAGGAGGGCCAGCACTCCAGGCCAGACTCAACTTCCCAGGGCATCATACTTTGTTATTAGGAAGACAAGAGCTAATGGCTTGTTTCATATAAAAACAGACTATTGAGACACTTGTCCGCTAGAGTGCTTCTTTCATTACCAATTCTTCATGAATTCCATGTATACGGTAATTAACTCAATATTTACCCTTAGTAGTTACTTCTTAATATTTCAGCTATCACAGACACGTAGCCACCCCCGGTGACAATGAAGCTATAGGATGGAACGCTCTGACCCCTGGGACTGCTCTTTGGCCAGACCCAAGCTACCCATTCATTAGATGTCAGAGCCGGGATAAGATGAAACAGTGTTTTACAAAGCGATCATAATTTCCCTCTGTAATTCTTTTAAACCAGTTTCTCCAAATACATTTCCTGAATGAAGCATATCATTCTTTTACACGTAAGTACTGGAAAGTAAGTTCCTTACCTCTCTTAAAACAGTGCTTTTGTAGCCTCTGTACAGTCCCTGTATGCCCTGAAACACACCAAAGGCCAAGAGCTCAGAAAGTTAGAACAGTAAAGACTTCTGAATGACATTCTGCATAAAGCAGATTCACCTTTTCTAAAGTTTCAGTTCTAAAACATTCATAATTGCCACAGTTCTGTAACAGGTCAAAGGTTCTGAACTGGCCTAAGGCATACAAAGCTCAAGCCAGCTCCCGTGAAAATGGGACCATCTCTCATAATAAAGCTAACTAATATTAGTTAAGCTTTATTTGCTTTCAACATTTCTTCTCTTGAAAAGAATACTTGAGCAGCTTTAGATAGACGTATTTCTAAAAGCAAACGCACAGAAAATGCTAATTATCCTTTCATATAAAAACAGATTCCACGGTTGTAATCACAAGGCATCACAAATTCACGAATAACCTCACAGTAGTGATCAGTACCTCTGAACAAGCCCGATCTATTTAATCAAACACACATGATTCAACAGGGACTTTTACTGGATTGATCTCATTCATAAGATTAAATATTTAATGTTCTCCTCACCTAGGTGACGGAAGGATCATTAAGAGTAACTTTTGTAAAACTTAGGCTCACTGAAATTTCCATGTGATTGATTTCCATTTTTTAAAAAAAAGGCTTCAGTATGAACTATAAAGAAAAACAGGTAAGTGGTCCCTAGTCACATGGCCAGCAAGAATGACTTCTGACTCACAGCTTAACATTAACCAGTACAAGAGAAATTACATTTTTATATAAGCATTACGACACTGGTCACAACTCAGTCCACTACCACAGGTCTCTTCCATGGCTCCTCAAGTTCTGTACCGCTATTTTAGTATAGGATCTTTATTCACTTTATATATTCACTATTTATTCCATATCTGACTCTAAAAGAACTGTAGGACGATTGCAACGTAGGACACATATTTAGTAGTGGCACTCACATGTGTTTTTAGAAAAAAGGAAAAATAAAAAATCAAACTAAAAATTTGAAAAAATGGGAAGGCAAAGATAATCTTAGCATAAAAAGTTGCTGTAACTGAACACTAAATTTAGCTCTAAGGTATCTTCTAAGGATTCTGGAATGAGGGCCGTGGTGTTCACATTAGCTGTCATAAAACCATTCTCAATAAATAAAAAAGAGAGCTTAAAAACGTATTCTCACCTCTTGATATAAGATGTTAGAGAAAATGTGAAATGTTCCTGAAGAAGCAGATACCTGTGCCCTCTGCTTAACTACTTCAGAAGGGACTCGAATCAGGCAGGCAACCTGCAACACATCAATTTAATTATATCTTAGAAAAAGAAGTAACTCCTATGAAAATGAACATTTTTTTCTAAGCAAAAATTATAGTTTAAAGAAAAGCATAATGTATAGGCTCAATGCAAGACATCAAAAGGTTTTTTTTAACCTACAACACTTAGGGCATTACTGAACATGCACTGTGTTATCAGCCCAGAACTTTGCCTCCCTTGTCTCGTGAGGATCCTCCTGCCTCAGTGCCCCAGGCACATTGGTCCACAAGCCCCATGACAGGAAGAAGCACATTTACTCATTCTGAGCTCCTAGCACCTAGGACAGCATCTGGCTGCTCACATGACAGCCATTTCAAACAGTATGATCAAGGAGTGAAACAAAAGGGTCTTTGTTTGCTTTACTGGAGAAACACACAAACACGCAGAGGCAAAACTGAAAATCACTGGGCATATATCCAGAAGGAACCATACTCCAAAATGACACCTGCACCCCAGTGTTCATAGCAGCACTATTTACAATAGCCAAGACATGGAAACAGCCTAAATGTCCATCAATAGATGATTGGATAAAGAGGATGTGGTATATTTATACAATGGAATACTACTCAGCCATAAAAACCGACAATGTAATGCCATTTGCGGCAACATGGATGTTCCTGGAGAATATCATTCTAAGTGAAGTAAGTGCCAAAAAGAGAAAGAAAAATACCATATGAGATTGCTCATATGTGGAATCTAAAAAAACAAACAAAACATACATACAAAACAGAAACAGACTCATAGACACAGAATACAAACTTGTGGTTGCCAAGGGGGCGGGGAGTAGGAAAGGATAGACTGGTATTTCAAAATGTAGAATAGATAAACAAGATTATACTGTGTAGCACAGGAAAATATATACAAGATCCTATGGTAGCTCACAGAGAAAAAAAATGTGACAATATATATATGTTCATGTATAACTGAAAAATTGTGCTCTACACTGGAATTTGACACAACATTGTAAAATTATTATAAATCAATAAAAAATGTTTTAAAAAAAACCATAAAATCAGCTGCTCACCCTGAACCTTCCATTCCACTCCATCCCCAGCCTCAACCAGCTCCCAACCCCCACACCCCCAAACTCCCCATCACCCAACAGCTAAAGAGTAACTCTCGGACCCTGTTGCAGCATCTGAGTTGACATAGGTCCTGACTGGTCCATACTCACATCTGACCAGTCAACAGATAACTTTAACAACTCCCTTGGTGATGGGTCAGTCATTTATCACCTTCAACTCACATTGCCAAGACTCTGCCTTCAGCAACCTACTTACCTTCAGCAACAGTAACAATAAAGATGGTAACAATAAAGAACTGGTTAAACTAGAAGGGACTCTGCCCACTGAAGGACAACAGGCGGGAGAAACATACAAATAGCTTCCTCAATACATGGCTGCAGGGAACAGGGAGGGAGACATAAAACTGATACTTTAAACTGTTTTAAGGGAAGTCCTATATTTACACCTCCCCATGCTAAGCAGCCTGCCACAGATACAATCTTTTTCTTCAACTTGCAATTCACACACCTGACTCGAGTGTTCAGTGTTTTGCAAATGATTGAGGTCAACTTTAAAACTTTAAAAAATACACGTATTTCATACATAAATATGCTCATTTGAGGCACAGTAAAAAATGTGAACAATCTCTCTTCAATGACACATGCAGCTAAATGGAAAGAACAAGATATTTAACAAAACCATCCCATCCAACAGGGTCCACGAACTCAAAGACATTTGTCTTTTTTAATCTGTATTCTCCTAACTCCTAATTTGAGATCACTGCTCAATTTGTATATTATGTAAGGATCTGTCTCTCCAACATTAAGAAGCTCTAGGTACAAATCAGCAAATTATTTATGTAGAAGATCAAAGAGTAAATATTTCAGACTTTGCCAGCCACATGGTCTCTGTTGTAACAGTTCAAGCACACTATGGGAACACAAAAGCAGTCACAGATGACAGGTAAATGAATGGTGTGACCATGTTCCAGTAAAAGTTTATTTATGAAAACAGGCGATGGTTTGCCAACCCGTGCTCTAGGCATAAACACTGGTGAATCCCTCTTTGGTATTAGTCTTGACAAGAGTAGAGCAGGCCCAGAGCAGACACAGGCCTCAGCATCTCAGGATACAAGGGACAGAGAAGGCACGTAATGTGATTCCAGATGTCACAGGGTCACCTACCACGGGTATAGCAAAACAACAAATGTGGATACACTACAACAGGCATGGTTAGGATAGCAAAGGATTTATTACCTCAAGTTATTTTTCTCCCCAAGCTGACAAGACATACAAAATAACAATCTAACTTCTATTTCTTCATGTGAATGCTTTTTGTCTCCAAAGATATCTGCAATTTGGGCCAATATATCTTTCCACCAACAGCCTCCCTTCAAACCTACCCGGTTTAGCTCAGTGAAAACATACTAAGCCAGATACTCCTTTTTTTTTTCCACACTGCAGTGTCTTGAGCAGTAAGATGGTGTCACAACCTCAAAGAATCCACAGCCACATACAACTAGTTTCCATGATACATGGCAAAAAACAGAATAAAGTTAAAAAGAGGCAAAGACAAGTATCACAGCACATGGAGAGGAGGCATACAGAGTCCAACCTCCAGACTCAGGGAAAACTGCCAGAGACTTTGCCTTCACAGAATCTTCCAAATGAGCCAGAATTAGCTAGCAAGAAAAGGACAAAGGGGCGTGATGGACAGTGGAGACAATAAAAAGAAAAGCACACAAACACAAAAACAGAGTGTTCGGGGTAAAGAGCCATCCCATATCAAGACAGCACCCCACAGTTTGTATCCAACCAAGCCACTCCAACTTTAAGGTCAGGAGTAATGGGGAGCAAAACTGGACAGACAAGGAGGCCCTGAAGGCCATGCAAGGAGCCTGGACTTCACTGCTTAGACAGTGGGAGCAAATGAAAAAGTTTAGGCAGAAGAATGATAACTTGTGCTTTAGAGAGATCATTCTGTATGCAGCAGGCAGAATGGGTGAAGGATGGGGAAAAAGAGAAAGGTAAGAAGCAAAGAGGAAAGATAAAAAGAAAAGGCAAGAGACAAACCCTGAGACTGCTACAACAGTTCCACAGAAGATGCCAAGACATCAGTACGGCTCAGAGAAGGTCAAATTTGAGGGAAAAGTCGAGAGTAAAAATAAAGGACCTGACGACTAGGTTAGGAGTGAGTGAGGAAGTGAGGAGAGTAAGATGCTCCTACAATACAGTGGCGCCATTAAGTGAGATCAGGAGTCAGAGGAGGAAGAGCAGGTTTGAAGCAAAGAGGGTAACACAAGCTGGGAAATGCTGAGCAGAAGTCTGTGGGATGTGTAAGGGGCTGCACCTAGCCAATAAATTAACATGCGACTACAAAGCTAGAAACTAACAGGGCTAGAAATACAGATACGGAAGCCATCAGCATACAGGTGATGGCTAAAACTAAAAGAGTAGATGAGATTACCCAGAGAAAGAGCACAAGGGAAGATCAAAAGGCCAAGAATGAAGCCCTGAGGAACACTCATTCTTAAAGAGCAGACAAAAAGAGAAGGGATCAGACACATGAAGGAAGGAAGCATGGCTGTAGTCCACACTGGTCATCTCTGGCTGCCCAGTTTTCAACTCTCATATGTGGCCGGCTTCCCAGTTCAGTTTAATTATGTCACCTTACAAGTATTTTGGTTCAACATTCAGCACAGGATACCTACGAAGTGAGCAGGAATCTACACTCTTTCCTTTCCCCTGGGGCTACCGCTGGCATGTTGGCTTTTCATCCACAGGCTTGTGCTGCCTCAGGAGTAGTGCGGCTCACACATCCTCCAGCACAACCTCGGCACACAACTGGCTCGAGGCTAGAACAGGCCTCCTTTGTTTCAGATGACCCCCAGCGGGTGTGCCCCCAGTCAGCATTATGTGACATGGCCACCCCTTAGTAGGAAGCTGAGAATATGCACATTTAGCAGAGGATCAGGGATGCTGCCACCCAAACCCCATCAAGGGAGAAGGAGGAAAGCAATTTAACAGTAACTGCCAACTTTCCAAAAAAACAATCTTTTTCCCCCACAGGTTAGGCAAGATCAGTTTCAACTAAGACTGCTACTTGATACTTGAGGGGACCAGAAGTCTCAGACAGGGACTTGCAGAGCAGTGGATCAAAGGTCTGAGCCAGCGCACACTTGAGGGTTAGTGGGGTTCACAAGAACGTTTCAGTGGAGGGCTGGACCAGGAGACCCATTACGGTGAACTCATTAGTGATTCAGAGATGGAGATGGGCAAGTACAGACAACTACCACAGTAAGCTGGCGGAGACTCAGCAGAGACGGGCTCATAGCTAACGGCAGTTCTCTGTCTCATGTCTCATTTTATTTAAGATATTAAGTATCTGCACGTAGGATGGGGGAAAATGTAAGAGAAAGGCAGAGGCTGACAATCTAGGAAAGAAATGGGATAACACATGAAGACCCCAGAGGCTATGAGAATGAGAGAGCCAGGAGCGTAGCACATGCCTCCACTACCCTTTGCCTGTGCAGCTCCTCAGCGTGGGGTGCCATCCTGCATCTAAACTGGGCTTTTCATGCAGGGCACCCCAGGAGGGGAGGAGCAGGGGTCTGCGTCAGGGTCTCCAGACCTAGGCTCTGGCCTCGCCTGTGGAAGTGAATTCTCAAGCCTTCCTATTACCTTCCTGGGTCTAGTTTTCCTTATTTGACTTGGACCACAAACCTTTACGGAATCCTTTTAGGGTTTTGTTTTGTTTTGTTTTGTTTTGTTTTGTTTTTTAATTGGAAGTATAGTTAGTTACAATGTGTCGATTTCTGGTGAACAGCATAATGTCCCAGTCATGCATATACATACATATATTCGTTTTCATATTCTTTTTCATTAAAGGTCATTACAAGATATTGAATACAGTTTCCTGTGCTATACAGAAGAAATCTGTTTATCTATTTTTGTATATAGTGGTTAACATATGCAAATCTCAGACTCCCAAATTTATCCCTTCCCACCCCCTTTTCACCAGTAACCGTAAGATTGTTTAATACGTCTGTGAGTGCTCTTAGGTTTTGACTTCTGAAATCCTTTTCTTCAATCATACCTTCTCTTTTTTTTACCTCAGAAGATTCTCTATTCTCCAAATAAACTATTTCTTCATTATTCTTATTTCCCAAAATAGACTGTTTCACTGTAAAGTTTTTACCAACTTATACCATCTAGTTCTTTTGGGCGGGTGAGAGGTAATTAGGTTTATTTATTCATTAATTCATTTATTTAATGGAAGTACATGAGATTGAACCCAAGACCTGTGCATGCTAAGCACATGCTCTACCACTAAGCTATCCCTTCCCCCCAAATTTTTTTCCTTTTTTATCTCTATTGTTTTTTGTTTTTTTTAATGGAGGTACTGGAGATCGAACACAGGACCTTGCACATACTAAGCACGCACTCCAACACTGAGCTATACCTAACCCCTCGCAGTTTTTTCAATATATGACTTTCTCTCCTACTAAACATAAATACTGTGAGGTCAAAAAGAAAACATGCATCAATTTTACTAAGCTGGAATCACCTGGGGTGAGGGCGGAATATTTTCCTCCCACTAGTCTTTTTCCCCCCACTGCTTCATTTAATTTTAATTGAAAAAAGTGTATCTACTACTTTTTGTATTATTTTACGTAGCAAGTAAGTAAAACTACCAAGAGGAAGGGAAATGCCAAAAATTAAACATTTCCACAGAAATACCTCACCAATACTTCAGATTTTTTAAAATGTATCTTTTTCTTTGAACTGAATAGACTATCTGTATAGTTACATAAAGACTAGAATAGAGTGAGATTACAGGTGATGCTTCTCCTTTTCTGCCTACCTACATCTTCTAAATTCTCTACAATGAACATGTATTATTAAGTTCTTTTAACGTAATTTCAAAGGGCAAAAACATTTGTTATGGACTAAAGATTTTAACTGAGGGAGAAAATGAAAGGGCTAATTTGAAATAGGCTTTTAGATGCAATCCTACGTACTAGCCTTGACAGAAACAACATTTAGTTTTAATTTAGTGACAGTCACACACACACACACACACACACACACACACACACACACCCAGATTAAATGCCTTACAGCTATAGCCTAAAATTGGGTATAAGTTATGTGACTTTTATTAAGAGTGCTAACTTTTAAATTCACACTTATAAACCAGGATAGAAAACAGAGTTCACTGAAACTTACGTGAACCTAACCAGGCAGCTCCCAGCATCCAAAACTCATTAAAGAAATGAAAACAAATAAATAAGAAAAGAGGAAAGAAAAGAAAAGGGTACCCTAACTCCTTGTATTTTTCAATTCAAGAGGTCAAGAGTGAAATATGACCCCAATATGTCAAGAAAATAAGAACTGTCCACTTTTGTGGCTTGGCATAAATATTTACGGAACTTGATGCTTCATAACCCTCCATGTTCTTACATTATGTTTTTATTTCTTAAAAATGCAGCAGCAGAGGAGAAATTCTGAAAAGGTTCTCAGATGAAGAACAGTCTAACAGAAGAGGTACAAAGCACCCAGCACGGCTCCCTGACTTCCACGGTGCAGCAACTTTGGCCTCAGAGAGAGGCCACAAAGTAATGCCACTATTTCCTTCAGCAACTCCGCTGCCTTCTGTTTGGTTTTCTATTAACTCTGATCTTTTAGATTTGAATCTGAGCACCAGAGTACTTCACTGCACAGGAACAAAAACATGTTAGAGCATCGCAGTACTATGAAAGGAAATAAAGGTAGTGTCATCTGTGGGTCTCGTGGCAAATCCGTTCTTCAGAGCATCCTTTCCTCGGCCACCTGGGGTTCAATATGAATCCATGACAGAGGGGGTGGTGGCATTTTCATTAAATCCCAAAATGTCTTATGACAAATAAGGTTTTTCGTAAAGAAAATACACGTCCCCATCTTTTATCAAAAGTAAAATGCAATGCTGGCCTCGGTGGAATTTAACGTACCAAAAATTTGATGAACTTTAAATTAAAAATGATTACAATAATAAAGCTGCCACCAAGACTTTTTCTTCCTTGACATAAATAAAAACTTTTTTGATATGCTTTTTATTTGTTTTTGAAATGGAGAGTGGGATGTCTCCTTTTCATATTTATTAAAACACCAAGATGCAAAACTGTAAGTCTCTAAGACTAAGGGTATGAAAGGAAAAAAAATTACAGTGAACTCTGGCCTCACATTAGGTAAAATGAGTGAAGGTAGAGAGAGGGGAGCAGGAGAGAGACTCTGTTAACATCTCTGGCTCCTCCATTGCCACAGGCAAGCTCCATACCTGCAACATCACTTCCATCCTCTCACTCTTGACATGCTCTTCAAAGTCACTGGGCATCGCCCACAGTATCTTGTAGTAACACTGTCTTCTATCCAACTATTGCAACACAGATCACAAAAAATACCTGAATAAGAAACTTAATCAACAATCTATAAATATTCCTCTCTTATTAGAAGCTAATTATGTCAGCACTAAATATATAAGTCAACCTGAGATGGAAGTTTCCAAAGGTCAGGGAGCTACCTAGCTTAGGAAGCAGGGGTAAAACCCAAATCTTTTGATTATTGTCTCCAGAATTATTTTTCATCAAAGGTTTATCATATTCACACATAGCAAATGAACTTAAAGTTTTCAGGTTTAATCATCAGCTAATTCTTCATGTTTAAACTGGCAACTCCATAACTACTTCAACAGAAACTTACATAAGTTGAATAGAGCCAATCAAAGTTTAATCACATTCAAAGAAAAAGCTGCTCTGGACTTTGCAGAGTAAACTCCACGTGTCAAATAGTAAGAGGGAGAAAGGTGGGGAGGGGAGAATAAGAATTCATGGCACCCTAAAGATTTTTAAAATGCACGGTGATACTGACTTGTATTTTATTCCGCATTCTTTGTGTAATCCCCAAAATTCTTTCTAGAAAGCAGGTTTCCAAATTAAGAATACCTAACATATCTTTCCTCCTACACCACCATTTGAAAACGAACCACATACAAGAGAATAGTTCATCTGTTTGTCAATTCTGCCATCTTCTGGTGGCAAGTGGAATCACAGCTGTTGATAAAAGAATGCACTCAACAATTGATAAATTCTAACGTACTTTCCTCAGGGTTTATATTTAATCCACTGATACTGGGGCATAAGTTCACCACACCTTTCTTCCTTATAAGACTCTTTCCATGTATACAAGTAGCCAATAGGCATAGAAAGAAAATGTTTTATTTTTTGCAGGTTATTAGCCTTCTCTTCCCTGACAAAGCTAACATCCTTGATAATCCAGGCTCTAGACACAAAGTTAATAGTCTTCTTAACAAAAACAATTATACATCTTGGGCCCTGTGTTTAAAAGTTGCTCACAGAATTTTACACAACCCAAGAGGTAAGCCTCACAGGACTTTTTCACTTTTATAACTCTCCGTAACAGAATGGAGCCATGACTTCAAATTTGTGGATAAAAGCCTCATGGATGGATTTATAAATTTCTAACTATAAAATCTGAAAATGGAGATCGTTAATGCTAACTGTTTGTTTCCTATTGCTGCTATAACAGATTACCACACAATAAGTCGTTTAAAACAACACAAATTTATTCTCTTACATTTATGGAGAAGTCCAAAATGGGTCTTACTGAACTGAAATCAAGGGGTGAGCCAGGCAGTATTCCTTCTGGGGGCTCTAAGGGAGCATCCACTTCTTGTTTCTAGAACCCACCTGCATTAGTGGTTTGTGGTCCCTTCCTGCAGAACGTCTTAAAACCTCACACTCCTGCTTCCCTCCTGCTAGGATCCTTGTGATCACACTCGGTCCACCCAGGTAATACCAAAGAATCTGCCACCTCAAAATCCTTAACTTAATTATACCTGCAAAGTCCCTTTTGCCCTGTTAGGTGACAAATCTGCACATTCCGGGGATTAGGACATCTTGGAGGAGCCGTTATTTTGCCGACCATCATAACCAAAGGCAAATTTTAGAACCATGCCTTGTCTTACTTTCAGAAACCCAGAGTGATCAGAGTTCCTCACTAACCAAGTAACACACTTCCCATCTCCAGTTCTGCATCACTTCTGCCATCTTTAAAAGAATACATGAAAAGTAGCAGATGAAAATCTAATCTTCGTCTAACTATTCATTCTGCAATGGTGTTTTATTGGCCACAGCAGCTGGGAAAACTTCAGTCACTAAACTCCTCTGAATTTCAATTTCTTCACCTTCTGAACTGATAGCCTTCCCAAAATTATCCAATTCTGAAAACGTCCTCAGTACAGCATTGTGTGTGATATGGGACGAGAACCAGTACTCACTGAACACATTATGTATCAGATGCCAGGCTGGGCACTTTATAAGTGTTGTATCACTTAACCTGTACAGGACCTGTAAGTGGGGAAGCATTAACCTGATTTTTCAAGATAAGGAAAATAGCAGCTCAATGAGCTTGAGTAAACAGCCTACAGACACAGAAAAATACATGGACAAGTCACAACTCCAAGTCTGACCTGGGTAACCAGACAGCCCATGATCCATGTCCCGCCTCCTTACAGACGTTCTTAAAACAGGCTCTAAATACTGAACAAACGTATCCAACTTCTTTATATACTCAAGGATGGGGGTCAAAATTTCTTATTTCACGTTTCTTAGCACCAGTCACGGTGCAAGATACAGAAGAGGCACTCAGGTATCTAAAAGCAGACAATTACAAGTCAAGGCACACTTGTGATAGTGACATTTAATTTATTATGCCACCAGGAACCCTACTCTTGAGGAGATAATATGCTAAAAAAATAAGGGTTTGTCACTGGCAAGGTGCAGACTCGCAGAGACAGAAGCAGCTAATCTGATCTTCAGTAGTTTGGTCCTTGGAGAGAAGAATTTGGTTTTTCTGCGGACCACACAGGGGCAGTACTAACCAAGTAACACTCTTGTGGCTTCAAACGGCTTCTTCAACTCCATCATCCTATATGAAAACCGGACTCATTGTTTCCATAAAGCTGAACTTGATTTATGGTCCAGAAACTAACGCTGCTCTTAAATGAAAAGCCAACACAGCAGTCCCCTTCCTACATAAGATCATCAACTGCACCAGGGTCGTGAGTCACCATACCTGAACCAACGCTGCAAACATCGTTTGACAGGCAAGGCCCATCCAACAGCAGACAGTCTGGAACGTGCTGGGGGAGGGAGCCACCGGGAAGACGGAGGGACAGGGGTAACCTGCTCCGTGGCAAGCATCTCCGTGAAGTCTCCCAGCACATCCACGCTGGTCCTTCAGATGAGTAACTACCGGCAGGGCCAACACGGCAGAGGGTCATGCCAGGCCCTGCCCTCTCCCTCCCCTTCTGCCATCAGCTCTGCCCGGAGGGCCGGGGCAGCTGGAAAGCTGGGGTGTGCTGCCTGCGCTCAGCTCCAGGGGACTTGGCGCGCTCAAGCATATGCACAACACAGAGACATGACCAACTGACAGGCACCAGTGACGGCACAGGCGCTGAAGGAACGCGGCGGGAAGGGCTTATACAGGAAGAACCCTCAGCTTCAGGCTGCTTCTGGGGACCTCAGTTTCTCCCTCCACATCCCCCCACCCTGCCTTCACGGAGGCTCCGATCATCTCTCTCCTTGGGACTTCCAGAATGGACTCCTCTCCTCCATTCACATCATGCCCACCTCCACATGGCTGCCAGGGGACAATCTCAAAAACCCACCAGTGGTGCTCTCCTGCTCAGCCCTACAGAGGATAACGGCCAAAAACTCCCTACCACGGCAGGCAGGGCCCTCCGCAATGACCCCGTCAGCACATGCGCTCCACGTGGAACTTGAAAGTGTCCAACAAGGGCTCTGTGTAAGTTCACTAGCCCTCCTGACAACCACCCACCCAACAAATTCCACTCCAAAACTCAGCTCAAGGATGAGCTACTCCATGAGGCCTTCCCTGAATCAACATGCCTCCACCCACTCTCACCCACGTCCCTCCAGGCTCTCACTGTACCTTGTACTTACTTTCCTTAAAATATCTGTAACCCTTTGGTGTACTTACACACTTACATGTCCATCTGCACGTCTACACTGCAAGCCTCTAAAGGCAGTACCTCGTTGTTTTATCCTCAATGCCAGGAACACATTAAGGATTTCTTAAGATCTAAATCCACACCACCAGGTAAGGACAACAGAAGGGATGGAGGACATGAAGAAGAGCAGAACAAAAGCAACTGACGTAAAAGGAATCAAAGAGGTCCAAGTGGGGAAATGATATAAAAGGAAAGCGTTTAATGACAGCAGTAGAAAGCAGGTCATTTTTTATATTCTGGAGGTAACTTTTTGTCTTTACAATTTAGCGTTCCTAAGAATGAATTACAATGTCTGTCTATCTTATGTACTTAGTGTCCTGAAGTGGAAAAAAGGTTCCCGGGCACAATGGAAAATGAACAGACAGGAGGCAAAAGGCCCCCAGTCACAGGCATGTGCTCAAATACACCAAAGAGCACAGTGCTCGTGTGAGTGTGTCTGGGTATCTGACAGTTCAGTTTCAGCTAACTGTACAGCAAGCTTCCTTCCGACTTAAAAGTGACACTTCAGTGACACGATCCTATTTTCCACTCAACTTCTCTTTCATGACTCGATTATACAACTGCAAGAGAGTCTAACTACAATCACAATCGTAAATGAGAGGTAATGTCTCTTAACTTTCAGGGATTTCAAAACCTATCACCATCATTTCAAAAGATAAAACACATTTCAAAAGTTGCCAACCTTTCTTCTATTATCTTACTCAGTGGTTCTTCTTAGAAAAGACCAGTAAAGATCATGAAAAACACTATGCATACATTTTAAAACACAATGTTAACAGCATAATAAAAGAGTTTAAATCCCCACTGGGGGAAACATAATGATAAGTAACACGTGCACTGCTGTGTAGCTGGTAACACTCCTGTCAACAATGCATCGAACCCTCCAAGCAGCCAATTCAGTGAGGAAGCGAAATGGATGGATGTGTGCAGCCCATACTGACACTCAGCGAGCCCCCACAGGACACTGACACTTAGCGAGCCCCCGAAGCACACTGACACTCAGCGAGCCCCCGAAGGACACGCTGACTCTCAGAGAGCCTCCGAAGGACATACTGACACTCAATGAACCCCTGAAGGACACACTGGCACTCAGCGAGCCCCCGAAGGACACAATGACATTCAGCGAGCCCCCGCAGGACCACAGTACAACACAGGTCCACTGACTTTGTGAGCTGATGGAAGAGCTGATCATAGCCTAAGTTGCCTTCACTTTCAAGGCTCTTCAACAGCATTGGCCTTGGAGAAAACGGTCAGAGCTAAGTGCAACGCTCACTCTAACTTCAAAATTCAAATTTACACTTCTGAGTATGCTGCCACCCTCAAAATGAACCAGTTTATTAAACCAGGATTTTTCGTAGGCCTTAAAGTGTATGATTCTGACGAAGACAAAAGGAATCACACTTTTGACTGGTATGTTCAGCACCTACTAAAATATTCTTATGCATGTGACTGCCAAGTCAATTCAGTCAAAATGTTTACTACTGGGGTGTGAATTCAAGTTTTTGATAAACCTGTATCAGTGGTGCCTAAGTATCATTGAACACCAGAACCAGCTAAGAATCTTGTTTAAAATGCAGAGCCCTCAATGCCATCTCCAAAAATCTTCATTTGTAACCTGCTGCCCAGGCAATTGATTCTAAAGTAGGTGCTCCTTAGGCCGCGCTATTATGTGGTGAAGTGCTGTCAGAAAAGCATTTACAAAACATGGTATCATTTAGTTCCTAGCTTCGTCAAATCCAAGTTAGAATGAGACCAAAAAGAAAAACCCAGCAGCATCTATGTGTTTAAGGACATACACACCCATGAGCACATTAAATTCACAGAGGCTGATTTTAGCTAGGAAGAAATTCAGTGTTCTTTTATTTCTGAAAACAATGTTAACTAAGGCCAAAAGTAGGGTAAGACCCAGAAAAGCTTTAAAGAAAACCAAACAAAACTCACTTACCACTACAATGCTACAGCGTCTGTTGTATTAAAGTAAACCTACTCCGACCCTTCTGATCTAATTACAGATTCTACTTCTCACAGGGCTGTTTCTGTGGCTGATGAAAACTGAGCTGTAAAATAATTGAGGAAGGGACTTCGAGATTCGGTACAGCAAACTTCCTCATAAAAACGGCACAAACGGGACTCTTCTTACTGTTGTTACATATTAAACCTTATTTGACCGATTTTTACTGTATTGCAAACTACAAACATAAGGTAGAAGGTTGTGATTACAGTTTTATTGATTTGTCATTAACTTTTAATCAAGCTGCTGCTACAGGGAATGGTTATTATGGCAATGTTCTTCTGTTTCTAAGTTTCACGCACACACACTTATCATCCCTACAAAAAAGTAACTGTGAACAGATTCAATACCAACCAAATGTATTACTTTTGTAAGGAATCTGTTTGCAACATAACTATCTTATGTCAGCACAAATGTGTTTCAGAACAATGACTACACTAAACTATACCCTGACTTTCTCTAGGTCTCTATATATCTTTCTGATCATTGACAAGTTTTACATGTTTTTAGTTTTCTGTTCCTTTTTATTTTACTTGTTTCTCCTAAATTCACCTGTTTCTCTTACTTATAGTCAATACACTTAGATAAATCTGAAACCAAAAGTTTATGTTCTGTGAAACTGAAGCAAGTTACTAAAACAGGAAGGCAGTACACACACAGCTGAAGCATTTACTAAGGAGACTGATATTGAATGGTTTCAGGACGTTTTTTAATAAAGTCCTAAGATTACTGGAGAACCAGAACCAGCATTTTCACAAACATCATTAAGCTTAGCAAACTTTTGAGCATACTAAACTGTAATTGAATTTAAAATCAGAAGTCAACATCAAGAGATGTTTTCACCAATAAAGTCCTCAATCTATGCACCTGCTGCTGATCAATTCTCCTCTTAAGGTTCTCCAGGCATCAGAGAAACTATAAAAAGGCATCTGACATTAGGGCCTTACCACATACGGGTTGTGGAAACCCTATTGAGACACAATAAAGGTAAGAAGGTCCTAGAATGATTTATTTCCACTCTTATAGATACCTATTTCCTAAACATACTTCCTAACTCTAAAGTCCACCTACCTCACCTCCTATGCCCAACAATTCAAAGGACATTACATTTAAAAGGTTCCGAGTTTAAAAAACAATCATTTACAGATATTATTGTATTAGAATATATAACATATTTCATACAAATAGAATGATGTATCACTAACATGAGTGATCTAACAGCTATCCTTTGCTCTATTTAATTATATTACTTTATATATTCTTTGTAAGTCTAAGAGACAGAAGTTTCATAAATTGAAAAAAGTCTATCCTCCAACATGGCAAACTAGCTTTCAGGTAAGATGGGCCTGTGTGAAGTGAAGAAAGTGAAGTTTTTTGCTGCTGGCTCTGAGCAACATACTAGAAAATGTAAACCAAGTGCTGAATTTATGAGAATATATTTAACATAAAGCAACAGGCAATTCTAAAACAGCAGGAAAAGCAGTCATAAAGACAGAATTTTTATAACCTGAGAGACACTGAAATTCTCACACACAGTATGTTATTCTCTAGTGTATATCCCGGAAAATAACTGCATGTAATGAGGTTCTAATGTCAGAACATAATCACAAAAACACAACCTAAACCAAGGACAGTAGGTTAAAATATTTTTTTTTTAACAAAAATCACTTTTAAATCACAGACTACACTAATTTTCAGGCAGCATTCAAGCACTGCAGTCCTTACTTTGCATACGGGTGAGGAAAATGAAAATCCCCAGAAACTGTATGCAAATGTCCCTATGTTCACTCTACTAGAGAGAGAACCAAGTTTTCATTAAATTCCTAAAGGGGTCTCTAGCTCATAAAAGGAACTACTACTTTATATTCTTTGCTACTCAAGAATTAATATACTGTTAGTTCCATTACATTTATAAGTTCAGTAAATTATGAAAGCAATTTTTTTTTAAATCCAGTATTAGCTTAGGTTCTGCAAAATCATTTTTAAACAATGTCAAAAGGAAGTTTTATAGAAAACACTTTGGTGAATTTAGTGTCTCTCTAGCTAATTTCTTTCAACATTTTCTTCAAGGAACCATCCAAACGATTTCCTAGATCAAGAAATTCACTGCATAGTAATGAGACAGTATGAAATTACATACATCTCAGAAATAAATACATACATACATACAAGCCAAAGTGGACCAGAGGTCATCTTTTTTCCCATATCAAACATCATAATCTCAACAATTCATACTATCACATAAACAAATACCTTGCTTTTCTTTAGAACTGAGATTTCCTCCATAATTCCTTTTCTCCTGGATTGTCCAGATACATTATTATTGGATACGTTTTCATCAACCAAAAAGATACATTAATATGATTTCTTCTTCAAAATAATTTATAAAGAAATTATCTTAACACCTCCCAACTCATTTTATGAGGCCAGTTTTACCTTGATACCAAAACCAATAAAAGACACAAGAAAAGATAACTAAAGATCAGTATTTCTTATGAAAAAAGAAGCAAAAGTCTTCAAAAAATAGTTAAGAAATCTCATACTATATCAACAGTTTTATATACCATAATCTAGTGAGATTTAACATTCTGCTTTACAAATGCAACAGTAGTTTAACATTTAAAAATTAATGTAACACATGGTATCAATAAAACAAAGAACAAAAATCACATGACGATCCCAACCCTTCACGGTAGAAAAAGAAAAATTTCACTAAAGAAACTAGGAATCGATGTCAACTCTTTCCCTTGAAAAAGGGAATCTCTGAGAAATTTAACTGAAACACTAAATACTTTCTCCCTAAGATCAGAAACCAGATAAGGATGTCCACTCTCACCATACTACTTAACACTGTCCTAGAGCTTCTAACTAGGGCAATTTGGCAAGAAAACGAAATAAAAGACATTCAGATTGTACACAAAGAAGGAAAACTATCTCTATTTGCAGATGATATGATCTTGTATCATTTCCAAGTAGACAGAAAATCCTAAAGAATTCACTAAACTTTAGAACTAATTAATAACTTCAGCAAAGTTGGAGGATACAAGATCAATATACAAAAATCAATTTATTTCTATATAGTAGCAATGAACTAACTAAAAATGAAATTAAGAAAATAGCTCCATTTACAATAGCTTCAAAAATAATATATTACTTAGGCATAAATTTAACAAAAGAACTGTAAAATGTATACTCTGAAACTATAAACCATTACTGAAAAAAATTAAAGACCTAAGTAAAAGACAGTCTATGTTTATGGATTAGAAAACTTAATACTGTTATAGTGATAATGCTCACCAAATTAATTTGCAGGTTCAGCACAAATCCCTAGGAAAATCTCAGCTGCCTTTTTTGCAGAAACTGACAACCTGATTCTAAAATCCACATGAAAATGCAAAAGATTCAGAGTAGGCAAAACAATCCTGATAGAGAAGAACAAAATTGAAAGACTCACACTTCTGATTTCAAAACTTACTAAAAAGCTGTGGTAATCAAGGCTGTGTGGTACTAGCATAAGGGTAGACATATAGATCAAAAGAATAGAACAGAGTCCACAAACTTTACATTTATGGTCAATTAGTATTTGACAAGGGTGCCAAGGCCATTCAATAGGTAAAGAATAGTCTTAAAACAAATGGTGCTAGGTCAACTCGACATACACCTGCAAAAAGAACGAAGTTTGACCACACCCTCACATCAGATAGAGAAATGAACGCAAAATGCCTCAAAGATCTAAATGTAAGAGTTAAAAACTATATAACTCTCGGAATAAAACATAGGTACAAATATCTGCATGATCTCAGATTACACAATGGTTTCTTAGATATGATATCAAAGCACAATGTAAAACTAGCTGGACATTATCAAATTAAAAAACTTATGCTTCAAAGAACACCATTAAGAAAGTGAAAAAATAGAATGGGGAAAAAACTGCAAATCGAGAATACATAAAGAACTCTTAAAACTTAACAAAAATACAACTTACAACAAAAAATACAACCTAATTAAAAAATAGCAAAGGAGATGCATAGACATTTCTCCAAAGAAGATATACAAATAACCAGAGAGATGAAGATACTCAAAATCATTAGTTATCAGGGAAATGCAAGTCTAAATCACAAGATGCCAATGAACATTTATTTGTTGGCTCTAATTAAAAGGACAGGTAATACCAAGTGGTGGCAGAAGAGACTGGAACCCTTACACATTCTTGATGGGAATATACAATAGTGTGGCATTCGGATAGGAGGTTATAGCTCAGTGGTAGAGCACGTGCTTGGCATGTATGAAGTCCTGGGTTCAATCCCCAGCACCTCCATTGAGGAAAAAATAAAATAAATAAAATGCTGTGGCCACTTACGGAAAACGGCCTGGCCAGTTCCTCTAAGGGTTAAACATAAAGTTACCATACAACTAATGATTTCCACTCCTAGGTATATATCCAAGAAAACTGAAAACCGAGGTAGCTAATGAGTGAATAAATAGAATGTGGTATACCCATACCGCATGGATTATTATTTGGCAATCAGAAGGAATGAAATTCTGATACATGCTACAACAGGATGAAATCTTGAAAATATTATGCTAAGTGAAAAAAGCCAGTCACAAAAGACCACAGATTGTAGGACTGCATTTATATGAAATGACCAGAGCAGGCCAGTCTGTAGAGACAAAGAGTGGATTAGCGGTTGCCTATGGAGAAGGTTAGGGACAAAGGGGAGTGACTGCTGACGGGTAAGGTGTCTTTGTGGAGTGGTGATGATGCTCTAAAATTGTGGTGACGGCTGCACAACTCTGTGAACATAGTTAAAAAAAAAAAAAACAGTGAACTGCACATTTTAAATGGGTAAATTATATGGTAGGTGAATTACATCTCAAAAAAGCTACATTTTTTTCTTTAACAGTCTTCTTAATGTTTACTTTTATTTTGCTGTCAGGATCTCTCTCCTTTCATTACCCCCATTCACTGTATTCTCAAGTGAAGAATATTCGATTATGAAACAGTTTGTAGATTCTCATCCAAATTTTCCAAAGGAAAATAGTGAACAGAAAACAAAACCACAATATATCATCGTTTTTTATATAAATCTTACAAAGTCTGATATTTTTCAAATTTACTAATGTAAATATATACAATTTTTACAAATGATAAACATATATATGTGTGTATATATATATATATGTCACTTGATAAAATGATAAAAAGCTTATAAACTGAGACCCTTCTCTTCACTTTGCTAATTCTTGTTAACGTACCCTGCCCATAACAAGGTTCTAGGGCTATTAAGATACATTAGATAGATACACAGATACAAAGATACACACATACATACATACAAAACAACGTGATTTGAAAATAATAGTAAAGAACAATTTCTGGATGAATACACAAAAATAACTTTAACAGAGGTTGTCCTCTAGTACTGAGCAGGAGGGGCTGGAGAAAGTTAAGTGGGTGAGAGGAAAGGGAAAGCTCTCTTATTGTCATACTCTTCCGTGTTAAGTTTAGAAAAAATATATATCCCTGTATTATTTTTTACTTACAAATATTCTATCACCTACATTACGATTTCTTTTTTCACTCACCAATTATTTACAAGACAGAGTTAGATAATTTTTTAAACACATGGAAGGGATGGACTGCCTATGTTTCTGTCACTGGTTTCCAATTTTACTTCATTATAATCAGACGCCAAATGATCTGTATGACACTGTCTCCACGTGATTTGTTGAAAGTCGCTTTGCAGACTACTGGGTCATATACTTTTATTAACGTTCCAAGTATGTGTGAAAAAAAATGAATCATCTTTAACAGTTAGGCAGAGAACTCCATACACAGCCATTAGACCACTCTTGCCCCTGTGTTGTTCAGATTTTTCAAGGTCTTAAGTTATGCCTGCCTGGCCCCAAGACTTTTACAGACAGATGTGAATATTTCCAATGGAAATAACAGTTGTATTCATTTCTCATTATAATTCTGGTAGTTTGGGGCTTGATATTTTGAGACTATTATTTAGTCCAGGTTCACTGTATCTCCAAGGAGAATTGTTCCTCATATCGTTATACAATGGTCTCTTTGTTATTTGCTTTAAGTCTTTTTTATTTTTTTTGGTCTAATACTAACATTACTCCACCAGCTCTCTTTCAGCTAGTATTTCTCAATCAGAGTTGATCAGAGAAGTAGAACCATGAAAGATGATAAGAATAAAGAGTTATTACAGGGATGTGACCAGTAAGCGTGGGAGCTGGTTAGGCCGTTTAAGGAGAACTGCTGCTTCTGCATCTAGCATTTAGACAGAAATTCAGAGGGCAAGTCATCGGGAAGAAAAGATGGATGTGAAATGGGGAAGAGCAAGGTCAAACTGGAACTTGTAATCTTGCTCACCCATCTCGATGATGTAGAGGATAAACTGGTACACGTCACCACAGAGCCCACACACTCGACTCAAAATTCAGACCAAGGGAAGGAGACAATCCAGTGCAATGTGGAGGAGCTAGTGGCCCGGCTGCGGCCTGATCCTGCACCGACCTCCTGAGCATGAGCACAACTGCTGCTTCACTTCCGCCTCACAAATCTTGTGCAAATTTCTCTTGCAGCCAGGCTAACCTGGAACCATCCTAGAAAAGGAGTTCTAGGAAACAGAGTTTCAGCTCAAATCCTGTTGACACAACGCAAAGCCACCACAATCTGCATGGATATTTTCTCCTATCTCTTTAATTTTATTCCTTCCATTATAATTGCTTTTGAGGTACATAGCTGGATTTTTTCCTTCATCCTATCTAGATTCTATCTTTCAACTATCATGTTTAACCCGTTCACATATATTGGGATTTATGACTTTCATAATTGCAAAAGGAACTGTCTTTTAAAAATGAAATACAGTAATACTTGTACTGAAGACATCTGCACACTTTGCATTTCTCAAGTATTTTATCCACATAAACGTATTACTTACTACTTCTCCAGCCGAGGCAGCCAACATGTGCTTCACAGGCATCAAATATGGAGATGAATCAGAGTGCAAAAACCATTTCACATATTCATAGGTGATAAAAAAGGCAGCAGCTGAAATTTAAAACAAGCCAGTCTTTCACAAAGTTTAAATATATATTCAAACTGTTAAGAAACATTATTTCTCAAAAAAAATTACAACTCTAGTTATTCATTTATGAGATTATAGATTTGTCTGACCCCATGTTATATGCCTGACTTTGGACTTACAAAAATGCAGACGACATGAATCTCTGCCCTGAGGAAGCCTAACAGCTAACCTGCCATGTATCAATTTGTACTGACAAGTCACTTAGAACTTTTTAGTAAGGTTTTTAGAAAAGAATATGAATTTCTGTGATCCAAAATATCTTTACACGTGATCATAAAACAATCAGCTACGCCTATTTATAGATGGTTAAAATTGCAAACATATCCCTTAACTAAATAAAACATCTACTCCATAATGTTTTATTGCTGGTTACTCAAAATAACCATGGCTACTTTATACCATATCAAACTCACCTTTACATCAAGGAAACAATCAACTATTTAATTAAAACTGGAAATCAAAATCTCTAAAAAGCTGCTCCTATCACCATGAATAATCCTAACCTCATAAAACACTTTAAGACTTGCCATGTACTGTTAATCAAAAGATGTTACCATCTGCATGAAAGATAAATAAATGGCATATTCATCTTTCAAAAGACATTTGAACATGTCACAACAAAGTTGAAACAGTCAGGAAAAGAGTTGGATAGTGAAAACCAGTTCCTCGTCATGTGTATGCACCCCTGAGCTACTAACAACAAACATCAGACCAAATGAAGAGGCACGCTGTCCCTGGATGAGTAAAGACCATGCAAGTCATTTCATCTAGTTACTGCAAGTTGCTATTCCCACTTGTGATTCCTAATCAGGCTGAACCTACTCTGGCCCACTCACTAAATGTACAGCTAGAGTATCTCCAATCGCATTCAGCTCTAAGCTCTACCTGCCACACGTTCCACCTGCCCACCTCTACCTCCCAGGAGAAGGGAAAAAGACAGTGCTAAAAGTTTCTAGGTTGTCATGGTTAACCACCTCAATCTGGTCAGAACTGTATTGCCACTTTTTTTGACAGACAAAAGACCTTTAGAAATGTAAGTCCCAAACTCTCCTGGGTGTCACCCATGTAAGCCCCTGCTACTTGGAAATGATGGCACAGTAAGGTTCCAAGTGAGGTTCTGAGCAAGTGACAACAAAGAAGGGGGCTGATCTATCCAATACCTACAGTCTCTTCAAACTCTGAAAAACACACAAAGCCCCAAAAACTGAAAACAAAGAAAAAACGATGGTTCTTCTACATTCCCTTCTAAATATGGAGTAAGGATCCTGAATAAAGGTCTTTTCATCTCCTCTTTTGACCCTCAGTCCTTTCCACCCCCCTGCAGAGTATGTTCCCAAAAAAGGCTACAGCCACTAAACGCTACACTGGTATATTGTACTCGACTAGAGGCTTAACCAGCAACAAAAAAACTTTTTTAAATGCCAAGTAGAAGGTTTCAATTCACCAATAATTTGCATAAAAACCAAGGCCATTTCTGAAATCCTGGCACTCTGAAGCTTTACTCAGCATCTCCCATTCAATGATGTGCTGTGGACGGCAGAGAAAAGCAGGGCAAGAACACCACTTTCTCACAAGCGCACAAGAAAAGCAGGGCAAGAACACCACTTTCTCACACGCGCACACACACACAAATTCAAAACCACATTCTGTGTGTGAACTCCTGCTGACAAGAATCTAAAAAAGGTCTGTGAGCTTAGTGGAGTGCCATGTATCCTGTAGACCATCACCAATACCTCATCTACCAACAATTCCTAAGTGTAATATGTATGAGAAAAATAATACTTGTAACAATAAAGGAAATATCTTAAGAGCTGATGACCAAAAGACTAGGACTTAGTAACATATTCCTTTGCAATTTCCTAGTTCAGAGGTTCCACAACTTGTTTGCATATTAAAATCACTTGGGGATTTTTTTTTAACCTCGAAAGCCCAGGCCACACCTCAGACCAATTAAATCCCAGTCTCTGGGAAAGGGTCACAGGTATCAGTACTTTAAAAAAAAAAGGGGGGGGGCTCTTGAGGTGATTAAGTGAATGCGACGTGGACAAATAGGAACCAAGGCCCATCTCCTGCACACAGAGCTCTACCTGGCACGCAGCGGGTGCTCAACAGTAACTCGCTAGGATCAACCCCTGAAAAGTAAGGCATAAAAAAATCAAGGATAATCTCAAAACAGTTTCCTGTTCTAAGGATGGCTCGGGGAGAGGGAAGAAGGGATAAACTAAGGGATCAAAGAGATTTGCACTCCAAACCTTTAGGTGGACACTGTGTTCACAGATGAGCATACATGGGCATTTAAATGTCAAGTTAACAGGGGAGAATTTCTCACGAAATATACTGAGAAAAAAGAAATCAAACCCCAGGATTTAAGGATATCCTAGAGCAGTGGTTTGTGTGAGTGTTGTGTATATGCATGTGGTGGTGGTGGTCATGGTTTTCTGTTTGCTTAGTTTGCTTCTGAGTGCCATGCAAAGCATCAGTAAACAATTAAAATATACCGAAAAGAAGTATACCAAATGGGTGGATTAAATAAAATAGATTATAGTGATTATAGAATAAGAGGGCCATAAATCACATGTGACTTCAAAACCAAAACAAGACACTTCAAAGAAGTTAGTGGGAATAGGTTGCATCGTCGAAGAGCAATTTAGTTAAAACAAAGATTTCATGTCTCTTAGGTTAGTCTGCTTCACAAGAATCTCGAAGGCAGTCATTATTTAACTCAGCTTCACATCTAAATCCCCTGGGAAGCTACTAAAACTCCTGATACAGGCAAAGCTCAGACCAATTAAACTTCTGGCATCAGTATGCTGTGAAGTTTCCCAAGAGATTCCAACATGCAGGCAAGGCTGAGAACCACTGCTCTAAGGCATCACAATCAATGTTAGAATAACTTTAAGGATTCTAAGTAGGAGCTTTAACAACACAACCATTTTAAAAAGATTGCTTTTTTTTTTAAATTAAAAATACACTAGAATGGAATCTACAGCATTAGCTGAGTCAAAAATAATGGGTTAATGAATAGAAAACAAATTCAGAAGGTCAACTACAGCATATAAGGAGTTCTTTATAGGGTCAGACTACATACCATTCTAAAAATAAATCCCATTATCTTGGCTTTATATAAAACAGTGAGAATATCAATATAATTTTTACCATTAGGAAAGGATCCAATAGCAGTCGAAGGAACGCCAGCATATATTCCACGAAAACCACCAGCCTTATTAAATCCTTGGGGACTCTGCAGCCTGGTTTTAATGGTATCCAGAGGAAATAATATCAAGTCAACACAGACACCTGCTACCCCACCAGCCTTTAAAATAAAAAAAAAAAAAAGAAAGAAAAGGGAAAAAAAAGTTACAATAAGACAAACTCTGCCATTTTGGGGGTAGGAATAAGAAGGCAGTTTTTAAAGCAATTTCTTTAAAGTATAGTTTTAAAGTAAACCACAGTCTACTTCAGTACAGTCAAAATCTACAGCTTGCCCTGGGAAAATAACCGTTACTGTGGTGTATTTTCAAATTGTAAATTTTAAATTACATATTCTGCTTTAAACAAAAGTTTGATGATTTTTAATAGATTTATTTTAATATAAATTTTAAATTCACTTTTAATGATTTCCTACGCTTCAGAAAAGCAGAGTTCAAAATCTCCTTCCCTGACCCTAAAAACTCAGGTAACCACTTTAATTGGTTTCTTACTGTATCCTTCCAAAGTTACTGTAGGCATATACAAGCAAGTATCAATATGTACTTTACCTTCTTTTAAACGTAAAAGGTAGTATGCTGCACTTTTTTTCATCTGGTCACTTATCTCAGTGATCTTTTCGTATCAGACCAAATGTTACATGTGTCTTTTTAACTAATGAGTAGTGAATCTACATTAAAAAAAAAAAAAAAAACTACGGGGACTTCCATTTTAAACAAGTAATGCTCCTTGTAAATCGACATCCGTATTTCAAAACTCACACATCTGAGGATTTCTATGGTATCTTCTCTACTGTGTGTATATTTGAAAGTTCTTTCATCATTTTTAATTTAAGTGAATAAATGGGAAAAAAAAAAAAGAGGTAAATTACTAGAGGACATGAAAACCTGGCCCAAACTAGTCATCTCCCAAAAGAGACCATGTTGCTTTGGAAAAGGTGCACTTTAAAAAATTAAGTTTGCACACTGTGATTACAGTAAAGCAAATGTAGACTTTTAAAAACTAGTTACAGTTTAGTCAAAGCAAAAAGAAACTCAAAAAAATATGAACTCAGAAACACTGGCAAAGAAAGGTCAATACACAAATTCTAAAGGCATTATTTAAAGAGATGAATCAACACCATTTTATAGTAAGCAAGGGGAAGAACTACAAAGAGGAAACTCACAACATGGTTCCTACATGGTAATGTTTAAACTGAACTACCTTTTCCTATCTTTCAGATTTTGAACAATGTGAATACATTACCTATTCAAAAAGTAAAAGGAGACATTAAAAACTATATATCCCATGACACAGAACAAGAGTGAGTACTATTTAAACATACAGGCACAGTCCAAAAAGATCCCATGTTTCCATCCTTTGGGTTCACAAAATGCTCCGGTGGTACAAGGGTTAGTACCACGCAAACACTTTCTGCTCTAATTACCACTTACCATAAACCCACTGCAAGAGTTCACTGGAAAATGAAATCACTCTGATGAGAAATGCAGTAATGTCTATTTCTCAATTAGCTAGCACAGGTAAAGTATGTAAGGTTAGTGTACAGTAGGAAAGTCCATTTCCATAAACATTAATACTATGTGATCAGACTAAAAGGCATGACAGAACCCCAAAGACCATGAGGGTATACTCGGCAAATGACTTAAAAAGTTGTCACCAGAAGAACACAGACGGGCTAGTGCAAAATCCCAAGTGGGAGTAAAATGGCAACATAGGATTTCCTTCTTGATACAAAGGTGGCCTAAGTCATGGGGGAAAGTTCACAAGTAATGTAGGAAAGTTAAAAAAAAAAAAAAGTCAACCTTTCTCAATATTCTTCTCACTTATTTTTTAAGGGCTTTATAAAATTCAGTACGTAATAAACTATCTTGTCTGTCTCATCATCTTCTCAAACCATGAGGAGAACCAAAATCCTGATGAGAATGCCTGATACGACTGGTTTCTTCAAAAATATGCTGTAATTCATTATAATTTTCTCTTTTAATCTTCGAAGAGGGTTAGAGAGATGTGTGCTGTCTACTGCTACATTTTAATCAATAAGTTAATTACTCTTTTAATCTATTTGGCTACTTTGCATGCATTGATTCTCTAAACCCTTCTTTCATCAGAATTCCTACCTTCTGAGAATAAAATGATCAGATTCAATCTACTTATCTAATAAATCAAGAATGAAGATTTACTAATTGCTTCTGTGGATTTCAAATTTCTGTAACTCAAATGTCATTTACATTCATGGGACTGGAAAAAAATACAGCTAACAGAAAAATAAGAATACCTATATATCTAGTCACAAAGCAACATATTTAAGATTTAAACAAAAACTTTAAGGAACACTTATAATTTTACATCAATATTGCTTTATACATAGTTACATACAAAGCAGGTAAGCCAACATCAACTGAATTACATGGAACTCTACCATATTCTTTTATTCTTTAGCCTGAGAAATTTGTTTCATTTAATGATCATTTATCAAAAGGGTTATCAGGCAGGGGGAGGGTACAGCTCAGTGGCAGAGCACATGCTTAGCATGCATGAGGTCCTGGGCTCAATCCTCAGTGACTCCATTAAAAAAAAGTTATCAGACAAATGGTTAGTTTCAAGATTTAAGGTAGCTTACACTGAAAATTGTAAATTAAGAGCTAGATAAAATCCTAACAGAACATAACCCAGATAACCAGCAAGCCTTACCACAGTATAATAATTTATTGAGACCTTGATATCATATAGATAAAATACACATCTCTACCTTGATTTAATAAATGTAAAAAATGCTGGCAGGCTATAGATAGAAGTGCCGACTCAGGGCTTTGGAATTCCTCTGGGAGTTGAAAAAAGTCAAGATTACATGCTATAAAACCTTTATTTCTCCAAAGGAGACTGGTAAAACGAGAAAAAGTCACTGCTGTCAACTACAGGACAAAACCAAATCACTTGTCTAATTTAACTAAGCAAAGTCATCACAGGTCCCTGGCCTAAATCACAGCTAAGAAGAACCAGGCAAAAAAACATTAACATGGCTTCTCTGGGGAACATCCCTGACATTCTCAGTTTTCTCCATAACGATGCGGCCACCAGTGACTTTAACCCCCTCGCTGCAGAGCTGCAGCTTCTGCTTCCTGTGAGACTTGCTGATGAGAATTTTAATTCTCTAGTTGAGCACCTGACCCTTTCTTCAAAGCCCATAGGTCTCACTAGATGGTAAGAGCCATACCTGTTTTATTCACCAGTATGCTCCCTGCACCAGTACACAAAAGATAGGTAACTCAATAACTATTTGAAGAATACATGAATTAGTGGCTATCACAAAGCATTACTAACCATATTTTAGAAAGTACTACAAAGTAGTCTAAAAAAGGTACATCAATTTTTTTTAAAAAACTGTGCACCTCAGGACCAAGCAGTTCCCAAAAGAAAAATACAAATGGCCAACAAAATTATGAAAATGTACTTTCTCATCACCAATGGTCAAATAAAAATGAATGAAAACATTTTCCCAATTAAATTAGAAGTCGTTAAAAATACGAAAATAGGTATGGATACTATTAGGAGAAAGAAATTATTACAATGTATTAAAGGACAATTTGGCACAATGAAAATTTTAAACGATAGAACACTTGACCCATTTATTTTATTCTAAACATTTCTTCCACAAATAAAAGTGCATAAACATACAAGAAATTTCACTAAAGAATTGTTTATAACAGTAAAAAACTGAAAATAATCTACAGGTCCCTCCTAGGGGGTCTTTATAGATAAATTATATCAGAGTAATGGATAGCTACACAACCTGGAGAAGAATGAGGTCAATCTGAACTCACCGGCAGAGAAACATGTATTCTTAAATTAACCATAAAGCGACTGAACAATACATGCTGTACAATCCTACCTTTCAAAGAAGTGTATATTTACTTGTATGTGCATAATTAGAAGTCTGGAACCATACACACTAAAATGCCAGAAGTTATTACTTCCGTGGAAAAACATTCAGGATAAGGTTTTTTTTCCACTACCTTTTGCATTGTTCAAGTTTTGCAATAAATATTACATACATACAAAAATAGAGGTATTCAAATTCAATACTCCCTCACACATACACACAAAAATCCAAATTCATTGGTCACATTTGGCATACAGTAGGCACTCAGTAAAGGATAACTCAGAACCTCGAACCCTGGGCCCTAAACTATCTGTGCAGCTTCATTTCACACACTCTTGACCTTGAGCCTCATTCAGCCTGACTACTCTGTTTCCCAAACACGTCCTGAAACTCCTCATTTCTGTGCTCCTCCTTGGATTTTTCTCTCAGCCTGGAAGCCCTTCCAATGTCCCTTGTCTCCTGTCTATTGCAGCCAGCAGACCACCTGCTCCCCCGCCAGTGCCCCCTCCCCACACATTCACCCTGACAAAATTCATTTCATTGTTAAGGCTCTAACCAAATGCTACAACCCTCCTAAAGCCTCTCCTGGTCTCCCAGCCAGAATTAAAGGCTACTTCCTCACCTCCCCTTACAACTTTGTTCACATTTCACTCTGGGTGCTAACCACCACGTCTGACACTAAGAGCCTTCAGAGCAAAAGGCCGGTCAGTCCCTTGGGCCCTCCTAAATATTGAACCCAGTGCCTGGGATGGAACAGGGCTTCTGCACTTGTTTGTTGGTTTGAACTGTATGGAAATGTGAGATGATAAGAAAACACTTTAGGAAAAGACTCAACATTCAGAAGAAAAACTGCAGCAATCACTCTTTGGTTGTCCCTGCTGTGGTCTGCCACAGCACTGTGACAACTGAAAGCCAGTGTTCCCTGCTGCTTGCTTCTTGGTATTCTACAGACACGCTGACAGCTCTGTGGTATACTCAGGGTGACTTCTCGAGAAATCCTCTGCCTATCATCACCTCCTGATGGAAAAGCCTGCGTAGGATCACTTTCGTTTAGAGAGGATACTCTGAGGAATGCAGTAATGGTTCTGGAATTGGACTCAAGTATGTTTCCATTTGTCCAGAAATTCTTTCAGATTAAATACTGCCTAAGACAGCAGCTCTGACATCAGACAGGCAGACCTGGCTTCAATCTCAAGTGGGTCTCTTTAGGAAAGCTATTTAACCTCCCTAAGCCCACATTTCTTCATGCACGAAATGGGGAAAATAACAGTATCTACACTTCACAGAGGTTTTGAGAACTAAGTGAGATTAAATTAGAATTAAATACAATTGCATGCTTAGCAAAAGGCTTGCCCTTTATCAATTATCAATAAGTCTGAGTTATTATATTTAGTGTTACTATAAATATCCTTTCAAGTTTGCTGATGCCCTATTTCTGACATGCCAGTAGCAAAAATACTAAAAACCACATGAAAGATGCAGGACTTGACCAAAGACTGAAGATTACATTCCTATATTAAATTGAATAAATGCACATATAAAATCAATAAATTCAAGTCTTTCCTTAGCAATAATGAATGAAAAGCTCTCCTCAAATTCTGCTCCCTGGACAAAAATCACCCATGGTCTCACTCAACAGAAAGCCAAATCATGGGATGCGTGGCAGGAATGAGCATCAAACTCAAAAACCTGAGAAATACTACTGTTCAGATTTCTTTGTGACTGCTGGATTTGAAATAACGAGTTAATATTTTTTTAAGCAGAATACCAAAAAAAAGAAGACAAAATTGTAACCATACGATTCCTGCTCTGAAAAAACTGCATACGCACTCGTTAAAATGCTCAATAAATGGTTACTTTTTATCACCATTCTCAATTACACAGTTAATTTTTGTTTTATTTTCTGTTAAATGTCTGCTCCTACTTGACTGCACACCCATGAGGGCAGGGACCATATCTTTGAGGCACTCTTCCCAAGTCCTAGAGCAAAGGCTCACACATATGTCTGGTTAAACATATGGGTGATGTAAAAGATACCTGATTTGTGGAGGTGGAAAAATTGGGCACAACTCTTATCTTCCCTCTATTTGGTATTTCACTAACATTACTCAAATTCTGTCTGTACCATTAAAAATTTAGTATTTCAAACTTTATTTGAATGCACAGCATTTGGTTTGAAAACGGTGACAAATGCATATTAGCAAGTCATTCACTGCTAAATTACCAGATTTCAAAACTTTCCCAAGACCCCTTCTCACACTGAAAGAAAAATGAGAAAGGAAATGTAGTCCCATCTCCTGGTACTTGAGATGCAAAAGAAATGCCTCTATCACAGCAGATGTTCTCAGCTGTGGTCCCAGGAGACTGGTGGTCTCCAAGGGCGCCTTGTATGCTCCAGTGATCGATCAAAATTGAGACTATACCTGTCTAGTTGACTGCCTGCTCAGCACAAAAACAAGCAAAAAGGAAGACCTGCCCACTCTGACCTAAATGCCAAAAAGAAACAAGTCATATGAAGCAAGCTTGAGAAGGTGCAGTATAATTCCCAACCCCTTTTAGATTTAGAGATCACGCTTCATCAGATACTAACTTGCCTTGACTCCAGCAGGCAATTAGGAGGCTGCCTTCCAGAAAAGAGAGACATGGGCCAAAAACACTGAAAACGTCCCCTAAACGTATGTCCAATACTTCATTCTTACCTTTTCTTCTGTTTCCTCACCTCACCTAAGAAGCCCTGGCAACATAACCCTTGCCACTGCCCTCAAGTCCCTTTCTGCCAGTGGTTCTCAACCAAAGAGCAGGTCCAGTGAGACATGGGTATCACGAAGAAGCTTTTTCAGAGTCATTTCATGAAAGAGAGAGAAAAAGCAAAACAACGATTTTCACAAAAAGAAAAAAAGAAACAGTACTAGCAGTCCCTGCTTCACACCGCACCGACAAACATGAATTTCAGTTACCAGAAGAACACAGCCCTCCAACACCATGGTCCACGTTACAGTTACCACAGTGACAGTCTATAAAAACGGATCTTGGAAAGAGGGAACTGGCCAGCAAAAATCAAAGTACAGTAAATAAATGAAAAGTGGCGAATACTGGAAGTGAAATTCAAACCAAATATAGAAGGTGTTACAAAAACACGAGCTGGCTGTGGGAACACTGACGCTGTCGCTGGAAACCAGACCCGCGGCCAGAGGGAATTCCTGAAGGCACGCTTATCACCATATATTGAAGAAAGCGGATGTGATGAAAAGGGCGAAGAAGGCCCAGAGAAAGTTGTGCCAGCAAAATCAACACATTAAAGGAACTCTGGGAGGTTTTCTCAACACTGAAAACACACAGGATAAAAGGCTGGAAGGTGATCCAAACTTAGGAAGCAGATCACTTTGCCAAGGCATAAAACGACACCTGGTCTGCACTGGAAGTTATATGACTCACAAATCACTTCTGATTTTTTTTTTAAACAAAGAAATAAAATCTTAGCGTTTTAAATTACAATGTATGAAGTGTTGGTATTACTTTTTCCTTCCATTTCTCTGCACATTTATAATCAACTGTAAGAGAGTTCTTAACATTAACAAGAATTTGTAAAGGTTATTAAATAATCATAAGACCACTTTGCATGATTCCCATTTGCACATTCATTTTTACAGTCCACACTACCATGCAAGGAACAGCCCGGACTTCACACTGCATAGCACAGACACCTGCAGAAGCTCTTCCACCTGCAACCTAGGACTAGTTAAAAATGACCGAGGCAGGGATGCTTTCGGTTTCCTTCAAGCAACAAGCCAGGTGAACTACAAGAGCAATGAAATAGTTAAACACTAAAGGAGAGAAGAGTCAGGCAGAAAAGAAGACATAAAGGGTGAAGAGTGGTTTGGGGTTTCTTGTTGCTTGCATTAAAAAAAAAAAAAACTAGAAGAAAAAAAGTAAGGCTACTATCAAAATTATTTTTCTATAATCTTGGAGAATTTCAATATAGCTGGCTTTCATAATGAATGAAATAAAGCCAGCCAGCCATATCTTGGGGTTCTGCACGCTGGGATTCAACCAACTGCAGATTGAAAATATTCACTAAAAGAATTCAAGAAAGTTCCAAAAAGCAAAACTTGAATTTGCTGTATGCAGGCAACTATTTACATAACATTTACATTCTGTTTACAGCTATCCACATAGTACTTATGCTGTATTAGGCATTATAAGTAATCTAGAAATGATTTAAAGGGTACAGGAGGATGTGCTTAAGTTATATGCAAATACTACACCATTATATACAAGAGACTTAAGCGCCTGCTGATTTTGGTACCCACAGGGGTCCTGGAACCAATCCCCCTTGAACAGAAAGGGACAAGTGTATTTCTGTATGGTTTGATTAGGAATGAACAGATGTTCATACAGTATTGTATTTTTTTAAATCTATAACCCTTTTCCAGGTTACTATTATAGCACATACTCTTCACAAATACTTGCCAATGGCCCCCAAATTGTCCACAAAACGCATCTGTCATCATTTACCTAACCATTCCTGTTGATTATTTCATTTTTAAGTGGCTTCCTGTTATCTTCACTGAGTTGAATGTTAGCAACATCTTTACGTGTTCTAAACTTTACGTGTTCCAAACTGCTTTCCTAAAAGAACGCACAGTCAATGTACTCTTTGGAGGTTTTTTCCTAAATAGTTTGCTCCATGCTCCAAATAAAAGCTAACATCCCAGAGGTCCTCCCCTTATTCAACTCTCCAGCCCTTCAATCCCCATTTAAGAAACTTTAAGCAGGAAACAGTTAAATGTCTGCTACCTGCCAGGCTCTGTACTGTACCTCTAATGTCAACTCATTTAATCTTTGGAATCTGAGTTTCAAGACTTCAGCGAACAGGTGAAGGTTCATTCATTCATTCAACAAGTTGTGGTGAGGGCCTACGAAGTGTCAGCCACTGGTCCCATGGCAGTAAGCAAAACAGAACTCTCTCAGGAGTGCTCAGCCTGCTTCAAACACGCTCCAGCCTTAAATAACGACCATTCCATTTCTGGGCTACTTCAGTAATAAAACTTTCTAATGGCTTCCATTATGCTTCAAAATAGAATATCTTTTAGCTGGAATGAAATTTAACTTCCCTGAAACTTCTACTCATTGATCCTAATTCTACCCTCTTTAACTACAATGAAAAAAGAAGTATGCGTGTGTACCATATGTTACTAAAATAAATTTTAAATAAATTTAAACACCACTGTTGTTGGTTAACTCTGGCACACCCCTCTTTTTAGCAACTGCTACTGCTGCTGACTTCAGAGACAGTATCAAGGAACAGTCAAAGGCGTGGAATCCATGTTACACTTCCTGGAATCTAAGCTCACACACATGAAGTTGATCTCACTATGTGACTTTGGACAAGTTATATAACATACTATACCTCAGTTTCCTCATTTGGAAAACTAGGATAAGACTCCAAGTATTGTCAGAATTGAGTGAGATGATGTATGTAAAAAGCTTACCTAAGTTCCCAGCAGAGCAATGTTAACTATGAAAAGTACTACTATCTCACCAGTTGGACAGGTAAACTCTTTCTTTTGCATTTCTTTGCAACTCTAAAACCTAGCTTATACAAATCTAGGTTTAAAACCATCATTCCACAAGTCTGGCTAAGATGCCCCCTTCCACATCTTTCCGTAACACGCTGAAACTAGCCCTCATTATTTCACTCTTTCGCCTCCACCACCTGACCCATGTGGGCAGCTCTATCTTGTTCACTGGTATCTCCAACACCTGCAAAAACAGTTGAACGTTAAATGAAGGGGGCAGGGTATAGCTCAGAGTAGCAGAGCATGTGCTTAGCATGCACCAGGTCCCGAGTTCACTCCCAGGTACCTCCTTTAAAAATAAATAAACTTAATTACCTCCCCTCCCACCTCCAAAAAAAAAATTAATTGAAGACATTCCTCTGGGCCTCCGTTTCTCAGGAAAAGCTTTAAGAGCTTTTTTTGTCTGCCTCTGCCCACCACCCTACAATAAAAACACAGGCAGCCAATCTCTGTCTTCACTACTGTATCTAGTATCCCCTACCAGACTTGCCATAAGAAACGTTTCAAAATATTTATTAAAGGATTTGGGGGTCTTTCTGTTGCTGTTTTTTTGATGTTAAGACACGTTGGTTCTCACTGTTTTCTCAAGAATTAAACGCTTACTGACTTAACTAGCTCCAGAGAGCAGCTGTTTCTGCTCATCCGTATACCCAAAGGCTCAAAGAATGCCTGGGACCAGAATAAACATTAATTATATACTGAATAAATAAATACGTCGTTTTCCGAGACTAAAAAAAAAAAAAAGCAAAATGAAACCATAGTCTCGAACAGGTCTGCGAGTGTCTTGAGTGAGCTTTGTTTTGTTACATATATTTCGTTAACTACCAAGTTCTGCAGCCTGTGGTTTATACTATAATTGAAGATTTTCTTTTCGCTTTAGGTATGCCGTCGCGAGTTAGACGAGCCAAGTACCCCAACCCTTTCCCACCTCCGTCCTTCTGAAATACGAGGAGGGAATCCGGGGCCTCGATACCAGGCCCGGCGCTTCCCTCCAGCCCCGGTGACCGGTGCCCCGGGACGATTCAGCACGCAAAACCGGGAAAAGGAGCTAGGGCAGAAAAGCCACCAGGGGCTCCAGTGCGGCACCCCGGCGCTCTGAGCGCCCCATCCTGCCACCCCGTACTCACCACCAGCGAGGCTGTGAACCCGGGCCGGTCCATGGCCCCACAGACACAGTCAGAGAGATCATTCAAGGCTGAGCAGAGGCGGCTGGCGTCTCCCGGCACTGGTCGCCGCCATCTTGCAAACGCCTGCGCTTCCGCGACCACGTGAGACTGAACCACAACAACTACACGTGCAACCCGGGACGCTGCGCTGGGAGGCGCTCGCCCCGGAAGGAGGGGCGGGGCCTGAAAGTGTGGTCGCGTCAAGTCTCGCGACTCTTCTCTGCCTGCGTTTCCTACGGCTTCTGAGTGGTCTAGATGGAGGAAGTCTCGCGAACGAATGAGCCTCTGATGGGAAATGGTCGCGGGGAGCCCCGCAGTGAGGGCAGCGCGAAGCCGAAGGGGGCGTGGCTATGGCGGAGGGCGGCGCCGTGGAGGGGAAGGACTAGTTCCTGGGGGCCAGGCTCGTGGTTTCTAATGTTTTGCTTTATCTCTTGGTTTAATCTGTAGAAATTTTGTCTGAATTTCATAAAATAGACTCATTATCAGAAAATTATTAAATATAGAAAAATATTTCATTAGTTTCTTTACTCGGGCTAAAAATTAGCGTCCTCCACTTCTCGTTACAGTGAATTTTGCACTTAATTGTTTTCACTTGTTCAGTTAATTACTTGCTTAGCTTGTTAACTGAGATACCAGTTGCATACCTCGAAGTCTATTTAAGCACTTAATAAAAGCTTCTTGGAGTGGACCTGTCTTTACATTTATTAAACAAATACCTTCTAAGTTTCCTCATGTCAAGGGCCAATTACGTCTCAGACCTGATGCTCTAATACAACTTAGTAAGGTAAGCACCATTGCCATCTTCATTTTATGGAAGATCCTAACGCTCCAAGAGGTTCAGCAGCTGACTCAAAGCTACAGAGAGCAGAGCACAAGCTTGAGATTTTACCTCATGCCCTCATCATCTCTCCTCAGAGCCCTTGCAACAGCCTTATCAGGCTCTCTGTCTGCCTTTCTTCAATCTATCTTTCATATCACTGCTAGAATCTTTATTGTCTTCTAGATGAGATGATCTAGAAGTGATTAGCAGGATACCTGCAGGGTTTCAAATTCTGATCTCCCAGGAATCTGGGAGTGGTTTCCCTGAGTGGCTCAGACTCGGCTTCTCTCTGATGAGGTTGCAGAAAAGGCATCAGCTGGGGCTGTATCTGAAGAGTTGATTAGTGCTGGAGGATCCACCTCCAAAATGGCTCGTTTTCATGATTGCCAAATTAGTGCTAACTCTCGGCAGGTGGCCTCAGTTCCTCACCACATAGACTTCTCCATAGGGTTGTTTGACCATCCTCCCGATAAGGACAGCTGGTTTTCCCCAGATTGAATCATGTAAGAGAGAGCAGGACGGAAACATTATGTTCTTTTCTATTGTACAAAGGCAAAAGCTTCATCAGGTATTTCATAATGCCACTAGAAATCCTTTAGGAAATACAGATATTGCAAGCATGACCTGGGGCCTCCTTTTTATCATATACTAAGGGAAAGATCCATTACCACGTGTGCATGCCTTTTAAATGGAGTATTTCAGTGCATCGACATTGTTACCACATTGCAGGCAAAGTGTATCCTCAAATCTTCTATTTTAAAAGATACAGGAAGTAAGTTCAGTACTGGTTTGCACTAAAGGTGTGAAATTATACTAATAAAATTGTCTTCCTCAATTAAGTCTACCACTGTAAGCCGAGTTTACTTTTAAACAAGTTCTGAAATATTTTTAAATTCTTGAGATAAAGAAATGTTTATGCATTAAATATTTTTAAACTAGGAAAAACATTTGCAGCACATATGACAATGAATTCTTAATACTAAATAGCTCCTATAAATCAGTAAGAAGAGACCAGCAGAAAAAAAAAACAGACCAACAGAAAAAAAAAAGGCTATGTATATTTGTTATATATATGGCTATATATATGTTATATATGTATAAATGAATCACTATGCTGTACATCAGAAATTAACACAACATTGTAAATTGACTATACTTCAATTAAAAAAAGAAACAAATGGCCAAAGTCAAAGAAAAACAAGCAGCTAGTGAACATGTGAAAATATTTTAAAGTCATTAGTAACGTCAAAATGAACATCAAAACAACAATACAACATATTTTTTTAACTTATCAAATAGGCAAATACTTTTCTAGAGGGAGCGTCAAAGCAGCTTTTCTGGTGAGTGAATATGGCAAGATCTATCAAACCCTAAAAAAAAGTTCTTTGTCCTCCATTTTTTTATTTATTGCATTGTACTCTAAGCAACTATTTTTTTAAATCCATCAAAATATGTCTATGAAGATATTCATTTCACTGTTTACCATAGCAAAAGGAGATTTTTTACAAAACTGTTCATCAGGGCGTGATTGAGATAATTTGGCTATAGTACCCATAGGTAGCTATTTAAAACCATGATATAGAAGAATCTCTAATGATATGGAAAGACAGTAAACATAAAAACAGTTGCATAAGAGCATATGCATGTGGTGTTTTCTCTCTTTATGCCCCAGCAGGTCCAGTCTCTACTTTTCCATCTGTGTGCTCTGTCTCAGGGACCTGACCCATAGGAGCTGGCCCCTGGTTTCCATTTGGGTTTGGCCAGTGGAAGTCATGGGCAGAACTGAGGATGGCAGGAGAAAGAGGTCAGGGTATTTCTTCTCTGCTCCCTCCCTGCCTCCATCTGAAACACTGCTTCTGTGAAACAGCCTCCCCTCTTTGGCTCCCTTTCTCCTTCAGGTCTAGGGAGGATAATGACTCCCCACTGTGGGAAGTACTCACTACCTCTCCATATGTCACTGATTTTCCTAACCCTGCCCACGGTTCTCTTCCCAGCTAAGTACCCTCTATTTGCTGCTAGAACTCTGACTGACAAAAGATACTATAATCCAGTTTTGTAAACATTTACATATTAGTTATCTATTGCTGCGTAACAAACTACCCCAACACTTAACAGCTTCAAACAAAAAACATTTGCTATCTCAGAGTTTCTGCAGGTCTGAAATTCTGGAATTGGCCTAGCAAGGCATGACTGCCTCAAAATCTCTTAAGAGACTGCAATCATGCCGTCAGCCAGGACTGCAATTCCATTCGATGGCCTGAATGGAGATCCACTTCCAAGCTCACTCACATGGTTGTTGGCGGGATTCAGTTCTGCACAGGGTTTTGGAGTGAGGGGCTCGATTCCTCAATGTCTGTTGACTGAAGGCCTCCCTCAGTTCCTTGCCACATGGAACTCTCCACACGGGAGCTTGCAACATGGTCCCTGGCTTCCATCAGAGTGAGAGAGAATACTGAAGATGAAGGCACAATCTTTTGTAACTTAATCACACCCAGTGGGAGGCGATTACACAAGGGCATGAATACAAGGCAGCAGGAATGAACGGGGACAATCTTACAGGTAATTTAAAACTTAACAATGCAGAGAAAAAAACATCTATATGACGACTGGTTATATTTGGATGCCTTAAAAAAGATCTTTTTGTTTTCTTCTTACATTACTGGCCATTTCTAAAGAATAAAAACTACTTCTGCAACTATTACCATCATATATTGTTGCTGACCTATCTTGAGCTGACAGCCACTCACATGATATTGCTTATTGCTTAATTTCTTAGCCTTTCCTCTGAGCAAGCTGATATAAACCTGCCTGATTTTATGAAGCATGAATCAGTTATCTTCCATAATTGGATTTTGTTCAATATTTGACCCAAGATGAAGTTCTGGCTAGGTTTCCAAAACATATATAGGTGGAGGGTATTGCTCAGTGGTAGCGTGCATGCTTAGCAGGCACAAGGTCCTGGGTTCAATCTCCAGTACCTCCACTAAAAAATAAAATAAAAAATTAATTAAAAATATATAAAGAAACCTAATTACCTCCTCCCCCCCAAAATATGTATAAACATAATCAGGATGAAATTTGCTCGGCTCATTTTTACATTCTCTGACAAAGACCCCTACTCCATTGGACGTGGAAAAGCCTTGTGCCTTGTGCGTTTACTGCCCATCAGATTGGCAAGCCTGTCACACTGAAATGTAACACAGAAGTGACCTTGCTGTAATCGCTCCCCTCTGTCGAAGTGGCAACTGGTCATTATGGGTCAACTTTGTGACACTTACCTGACACACATGACGACAGCAAACAATTCTTCTCAGCCATCGACTATTGTTATACTCAAGGGCAAATCAAGCTGTTTTTTTCTCTGCAGTAAGGAAATAATGGGAGAATATAAGTGGAGTTCATGATCTTCCCATTATAGGAATTTTAAACAAAAATGTCCACTAGGAAACCACAGTCTTCTGGCTAATCACAAGTAAGAACTTTATCATTCTTTAAATTAACTCCATCAACAAGTGCTAAGCACCACCTGTGTCCACAAAGCCTTTTTTCTTTCTAAACCTCTCACCCTGCCAATGTCATTTTTTATCATGGTTCCATGATTGTTACAATCTTCTAGGTTAAGAAACCTGCCTCGTGTCTCAATTTCTCGTTTATTCCTGATACCCAAACCATTACCTAATCCTTCAGACACACTCCTCCTCTGCTTTCTGCAGCACATCTTGGTTTAGGCCTTCAAAAATCACAACTTAATGACTGAACCTGTCATAAAAACCTTCTCCTGACTCCATATTCCCATTTCCAGTTCACCTGGACAGTATTGCATGAGGTTAAAAAAAAAAAGAAAGACAGAAAGTAACCATTTTATATCAGGTCCTGTGTAGATGACTGGCCATTTCCCTGTGTACTTTCTCAAATAATCCAAACTGCCACCCCATGACTCAGGATTTATAATCAAGCCTGGACGCCTGGTTTCTGAAAGGAAATCAGTAAAACCTAAAAGGAGATCATTGACACATTGGAAGACAGTATGACAGTGTCTTACAAAGCTAAACATAGTCTTAACATATGATCTGAGAGTCATGCTCCTTGGTATTTACTCAAATTAGTTGAAAACTTATGTCTACACAAAAAAATTGCACATGGGTATTTACAGCTGTTTTATTCATAACTGCAAAAGCTTTGAAGCAATCAAGATATCCTTCAGTAAATGAATGGATAAATAAACTGTGGTACATCCAGACAATGGAATAATATTCAGTGTTAAGAAATGAGCCCTCAAGCCATGAAAAGATGTGGAAGAACCTTAAATGCATATGACTAAGTGAAAGAAGCCAATCTGAAAAGGCTGCAAACTGTGTGATTCCAACTATATGACATTCTGAAAAAGGCAAAACTTGGAGACAGTAAAAAATTCAGTGGTGGCCAGGGGTTGGGGGAGGGAGGGATGAATAGGTGCAACACAGAGAATTTTTAGGGGGGCAAAACTATTCTGTGATGCTATAACAATGGATTTATGTTATTATACATTTGTCAAAACCCATGAAATGAGTGATCTACCTAATGCAAACTATAGATTTTGGATGATAATGATGTTTCAGTGTAAGTTTATCAACTGTAGCAAATGTACCACTCTGGTGGGGGGTGTTGATAGCGGGGGAGGCTATGGGGTGGGGTGGAGGGGAACAAGGGAGTATACGGAAACCCTCCACGGAGTACTCCAAATTGAGTACTTTCTGCTCAATTTTGCTGTGAATCTAAAACTGCTCTAAAGGATAAATTCTATTATAATAATGAAAAAAGGAAGTCATTGTACTATACCCTGAGATTCCCAATGATTACACACTTCAGTTTTTTTCTACAGGGGTAGGGGCCAAAGGACGGAGGGAGGAAGGAAAGAAGAGAGATGGAAGGAAGGAAAGGAGGAAGAAAGGAAAGAAGGAAGGAAGTGTGCAAAAAGGAAAAGTAAGAGAACATAAGAAAAGAAAAATATCATGTCTCTGCTCTCTGTTTAAAAAAATACTTTTTCTCCAACCCAAAGGTTCATTGACAGATAAATGGATAAACAGAATGTAGTGTATACATAAAATGGAATATTATTTAGCCTTTAACAGGAAAGCAATTCTGATAAATGCTACAACATAGACAAACCTAGATGACATTGTGCTCAGTGAGATAAGCCAGGTACAAAACGACAACTACTGTAGGATTCTGCTGATAGAGGTACCTAGAATAGTCAAATGGCCAGAGACAGAAAGTAGAAGTGTGGTTGTCAGGAGCTGGAGGAGGGGAAATGCTTAGTGTTTGATGGATAGGGAATTCCAGTTGGGGAAGAAGAAAAAGTTCCAGGAATGGATGGTACTAATGGCTGCACAGTGTGAATGTGCTTAACATCACTGGACTGTACACTTAACATGGTTAAAATGGTCATTTTTTTAAATTTGTATGTATATTTTACCAGCTAAACAAAGATTTTTTTTTTCATAGGAGGTGGAACACATTGAACATGTTTCATTTCAAAGATGAAATGTTTCTCAACCTCTCCCAAAACGCTGATGCACGATATTCTTTAATCAAGCAGCAATCAGAGTTCTCCCGACTCCTTCAATGCCATTTTGCTTCCTAAGTCTGAGTGATTGAAGGGAAGGTGGGCAGGGGAAGCTCTAGTACATGCCACAGGGCCCCAGATAATTCACCAATTTGGAAAATGTTTCAAGAATGAAAGATACAGCTTTGAATTTCCATTCACCAACTCCCTCATCTTGAGGTGCCTCTCCCGGATTTGTTCATTTTATACCTTCATCATGGCCAACCTTCCACAAAACTCTCTGGCACTGTGGTCTTTTTATGTATGACCTTCCATCAAACAAACAGCAGTCCTTCATTCAAAAGGGCACAACCCCTTATTCCTCTGAGCTACCAGCATGGGTCCTAAATAAACACTGTAGGCATCCTGTTACAGGCTGAAAGTTAATCGTCTCCATCTGTCCCCAGGTGAACCCCTTAGGGTTCAGAAGAATCACTTGAATAAGATGAGCTTTATCTTTGCTCATTTCTCAGGTTTAATGCTGCTGATGTTGCAAAACAGCTGCCATTCCCCCAGATAGTTACCAGAGAACACATCACCCCCTCTAGGGTGATGTGTCACTCGAGTGCAGTCCCACATCTTCTGTTAAGTTTCAGTTTTGTTCCTTTTGCAGATTTTCTTTCTCAACAGACATTTTATATTTTTTACCTGACTATTGCTTCAGCTTCATGGCCTGCCAGTCACCTTTCTCTGCCCTTGGGCCCCCAGGTGGGTTGGTCTTCTCCATACCTGCTGTCTCAGGGCGTGGGCGCAGGCCACGCCCCCACTTCCACATCTCTCCTTCTTGCTTGACCTCCGCTGACAGCTCCGCTTAATGTGGCTTCCTCGGTGGGTGTCTTCTCCTTCATGTCACCCTACTCCCACCATATTTCTTCCCCAGCACTTAATATAATGTATAATTCTCTGTTTGTGTGCTTATTTGTTTAACATCCCTCTCCACCACTAGACTATAAAATCCATGAAGGCAAGGACAGTACCCATCAAGCTCACCACTGTACCCAGTGCTAGATACAAAGTAGGAGTTCAACCACTGGAATGAAGAAAAGCAGAGAAAGGAGAGAGGAAGGGAGGAAGGAAATGAAGGAGACATACATAGTTGCACCTTCACTCCTGTAATAAAGCCGATGTGCATGGGGAAGGTTCATTAGGCATTCGAGACACCTGGAGACCAATACTAGAGGGTTTGTAATGCTATGGAAACCTTCAGGGTGTCTTTTCCTCAGAAAATTATTGCACTTCTATTTTTGAGAGTGGAAAACAAAGGATGTCAATTCGCAGCATATGTTCCTAGCAAAAGAGCCTGTGGAATCCATATAGCAATCCCCAGCCTAATTCCCCCGGCCCCCACCCCTCCCAGAGTTCACTGCAATCGCCCTGCCATCATAGTCATTCAAGAAGTGAGCTCTCTCAGAAGCACAGCTGAATCCAACCAGGGCAATGAGAAATCAGTTCTGTGAGCCAGTTGGCAATACGTTGGCCATTTCACAAAAGCAGGTAATTATCTCTCTTTTTCAAAGTCATTGTGATGATTAGTGAAACTCTATGTTGCTTACAGATAGGAAATGAGAAGATCAAAGAAGAATCTAGGTTTTTATCGTAGTAAATCTGGAGAAAGAATAGTTAAAAATAAGTTTCAACAAGGAGAGCATACAGTTAACCAATCCCTCAGAAACAGAGTCATTTTTCTAGTGTTCTGTTTATAAAGTCTTTTCCTGTGCAATATGTGGTTTACTCTAAGTATTCAGAGACTACTGTCCTTACACAAGTACATTTACTTCATGCGTGCATATAGTGAATTTTTAATTCATTAAAAATAGGCAGAACTAGTGTAGTGCTGATAAACTGTTTCAACAACTGATCAATAGCAATAGTAGATCGTCTGTGATGCTGACTTTCCCACCTGTGTTTCTCCTTAGTTTCTAAAATACTCCTTAAGAGAAAGATTATAGGGACAAGACAGTTGGGACAGAACTTACGATCAAGATTTAAAATTAAGGCAAGAAATACATTCCTAAAATACATATGGTGTGCCTATTTTCTTTCCCAAATGAGACTCATTTGTAATTTTTTTTAAAAAACTTGGTTTTAATCATGCAGTTGTTTATATGAAAGTTTATAGCATTTGTCAGTTGCTTGGGGTAGAGGTATGGAGATGAGGGCCATTGTTTTACAGGCACTGTCTTCTTAATCATCAAAGAATCATGCAGAATATTGCAAATAAATCATGTGGAATATTGCATCGGGCCCTGGGCTGAACCATGATCTGCCTTTGAAATAAATTCGGGGTCTGCCTCCATGTGGTTCTGTCTCAATGGAAATGATAAACTGATACATTAATTGTGGAAGGCTGTATCTGCCTCATTTGGTGTAAAACCTCTAATTGCTGGGACCACAGTAGACCAGAAGGGTCTAAAGGATTGGTAGGAAACTGAGGCTGCGAACTCTCTGAGCTAGTGTGACACACTTATACCTTGTATGCAGGGCGGGGATACCTGTCCTGTGTAGGTGGGGAATGCCAAAGGGCTGGGAATTGAGGTAGCAGTCGGGCCTCCCAGTGAGGTGCAGATGCTGCGCCTGTGGTCTCTATCCATCCAAAAAGCTAAGAAAAGATGGTGTTAGGCAAAGCCCTCTGGATCTCCTGAGTCTGACTGCCATTTAGAATCTATAACTATCCTTAGGCTGATCCAAATATATTAATTGAAGTCCCTTCTATTCTGAAATGTCCTCTGTCTAATGCTTTACTATAATTTATTCACTCTTCTAAAAACAGCATCTACTCTTCATAAGAGGATTTTTTTTTTTAATACGAGACACTGGGTTTACAGCTTTGCAGATTGTGCACTGCATGGCTCCAAGGGGGTGCCAATTACAAAGTAGTTCGTGTGAATGTTTCACAGATTTTTCATTGCACAGCTCTGGGGAACCACACACTGCATTCTATGTAGGTGGCAACCCTTGGAGTGGTGCAGTGTACAACCTACTCAGCCTTACATGGCAGCACTCGATCACCCTCAGTCTGAGATTTGTTAGCTCCAAAATGAACGCTGCCTTGGGGTAGAGAAAGTAAGGATTTATGGTAAATCCTATTGATGCAATGCCCCATATCGCCTTGGCTCACCTGCAGTTCACATGCAGCTATGGTCTCTGGCACACTGACAACATCCCACCTCAGGTATCAGTGTCTCTCACCCCCTACCAGAGTGCTCTCACCTGCGCTGGGAGCTGTGCTGGCACCATCAAGATACATGGGTGAATCAATGCCCCAGCCGTTACTCTGATAGGCCGACTTTACACATGTTCCACATTGTTTCTCAGGGGTTCACTGGGAGAACTGAGCCCCCATTGCCTACAGCACTAACCTACTGTTTTATGCACACTTTATCACCATTTTCCCCTTTCTTGTCTCACTTTTTCCACTTTCTTTTTTAGCCTCCCAGGAATTGTCTCTCCCACAAAAAAAAAACTGTCTTAATTTGGGTTTCTTCTAAAATAGACCCGATACCCTTAGGAACAGATAACCTTAGTTGGTTCTGTAACCTGAGTGCTGGTCCAGGGCTAAATACTTGTTGGATGAATAAATGAATAATTCTTGCACAGGGAAGTGGGCTGCCTCCACTTAGGAAGGTGGGAAGCGAGAAGAACAAATTAGGCAGTGAGTTCTCATGCCTCAAACTGCATCTGTGACAACGTGACAGAAAACTCAATCTGTCCCTCACAAATGCAACAAAACATGCTCCATTCCAGATGCAAATGACTGCTGCTTTACACAGCACTGACATAGTTCAGATTGTAGTTTTGAGTGGGGAGGAGGGTAAGACCCTTTGTATTTATGCAATAAAAGGTCTGTCTCCACCCCTGAAATTCTCTTCAAGCTCTTAATAAAATACCTGCAAATACCCCCATCCTATTCTTGGACACAAAGCCTTGAGATAATCCAGCTTTGGAAAAATGATGCGTGCATCTGCTTCCTAACCAGAAAAAGATATAAGACTCTGGGGACAGGGAATTATAAGTTCATTTCTTTGTTCTTTAAAATCATTCCTTTATCTGTGAGCCTCAACAGCACTGTTTTTCTCTCTAATGTGAGGAGGAATACATGTGCAAAGAGTGTGAAATTAACAGAGTGCATGCACAGTCTCAATAAATAAACATGAAAACCTTTCCATTGCACCTCACTAGCTCCATTCAATTAGTGAAATGTTAAAACACTGTTGCATTGCACAACCTAAACTTTTAATTTGGGGGAAAGCTAAATAAAACAAACAAAAAACCAGCAAATAAGGAAGCCTGAAATTCTTCTGTTCCCGCCAAAGTACTCAGTCAAACATGGAAGCAGTAGAATCTGTTGTCCAGAATTCTCATTACCATCTCAGAATCCCTTTAGTCCTCACTTCCTAATATCACAGTCTTCCTGTTTCCAGTCAACTAACTGCCCAAAATGCTAGCTGATAGCTAAGGCACGCAGAGTGGTTTAACACATTTATCGCAAACACATTACAAAAGCCCTCACGTTGTCTTATTGCACACATGACAGACATTGCTAATCTATTGCTGAAACAGCTTCATACTCCTCAATAAATTGCTGCCAGCAGACAGCAGGGGTCAGTAAGAGTTGGTACAAGGAAGTCATTCCTTCAACTAATTTTTATTGAGCTCTTACTGTGTTCTAGGCACTGTTTTCACTCTAGGAACATGATGATGAAAAAAAAATATTTCAGGCAAAGTATCAGAGACATGGTGAAGGTGAGAGTCAGTGTCAGAATGAGGTTGAGGGTGTGGGTGAGGGTCAGCAACAGGATCATGGTGAGGAATAAGGTCAGGATGAGGGGGTCATTAGTGTCAGGTGAGTTTCAGGGTCAAGTAGAGGGTTATGATGACTGTGAGTCTAAAGTTCTAGGTCAGGGTCAACGTCATGGTAATGGTGAGGGTCACTATGTAAGTCAGGTACACATCAGAGTCAGATTCAGGGTGAAGTTCAGAGGCAGGGTCAGAGTGAAGTTTAGAGGCAGGGTCAGTGTGAAGGTGGATGTCAGGGACATTGTCAGGAATAGGGTAGCGTCTAGATGAGCAAGAGGGCAACTGTCAGAGTTCGATAATGTTGAAGTTTAAAGTCAAGGTTCACATTCAAAGTTGGGATCAACTTCAGCATCAGGGTTAAAATCAAGCAGAGGGACAAAGTAAAGGTCAGTGTCTATGTGAGTTTCAGTTAGGAAGGATCTGAGTCAGGGTCATGATAAGTGTCAGGATCACAGTGGGTGTTAGGTGAACAAGACCCTGTCCTTGATTATCACCCTATCCTGACCTTGATCCTGATCTGGATGCTTACTATAATCCAGATACTACCTTCACACAGACCCTGATCCTGAATTTGACTCTGAGCCTTACCTGACCCTTACCTTCACTCTGACCTTACCATGACACTGACTCCAGCCTTGACCCTATCTAACCAGACACCCTATCAAGCTGACATTCTCCCTGAAATACATACATACTTTCCCTTATCCCAACACTGATAATGACTCTCCCTCTGCCCCTAACCCTGTTGGTGACCATCACCTGACCTTGACTCTTACTCTGACCCTCATGCTCACTCAGATCTGACCTTCACCCTAAATCTGACCCTGATCTTCTCCCTGAACTTCACTCTCAAACTCACCATTTCTGTAACCTTAACCCTTATCCTCACACATACACTAACTCAGAATCTCCCATTCTGCACTTTACCCTAACAATGATTTTCAGCTTCACACTAACCTTATCTCTGATCATTAACCTCACATTGCCACTTACCCTGCTTCTGGCCCCTTTTACCCTTTCCCAAATCCAGACACTCACCTTCAGCGTACATCTGACTCTGACCCTCATCCGAGTCTGAAACCTACCCCCACATTGACCTTGACTCTGTTGATCACTCTGACAATTATTCCAGCCCTCACCCTTATCCTTAACCTGAACTTGACCCTAACCCTGGTCCTTCCCTGATCCTGATCCTCAACCTCATTTTAATCTTACTCTAATGCTAACCCTGAGACTTATTCTAACCCTGACCCGTTTACACAGATTCTGACTCACAATGACCATGATTCTCATTATAATAATCAACTGTGCTGACCCCATATTAAACCTGATCCTAAATCACCATGACCTAAACCTAACATCCTCACCCTCACCATGACCTTATCCTTCACTGTGCCCCTGATGTCTGCCTTCACACTGATCCTGACACTGACCTTCACCCCAAATCTGACTCTGACACTTGCTGGGCACCTCACCCTTACAGTGACCCTAACCATTACCACGACCTGGACCCCAACCTAGAACTTTACCATCACATTCAACCTGACCTTGTACTTGGCCTTAAAACTCACCTGACCCTCACCCTCACTCACCCTACTCCTTACCATTGTCCCGACACTGGCCATCTCACAGACAGCCTCAACTTTGTTCTGACCCTCAGCATGTCTCTGATTCTTCATTTGACCCTGACCCCCACTTTCAGCTTGACCCTTTACCTGTCCTAGTCCTTCTCTCTGGCCTTCAGCTTGATTTTGATTCTCACTTTTGCTGTGTTGCTAACCCTGAGGCTGGACCTGAACCTCACCCTCACCCTAACACTAACGCTCTTACTTTCACAGTGGCACATTGTGACACTGGCCCTTACCTTGACTGTGAGCCTTTCTTTGATCCTCATCTGAACCTGATCTTCACCCTGACCCTCAGCTGACTTGACACCGACCAACAGTATGAACCTTACCCTTATCATGATATGACCTTCAGCCTGACCATCAGATCCTCACCCTGTACATGACCCTTATCTTCAATCTGACTCTGACCCTGATTCAGGGTCAGATAATTTAGCCCTTATTTGGCCTCCTCTGACCCTGCTTCTCACAGTGAACCCAAGAGTAACGTTAATTCTCAGCCCGAGCTTGTCACCCTGACACTGGCCATCACGGTACACTCACCCTCACCCTGACTCTGACCTCTACCTTCACTCTGACAATAAACTCTTCACTCACCATGACCCTTGTTTTGACCCTGACACACACTTTGACCCTGATTCTGAACCTGCAACCATACCTAATCTTTTCTGTGATTCACACTCACACTCACCATGACAATGACCCTGACCCTTACCCTCAGCCTGTCTGTGATCCTCTCCCTGACACAGAGCTTGGTCCTGACCCTCATTATTAACTTCACCCTGACCTGAACCCTACCCTCACCCTGAGCCTGACCGAGCCTGACTCAGACCTTGATACTGACCCTGACCCCTATTACGAACTGGTCCTGACATGAGCCTTGCCATCACCAAGATGAGTTTGAATATGAAATCTTGTACATTTACACTCTAGTTTTATCTAGATTCCTTGTAAGTCAAGATAAGAGTGTACTTTTGAGAATTATGTATACTTCTGAACTTGCTTACAGTTGCTTTCAAATATGTTACTTTTATTTGTGTTAATATGGTCTACCTCAAAGTAAGAAAGTGCAGCTGAGAAGAATGTGTGGTTTTCATTGATTTGTCTCAGACAGAGCCTGGGTTCAACTCTGTTGATTCTAACAGTCATTAAGAATTTTCTTATATATACACAAAAAAAGAACCCCCAAACGAAACAAAAACAGAAACAACAACAAAAAAGAATTTTCTTTATAGACAAGCTTGATTTCTTCTTTACAGTTTGTCTTGTCTATACACATATATGCAATTTATTTGCTTTAACTTGCAGTAAGAAATTACTGATGGGAACAAGGTGTACATCTGCGCTCATTGTCACATACACAGCTTGGGCTATCTTGCTCTAACTCATAGGAAGAAAGAGCAGTTGAGATGAAGCGCATTTGAGTTTTTGTTTTTGTTTTTCCTCACATAAATCTTACATGTGTCTAAGTTTAGGCAAACAAGAAGTCATACTGAAAAAAATTCATGTTGGTGCAAATTGGCTCAGCCTCAGACTTTCCTTTCATAAGAAAGTCCTTGTTGCTCCTTAGTGTAAACTGAGAGAAACATAAGGACAGCAAAACGCATTCATTTCAAAGCACATTTTTAGTTAAAAAAAAAAGATAGAAAACACTGTTTACAAATCATCATTTTAACTGACCTCTTATTTAAATGATCATTGATTTAAAATATGCAAGTGAATTTGGATGATAATACATAAGTATTTGTATTTGCCTTCTCCAAAACTTTAATTAACATGAGATAATGCTCACATATACACACACAAAAGTACCTGGATTGTTTTTAACTTTCTGTCCTCTAGGTGTCACTTTTGTCTACAGAAAAAGTAATGGTGACTTCAACTAAAGCTAATAATTAGCATAGACAGTTGATTATAGTGAGTAGAATTATAGAGAGAGCTTCTACTTGATTTTCTATTTATTTTTAAAAGTTGCAGCACTTCATTCACATCATAAATGTAATATGATCTATATATTGTTTTGCTTAATAAACTAACAAATTACATTTTAAACCTATCATTATAAACTTTAAATTATTACCTCATTCTGTGTCTCTGTATTCACAAAAATACCCAGAGAACTGGCCTTTCTTTCTAACAACATCCAATTTAGAGCAAATACTCACTTCTTTAGACCTTCCCCAAATCACCCAACAAAAGACCAAATTCTATAGTAGGTACTTTCTAACAGTCTCTTACTTAAGACACTCTCTGGTACTCCAGTGCTATGCATTCTCCCTGCAATCAGTAATAAGGCTAATTTATGTTGCCAGGGGTCAGCTTGGCCAGGGTTAGAATACCTTGTTTCTTTGCTATTTCAAAAATGTTAAAATAACGGGATATAAATACTTACTATTAAAAAAAGCGCTGGATGGTTTTAAACTTTCTGTCCTCTGAGTACCTTTTATGTCTAGAGAAAAAAAGGAAGGGTTGCTTGCTTTAATTAAAGATACTAGTTAATATAAATACTGATTACACTAGGTATGAGGATTTCGCAGATATACAGATCTATACGTAGGACAATTGTATTTTAAAGCTATTGTCAGAAACTTTAAATTATCACCTATTTATATGTTTGTATACCAATGTATGCATAAATTCATACAAGTAAATGTAGGTCAACAGACCCATTACTAAAATTTGTAACATAAATAATGTTTCAAAGGAATTAATTAGAGTTTAGGAATTTCATGTGCAAATTACTGAATTATTTTATGCCCGGATCAACAAAGGTTCCTTTTGTCACCAATTTATTGTTAATGCTCAATGCTTATGCATACCCTTCAACTGTTCTTTTGAGATCCCCTCGAGTGGCCCTGACTTATTTTTGTTAATGTTTTAAAATGCCGTCGCACACTTTAATTCACCCCTAAAATATGGACCACAGTTCCAACAGGAGGAGACGCTGAGAGCGTGCGCTTCTGGCACCGAAGCATCACCTTTTGAGTTGTTCCTTTCTTGAAAGAACAGGTGATCACAATGTGATATTTATCTGGGCCCCCGACCCTGTGCCGTTCTTCCTTTGAGGAAAGAGAGAGATGGCAACAGAGATCCCTGCTAACCCCGGTCTTCTCTGGGCCGCGTCAGCGGCAGGCGCTCCTTGGGGCTGCCGAGGGCTCCCTCGCGCTTGAACTTTGCCAACAGCAATTTGGTAACCGAGGAACCTGGAATAGTCAAAGCATGCTCTATAGTCGCACAGGGAACTTTCCGCTAACGGTCAGTAACATTCCCCAGCATCGGGCATTTCCCAGCATCGAGGAGTCCTGACCAGCCCAGGTTTTGAGTAAAGTGTGCAGAGGCCGGGGCTCCTCTCTGCAAACTTTGCCAAGTACCGCAGTACCGCCTGCTTGCGAGTATGCGCATGCGTTGAGGAGCAGTGGGAAGATGACTTAGGCCAAAAGAATTAAGTTGCAACAGGATGCTGGGTAGTGTAAAACTTGCAGTCCGTCACTGGCTAGGATTATTCGGGTAAGCAGAGAGGTCTGTTGCAGCTCTCTCCCTTTCCCCAAGGTGGGAAATGGGTGAGAGGCAGAGTTGGGACCCCAGATAGACCGTGGGAATCCAACCACTTGTCCCTTTAAGAAAGGATCACCCTTGCAGAATTAGGACAAAACATTACGGTCCCAGAAAGCGTTGGTCTTTTCTATTTGAAAGCTAATGGTATTTAGGGCGACGGGAATTTCAAGGGGTTTTGAGAACTTTGTTAATTTTAAAGATTCCGTTAGTTCTCTGGATTGTTCTTGAGGATTTGTAGGTGATAAGGACAGTGTAGTTTCTGTGTAAAAGTATTTAATCACAGTAAGAGTAAAATAAGTGTCTCAGTCATTAGAGGGGTCAGTGGGAATTCCCCTGGTGGGAAAACAAAACCAAGCACCCCCCTACCCCACCCCCTGGCCCAGGTATGGCTATAATTCTCCAGCAAGGAAAAACTTAGATGCACTATGACAATCAATACACAGTGAACTGAACATATTTCTAATTCACTGCAAAAAGTATTTGTATGAAGTCCATTTGGAGATGCTTAAAGGCCCTAGGCCTTTAGTTCCGGTCCATGGCCCACCTGGACAGTTTAATCTGGATTGTACAGTTGGCAGGTAAGACTTGCTTTGGAAACAACCTTGGTGCCTACAGTGGTGTTGGTTTAATATTGCTGTTGGTTTATCTTTGCTTCATGGGTAATGTCATGAAGAATTGTTGTTAAAGTCATTTTCAAGTGTTTTGGCATAATCAGCCATCCAGAAACATAATGGGCACCCTAAGTTGAATTAGAGAGTTGTTTCTGACATTCTTTGAATTCCTCCAAGACTTTTCTTGCCTAATGATTGTAAGAGTATTTATCTAGGTTAAAATGTTGTTTTTTGTTTTAACATAGTAGTGGTCAGCTGAAGCAATATGTGAGAATCTAGGTCTTTGACTTTTTATTTCATTTTATTTTTGTGTTGTTGTTGTTGTTGTTCTTCTTCTTCTTTTTTTAATAGATGTACTAAGCATTGAACCCAGGACCTTGTGCATGCTAAGCATGGGCTATGCCCCTAAGCTATACCCTCCCTCTGACTTTTTATTTTTTATTATAGCTTTTTTCTTAGGTAATAACAAAGTGTCTAAAAGTTCTTTAATGTGTTGTTCAATTTATTTAGGTTTTTCAAGGTTAGAAACACCTTTATTTCTAAATAACTGAATTTGTGAACTACTCAAAAGCACATTTACTATCAGTATGAATATTTGCACTTTTATTTTCTGTGAGCTGGCAACCCCGAATGAGGACAATTATCCTAGTCAATCTGAACTGATTCAATTTTTGGAAATTGTCAATGTCTAAAGGATGGCTTTAACTTTAGCATTTTAAACTTTGAACAAATTAGGTCAAGGCTATCCAAGGGAATTGCTGAGGAAAGGCTTGAAGGGTATGCAAAAAGCATGAGCATTAATAGTTAACCAACAGTTAGCAGTTGGTGACAAAAGGAACTTCTGTTGATCTCAGCATAAAATAATAAGTTGTTTTACACAAAAGGCCCAAATTCTAATTTCACTTTTTTGGCACATTACTTGTGTAACAAACTGAAGCAAAGGATATGTACCTTTTTTGTATGCATCAAGAGATACATAGATATAAAACACAGAAATAGGTAATAACTTAAAGTTTTAAACTACAGATTTAAAATATAATTGTCAGTATACTAAATGATACATCATCTTAAATTTATTATGTGAATGAAGCGTACAACTTTTAAAAATAAACAAAAAGAAAATCATCTCTTATGCATATACCTATGTCTCTGCAATGCCTGTACCCAAATAATCACATATGAACACCAAGTACTAAGCACTTACTTTTTTTTTTTTAATTTTTTTTTGGGGGGGGGATTAGGTTTATTTATTTATTTAATTATTTTAATGGAGGTACTGGGGATTGAATCCAGGACTTCGTGCATGCTAGGCACACACTCTACCACTAAGCTATACCCTCCCTTCGCAAGTACTTTCTTTAATTACTCATTCTTTTCTTTTTTCTCTAGGCATAAAAGATACCTAGAAGACAGAAAGTTAAAAACTTTGTAGGTCATTTTTTTATGAGCATTTATCTCAGATTAATTAAAAGCTTTGAGAAGGCAAATACGTATATGTATTACTAATCAAAAGTATTTCCATATTTTTTAATCCATGGACATTTTAAAAACAAAGGGTCAATTAAAAGTTATTTAGTAAAAAAAAAGTTATTTAGTAAACAGTAATTTTAATCTTTTTTCCCTCTGAATAAGAATCTGCTTTTTAAAGTACTGTGCTGTCTTTATGCTTATCTTGCTTTACTCTAAAAAGCAATATGGAGTTATTTTTGAGAAGGATGTCTGAGATGGAGCTTGTTTAAATGGATTCTTTTCACTACTACTACTTCCTCTCTTGCTCATTTGCTGCACCTCAAAGTAAGAATGTGCCTTTGAGATGAACATCCATGCTTGTACGCATCCTAGTTCAGAGAAGCACTAAGGAGTTTCTTTTGAGAGAAATGTCTAAGATTGAGCTTCTGTGCATTAATACGAATTTTCTCAGCTCTACTTTGTTTGCCTACGCTGAGATGTATATGAGATTTATATAATCAAAAAAACCCCTCAGAAGCTCACATTCGTCTCCATTGCATTTTCTTCCTGTGAGTTAGAACAAGATGAGAAGACTCTAAGCCATATATATGAAAATGAGTTCATATTTACACACTGTTCTCTACAGTAACTTCTTATTGTCAGTTAAATCAAATATCATTGGAAATCATACTCGTGTGAACAGGCAAGCAGTAAACATGAAATCAGACGTTAATCTCTAAAGAAAATTCTTATTGATTGTTAGAATTAACCCATGCTTCTTCTGAGGCAAATCAATGAGAACCACACGTTCTAAAAAGCAGACCATATTAACATAAATCAAAGCAGCACATCTGAAAACACACAGTACAAGTGTAAGCCAGTTCAGAATTGTACATGGTTCTCAAAACTATGTTCTTACTGCTAGTTATAAGAAATCTACACGAAACTAGTATGTTCAGTAACAGAGTGAGGTTAAGGATCAGATAAAGGTCAGGGTGAGGGTCAGGTTCACGGTCAGGTCCAGGGTTATGATGAATGTCAGTGTGAGGTTCAAGTTAAGGGTCAGAGTTCAGTCAGGAAGAGAGTCATACTGAGTGTCTAGGTCAAGGTCATGGTCAGGATCTTGGTGAGGGTCGGGTTCAGAATCTGAGTTTTTTTGTGTTAGGGTGAGAATTAGGGTCAGATTCAGAGGGAACATGAGGAAAATGCTTAGGATTATCATTAGGATAAGTTGAAGGTCAGCATGAGGACTCCAGTCAGGTTCAGGGACATGGTAAGGGTCAGGGTGAGAGTCAGATTTCGGATCATGGTAATGGTGAATGAGGGGGTCAGAGAAGTTTCAGGGTCAAAATTAGATTCAGCCTCAGGGTCAGGGCTAGTATATAAGATAAGTTCAATGTGAGGGTGAAGGTGAGAATCAGCACAGTCAAGGTCAGGATCAGGGTCAGAGTCTGGATCAGAGTATCAGGCTCAGGGACATGGTGAAGATCAGACGCAGGTTTTGGAGAAAGATCAGGGAAAGGATTCAGTTCAGCTTCAAGCTGAAGGTCAGGTAAAGGTGAGGGTGTAGGTCAGAGTCAAGGTAAGTATCAGGGTGAAGATCACCTTCACTTTAGGGGTGGTTTGCTTGCAGGACAGATAAAAACTCTATTCCTTGGAGGGGCATTATTTATTTGCACAGAAAACCAACAGCTACTTCCTGATCCTCCACATCCTTTCCTGTCCAATTCACTACTTCAGGTCTTTGGAAGGACTTACCTGAAGAACCGCGGACACAGAATTCATCTGGAACAGCACGAGGAATCTGCTTTTGCGGTCCTGCAACCCTCCATTGCAACGTCTTCCTTCAGGCCCACTGAGCCAATGCCCTCGGATTGGTCCCAGCTTCCTACAGGCGTGTTTTAATTCTCTATAGTAGAACTAGAGGATGACTTCTTGCTAGTTTCCTGGTCGTTCACCAGTACCCCTTCACCTGCAAGGGTGAAGCAAGTAAAGGGTAAGGCACTGTGACCATCAGCCCTTGAGCCAGTGACTTCTCTGCACCTTAGTTGCCTCACCTGTAAAATCGGGGATTTGGATTTGATGGTCTTTTCAAACTCCATCGGAACCTTTCAGGTACTGACTTCTTCTGACTTTCAGATCCTGCTTCCCTTCTGAGGACTCTGTAGAATAATGTTTCCCAGCTTTTAAAGTTCATGTCCCAAATAGCTCAAAACGCAGGGTAATGATCTCATCTCACCATTCAGAGCCCACCTCCTACACAGCTTCAGCGGTCAAGGAGAGTCAGCTAAGCTTTAATTTCCATAGTTTGTGCTATGAGAATCAGAAATATTTTTGACATTTCCCCAAATATAAAAATTGTAACATGAAATCTGCTTTTTCAAACAACACCTTGTCCGTCACCCCCTTAGAAGAGCCCAGCAAGCTATCTCAGGCTGTCATTTTCAGGACTCCTTTCACCTCCCTTTTGGGAATCTCTGCTCTCCTATCATTTAAAGATATTGATTATCTGCTCTACCACTACCCTGTTCTCTTTTCTTTTTGTCGTGGTTGCCTGTGTTTGGTGTCAGTTTTCAGATAAGAAAAGAGAGTGCTGTTGAGGCTCTATTTATAATATGTCCTTGAAAGCTGAGTGCTGACTTCTTTGAGCTACAAAGCTGGCAGATTAGGACAAGAGGCACAAGGCAGGGGGTCATCCCCAGTGAGATAATGGCACGGACGCAGCAGCGCGGGCACGCAGGCACGCTCCCGGGCAGGTGCGCGCACACACGCAGCACGCACAGTATCCAGGTCAAAATGAATAAACAGAAAAGAAACACAGGTCCAGGGAAAAGGGGGAAATGACAGGATCATAATAGAAAACATATTTGAAAACATAATAGAAACATATTTGGTGAAAAGATGAGAAAAAGAATGAAAGGGGAAGGGAGGAATTCAGAGAGAGCAAATTTAGTTTGGAAAGCACAGAACTTGGAGTCAGGGGACTTCAATTTGAAGCCTGGCTCTGCTTGATTTATTCGATTTATTAGGAATTTGAGCTTGGGAAAGTTTCTTGGCCTCTCTGAATTTTGGTTCCCTCTTCCCTCGCGTGGGTGTATGTAACATTTTCTTTCCAACTAATCTCATAAGATTGCTATAAACATCAAACGTAATCATGGCTATGGAAGTTCTTTGTAAACTGAAAATCCTGTCAACACACAAGACTTTCAGCCTTCTCATCAGAGCTAGCATTTTGCAGAGCTGTTCGCCAGCCACTGTGACACGCTCTGCGTTCATTAAAGTGCGTAACCTCATCACAATCTTGCAGGTATAAACTATTATTATTCCTCTTCTACAGATGAAGGAACACACAGAGGGATGATAATGTGCTGGAAGTCACACACTTGGGAAGCTGTTAACTGGGATTTGAACAAGGCTTGCCTGAGTTTAATAGCCAGTTCTCTTAACCAAGCTGCCACCTCTTGGACCTTAATATGTATCCAGTGCTGGTTACCTTACCCAAGTGAAATGAAATCCACCTCCCAGCTCCGGCTGACACAACAGAATGCCACAGATGAGGTGTCTTCAACAACAGAAATTTCTTTTCTCACAGTTTTGGGGTTGGAAGTCCAAGATCAAGGTGCTGGTAGTGTTGGTTTCTGATGAGAACTTTCTCTCTGGCTTGCAGACAGCTGCCTTGTTTCTGAGTTTCCACGTGGGCTTTTCTCTGTATGTGGGGAGACAGAGTGGGATCTCTGGTGTCTTCCTCTTCTTACAAGGACACTAATCTCCTAGGATTAGGGGCCCACCCTTATGACCTCATTTAACATTAATTACCTCTCTAAAGGCCCTATCTCCAAGTATTGTCACATTGAGGGTTAGGATTTCAACATATGAATTTGGGGAGGACACAATTCAGTCCATAACTGACATGTAATAGACACATACTCAAAAAAAAAAAAAATACTGTCGATTTTTTCTCCCCTGGGAGGAATGTTTTAAAAACCCCATCGGATAAACAGTGGCCACTGCGGCAGAATTCTTCAGCTCTGAGTCCTGCCCAGATAACTGCTTTCCCAGCATGCCAAGCAGCTCTGCTGTACAGGAATGAAGTGGGTTTCATGCAAAATATTTATGCTGTTCCTGCTCCCTCCCTCCCTCTTGCTTCAGAGAGCATTCTGAAGTGAAAGATCTGTCCCTTGTTCCCCTCTTGCCAAGCCTTCCTATTTATAGTTTCTGGCACTGGTGAGTCTGAAGGAGTCAAGAGTTTTCAAATCACTTCCATGGCTTTTGCAGCATGCCTCCCCACCCCCTCTCCTTGGCCATTAGAAATTACTATTCCTGGTTCCCACAGGGTGGGTGTGAAGGGAGAAGGGAAACAAAGAGAAAGAAAGATTTGCAGTATGGGAAGCCACAATTCCCTTTAAACAAACAAAAAAACCTCAGAGGAAAAGACACTGTGGTTTTATTCCTGAAGTGTTTTCTGCTTAGGTCTGCTGGTAACCAAGGCCTCCTGGTCTGTTCCTTAAACCTTAGAGGAAAAGTTTTATGTGGACTTCATCCTTGAGTCCTGCTTCACAGATGCTGATGAGTCCGAGGGCAAAGAGAGACAGGCCAGAAAAGTTTGTTGCCTGGATGTCAGCAGCCATTAAAGGGTTTTACTATTCATCTCTCTACTCCTGGCGGCACATGATAAATTACCAGCATCCATCTATCTAACAGGATCAGTCTTTGGAACTTGTGAGCCGTATGTTCACGTCATTGCTTTGTGCTAATAGATACTCTAAGTATGCAATGATCTGGCACATTTCATGGGTATTTATCAAAATGTTCTCTTGTCTCCCAACACGTATATTAATAAAAAATAATACTGAATAGTTCCAAGTTGCAGCCATGCACGTGATTCCAAACTGTAAGTTTAAGTTTGTACATTTAATGAAGGTTCTTTGTAACCATAAGAAGAAAAAAAAAATAGCCCGGTAATCAGAAGTACTTATGGAAGATAGAATAAAGCTTGTATGTTACAGTTTTTATAGATGGATAGTAGAGAAAAGATAGAAATATGGTTAAACTTTTACTGGTTATTCCCAGTAAAACTTTGGGGTTGAGTGTTCAGCCATCTGGGACAAGAACAAGCATTCTTTACTTTGGCAACCTTGTCTCTGTGACCTTGAAATAGGTCACACTCCATCTTTAGTCCCATAATGCTAATTTCATATTTTCTGGAAAAGAAATTAATATATTTTAAGAATTTTTCTGTTGCCAACACTTCCTCCCTGGTTAGCATAATCAATAATAGGAGTTCTTGAGCTTCTAAAGAAAATAAGGCTAATAGTTGTGTTTCAAGTCAACAAATTGTAAGTTAGAAAAAAATCTGGAGGAACAAATATCAAATAGTCAATTTTGGTTGTTTCTTGGAGGTGAGTTTATGTAGGTCATCTTAATTCTGTTTTAGAGTTCTGAATTCACTGACTTACTAGAAAACATTTAAAGCTTTTTTTAAAACATTTTTTATTGATTTATAATCATTTTACAATGTTGTGTCAAATTCCAGTGTTCAGCACAATTTTTCAGTCATTCATGGATTTAAAGCTGTTTTAACTTTTCCATTTGGGAAAAAATTTAAATACATAATACAGGAAAATATAGTAAATGCATGCATACTTTCCAACCCAAATGAACAAATGTTAACATTTTGTCAAATTTTATTTTTATTTTATTATTAAACCTTTTCTTTTCTTTTTCTTTCTTTCTTTTTTTTTTTTTGGTGGGGGGAGGTAATTAGGTTTATTTATTTATCATTGGAGGAGATACTAAGGATTGAAGCCAGGACCTCATGTATACCGAGCAGGTACTCTACCGCTTGAGCTATACCCTCCCCACTTTAAACTTTCTCTTTAAAATAAGTAACAAAAGTTACAGATTAAGCTGAAATCCTCTCTATAGCCCTTGCAAGCCCCACTATTCTGTCTACCTCCACGGTAGTGGCCACCACCAGGAATTTGGAACATATCCTTCAGCCATAAGCATATGTAGCTATCAGTTATGTAAGGTGTTGCTTTGCATGTCCTTAAACAAGTGTATAAACATCTTACTGCATCATTCTGCAACTTAATTTTGCATTTTCATTATGCTTTCTCAAAGGCATTCCTCCTATTACTTACTGGCATTATAAAAATAGTTATTACATTTTTTAACAATTTACATTTTTTAACTTCAGTTTGCAGGGGAAACATTTCATAACCTTAATAAGTCAGAATATTTGAGAGACACCTATAGTACCTGCACTTTACAGAATATTATCAGGCAGTGCCACTCCCTCAGTGTCTCTGTTTAGGAACCTCTAAGACAAGGGCTTCGGTGCAATTAATTAATCTATTGGGAGAATCCCAGGAAGCAAGAGTGAGGAAGACGGGGGGTGAAAAAGCCAGTAGAGATGTGCATTACTGAAACTGCCATTGGGTGGGTGGGGTCACAGAGGCTCAGTTCTACCAGGACCTCTTGAAAAGCACATGAAATGCTGCCCAGATTGTCCATCTAGAGGAAGGGAGGATGGTTGACGGTGGACCCCAGGGCATTAGCCTCCCCACACTCTCGGGCTGCACCTTCCATGGGCCATGAAGGCATCAGGAAAGTCTCCAAAGCAGAACAAGACAAAAGCAGAACACGGCGCACACTCCAATGGGACGTGGCCAGTCAGGGTGGGTCTGAGCTCACCCGGAACTCCTGGGCCTTTGGAACCCTGGCCTCCAGCTGGGACCAAAAACAATGAGACAACAGCTGACGGCAGGACTCTTTCTTCCTTGCAGATGCATCTGGTCTGACTATACAGAGTAGGCTTTGTGTGTATTTAAACAAGGGTAGAAACATTAGTGTTTCATTCTTCACCTGAACTGTGCATTCCCATCATGCTTTCTTGAAGGCTCTCCTTCTCTGTTGTTACTTGCTGGCATTTAAAAAATATTTACTAATTTTTAACAATTTACATTTTCCTCTTTAATTAGCAGGACGAGACATTTCATAACCTTAAAAAAGCCAAAGTAATTGAGAGCCACCTCAATTACTTTGAGGGTGAGCCTACTTTGAGAGAGTAGGCTGCTCCCTCAAATTCAACAAATGTCAGGAAAACCAAGGTTTCCAAGTCTCAAGAGCTGTCTCAGTCAGAAAATTCCAAACAAGGGCTCACCATCTGTGAAGTCACCCATTTCTTACAGCCCAAACGCCAACAACAACAAAAAATCAATTCTGTTTAGTCTACTCATCTCACCACTTTCCTACCCACAAGTAGAGGGGAGGAGCAGCCAGCCAACAGTGTGAGAAAGCCAACGCTGCCTTCCTCTCGGGCCTGTACTAGACTACAGTCAAAGGGGATGAGCCACACCTGTTTCTAAAACCCCAGGACATAGAAGATGCTCAGTAAATGCATCGCGAACCATTGACCCCACCTCGTGCCTAAAACACCAGCTTTACTTAGCATGACTCTTCAAGGGATAAGTCCATTACCTGACAGGGTTTCATACACCATTCAGGTCACCCACCAATCCCACTCATTCCCATCCCCTGGGCAATCAATCATAGGACAGAGGCTGAGTACATCAGAGAAATAAAGGGTTCCAGACGTAGGGCAAAAGGCATCGGTGGGGATCCAGAATGAGGCAGAGGGGAGAGGAGATGCTGGCAAGGAAGGATATTAGCTCAAAGGGTGAGAGCTACTCACCAGAAGTGTGAAGTGTTGCTGAAAAAAACGTTTCTGTATCTTCAGTTTTGCCGGGGGTCCACTGTGATTCCTTTTATGTAAAAAGGCAATTTTTTCCAGTGGATTTTGGAATGACTTCTTTGTTCAGAGCCTTCTGGTCACTTGTCATTATCAGTAAGATGGCCCCGACCTGTAAGACAATCTACTATGTTCAGTCTTGCTATGTCACCACTTCCAAAATTCTGCAGGGCAGAGATCACATCAGCTGACATTCACTGTGATACCCAGTGTGTCTACAGTTCTCAGTGAACCCAGTTAGCCATCTGTTCACTCAGTCAAGAGGGCCTCTCTTTTGATGAAACATGCCAGGCTTCCAGTGCCAAAGGAAAGCAGAGGATTATAGTAATTATGTGGATGACTCCCACCATAATCTCACTTTTGCCTAAGTGTGATCCTTACCTTAATTGCCTTGATAGCTAGAGGGAGACTTTATTCTTGGAATTACAAAATTACAGGGCTAGAAAGAGATCTAAGAAGGTCATTAATCATCAGGATAATAAGCTCAATTATCTGGTACAAAAAGATTTCAGACACCTCTTCCTTTTCATGCTTGGTGGATAGAGGGATAGATTTCTCAGCATTTTCCCCTCACTCCATCTTACCACCTATCACTCTGTCCCCAGTGAAGGGAAACAAAAACGAAATCTCATCAGATCCTACAAATGAGAGATCCCTTAGGGAAAAAGGACAATATGGGTAGTGGAATGGGCAGAATAGGTGAAGGGTATTAAGAGGTACAGACTTCCAGCTATAAAATAAATAAGTCAAGAGGATGTGACAACATACAGAACATAGTCAATAACATTGTGACAACTCTATATGGTGACAGCCATCACTAGACTTAACATAGTGATCATTTTGTAGTATCTAAAAATATTGAATCACTATGTTGTACACCTGAAACTAATATAATATTATGTGTCAAATATAATTCAATTTAAAAAAAGAAAAAGAATACAAGGTGTCCTTTAATTCCTGTCCACAGTAGTACCACTTTGTGTGTGTGTGTGTGTGTCTGAATTCTTTTTATTTTTATTTTTTTAATTGAAGTATAGTCATTTTACAATGTTCTTGCAATTTCTGGTGTACAGCATAGTGTGGTGTATAGCATAATGTTTCAGTCATTCATATACATATATATATTCCTTTTCATATTCTTTTTCAATATAGGTTACTATGAGATACTGAATATAGTTCCCTGTACTATACAGAAGAAACTTGTTTATCTAATACCACTTATTTTATTGGTTAGGTATAACGTGATGTTAGGCTTTGAAACAGTGAATTTAGTAAATACAAACGTCTAAGACCTTCTAAACTCTAACCGTCTGTTTTTGTCTGGTATTTTTTCCTCAATAATCCTAAATTTCAGGTAATATCCTGTGACTGCAAAAAAGTTTCAGGAGAAGACAGATTTGATTTTTTTGTATTTAATCAATAAGGTTCAAATCTATTTCTGATTTACTAAGCTCCAAGGCGTCCTCTGAATTTATATTAGAGCAGAGAATTACAGACACAAGGACTGTCACCTGCAAAGGATGCCACCCTCCACCAGCTCCCTCGGTGTTTCCCCCCGCTGACAGCTGCAGAAGCGATCATCATGCCTAGGTTTTTTATGCTTATATAACATCTCAACACTTTCCTCAGGTTTGATGGAAGATGCAGAGTATTTGCTCCAGTTTTTTTCTTAAAGAACTCTGTACTCTGTGTAAGCATGGATGGCTTTTCAAAACAGTTACTTAGAGGTGTAACATTCTTGTATCACATACTAAATACAGGATGAAACACTCCCTTTGCAATTTGATAGGGTACCTCTTTCAAGATGGGGAAAAAAATTACCCAGGTGTGGTTCTTCAAAGATTCTCTTTATCTGAACGTCATGTTCAAGTCAAAGCATCAAGTGCACTTACGGTTTTCTAATTATTACAGGAAAAAGCGTTGTTGTTTATTTAACTCCACAGCGGTTGCCATTTGGCTGAGGGCTTCCTATCTGCTGGGTCGTATGACTTCATAAGTTAACCTATTTAATCCTCAAAACTACCTTGAGAGCCAAGTATATTTATTTCCATATTGTAGGTGAGGAAACGGATGCTTGGAGCAGTTCACTTACTTCCCCAGGAAGCAAAAGGGCTGGAGCTGGGATTAGAACCAGGTCTTTTATGATTCAAAAGTCAAATCAACTTTACGTGTTTCATTTCACAGAGAAACCCCACATGCAATTCAGCTTACTTTCTGAATTAACTAGGTAACCTGAAATGGACTGACTATCTCTTTAAAGCTTTTTGAGTGGCATCGGCTGCACAGCAATATTTGGTGACTTTTCATAGTGCATTTTCATATGCCTGACAACATCATCTCATTTTGGTTTTCGTTTAGAAATAATGATGAATATTAATAAGTGCTCAAGGCACAATGTCTTTTCTTATGAGAGCCCTGTCACATGAGTGAGTGAGCTTCTAGAAAGTGTGGCTGAAAATGGAAATGCGGATAGAAATGCTGAAGTGGGGAGACATGAGGCCTCTGGGCTCCGAAACTTAAATACAACTTCCCAAACTGCTGCTTATCTCTGATGAGGAGTGTGGGGATACCCTGAATTTTCCAGGGAGAGCTGTTCATTGGCCAAGAACGTCATCGTAGAGGAATTAAATAAGTCTCATTTTGTAGAATACTGAACCACGGCATCTTATCTGTTCTCTGCAACTTGATATTTGAAGCAGACTCATTCCAAGGAATGCCGAAGACTGCCGGCAAACCACCAGGAGCTAGGAGACAGGCAGGGAAGAGACTCTTCCTCACAACCTCAGAAGGAACCAACCCTGCCCGCACCTTGATCTTGGACTTTCAGCCCCCAAAACTGAGACAGTAAATACTGCTGTTTAAGCCCCCAAGTCTGGAGTACCTGTTACAGCAGCTCTAACATACTAACACAGAGCCACTGACCAGTCTTGCCTAAAGTTGGCTCACCCTAGAATTTCAGTTCCCTGAACCAATATTGTTTTTTTTTACTTCATCCAGTGTGATTGAGCTTCTAGAACTTGCTACACAAGATTCCTCACAAATACTCCATCAACCTCAAGAGCATCCGAGGAGGGGGACCAAGATGACAACAGGACCGAAAGTGTGTCACCTGGGAAGGGCAGAAGGAGCTAAGGTATAGTAAGCCAGCTGAATGACAATCTACAGAAAGGAAGGAAAGGAGATTGAAGGCTTTCCTGCAGAAGCTTCATGGGAGCAGGAACGTTTTCCGTGTGGTTCCCTGCTGCACCTCCAGTGCCTGTCACATACTGCTCTATAAATACTTGATGAACAAACGAAATGAAAATGAAAGTCCCTGAGTCCTTGGTTGCAAGCAAGAGCAGCACGTGCTTAACAGAAATAGGTTTGGGGGGAGGGTTTATTGAAAGGATTTTGAATAAACCAAATAATTGCTGGGATGACTAGAGAATCTGTCCAGAGCAAGCAGGAAGGGCCATAATCAAAATCGTGCCACAGAACCAGATGTGAGGACTCCAGAGCTGCTGACCATGAAGATGGCACATCACAGTTTGGGGGCTGCGTTTGTCACTGTCCCCGAGGACAGAGAGAAGTTTTTCAGAAACACTTTGCAGTCCAAGCTTGGTTTACCTGTCCTACCTTCTGGTCCACAAAAGTAAAACATTCATAATGTCTTCAGGGATTGGGCTCCATTTAGAGTAGCTCTGCTGCCAGTTACTCCAACATGAAGAACTGCTTTCAAAGAAACAACATCTATTAAGTGCTTGCTCTGTGCTGGGCTTCCCGTGCTCGGTTCATTATTCCATTTAGTCATTCCAACAACTCTGGAGGCGAGGTGATATGCCCACCATGTGCCAGGCCCTGTGGAACTGTATATGTGCAGAGAAACAGTTTGAATTCTGCAGAGTCATTTAATAGCTGTGTGTCCTTAGTCAACTTACTTAACTCCTCTGTGCCTCCTTTTCCCATTCTGTACAATGGAAATGATTTTTAAATGACCTATCTCATAGGTTCTTATGAGGATTATATTATATTGTATTGTAGTATGTTACATGATGTTATATTACCAAGTTATTATATATAAAGTAGCTAAAACTGCTTGGTATATAGTACCACATTCTCCTCATCACAATCCTACAAAGGCTAGCGCATCACTTTGTGCTGCTGAAACTGAGGTCCAGTGAGAGAAGCCTGTGTTTGGTGGCACAAAGTGGTTGGACCCAGAAATCCATCTGACTTCAGAGTTTAAAACATCCTCAAGGTTGACAGGAGGAGCAAACTGGGTTGAAATGCTTGAGTCATTCCTGAGGTGCAAAACCATGGAGAGTTTGGGGCCACAAAGAAATGTAGGAAGCTTTCAACATGGATTTTCTGCTCTCTGTTTGCACATCCTTATACAAACTTCTTATGAGCTTCAGTAGTTTTAAATCTCTCTTTCATATAAAGTCAATTTTAAAAACGTGAAGGCAAATAAAATGACTTGACTGGGAACTTGCTTGGAGCCTAAGGCAGGCTGCCCAAGCTGGAAAGGCAGAAATGCTGGTTGCCCAGGTGTGTGCTTAGTGCTGCAGAATTGGGTTGCACTGGTCAGGTGACCTCAGTCAGGGCTGTCCAGCCCACCGGGATCATGAAGAATGTCATTGCCCTTCTCCTCCCAAAAATGTGCATAAAATTTCATACTCCTCTCAAAACCATCTACGAGTTCCAGGTGAAGAACTCTTCTTCCTGATTAGTGACTCTAGAGCTTTTTAAAAACCTGCAATCCTTTTTTAAGAACAGTCAAAAATCACCACAGTCCAGCTGTGCTGCCTGCTCCCAGCGTCCGGTAGGAACCTAACATCTGTGTGTACAGTTGCAGGGAAGCCAGATTTTCCTCATCCAGTTACTATTTATTGAGTGTCTACCACGCATCTGGCATAGTTTTGAGAAGCTGGTGATACAGGTGTGAACGAGATGAACACAGCCCTTGTCCTCATGGAGCTAAAATTTCAAGGGCAAGATTGACAATAAACACAAAAAGTGATGTACAGGACAGACACGGATAGGGTAACCAAGACTGACTGGTGGGTGGTGATGTAATGGGGTGGGCAGGGAATGTCCTCTGAGGTCATTTGCATCGATGTCTAAGTGGCAAGGTGGAGCCAAATGTTTGAAGAACTAAGAGACTGCTTTCCAAGGCAGAGGAAATAGCAAGTGCAAAGGCCCTGCGCCAGTAATGAAGGTGGTCTTACTGAGGAATAGAGACGGAACCGGTGGGGGTGGCCTATTAGCGTAGGTGGTAAATTAACACCGAATTTGAGGCTTCAGTAGCTCTCATAGAGCAATAAGCTTAGTTTCTGGATATCAAATTTGAATAAGCATTAATGACTACTTAGTAACTATTTAATAGGTTTTTAGGAGTAGACTCTGTGTGTAATAATGAAAATCTAGGAAACCAAAAGTCCTTGTAAAAATTCAAGATAGGACCAGCATTTTCTCAGTTATTAAGTACTATATCAGAAAGACCTGTGGGCTATGTATAGATCAATTTTTAGCCATTACTGAGCCAGGGGGCTTCTTAAGGGCTCAACACCAGTTCCGTCAGCTGGAAGCTCAGATCCACCAAAGTTTTAGACTCCACTGCAGCCGCTGCTTTTACTTCAACCATCACATCTTCAACATTTCTACGTTATACCCCAAACAAGTGCCCACTTTGAGAGAAAAGGCAAAGTTCCATGTTTTTAACAGAGATATTTCAAGTTTGGAGGAGAAAACAAGACTGATTACAGTTCTCACTATAAGTAAGTCAAGGCTCCAAAAGGACTCCCTAAAAATTGCTTTAGAAATGCAAGTTTTTCTAAAAAGCACCCCCTCCCTGAAAAGAGAGAGAGAGAGAAGTTAATTCGAGGAAACATCTGCAAAAGTTTTTGCCCTGCCTCAGAATTTCAGGAATGTCATTGTAATGGATTCCTCTTAGCGCAGATGAAATCAAAGGCAGTGAACGGTGGGGTGTTCTACCATCCAAAATGGCAGCCACTTCCCTGCAATTTAAGCAAAACATTAGGGCAGCAGTGGTTTCCTTAAGGTTCTTGTTATGAAGTAAAGCAGAAACCTGTTTGCACTTAACTTTGAGTAGCCATGCATTTTTAACCCCTACGGAAGGAACACAGAGACCTTTCAGGTTATTATTTAGTTCACTGAGAAACTGAATAGATGAAACACATTAGCTTACTATCAAAGGAAGGAAAACTGAATGTTTCCCCCATCATCAGGGCATCAAGGTGCAGGACAGAATTGAAGGAATAATATTTATTACATACTTAAAGACATGTGGAGGGATGAAAGGATTAGCTCCAGAGAAAATTACTGCAGTTTTTATTTTTTGTATTTGACAAAAAGCTTTCAAATTTTGGCTTGGTCCTCCTAATAACTCTTATAGTTAGCATGTTACTCAGGATTCTTTTAGTAAGTGAAAGACACATATCTAAAGTGTGTATAAGCATAAAAGAGAACGTATTGTCATATATAAAAGGGGCTACATTCAGGTCTGGCTGGATTCAGAGGCCAAAGAACCTCTCTGTCTCTCCCTCTCCCTCATTATTCTCTCTTCCTCCTTCCCTCTCTGTATCTTGGCTTCATTTTCCTTTAACACATTAGTGTTATCTTCTCCTATTGTAAATGACTTCCTGCAGACAGCTAAAGCTTACATCATCCTTGTAGATTGCAGGTCCAGATAAAGCAGAAATCAGAGAATGTGGAGAGATCTTCAGTGGCCCGGCTTTGGCCATGTACCCATCCCCTAAGCCAACCTCTTTGCATAATGGAGCGGTTTATCATCACTGGCTGGGCTCAAGTCTATGGCCACTACCGTGGCCAAACAGTAGGTGTGACTGACAGTCCAGCCAGAGCCACGTGGAATTAGGGTTGAGTGTTCTATTTCTGTAATGGAAAGAGGACTGCTGAGCTGACAAGCTACAGATAGGCAGAGCCAATACTGTTAATCCCATTTTGCAGAGGAATCAATTTTAATGGCGGACTGGACCAAATTTGAGAGTGTCTGTTAATCATGGCCTCATTAACCTTCATTCCATAAGACAGATGAGGTTTAAAGGGCACAGTAACACAGTAAATTAAACTTACATGAAAGTAAAAATTCCAAGATCCTTCTCTGAGAGTCAGTCTTATGTAAGGAAACGAGTGGATATATGCAGGAGGGAGGAGAACCTCAGTAAAGAGGGTTATTTGAGTCCTTGTCACTTCCCCTCTAGGCTGCAGGCATTTGGAGGAAAAGAATCTGTGACTTTCCTCCTTTATCCCCTGCAGGGCTTGGCAAATGATAGCAAAGAGCAGTAAATGTGAGCCAAATAAAGAGAAATAAGTTAGCACCCTTTGCTTGTCCTCTTCTCCTTGGTAAATTGATGCAAATTCAATATATCACCCTCAATGCTATGTCCGTGCAATAGACAAGGTTGACCTTTTGCATTGGCAGAAACTGAAGCTGTGTGACAGGGCTTTGAGAGCAGTGCAAATAACCTGGAATCATAAATTTACAGATTACAGCTGAGTTTTAAATAGCATATGATTCAATTCCTCTAATTTTACATATCAGAGAATGGATGCCAGAAAATGCATATCAAGCCCCAAATTTTCTGTGGGGGGAAATGGCAGAGGTATGTAGGCTACTGTCCTTGGTTCTGAACCACTCCTCCGTGCCGATTTGCTTCTCCTGATGTTAGACCCTTGAATTCCTGTCCAACCTCTCCTGGTCCTCTGGGTGTTTATATATGTTTGTATTTAAGATGGATGGAGTGGGAGGGTGGGGGTGGAGATAAGTTATTTACTACCTCAGAGAAAGTAAATGAGACTTGCAACCCAATATATAGGTTATTCTACAAACTTCTAAGAGTTCTCTAATCTTTCTGACAATTATTACTCTCTCCTTCCCAGGATGTGCTTATGCCATCCAAAGACGTGAATCAATTTGCCCCAAGTTCACAAATGAACTAGAGATTCCAGGCTTCCAAAATTATAGTCTGTTGGGTTTCCACCCCAGCCCCCCCGCGCTACCACCACTACACCTTACTATCCCATTAATATTTGAAAATTCTATTCCAAGAGTCTTAAGACTAAGGCACTGCCACCTCTCTTAGACACCTGTGTCATCTATGGCCATGTAACTAATCACCCCCCGAACTAAGGGACTTCACACAATAACTATGTATCATCTTACAGTTTCTGTGGGTCAGGAGTGCAGGAGCAGCTGAGCTGAGTTCAGGCTCAGGTTCTCTCAGGAGATTGCAGTTAAGACAGGAGCCAGAGCTGCAGTCGACTGAAAGCTCATCTGGGGCAGAAGGAGCTACTTCAGGAGGCTCGTTCACATGGCTGACAAACTGGTGCTGGTGGTGGGCGGGAAGCCTCAGCTCCTCACTGCGTGGGCCTCTCAACATTTCACTTACGTGGTTCTCCCAACAGAGCGCCTGGCTTCCCCCAGAATGGGCACTCCAAGAGAGTGAGGTAGAATGATGGTATCTTTTATGACGCAGCCTCTGAAGTCACCTACTGCCACCTCCATCAGTCCAACAAACCAACATAATACAAGGATATAAATACCAGGAGGCGTGGATCATTGGGGGGGGGGGGGCTAATGGCCATGGGCTCTTTTCATGCATTCTTATCATAGCCCTTGTTTCATTGTCTTATAATTACTTTTTACCTGCACACCTTTCTGTGGCAGACAGATTTGTCTGCCTACCAAGTCAATGTCCCCATTCTCCTTGATAATAGAACCCTGATTTTGTTCAGGTATTGGAAAGCAATTTTCCCAGGGATTAGCAAACTATGGCCCATTGTGCTAGGAATAGTTATAACACGGTTAAAGGCTATAAAAATTAAAAGAAGAATATACAGTATAGACCATATATTGCATACAAAGCCTAAAATATTTCCTACGTGGCCCTTTACAGACAATGTCTGCTAATTCCTGGTCTAAGTCCGTGATGATAATCTGATTCCCAACTCGCCCTGAAGGGTTTAAGGATAGGCAGGTGTCCCAATTCCGGCAGGAAGGATAAAGAGAAAGCCTACTGGTCTGGGGAAGCTAATGGAAAGATTTTTTTTCTCCTTCATAAGAAACAAAATAGATACATAAGAGGAGATCCCATATGCCTTTCATCTAGCCTGTCTTGGGGGTTGCCTAGTGAGAGTGGAGCTGTGGCAGCCATTCTGTAACCATGAATGAAAAGGTGAAAATATTCTGGAGAAGCTGGCCCATACTGACATAGTTGAGTTGCTCAGTTAACCAGTCCTAAAATAACCTACTTGCATATTTTTGTTACATGAGAATATTAAAGCTATCTTTAAACCAGTCTTTGGGAATCCTGTTACCTGCAGCTGAAAACACTCTAAATTATATATACCCCACTCTAGCCAGTGAACTTTTAGAAGGCAAAGATGGCATGTTTAATGCTCACCTCGGCAGCACATGCACTAAAATTGGAATGATACAGAGAAGATTAGCACGGCCCCCACTCAAGGATGACACACAAATCTGTGAAGCATTCTGTATTTTTAAAAACAAACTATCATTACCAAAGGAGAAGGGGCAGAGGAGGAGGGGCAAGGATGGATAAATTAGGAGTTTGGGATTAGCAGATACAAACTACTATGTATAATATAGATAAACAACAAGGTCTTATGGTATAGCACAGGGAAATATATTCAATATTTTATAATAACCTATGCTGAAGAAGAATATATACTTATGTTATGACTGAATCACTGTGCCATACACCAGAAACTAACACAGCATTATAAGTCAACTACAATAAAATTTTTTTAAAAATTTAAATGCATGTTTATCACAGAATCCCTTATTTCTATAACAAGGCCTTACATAGAATAAAGTCTCAAGTATTAGTTGAATCATTGTTTCTTGACCCTAGCACTATTGGCATTTGGCACCAGATAATTCTTTGCTGGTGGTGGGGGGAGGGGGTGCTGCCGTGTAGATTGTAGGATGTTTAGCAGCATCCCTGGTCTCCCCTTACTAGATGCTGTTAACACCTCTTCTCTTAAATTGCAACAAAAATGTTCCCAGACACTTCCAAATGCTCCCCGGGGTCAAAATGAGAACTGCTGGTCTCATGGAATGATTGTTAGAATATTAATTTCTAGTGTAAATGATTTATTATGTAAAACTGTAGACTAAATGTGGATTTGGTCCCACTCTGGAGTCAGGGTGGTGGGGGGTGGAGATTAGAAGGTAGCACATAAAAGTGGTTTAAAAAAACCCACAACCCAATAATGAGAAAAATCATTGTATCTGAGTAGTTCCCTGCAACATGCCTGTCGCTTTTGAAAATACAACAGAAGGATTTCCATCAAGCTGTTCCTGGCCCCTGACAGATTGTGGCATATGGAGTGTAGTTTGTCTTTTAAGTCATTGGGGTTTTCTCACTTGACGTCACCGAATGGTGGCTGTAATTATGGCAGTAAACGCTTCTCAAATGACAGCTTTCTTGCTTCCTTGAAAGGGTGAACATCTTAACAAGGCCGTGGGGCAGACCACAAAGAAATATGTGCTGCAGGGCTTTTTGGAAGGGAGGCTAGAGAACACAGCTCACCACTCAGAAAGGAGGCTGATTTCCTAGAAAGAGTCTGGGGCCAAGAGGTGAGGAGCTGCTGTTCCAACCCAGGCTCCCCACGTGCTACTTTGTGACCTTTCTTGGGCAAGTCCCTCCATCTCTCTGAGCCTTGGTTTTCTCAGCTGTTAATTTGGAGGCCTGAACAAAAACATTGGCGTGAAAGAGGTTCCTTAACTGCACCTACATATGCAAGGAGGATTACTGTCCTCATCGCCTCCATGACCGGTGTCCTATGAAAGGTGAACAGCCTCCTGACTGCTTTTGCAAATTATGCACCCATTAGTGTTGATGCACCCATCAATGGCCTCTAGATACTGGATTAATACAAATCTGGTCCCCAGCCTTTTGCTTAAAATCCTTCCATGCACCCTGTTGGCCCAACGTTGCCTTGGATGGCAAGACCTCCACCGTCCAGTCCTTCTAACGCCCCAGGCTCAAATCTTGTTGCTTCTAATGTTGCATCTAGGCTCCTGCCCCCACAAAATACATGTAATTGGCTGCGTATGCCACTTCCTCTCACGTGCCTTGATAGATAGACAAGATACATGGGTACCATTGGCACAGAATGTTCTCCCTCTTACCCAGCCCTTCACCTGACGAAATCCTACTTTTTCTTCAAGCCCCAGTTTACAAGTCACCTCCCCTGTGTTATGGGCAGAATTGTGGTTGCCCTCAAATTCATATGTTGAAACCCTAACCCTCCCCAGTTCTCAGATGGTAAGTATTTGGAGAGAGGGCCTTTACAGTGGTAGTGAAGGTGAAATGAGGTCATATGGGTGGACCGTGATCCAGTGTGACTGGTGTCCTTATAAGAAGAGATTAGGACACAGACATACACAAGGGAAGGCCACGTGAAGATGGCTGCCTGCAAGCCAAGGAGAGAGGCCTGAGGAGAAAGCAACCTGCCGATGCCTTGGTCCTTGGACTTCCAGCCTCTAGAACTGAGAGAAATAAATTTCTCTTGTTGAAGCCACCCAGTCCGTGGGACTTCGTTGTGGCAGCCAGAGCTAACAAATTCACCCTAGGAAGCCTTCTGTGAATTCCAGGAGACCAGCCATGACCTTCTGTCACCATCCTTTATTTTCCTTTTCCAAACACTTATCATATTGAATTGTCTCCCTTTTATGGTCTGTCTCCCTCTCAGTGTGTGAGTTGATGGGTTGGCTTAAGGGGTGAATGACTGAAGGTCTGGAGGTCAGGGATTGTGTGCCTCTGTGCCATCAAGACCTACCTGAATGCCTACAGGCCTATAGAAAGCATGCACTACGTTCTCCAGAGATGGATGCATGGATATGAATGAAAAACACCATGTCAGTTATCCACAGAATTCGGGTAAACAAAAACTCTCTCACTGAAGAGAAGACCTGGCTTTGGAGCAGCATCTCCCTAGTGAGTTTACCTAAAGTCACTAACTTCTAATGAAAGTATTTCTACATCACTGGACCGAGTAAGTTACACATTTCAAATGTCCCCAAATTTCGTCCTAGAATCATTGGTAGTCAAAAAAATTTTTGGTGGGTTTCTCATTATTTATCTTGGTCCTGTGTCTCTCCATCTCTGTATCACTCACATTCTCCACAGAAGTCAGGATCAATGATGTGGGAGGAGAAGACGGAAGAGAAAAAAGATTCTTTGTGCATTTAGGAATCCACAGGGAACTGTCGGGTATCCCACTTTGATACCTCCTGCTGCAGCTAAAATCCATTTATACTGATTCTGTGGGAAAGCCATTGGTTTCCACTGTCTAGATAACCACCAGTCATAGTACGAAATGATGAGGGTTTAAAGGAATAAATTCAAGATTAGAGAAATTCTTTAGAAAATAAAATCTCATGTGCTAGAGCACATGCTTAGCATGCACGAGGTCCTGGGTTCTGTGTGCAATCCCCTGTACCTCCATCAAAATAAATAAATAAATAAATAAATAAATAAATAAATAAATAACCCCCCTCTAATTACCTCCCTCCCCCTAAAAAGAAAAAAGAAAAAAGAAAAGAAAAGAAAACTCCAATTTACACTTTTACTTATTGAAATCACCCAATAATATCCAGGTTAGATCAGCTCTCTTGATATCTGGGTAAGGAACAATTGAAAGCCACGGCAGCCAAAGGGAGCAATTAGGGAGAAAAAGAAAATTAAAAGGTTGCAAATATATTCTGTTCTGTCAACTTTGTCAGTGAAGTGTTGCCTTTATTTACTATTGATTTTCATAATCGTTTATTAACCCAATATGTCCACTCAAAATTTGTCACAGATTACTGTGCACATAGAATAATTCATTTTGCGGGATTGGAGGGAGGGAGGGAGGGAAGGCCACGTGGAATGGGAATAAATGCATCCCCTTACACATGCGTGTCTGAGTTTTAAAAATTGTTTTGCTTGGGCAGAACTTGATTTTTTTTAACTGAACTGATCAGTCATCCTGACAGTGTTTTGGCTCCAAGCATGAGCTTCTGAAGCACTCTATCTACCTATCGGCTTTTTGGGGTGGTGGGACAGAACAGATCTGACAAATTATGTAAATAAAATCACCTTACAAGTTTCATTATTAATAGGTTATAAATGCAGCACAGGACTTGTGTAGGATTGAGAGAATCAGGGTCTAGGCTCACTTTTTGCCACTGGACACCTTTTTCGAGCCTCAGCTCTCTCATAGGTTAAGCTGGGGCTTCGTGATACCTGCCTTATCCTGCCTTCCTGAGTGGGCACAGAGTCCACATCAGACAGTGGGAGGGCTTCTTAAAGTTTAAAGCCCACGGAAAGTTGGGAATGTTACAGGCTTCCTTCCTTCCCGAAAGGTGTCATTAACAATCATCGAAGGACAAAGCCAAGTCTTAGAGTAAATGCCTGGAACCAGAATCTCCCAAGATTTACCAATCTTGTTTAATACAACGGAAATTAAACACCAATTACCGCAGGAGTGAAATCAGATTAACGTGTTGGTGCTTTATCTGAATATTAATTCTGAATTAGGAGATTCCATTACAAGGCTCAGGCAGGGCATGCTTTATTGGTTCATCAATAAGGCCCTGGTTCTAATGGACTGGCATAAAATGCGCTCCGAGGAATTGGCTCTGGCTTTCCTGCTGGAGATCATAAACTCAAAATAATTTATACGGCACAAAATCTATTTTCTTCCAGTCTGTAAAACAGTAGTGACAAACACCAGGCTTTGTAGAGAAATGAAGATTTAAAAGGTCACAGATGCATCCATCCATCCTTTCTTCACTGGGGTCAAAGCTACTCATACTTGTCAGGCCGAGAATTCCCTAAGAGGCAGAAAATAACGACTTGGATTTGCACAGGAACTTTGAGGTGGGGCCATAAGGACATGGTCCCAGAGGTTGCCAGCCTGTGGGTCAAAGGTTCATTTCCAAATTGGGCTAACTCTTACCCCCAAAGCAGGACTTGAGCCTCACTATGTCACAGTGTGTTCTCATATCCTGGCATCCTGGGGGAAGCCACTGCCCAGCCGCTATTTGGGGAGGGTTCCCAGACTCTGCTTCCTCCCCAGGGCCCTCGATGAACATGTGGTGGCTGTGCGACTGCTGTGCTCATGTCCCTCAGCCCCCTCCATGCCGTCCTTCATTCCAGCACTAATTCCAGAAGGTCCCCACCATGTTGAACCCAGTCCCTTTGGGTCTCAAAGCATCCTGCTGGTACACAGAGTTTTACCAGGTGTTTCAGGAACTTCTTGAGCTCTTAACTATCTCCTCTCTATCCCGAGACTCAAGAGCAATTCATTAGACAAGGTTAGGTCACAAGACTGTCTACTGTCCCTATCTCCACCTCTTCAAGTATAAAGAGATAAATAAACCCTTACTTTAGCCAATAAAACAAAAGCTACCCAATATAACAGTTCGTGAAGCAAATTCCTGTAAGAATCAACAGCCTATAACCAAAAAGAAGAACAATACCACAAAGGAATGTATTCAAGGGAATTAAAAACAAACATCCACACTATATACAAAATAGATAAACAACAAGGTCCTACTGTATAGCACAGGGAACAATATTCAATAGCCTATGATGAAAAAGAATCTATATATATACATATATATATATATGTATAACTGAATCACTATGCTTTACACCAGAAATTAACATTGTAAATCAACTATACTTCAATTTTAAAAAATCCATACAAAAACTTATACACACGGGTTGATAGCAATATTATTTATAATAGTCCCAAAATGAAAGCAACCCAAATGCCCATCAATTGATGACTGGATAAATAAAATGGGTTATATCCATACAATAGAATATTACTAAGCTATAAAAAGGAATGAGGTACAGAAACATGCTACAACACGGATAAACCGTAAACACACGCTAAGTGAAAGAAGTCAAACACGAAGACCTCATGTTGTATGATTCCATTTATATGTAATGTCCAGAAGATGTAAATCTGTAGAGACAAAGTCAGCTGATAGCTGCCAGAGGTTAAGGGAAAGAGGGGAATGGGAAGTGACTGCTAATGGGTATCTTTTTGGAGTGAAGAAAATGTTCTGGAATTAGATAGTGGTGATGGTTGTACAACTCTGTAAATATAGTAGACTTTAAAAGGGTAATTTTATGGTACATAAATTAGATCTCAATTAAAAAAAATTTTTTTAAGTGAGAAATGGGGAAAAAGAAAGAATCACCAGCTCTCAGCTCTTTCTAGCAAAATCAGACTTGGGCACCGCTGATACATTCCACCACATTCACCAAGGATTGCAGTTAGGTTAGAAGGCCCCAAAAGGCTGCCTGCCTCCAAACCCTTCCTACTTACTTACTGGGGCCTGAAACTCTTCCATGGTTCCATTCTAGCCAACGTATTTTAATACTTTAGTCATACTCTTCACATTTGTGGAATAATCTCTTGGTCCAATCTTGTCTCTAAATAAACACAAGTATAGTGTAATACTTTCTCCCTTCAGTGGGTTTCAGGTTATAATGGTTTGATGGAAAGTTTGCAAAAATATCATTCTGAGTTTGCCCTGATACCCATGCTTTTTCACTCTCCTTTTCTATACTTGAACAGGAGCTTTGAAAGATACTAGACATGCACATGGCACTCATTTGGTAGAAAATTCAATAGAAATAGGAAGCTTGATGCTGTCATTTAGTTGTCCAATACTTACTTTGAGGGAAGCCAGAGGCAGGGGTCTGAGTCAGCTGGGACAGGATGTTATTCATAAGAATCGTGGATTTCGGAGCTGGAATGCCTAGATTTGAAGTCCAATTTTACCACATGACTTTGAGCAAGTTGTATAAGCTTTCTGTGTCTTGATTTCGTCAACTGTAAAATGGAGCTAATAATAGCACATACCTCATAGTAACAACCATAGACAGTAAGTAAGTTAATACATGTAGAGTTTTTAGAGCACAGCTGGGATATATGATTTATAAGAAGAAATATATATTTGGTTTTCATCCCCATCTCTGGCTTAGAACTCCTAAAACCCTTGGAATTTCCAAAGTGACCAGTGACAAAGTTATCTTTTGTTACCATTAATGAGGCGACTTTTAGTTTCACAACTAAGGAGGGGGTTCCGGTTGCCAGGAGAACCAAGCTTGTGATTAGAGTGTTGGAAGTTTCAATCCCACCCCCTGACCTCCAGGAGTGGTGAGGGGCTGGGAGTTGAAACAATCACCAATGGCCAGTGACCTAATCAATAATGCCTGTGTAATGAAGCCTCCGTAAAAATCCAAAAGGAGGAGGTTCGGAGAGATTCTGAGATGGTGAACACATACAGATGGAGAGAGAGTGGTACCCTCGGGTAGAGTATAGCTGCTCCATGCCCTTTCCCCAAGCCTTGACCTGTGTGCCTCTTCCACCTGGCCGCTCCTAAGTTACATACATCCTTTCGTAATAAACCAGTCATCCAGGAAGCAAAATGCTAGTCCTCTGAGTTCTGTGAGCCACTCTGGGGAATTAATCAAACCCAAGGTGGGAGTCGCTGGAATCTCCCGTCTGCAGCCAGTCCGTCAGAAGCACAGGGGAAAACCTGCACTTGGGATTAGTCTCCGAAGTGGAGGGCAGCCTTGTGGGACTGAGCCCTTCACCTATGGAATCTGATGCTGTCTTTTGGGAGAGAGTGTCAAAACTGACATGAATTGTAGGACACTCAGCTGGTGTCCAGATTGCCTGGTGGTGTGGGGTACCAGGCCTCACACTGAAACTGGTGACCAGGATGGTTAATTGCCTCGCCCCTGCTAAGCATTCAGTAAGCCTTAGCTGTTGTCATTTCTGAGGACGGTGAGGGAACAGCCCTGCCCTTTGCTGCATCCTTTCTATGGAAGACTGTTGGGCAAAGTCCAAGAGGCCTGAAATTGAGACCAGCAGATGAACCACTCACCTACTACATTCCCTCACTTCCCCTGAAGCCGGCACTTGGCAGGCCCCCAGCCCCCAAGTCAAGCATAGGCAGATGGCTCTTGGAATGTGGTAAGTCCCGGACCACTCAGAGCTGTGTTAATAGGTTCCAAAGGGGGTTAGAGGGAGTCGCTCGCAGGGCTGGTCGTCCCTCATCCAGCCCAAGCTTGATATTTGCCCCTAGTGGTTCCCCACATCATGCCAAGCACAGGGAGAACTGAAAGGGAACATTCTAGACTCTACCCTTACTTCCTTCTCTGTAAACAGAACAACCAGATCTTGGCACTATTTTGGGTATTTTTGGCCCGTATGACAGAATAGAACATTCTAAATGGCAGTTAAAAATAACCTTCCCCCGCCCTTGCCCCATCACCCTGCATCGTGCTGCCAATTCCTCCACGCACTTACCACGATCTGAAGTTATCCTGCTCGTGTTCATGTTTGCTCTAGTGTATAATTCTTTGTGTCACAGCATGAGGTTTCGAGCAGGGCAAAGTTCTCTGTCTTCCTTGTCACTGCTGGGTCCCCAGTGCCTGGAACAGTGACCAGAACATAGTAAGCAGGCAGTGAATATATCCACAATGAATGAATGGCACCTGCCCCAGCGCTCAGCACAGTGTCTGTGTTCTAGATAGGCCTCCACCAGTCATCACCGCTCAGCCTGCATCTCCTTTCTGAGAGAACCTGCCAGTATCTTCACTCTGCACCTATGCTTCTGGGGCCTCTCCCCCGTCGGGGGCGGGTCAGAGGACCTCCCCCACCACACACTCTGCCCGTGACATCATGGCTGATTGGACCTGGGGTGACCTCCCTCCCTAAGCTGACACACTCATTATCTTGCCCTGGGAGATTTTGGTTTGGCACTCCAAAGATTCTGGTTAATGAGAGTTGGCGCTTAAGATGAGAGGCTGCAGTGTTTCAGTCTCAAGTATGATCAAAGCAGAAGGAACCAGGACGAAGGAAAAGAGAATAAAACTCACTGCAGAGAGGAAGTGAGGAGATGAGAGAGGCAGAGAGAGAGAGAGGGGAGAGGCAGAGAGAGAGAGGGGAGAGGCAGAGAGAGAGAGGGGAGAGAGGCAGAGAGAGAGGGGGGAGAGGCAGAGAGAGAGAGGGGAGAGGCAGAGAGAGAGAGGGGAGAGGCAGAGAGAGGGCAGAGGCAGAGAGAGAGAGGGGAGAGGCAGAGAGAGAGAGGGGAGAGGCAGAGAGAGAGAGGGGAGAGGCAGAGAGAGAGAGAGGGGAGAGGCAGAGAGAGGGGAGAGGCAGAGAGAGGGGAGAGGCAGAGAGAGGGGAGAGGCAGAGTGAGGGCAGAGGCAGAGAGGGCAGAGGCAGAGAGAGGGGAGAGGCAGAGAGAGGGGAGAGGCAGAGAGAGGGCAGAGGCAGAGAGAGAGAGGGGAGAGGCAGAGAGAGGGGAGAGACAGAGAGAGGGCAGAGGCAGAGAGAGGGGAGAGGCAGAGTGAGGGCAGAGGCAGAGAGAGGGGAGAGGCAGAGAGAGAGAGGGGAGAGGCAGAGAGAGGGGAGAGGCAGAGAGAGGGGAGAGGCAGAGAGAGGGCAGAGGCAGAGAGAGGGGAGAGGCAGAGAGAGGGGAGAGGCAGAGAGAGACAGGGGAAAGGCAGAGAGAGGGCAGAGGCAGAGAGAGGGGAGAGGCAGAGTCCGGGCGAGTGAACTTGCTGATTTGAGCACAATGATTTTTCAGTTTTTCATCTGGTCCCTCAAGACCTCGCTGTACTTTCAGACTTGATTTTTTTCTTTCAGTTCACATTACTTTGGTCGGGTTTCTATTTCTGGCACACAAATAATTCCAAAACTCTGGCACGTGGGAGGAATCCTCAAAACCTTTGTTGATTTGACTTTGTTTCTCATTCATTCATTTTTCACGTGTTCACTTACTCAACGAATATTTATGGAGCCAGGCACTGGGCTAGAAAGTAGAGGCGAACAGGTATGCAAAAAGTTAGACACTGTCCCTGCCCTTGTGAAATTCTGTGAGGGAGACGGCCATTAATCAAATAAAGTCAAGAAGGCAACTGTGAATTTAACGATGCACATTTCACTGCCTGCTATGTGCCGGGAATGGAGTCGGGCTCTACAAAAACATGTAAGTCATCATCTGTACTAAGGGGACCCTCGTGTGGTTCTTTGTACCAAAGAGCAAATAAATACACATTTTATCTGATTTGCCCCTAAACTGATTCCAGGATATTGGTCTTAGAAGATGCCCATTTTACAGACACGTCTGTAAAACTGAGCCCCACAGGGTTAAGCAGCTTAGCTCTAGTTAGGAAGGCTGGTCGGAGACAGAGACAGAACTTAATTGCTGTCTTCTGTTTCCAAAGCCCAGTACGTTTTTTTCTTCCTCCTCCTACGAAATGTTGCCTCTTCTGTGAGACGGCAAGTGTGGAGGAACCACACACACTGCACAACCCTGTGGAGTCTTCAGGCAGAAGGCATCCCGGCAGGACTCAGCTGTGCTATTTTTAGGATAAACTCTGCCGAAACAATGCAGGCAGCTAAGGGAAGCAGCATCTAGTCAGCTCTCTGGGCTGAAGCAACGGGTCTGTCTCTAGTGCTGGATCTCTGACAGCAGCCCTGGGGCCTCCTGGGAGGCAGGGTAGAAGGTTGAAGTTTCTGAGGCCTGCTGTCTCTTCCCCAGATCTCCCTGGCCGCCAGGGTCTGTCTGGTACCCAGGTTTCATATTCAGGCACCGTGGTGAGATGATAAACACAGCCTGGCCACAGAGCTTCCGAGAGGCTCGCACCAGGCCCATCATAATTACATTAAAGGACTCGAATAAACTGTACACTCCTGGGGGAATCTTGTTTTCCTCCCTACTTACCTTACAACACTCACAGAAAGGATGGAAACAATCTCCTGGCAGCTATAAAAACGAATGTCAGTAAAACCCCCAGAGCTTTCTCGGTGCACTGGAAGCAGTAACCCTGCATTCAGACACTCTCTCCTCCGAGGAAGGTGAGCTCATGAACTAGCTGGGGCTTTCATTTGACTTGACAAGACCAAGTCCGGCAAAGGACAACAGAGGCGCTGGCAGAGATCTCCCCATGCACTGAGGATACCCAGAGTTCCAACGGCAGGCCTGCATTCCCAGCTCCAGACACCGCCTCTCATGAGGCTGTTTCCGGGCTCAGCCTAGGGTTGTGCCTGAGCACACAACATGAGATGTAGGTTGGCACATTCTGTTACTTTTTCTCCAGATGCGCTCTGTGGAACACCCTCATTCAAATCAACTTTATCAGAATAAGCATTCAGCTGACTGGACCCCACTTCAGCCTGGATGAATCAATACTTCAGAGCATGGGACCTAGGAACCTTCATTTTAAACAAGTACGTTAGCTAATTCTTAAGTACAATAAAGCTTGAAAACTACCACTCTATACTATATGTTTCCATACCAGGGTACCAGAATAATTGCAAATAAATCACCAGTTTTTACATTTTGTCCCTCTAGGTCAATGGTTCTCAACTTCAATACTATCAACATTTGGGCCAGGTAGTTTTTGTCTGAGGGAAGGGGATGTCCTATGCATTATAAGATGTTTAGCATCAGCCTACTAGATACCAGTAATAACTCCCCTCCCGTTGCGACAACCCAAAAAAGCTTCAAATATCAATAGAATGCCAAGGACAAATGATAGATGTTCCCGGGGGCAGAATCCTCCCCTTTTCCTCCCACTGAAAAGCACTGCTCCAGGTATATGGTTTCTGACCCTTGGAATCACTGTACATTGAGATTACTCAAGGATCTGTATAAAACTTGGATTACTGGACTTTTGTTTGTTTGATCTCAGGTGGAATCTAGACATCCATGTTATTAAAATTTCCCAATTAATTCTAACGTGGTAGAGTTGAGAACGACTGCTCTAGGGAGACACTTGGAGGCAAGGGTCCACATGGACGTTTGTGACTTCATAGAAGGTATAAATACTCAAGTCACATGGCTGAGATTATTTAAGAACCTACATTTCAGCAGCAGCAGGAACCCAGATAGGACAACATGACCCACATCTTCTGAAACTAACAGATAACTTCAGCCAAATACATTATAAATTCCTCCCACTTCACCCCATGTATAGCCTAAATCAGAGTTAGAAATAGAACTTTTCTTGATGGCTAGGAAAACAGATAACCTCTTTTCTACTGGGTGGTAAAATTCAGAGAAATGACAGCTAAAAAAGCAGCAGTTATTTTGCCACCAGCAAGGAAGTCAACCAAAAATGGAAAGGGCACCCAGAGGAGGGGAGTATTAGGAGAATCACAGAGAAACACAGCTGTGTTCTTGATCAAACTGTACCTGAATTCCACCCTGTCACGTTATATTCAGTTTCATGACAATATAAATTTTTTAGGTAAGCCAGCTTGAGGTGGATTTTCTGTTACCTGCAACCAAAAGAATCCTAACAGAAGTTCCAAGCCAATATTCCTTTGCAACTACAAATGGTCCCCAAGTTACACTGGTTTGACTTACGATTCTTCAACTTTACCATGGTGTGAAAGAGATACACGTTCAGTAGAAACTGTACATCAAATTTTTGAATTTTGATCTTTTCCAGGCTAGCAATAATGGGGTACAACACTCTCCTGTGATGCTGGGCAGGGCAGCGAGTGCAGCTCCCAATCAGCCACGTGATTACTAGGGTAAACAACCGATCTGTACCCTTAGAAACATCCTGTTTTTCATTTTTAGTACAGTGTTCAATAATCACATGAGGGAGGAGGGAGATAGCTAAGTGATACAGCACATGCTCAGCATGCATGAGGTCTTATGCTCAATCCTCAGTACCTCTATAAAAATAAATGAATAAATATACCTAATCTCCCCCCAAATTTTTAAAAATTAAAAATCACATGAGATAGTCAGCCTTTTATTATAAAATAGGCTTTGTGTTAGATAATCAGGCCCAAATGTAGGGTAATATAAGTGTCCTGAGCACTTTAGGTGCGAGGCTAAGCTAGGATGTTCAGCAGGTTAGCATTAAATGCATTTTCAATTTGCAATATTTTCCACTTACAATGGGTTAATCGGATATAACCTCATTGTAAGTTGAGAAAGATCTGTAGAATATACTGCTGAGCTGATGAAATAAAATTATTTTTTAAGCAGGACAAGAAAAAATCTAACAAAAAAATTTCTCTGCCTTTTGAGCCACTACCCCCAGTGCGCATTGTGCACCTGCATTATCCATTAACTAGGTCCTCTTAGAAGACACAGGAATGCCTACTTTAAAAACAAAAGAAAGAAAGCAAGAAATTTCCTCCTGGCACCAGCAAGGTAACTCCTTAGGAGATAACATTCCTTTCTCGACCCTGTAAGGGGTTACAATGACCCATTAGTCGCCTCGTTGGACTATGTAAACTGTCAGTATGTTACTTTGATATATAACCCTGTGTCTCAAAAACTTGTCTAACTGCACTTTGACCTCTAACAAGCAGAACAGTCCTCAGAGATTTCTGAAAGACTGTCTCCCAGGCTATAATCTATAATCCTCAGGTTGGCCTGAATAAAATTTTCCCTTTCTTTTTTAGATTGACTATGATTAATCTTTTGTATCGATAAGCTTTGCTTCTACAGGTGGATTGAGCCTTGAGCCAGAAAGCTCAACATCACCTAGGAACTTGAATAGAAATGAGAATCTCAGGCTCCTCTCCAGATCCACTGAATCAGAAACTGCCTTGTAATAAGACCCCTGATTGACTCACATGATCATTAAAGTTTCAGAAGCATGAGCTTAGATAACTGTCTCCCAAGCACTGGGCTAGGTGATGGGAGGACAAGGATAAGCAAAAACCAGACTTAGTTACTTGGCTTCCCTGACTCGGTTAGATGCCCTGTTTTATAATCGCCAACATATCAACTTCATCAGTTCATTCATTCTTTCACTCATTCAACAAATATGCATTTAACACTACATTTATGAATTTAATGAAATTAGCAAAAATATTAAAAAGCAAGCAAAGAAGAGAGACGAGGCAAACTCTGACCTTTAAGATGCTCACTGTGTATTTGAGAAAACTGAGCTCTTAATCACACAGATAAGTGTTAAGGTGCCAGTTATCTAAGTGTTCCCCTTGGGAGATGCCTTGGGTGCTCCATCCGCAGGGTGGGAGGGGGTGTGAATATTTGATCTGACAGGGTGGTCAGGTAAGCCTGCCCTGAGGAGATCTGAAGGGCAAGCAAAGAAGGGTGGGGCAGGTAAAGAGGCTAATGCTTGAGGCAGAAGGAAAGTATTATATGTAAGCCTTTCCAAGCAGGAGGAAGGAGAGTGAACTCTACAAGCTGCCAGCAGATGGGGAGGGCGGGACGCAGAGAGCTGAGCTGGGAACAGGGAGGGTCAAAAGGACCTTGGATGGCAGCCAACACTTTAAAACTCATGTTAGGGAGTTTCCCCCCCTTAATCCTCAGACTAACAGAAAGCCTCTGATGCATTTTATTTTATTTTACTTCGGTAAGAACGCTTAATACAACATTGACCCTCCCAATCAGTTTTTAAGTGCATACCACTTAATTGTCGATTGCAGGCTGACAGTGTTATGCAGCAGGTCTCTAGAGTTTGTTCAGCTTTCCTATCTGAAACTTAATGCCCGTTGACTGGTATCCCCCCATTTCCTCCACCCTCAGTCCTTGGTAACCACTCTTCCAGTCTTTGATTCTATAAATTTGACTATTTTCTATATCATAAATAAGCAAAATCAAGAAGCATTTGTCTTTGTATAACTGGCTTATTTCACTTAGCATAATGTCCTCAAGGTGCATCCACGTTGTCACATATTACAGAGTTTCCTTCTATCATAAGGTTGCACAGTATTCCACTGTGTGTCACCTACCACATTTTCCTTATCCATTCATCTGCCAATGGGCATTTAGGTGGTTTCCACAACTTGGCTATTGTGAATACTGCTGTATTAAACACAAGGATGTTCATCTCTCTTTGAGATCCTGATTGCAATTCTTTCAGTTAAATACCCAGAGTTGGGACTGCTGGATCACATAGTAGATCCAGTTTTTAATCTTTTGAGGGAACCCCATACTGTTGTCCATAGTGGTTGCATCAGCTGGCATTCCCACCAACAGAGTGAAAGCCGTCCCATCTCCCTACAGCCTCGCTAACACTTGCTGTCTCTTTTGATAACAGCCAGCCTGACAGGTGTGAGGTGATATCTCATTATGGTTCTGATTTGCGTTTCCCTGATGGTTAGTGACGTTGAACATTTGTTCATCTACTTGTTGGCCATTTGTATGTCTTCTTTGGAGAAACGCCTCCTCAAGTCTTTAGCCCATTTAATCAGGTTTCTAGTTTTTTTTGCTATTGAGTTGTAGGGATTTCTTATATATTTTGGAGATGAATCCCCTATCAGCTGTATCTTGCATATATCTTCTCTCATTCCATAGGATACCTCTTCACTCTGTGGATTGTTCCCTTTGCTGTGCAAGAAGTCACGGATGTATTTTAAATACAGTGCTTTCCCATGAAACAGAGTATCTCAACTGAGAATGCGCACAATACACGCCCTGGTCCCAACACCTTTAGTTTTTGTCTTCCTCTTTCCTTTCCTTATCACTCAGCAGAGTAGACCAGCATAGCTTAGCACGTCCACAGCACGCTTGTTATTCAGGACTAACAAGCAGAATGGAGCCGTGTGGCAGGCTGACTTGGATTGAATCCATTTCTACATCTTCCCTGCTGTGAGAGCCACAGTGACAGTGACTAGAGGCAACACCATCATCGCTCCATGCTCAGCACCCCACCACACACCCGGCCCACAAAAGGGTAGACTCAATAATTTGGATGAATGGCTGAGCCCAGGCTCCTTAACCTCGGTAAGCCTGTTTCCTCATCTGTAAATTAGGACGCTAATAGTACCTGCTTCCTAGGGGTGTGTTAGAAATGTGACCATGTAGGTACATAGCACAGTGCTAGGCACATGCCACATGTTCCCCCACCCCCATACACACACAAACACACACACGCACAGTCACAAGGGATCCTAAAGGAAAGAGAATATGAGCCCCACCACCAGCTACCATAATCACAGAGGGTCTATTAAATATTGTCCAGGTAACTCCTGAATACCCAGCTGGTTTTGCAAGTGGATGGACAGAAGGAAATGTCCTCACTTACTGCTATCTCATGGTTTCTGAAACCATCTCAAATTCACCCTGTGAATTGCTATTCTTCTAGGTGCCATATTATACTTTTTAAAAGTTGATATTTTTGTTGCTCTAACAGCTCAAAAACTACCTTTTAAACAGGCACCTTTGTTTGTCAAGTTCCTCTGCTTTGGAGACTTGAGGACAAGCCTTTGTCACAGCCTGAACTTCGATCTCCTGGGCTTTGTACTGATCCGTCACGAGGAGGCTCTGAAGCTTGAAAAGCTTCACGTTGGGTAGTAACTAGGCACTTGTGGCTGATTGGTACCTTCCCTCATCCTTTACGTCCCGACCAAGGAGCTCTGACATGTGCAAGCGTGTGACCTTGAATAAATTACTTGTCCACATGTCAGTTTCCTAAATTACTTAACAAGTCTATACCTCAGTTTCCTCAACAGTAAAGCAGAGAACAGAAGAATCGTAGTAGAATGGTAAAGAGCTTGGTGAACCCCAAGTGGCCTGGGACAGTCCTGGTTTGTGTTTAATTATTCCAATGTCATTATAAAAGTGTCCTGGCCTGGCTGATAAATTACATAGTTATTTTATTAAGAGCATAGGTTTTGCAGCTGAGCCAACTAGGGTTTGAAGGACAATTTAGTCCCTTAGTGTCATTAGCACGTAACTTAACCTCTCTGTACCTCAGTTTATTTACCTGGAAAATGGCAATAATAATATTATTTCCCTCAAAGGGTTACTATAAGAATAAATGAAAACAATACAGAAAAGAGCATCATGAACAGTAGCAATGACGACCCTCGTCCTCCTCACTGGAGACTATTACTCAGGACCCTTTCAGTTTCAAGTGTGAAAAACACACCTTAAAGAAACATAAGCAGAAAACAAAAGTTATACATAAAAACTAAGATGTCTGAGGGATTTTCCACCTTCAGGTGCCATAGGATTTAGGTGCTTAAATGAGGTCATCAGGAATCTATGTTCTTCCTTTTCCGGTTCCATTTTCCTCTGTATTGGTGGCATTCACCAAAAGGCTCTCTACATGGTGGCTCTACATAGCCGCTGTGCACTCCAGATTTAGTCTTTAGAGTTCCTGATTTCAGAAGGAGAGAGATCCTTTATTTCCCAGCGTCCATGCCAGTCCTTGGGACTCTGAGTGGCCCTAGTGAGGTCCTGAATCCACCTATCCCCATTGCCAAGGAGATGGAGCATGCTGATTGGCCAGACTGGGTCACACGCCTCCCCTACCCATCCCATGCAAAAGAAACGGGTTCTCTTGATTAATGGCTCCATCAAGTAGAGTTGGGGAGAAAAAGTTGCCCAGAAGGAATGAAGGATAGGAAAAAAAAAAAAAAAAACCCTAACTCATGTCTTTCATATATATCCTTAACAAATAATAATTATTATTTTTTTTATTGATTTATAATCATTTTACAATGTTATGTCAAGTTCCAGTGTTCAGCACAACTTCTCAGTCATTCATGGACATATACACACTCACTGTCACATTTTTTTCTCTGTGAGTTATCATAACATTTTGTGTATATTTCCCTGTGCTATACAGTGTAATCTTGTTTATCTATTCTACAATTTTTATTAAACTACACTCAACTCTCAGTGTTCTCATGTTGAGAGAATGGCCTCTGATACAGACACACCAAATTTAGTTCGATTCCATGAAGAGCCAAAAAGAAGAAAATAATGGATAATAAAAAAATTTTTCAAAATGGTTGGAAGATGCAAGAGACATAGTCCACACATGGCAGATAATGTATATTTATCACGTGGTTGTCTGTTCTTCTCCTTCTTCATTTGCTCCAGCACATCCCTCACCCTTAGCTCTCTGCCCTGCTCAGTGTTCCTGAGACCAGCCTCTTAGGAGGACCTAAGTTGGGTTCCACTGGGATCGGATCAGGGGGAAGAAATCAGAGCTGGGGTGACTGTTTTCCCTCACTCAGTCTCCGCCTTGCCAAGATCCTGTCAGTCTCCAGCTTTCTCCAGGCTCTGGAATCACGTTCCCTCCCTTTGGACTTACGTAAGGTGGTAACAGCTTCCCACACTGTGTCCTTGGGTACTTCATCATGAACTATTGGTTTTTCAACCTGCCCATCCCTCTCCATCAAGTGATTAAACTCAATTCAGCTCTCTTTGTTGAAGCTCTGGGGTATGCCCTCTGTTTATAGCCAAGACCCTGACTGAGTTTTCCTACATTAGTTTTCTCCTTTCCCCCTATATTAAACAACTTTAAATGTATCACTTTAATCAAGATGTGAAAATACAAAAAAGAAAAGACAAATCATACCTTATCTCACCTCTAGATGTGATGGTTACACCCATTTTGGGATATACCCTTCCATATTTTATTCTTTGCAATGTAAATACATATACACACAATTTTTTTAAACAAAAAGTGTAATGATTATTCCGTTTTTAAGTAGAAAGTTCTCAAAAGTAAAAAGTGTGTAAGGATAGTCTACCTTTCCTGTTAAAACAGGTCATAGGAAGCTAATGTTCTCAGATTAAACTTTAATCATACAAAAATTAACTTTATATTTGTAGAACATTATTATTACAATTATTATAACTTCACTTTTTTTCCAAAACAACTACAAAATAATTATTTTCGGAGTTCTCTCTTACAAAGAAGTGACTTAACTTTCAAATTTTACTCAGGCCAGGAAAAATAAATGTGGGGAATATGTTTTTACTTAGCTGGTTTCCTGTGAATTTCTTCTAATTATCAGAGCAGAGAAGTAAAAAAAAAGAATTGAAATGAGATGGAACATTTTCTAATTTCTATTTCCATCTGGTTGGGTTATATTTAGCTCTACACGAGAATATAACATTTTTCCCTAGGTATGTCACTTTCAAAGAATAAAAAGAAAATTGCCAAATGGGGATGCGTATTTTGAAAAACACAAAAGATACGTATTGCACAATCTGAACGGAATGCTGATTCAGCAATGCCTGTCAAACAAGGCAAAAGAATGTGGGACTTTGTATCTTGCCAAGAATTGTCTTATAACTGGACCCCCAGGCATGGATGAAACCACTCAAAATGTTCGCACCAGTCGGGACTTCCACAAATGTAATGAAGTCTACTTCAGAACCTGATATGGTCTGCGATGAGCTGAATTATTTGTGTCCCCCGTAAATCCACAAGTTGAAATCCTAACCCTCAGTGTCATGGTATTAGAGTGAGCGAAGACTTTGGGAAGGTAATTAGCTTACGTGAATGGAATTAGTGCCCTTATAAAAGGGACCTGAGCTTTCTCACCCTCTTTCCACCATGTGAGGGTACAGTGAGAAATCTAGCAGTTTTGAAGCCCAGAAGAGGGCTCTCACCAAAACCAAACCATTACTGGCACCCTGATCCCAGACTCCCAGCCTCCAGAACTATGAGAAATCAATGTTTGTTGTTTAAGCCACCCAGTCTCTAGTCGTCTGTCACAGCAGCCTCAACTGACCAAGGCAGTCCTTTAACATGAATATGACCACATTTAGAGGTCCAAGTTACTCAGAATGATCTGAGATAACTGAGTGCTCATCCACCAAAAAGAACTGGGAAACATTTACTCATGCAAACCTTATAAAGCATTTACACTCCCACTCAATCATTTCTGTGATGTGTTATCTTCATTTACTCCTGTTAGATGATATTCATTGCTCTTCCGTCGTAGTTTCTAATACGGCTTAGGGAGGACGTGGTGGGTATAGATTTGTTTTTCTCCCCTTGCTAAAAGAGAGCCTCCAGCCCTATTAACCCCATTAACTCAGGTTTTTAAACCACTGATTTTACAGTAATTCCTAAGAGATTCCTTCTGGACTGCCTCATCTCTCTGACTCAGCTGCCGCTGCCCTCATGGCTCCAGAAAATTCTTGGCTTGGGTGTAAACCCTGCTTCTTGGGCTGGGGCTTCCCCAGTTGCAAAAAGAACTGTTAGGTCAGCCAGCTGTCTGCCTCCTTCACCTATACAGTCTTATAAACGGTGTTTGGAGCCGTGTTCTCTACATTCTTTCCAGTTCCCAGAATGTTATGAGCATTGAGCTTTGAAAGTCAAGCTAAGAGAGGTGAAAAGACGGAAGCCGTCAGCAGGGACAGCCATGCAGGGTCGACCCCTGCTTAACCATGTGTGGTGGTGTCTATGACAGTGTGCGCAAAAATCCCTCTATGCTCTTGGCCTCAGCTCAGCCTCCTTTATTGCCAAGACTCTGCTCTTAGGATCCCACATTCCCAGTACATCCCAGGAGACAGTCTTTGGCACTGGTCGACATTATGGCATGCTTCTTATCATTTGTTTGCATCAAGTTGTCCTCCACACACACCACATCCTGCCACCCGTCGGCTCAGCTGGCCTACACAAGCTATGCGTCCTCCGTGAAGCAGAATATCTTTTATACATTCTGCAAAATCTGGGGCCCACCTGGGAAGTACCTGGGAAACACCAGGTGCCGTGTCCTGCTCGTTTACAACCACCGGTCCAGAGCCCGTTACCGAGACAGCTTCGTTCCAAAGAACAGGCCCCAATTTTTATCGATTAAGAGGGTAAAAACCCAGGGGCCTTCTTCAGGGAGCGTCATGTTGGAAATCACACTTCGACACAGGCTGAAGTCACCCGGCTCCAGCTGCACTAGCCTCATTTTGTTGCTTTGGTTCTTCAACTACAGGAAAAGCATTCACGCCTTGGGGGCTTTGTTCAGTGTGTTCCCTCTGCTTGGATGCTCTGCCCCTAGATCTTGAGAAGCTGCTTCCTTTTCATCATTCAGGTCTCAGTTTGAACATGACCTTCTCAGAGAGGCCTTTCCCAGCCCCGTGCTCAAAGCAGCTCCCCAGTCCCGACTGTTCTCTGTCACGTGACCCCATTTTATGTTCCCTGTGGCTGCCTGGTATCTGAAATTACTGTATTTATGTTTTTATTGTCAGAGTCAGTTTCAGAGCGAGTGACATGTGAAGTCTCTCAGGACCACATGCTTAGAAGAGTCCTCCATGTGGTTTAATGCCCTTCTGTTGCTGTCTTGAAATTCTTAATAATTGCTTTCCTCCAAGATCTGCATTTTCATTTCATACCACAAGTTCTGCATCGCTCCTGCTTATTGTTCACTGTCTCTTTGCTATTAAGCTATTAGCCCCAGGAGACCAGGGATTGTAATCTTTTTGGTTCAACATTGTGTTGTCAGCACTTAGAACACTACAAGGAATACTGTAGCTGCTCAGTAAATACTTGTTACGTTAAACGCAGGCTTATTATGTGGCCCAGCAATTTCACTCCTAGGTATGTACCCCAAAGAACTGAAAACAGAGGTTCAAGCAAATACTTGTATACAAGTATTCCAATGGCACTATTCACAGTAACGAAAAGGTGGAAACCACCCAAATGTCCATCAGCTGCTGAATGGATAGATAAAATGTGCTATATACATATGACAGACTATTATTCAGCCAGGAAAAAGAATGAAGTGCTGATACATGCTACAACATGGATGAATGTTTTCCTTAGCAAGACATTATTTTAAGTCAAAGAAATCAGATACAAAAGGTCACATGCTTATTATTCTATCTTAAGAAATATCCAGAAACAGTAAATCTGTAGAGATAGGAAGCAGATAGGTGGTTGCCAGAGGGGAGAGGGGGCAGAGGAGGGAGGGGAGACAGAAAGTAACTACTTAATGAGTACTTTGGTGGGATACAAATGGTCGAAACTGGATAGAGATGGTGGTTGCACAACATTACGAATGTGCTAAGTGCTGCAGAACTCTCACTTTAATTTTGTTTTAAAATGATTAATTTTATATTATATGAATTTTACTTCCATTTTTAAAAAAGAATACTGAAAAAAATAAATATTTGTTGAATGAATATATATTTATAGAACTTGTGTCAGAATTCTTCCCACAACTAAAGTCCAGAGTATTCTTAACTCAGACCAGAGCTTCATCAATTTCCGTCCCCAAAGCTTTTGAGTCTACATGAGGATAAGGACACATTCACATCATCATTTGGAAAAACATTTCAAATATTTGCTTCTATCAAGATGAGACAGGACAGGGGGAAGATATAGCTCAGTGGTAGAGGACATGCCTAGCATGCACAAGGTCCTGGGTTCAATCCCCAGCAACACCATTAAAAATAAATAAAACCCTAATTACCTCCCCCTGCCCAAAATAAATAAGATATTTAAAAAAAATTTTTTTAAAGATGACATAGGACATTGTTATCATCATAATGCCCACCTTTTTTATTTTTTTGGTAGTTGTTCTTTTGTTTTTGGCTTTATTTTTATTTTTATAAATTTTTATAAAAGAATTTTTTGAGATAATTGTGTAGTTATAAAAAAATATTATACAGAGAGATCTTGTATTCCTTCCCCCAGTTTTCCCCAATGGCAACATCTTGCAAAACTATAGAATAATATCATAACCAGGAAATTGACATTGATACAATCCATCTATCTCATTCAGATTACAGTGGTTTTATATGTGCTCGTTTGTGTGTGTGTCCTGTTTCTATACTGAAGTGTAACAATAGTTCCTTTTAGTATTATAATAGTCTGTTGACTAGTAAGACATTCCAGAGAGATTGTGGCACCAACAGGATAACCACAAGTAAACGGCCCGAGTACAAGTTAAAAGAAAGAAACATTTCTAAAGCAGTAACAGGGTCTTAGCAGTCTGGAACCTGTTAGTTCAACCATGCCTTATTTGCATTCACTTGACCCTTTCAGCACCAGGATTCTCAGAAGGGCTGCTGAACATTTTGGTTAATTCAACAGATGGAGGGATGGGGTAGAGTAAGACGATCTTCCGTCAGCTGAGAAAATGGGAAGCTTAAAAGCTGGCAAACATGGAGTGGTAGCAAAGAAGAGATGCCAGTAAGATTGTTTTTTTACTTAAGAAGAACGCTGGTAGTTCAGCCTGCTTATAAATGTAACTTGGAACTGGAACCTCAGGCAAAGAAACAGACTTGGGGACATTTCCAAGGGTTGACTGTAGGATCCATCCTGTGTGTTAACTGAATTCCGTTGAAGGTTCTAGTGAATGTCCCTTTCTACACTGCATTGGCTGAAAGATTAAGCATTCTTTTTACCTAGTCCACATCTGTCCCACCAGCATCTGCTATCTCCTCTCCTAGTCTAGATGCTTTCGTGGTGCTCTGCACAAACCCCCTTTTCTCCCACCCTTCCCCACTGACCCCCCCCCATGCACACTCATAGCTCACTGGAAGGACCCCATTAATACATTCCACTCTTCTGCATGCAACAATTGATTCAGAAAAAGCACATATCTGAAACTGGTCAAAGAGATATAATTCATGATTTTTTCCTACAATGATTAGGACAAAGAATCTCTTTCCATTGGACTTGAAGGTATTAATACACAAGCATGCAGCACCAGTGAACACCAGCAGTGGCATCGTGCTGGAAATGAACCAGTGTGGAAGGAAGCAGATCTGACAACCTTACCTGGTGTCTGGAACCAGCTACACCTGAAGCTCTGAATTTCTTAGTTACATGAACTAATAAGGTAATAAATTATTTTTTCGTGCATACTTAAACATTTTTGAGGGTTTTTTTTTTTTTTCACTTGCAACTCTGTGAAGGATCAAGGCAAATAACATTTATTAGGCCAAGCTTGGGGCCATAAATCCTTAAGCTAATTTAGTATTTGTGCTCTCATCATTCAACAATTCCCCTATCTTCTCATCTGACTACATCACTGCCTGCAATAATTTGCCTGACCCCGGCTTTGGCGCTTAGTGTAAAGGAAGTAACTCAAGTAGAGTAAATGAATCGCACTGTGAGTACACCAATGCTTCTGGCCCTACAGTGTCATCTTTTAAATAGGTTATGCATGCCTAATGCTGTGGCTGACCATCTGTACTGATTATTCAAGTTCTGTAATGAAATGGCCGGGGCCCTCATAGTTTATTTATGTGATGCAGGCAGCCACTCTCTAAATCCTAATTCAATCTTCAGTCACTGTTTTGCAGGCAAGAAGCTCTAATGACTGCAAAAGAAATGTTTGCTGCTTCAGACAGTGCTATTAAAAGAAAACTGTTCCAAAGAAATTCTTATCTCCTAATGGGGGGGGGAGCTAAATCACTATAAATTATGGAAAAGGAAATTGCAAATTGGGTCTTGCTTTCTCTTTATTGGAGGAATTGTTTTATCACCGCTGTCAAGGAGAGCACACACCTATTTTGAAAAGCTTTTTGCAGCTTTGAATTAATCACAAGTGGAGAAATAAGAGGCTGCACAATTAGAGCAGCTCTCGGAGTTCTGCTTTGCAAGGCAAAGGCAGGGTTTTGCCATTACTTTTTTATTCACAAATGGCAACAGCAAGGGGGCGGGGAGGGGCCAGACGGTGAAAAAGCCGAGAAAAGCGCCAGCAAAAATACAGTTAAGAGAAAAGACCAAGGGATCACCGGAGACCTGGCAGAAGAATAATAAGAATCTTGAAAGGAAAAGGGGAGACCTTTAGAATTTCATTATGGGCTGGGGGGGTGGTGCGGGGAGTAGGCTTGCGGATTCTAATTTGTTTCAACTGAATAAGCACAATCAATCCATCCATCAGTGTTGATGTAAACTTTGATCTTACAGAAATTGCATAAAGGGTGGCTGTTTCACTTCTGTCCAACAGAGATGATTTCCGTGGACTGGGCTCCTCTGGAGTCACTGCTCACGTTAATCACGCAGTGAATGTGTTCGGCGGAGCCAGCAGAGGGAGCGCACGATTAATGCGTGGGTTCCCAGCTTTACCAAGGCAACCCTCGCCCTCACCCAGGACCTCCCAATCTAGTTTGTGAAGGGGAAACCCTGACTCCCAGGCCACCTTGCCTACCCACCCTCCTTCATCTCCTTCTCTTTCCCTACCCTGACCCCCAAAGGGCCCTGCTCTCCCCCCACACACTGTCTGATTGGTCATCTGGGAACATTCTGCCGAAGAGCTCACAGGTGGACATTCTGTTGGCAGATCCCAAGATGGATGAAAAAGGAAGTCCCTCACTGTGGGTCAAACATTGAAAATCATGCTGAATGAAAGAATCCTGAATGTCAAGTAAAAGCCCAAGATCTAACGTTATGGGAAAATAATAGGTTATAAAACTGTGTATATAACTGTGTACCTCAAGTATGTAAAGGTTTTTTTTAATTATAGGGAAAAAAATAGAAGTTCGTCAAGTCAAGAGTGGTTGACTTTGAGGTGTGATATGTGTGTATAGGGAGGTGGGATCTGAGAGATGACTTTTTTTCTAGCTTTATTATCTATTTCTGTATTTCCAATGTATAGTCTGTATAGTTCCAGTGTATACAATGTATACACCGACTATTTACAGCTTTGATAATCACAGGGAAAAATAAAAGATAGCAGATGCTTGCGTATCTTTTATGTGTTCATATGTAACACTCTCTGCTTTATAACACAGGAAATCATGTGACCATTCTCAGTGGCACCACAGAAGGAAAGAAGAAAATGAACTCTAATTAAGTCCTATATGCGAAGTCCTCTATGAGAGGCTGAAGTATAAAGAAGACAAACTGGGTATTCTCTGTGAACCCAGGAAGCTTATAGCCACTGACACACCTTATTTCCTTGTCACAAGGACTCTGTGAGGAGGAGAGTAGCATCCTCAATGTAACAGACAGGTTCCTACAGGTTCCTACAGGTAAGTGACCCAGGGCCACTGAACTAACCCATGGCCGGCTGGACCAGTCCTGGATTTTCACCTTCAAAGACTCCCCCCATCCCAAATTTGAGGCATCACAAGAGTCATAGTTTTTGCCGTCTCCTAGCTCATAACTATTATCTCCACCTACCTTTTTTATTGACATATATCAAGTTTACAGTATTGTGTCAATTTCTGGTGTACAGCATAATATTTCAGTCATACATGTACATACTCTTTCTCACCATAGGTTACTACAAGATACTGAATATAGTTCCCTGTGCTACACAGTATGAACTTATTTATCTATTTTGTATATAGCAGTTAGTATCTGCAAATAACTACAGTCTATTTTAACAGAAGCTTTATCCTACCAATGTAAGTGCAAAACAGAATGATTTTCCGTAAATAAAAGACAGCCATTAAATAAGCACAGCGCAAACAAAAGCTCCACACTGACCCTACGGGGGAGGGTCTGAAGCTCTCTCTTTGTTGTAAGAAGGAGAGCAGCAAGAGTGGGAGAGATGCTAAAGGCACACGGCCACCTCACTGAGGCTTTCTCCTCCACATAATCAGAAGGCCTGAACAAGCACTGAGTGGCAGTAGCTAAGTATGCAGCTTAACACATGCCTTGAACGAGACCAGCCGAGGCTCTGAGAAATATGGCATTATTTGCTGCAAAGCCAGGAAAAATACTCCAGCCAAAGCAGAACAGAGAGACCTAGCAGCTTGAAAGACAAAGCAAAGGTTCAAAGACCGTAGAAATCAAATTTCACCACCATGAGTCTCAAGAATATAGGAGTATCATTTTTCTTTTTTTCTGATAACAAGTAATCACTTTGAATATCAGCCTCAATGGAACATGAAACTTGAAGCAATTTTTTGAAAAAATGAAAAATACATTTCTCAATGAGAAGACAGTGCTATGAGATGCAAAAGAATGTCAGTTTAGGAACCGAAGAGCCGTGGATTCAAATCCAGCCCAGCAACTGATTATATACACACCCTGAGTTTCTATGAGCTTCAGGGTCTTGATCTATTAAGCCTAGGGAGAGGGACAAGTGGTTTTCTATTATGCAATGGCCATTTGTATAATATCTTAGGTTAAAGGATAATTTTCCCAAAAAGGTAAAATCATGATTCTCACATGGATATAAAATGAGGACCTGGTAAATATTTTCTTTAACTCATTATCAGTGAAAATCAGTGAAATGTGACAATGCATTCAAAGGAGACGTCAAAGAGGAGAGGCCTGTACAGATGAGACAAGAATTATTTGTATTACTACAGTTATGTCATCAACTGCTGAACTGTTCTGGTCAATATAGAAATGCACAGTGGAACAGTTTCCAAGTTGACTTTGTATCTCAATATACTTGTCAAATAACTTAGTCAAAGACAAAAATATATATTCCTGTAGGGCGATATGATCCTCAGAGGCCTCAGGATTCTGCTGAAAGAATAGCCAGTCTTCCCTTTTGTTTATTTCAAAGTTTAAATTTTTCCTTACACTTATGTCAAGACCTGACCCGCAGAAGTTAACACCCCTTTTGAAAACAGCAGATTCATAATACATAATAGATGAAGTAGGGGGGAAATATTGTTTGCCTTTAAAATATAAGCACTGTTAATGATTCTGTAGTCATCATCTAACTCACAGGAAAGATAGAACAGCAAAGGCCCCTTTCAGTTCTAAAATTATGTGGTTCTATCCTCTAGCAGATTTCAAGGTTTAGTTATATTTTACAAAAGCTAAGCTTCAAAAAGGTTAGAAGTAAACTGAAAGTCAACCTGATGCAGCCACTGTGGAAAACAGTATGGAAGTTTAAAAAAAACTGAACACGAACTACATGTGACCCAGCAATTACACTCCTGGGTGTATATCCAAAAATACAAAAAAAAAATGCTAATTTGAAAAGATACATGTACCCCAATATTCATACCAGCATTATTTACAATTGCCAAGATATAGAAGCAGCCTAAGTGTCTATCAACAGATAAATGGATAAAGAAGATGTGGTGTGTGTGTGTGTATATATATGTATATATAGAATACTACTTAGCTATAAAAAAGATGAAATTTTGCCATTTGCAGAAACATGGATGGATTTGGAGTGTATTATGCTAAGTGAAATAAGTCAAATACTGTATGATATCACTTATACGTGGAATCTAAAAAATACAAACAAAAAAGAAGCAGACTCACAAATATAGAGAACAAACTAGTGGTTAACAGAGGGGAGCGCTGGGGAGGGGCAAAGTAGGGTGGGGTAGTGGGAGGTGCAAACTATTGAGCATGAGATAAGCTATAAGGATGTACAATACGGGGAAATAGCCAATATTTTGTAATAACTGTAAATGGAGTGTAACCTTTAAATATGATATTAAAAAAGGAAGATAAACACTTAAGTGTATTGTATTACCGAATTCACCTTAAAGAAAAGAAAATCAACCTGAAATAAAAATAATTTCTCAAATTAAAATGTAAGGCATTAAAAAAATATGAGTTGAAAATAGAAAAAATTAAAAGAACTTTCAGTAAAACATGAATTATATAATCCCAGAGTTTTCCTTATTTAAGAAAAATACTGACAAAGAATGACACTATCAAAGATGAAAGATGACAAAAGCTCTAACTCAAATGTCCTGATCAATACAGAAATTTATGGTAAAACAATTTGCAAGGCTTTCTTCAAAGTGACCTACATAATGATTTTTATCTCATTCCTTTGCAAGTTCTTAAACAGTGTTTCAATAACAAAAAGTATCATTTTATGCAGTAAAAATGTAAGTCAAGGTGCATTTTCTAAGCAATTAAGATAGCTTGTGAATATTTAGAAGCTGATCTCTTAGTTTCATTAATTTAATTCCACTGTGAACTCCGATTTCCAATGAAGTACTCTAAGTCTTAACATTTCACCACTGCCCCCAAGTTGGCTGGTTCTTACTGCTAGTGAAGGAGCAGTTCCCAGTGACAGATCAACAATTCAATGATTCTCTCTTGGCCACTTAAACCACCCACCCCCTCAAATAAATTTAGCGAACACAGCTAAGGAGTCCAAATGACATTTCCTTCTATTCACAAAAACTTCAACTTTTATGTTCAGTAATTAATGGCACTGTTTAACTGGGAACGGCATTACAAAATAGGGGCAGTTGTTATTTATCAGAGCCATGTAATAAAGGGGCAAAGGTTATCACAACAGGATATCTGTGTTTAAATGGAAAGAGATAAAGAGAGAAAGTCAAGCTCATTACCTCTGTTTGGTTTTCCAACTGGAGGGAAGTCTGCTAAAATAGACTTCTAAATACCCACAGCTGTCTTCTCAGCACAAATGGTCATTGTAATGTTCTAGTCCTTTCCTTCCAATCGGGGGTGACAGAAGCAAACATTAGAACAGCAATTCTAAGTGAGCGCCTGCAATGGGTACTATTTTATTGGCCTCTTCTCACGATCTGTATGTAGTATGCATTTCCATTCCTGTCCTAGAGTAAGTAGGTTCCAGAAGCAGTCTGGAAAGCCTGTGCTGCTGGTGATTTGGAGCATGGACATCGCTAAGCCTTCAGGTTGACCACCTTCTCTCTGTGTCTCAGCTCATGATCGTGATTTCTCACAGATTCCTCCAGCACCCTCTCTTCAGCATTCTAACATCTGTCATTTCAACCCTTCATCTTCATGTTTATTGAAAAAGGCATGGCCGTGGAGGACCACGCATCCCTCTCCCTGGACTTGGCGAGGAAAGACGTGGAGGTTTAGAGGTTTAGGCTGCATGTGCAATAAATGGTCAGTTGGATTTGAACCCACATCGATTCAGTTTCTAAGCTGGCATTCTTTCTCCCTCATGCATCGCCTCCTCGCTGAAGAGTAAATTTATATTCCTTTTTAAATTGCCTTTACCTGTTCGTTGTAAAAATAATTCAAACTATGCAGGAAAAAAGCACAATAAAGAAGTAAAAATTACTCAGACTCCCACCACACAATGGTTAATACTTAAATATTTTGTTTCCCAGTTTTTTAGTGCATCTTAAATAATTGGACTCATCCAGTAATTACGTTATTCTACATCCTCCTTATTTTTATGCAACATGGCATTAACACCATTTCCTCATTAGTATTTTAGGAATGTGGTTGCTAATCATTGCACATAACTCCTTTGTACCAGTTACTTAACCAGTTTATTTAAACCATTATGTACCAGTTTATTTAAACCATTCAAGGAACGTTTAAAAATCATTTTGGTTATCAAAATCCTTCATCTTAGATGTTTATTCTGTTAGTGGAATTATTACATGAACAAGCCATGGAATTCAGAAATTAGAGCAAGGGGTTTTAATGTCAGCAGTTGCAAGCATAACAGATAAGCAGCTTAGACTCCCTATAGAGAGAAGAATGTTACCAAAAAAGCTATAGGTAGTAAAAACATTAACAGGTCAGAATTCATTAGAACATAGATTTCTCACAATTAAAGAGAAAAATGTTTCCACTTCAGCAGCCTTTACACAGTACCAAGACATCCAGATAAAGAGTGAAAAATCACCTGGATGTGGCAGTTTTGCAGAAGTGCCGAATCATCTGGGCCATCTTGGTAACGTCGGGGGTGAAAGGGCATGACCCCCAGCACACCACCACCACAACCTAAACATGAAATGTGATGGAGAACATTTAAAAGATTCCTAAACAGAGCATAAAAAGTCACTGGTGACTGTCACGGAAGGTATAGTATGTTACACCCTCATTATAACCCCAGTGTTCACCGATGTTTCTTCACCCTTTTCCCTGTTGATTCTCTTGAAAGTGGGCTTAAGCACACCCGCTGATTTGTGTCTAGGCAGGATTTTTAGGAGTCATAGTTGACAAGGTCCACAAAGGTGCAATTATAGCATAAAACGATTGGAAGAAAAGAACCAGCAGGAAGAGACTGCACATCAGCTGCATCCCAAGAAAAAATAAATCCAACAACATCTGAATCCATTACTGTGGCCAGCAAACTGTCCAGATGTAGAAATCACATTTCCCCACAACAACTGTCTTACAACACAGGAGTGCTTAAGAACCTTCCCAAGGCTGCGTGTGAATTAGAACGTAACACAAACACACTTTCACCCAGCATCACAGCCTCTTGAAGCCAAAACAGGGCGCTCTCTAAATGCACCTTCTTTAATATTACCTACATTCACCAGACGGGCTTATGGGTTGAATACAATTTCTCTAAAATTACTCCCTCTCTTATAAATTGCCCACATCTGGTTTATTTTCTGGGAATATATATATATATATATATATATATTTTTTTTTTCTGGTGTTAGCCTTTACCAGGCTCGAGAGAAAAAAATCTCCCTTTGACTCCTCCACCTCATGATCATTTACCATTATTGCCAAGGATCAGAATCATTTTTGCTCTGCGTGTCAGAGAGAAGAGAGGAGAGAAGAAAAAAGAAAAGAGAAGTATCAGAAGGAGAAAGGACCTCATCACATCTTTGAGAGAATGTTTAGGAAAAAATAAGGGTGATTTATCCCACGTCTTGAAAGCTGGATTTTATAGAACTAGGCAGATATGACTATATTGCTTTCTTGTCCCGGATTAAATTATAACCAACAAAGGATCCGTAAACTTGCAGTTGATCTTGGCAAGGCTGCCTCTGTCTCGTCATTCAGCATTCAGGTGCAATGTCACTCCTTTGGACAGCTGCTCCCCTGACTTCTAGGGACAATGTGGAACCTGAGTCACACCGAGGCCTCCCCTTTTTTTGCTACTTTGCACAGCACTTGTGGCTATTTGGCATTTGTTTTTCTGCAAGTGGGCATGTATGTTTTAGTGGATGTGTGCTTGCTTTCTGGTTTTCCGTTCGCCTGCACGACAGTGACAGCTTCGAGAAAGTGTGGGTCTTATGAGTCTCAGGGCAGCTGCTTACTCAAGGATGCATTGAATTGGACCCTTCAGCCCAATTTTGTTTACAGAAACAAGCAGCCCACCAAAGAAAACAAATGAACGACAACAACAGAAAGCTTCTTAGTTCCCTTGCTGCTAGGTGGCTAAGAGATGAGTTAAGAAGATGTAATCAGGGTTTGTCCGGTGGCACTTTTCAGAAAGGGGTGGTCATAGGGTGTGGAATCCTCTGGAACACACCTTTTCCTTTCGCCATTCCCCTCTTCCTCCCTGGAAGGCAGACACTGCTGGACTTAGAGCAGCAAACTTGGGACCACAGGGAGGAGGCAGAAGCAGACAGGGTCCCTGATGGCCTCTTGGAGCCACGGCACAAGCCGTGGACCGCCTATGTCTAGACTTCTAATTACATGAGAAAAATAAAACCCTCACTTGGTTTAAGTCATTGCTTCTGATGTTTCTGCCACTTCCTGCCAAAAGTCATTCCTAGCTGATATATAGCGGCATTCCCAGTCCCTTAAACAGTGCCTGGCACGTGGTAGACGTCCAGCATTTATGAAAGGGAGAGACTGAGGGCCATTTAAGTAAGGCTGCTCATAATCAGGTCCTAAATAGTATATATTCCTGTTTGCAGATGTCAATTAATCACTTTTTTTTTTCATCTCTGAGGATTATAATTGACAAATAGGAGCTAGAGACTTTTAAAAAATTGGGGGGATAATTAGGTTTATTTTAATTTTATTTATTTATTCTTTAGGTCCTGGGATTGAACCCAGGACCTCGTACGTACTAAGCATGCATTCTACCACCAAGCTATACCCTGCCCCTGGGAGATACTTTTTAAAATGAACTTTCATTCACCCCTTTAATATTTACTGAAGTCCTACTATGTACCAGTCACCATGCTAAACACTAGAGATGAAGCTACAAACATAACAGACCAAAATCCTGCCCTTGTGGTGTCTCCATTTAGGGACGGAAGAAAGACAATAAACCAGACGCGTGTATGTGTCAAAAGTCAGGTGGCAATTTAAAGAAGGTGATCAGAAAAGGTCTCCCTGAGGAGTTACCTGAACACAGACCTGAAAGGCTAAAATGCAAACATCAGAGGGAAGCGTGTTCTCGGCAGAGGAAACACCAAACACAGGGCCCTGCAGTGGACACACTCAGGGTCTTGTCCATATGCCTCCAGCTTTATTACTTGAGCGCCAGCCTGATGTGGAATTACCAGCATTTGCATCCTTTTTACTTAAAGGCTGTCTCTGGGCACTGGAGTCTGCTATGCCCACACAGACACACAGAAACACACACCTGGCTGGCAGTGGTGAGACCAAAGCTTGCCAGAGACAGGAGAGAGTTGGGGTATTAACCCCCAAGCCCCTTGCCTCTCGGGAGGGGTAACCCTGATGCATGTTCCACACTGGCTCCCAGACTTTGCCATCGGACTGAGATCAGTCACCCACTGTGGTAGCTGGCTTGGTGATATCCTGTATTAGGAGACTTCTGGTCCCTATCTCCCTTCCCAGTGTCCCACGGGTATTTCATTTGCTTCCCCAAATAAACAATTTACACTCAAATCCTTGTCTCTAGGGGACACGGCCAGAAGGGCCCTGAGTGTGGGCATGTAAGGAGGCCAGTATTGCTGGGTTGGGGTGGAGGGGAGTGACGAGAGGAAATCAGAGAACAAGATAAGATCATGTGGCACAACGCCTGGAGGATGCTCAAGTTTACACCAAGTAAGATGCGAAGCCCCTGGAGGGTTTGGGGCAGAGGGGGGATTTAAGGGAGAGATGATACTGGAAGCAGGGAGACTTCGCAGGAAACTTTTATAACTAACACAGGTAACGGATGATGACAGCTTGGACCACAGTGGTAGCTTTCCGACTGTTAAAGCTGGAGTGAAGAATGCTGCCTAGACATGGTGCCTCAACAATCTTCCCATCCTCATCACCTCACATGAATTTCTCCTCCAAGTAGAATAGATGGAAAAACCGCAGACCTCCCAGCACTGGGTGGTCAGTATTCAATCATTTCCACATCCCTTAGTTTGCACCACCCTCGTTCCATCACTAACCACCACGGTAGCTTTGCACAAGGTACCTAATTTCTCCAGGGCTAAAGAGATTACATACCACATAGGGCTGCCAAGAAGATCAAATGAAATGAGAGAAAGTGAAAATTGCTAAGGGCAATGCTTGGACCAATCAATGACAGCTTTAAGATTATCATTCTAATTTTCCTATTTCATCAAAATATGATACTATTGTCAGTAAATGCTCTGTTATTTATATACCTCCAAGGAAGAGCAAAAATGTGCCAAGCAAATGATGACACAAGGCCTCAAGGACAGTCCTGCGTGCCACGTGAACAGCTTCTAGCTGCTCTGAAATTTCATTCATCTATTTCAAGGAATTTGACTGTTTCTCCTTCCTTCGGCTGCATGGGCTGATGTGGGATGGGAAATGCTTTTGCACATTTCTGAGAAACGGCATGAACTCACGCATGATTGGCAGCTTCATTTCCTTGAGGGGATCTGTCTTCTTAAGTTCCTTCCACAAATATTTACAAGAATCGATGTAACCCTCCCTTGATGAGTATTTGTTTCAACCACATCATTTGCACCCTGCTACTCTGTTTCTGGATCCACAAAAACCGTAGATGTAACAACTTTCCAATTTAATGCTGAATCATTATGTGCTCTTTTGTAGAGTACATCAAAGGTGAATTAAACCCAAGGTGTGTGGTTCCAACAATGTACAAAACGTCACCGAAGCAGCAGTTTTGAACAGATATGACCAAGTTAACAGATTCACAGGGAAGAACACCTCCAGCATGACCCGAAAGAGATGCATACCTGTGTATACCAAAACTCACGTACTAGAATGTTCACAATAACCCTCTTCCTAAGAGCCTCAAACTGGAAGCCTCCCAAATATCCATCAACAGTGGAATAGGTAAATTTCGGTACGTGCAGACTACGAAATATACAGCACTCAGTAAGAATGAATAAAGCACTTCCAGCAATGACAAATATAAATCTCACAGACATAACGTGGAGAAAAAGAAGGCAGATACAAAATATAACTTTATTTATATGAAGTTCAAGAACAAGCTGCCTTCACCTATGCTGTCAGAAGATGGGAGAGTTGTTTCTTGGTTGGGGGCTCGGGGGCAGTGGGTTTGGGCACAAGAGGAGAGTTTGGGGCACTAGTAAAATTCTGTTTCTGGAGCTGTGTGCTGACTACCTGGGTGTGAAGAGTGTATGAAAATAAAAATTCATTCAGCTCTACATGTATGACTTGTACACTTTTCTGTAACTATATTGTAGACCAGAAAAGTTTAAAATACTGAAGCTCTGGAATATTACCTATACACATATACAGATGTGCATATAAATGCAAAACTGATTTTTTTATATTAGGCTGAAAAACTGGCACTTGAGTAAAGAATGACTTGTCATGCCCTTTATCGTAAAATATCACTGATTAAAACCTAATGCCAAGCAAAACAATAAACCCTTGCGTCATTCTCTGCCTCTTACACGTAGTTGCAATCAGAAAAAAACATTTTCTTGAGTGAGGAATCATTTCTTTTTATAATTTCTTTCGGGGTCGAGTCCCGTTAAGCCTGCCCTCACACCAAACCCACATTCACACTAAGCACTGAAATCTGCTGCTTCTTTGAGGTTTTTATCCAGTGCCAGTTTTCCGCAGACAGTGAAGACCTCCTGTGGGTACAAAACACTGCAGGAACACAGCAGAACAAACGGCCGCTTCTGCCTGGAGGAATCTGGAAAGTGTGCAGCACAGCAGCTTCTGCACAAGGATTCCTAGACCACGAGGCCAAAACTCAAATATTAGATGAAATGGGAGTGATGAGCTAGAGGAAAGTCCACGCTCCAATGGGATTCGTTCTGCTTCCCCTGTGCATGAGTAAAGTTGCCTCTTCTTCTTTACGCTGCAATTTACCAAACTTCCAGTCATGTCCCCCAACTTCTGTAACAGCTCTGGGAACCGAGAAGACGTCAGTGCTCTCCCCAGGAGTGCCCAACCCTCTCTTCTTGCACAATATAGAGTAACTTATTTTCATCGGCTTTTACATGCTTGGCTGCAAGATTCAATTTACATCTCTCCTCAGTGAACACATTAGTTTACGCCCCAGCTGGATACCACTGACAGACCTCCAGCTGCCCCAGATGGATCAGAAGAACCACTCAGTCCATCTTCTGCACCCCCAAAATCATAAGATGTAACAAATGTTGGTGTTTGATGTCACTGTTTCGGTGAAGCTTGGCATACCGCAAGAGATCACAGAACAGTTGACAACTGGATTCAAGTGATGAATAATTAAAAGGAAATACACTGAATTTGGGAAAAGACTGAGAAACTTATTAGCCTCAAGAGGATGACAGGATAAGATAATGGCAAGGAACCTTAGAGAATCATTGAGGAAAACCTAGTTTAAGTTTTGGTGGTCTCGAAGCTCAGTCCTTGGTCCTCTGTTCTTTAAACACTCACTTCCTGGGTGATTTCTTTCAGTCCCATGGCTTTCAACATCATCTCTACACCAATCACTCCCAAATTACATCTCTAGCTTAGACCTTTCTCCTAAAGTTCAGACTGACTTTTTCAACTACCTACTCAGTTTCTCCTCTTGGAGGGCTAACAGATGTGCTGAAATTAACAAGGCCCAACCTTCACTCCCATTCCTTTGCTCCACCCCTCACTTGTCCCATCTGCAGACTTCCATATCTCAGCAAATTCCCACTTCCTCTATCCAGCTGTTCTGGCCAGAAACCTTGGATTCATCCTCGTCTGCAATCTTTGTCTCATTTTCATATCCTATCTACCAGGAAATCCTGTTGGCTCTATCAACAAAATGTAGCCACGGTCTGTGTTCTTTTATGAGATGGTCAGTCAGGCGTGGCCACAAAGACAGGTATAGGAGAGGCTCAGGAAAACAAGGTTTAATATCCTCACAGGGTCCTAGAAACAGGAGGCAGGGCAGGCCACCCTGGGCCATGTGAGGAGCACCAGGTTTGGGTCAGGGGAAAGAAGACAAGAAGGAGGGGAAGTCTAGGTCAGAGTCTTTGTTGGGGTTTCCGCAGAAAAGGCAAAACAGGGCAGGGCACAGTAAACAGTTTAGGATTGGCAACTCTGAATAATTTCTCCAGACTTTAAGTTCTAAGGGTGGTCTCTAGTTGCCTGGTCCCCGGCTTGGGGAAGATTAAGGCAGAGGAATATTGCCTCCTGGGATACAATGATCTGGCTCCGGATTGGTTAGTTTGCATATCAAAGGCCAGTGGTGCCCTTTACTCAGAATTGGCCAGCCCTGGGAGGGGCAGTCTCTCCACAGCCAGAAAGGCTTTTTAAAGATGTCAAAACATCATAACACACAGAAAATTTAAAAATATAAACAATTCAATCCAGAATTGGATCACTTCTAACACTTCTACTGACAGTACCCTGGTCCAGGTCATCATTTTCTCTCATCTGGATTAAGCCGACACGCAGCCACTAGAAGACAGATGCCCCTCTAGTTAAAAGGGATCAGGGTAGGGGACCGATGGCACCAACTGCAGTGATATCACACAGAGTCACACCTATATCCCCATTCATCTGACTCTCCATGTCAGAGTGTTTTGTCTTACAGCACAGACACGCATTCATTCAACAAGCATATCGTGAGCATCCACTCCATGCCATGCATTCCTCCAGGGACCGTGGACACAGTGGTAAGCAAGGCAGACAAGTTTTGTGGAGCTCATAAATCTGGCCTGTCAAATTCTAGAGGGGGCAGTCACAAGCCTGGACTTGGCAGTGATCCGATTAATTCATCTGCCTTATCTAAATGTGACCTAGAATTATTCTAGACTCTTCCTTCTTACTCATATATTCAACTGGTCTCCAATGAATAGAAAAATTCAGAAACATACATATATAAATATGCATACATGTGTTTGCATATGTGCATATATATATATAAGTATGTATACGTCCTCAGGTGTGTGTATAAACATTCTTCTGGTTTCCTTTTCTAAATGTTGAAGGGACTCGGGGAGGATCCTGGCCTGGGCCACCATCTTTTCCTCTTTCTTTATCTGCCTACTTCTCTAGCTGATCTCACATAGCCCCACAGCTTTAAAATCCACTTACTCATTTGTGGACAACCTTTGGTCAAAGAAAAAGGAGACACAGTAAGGGAATTGCTTAGCGCTGTGTATGGTCAGTGAAGGAGATGACCAGTTCAGATTCCACTGGGGGGCACAGTCTTATAAGCAGTCCTTGGTGAACTGATCGCAGAAATTAAAAAGCCTTTATCTAAAGCAAAGGCTCCACGAAGAAGAAGCAGCCCAGAGTGTGAAACTGATTGTCCTATCTTTTTCTATTACATAAAGGCATTTCCCACTGGAAGAATTTAAGAATATAAATGTGCTCCAATGGCCCACGTGTACCATCAGCCTCTCCAGCCCAGACGGGCATCTGTGAAGTAACAGAACCTCTAAACACCACTACGGCCAGGGCCACTGTTCTCAACTGGGGCTGTTTTGTCCCCAGGGGACATATGGCAGTATTCAGGAGCCATTTTTGGTTGTTACAACCAGAAGGGAGGTACTATTGACATGTTGTAGGTAGAGTCCAGGGAGGCATCTTACCATGCACAGGACAGCCCTCCCAGCAAAGAGGCTAGAGGTAAGAACCTTCTCTCCTCCCCGGCACTGCATCCCACGGTGGGCCTCTCATCCCTTCAGTGATCTGCTAAATGAAATACTTAGACTCTAGCAGCTTAGACAAGTAGCTTTCCCATCCGGGTTAGTCAGTTTCTGCATAGCTAGTGTGCAAAGACTGCCCCCAATAAATCACACCTCCTGATATTCACACCCTTGTACACTCCTCTACCCTAGAATCTAAATGGCCCCGAGACTCACTAACCAGTAGAAAGTGGCAAATGGGACAGGAGGCCAGATCTTGGCCTAAGCCTGGGGAAGGCCTGGTGGCTTCTACTTTTGTGCTTTGGGGAAACCTGAGGGGCTATGTAGGAAAACTAATGGGCTACAGAGACCAAATGGAGAGACTATGTGGAGAGGCCACGTGGAGAGGGAGAGGCTCTAAGAATACATGTGGAAGGAAAGAGCCCGAACTTCCAGCTGTTCCTGTCCGGGTAGACAAGTAAGCCCGTTGAGCCCAGATAACTGTCATCACAAGGAGCAGAAGAACGGCCTGGCTGAGCCCAGTCAGCTTGCAGAATTGTAAAAGATAATAAAAAAAGCTTCTAAGTTTTAAGGTGGTTTGTTTTGCAGCAACAGACAATTAAAACCCCTTCCCGATCTTTAAAATGAGAAGATGGGACAAGATCACGTGTCTCAAACTCTCTTCAGCCTCAGAATCCTTGATCTAAACAAAATCTTATCTGGAAGCATAGTATGTGTATGTCAGGAATGCTTTTTCAGATGCAAGTGACAAAAACCCAAGTGAAGTAGGTGAGACAGTAGTGGGTTCCTTTCCTCACATGACAGGAATTCTGGAGCCAGATGTTTGCTGGCATTGGTTCCGTGGCTCCCTGAGGTCAAACTCAGTGTCTCTGTGATTCCAGGCATTCCTCTCGTGCTTACGGCCACGGCCACATGGCGACGAGACTGCTGATGGAGCAGCAGACGTGATGTTGGCAGTGAAGGGAGGGGGAAGGGAGAAAGGCAAGGTGAGTAACAGCCACACGTGTCACCTTTTAGCTCTAATTCCCCCAAAGCTTTAGCATCAGGGACGTCTCACGTTTCATGAGCCCAGCCTGGGTCATATACCAATCTGTAGCTGCCAGCAAGACCAGGAATTGAGAGGCAGCATTGTCCTGAATGGCTGTGATCACACCCCACAGCTTGACGTTGGCCTATTGCCACTGCACACAAAATCAGGGTGTAGGAAGGAAGCAAAGGATGAGCAATAAATAACTAGCTTCTGAAACAATGCAAAAAGCATAAAAATGGAGTTGAGCTGACTAACTGAGGGGAGGAGGGGCATGGATTCCTGTCAACTCAGGCTCCCCTTTCCTTCCGATTTCTCCTTGACCACAGTGAGACTCCAAGGGGGCTCCCAAGAAACCCAAAATCTAAACATCACTTGACTACAGCTTGACATCTCCTTCTGCTTCAACTTTCTAGAATCTGTACAGTCTACCAGTGTAATTTCTTAGGGTGGTAACTTCCATACTTTCTCTGGATGGGTAAGTATCTTTTATTGTATCTGTCTGATGGTAAGATGCCCCCTTCCACTGCCATGAGATTTCATTCAACCATTCACTGATCAAGATCCTTTAGGAAATCCACGTGTAATAATAACAGGTTAAAAAATATTTTCAGGATCATCGTTCTAATGATCTTCACAAGTACTCTGTGAGGTAGGTACTGTTACCCACTTGGCAGATGAGGGAAGGAGGTTTGGGATGATTGGGGAATGAGCCAAGTTTGGGTTGCACCAGTACTGGAAATGCCACCCACATCGTCTGACCCCCTGTCAAGCACTCTTTGCACTTACTAAGCACCCAGTCTCTTTCAGGAACTGGGGTTGGAGTGGAAAACAAGGCCAGTGAAGGTGTTGCTTTCATGGGCCTCATGTGGTTGATGGAAAAGACATAAAATAAGTGAATGGTGAATAAGTGAATAAGCCATACTTTCAGATAGTCTGACGGATTAAGAAAACAATAAAACAGGGTGAAAGGTTAAAAGAATATTGTTGGGGTGAGGTGGGGGTTCTCCTTTTGACTTGGTGATTGCGGGGGTCTCTCTCTGAAGAAGTGATCATTGAGCTGAGAACGTGCCAGACATGAGAAGATCTGAGGGGAAGAGCTCCAGGTCATCTCGAAAGAACTTGCATATTTGAGGGAGTGTAAGGAGACCAGAGTGCTTGGACTGGAGGGAGGGAGAGACACTGGGTCACGAGGAGTGGTCCAAGAGGCCAGCAGAAGCCAGTACGTTTATTCGTCCACAGCTTCGTACTTCTCAAACCTCATCTTCCCCATCACCTTCTTCATAGGACTCATTCTGGTTTCACTTTTGTCTTCTTTGAGGGTCAAGAGCTAGGAAGGTCAGGTCCAAGAGTTCTGATCCTGGAACCCAGTGGTTTTATAAAAGTAGGCTTGGAGGAGAAATGGTAAGAAAGAGCCTATGGGTGAATCTTCCTAACGCTCTTTCTTTTTTTTCCTTCTCAGTTGGAAGCTGGCATTGACCAGATGAATCATTGTCTTTGCAGCTAAGAATTGCTGAGTCAAGAAAATTTAACACTTTGCTTTATGGGACGTACAGCCCATCTGTAATCCATCTATCCTGAGCTGGAGGGGTGGGGAGCCACTGCGGTGATACATGCTCCAAAACAGGAAGGGAGAGCCTTCATGTCCTCAGTTCCACAGCTGCCACATTTATGGGATAAGCTCTTGGTTTCTGTTAGGAACCAATGAACAGACTTCATAACTGCCAAATTATCCTAAACCAAGTGTAAACAAATTGATTAACGATGCCTGTCAGCAATGAACAATTCCACAGGATCATTGCCCTGACAAACTCTGTTACCATGAGGTAGGAGTTTTTATTTTGTTGTTGTCACTTTTAAGTAAGATAATGGGTAAAATTTGAATGTTAGATGTGATCCTTTTGAGCCCTGAGTATCAGGAAGTTTCAGTGGACAAGGAGACTCTTTCAGTGCACAGGGGAGACCCAGAAACTCTGCAGGGTTTTCAACAATCCCCAGGCCCTATTCACAAGGCTTCCTAACAAGATAGTGGGAAATAAACTGAAGGTAACGACACTTGCCTTTTGAAGTGAGAACTAAAATGACTTTTAAAGGGAGTTTAACATGATGGTAGTATAATCTGTGATCAACCAACGACTGGAGGATTGACAGGACAGGCACCACCCTGGCCTGGCCTCATGCCATATAACCACTGCCATTAGTCCTTGACCGAAATGAAAGGTCGCAAAAAACCCTCAAATGTCAACAACAGGGAACCATATGTCAACGAATGGAACAATAGCGAGCCATACCATGAAATGATGATGATGATAATGATGACTGTGATAACTTTTGCCATTTATTAAGACCTTATTATGTGCCAGGAGCTTGCCATGTTTTATCCCATTTAGTTATTACAACATCCCTGTGGAGTAGATTCTAGGAGAAGGATGGATACTATTATGGGTCTAGACACTGTAATAATCCTCATTATACAGAAAATAAAACTAGGAGTCTGAATATTTGGCAACATGCCCAAGGTCACCAAGATACTCAATTCCAGGCCTTCTGATTCCGTAGGAAGTGAACTTAACCACTAAGCATTCTATCCCCTAAACAGCATTTGTACCAATAAGATCACATGGCTGCTTTTAAAGACCTTTGAAAATAGGTGTCACAAAATGCACTGAGCCTGTTTCTTAGTGGAGAGGGAGTCTTTTAGTTATGTTGTGATTTGGTTGTAAATCTAAATTCACAGATTTACAGTAAACAAACATGTCAAGCTTGGTCAAAGACGACCTGAAGTCATACTAATTTGGTTGGCTAGGCACCCACGTTCGATGTCATTTGAAATGGTTGGTTTGCTCATGGCTTGTTTTCCAGGAAAAATCCCATGAAGGAGTTTAGCCATCTTAACAAAACAAAGGCAATCACACATGAATCTTCCTTTGGGAGGAATAAGGAAGGAAGGAAGGAAGGATGGACAACCTCTCACAGCATCCTAACTGGCATCCATGGGGGGAGGTGAGCAGGGAGAGGAAATCATCCTTGAGGTTTCTCAAATGCCCAACAAGAGCATCCCTACGGCAGGAGAGGTCTTGGCCAAAGATGAAGGGAGACTCCCTTCTCCCTACCGGCCTCTGATCAATTCGTTCATTCTGTAAGCTACGGGAGCAAGAAGCTCAGAACTCCAGGAGGTAGACTTCAGTTAGAAAGTTTACAGCAAAGCCCCATTAATTGTCCGCTCAAGATGACAGTATGTACTCAAACACACATCTTACACACTTTCTTAGATTCTCCTAACTGCTCCTTCCTCTCTCCTGGTTAGTGCCTTATTTGGATGGGGTCATTCTTTTATTTCTGGGGCAGGGGATCTTCTTCCTGAGCAGTTGCCAAGGGGTTGGGTTATTCAACAGGAAAATAGGAGAATCAGCTCCCCACGAGGGTGAACCTTGACAATGGGAAATGGGAACTGGGAAGGAGAGGAACGGATAAATCCCCTTCCTCTTGCTCTTCCATGGAGTACCCCCAGGCAAACTGCCTCCTCGCAACTTCTCTGCAGAGAAGCACAGTGTGCAAAGCCAACAAGCCTGATGAGTGGTCCATGCGTCTCTTCGTGACCGGCTCAGAATGCAAAGCATCACGCTGCTTCCCATCATTCCTTGCCTGGCTTCACTTTGCCCCTCACCATCATCTCCCTGGGTTTGAAGCTCCCAAATCAAAGTTTTAGTGCTTTACTCCTGGCTGCTCAGTAGGAGACCAAACTCTCACAGTTGGATGTGGCTGTTTGACTAAATTCTTACCCACAGGATGTGAGCAGAAGTGGTATACAAATTCTAGGTCTTTCCCTTAAATGATTGAGAATACACCTCCCTCCCATCCTCTTTCTTTCTTCCTTCCTTCCATCCTTCCTTCCTTTCTTCCTTTCTTTCTTTCCTCTATCACCCCACTCCCCACTGGCTGGGAAGCAGCAATAATTCAAACAGTTTTGGAGGCCACAAATCAATGATGATTGAGCTGCCATGCCTGTAGTGAACCATCCATCACTGGGTTTTTATGTGAGAGAGATAAATTTCGATACTTAAAATGAAAATGTCCTAGGTGCCTCAATTTTTGCCACAGGCTCTCCTTTCTAAAGAACTCAAGCCTGGACCAGTAATAAGCAAGTATTATCTGCATTCTGTTTGCCAGCTTTCTTCTGGTGAACGCTCCTCCCCTGAATTATACCAAACAACCCCGCTGAACTAAAGGTGCTTACTCTGACGAAGGAGGGCAGATACATCTGAAAATAAATGCTTCCATGCTCAAGCATCACAGCCATAACTTGAACCCAGATTTTCCCCCCTGCAGGGTGACCTTCCTTCATCTCTGAGATGATCGACAGATGACATCCAAATGCAAGCATTGATCTTTGCAGCACCGAGCAGTTGGTTTCTTTTAGTCACAAAGAAAAACATGATGAAGACACAAAGCATGTTCAAATCCTCATGATGCAGAGAAAGAAAGACTTAAGAAGGTCGCAGGCTTCCCTTCACTCCCCCTGGTAAAAAAAAATCACTAAATTAACTCTCATGAATGGAATGGCCCACGCCGTGATCTTTACTGGTCAAGTCTTTTAACATGAAAGAATGATCACTGCAAGGCAAAGGGCCAAGGTCTTGGCCTGCTGAGTCAGGATCAACCAAAAGTCCTCCGACAAAATACCAAAACCTAGCAGCAATGTATCTGGAAGTAGATTAGAGGGATTATAAAGACAAAACAAGAAGGATAAAAACAACAAAACAAAAACCCAAATAACTTGCCTTGATCAGCTACTTCTGATAATTCTAGGAATTAACCTTAAGGAAACTGCTAAACAGTCAGAATCACTATAAAGTGATATTGATGACAGGACTGTCCATGTTCATACAAAACCCAAAATAACAGAAGTGTCTATTATTAGTAAGATGGTTTTGCAAATTCTGGTATAGCCACACAACATAATACAAGGCAGTCACTCAAAATGATGTTAAAGATTTGTATTCATTGACATGAAAAAGTCCATGAAAGATTTGAGTTTTAAAAGCACATTGCTAAGTACAGTAAGATGATGTCTAGATTCTAGAACAGTGGTTCTCAGAGTGTGGTCCCCAGACCAGCAGCATCAGCATCACTTGGCAAAATGCCCTATTCCAGACTCACTGAATTAGAAACTCCCTAATGGGTTCTAGCAAGCTGTTTTAATAAGGCTTGCAGGTGATTCTAATGCATTTGTGAAAGACTGAGAACCGCTGGTCTAGACAAAGAGGAGGTTGCTACACGTATTTATAAGGGATTAATAAGAGCATCTCTTTATTTTCACACAGCGCAATACCAGGGTTTTCATTACAGTGGCCAAATGGTCTTCAACAACGTGTAAATATATGAATTCACGTGAACTTGGATGGGGCAGGTTCCAGGACCTCTATTTAAGGCTCCATCTCCATTTCTTGTAATTCTTTCATGTATGTGTTTCATTTTCAGCCTGGCAGTCAGATGGCTGTTGCAGCCCCATGTATCTCATCCAGATACACCACATCCAGAGGCAAAAAGGGACAATTTCTTCTGGAAGCTCCTTCTTAATAGTAAGGAAACCCTTCCGAGGAGCCCCTCTGTCCCTCAGCAGATCTTTCTTCCTTTGTCATTGACTAGACATAGGTCACATGCTTATTCTTTAGCTAATTACTGGTGGGGAAAACCAAAATGGGCTTAATCAGGATTCACCCCTGAGCTGGCACTCCTTCCCTGACGGATGGCCGCTGAAAAAAACTGAGGTCCTGCTAGTGAGGAGGAGAAGAGGAAACAACTTTTGAGTAGGGCAACAAACTGTGTGCTGAATCTAGGCTAACTGCTTTTTTATACTCTTCTATAAAAATGAATTATTCATCACTTCCATGAATAAATTGTCAATTGTGATGAAAAATGAGACCTGCTATGTGTGTGTGTGTGTGTGTTTCCTTTCTAGGGGGTTCCTTGCTTTGGAAATGGCTCCTGAGTTTCAAGGAGAAGGATTTATGTCATGCAAAGTTTTCCTTTTTTTTCCTTTAAGGCAAATTAAAAGACTGACAGTATCAAGTGCTGGCAAGGCTGTGGAGCAACTGGAAATCTCGTACTTGCTAGTAGGAATATAAATTGGTCAAATACTTTGAAAAACTATTTGGTCATATCTACTACAGTTAAAAATACACTTATTCTATGACCTAGCAATTTCGTTCCTTGGAATTTCTAAGAGATGTGTGCATGGGCAAGCATAAGAATGTTCATAGTACCTTTCAAATTGGAAACAACGCTTTTGTCTATCAACCAAAGAATGGATGAGGCAATTGTGGTATGGGCAGGTAAAGAAATACTACACAGCCATGAAAATAGATGAGCCACTGGTCCTTCCAACCATGTGGGTGAATCTTGCAGATTTAAGATTAAATGAAAGAAATCAGACATAAAACAATACACACTTCATATAAATGGAATTGTATAGTTCCATTCATATGAAGATCAAAAATAGGCAAAATTAATCTACAGTGATGGTAGTCAGAATAACATTACCCACACTAAAAAAAGGAAAAATTTCAAGTGTGGTCTTGCTCTAACAGATAATTAGCCTTTGTAATTAAACCAGTGTTGTACTTGGAAATGAAAAGACACGTAGACCTGTGGAATAGAACTGAAAGCCTCAAAAGAGACTCAAGGACAAATGAAATTTTAGCATTCACAGAAGTGGCCTCTCAAATCACGAGGGCAAAAGATAGATTTTTAATAAATGGGGCTGAGAAAACTGGAGAGCCAACTGTAAAGGCTAAAACATAATACACACTTCACACTGTGCACAAGAATAAGCTTCAAACGGATTAAGAAGTCAAATGGAAAAATCAAAAGGAAAATCAAAAGGAAACTCTACAAGTTCTAGAATAAAACATGGGAGAATTCCTCATTAACCTTCGTGTAAGGAAAGGTGTTCTAACAATGGCTTCAAAATTCAGAGGCAATAAAAGAAAAGTTTGATAAAATTGACTGCATAAACGTTTAAAAATTTTCACAACTGGAGAACACCATAAACAAAGTGAAAGGACAACTGACAAACTGGGAGAAAATATACACAACATAGATCAAAAAGACTTCTACTCCTACAATATAAAGAGCATTTAAAAATTGGCTTCAAAACACAACAATAGAAAGGAAAAGACACATGAGCAGACCACATACACACGCACACAAACCCACACAGACAAAAGCACAAACATCCACATACAACTGGCCCTTAAACTTATGGAAAGATGTTCAAACTCCCTCTTAATTAGGTAATTAAATAAATGTAAATTAAAACAATGTTAAAATACCATTTCTTACCTGTCAATTTATAGTTAAATTTTCATTTAAAATCAAATTGAAAATGATGACAACTCATTTTGTTAGCAAGCCTGTGAGGGAAACAGGTACCTGTACGTTTCTGGTGGGAACGCACACTAGTAGGAGCCCTGTGGAGGGGAACTTGAAATATCTAACGAAACTACATAGGAACTTTTCTTTTGACCCAGCAATCCCCTTTCTAGGAATTTATACTGAAGATAAAGCACCATAAACTCATACACATAAGTTATTTATTACAGCCCTGTTTGGAACTGCAAAATACTGGCAACAATCTATGTGCCCCTCCACAGGAGACTGGTTGAATAAGCAGGGTGCATCACAGTGGAGGGCTGTGTTGCTGGATGTGAAATAAAAAAACGAGGGAGGTCCTGATGAATTGATTGAAAGTGACGTCCAGAGCATGTTTTCAGTGAAAAACAGCAAAGCGCAAGAGGGTATCTGTAGTCTACCCTCTTTTATGAAGAAAGCCGCAGATAAGAGAAAATACACAGGTGGTTGCTCTCTTGTCCAAAAGGCACAGAGGAAAGGTAAAATGGAAACTAATGGAAATGGCTCCCTACAGGAGATGGGTGGGAATGGGCTGGGAGGAGTGGGGAAATGGGAATGGGATGGAAGAAATGCAAACAAAGGGAGTGACCCTTCTGAGTTCAGTTCTGGATTTTAGAACCCTGGTGACTTTGGCATTCTCAAAGATAAGTATGTACTTGAAATCCACCAGGATGTGGGGGGACCCCAAAGAGAATGCAAACAGTGACAAATGAACCTGTTTTACAACTGAGTAACAGAACGACTGGGGGTAAGGGGTGCGTGAACTTTTTTTTAAAGTAACTTTAGAAAATAGCATTTTCACTATATGTTGTGACACTAAAGAAATATTTTAAACAGGGCTACGTTAGCAATTCTGAAGCCATCTTATATGTATTCAAGGAGAGAGCAAGTTAGTTGAATATATTATAGATGAGATATGGGTTTCTCACTGTCAGAGAACAGAGTCATAAATAAGAAGAGGAGGAAGACTAGAAAATCTAAACCCTGTGGTCTTGAATTGGCACAGAATTATGAAACCATGGTACATATGTACACACATGCACACACACACAGATAGCTATACCCATGGATAGGAGACACAGATGGAGATGTGTGTGTATACACATGTATATTTCCCAGTGTGTTGTGTTGCGAGGCTCTAGAAGCAATGAAAACAATGACATTCAGTGACAGTAGTATGTGTAATTCCCAGATTGTGATCTCTGTGCCATTCTCCCCTAAAAGGAAACAGGACTTCTCTAAGAAATGGTTGATTCCAAGGCTGGGGCAGGGAAAACACAAGATGAGCTTGGAACTTCTTCCAGTTTTAGAAAATGAGAAACTGCTCAAATAGATAATGGAGCACATTTAAAGGACACAGGAGCCAACACAAAGGGAATTCCCACAGCCAAAGCTGCCCAGTGGACAATCTGAGCAATAAAATAAATTCTGATAGTAATGAATTATAACACAGAGAACAGAATAAATCTCCATGAGTACAGATTGATACGAATAAATCATTAAATGAGGTAATAAATGGAAGAGAAAGGACAGCTCTTCCTTGCAGGAGAATTCTAATTCAGAAATATAGAAGGAATGATAAAAATAGAAACCCACCGTCTGGCAAATAATGGATGCTAAAATTAGCGGGTGAATGCATGATGAGTAATAAGATATTGGCATGGTCTAAAAAATAACTCCCAACAAGACAATTACTAATTAGAAAGGGGAAAAAAGAAACTTTACAGTTGAGAACTCTGGGAGAGATTTCCTTCATCATGTGATCAAGGCTGAACACTACTACTTAACAAGAGATTATCATGTATCTCCAGTTAGAAAGCACGAAGTAGGGCACAACATCACTTCTGTGGCTTTCTTGCCAAAAACGTATAATGTGAATTTAATTGTGAGGAAACATCACATAGACATAAATTGAGGGACATTATACAAAATAATGGGCCAGTCCCTTAAAATGTCCTGAAAGACAGGAAGAAGGGAGGCACTGTCCCAGATTGGGGTAGACTAAAGGGAGATGACAGCAGGATACAATGTGTGAACCTGGCTTGGATCCTGGGCCAGAAAAAGAACATTAGTGGAATAATTAAGATAAGGTCTGTAGTAGAGTTACCAGTATTGTATCAACGTTAATTTCCGGGTTTTGATTATTGCTGGTGATTAGGAAATACGTTATCGCTTGGGAAAATTGGATGACGGGTAAGCAGGAATTCTTTGTCCTACTTTTGCAATTATTCTTCGTAAAGATGAGATTATTTCAAAACACAAAGTTACAAAAAACATAGAAGAATTTTGGTTCCCCCTCGGGGAAATTCTGGCTGGGGATGGGGTTATGAGGAAACCTGGGGTACTGGATTCTCTTTGTCTTGATTCTGCTTGGGGATACATGGCTGTCTACACATTTAAATTTCCCTGAGCACTATGCATAAGACTTATGCATGTTGTGGTAGGCATGTTATTTCTCAAATTTTTTTAATTTAATTTTAATTTTTTCTGGAGGGGAGGTAATCAAGTTTGCTTATTTATTTTCAGAGGAGGTACTGGGGATTGAACCCAGGACCTTGTGTTTGCTAAGCATGCGCCCTACCACTTGAGCTATATCCTTCCCCTCTCATTTTTTTTAAACGTTAAAAAAGGATCAAATCATCTCTAACCAAGAAAAAGTGGTGAGCAAGCCCAGTGATTTGCATTGGGCTACGCCCCCAGTAAAAGTCCAGAAATGTACTATTTATTATCACGGTGCTAGCAATGAACATAGCAAATCCCCAGGAGAGACATCAGATGTTAAATTCAGAGCCCAACTCATCCTTTCAGGGGTGCTTATAATTGGCAGACACTGCGTGAAGCGATTTTTATTTCATTGATTTTTTTCATGACAAAACACTGAAGGAGATTTTAGCATCCATCTCCCTCTTTTTTTAAGATGAGGAAACCAAGTTTCAGGAAAGTGAGCAAACATTCACCACTCAGGCAGAAACTGGCAAAAACCAGATGTGTCTGCTTCAAAGTCCTGGATGTCTCCTGCTATCCCACACTGCTTAAACAGGAAGATTTTGATTTGTGTTTTAAAAGAATGAATTTCAAGTCATTTTATAGTTGCAGCTCTTAACACCTGGATTATGGTCATGATTTTTAGTTGCACTCTATCCAAAAAAGAAAATGTCTAATTAAATAAAGATTTGGACATGATCCTTTATAAAGAAATGTGACTTCAAATAGTTGGGGGAAAAAATCTTCAGATTTAGTTTTTTATCAGCTTGATTTATTTTTCTCCTTTTGCTAACTTTTGGACTTCACTTCATTAGCTTTCCCTTGAATTTAAGTTGAACGCCTATCACTAATCATAATAAAACACAAGTTCAGACAGACTCATTGTCAAGTCAATGGCCAATGACTAAGTGCAGTAATTCCTTCTCAAAGTGATTCCTTGTATCTCTTTGCCACACATATTAAAGACGGGTCTATTGCACCTCAAATATCGCTTATTCCCATTAGTCCAGGAATCCTGAAATCATCTCATCTGTCCACACAATTCAGCAGTCTCCTCTGAGGGTAATATAACCTGGTGTTTAAGACTATGGCACTTAAAATCAGGTGCACTTGGGTCAAATTCTGGCTTTTTCATTTCTCAGTGGTATGACCTTGGGCAAGTTACTGAATTTTCCTGATGTCCAGTTTCCCTATCACTAAAATGAGGTGACTGCTACTATTACTACCCGCTGTCCTTGGATTTGGGGCAGGTGGGGGAGGCATGTAAAACACTTGCACACCCTTCAGCATGTAATCACTGTGAACTATCATTATTTTCTGGCACTAATCCAAGCTGACTGATACTCTGTTCATTGTTCAGGTGTTCCCTCCTGGTATTTGTACTGAGGACTTGCAAAAAGCACTTTGAGGGACACAAAGAGTAATCCTTTCAGCATATCAAAGTGAAATGATTTTACTTTGGAATTCATTCTAAGGATAAAGAATTTGCATCTGCAACACACCATTGTATCAGGTATGAGAGAAACAGTAGCAAATAAAAAAGTCCCCAAACTCCAGAAGCTTATATTCTATCGGGAGGGAACAGACAACAAACGAGTAAACAAAGAGGTAAGGTGAGGACAGCTAGTTACCATCGTAGAGCAGGTTCACACCACAAAGAGGACATGTGGGAGTCACTGGGTGATTTTACGAAGCATCCTGCTCCCTGCCCTTTCTGCTCTGAACTTGCTGATTGCTTAACTGCAGACAGAGCCAGAGCAGCCCCACTGGACAATAACGCGAAAGTGGGAGACCCAAGACCACGCGAGCCACCAGCCTGGGTGCCACGATGCACCAGCTACTCTTATCTGAGCCACTGTGGTTCTGTTTTTGTCGCCCCCAGACAAAACAACTACTCATCCTCTCCTGAGGACGTTTCTGCTTCCAACCTTATCAAATATGGACATCTGGAAGAAATTCAGAATTAGAGTCACAAAAGGAGAGAGGATGCCAGAAACTACCGGTCAGTAACAATTTAGATTTCTTTTGTACATTTAAAAATATTTATTGAGGGGGGAGGTTAAAGTGCAATGGTCCTCGGTTCGGTTCCCAATACCTCTGTTAAAAACAAATAAATAATTAACTAAATAAAATTTATTACCTCCTCCCATAAAAAAAAGAAATTAAAATAAGTAAATTTTAAAAATACTTACTGAGTACTAATTTGTGAAGCGTCATTCACACTCATAATCATCACAGTAATTTTATTGATTCTCTACCTCAAGCCTCATTTGAAAGATCGAACACAATCCTGTTAGCTAAGCACTTAAATAAGTGAGTGAAACATGATTTAAACCCAGGCATGAATGAGCTACAAGGCCAAACTTTCACCCCCTCCCCTACACTGTCTCCAGGATCAGCCAGGAAAGCAGAGAAAGCAAACTGTAAAGACAGAGGTGCACGGCAGAAGAAGAATGAAAATGCAGCATTGGTGGAAGACACCTCCATGGTCCTTTTGGTTGTGTTCAGTTCAAATTTTGTGGCTGTTATTCTCACAACTTGAAGGCACTGCCCAGAACAGGATTCCCCACCCAGGGAACATTTTGCTCTATAGGAAGCTTAGGTATGGCTCTCGGGCCAAGTCTTACCCATTGCCTGGTTTCTTTTTAAATAAAGTTTTATTGGCACAGAGCCACTCTTGTTCATTTATGTGTTGGCTGTGGTTGTTTTTGTACTACAATGGCAGGGGTGAAGAGTTGTGACAGAGACATTAAAAGCCTTAAGTATTTACTATCTGTCCCTTTTTTATTGATTTTTTTAAAAATTGAAGTATACTCAGTTTACAATGTGTTAATCATGATTAGTGATTCAGTTATATATATATTATGTATGTATTTCTTTTCATATTTTTTTCATTATAGGCTATTACAAGGTATTGAACATAGTTTCCTGTGCTATACAGTAGGACCTTGTTGTTTGTCTATTTTATGTATAGTAGTTAGTATCTGCAAATCCCAAACTCCCAATATATCCCTACACCCCTCCTCCCTTTCCCCTCTGGTAATTGCAAATTTGTTTTCTATGTCTGAGTCTGTTTCTGTTTTCTAAATAAGTTCATTTGTGTCATTTTTTTAGATTCCATATATGAGTGATATCATATGGTATTTTTCTTTATCTTTCTGGCTTACTTTAATTAGTATGACAATTTCCAGGTCCATCCATGTTGCTGCAAATGGCATTATTTCATTCTTTTTAATGGCTGGGTAATATTCCACTGTATAAATATACCACTACTTCTTTATCCAGTCATCTGTTCATGGACATTTAGGTTGCTTCCATGTCTTGGCTATTGGAAATAGTGCTGCTTTGAACACTGGGGTGCATATATCTTTTCAAATTAGAGTTCCCTCTGAATATATACCCAGGAGTGGGATTGCTGTATCATATGGTAAGTCTATTTTCAGTATTTTAAGGAATCTTCCTACTGTTTTCCATAACAGCTGCACCAAAATACATTCCCACCAACAGTGCAGGAGGGTTCCCTTTACTCCACACCCTCTCCAGCATTTATCATTTGTGGACTTTTGAATGATAGTCATTCTGACTGGTGTGAGGTGATACCTCATTGCAGTTTTGATTCACATTTCACTGATAATTAGTGACATTGAATATTTTTTCATGTGCCTAATGGCCATTTGTATGTCTTCATTGGAGAATTGCTTGTTTAGATCTTCTGCCTATTTTGGGATTGGGTTGTTTGTTTTTTCTGTAATTGAGTTGTAGGAGCTATTTGTATATCCTGGAAATTAAGCCCTTGTCAGTCGCGTTGTTGGCAAATATTCTCTCTCACTCTACAGGTTGTCTTTTTGTTTTATTTACGGTTTCCTTTGCTGTGCAAAAGCTTATAAATTTAATTAGGTCTTAATTTGTTTATTTTTGCTTTTATTTCTATCTGTCCCTTGTTTTAAAAAAAATAAACAGAAACCTCAGTTAAATATAGTCGGGAGACCAGAAGGGGGAGCCCTCATGCCCTAGGACAACAGAAGAGCCCAAAAGGAAGACTTTTCTTCTTTCCTGGCAAGGACTCAGCAAATGAAAAGCCATGGATTCTTTGTTTACTCTAGCCCTCCCAACTTCCCTTTCCCCTCTATAAAAGCGGTCTCCTTCCCTTGCTGAGCAGGGGACTTGCACGTGGCTTACCATAGTTGGCAGGCCCCGAATGGCAATTCTCTGCTGATCCGAAAAAACCTATTTTCGCTGGAGAAATAGCTGGCAGTCAATTTATTTCAAGTCAACATCCTTTGCAGAAAAGTTTACCAACCTTTGTTTACTGATGTGCCTACAGTTCAAAGATCTTCCTGGTTACACTATACCTGCTCTCCTATAATATCAAGCTGAAGCCTTAGGAACAATACTAAAAATCTGTTTCCAGGACTTTTTTCCACTTCTGAACATACACATTGAGGGGAAATGCTGGACCTCGGTATCTTAATGAAAACTTTAATTAAATGCTTGGCAAAACAAAACCCATTCAGAAACCCCTCCTGTGTGTGAGTGATCAGTCTGTACACCAGGGGACACCTCCTGAATCTTGTTAACACAAGCCCTCATACACACATAAGTTTAAATCCACTGGATTCATATTTTATCGAGTCACCATAAACTAAAGTGAAAGAAAATGAGGAAAGTTGCCTTAAGGAAGATGGATTTTAGAACGCAATTGGTAAATAGAGTGAAAATGGGCATCTTGCCTGTATTTTTGAACTGGCAGAAAACTGCAGCAATTACATTATTCAGCCAGTAATGGAATGTTCTCACACACTTATTTTCGGAGGGGAGAACCTGGGGTTTTAATCATTTGGTAATGCACTTCTTCGAATCTTGCAGATTTGTCAAACGCTGTAAAGGAACCACAGTTTTATCTATTTGTCTCCTGGGGCCAGCTCTAGTGTTCAGTCACAGCACAACTTTAAACAGAGGGGACAGCTGGGAAGGGAAATCCTCCCTCCCAAGAACTCCTGAGCTGCAGGAGCTGGCCCCAGTTGTTTGAGGAAGAACTAGGTGCGGGACTTTTTAGATGGCGTCTGTAACTTGGGTTTTCCTGAAGCCTCCTTTAAGACAGCAGCGGCAGATGAAGCTGCAATGTTTAAAATTTCCCTGGGCTCCTAATGGGAAGACACTCGTGGTAAAGTCTTGATGTCTGTGCTTGGTTCACAGCGCCCACACACATGCTTTGATGCCTGATTCGGTGTGATCCTTTTCCTGTGTAATTTCAGCCACTTGTCATCTCTGTTTCCTCTTGGCTTCAGATGCGATGTGGCAATACTTTCCTGGGGGCGGGAGGTACAATCAATCTTCCTGTGGATTATTCACTGGATGGATTATGCAAGGCATGTTTCTAATCCCAGCTGGGCTTCCACATGCCACCCAGCATGGTCTCAGCAAAACCCTCCTCTGTCACCCTGTGTGCTTGGGAAATGAAAGCCAGTTTGAATTAGTTAATTCTGGTCTCTCCCTAAGAGAAACAGTCCTACTGGGGGATTAAGAGGAAAGGCTTTAGGAGTAGGATAAACTTGGATCTGAACATCAGTTTTGCCTCTCACTGGCTGGGTGGCCTGCAGTCAATTACTTAACTGTTTTGAATCTCAGTTTTCTCACTTTTAAAATGGGCTGGTCATACCCAGCTCCCACACTTGCTATAAGGATCAAACAAGTGCACATATGAAGAAGTCTTAGCTCCTTAAAATACATGTTCATGAATAAGAGCAAAGCCACCTAGAAACTGTGAAGAACAAAACATCAACAAAGCAATAGAAATACGACGGGAACACTTGACAGGTCACAGAAAAAGAAATATAAATGGCTCTTACCCATTGGAAAAGATGTCTGACTTCACTTACAGTAAGAAAAATACAAGTCAAAAACTACATGAGGATATCATTTGTCACCTATCAAGTTGGCAAAAATTCAATTCAAAAATTTTACACAACACATTCTGCAATAAATAGCAGAATTAGGCACTCACACGCTGCTGGCAAGAGTACAAAATGGTACATGCGCTTTGCGGAGCTCACTGACAACGCCTATCAAAATTATGAGTGCATTTAATTTTTGCTCAGCAATTTCACTCTCGAGAATTTTTTTTTTTTTACAGCTATACTTAAACCAGCATGAAGTCAAATGACAGATAAACTCAATATTGATTGCATAGTTGTGTGCATGCTTGAGCAAGTGGCTGGAAATACCCAAGTGTCCATCTAAAGAGGAGCAGATAAATAAACCACGGTTCTTTCGCACAGTATTACACAGCAGTGGAAAGGAGAATGCAGTCTTCAGTGCCCTGTCAAAATAGCTCAGGAAACTATTAAGTGAAGAAGGCAGGATACGAAACAATACAGATAGTCTCCTATTTTCTATGTAAAAAAGGGGGGTAAATAAGAATATATTTACATTTGTTTATACCTGCACAAAAATAAACACCAGAAGGCTATCCAAGAAATTAATGAGTGGTTACAAATAGGTGGGAAATTGGAGTCAAGAGTTCGAAAAAGACTTCTTTTTTTTCAGGCAGGGGGTAATTAGGTTTATTTATTTATTTTTAATGGAGGTACTGAGGATTGAACCCAGGACCTTGTGCATGCTAGGCATGTACTCTACCACTTAGCTATACCCTCCCTGTTAGAAGACTTCTTTTGACTTCATTTTTATTTCTGAGCCACGTCAATATATGATCAACTCAAATAGTACAATCAAAATGAAGAAAATAATTCACATCTTCTAAAATGAATAAGAATGTCCCACCTCAGTTAGAACCCATATTTGAAATGTCTATCATTTTGAATATATTTATGGCCCCATGCTAGGTTGTGTGCAGCCCTGAAATCTGGGTGGCCAGGAGTGTGTCTGACTCTCAATCAGGGAGTTCAACGCATACTTTTTATGGAACCAATGAATAAATAAATGAGCTTGGTGCTTTCAGATGCAGAGAGAATGACCTGTCAAAAACTACAGAAGAACCAAGGAATGGCATGAAAACAATGCAGTTTTCCTTTCTAAAATGGGAAGTAGAAAGTAGACCACTGAAGTAAGAGCTAATGACCTAAAAGGGAAAAAAGGAAACTCTAAATGGATTCCTTCTCCCCACTCGATGGAACACTTAAGCTCCATTTTGGAGATTTACATTTGAAACTGAAACCCAAATGCCAGAGTGGTGCTCTCTCTACAGGCCAGAAAGGAGGCGCTTATCTACCCGGTCATGTTAAACCAGAGGAGGAACTTTTTAGGTCAAAGACCATGTTTCTCTGCAGAACTTTCAACTCTTTCCTCATCACCAACCTCTTGGAAGAATGGGAGGTGGGGGGCAGGATCACTCCAGACAGATGACGATAAAATTACTTCTATGCCCACGAGCCTATAAAAATTTGTTCATCCAAGCTTCTCCTTCCCAGATCCACAATAATTTATATAGAAATGCCAGCTCCTTACTTCAGGGCGCCTGATTTATAGATTGGGCATCTGTTTTGTATCAAGGGCCTCTGAATGGAACAACAAGCTATGTTCTAACAAACAGAGTACTCATTTCGTAAATCACTTTCAACCTATCAGATATCTCACACTGAATTTCTTTTAAATCCAGGCACATTTTCCTCTTCCTCAGAGCTTGCCCCGCATGTTGATTTCTAGAACACAAAAACACACAAATACTTGAAGCTTTTAAAAGATTCTAGAAGAGCCACAGTAAACCTAGTAATCAGTCTATTTCTCTTTTGTCTTTATCCTATAGGAAGAACCTTTTATAAACACTTTCAGGAGGAAATATTTTTTAAAAACTTGATATCCTTAGAGAGCCTCCAAGCCCAGGAACTTGCAAACAAATGGAACTTACTTTGTCACGTCCTTTGCCCACAGCAGACATTACTAATCGATCAGCTCCTTCCTACTGAGATTGCGTCAAGTCCTGCTGTCTTTCTCAGCTCAAAGTTCCAGGCAACCTCAATTAGGGAGCAGCCATTAACCTGCAGGATGGAATAGTCCTATCAGATCACTTTTAAGATAACAGCACTGAACCGTAGAAGGAGAAAGAAATTTTGCTACTGTCACACAGTGATTCAGTGATGTACCTGACACATATTCCTAAGTACTGAAACCCAGTGCTGTCTTTCATCTACACCAACACATGACTGGCATTCAGTAGGTTGAGTATGATTATTATGCGCAATTTTTTGATTTTCAACAGAGATTTCTTCCAAAGAAATCCATATACACCAGGCTAAAACCAATTAGCCACATTTTTCAAATAAAGAATTTACTAATCATTCCAATACCAGTGATTCAGAAGCTCCTGGCAGGCTGTTGCTCTAAATATTATTTTGTTTTAGCAGTAATCTTCCTTTCCCATCAAATAAGCTTCCTCCTCAATGAAGGAGAGGTAATTGTTATTAAACAGGAAATTACTTTTCATTTGGGCTAACACAAAGGACTGTATGACAGGCTTGGATGCATGGACAATACCCTCCATCACAGTTACACAATGATGTGGGAAAGCTGCAGTGGCTCTTTAATCAATTTATTACCCAGTTTATTAAATCCCAACTGGGCTTTATGCTTTTTCTGTTGCTTCACTGAAGTTTCTTAGAATGACAGAAAGTCAGAGCCAGATGGGATCTTTCAGTTCATGAGAAAGCAGAGGGCGGGTCCTAGAAATGATTTGCCCGGGGTAACACAGCTAGCACCCAGGTCTCATAATTCCAAGCTCCTTCTAACTCAGCATCTCACAATCTGGAGATCAAAATGAGCAATTCCCCATCTAGCAGATAATCCAAAACATACTGAGTTCTCTGATCAGTGCTTCTCAGATTGGCATGTGCATGTAAATCACTTTGGGAACTTGTCAGAAGATAGATTCCTATTACATAGGTCTTGGTTGGATCCTGAAATTCTGCAATTCTGTCACCTCCCAGAAGGCACTGATGCTGCTGATCCCTGAACCAGTCTTCTGTTTAGTCAAAAGAGAACCATCTGGTCCTAGTAGAGAATCTTCACTTGATCCCAAACTAATAAGTCATATATGATCATTGGGTCAATCAGGTTATCTCAGGTTGTAAAAAACTGAGAGAGAGTTTACATAGTAATGAAGGTTTACAGGAGGAACTGGCTAATAAATGAATTGGCCTTGAAAAAGCAGAGAAGAAAGCTAACTCATTTTCCCCACTGCCATCTTCAGATCTTCTCTGCTGTGTTTTTCTCCTCTACCCCAGGTCAATATCCAGAGCACAGTCCATGGCTTGTTCAGGAGCACTCAAGTATTGAGAATCTCCTCTTCCAGTGGAAGCACTCCAGTTCCACCCACCACACAACGCAGCTCAGAAACGGGTCTGGTAGCCTCTATTACAACAAAAGGGGAGCAGACCCTCTCCCCATCAGGGCTGTGACAACCACAGAGCAAAGAGGAGGCCCTGCGCAACAACCAGTGCAGGCTTCACTCACTGCAACACCAATCACACCTCCAGTCAAGGGGATAACAGCCAGAACACATAGGTGAAAGACATGGGAACCACCCATACTAAAAACAGCCCTTGTGGCAAAAGTATTCCATGCATACAGTCTACACAGCAACGCTCCCTCATTAAAACAAACAAACAAACTAAACTAGCCCTTCAATATGACAGTAGATACCTGTTATTCCTACATTCACAGTCAGAAATATAAGTAAAATGAAGAAGCACAGGAACCACTCCCAATTATAAGAACAAGAGAAGTCCCCTGAAAGGACAAATAATGACACAGTCCTCCAAAGTCCACTACATCCTTTCAGACTTTTTTCCCCAGTAGCTCAGACCTAACCCCAGATGGCAAAGCAGAATGATTTGTTGCTTCTCTCCTTGTTCTGCCTCCAATTTTAGCCACTTCGGGCTACTTCGGGACCACACAGAGTTGTGGCCAGGAGAGGGGAAAGAGCTTACAGAAAGAGGACAATGTGGTCTTACTGAACACCAAAACTAGGGACTTCTGACAGTGCCCTAACACGCTCTCTCCCCGACAGCCTACGTGTCCCCTCCTGGCCTGCTCTGGTGGTGCAGCCTATGCTGAGCCACGTTCGGCTACACTCCTCTTCAGAGAATCTCCATTGTAGACAGAAGAGGTCAAAAGTCAGTGGTTAGCAGTGCCAATGGGGCATCCACACTGCTGGCTCACAGCCCACTCTACATGCTTTTCCAGGAGGGAGGGTCCTTCAGCTACTCACCTTTGGGCTCTTCCATGCAGGTCAGGTTCTGGACCCTCCAAACTCCAGGAGAAGCCAGTCAAGCCCTTCTAAGAACATTTCTATTGTGCTCCAGAAGGTGACATTTGCCTTTTTTTTTTTCTTTCTTTCTTTTAACTCATGACGATTGTGTAGTATAGAACGATAATCTATGGACCTTAAATCCCTGGAGGTTCATGTTAGTAGACTGAAACATGTTTCCGAATACAGAGTGGTTTTATATGTCTAATAAAATGGTGCTGATTCTACTAGCATAAAGGTTGGCTGGATAGCATTGAATATTTCTTCTAATTCAGTTAATTACAGCAATTGAGCACCTATTAATTTCCAGGCACTCCTCAAAGACTTAAAACCCTAAAATTACTATGAATTAATGATAAAAGTACTATTAGAACTTTAGTAGGTAATATTTTAATTTTTTTCTCCATGAAAAATGTATCATATAGAATCTTTATCTCATAGTACATTCACATAATGAAGTATCTACCTAATATATTATTATGGAAAGAAGTCTATGATAGATTTAGTAAAAAAAAGTTTATAGAACAGACTATATACAGTATATATGTATACATATAGTTTGTAAGGGTACAAGCCATCATGTTAGCAAAAATGATGATTTGAATTTGGGAGAGCTTTTGCTATGTGATTTATTCTTTTCTGTAATTCTGACTTTTTAAAAAACTGCACGATGATACACTTACAATCAGAAAATAAAAGATTATTAGGAAACAAATAATGATGCTCTGGAATTAAATCCCCAGTTATTTCCTTTGCAGGCATCTTTTGTGAAACTCTGTATTAGGCGAGATTAGCCTACCCAATGGAAAAATAATGTGAGCCACAGAAAAAAATTTTACTCTAGTGATAAAATATTTTACTTATCCAATACATCCAAATGATCATCATTTTAACATATAATCAATATAACACTGCTGAGATATTTACATCCTTTTTTCCCAAGCCTTTGAAATCTGTATTTTACATAGCATATCTCAGTGTGGCTGAAGGCTACTATAGTGGACAGTGTGGTTTTAGATATGCACAAGGCATTCTTCTGCATACAACAGGAGAGCCCATTCTGGTTTTTGGTAAATTTCCACTTCCTTTTTTAGTTCAAACAGATCGATCATTATGTAAAACAAAACAAAAGACCTGCCCAAGAGTTAATAGTGGTTGTTTTTAGAAGGAAAGTCCTTAAATTTACAGGTTTATAATTTCTAAGGTTGTCTGTTAAAATGATCGTCTATTATATCAGTAAACTTTAAAAAAGACAGTTTGGGGGTTTTCGTTTGTTTAGAGGAAATGCTGCTGTAAGGGATGCCTTTCCCTGAACAAACACACCTTGGCTGAGCCCCTACCTCTCCTCCTTAGCTGTACTTTCATTCTCCATTGTAGGCAGAAGAGGTCAAAAGTCAGAATCTTCCGTAGCTACCATTGTTGCTGGCCCCTGGAGGAAGGAGTGGCAGTGAGACAGCAATAAAAGGCCACATTTATCAGAGGTCACTCACTGCCTCACGAGAGAATGACTGGAATTATTATCAAGCTTCTCTGAATAATTGAAATGACATCTCACAAAGGTCTGCTTCCTTCTAAAGAGTTACTCCTCTTTTTTTCCCTTTTATTTATTTATTTATTTATTTATTTGCAGAAGCACCAGCCCCAAGGGGATATTTTTTTTGCCTGAGAAGGTCGGGCTGCAGCGTTGACATCACAGCACAGTGTAACCAGCGCTTCCATTTCCTCAACTGTAAAGCAGAGTGTCACGTACAACTTACTTCATAAGACTGTATCATAATTTATGAACATTTCATAATATTGTATTGCCACTTTGTGTCAAGTATCCTATACAGACAGAAAAATACACACATCTTAAGTGCAAAACACAATGAATTGTCACAAGTTAAAAATATACTCATGTGACCATCACCTAGATCAGGAAACAGAACACTCTCAGCGCCCCAGCAGCTCCCTTCCAGTCCCAACCATCTATATTAATTTTCTACTGCTATGGAACAAACCAATGTAGAGGCTTAAAACAACCCACACTGATTATCTAAGTTGCTATAGGTCAAGAGTCCAGGTGTGGCTTAGTTAGATCCTCTGCTCGGGTCACAGGTGGCAATCAGGGTGTCAGCCAAGGCTTGGGTCTCATCTGAGGCTTGAGCTCATTCATTGTTGATGGCGGAATTCAGTTCCTTGCGGCTGTCTAACTGAGGTCCGCCCTTTCCTGCTGGCTGTTGGCTGGATGCCACTCTCAGTTCCTACAGGCTGCCCACAGGTGTTGCCATGTGGCCTCCACCCAGTTCACACTGTTGCTTTCCTCCAGGCCAGCAGTAGCTCCTTTCTCTGACTTATATCTCTGACCTCTAAATGCACTTTTAAGAGCTCACCTGATTATCCTACCCAGGACAAGATCCTAGGTGACTGGTGATCTTAATTACAAGAGTAACATCCCATCAAATCACAAGTTCCACTATATTCAAGTGGCAGAGATCATGCAAGGGAGTAACTCTACTAGCAGAGATCACCTGGCAGCCTTAGAATTCTACCACGTCATCCTCTAAGGGTAACTACTATCTGATGTCTTACACAGAAGTTTCACCTATTTCTGAACTTTATAAAAATGGAATCAGATGGCCAACAAGCATATGAAAAGATGCTCAACAGCACTAATCATTAGAGAAATGCAAATCAAAACTACAATGAGGTATCACCTCACACCAGTAAGAATGGCCATTATCAATAAGTCTACAAATAATAAATGTTAGAGAAGGTATGGAGAAAATGGAACTCTCCTACACTGTTGGTGGGACTGTAAATTGCTGCAGCCACTACGGAAAACACTATGGAGGATTCTTAAAAAACTAAAAACAGATTTACCGTATGATACAGAAATCCCACTCCTGGGCATATATCCAGAGGGAACTCTAATTCGAAAAGACACATGCACCCCAATGTTCATAGTAGCACTATTTACAATAGTCAAGACATAGAAACAGCCTAAGTGTAGAAGTGTCCATCTACAGATTTTTGGATAAAGAAGTTGTGGTATAGACACACACACACACACACACACACACACACAGAGGAATATTATTCAGCCATAAAAAGAATGAAATAATGCCATTTGCTGCAACACGGATGGACCTGGAGATTATTGTACTAAGTGAAGTAAATTAGATGGAGAAAGACAAATATTGCACAATATTATCCATATGTGAAATCTAAAAAATGATACAAATGAACTTATCTACAAAACAGAAACAGACTCACCGACAAAGAAAACAAACTTATGGTTACCAAAGGGGAAACAGTGGGAGAGGGATAAGTTTGGAGTTTGAGATTAACAGATAAACGCTACTATATAAAACAGATAAACAACAAAGACCTACTGTATAGCACAGGGAACTATATTCAATATCTTGTAATAATCTATTACAGAAAAGAATCTGAAAAAGTATATATATATATCTGAATTACTTTGCTGTACACTAGAAACTAACACAACATTGTAAATCAGCTCTACTTCAGTTAGAAAAATGGAATCATACAGTATGCCTCTTGTGTCTGGCTTCCTTTATTCAACATTATGTTTGTGAAATAACTACTTCTGTATGTAGCTGCAGATGGCTCATTTGCATTGCTGCCAGTGTGACTATACCACAGTTTACTCAGCCATTTAAAAGCTGATGGGCATCTGGGTAGTTCCTATGGGGCCGTTACTAACAGTGCTGCTGTGAACACTCTAGAAGACGTCTTTTGGTGAGCACTTATACACATCTGTGTTGGGTATATACTGAGGAGTGGAATTGCTGGGTCACGAGGAATGAATTGCATGCACTTAGCTTGGGAGATACTGCCATAAAGTTTTCCAAAGTGGCTTTGCCAAGCTCTATACCCACCAGCAGTGTCAGAATATTCCATAAGGCTGTTTTGAAGGACATAAAATACGACCACGATAAAGAACCCAGGGTTCAGGACCTGGGATGTAGTAATGAATAAATAATAGTATTTGCAACAGAAATTAATTAATGACAAGTGTTATATTCTGTTATACTAGTCAAGTCTTTGTGATGTGTATGTCCAGCTTACTGATATACCCCTAGTGCCAAGCCAAAATGTATTAAAGAGCCCAAGGAACACATTTGTGTTGAGTTGCTCCCTGATCAAAAACAACTTCTTCAGACTTGTATTTACTTCCCTTTTCCTTGATCCCTGCACCAAGGCACACAGTAAGAGGAGACTGAATTGCCTTTGCTCAGATGTAAAACTAATCTGCGTAGGCCTCACTGAGGAGGTAAGTGTCTTTGAACTACACGAAAGCCAGCAAGATTAAAACAAAGCACCAGGATTTTTTTGCATACCGCATCTATTTCCAGACCACTCAGGTTGTGTCTTTGCATGACACAGATTTAAAGAAGGTAGGTCAGTTGGTGGGATCATCAGATCATTAAGAAATACTTTGCTTTACAACCTAGCCTAGGGAAAGATGTTGCCCTGTCTGTTCTGCAGGGGATTAAGACTTGAAACTCAGGCTACTTAGCAGCAAGGAAATGCTAATCTTCTGTACTAGGCTATCTTTTTATCCCAGGGCTCTGGCATGCCAATCAGCTCTCCCTAATTGTTTGTTTGTCATTAGTCCTAATAGGGGCCATGAGTCACCAAGTTCAGCTGCTCGCTGCCAGGCCTTAGACAGCCAAGCCAAATCAAAAGCAGCAGTAGTAATAGCGAGCTCTGTAACACCAGCCTTTCGGCAAATCAAAGTTCTTACCTAGACCCAAAGCTCTTCAGAAACTGGGTCTTTAATTGGTGGTCTTTAATTGACCGCACTAATTGGTGGTCACTTAACACCTCTAAACTCATAATTCCTCATTTGTAAAATAGGGCGAATAAAGGCAACAACTTTTTGAGTATCAATCATTCACGGACTGGCGAAATATTTAATTCTCATTATACACTAGGCTCTCTGTCAGGCAATTAATAACGCTACTCATGTATCAGCTATTATTTACTAGCTTAATTATTAAATAATTAATTATTTGCATATCAGCTATCCACTTCGTGGCAAAGTATCTGAAAAATTTGGAGCCTTAGGCTGGCTTCATGATACCCACCCCCTCCCCAAACTCACACCCACCCACTCACATAATCATATGCTCACTGTCCACCACTGGGGTAACTCCAACTCCTTAAGCTTATAGCCTCAATTATTGTGATCTGAAAATGAAAACTAATTTTATTAACGGCCTAGTGCTTCATAATTAAAAAGGCAAATAGGCAACATTTCAAAGTCACAGAGGAAAATTTGGGGGATTAACCATCATTTTGATTGTGTGCCCCACTTTCCCCCTCCCATTAGCTAAGAACATGAGGTGGAAGATCATGAGATGGGTCTGAAAGTAGACAGATTGGCTTTTCCAGCAGCTTCTCACCGCCCCCACCATTCGCTTACCTCCCCCACCTCCTGTCCCCCTCCCCACCCTCATCTCCACCTCCTAGGACACTACGTGAAACTGTCAGTGAGAAAACATTTCCAGAATGCTGGTTTTATTTTTTCCTTTGATAGAGAAGTCTTCATATTTGCTTATGGCCTGATTCACATGGTTAAGGAACAAATACTAAATTAACAGTGGAAGAGAGACAGAGCCACAGAAGCAGGGTAATAATACTAAACAGAATCTTTATCTCTGGAGCCAGAATACTTGGGTTCAAATCCTGGCTACTCCATTTCAGGGTCACCAGATAAAATGCAGGGCACCCCGTTAAATTTAATTTTCAGTTAAACAACAAATACATTTTTAGCAAAAATTTGTCCCAAATCTGTATACGAGATATTCTTATTTATACTAAAAAATTATTTGTTGTCTGTCTGAAATTCAGATTTCATTGAGCGTCCAATATTGTTATTTGCTAAACCTGGTAATCCTACTCCGTTTACTGCTTCTGTGACCCGGGGCAAGAAAGTTCCATACACTGTGTTTTGGTTTTGTCATCTGTAAAATGCATGGAATAGAAGAACATGGAAAAGACATTTTTCTTGTTCCATAAATGTCTGCTTCTCTTCCTTCCAGAAACATGGTAGGATAGCACTTTCTTGTCCTCCTCAAGTTAGGTGAGGTCTACGACTGGCTTTAGCCAATGAAAAGTGAGCAGAAGGAAGGTGTCACTTCCAGGTAGGAGTCTGTGAGAACTCCTGCACAATTTGCCACCTCCGTTCCCTTGTCACAGTGGCTTGCAATTTGCCAAGTGCAGTCAGGGTACCTGAGAGTGGATGACGTGGAGAAGAGTCCCCCCACCTACAGACACACACACCGACTCAAGTAAGACTTAAAGGTGGAGGAGAGACAAACATCTGTAGTTTTAAACACTGAAATGTGAGGGTTGTTCATTACTGAGCATCACTGAGACCACCACGATTGAGAGTCGTCATGAAGATGATGTGACAATAATTGTTTAGCTTTGAGAACATCACAGGCACATAGGAGACCCTCCGTAAGTAATTATTACGTTAAGGAAAAGTGTACAACACTCTTTTTCATACTAAAAAGAGGTTGAGATAGGTCTTGTCTGCTGTCCGAATTTTGGTAATAAACATGTATTACTGTCCAGTTTCCTTCCTCCAGGCAGAAGGAATCGAATCAGCCCCTTCTCCAGAGTGTTTGGTAATAAACTCTGTAAAGTCAGCAGCATTGAGCTCAGGAAGTTTCTTTAATCACTATACAGAATTTTTATGTGTAAAGCACTCCCAATACGGGTCCACTGGAATTGCAGTGTGGGTTCTAGGAGAGAGGCAGACGGGACTGCAGATGACCGGGGCTGAGCGGTCTACGGAAGCCAGCCATGTGCGCAGTAATTCAGAAAGGGCGGAGAAGCCGGATCCAGGGGGGAAATCAGGGGCAGTTAATGAGAATCAGATGCGGTGTAATTCAGACCGCAGCGCTCGTCCCCGTCTCTGGGCACAGGGAATTACATCTATAAACAGACCAGGCTTGATTTTATACAGCACTTTCATCCTCCAAAGAATTTCAAAAGCGTTCCAAACGAATGCTCTTGTTACTGGTAGCTCAGTGATGCAGAAGACAAACAGGGAAACTGTGTCCACAGCTTAGCCTCAGAACCTTCCTGAGAATCCACGCCCTCCAGAATAGGATAGCTTGGGATGCCAGGGACCCTTTCCTGTTACGAAAAACATACTTAAAAAAAAAACCTTTCCCAATGTAAACGTGCTTATAAAAGAAATCCAAGCATGCACTCAAGAGACTCAAATTTTGACCAAGAACCACAGTAAGAAGTATATAGTTCATGTCAGATTCAATGATTTGCTATATTGATTTCCATGTATACATGGATACAGGTTTATTTTTATTTACAACTGAAATAAAACTTTACAAAATACTACTTATGCTTCTTATATGTGATGTAGTTGGATGTTACCTATTCTATTTCATTAATTTGAAAAAGCTGGCCACTTCCTGTAAGTTGATATTGCAATCCACTTATGTGCAGGAGCTTACATTTTGAAATTCATCTCATTGGGAGAGGGTATAGCTCAAATGCTGGAGATCAGTGGTAGGGCACATGGTTAACATGCAAGAGGCCCTGGGTTCGACCCCCAGTTCCTCCTCTAAAAATAAAGAAAGAAATAAACCTAATTACCCCCCCAAAAAACTAAATCACGCCTCAAAAAAAAAAAAAAAGAAAGAAAGAAAGAAAAGAAAAGAAAAAAGAAATTCATCTCATTAAAAGATAATGAAAGAGAGTGGAAGACTCCAGCACCCAGCACTTCAGTTATAACACAATATATGGCCCTGGGACAGTCATTTTTCTTTTTTAGGTCATAGACATTCTGGGATTCTTCCAGGTTTAATTTGCTGAAATTTTTATCTATTGCACTTGTGTACAGATAAAGCAAAATATGCTGAACCCAGATTTGTGTGTTGAGACTACTTTCAAATTCCTATGTTGATTTAGAGTTGGGTATTAAGGTAGGGAGAAAGTCCATTTTCTTCTAGTACGAAGCACAGCTGTGGGTGACCCCTAAATCAGTCATATATATATATATTTTTTTTTTTCTTTTTTATTTCAGGTAACAAAACCCTCCTTTCATCCAAACACACACAAAAGAAATGATCAGTTCCAAAAAGTGGGCTAGTCCAGGAGCTATATAGGTGTTAGCATAGCTGGCCCTGGATGCTGTGATGATGCCCTGGTATCCTGTCTTCCTCCATCTCTGGGTTCTACTTTCATCTCTGTTGGCTTTATTCTCTGCTGTTATAGACAGTATCCCTCCTTGGAGCCAGAGAAGGTATTCATCAGCACCCCTAGACTGAAACTCTTCCAGCCTAACAACCTGAAGGAAAGATGGTGCCTCTTTCCTGACTGTTTAAGCAAAAGCTCTAGACTTCTCATTAGCCCAGCTTGGGTCACAGATCCATTCCTGAACCCATCATGGCAACCAGGGATATGCATTGGGGTATAGAGATGGTGTCAGAACAACAAAACTACAGGAACTTGGGAATGGCAGTATTTCACAAAGGAAAACCAAGGGGCCATTGCCGAAAGATAGGGACATGAATTTTAAGTAGATGATGAAAAAAAAAATTGCCCATTACTGATCTCTGTCCAGATATACCACCAATCCCTGCCCCTTATCCAATCTTAAAGTCCAGGGACAATGCTGGCATTCTGTCACTACACTTGGGAGAATACTTTGTCCATCAAGAGAAAGCCTGACATTTTCTCTCTCCAGTAGAAAGCTATTTCTTTAGAAGCTGTGGCAAGGGATTCTCTTAGCTTTCAAATGGAAAACTTAATGTGCCATGAACTTCTGGTCATAAGCTAAGAAGTAAAAACTCTCTCTGGGCCTTTTAGAAATCAGCTCTCCAACTTTATGTCCGTGGTTTGTAATGTCGTAATTGCCTCCACGGTTGTACTGCAGCTGCCTTTGCAAACAAAGTTGAAACCTGCGGGTCACCTTGGATTAATCAATGGATTGTGTGCACAACTGCTGGAGCCCTGAATAAACTCGCTCTGTCTTGCACTGAAAAGCACACAAAGAGGGAGAACACATAGGCACACAAAGGAATTCTGACTAAATCTGACAAAAAGGAGGAAAACATATTGGAGAAAGATGGCTTGGGTATGACGATTTTCCTGCGTTTTGCTGAACATCATTTGTCTTCCGGGAAGCAGGGCAAACAGAGCTGTGGCTTTCAGATGCTGCAAACATTATTGCTATGCATGTGAGGAGATGAACTTGCTGACACATGGAAAAAGGCAGAATAGAAGCAGTAGCGTAGAGTTCTCCTTTCACCTTGTGTTGGTCTCAGATCAGCAGGGCCAGAGTTCTGGATTTTGTTTGCTTGCTTTGTTTTGTTTTTAGTTCGTTTGGGTGGTTTTTGTTTGTTTGTTTGTTTTAAATGATTTCTTATAGAATAGTTCGACCCAAACTGAGACAAGGCACCCTTCCTGGGATGCAGGCACATTTATCACCTTCAAGAAATTGACAGTTTTCCTTTGATAACACTATTTTGCCTTGGGTTTGAAATACAAAATACAGTAGTTATCACTTTATAGGCACCACAACAGAAACAAAGAAGGTGGGGCCTCCCCCACTGCCTAGACCATTGTCCCTTCCCCCTTCCCTGGCTCTTCCTTTTGTCAGCCTTTGGATCTTTGCTGAACTGTCAGGGCCTAGTTTCTTAAAAATTAAACATAGGCAAAAGTGAACAAAATTAAAACAGCTGAGCAATTCTATTTCTAGGCATGTGCCTAAGAGAAATGAAAATGTTAACGTCCAGACAAAATCTTGTGCATGAATGTTCATAGCAACGTTATTCCTAAGAGCCCAAAGGTGGGAAACATCCAAAGATTTGTCAGCTGGCAAGTGGCTAAACAAAGTATGGTATAGCTGTAGATGGAAATATTATTCAGCTGTAAAAAAAGAAAAGAAGTACTGATAATGCTACAACGTGGATAAAAAAAAGTTATGCTAAATGAAAGAAGCCAGTACGAAAGATCATATATTGTATGATTCCACTTGTATGAAATGTCCAGAAGAAGCAAATTTATAGAGACAGAAAGTAGATTAGTGGTTGCCTATGGCTGGGTATAGAAAGAGCAATTAATTGTACATGGAATTGGGGAGCTTACTGGGGTGACAAGAATGTTCTTAAAATTGGATTTTGATGGTAATTATACAATTTGGTAAATTTCATGAAAATCACTGAATTATTCAACAACAACAAAATTGGTTTTTTGGACCTTTTTAAAAAATTCTTTCTGCCGTCCCACCTTTAACAGAGGCACTGGGGATTGAACTCAAGACCTCATGCGTGCCAACCATGTGCTCAACCACTGAGCTACACCCTGACTCCCCTAAAAATTTTTTGGATAACAATAATAAGGCCAAGCCTCTCTTAGCCCGAGATTAAATAAAATGCTCTTGCTGTACCTTCTATTGACCCCTAATTTAGAAAGCCTCATCCCCCTTCAAAGTACTTGGATTTGGTCTCAGACAAACATGGATTCTAGCCTCAGCTGTGCCATTTACTGGCATGATCTTGGACAAGTCACTTACCCTCCTTAAGACTTCAGATTACAGGCACATTTGTACTAAGTTATTTGTCACAGTTTCAAAATGTTGCCTATGTTTGTGTCCCTTCCACCTACTAGACCGTGTGTTCAGGGCCTACTCTGTTGTACCATGCCCACTGACACAGCACAGATCTCTGGGCCGTGCCGCATGGTGGGTAAAACCAGGGTCCTTGCTTGGGTTTGGATCCACTGCCTAGCTGTGTGACCATGGCCAAGGTATTTAACCACACTGTTTCATCATTGGTAAATGGGTTTTTTGTGAGTTATTAAGATTCTTGTGAAAGTTAAATGAAGCAAGCTGATACACACACAGTGCTTAGAACAGTGTGTGACCCATGGGAAGTGCTAAGTGTTAGCTATTATCTGAATACCCTGTATCTAGACAGATACAAATAACATACATCTGCTTGGCTTTTCATTTCCCAGAACCATTTGGGTCCACTCTAGACATGCATCACCACCAACCAGCATTGGTAACACTCTTCAACAGCAAAGGCCCACCTTGACCTCTGAACAACTTGGTTGTATATGCTTCTCTCAACAAATCCTTTAACTCCTCACCCCAGTTTCTCATCCAAGTAGGTTGTCTTTTAGTAAAAACTTACTTCAGAATTGTAAGAGAATGAATTTGTGTTTTTTTGAAGCCACTATGTTTGTGGTTATTTGTTATCGCAGCTGCAAGAAACTAATAGAGGATTAAAAAATAATAATACAGTTGACCCTTGAACAAAACGGGTGTTAATCCACCTATAGTTTCTCTGCATCCGCAGATTTAACTAACAGTGGACCATCTAGTGCTGTCGTATTTACTGCTGAAAAATATCTACATATAAGCAGAATCATGCAGTTCAAACCTGTGTTGTTCAAGGGTCAGCTGTACAGAAATATGTAGGAGTGAAATTGGTTAGATTTGGCAGTTGGTAGGATATAAAAGGTTTAAAAGAGAGAGAGAGAGAGAAGAAAGAATCCGGAATGAGTCTAGATTTCTAATTGTTGATGGATTAATTGGTTGCTAATCTCCAATTAGAGGAGGAGGTGAAAAACAGAATGACCTATTTAGGCTTTTGCTCACGGGACGTACAGGTAAAGATAGTCGGCAGCAGGCAGTTGGATATACAGGTTTAAGGTTTGGGTTCTATCATGTGGAAAACAGACAGAAGGCAACAGTCCATGTCTGGTTGTTGTGAGGACAAAAAAGACTGTGTGTGGGAAGCCTGGCGGATGAGAGGAAATACCTCCATCATGACAGAGTTCCATGATCTGGGGTTTGTTTCCAGGCAAAGCAGGCTATGAGATGCCCCCATTTCTCCCCACCCCCACCCTATCGGTCCATATGCCAGAGCGCAAAATACCAACTGGAGCGCTCATGAAAACAATCACTAACCCCAGCTAAGGTTTAAGTGCCTGGTGAGAAGTGTCTCTCTTGACCCCAGAGGAAGACAGGCTAATGCAGCTGGTCAGTATTTCTTAATTGAGTAAAGCCTCGTTAAATGGGACAGAGAGAGGCTCACCTAGACTTTATGTTTTCCTCTTTTTTAGAGAGAAAGAGTTTGGGAAGTAAATGAAGAGTTTAACAAGATTTCCAGAGGGAATAGTTAAATGGCTTAGATACACAAACTGCTTTTAATCACTTTCAAACACTTGGCGAGGCACCATTTGTGGTCCAACCAATTTGTGAACTGCAAACCATTTCTAATTCTTTATTAAACAAGCGCTCAGAACAGACCAGGGAATAATTTTATAGCTTGGTTCCATTTCCTGGAAATGATGAAACTGTTTCCTTTAAAATCTTTCACCATTCTGACCTTTCACTCTGACTGGCTTTCCTCTAACAAGGAGTCAGAGAAATGAGGATTTCATTAGATCTTTTCCTCCAGAGCGCCTCCTCTACCACCTATCCTAGCCGTGTATTCTGGGATTCCTGGACCCAATTCCAACATATGGGTGTGTGTTTAGGGGTGGGGCAATTCTCAGGACACTGGCTGAGTGTCCTACAATTCAACTCAATCTTGACACTGTCCCCCCAGAGGTAGCATCAGGTTTCACAGGGCAAAGGTTCAGTCACAAGCCTGCCCCCAACTCCCCACTGCCCCACTTCAGTTGTCTCCTGTACTTCTGAATAAATACAGATTGGAGCTTCCAATGACCCCTCCCAACTCAGGATGCCAATCACAAGTCCGGGATGTCACCTGTGCTTCTGACCAACTAGCTATAGATCAGACGTTCTCATGGCCCCCTTTCCATTAATTTACTAGAGCCACTCAGAGAACCATTTACTTACTAGGTTACTAATTTATTATAAAATGATGCAATTCAAGAATAGCCAGATGGAAGAGATACGTAGGGCAAGGCATGGGGAAAGGGTGCAGAGCTTCCACACTCTCTCTGAGGGTAACACTCTCTGCATCTGTAAATGTTCCCCAACCTGGGAGCTCTTGGAATCTTGTCCCTTTGAGTTTTTATGGACACTGTATTACACAGGAATGATTGACTTAATCATTGGTCATCGATGGTTGATCTAACCTTTGGTTCCTTGTCCTTCCCTCTTCCTCAGGGGTTAAGGAGGTGGGACTGTAATTTCCAACCCTCTAATCACATGGTTGGTTCTCCTGGCAACCAGCCCCTACTTTTAGTTGTGATCCAAAAATCATCTCATTACCATAAAAAAAATGATCACTTTCATTAGCTAGGAAATTTCAAGGGTCTTAGGAGCTCTGTGCCAGAAACTGGATGAAGACCAAAAGCATAATTCATAGTAAGTCAAGGAAAAATCTAGGGCTGAACCTCAGTACTACCCTCTCTTGCATGTCCTTATCAAATCTATCACCAAGATCTGACCATCTCTACATACTTTCCTCTATTCTCATCCTCAAAATTCTAGTCCTTAACATGCATTTATGATAAAAACTCTCAGCAAAGTGAGCATAGGGATAATGTACCTCAACATAACAAAGGTTATATATGACAAGCCCACAGCTAACATCATACATAACAGTGAGATGCTGAAAGTCTTTCCTCTAAGATCAGGAACAAGGCAAGAATGCCCAACTTCACCACTTTTATTTAATATAGTATTGGCAGTCCAAGCCAGAGCAATTAGGCAAGAAAAAGAAATAAAAGGCATCCAAATTGGAAAGGAAAAAGTAAAACTGTCACTGAATGCATATAACACAATATCATATATATCATTTATCACATATAGCAAACTCTAAAGACTTCAGCAAAAAACTGCTGTAACTAATAAAGAAATTTAGTAAAGTTGCAGGATACAAAATCAATACACAAAAACCTGTGGTGTTTCTATACACTAATAATGAACTAACAGAAAGAGAAATTAAAGAAACAATTCCATTTACAATTGCATCAAAAAGAATAAAATGCCTAAGAATAAACTTAGCCAAGAAGGTAAAAACATGTATGTTGAAAACTATAAGACATTAATGAAAGAAACTGAAAAAGACACAAATAAATGGAAAGATATTCCCTGCTCATGGATTGGAAGAATCAATATTGATAAAATGTCCATACTACTCAAAGCCATCTACAGATTCAATGCAATCCCTGTCAAATTCCAATGGCATTTTCCCCCAAAATAGAACAAATAATTATAAAATTTGTATGGAACAACAAAAGACCCCAGTAGCCAAAACAATCTTCAGTAAGAAGAACAAAGCTGGGGGCATCATGCGCCTTGATTTTGAACTATATTACAAAGCTATAGTAATCAAAACAGTATGGTATTGGCATAAAACAGACTCATAGATCAATGGGACATAACAGAGAGCCCAGAAATAAACCTACGAATATAGAGTCAATTAATTTACAACAAAGGAGCCAAACATATACAATGGAGAAAGGCTAGTCTTTTCAATAAGTGGTGCTGGGAAAATTAGACAGCCACATGCAAAAGAATAAAACTTGACCACTATCTTATATCATAGATAAAAATTAACTTCAAAAAATAAGGACTTGAACATTAGACCTGAAACCACAAAACTGCTAGAAGAAAACATACGCAGTAATCTCCTTGACATAGGTCTTGGTTGAAGATCTTTTGGAATCTGACACCAGAAGCAAAAGCAACAAAATAAAAAATAAGTAAGTGGAACTACATCAAATGAAAAAGCTTCTGCAGAGCAAAGGAAACCATCAACAAAATGAAAAGGCAACATACTGAATGGGAGAAAATATTTGCAAATCATATATCTGATAAAGGGGCTAATATCCAAATATGAAGAACTCATCAACTCAAAAGCAAAAAAAAAGAAATACAATTTAAAGATGGGCAGATATGCTGAATAGAAGAAGACATACAGATGGCCAACAGGTACATGAAACGGTGCTAAATATCACTAATCAACAGGAAAATGCAAATCAAAACCACAAAGAGATGTCACCTCACACTTGTAGTAAGAATAACTATTACTAAAAAGACAAGAAAAAGCAAGTATTGGCAAATATGTGGAAAAATGTTGGTGGGAATATAAATTGATAAAGCCATTATGGAAAACAGTATGGAAGTTCTTCAAAAAATTAAAAATATAATCAACATATGATCCAGAAATTCTATTTTGGGTACTGATCTGAATAAAACCAAAACACTAATTTGAAAATATACATCCATCCCCATGTTTTCATATACACACACACAGACATACATGTATATGTACAGTGGAACATTATTCAATCATAAAAAAGAATGAAATCCTGCCATTTGCAGCAACATAAATGGACCTTGAGGGTGTTATGCTAAGTAAAATAAGTCAGAGACTAATATCCTATGATCTCACTTATATGGGGATTTAAAAACAAAAACGAAACCCAAAAAAACAAGATCACAGGTACAGAGTACAGAAGATTAGTGGTTGCCAGAGGTAGGGGGTAAAGGATGGGAGGAATGGGTTTAAAAAAAAAAAAAGAGAGAGAAGAAATTATTTAAAAAAATTCTAGTCCCAGTTCTATTACCTTCTACCTGGACTACTGCAATAGTTTTTCCTCTATTTTGTGGAATCTGCTCAATGCCCTTTCAGTTCCCCCTTCTGACAAGTGCCAGTGAGATCAAAACAAAATACAGCCTCTAGAGTCAAACTGAATGCACTCACTAGTTGCAGGGCCTTTTGCTCACCGTAGCCTTTCTAAGCCTCGTTGTCTTCATCTACAAAACTCTTGAGGTTTCAGGTGAGGATTACATGAAAGTAAAGTGCTGCAAATGGCAACTGCTCAGTAAATGTTAGGTTTCATGACCATGGCACTTGGCCTGTCCACCAGCCAGTCCCCTGGGACAATCTCACCCCAGTTATTACGGAGAAGCACACGTTTATTCTACAGCACTCATTTATCGGTTTATATAGGTCAAGTCCAAAAGGAGGTTTATGACTTGTTTTCTTTCCCGTAATTTTTCAGCATAATTAGGAAAAATGCATATATGAAATGAAACCAATAAATCACAGATACAAAAGGAACATTTAAAATATGAGTAGATGGACCATTTCATGATTCTTCCTTTAAAGTTAACATGATTCCTTTCATACTCCTAACAGACTCTTCTTACAGCTTACCCCTCTATGGCCCCAGTAAAAAATAAAAACGTGTTCAAAGAAATTTAAAAAATCAACTATAAGTAGAGCAGGCTATTAAATATTCAGAAGGACACTTTATCTGAATTTGAAGAAGTAATTTAATCCTTAGCTGACCAGAGATAAACAATGAAAAATCAGCAAGTAATGCTACTCTGAAATCTTCATTGCAACTCTCTCTAAACACAAATACGTGTTTTTCATCAAGTGACTCCTTTTATCTCAGAAGCTGTTCTAATTGCTCAGAATGTGCTCCAAGTTGGGTAATTCAAAAGTAGAGTGTCTCAGCACTGTATTTTGCAGGAAAAAACTCAGTAACTCCATGTGAGGGAAGCTTTCTCTAAAACGATGACAAGAATATTTTTAAATGAAATGCCATTTTATCACTTTTAAAGGACTCAGGGCTGGAGTTAGTACCTTAAGAGGCTCTAAGGACTGAAGACATTATGGTGGTTATTTCTCACACCCCATCTTGTATTTCAAGATTAATGCAACACTAAAGTAAGTGGTGGGGTGGGGGGGAGCCAAAGTTCTACTTTTCCCACAAATACTACATTGTTGATTTCCTTGCTATGGCAGACATTTAATTCTTTCACAAAAAATTTTTTCTCAGTGAAGTTGCTTTGCTGGTTTAATTTGCCTACCAGGGACTCAGCAGTGTAAGGACTCACACAACTCAAGCTAGCTTGGCACACAGTGGTCCAGCTAAGGTGGAACTTAGAGACCTGGATTCAAATCCAAGCAAGCCACTTACCACCTGTGTGTCCCTGGACTATTTCCTTTTCTCTGAGCATCAGTCATCTTATCTGTGGTTGAAAGGTGGTTGTGTGCAGATAAGAACAAGTAAACAGAAGTGCAGTCCCCTAAATTTGGTAACTAAACAGTATAGGGCTATTTGTAACTAACCCATCACTTGTATGTAAATAGTGCCTCAGCAAAGCACTAATGATTTCCTTAAGTAAATTAAATGGGCCCCATACACTGTTTATTTATTTATTTTTTCGTTTGCTTAGCATGTTCAGATGACAGGGAATGTTTCAAAAACTCCATGAATTTCAATTTTGCAGAATTGAAGTTAATGAGTTTTTGGTATCCAAACACATAGAGAAGGAATGGACACAGAAAAGAAGGAAATTATGTATAATGACTGTTAAAGACAACACATCACAACCATGCCAGTGGATTTTAAGCATTTGGGGAGTGAACAAAATCTTCTTTGCAAAAGTATGCTTGACACCTGCTGGGAAACCCACTTTCCTGAGAAGGTGAAGGCTTTCAATACCTGCTCAACTATTTCGTATCTTATCACCACATTACATGATTAAAAAAAAAAAAAAGGGAAAAAAAAAAGGGAGATGCTACCAGTTAACACATCTCAGTACACCTCATCCTGGAGGGAGTTACTCTTTCAGCAAACTGTTTACTGAGTCTACTCAATGCCCGACCACTGTGTTAGATAAACAGGATGAAATGACCTATAAGACTGATACATGGCCCTTGCCACATGGAACATACATGTTGGGAGGGGAGAAGAAAGGTGTTCCCGAGGACATTTCCTTCCCAGGAACTGTGTATGCCAGGTACTGCTTTAGCACATCATATGTGAATGGATCTGTTATTAACTTCACTGGTGGTACTGAATTAGAAGCCATGCAATTTCCATCTCTCCATTTCTTGCAGTTACCATCAAAAGCAATAACCACCACCATAAAACCTACATTTCTCCAAAGCTGCTTTCTATGTAATCTATTTAAAAATGGACCTGTGTTCTTCGAAAATGTCAGTGTCATGAAAGACCAAAAAAAAAAAAAAAAGGCTGAAGAACTGATCAAAATTAAAGGAGACATAATAATGAAATGTAATATGCAGTCTTGGACTGAATCCTATACTGGAGAAGAAAAATACAATAAAGGTCTTTATTGGATTAGTCAACAAAATGGGAGTGTGGACAGTAGATTAAATAGAAGTTTTGGTCAACGTTCAATTACCTGAAGTAGTAACTGTAGTGTGGTTACGTGAGAGGACGTCCTCCTTGTTCTTGGGAAATACATTCTAAAGAATTTAAGAGTAAGGTAGTATAATGAATGAAACATAACTGCAAATGGTTTGGGAAAAAAATTTTACATATGACAAGTAACAAAGTAAATGGGGTAAGACATCAACAACTGATGAATCAAGGTAAAGGGTATGTGGAGTTTTTTGTACTATCCTGGTAATTTTTTTCTTGACACTTGTAATCCTTTGCAAATAGAAATTGAAAAATTTCGTAAATCTAAAATGTAGGGTCCCTAGCAGCACAAAGGTAGGGATGAAAATTCCAAGCACATACTCTCTGCAGCTGGGGATCATTAAGAATGATGTCCTGTTGTGTCCAGATATTAAAAGTCTGATCTGCCATGGTGAATTTCTATGGATTTGGGTAATAAAATGGAACATTCTCCCAGTCTAGGATTTTATTATCATTCCTCTGAGAATGTATACTTGGTCAGATATTCTTTATTTTGGCTCCAGATCACCTACAACTTCAGAATGTGTTTTGAAGTCAATTCATCTGTTAGGCCATCCAAATATTGAAAATGTCATTAAAATACGAAATAGAAGTGAGCAGATTTTCCTGTTAAAATTCTTCCAATTCATTCCCATTTCCACTCATCACTGGGGAATTTTACTTGAAATCTGAAATCCCTAAGTAGTTTATTCTCTTGGTAGCTCAAACGTAACTTTTCACCCTGATTTAGAATCGTCTTTAAAAAATGTGATTTATGTGCTAACTCGGACATATCTCAGGAGGTGAGGGATTCAAAGAGCAGCCATGATTCGGGACTCTGGGAGAACTAATTTTATGGAGGCTGTTGTAAGTGGGGAAAATAATTCTTACCTCAGAGGGGATGATGTAAGAGATAATTATCATTTGCAAAATGCCTCAAGGTCTTGAGATAAAAGGGGCCATTTTGGTGTATCAGACTGTCATTTTTATGATGTGTTCTCTTACATTTCTTTTATAGACTGCAGAGTACAATCATTTTAAATGAACAGAAGGTGGTTGCCTTACTTCGCCTATTAAACAAAACAACTTACTTGCCCTTGGCCACAGGCAGAGGTCTTATCAATGGAAAGAATAAAGAAATTCATAGCCTTGTTGCTTCTCCTTCTTTTTCACTGGCTTACTAAGTGAGTTGTTTTATTTTCAACTTATTATTCCACTTTGATTTTTTTCATGCTATTATTATAGTTTAATTTGATTATACAAGTGATGCTCGCCTTAGCACATTTTCATGATAAAGTGCATAGCCAGATAAATTCAATTTCACTGTCTTAGTCTGTTTGGGCTGCTATAACAAAGTACCGTAGACTGGGCAGCTTATCAAGAGCAGAAATTTACTTCTGACAGTCTTGGAGGCTGGAAGTCTGAGAAGAAGGTTGCCAGCATGGTTGGGTTCTGGTGAGGGTCCTCTTTCAACCTACACAGACTGCCCTCTTCTCATTGTGTTGTCACATGGTACAAAGTAGGCAAGGGAGTTCCCTGACCTCTTCTTAGAAGGGCACTAATTCCATTCTTGAGGGTGTCACCCCATGACCTAATTACCTCCCAAAGTTTCTGCCTCTGAATTCCATCACACTGGGGGTAGAATTTTCTTATGGGGGGGACACAAATATTTATTAAACACCTTTCATGTGTTAGGCATTGAGAGAAAACTGGTGGACAAATAGACCCACTGGCTGAACTCATGATGTTTAGAGTCCACTGGAGCAGAAACACAAGAAATAATCACAAAATAAGCATCCCATTTTAAAGTTTGACAAAAGACATAAACAGAGATCTGAGACTATTAGGATGGGGCCTGATATAAATAAATGTCTAATAGATCTTCCTAGTACTGTTTGTAATAAATGTGATCACAGATGTCCTCCTAGGTAAGACATTTTAATAACACGCTAATTTGTCAGGAACAGTGAACAGTGTATCTAGGTCAAAGGAAGAGTTCGATCTCATTTGTCAGCATTGCTTTTGATTTTCTCTGAGTTTTAATATTCTCGAGGATATGATGGAACATTGCAACTGCAGAAAAAAATTGCAAACACTGAGCCAAAATTGGTTCTTATATATTTGACAGTAGGAACAAAGAGGAAATTAAACATAATTTTAAAAAGAAAAATACAAAATGAACAATATTGCAGTAATGAATTTAGGGGTGAAATATTTATGACTCATTGCAATTCCCGAGTGAACATCTAATTATCATTTATTGAATGCTTCCTATCTGTCCAGAATAAGGGCTCAATAAGTGATATCTATTACTATGTTCAATTTTTTTGGCTCTTATTGTGGTGAGTACTCAGTCAGATTAGCTCAAATAATGTGGAGATGCCATAAGGGACTGAAGAAAAATAAAGCCATCAGGAATTTTAGCTCTGTGGTAGAATGATCTCACAGGGACCCAGAAAATGGAGCACTCCAGCCTAATGGGAAGCAGAGGACCTATCTTGCTTCACAGAGACTTGCATGGATGAAAGATTTCTCTAGAGCAGTGGTCCTCAAGGTGTGGTCCTTCCTTGGATCATCAGCATCAACTAGGAATTTGTTAGCAACACAAATTCTCAGCACCACTGCCCAGACCCAGTGAATCAGAAATGTTGATGGTGGTACAAGCATTTGTGTTTTAACAGGCATTCCAGCAAGGACAGAAAATTATTTTTGGATTTCCATCACCCTTCGCATCTACGATGATGTAGACATCAGCCACCAATTAAACAGAAGTCTCAATTTCAACAATAAATGGAACGTATGGACTGACTTAATGGAAGAGTTAGGAAGCCAGGACTGTCTGCTCAAGTTTGAGAACCACTGCCCTGACCTTACTTGACCTGACCTGGTTATCTCTGGCTAGTCACTAGGTTTGAAAACCTTGACAATAGTACTTCAAGAGTTACATGACTCAGCCTCTCCTCTCCTTTGGTTTTGCCTCTTGGCCAACATTTATTTTATTTCCTCTGTATCTCAGTTCCAGAGGATCTGATTGGTGCAGTGTTGTTATCAACACTCATTTTAGGCAAAGCTCTGGAGCCAGGTCAGCTCACAGGCCACCAGCCAACCTCTAGAGTGGCTGCCCTGAGGTCCCATGCCCACCCATGGTCCAATCAGCCATGGCCAGAGAGCTGTGGCTCCAGGGAACCCCATGGGCACTAGTGCTTAATGAATGGCTTGGAGCTATTTCTTGCAATAAGGGATTGTATGGAAGGCTCTCCCTAGAGAGGGGCTGTTGGTCCCTTGCTTTTATCACCTAGAAATGCTGAATGATCTAGCAGAGACATGACCTCTTCTAACACAGGTCCAAGACTGAGTTGGTTTGTACCGATAACTGTGAAGCTGTTACAACTAAAGTCCCTTAAATATTAATGTGTCTAAATAACCGTAGATGACTGGATGTTCACTGACCTATTATCTTCCTCTCCAACGAACATATCATGTCAGGCCCTTGAGGGAAGGATCAGCACCCCAAATATTCCCTAGCACACAGTGAGTGCTCATTAAGTATTTGTTAAATAAATGAATGGATGGATGAGTGAGAAAAAGGAATCCACCTGGACCCAGAGATTATCATACAGAGTGAAGTAAGCCAGATAGAGAAAGACACATATTGTATGTCATCACTTATATGTGGAATCTAAAAAAAAAGACACAAATGAACTTACGTACAAAATAGAAACAGACTCACAGACATAGGAAAAAAGCTTATGGTAGCCAAAGGGGAAAGGGGATGGGGGGATAAATTAGGAGTATGGGATAGACAGATATACATCACTATATACTAGAATTCACTGTATAACACAGGTAACTTTATGTAACATCTTGTAATAACCTATGAGAGAAAAGAATTGAAAAAATATATATGTATAACTGAATCATTTTGTTGTACACTTGAAAGTAATACAGTATTGTAAATCAACTACACTTCAATTAAAAAAAAAATCCATCTATTTGTAGGATTAATGCAAAAAAAAGCCAACAAAAACCAATTTTTGAATTCTTGTATTCAGGGTCCCAAATTTAAAACTTTTGATTCAACAGCCTATATAAATATAGGCTGTTGTTTAGAACATTTTATACAGTTTTCAAACGAAGGAGCATATATAACAACATTCCTGGCAGCTTTGTGTAAAACAGCTAATGGTTACGGCCTAAATGACTCTCTATAGGAGCTTGGATAAATAAATCACAGAACCAAAAAAATAGAATAGTTTGGAGTTGTTTAATAATTTTAAATGAATTTCCTCAGAAGTGTGCAAAAGGTGTTTGCTACCGTTGCTTCATTTCACTGATTAAACAAACTAATTTACTCACCCTTGTCGGCAGGTTGCAGCGAAATGAAGAAAGAAAAATTCCAGCCATGTTGTCATATTTAAGAAGCAGCTTTTCAATTAAAAATAACCTGAAACATAGTATTGCACATCAATTGTATTTCAACTGAAATAAAAAACAAAGCAGCAGCTTAAATATTTTCTGATATGGAATAACCTCTGAGATGTATTTGTGAGCAAAGAAAAGCAAGATACTGACAGCATATGGCACCATTTATGTAAATTTAAAGGAGACTGAGGTACAGAATATCTTCTTATGTATACATATAAAATATAAAACATACATAAGAAGCCTGTAAAGGAATTAAAATGTTGCCTTTGAGGAGGGCACTGAGAAGTCTGGAATGGAGACCCCCTTTTCACTGTCTACCCCTTCATACTGTTGCCATTTTTAAGAAAAACACATGTAATTTTACTTTTTTTAGTTTATAGTATCTTTAAAAAATTTTTTTATTGACGTATAGTCAGTTTACAATGTTGACTTAGTTTCTGGTGTACACCATAGTGATTCAGATATACTTATATATTCCTTTTCATATTCTTTTTCATTATAGGCTATTAAAATACATTGAGTATAGTTCCCTGTGCTATACAGTAGGACCTTGATGTTTTTCTAATTTATATATAGCAGTTAGTATCTGCAAATCCGAAGCTCCCAATTTATCCCTCCCCGTCCTGCCTCCCCGCTGGTAACCATAAGTTTGTTTTCTATGTCTGTGAATCTGCTTCTGTTTTATAAATAAGTTCATTTGGCTCATTTTTTAAGATTCCACATATAAGTGATATCATATGGTATTTTTCTTTCTTCTTTCTGGCTTACTTCACTTAGAATGACAATCTCCAGATCCATCTATGTTGCTGCAAATGGCATTATTTTATTCTTTTTTATGGATGAGTAGTATTCCATCTATATATATATACCACAGTTTCTTTATCCAGTCATCTATCCATGGACACTTAGGTTGCTTCCATGTCTTGGCTATTGCAAATAGTGCTGCTGCGAACACTGGGGCACATGTATCTTTTTGAATTCACATGTATTTTTACTTATTCCAAGTCTCAGTAATATATTTAAGGTATTAATTCTTAGAAGATTTCACTTAAAAAAAAACTAAGAGAAGATGGATCTTACAAAAATCGCACCTGCATTCTTTTTTGCATTTTTAAAAAAAATGTGACTTTAGTTTTGTTTAAACATATTTTTAATTGAGTTATAGTCATTTTACAATGTTGTGTGCACCTGCATTCTGATCTACATGCTGTTATATTTTTGGAGGACAGAACATTGCTTCTGGATTTCTATCACCCGCACCATCTAGGATGACTTGGCCACCAAATACAGAAGTCTCAGTTTCAATAATAAGCAGAATGTATGGACTCTCTTTGTGGAAGAGTCCAGAAACAGGGCAGGATTCCAGTGCGACTTCGTTCTGTGATTCACAATGTTTTCAGGGCTCCACTGCTCTTTTCAGTCGATTCTCTCAACTTTGGCCTCCTCTGAATTAGCACCGGTCCCAGACTGGCACGCTCTGTTGGTGGCAAAAATTACCACTGCCGTTCCAGGCCCTGGAGCTGTCAACCCCATGACAGTCCAGCGGGAAGGGGCACCTGTCCCAGCCTTCTCAGTGCGGTGCCCGAGGTTCACTCCACAGACCAGCCTGTGTCACACGTGCAGCCCGGAATCAGCAACTGTGGCCAGTGAGCCAAATGGGCCGCACCTGGGTTCCCTGCCCCGCCCTGAGGACAGAATTCACTTCCCTGGAACCACAGGTGGTCTCAGATGCACGATGAGGACGGTAGGGCAGGAGCAACCCGGGAGTGGAAAGTGGTCCTCCAAAAGTTGATCTTCAGGTTTACAAAAATGAGGACCTGGCTAAACCTCTGCCCTTTATCCCACAGTGGTGCTACACCCCTCTCCCTGCTTTTTTTCCTCACAGTGAAGATGCCTTGACAATCAGTCTACTGGCTGGGCAACAGTATCTTAGATAATACCACACATGTTCTCGAAATAAAAGAACAACCTTGTTTTCTTATCTGACCGTTTTCCTCTCTAAGGCCCATCCTAGAAGTGCTCCATGGCCAAGCAAGATGAGAACGTCGTCTTTGTAATGACGAAGGTAGAAAAGTACCATTTGGACCCTGCTTCTCAGTGGGAGGCGATCTCCATGGTCACAGTCAGCTTTTATCCATGATTTTGAAACAGAAACCACAGCTTTGAATACTGCCGAGTTTTCTGGCCTTTTCTAAACCCAGAATCTGGCAGAGCCAACCACTCACAAAATGCGAGCTGCCTGTTACTACTGAGGTTTTTTGGCTGATTGTTAGATGGCTGGTTACCTGTTAGCTAGCCAGCCAGTCCACAATACAAACTGTGCCCTTGCTGGGGGCCATGCCTGGAGTAGGAGCTGGGGATACAGTCACGAAGGAGACAAGGTCCCAGCTCCTTGGCACGTGCTCCCGCAGGGAAGGCAGACAGTAAACATATTTACTTAAATAGTTAATTATAAACTGCAGAAGCCCTGTGTGATTTGTCCCCTGCTCATACCCTCCAGTTTATCAAGGATGCTTTTCCCCTCATGCTCTGCAAGGCAGACGCCTGGATCTTTTATGTCTTAGAACCAGCCCTGTTCCCATCCACCCCTTTGAACACACATCGTTCCCTTTACAGGAAATACCCTCCCTAGTACCCCACAGTCTCATTCCCCTTCACCAAGTTAACCTCTCTTTCTTCTTGGGATTTCAGTTTAAACTATATTTCCTAAGGGAACCTTCCCTCAGATTCGATTGGTATCTTTATAGGATCTTCCAGCCCCGTCTGTGTTTTCCGCCTGGCACATCGGGTCTTCAGAATGACATACCTATTTGGGAGATAACTGATTACTATCTGTCTCCACAACCAGACTCTACATTCCAAGCAAGTAAAAGCAGTATCTATTGTATTTGTATTTCCATGCCATACCAAGCACGCTGTACCCCAGGGCCTTTGGCTGTGCTGTGCCCTCTGCCTGGAACACTGTCTCCTGGACAGCCATCTGGCCCACTCTCTCATTTCCTTTAGGTTTCTGCTCAGATATGAACTTTCCATGAGGCCTTGCCTCCCTTATACAAAATAACAGTCCTAACTCTGGGCGTCACAATTCCCTTTTCCGCATCCTGCAAAGGAACTTGACTACTCAAAGACTCTTCATTTCTGTATTGCTTCACTAAAATGTAAGCTCCATGAGAACACAGCTTTTGTCCATTTAGCTGACAACTTTTTCCTTCGAAGCTCATCTACCTGATAGGTATTAGGTGCTTCATAAATACCTACTGAATGAATGGCTGAATTGGTACCTAGTACTTAGCACACTGTTGGCACATGGTAGGCACTCAGGGAAATATTTTTGAGTGAATGAATGCCTGAATGAAAAAGTATAGGTGCCACTAAAACAAATACAGGACATTTAATAGTTGGAGAAGTCACATAAGGTATACAGAAAACAAGGGGTGTTTCAGCCACTTTGCGTTCATCCAATACAGGCAGACCTCAGAGACACTGCGGGTTTGGTTTCAGACTGCACAATAAAGCAAACATTGCAATAAAGCAAGTCACACAAATTTTTTGGTTTCCCAAAGCATATAAAAGTTATGTTTACACGGTTTCAAGTCCATTAAGTGTGCAACATCATTATGTCCAAAAAAACCAATGTACATACCTTAATTAAAAATATCTGATTGCTTAAAAATGTTAACCATCATCTGAGCCTTCAGCAAGCCATCCTCTTTCTGCTGGTGGGGGATCCTGCCTTGATATCAATGGCTGCTGACTGATCAGGGTGGTGGTTGCTGAAGGCTGAGGTGACTGTGGCAATTTCTTAAAATAAGGAAACAATGAAGTTTGCCTCGTCAGTTGACTTTTCCTTTAATAAACAAATTCTCCGTAGCACTCAATGCTGTTTGATAGCATTTTAGCTGCAGTAGAGTTTCTTTCAAATTGGAGTTAACCTTCTCAAAACTTGCTGCTGCTGTAATCAACTAAGTTCATGTCGTATCCTAAATCCTTTGTTGTCATTTTGACGATCTTGACAGCATTGTCACCAGGACTGGGTTGTATCTCAAGAAACCACATTCTTCACTCATCCATAAGAAGCCACTGCTCATCTGTTGAAAGTTTTGTCCTGAGATTGCAGCCATTCAGTCCCATCTTCAGGCTCCCCACTCTAATTCTAGTTCTCTTGCTATTTCTACCACATCTGCAGTTCCTTCCTCCTCTGAAGTCTTGAACCCCTCAAAGTCTGCCATGAGGGTTGGAATCAACTTCTTCCAAACTCCTGTTAATATTGATATTTTGACCTCTTCCCATGAATCATGGATGTTCTTAATGGCGTTTAGAATGGTGAATCCTTTCCAGAACCTTTTTGATGTATTTTGCCTAGATCCACCAGAGGAATCACTATGTATGGTGGCTATAGCCTTATGAAGTGTATTTCTTAACTAATAGGACTTGAAAGTCAAGATGACTCCTTGACCTGTAGGCTGCAGAATGGATGCTGTCTGTGCTAGCAGGCATGGAAACAATGCGAATCTCTCTGACCATCTCCATCAGAGCTCTCGGGTGACCAGGTGCATTGTCAATGAGCAGTACTATTTTGAAAGGAATCCTTTCTGAGCAGTAAGTCTCATCAGTGGCCTTAAAGTAGTCTGTTAACATGTTGTTAGCAGATGTGTTGTCATCCAGGCTTTGTTGTTCCATTGATAGAGCACAGGCAGAGTTGATTCAGCATAAATCTGGAGGGCCCTAGGATTGTCGGGATGGTAAGTGAGCATTGGCTTAAACCTCAAGTAATCAGCTGCATTAGCCCATAACAAAAGAGTCAGTCTGTCCTTTGAAGCTTCGAAGCCAGGCTCTGACTTCTCCTCTCGAGCTATGAAAGTCCTAGATGGTTTCTTCCAATATACAGCTGTTTCACCTACACTGAAAGTCTTCTATCTAGTGTAGCCATCTTTATGAATTATCTTAGCTAGATCTTCTGAATAACCTGCTGTAGTTTCTACATCGGCACTTGCTGCTGCATCTTGCACTTTTATAGAGATGGTTTCCTTCCTGAAACCTCATAAACAACCACTGCTGGCTTCAGACTTTTCTTCTGCAGTTTCCTCACCTCTCTCAGCCTTCATAGAACTGAAGAGAGTTAGGGTCTTCCTCTGGATTACGCCTTGGCTGAATGAGATGTTGAGGCTGGTTTGATCTTTTATCCAGACCACTAACACTTTCTCCGTATCAGCAGTAAAGCTCTTTGACTTTCTTATCATTTGTGCGTTCACTGGAGGAGCCTTTTTAGTTTTCTTTAAGAACGTTTCCTCTGCACTCACAACGTGGCTAACTGGAGCAAGAGGCCTAGCTTTCGGCCTATCTCGGCTTTTGACACGGCTTCCTCACTAAGCTTAATCATTTCTAGCTTTTGACTTGAAATGATTGATGTGAGATTCTTCCCTTCACTTGAACACCAGGAGGCCATTGTAGGATTATTAACTGGCCTAATTCCAACATTGTTGTGTCTCAGGGAACAGGGAGGCCGGAGAAGAGGGAGAGAGATAGGGGAACAGAAGGCTGGTAGAGCTGTCAGAATACACACAACATTTACCAGGTAAGTTAACCACCTTACATGGGCACAGTTTGTGGTGCTGCAAAACAATCACAATAATAATATCAAAGATCGCTGGTCACAGATCACCACAACAAATGTAGTAACAGTGAAAAAGATCAAAGAACTGCAAGAATTACCAAAATGTGACACAGAGACCTGATGTGAGCAAATGCTGTTGGAAAAATGGTGCCGATAGACTTGCTGGAGGCAGCGTTGTCACAAACGGTCAATTTATAAAAAAATACAAGAAAATGAGGTTTGCCTGTAGGTCAGAGGCCACTCAAACTTTGTTATAGTTGTTGGTAGGACGTGAATGTTCCAGCAGGAAAGGAAACTCTGTTGAAGCCTTCCCTCCCCAGATACCCATCAGACCCACCGCCCTGCTCCTCACACAGTCACTCAGCTGCCAGCTTTTGTTGTCCTACGGTTTCTTGCCAAGAGCAGAGACTGAAACTCTCCCATAGAGCAATTAGCGTCAGGGTTGACCAACTGGAAGCCAAACCCTGCAGCTATTTCCCCGCATTCTTCAACTCCCAGGGGGGACTCTGAGAGGATGAGGAACAGAGCTTAGAGGGCAGGGTTCTAGAAGTTTCTTTCTCTTACTTGAGAGAGGCTGAGCTGTGTGGGTGGAGGAATTGTATATGGTATAGAGCAGACAGTGCTCTGTCTGAACCTTTGGGAGACAGATTTCCTCTGCCTCTTTAAACGTTTTGGACTTTGGATTACTAATGATACTAAAGGAACTATATGGTTTCTTCTGAAGCTGTGTCAGGATATGCTCCACAAATTACCTGGGAGGATGCCATATGCAAATACAAGAAGAAATAGCAGTCTTGATATTCATGGTGACAGCTTTGTTATTCTCAAGGGGAAGGGAAGGAGAAGTAGGTATCTTTTTTCTTAATAAAGTCTTCCCTAGCAACTCCCAGATTCCACGACTGTTTTTACTTGGTACCAGGTTGGGACCAGCCCAGAAATTTTTGTAACAGCAATGTAGCCTAAATTTCAGTATCACCTCACATAATAGTTACAGTGGACTGCTCAACTCCTTTGGAAACTGCTTTAAAGATCTGTTCACAGGATACTTTTCCTGGGTTGTAGAAGGCCACATATGGTGATGAAAATATGATTGTTATCTCCCCAAACCCTGATCACTTTGTTTCTAATGTAATGATCATTGGGAAGACTAGCAACACTCAATTCATATATACACAAGGGAAAAGAAAAACAAAGTATATATTCATCAACATCATTTTTAGGCTCAGTGACAACTTATATAAAAAGTATTTCATTATAATTAACAGCAATAACACACAGTATATGAATGAAGACAGTGAGTCTCAGACAGGTTATAAAATTGGCTGAAGGATAACCAGCCATTATGTGACAGCACAGGGCATTGATTTGAGAGCTGCCAGTTCTGACAGTCCATGCTCTAAATTACAATGCTGTAGTGAGCACTGGTATTTCTTGTGATATTTAAATTTTTTTCCTTTGTAAGTTGGATTGCGTACCCCAGCACATTCTATATTATTTTAGTAATCACCTGTTTTCAATGGTGTCAGAGTGGTTTTTTTTTTCAATTTAGCTAAAATTCACATCACATGAAGTTTACCATTTTAACCATTTTAAAGTACACAATTCAGTGGCATTTAGTACATCCACAGGGTTGTGCAACCATCATCACTATTTAGTTCGAGAACATTTTCATCATCCCACAAGAAGTCCCGCAGCCATTCACCAGCACTCTTCCTGCCTCCCCCCAGCTCCTGATAACCACTAATTTATTTCTTGTCTCTACAGATTTGCCTATTCTGGACATTTCATATAAATGGACTCACACATTACGTGGAATTTTGTATTTGGCTTCTTTCACTTAACATCATGCTGTCAAGGTTCTACATTATAGCAGATACCAATACTTTGTTCCTTTTTATAGGTGAATAATATTCCATTGTATGGATAACAGCATTTTGTTTATACATTAATTTGTTGATGGACATTTGGGTTGTTTCCATTTTTGGCTATAGTGAATATTGCTGCTATGAACACTCATGTACAAGTTGTACACCTGTTTTCAGTTCTTTTGGATATATACACCTAGGAATTGAATTGCTGAGTCATATAGTAATTCTGTTTAACATACTGAAGGACCATAAAACTGCTTGGCACAGTGTCTGCATCATTTTGCAGCAATGCGTGTTTTAATTTCTTCGCATCTGCACCAACAGTTGTTACTTTCTATTAAAAAAAATTATACCCAACCTAGTGTGGGTATAGTAGTATCTCATTGTGGTTTTGGTTTGCATTTCCCGAATGACTAATGAAGGTAAACATTTCTTTCATGTGCTTCATAGTGTTTTTTTTTAAATAAAAATTTAATTTTAGAATAATTTTAGATTTACAGAAAATTTGCTAAAATTATATAACAATATTTTAATGACATAATCTTCATATCAAATATACTGGAAGGCATCTCTATGCCTTCTCTATTTCTTCCACCTTGTGTTTTTAACTTTTTGATAGAGAAATATGTCATTGAAAACATTATAGTTATTAATGAAGATTCTGATACACTGTTCATTTTTTGTTATAAAATCATTGGGTAGACAGTGTTACAGTGACATTACAAATTAAAAAAACAGTGGTACATAGCACTGTAATTAAGAATATCATCTTTGTCACATCAGGTTTAAATACTGGTTGTGCCATCTTAGGCAAGGTACTTAACTTCTCTGAACCTCAGTCTCTTCCTCTGTAAAGTAGGGAAAGCACCTACCTCACAGTGTCCATGAGGGTCAATTGAGAAAATGTATTGAAAGCACTTATATGCAATGTTCAGCACTCAATAAATGTGAGACTTACTTCATTTGTTTGTTTGCTTGCTTACTTTTTAAAGCACCGAGAAATTACCTAATTTGTCTGTGCTGCCATACTTGGTCAGGATCTACAGGAGACCATCATTCTATCTCTGCAGCCTTCATTCATTCATACATATATTCATTCACTCTTCAAATATGCATCAGGCCCATGTTATGTTTCAAGCTGTGGTCAAGAGGCTGCAAACATCAAAAGCATTAAAAATTATAAGTTTGGAAGCAAAGAATCCTAGGATCAAACCTCAATTGTCACCTCCTAGGTGTGTGATCCTGTGCAAGTTAGATAGTATCTATTTTCTCATCTGTAAAGTGGGACTACTAATACTCCCTGCCTCGTAAAGTAGACAGAATTAAATAAACGCATCATCGGAAACATTTACCAAAGCATTTGGCACACTGAGCGCTTGCTCAAAATATGCTAACTACTAAAGATTTAATATGATAATAAATGAAAAGATTTAGAGGAGTACATGACATATTGTAAATATGTCTCCATATGAATGCTTTGTTTGTTTTTAACCACTGAAAACCATAAAAACCATTCTTAGTTTGTAGGTAACACAGGGAAAAGTTAAGGAATAAATCTGGCTGTGGGCCATAACCCAAGGCATAGTGCATCATACACAGAAAGGATACATTTAGTTTCACAAAAATTTTGTTTCAATCGTATATATGTATGTATATGTGCTGATGAAACTAAACGCATTTCTTTTTTTTTCCTTTTTTAAAAATGTATTTCTTACTCTGAACAGCAATCAAAAAATTGGAAAACATTAACCTAGAGAAAGGTCTCAGTTATCTGGAGAGCACTGACAGGAAATGACAGCTTGCCTTAGCAGGTGGATCACATGGCTTTAACAGTTTTAGGCTTTAGTGGTGTCAATTCAAAATGTAAAATCACACCAAGACGATAGGTTAAAATAAAATTAATAACTGAAGGGGAAGTTGGGTCTAATATAAAACAGAGTAACCTAAGGTTTAAAGCAAAAACAAAACAAAAAAAAACAGAGCGAGAGAAGAAAAAAAAAAGACTTGCTTTCTGTCTAGTTTTTGCTCCCATCACTCAGCTGTGAGTGTTCCCAGCACACTCAGAATTCTAGAGGAAAGGTCACAAGATCAAGGTCAAACATCTCAAAAATGCAGATGCTGTGACTTTGGAAGCAGAAACATTCCCAAGCATATGCCAGCTTGTGCAGTCACGAAAGCAGGGGGCTAACTTAATAATGAAAACTGCAATGCCTTCCAACACTTGGCTTAATTCAGCTGTTCCCTGCTGCACGTAAAATCCTTGGGGTACCCAAACTCAGTCAAACTGAACTTCTTAGCCAGGAGTCTCAGGAATGGTCAGGATACAAGCACTCCAAATTTGGGCACTGACTTCCTAGGGGATGTTGCTCATAACCACTCCCTGTTTGGCTAAGGCTCCCTTCACCTGGGCAACAGTCCATAAAAAAGTGCTTAAAATTCAAGGAATGTGCTAAATCTGGAAAGGGAATAATACATTTTTGAGGGTCCGCATTCATCTGGCTACAATATTTTATGGGGAACAATTTTCCAAAGATGGTACAGTTCAAGGAGCAAGGTTGCTCACATTCCAGATTGCTGAGTCACCTTCCAAAACTCCACCTCATGTTTGCTGGATCAGTTTTGTGGCAAGACAGAGTTGTCCTTTATGGAACCATATATTCACACTGTGGGCAACTGTAACCATCTGGGAACTCCATGAATAGCTCCATAAAACACACCTTCAAGTATCATAATGTGATCGTAAAACTGGACTTTGCCCTTCACTTATTAAAATACCATTAAAATAAATTATAGAGGGAGGAGGCAAGAAGTTTTTCTACACGGCTCCTTTAACTTCTGAAGCCATGTTTGCAAATTACAATCCTCCCTTTAAAGAGACGTCCTCTAGGATCACTCTGGGTTCCCAGTTATTGAACTCACCTAGCACTATTGAACTGATCTGTTTTCTTGTCTCAGTACCCAACTAGGAGGTAAGCCAGCCAAAAAAAAAAAAAAGGATCTTTTAGTTCTGTACCATCAGTGCCTAGTAGGAGATGATAAAGTAAGTATTTAATCAATATTTGTTGAATGAACAAATGAAAGGAAACAATCTACCAACTGTCATGGGCCATCCTAGAACATTTAATTTTCTTTTTCAGTTTGGCTTCAGAAAAACTTATGGCTCGTTTCAGAATATTGGAAATTGACGTTATGTCGTTTAACAAACCATCTGAGTTAAACAAGTATAACACTTGACTGGCTTCCTTCGTAAAGGGTACAATCCTGCACTGTTGCCAGAGTATCTTCAAAATATCTACAGACATGTGGGCCAACCACTGCAGCTCTGATTGAAATCAAACTCCCACTACTTTTGAATTCTTGGAACCTTTAGTTCACTGTAGAAAAAGCAACCATGACAGGAGCTTACAGAGGAACCCATCTTTGTGGGGTTTCCCTGAGTCGTCTTAGGTCCACACACGCTCTGCCAGACCTGATCAAGCAGCTGATCATGTTGTGACTCACCTGTGTTTATTCTCAAAGGCCCTGAAAAGGAGGCAGACTCCATCTCCACTCTTCACAAATGCAACTGAGAGCTTTTATACAGACGGAAATTTCTCTCATCGCTTTTCCCATCTGTTAGTGAAAATCTCCTTTCTTCTGCCAAAACGTGAGGACGTCAGATGCATGTGGCTGTCTTTCCTGGTTGTCTGGAGAAGGCCCATCTGTAGGTCATAGGGGAGGATGAGAGTAACAGGGAAAAAAGAACCAAGAGATGGAGAGAGAAAGCTGAGAGCATTGCTTAAGTCTTGCTGAAAGCAAGTTTCGCCTCCAGTCTTGCCATTTATATGGGGGAATATATTTTTCCTTTTTCTGTTGTTAGTGGCGGTACTGGGGATTGAACCCAGGACCTCAGACATGCTAATCATGCTCTCTACCACCGAGCTATACACCCTCTTCTACATTTCCTTTTTTTGCTTAAACTAGTTCAGCTAGGTTTCTGTCACTGGCAACCAAAACATCCTAATACAAAGAATTACTTTAGCACCATTCAGAATACTAAATGATCATTAACAGGGCATTGTTTAAATACATTTCGGAACATTCAAAGAAGGGAACATTATTGCGCTGTTGAAAGTGATAAATGTAGGTGATGTTTAAGAAAATTGAGGATACACTGATGAGTGATAAAAGAGTGATAAAAAGAGAAAAAAGATTAATTTATCCCATAAATTAACTATAAATCCCAAGGGGAGACATGGAGAGAGAGAGAGCGAACTTAAGAAAATAGATTGTGTGTGTTTATTTCTATTGGCCAAAGTCCAGGAGGAGATACACCAAAATGTAAAAAGTTGTTATCTTGTGGCAATACAATTTTGAATGACTTAATTTAATGCTGCCTTTTTACTTATCTATTTTTAAAAGTGTTCTGCAAAAACATATTACGAGAATATTTTTTTAAATATGGGCATTCCACCCTTGATTTCAATGTTTAATTGCCTTCTCTCTCATTCAGTTCCATTTCAGTGCAGTAAGTTGTTGAAAATATACAATAAGAAAGAAGATATATAGTGAGTGAACACTCTCAGTAGTAAAATCTTGTATTATTTAAGCATCTACCATGTTCAAGTTACTATATTTTCATACAGTTGGTGGGAGACAAAATAAAAGAGATACAAATACCTATTGCAAAGAAAATACATACACTCTGTTCTCAAGGAAATTAACAATATCATCAGGTATGTTTTCAGTGGAATCACGTGGGGATGACAGGCCACATTGCAGCTGAACATTTGGGACATTTTAGGGGAGATTCCCATGATGGATGCTTGGGTTTCTCTTGGTTCCTCAGACCCAACATTGAATTTCAAAACTTCCAGTCACCAACATTCATTTTTTCCCCCATGGAAGTGAAGCAGAACATTAGCCAGGATTAAGCTCTCTTCCTGGAGTTCCTTCTCTGGGGTATTAAAATAATAGTTCAGATGTGGTGTCTTGAAAAGTCACCAGAACAAAAACTGATTTATTCTTGCCTTGCTGAAAGGACTAAAGAGAGGAGTACTACGGTCAGAAAAAAACCCTAACTGAGCTGCCCCCCTATGAGGAAAAGAACAAATTATCAAGCAGATTATAAAAGTGCCTCTCAGGAGCTGACTAGGAAAGTGGCTCCCACTGTCAGTTTCCTTCTAATCTGAACTGAGGGCTTCAAACTCCTTTGTTGAGCTTCTGCTCTAAATCACCATTTTGGAGTCAGTTACCTTAAGGAATACGAAAGTGTTTATATTGGTATCTATAATGTACACCTCTTGATGGCATTCTTCAGAAATTGCCCCACAGCTGATCAACTTACCATCTTCACATTTTCAAAATGTGGTCAATTACCACTTGAGACTGCAATAATGAATTTCTTTACTCAACTAGAAAACTTGTATAATGGTTTCTTTCCTTCTTTTTTTGCAGAGGGAGGTAATTAGGTTTGTTTGTTTGTTTATTTATTTATTTATTTATTTTAAGTGGCAGTACTGGGGATTGAACCCAGGACCTCATCCATGCTAAGCATGTGCTCTACCACTGAGCTATATACCCTTCCCCCAAAACTTCTAAAAGAAATGTATTTGGGAGAAAGCAAAGCAAAGCACATTTTATATTTGTGGGTTTTTCTTCCCTTCTGTTTAGTGGAACTAGCTATATAAAAATAAGATCATAATTTGTGCAGAGTGTATCATGTCAGAGTTTACTTCTCATCTGAATCTACTGTGTTTATTAAGAGTTCATTGTTGAAATGCTTCTGGAATAACAGTATAAGGACGTTTGGCATGTCACCTGTACCACAGCTCACAGACCTCCAAACACTTTAGAAATGTTTGCAAATTAATCCTTTTTACAGTCCAGTAAATTATTCGATCTTCAGAGCTCACAGATGGGGAACAGGAGATTGGATTTTGGAGTAAAACACTGTGGTCCTTCATATTAAAAGGAAGAGATAGGAGAATGACTTAACTGGTACACACCTGCTATGTGGCAGATTCAGGAGTCAAAGAGTGCTGATACCCAAATATGCTAGATGGTGAAATGGCCACATCCTATAGATTCTTAAGTGTAAGTGGTTCTAAGCATGTGCTTTGGGTGGTACCTCTGGGGTCACATCCTATAGCATTATCACTTCCAAGCTCTTGAGTGAGTTTCTTTCCTTGCCTAGCTTCACTGTCCTCAACTGTAAAATGAACATCATTTATGTAAAATCAAGGTCATACCTACTTCATACAATTGCTGGCAATGATTAAATAACACACAACTATCGTGGCACACATGGTAAACCTCAAAGTTAGGTATTTTACGGCATTCTTTTCCCCACTGGAATGTACTGTCAAAGTCATAACATAAGTGAGAGAAGCCAGAACACTAGGATCTCACTTTATATCTATTCAAGAAAAATCTACTTCAAGATAACTAAAAACTCTTTCAAGAAAACAATCTGTAAATACAGGTTCTAGCCACCAAATCTAAATGGGCTTCATGGCAAAAGTCATATATTATACAGCTGAAGGTCACACTTCATCCATGCATTCTTGCATTCATTTATCAAGTGTATATGGTGTACTCTCCCCTCAAGGCATGGGTCTAGGTGCTGAGAATTCATTCTTCCCTTATTTTTATTAGCTGAGAATAGCACCCTACAAAGAGTGCTTTAAAATATTTAAATGTATGCCTACATATTTTAAACTTTAGAAAGCAGAGGAGGAATTGTCATCATTATCTAATTTGAAACCCCAAGTAATTCCTAATTCTGTTTCCAAATACTACTACTTTTTTTTCTTAATTTTATTTTTTACTTGAGGTGTAGTTGATTTGCAGTGTTAGTTTCTGGTGTACAGCAAAGTGATTCAGTTATACATATACATACATTCATATTTTTTTCAGATTCTTTTCCATCATATGTTATTACAAGAAATTGAATATAGTTCCCTGTGCTATACAGTATGTCTTTGTTGTTTATTTTATATATAGTAATGTGTATCTGTTAATCCCAAACTCCTAATTTATCCCTCCCTGCCCCTTTCCCCTTTGGTAACCATAGTTTGTTTTCTATGCCCGTGTTTCTATTTTTGATTTGTAATTTTTCTTTTTTTAGATTCCACATATAAGTGATCTCATATGATATTTGTCTTTCTCTGATTTACTTCACTTAATATGATAATCTCTAGGGCTACCACTACCAGTACTAAGTTTTTATTTATTATATGCCACTCTACAAGTGTTCTCCGGTGTAATACTCCCACGAACCTTGCGGGGTATAGTTATACTTACTTAACATCGGAGAAATGAAGGTTCTGAGGGGGTCCTGGTGCTTGGTCAAGTTCACACAGAGATTGGACTGGTAGGAACCTAAACCCCAGAGGCCGGCTCTCAACCGTGACCAAAGTGGCACCCATCCTTTCTGAGTCCCTTACACTCACCTCCCTTATTAGCACTTGAAACCTCTCCTGTTACAAATCACGGTGGAAAAGAAAACGCTTGGGAGACTACCGCCCAGGCCGACTGGGGAGTGTTTGGGAAGGGCAGCCTTGTCGGTGCAGGGTATACGCTTTGGTCTGCAACCGCGGAGCACGTCCTGAAACCCAGCAGGGACAGAAGCTGGCCCTACCCACGCCCCCGGGCGGCGCCGGTGGCAGCACTCACCTCCTGGCTGCGAATTCCGCGAGGTGGCTGCCGCGCCCACGCCCCCGCGGGCGCCAGGACGCGGGTGCAGATCCCAGACCCAGGGGTGATTCTTATCTCCTGTCCCCGGGGCGGGTCCAAAGGCTGCCAGACTCAGCCAGGAACTTGAGCCCGGGACAGACGGCAGGCTCCCGAAGTCTCTGCGTGCAAGGGAGTTAAAAAGCTAGACCTACTTTCAGCTGAAGACCCCAACCCCCTTTTGGCTTCTGTCCCTGGCCTATAGTTTTCACTGTGTCCAAAAAAGTTGGCCCCAAAGTTTAAGGATGCGGATAAGTGTGTGTGTGTGTGTGTGTGAGAAAGAGAGAGACAGAGAGAGAGCGAGAGCGCGCGTGTGACATGGCTCCCCTCACCAGAGTCGCAGACACCGGCAGACCCCTCTCCAGGACCCGAACCCGCGGGCTCAATACAGGCGGGAAAGGGCAGGCGCGCGCCTCCAGGTCGGGTTCAGGGGTTTTTGAGGAAAATGCGGCGGCGGGCGGGGGTGCGGCCGACTCCCGGGGCTGGCTGACCGACAGCGTGGCCAGCCACTGGCCGAGGGCGATGAGGAGGCTTAGGGCGGCGTGAGTGCGTGCGTGTGTGCGTGAGTGTGAGCGCGAGGGTGAGTGTGCGAGCCTCCCCAACCCCCACCTGTTTGAAATGGTCTTAAATGCCAAAGCCAGCTTGCCCGTGTTTTCAAAAGTTGAAAACAGTTAGGGTAATACACGTGCGCGTCCCTCAAACCTCCAAAGGGATTTGCTGAGGAGAAAGCACTGAAAGAAAAGGAGGAATAAGAGGGGTCTAGGAAGGGGGCGGGGGTAAATTGCTTGCTCCTGAAGGGTCGGTTTTAGGACCCAACGGGAAGCACATTGGAATCTCTCCCTTCGGGAAGGCGGGGTGGGGCGGGCCGGCCGGCCGGCGGCCGCGGGGCGCATGCGCGCGCGTCTCCTCTCGCCGGCCGCTGCGCTCGGCGGCGCGGAATAGAATGAACTGTAACAAAACAAGCCGAGCCTTTGTATCTGCTTAAAGGGGCCGCAGGCACTTCCCTCTTGTCCCCTCCACCCCCTCTCCGTAGCCGCGTCTCCAGGGCTCCCAGCAACTGGCTGGAAGGGCTTTCCTCACCCTCAGGAACAGCCCGCCAGCGAGGAAAAGCGAGCCAGGCGGGAAGCAAAGAGGAGACACCGCATTTCTAAGAGGCAAGAAAGAAAGGAAGGAAGGAAGGAAAATAATAATCCAACCGGCGCAGAGTGGACTCTGGTCCGGGAGAGCACCGTCAGACGCCGGAACGTGGACCGAGAAGCACCGGAATGCAAACAAAGCTCGCGGGCGCCTGTGGAGGGCTCGCGGGGAAGCCCAGAAAGTTTGTTTTATGATGGCTTGAGTGCGCGAGTGTGTGCAGGGAGCGAGCTGCCAAGTTTCTCTCTCCGTTTGCGTTATTTGGGGGGAGAGGTCTCTCCCATGAACCAGCGGGGGCTTGGGGACTTGTGCTGTGGGGGGCACCTGTCTCTCATTTTATTTTTAGTTTTTTGGGGGGGAAGAGGGACGTAGCTCATCATGTCGAAAGTGATCCAGAAGAAGAATCACTGGACTAGCAAGGTTCACGAATGCACTGTGAAGCGGGGTCCCCAGGGCGAGCTGGGGGTGACGGTGCTTGGGGGCGCGGAGAACGGGGAGTTTCCATATGTCGGAGCGGTGGCGGCGGCTGAAGCGGCGGGGCTTCCCGGCGTCGGCGGCGAGGGCCCTCGGCTGGTCGAGGGGGAGCTGCTTCTGGAGGTGCAGGGGATCCGGGTGTCCGGCTTGCCCCGCTATGACGTACTGGGAGTCATCGACAGCTGCAAGGAGGCCGTCACCTTCAAAGCCGTCAGACAAGGTAAGATGGGACGCGCCTCCGGGAGGCGCCCCCAGAATAAGGGAGCGGCCTGCGGAGGGCCCCCCACCATCTCTATTTCCCGCTTTCCTCCTGCGAGCACAGCTGAGAGGGGAAGCTGAGGCCATGCGCCCTGTGGTGGTGAAACACGAAGTTGTTGAGAAGTCGTGGGTTATTTGCCCCACCTGCGTTGGGAAGAGGGGCTCGGGTTTGCGCGGAGAAGCGCGGAGATTTTTCCCAGGCCTGCTTTGCCAACCTGTTCTCTCAGCCGCCAAGTGCAGCGCTGCTTCGCTAGCACCTGGAGGAGAGTTGGGAAACTGAGGCAGGGGTACAGTGGACGCTCTACTGGCTCCCTGGGGGAGTGTTGCAGCAGGCGCAGCTGCTGCGTTCTTTGGCCACTTGTCCGTTTCCAGACCTGGAGCATGGGTCTAAAGGGGATGAGGGTCTTTGGTTATTGGACGTCCTCCATCAGAAAATTCAGCTTCATCTCGCAATCATCCAGGTGGGTTGGGGCATCACAGCCTGGCGGTTCCAAAGACGGCTTCCTGAACATCCTGCATTCACTCCACAGCTGGATGACGCATGTCTGCACCGTGTGGTCCGGCCCCAGGCTTGGAGGTGGGGGTGGGGGAGGGAATGTGGGGGTATTTCAGCGCGAGTCAAGCCCAAGTTTATACTGCCATCACCATCACCACCACCACCACCATTATCACTGCTATTTCTTGTTAGCTTGCTACTTGCCAGGCTCTGTGTAAAATGCTTTCCTTGCACTATCTTGTTCTGATTTTCAACAATTCTTAGAGCGAGTTGTTCTTATAAGACCCATATTACAGATAAGGAAACTGGGACTGACCGTTGGTTCAGCTACTTGCCCAAGGTCACACAGATGCCAAGAGTGAGGGTTTGAGCCTTTGCTGCAGAGCCTTAAGCACGTAGGAGGTGGGGGGATGACCCTCGGAGACCAGAAGGGGTGCACTTGAGAGGAGGGAGTGGAAGCAAATTTGTCTCTTGGAAGCCTGGAGAGGAGTGATGACCTTTTTGATGGCTACTGGTGGTAGGGAGTCCCTTACATCTTGGTTTGGTGCAGGCAAGGGGCTGGCCCTGATAGAGTCCAACAGAGAAGGACTCCATTCACTTAAAGGAATCCCTTGTACCACCGATCACCATGAAGCAGGTTCTCCCCCATGAACGCACTGATGAAAAATTCCCATATGTGCCTGTGGCCTGGAAAGGCAAGCAGCAGCTGGAGGAATGTGAGAGAGGAAGGAAGGGCTGGGCTGAGTTGGTCCTTTCTTGGAAACAGGCCCTTTCCAGATGAAATGGAGGAGAGAGACAGGGAGAAGAGTCGGGCCTTTTGGTAGCTTTGGGAGCTGAGGGATAAACAGTTAACAAATGCTCATCTTCCGCTTGGACACCTCCTCCAAGAAGCCCTCCAGGATGAACAAATCCTTCTTCCTCTAGACTCCCTTAAATGTGTGTCTTGTAATTTTTTTTTACTTACCCCGAAGTATGAGTGGTTCTCTCCTCTCATTTCCATACAAGATAGGAAGCTTATTGAAGGGAGAGACTATGCCCCACTCATTGCAGGTCTCCCCAGCTTTGTTTGAGGTCCAGCACCTGAAAGGTCTCACCGGAGAATGTTCTCCTGCATCTGTAAACTGACTTTCCTCTGAGTATTACATAAACTAATAAGTACAAAGGGTGCAGAACAGTGCCTGGCACATAGTAAGTGCTCAATAAAGATGAGCTGTTATTGTTATGTTTAAGTTGAATTTGGGCAGTTATTTATTTATAAGTTGAGCCTTTAGTGTCAAGAAACTGAATTATGTCGTTAATGCCAGTACCTGGATTATGACGACTTAACAGAGTTGGAGAGAAAAGACTGGGTCACAGCATTTGATGGAATCAGAGGTGGCTCTGCAGGTCAGTGGCATTTGGAGGAGGGATAGGCAGGGGTACCTGCCTATCCAGTGGGGGTGTCTACTGGTGTCTGCTGGGTACTGTGGGGGCTTGTTTTCAGAGTGCAAGATGCTGCACGGGACTGAGCCTCCTCCCCCCGCCAGTATCAAAGATCAGGAGACATTGTCCCAGGGCTGCCTCATCATGGAACTTCAAAAGGGTTGATCAGATAACCAAGTGTGTTTGGAATCAGACACGTCGGGATTCCAAGGAAACTAGTTTCTCTCCATCATATCTCTTGTTGCCGGGAAATATCCTGTTTGCTACACAGGACTGCTCACAGAAAGAGAGAGAGAGGGAGGGAGGGAGGGAGTGTGTGTGTGTGTGTGTGTGTGTGTGTGTGTGTGTGTATGTGTGTGTAAGTAAAATCTGCTTGTTCTTGTAATGGGATAGAATAAAGGTGTGGATGGGAACACTTAAATGGCCTGGGATCCAGTACAATGTGACTGCTACGATTTCATGTAATGATTACCCTGGCGCAGTTAGCTCTTCTAACGTCTTCATTACAGAAAGATGGCACTAGAAAGCATTTCACCAGTCTTCTCTTTCATATTAAGAATATGATTTAAATTATACTACAAAATTGCTCTAACTATGTTTTCATTACTGTGCTTTAATCATGTTAGGTAGGCTCAGACTTGGCACGTGGTAAAGGAAAGTGTGACTTTTGTCTTGTCTGCACCTTGGGCTAGCCACTGCCAGGGACACGGGTCACTGTGGGTGCTGTCTGTAGGGAAATGTCATGGTCTTTTTCTGGAAGAAAATTCTGCTGTTTCTATTTCATGGCAGCTCTGTGGAAAGATGCACCAACCAAAACAGTCTGTAGCAAGTGGTAGTATATGAAGCAGGACTAAATTGTGAAGGAATCAAGCTAAATGGATCTACCAGGTTGGAGGTGGTTCATTTTTAAATGGAGAGGACAGTCTTTTGTCACAAAAGTACCTAAAAAAGTTTACATGTATATGTTATATATATAAAGTAACATTTTATTATGAAAAAGCATATTATGAAAATACATTCTATATGACATATATATGTACTTTAAAAGTAGGTATTTCCCTATAGTAAAATGCACAGCTCTTAAATGTATACTTTGTTGGGCAAATCAAAAAACAAATGTATATGCTCATGTTAGCTTCACCCAAATCAAGATAAAGAACATGTCCATCAGCCCAGAAATGTCCCTCATGTCCCATTCTAGTTAGTTCCCGCCACTTCTTCTGGAGGTAATGGCTGTTTGATTTTTCTCACCTTGGGTTAATCTTACTTATTTATTGAAATTCATTTAAATGAACTTCTGCGGTTTATACTCTTTTCTGGCTGACTTCTTTCAGCAAAATGTTTCGGGGATTTCCTATTGTTGTGTGTATCATGGTTCTTTTGTATTATTCAGAAGTATTCCATCATATACATATACTAGTCTGTTTATATTTTTGCTTGTCAGTGGTCATTTGGACAGTTTATTTTTTCATCTATGATGAATAAAGCTGCTATAAATGTTGCAGTTGTGCTATATCTTTGCCAATCTTTGATATTGTCTGTCTTTTGATTTTTAACCATGTTAGTGTATTGGGAAAAAGAGGAAAAGTACGCAGTCCCGCTCCACCTTATCTGCAGGTGGTATGTCTGAATTAGGCCCAGCAACAACAGCATGAGAAAATAGAACAGTTTTAACTATGTACTGTAAGAAAAGTTCTGTGAACGTGATCTTTTTCTCTCAGAATGTCCTGTTGTACATAGTTAATGCCTTTTCCATCTTAACTAAGCACTTCTCATGCACTGTGGCTGTAACTTTTGGAGTTTGAGGTACAACAACAGCAAAACTAGCATGAATTTCTTTTTCCTTCACAACTTCATGGGTAGAAAATTCTTTCTTCTGGTAGATCTTAGCAACCTCAGCCTCTGATTTTTTTTTTTTTCTTTCCTTATTAAGTTGAGAACTTTCACCTCTTCACTGAAAGAAACCACTTCATGGCTTCTCTTCGGCAGATCCGAACGTCCAGGGTCACTTCTCTTGCGCTTTGGGGCCATTATTGAGTAAAATAAGGGTCCCCTGGACACAAGCACTGTGATACCAGGATCTGCTACCTGAGCTACTAAGTGCCTAATGGGAGGGATACCCTGGACAAAGGGATGATTCACGTCCTGGGCCGGATGGAGCGGGGAGGCGGGAAATTTCATCACGCTACTTGGCTCGCCATTTAAAACGTAGGTACTGTTTATTTCTGGAATTTTCTATTTAATATTTTCAGACCGTGGTTGACTGGGTAACTGAAATGGCAGGAAGCAAAATAGCGGATAAAGGGGAACTACTGTCATTAAGGAAACTTCGCTACGGGATGCAGCTAGTGATTGTTGAGCCCTTGGCTAAGCTGCTTTATGGGCATTTTGTTCTTTACTCCTCACAACTGGACTCACGTGTCAGACACTGAGGTTCAGAGAGTTGACGTGGTTCCAAGGGTCACAGAAGTGGCAGAAGTGGAACTGGAACTCAGTCGTGTTGGATTCTGAAACCCATGCTCTTAGTTCTTGGCTCATTGGGTCTCAGAGTAGGATGCCCAGACCAGTGATGTTAGTATCTGCTGGGAGTTGGTTAGACATGCAGATTCCCAGGCCTCCCCCTGGCCCTACTGATACCTAAACTCAGGAGGGGTGGAGCTTGTGGGGTGTTTTTAACAAGCCCTCAGGTGATTCTGATGCATGCTCAATTCTGAGAACCACTGTCCTAGGGTATAGACTGACATTGAGAAAATGGTACCAAATGAGGCAGGTGTTGGGGTTCTGGAACAAGTTATGCCGCCAATGCTGTCATCTCCGGCAAGCCGCTCTTTGGGCCTTTCTTCTTACTTAAAATAAGTGGATGTGCCCTTTCAGGTCCTTGGTGCTCATAAAATGCTAAGATTCCATGAATAACCCAGACTCCAGAAGTTTTAAATGGTGTGACTGTAGTTTTCCAAACTGGTAATATTCATAGGTCACTCTCAACGTATTTTTGTAAGTGAGTTTTGTGGTTTTGCAAATTACCCAGGACCCAAAACTGTCCCTCAACTTTTTTTTATAGACAAAATGGAGACAATAAATAAGACAATTCGAAAACCACACCACCACCACCCTTCCTTTCACCGTAACGGACTTACGACCACAGACAATTGAGTGTAGTTCTCTGCGCCTTTTTGGGTTTTGTTTTGATGTTGTGTGTTTATTTTGACCAGTTGGAGTGTATTGCACCAGCTCCGTAACAAAATAATTCTGTTCTCATTTTAAAACACAGCACCTTGTCTTGCTTGGTTTCTTGTGAATGCTGTTTCAGGGTCTCTGGGATTGCTTTTTCTCCCCCGCCAGATGGTCACAGGATTGACTCCTGACCTTAGTGTCTCTTCAACAAGATCTTCATTGAGCTTCTCATCTGGTGGTGTGCTGCTAAAGCCTTGATAGCTAGTTCTGGGGAAGGGAAGACCCTGAACTGCAAGATCTCTGGAGTTGGAAAGAGATGCATATAACTTGGTTCTCCTGAGCCAGTATCAGCCGGCTCCAGCATCCCACTGACCCCATATCAGATCACGTGCTGGCCTCTTATCCTGCTTCCTGTCTTCGTAGCCTTGGCATAATTTCACGTTATCTTCTTCTGTTTCTTCTTTATCGTCAGCCTCTCTTCTCACTGGAGTGTAAGGTCCCTGAAAACGGGAAGTTTTATCTCACTTGTTCACCTCTCTATTTCCCAGCACCTAAAATAATACCTGGCAAATCTAGGTGCTCACTAAAATGGCTTGGCTGCGTGAGTGAATTTTCTATTGTCACTTCTTATTCAGACGGTAAGTGCAGACCAGACTATCAACAACATCTTTCCTTCTTTCCTCCCTGTTCCTCTTTTATTGCTTCTCACTTAGGATCCTCACATGTTCGTTTTCTCATCACCAAATATTCCGATCAGCTGAATCCCTGTGTCTAATAATTTATACTGAGCTATAAATAGATAAATGACCGACAAGACTTAATAAGTTATATTTAAGTATTTCTGCCTGTTGACTCTTAAGTGGAATTCAAGAAGTGAAAATTCAGGTGTTCATTCAGCATGCAGGATGTGGAAGGGCTTTTCTGTTTTGTCTTCATGTGGGACCTGGTCTCTGTCAGCATCCGTAAAAGTGACACTTTACCTCCGTTTTCTTGTAGCAGCGTCCCTGTGTACAGTTTTCCCAGCCAACAGCAAATCAGATCTTTGCTACAGAAAACTATCTGATTTTTGTCCTCCCTTGCTCTTACACTGTGCTTTGTGTTGATATGTCTCTCTTTTTTTTTAATTTAAACTTTCAAAAATCAATCTGTTTTTGTTCTTGGTGCCAAAAGACCACTCTCTGGAGGATATTTTTAGGTCACTCTGTGGAACATTCTACAGATTTTGCAAAAAAGTAATGCAAGGACAGACAACCCAACACATGCGTTGTTTCTAGTGGCCCCCCTTTGCCAATGGCTGTGTTATTTAAAAATAGATTAACTTGACCTTATGATGCAATGGCCTACAGTTGGGTCACTGCATTTGTTGGCATTCATTACCCAGCTAGTTTCGGATGGCAGAATTGATGATATCCACCAAGGGGAATTAAGTGGTTTATAAGAGAAAACATTCTGACATCTCCTTACCACAAGGGTTTACATGAAGGATGTTGCTTTATAAACGATGGTTATTTAATGCAAAACACCAGTCTCTGATGTTAGTGGTCCCTTCCTTGAGTTTGTATATATGTGTAACAGGATATACTGATTTTGTATACACTGAGAATAAAGGCTGTCAAATTCATTAAGGGCTGACATTCATATCCCAAAAAAGTAGGTTACTGCCTTCCTGCCTGTCTTTATGCAGCTTATATGTGAGATCTATAACCTTGAAAAATCCCCAGTAAACACTGGAGCTTTGCTCTACTGCATCTGTATAGTATTTCTGGTGAATTTGTTTTGGTGTTTTCACAGCTGAACCCCCATGGATGTCAAGGACACACAAGTGATGCTGACTTCTGCTTTATAGTAAAGTATCCTCTGGAGGGTCCAAAGTGCCATCCTTTCCGAAGGCACGTAGCAAAATGAGAAGCTGTAACGTGAACAATGTCTTTTATAATTAAATAAGTCTTCTCTCTTAGGGTCAAGTAACTAAAGACTGGACTAATCCACTACTTACAAGCATTTCTCTGGTCCCTCTCTCCAAGTGAAACTCAGGTTCTCCCAGTCACTCACAAGGCCCCCCACGATCTGGCCTGTGACTTGTCTTCTTTCTCCCCGTCCATAGCCTGCTGGTCCCCACCTGGACATCTGGGAGGCTGACTCTCATGAACTTCAGGTCTTTTCCAGGTGTCTTGTCATTCCATATTCTCCTTTGCCACTTTATTTTACTTTATAACATGTAGATCATTTCAAAATAACCAAGGTCCCGATTTTGTCTGTCTCGAATATCAGCTCCCAGAGGGCAAGGCTGTTGTTACTCTGTTCCCAGCAGCATCCCCAGTACCAGGAATACTGCCTGATGCATGGTAATTGCTTAAGTATTTCTTGAACATCCACTGCCAAGGTTAGAACTAGAATAACTCTCTCCTGAGCTCAGTTGCCTCTGAAAATTACAATATTTGAAAGTCTCTGAAAATGTAGGTAATTTGTGACGGATCCTGTTAAACTTGCTAAGGGTTTAACATTTGCAGTTTCTGACTAGGGCTAAATAGAGCTTCACTGATTGATCTAGGAATATTCTTGAAGATAATGAGCATTGCTAGCCTGTTTCAATTAGTCTTCATTTTCGGGATTTAGGGCAGCACTGGGCTGAGTGTGTCAGGGAACTTTGCACACTCTGTCACTCTCCAGTGGACTGTGAGAGGTTCTGGGCACCGTCAGCTGTGTGTAGAGGCTTCTCCTGTTATCATCTGCAGTGTGGTGAGAATGAGTAACATACGGGAATTACATTCTCTGGGCTAAGGAGTTAGCCCCGCGGTTACTGCCAATGGAGGCATTACTGTGCACCTGTAATGATATGCAGTTATGCTTTCCACAGTAAGGCTAATTTTTCAGCCCATTGTGAGATGAGGCTCGAAGCTCTCTTTATGGACAGTGGCATTAGGGTGCAATTAAAAGGCGATTTTATACCCTGATTATAAGCTATGTTTCAAAATGATTGCTCTAAACAGTGTTCTCAGGGCTGCAGTGCTGCTCCTGAGATAATCCACAAGTATCCATTTATTGACATGTTGTAGATTGGCAGGTGTTGGACTCAGGCTGGCCTGGCTTAGAGGCCAGGCTTTTCAGTCTACTAGCTGGGTGACTCAGGGCGAGGTGCTTCACCTCTTTGTGTCAGGATCTCCCCTTCTGAAAATGGGGATAATGATACCTACTACCTGAGGCTGATGGAGGAATCAAATGAGGAGACTGAAGTAAAGCACACGGTGCAGGGCCTGGCACGTGGTGAGTGCTCACACAATGTTGGCGTCTGTTCTTGTTTGAATGTTTCCCGTTGGAAAGCACTTGGGAGTGAAGAAGGAATCTTTTGAGAGATAGATATGGTGGGGCACAGTTCCCTGGAGAGCTTTTCAAGTCTAGAAAAAGCCCTGATTTTTCTCCATGATTCATATGCCACTTTTTTAAAAGGCTGAGATTGGATTAGTTTAGACAAGTAGGAAGGAAACCTCTAGATCTCACCGTGTGTTGCTGGAGGTCTGATCCGCCCTGACTTCTCCCATATTGACACTGGTGACGAACTGATTCTAATGACTGTCATCAGAACCCAGGTTTAGTAGGGTGTAGAGGGGGGACAGGTCCTCGCCCTATTTCCTGGGGGTCCTGGGCAGGGCGGGTACCAACAAGGGTGATCTTTGAGCACTTAACACTGAGGTCCTCTGATCTTCCTGGCACCATCCCTGGAAAGGCTGGGGAGGCAGTGGGGCTTGGTGTTACAAGCGGTTAGAGTCAGGCTGGTTGGGTCTGACTCCAGCTCCAGAACCATGGCCCTGTTAACCTCCCAGGACCTGTCCCAGTTGAAAATGAGAATAATACCTACTTCACAGGGCGGTTGTGAGGAGTCAATGAGCAAAAGTATGCAAAACACTTTGTCCTCCGCTTGGCATGTAAGTAGTGCTCCCTGCAGTATGTACCTAAAAGCAATCATGATAATTTTCAGTTGAGAACGGAAGACCCATCAGTGAGTTCCTCTAAAGCAGTGATTTTCAACTGGGGGTGGTATTGACCCCCAGGGGGACATTTGGCAATGTCCGGAAACATTTTTGGTGGTTACGGCTCAGACTAGGGGAGTGCTAGTGGAGCTGAGGGAGCAGAGGCCAGGGATGCTGCTAAACATCCAGCAGCGGACAAGGCAGCCGCCATAATGGTAGTTACCTGGCCCCAAGTGGCACTAAGGCTCCACTATCTGCCTTCGTGGCAGGGCCTGGGAATCTGAACAAGTAACGGTAAACTAATACTCATCACTATTGTGTACTGATCTTCTGACATGTCACCGAGACCCAGGTTAGGATTCTGCCTGGGTAGATGATGTCATCCTCGTTTCAGTCATGAGAAAATTAACTGGAGAGGTCAAGTAATTTATCCTGGCCCCCAGGCAGCTGACACAGGTGAGATTCAAGGTCGTATCTGCCTGGTTCCAAAATTTTCCTATATTTCCATACTAGAAGTGTGTTGACTTATAACTGGGGGTCCCCTTGTCTTTTTACGGTGGGGGGCAGTATGGATGCACCTCTTTTAGGCTGTACCATTTCATTGCTGTCTGAAACGGCATAACATGCCTGGGGACCCCACCAAAAAGAGTCCAGGAAATTAAAAAAAAAAAAAAGGATTTCCAAAGTGTTTATTGGCCAGAACATAGAGTGTGCTGCTGCGTAGTTTCAAGCAATTCTGCTTATGTGCCATCTCCTGTTTTCCCTGGTCTCCCTCACCAACACTGTTGAGTCCTTCCTGCCCCCTGCCCGCTGCCCCCTGCCCATCATGATTTCAGGCATCATGATAGTGTCTTGTAATGTAGATTTGCTGGTCTGTCTCCTGTGCTGGATTTTGTGTTTCTTGAATTCTTGAAGGCAGCATCCCTGTTTTGTGTCTTTATTGTAATCTCTGACCTCTCTCGGTACTCAAGAAATCACTTTTTGAATTGAATTCTTTTGAGGTAATGAGTAGGCATAACTTTAAATAAATAAGAAAAATTCTTGCCTAAGATCTTGTTGGCTGGAAGATCCGCGGCTTATTTTTAAAGCATATTAAATATACTCAGCCATATGTCTGACTTTTCCGTGATGATTTAAGATGGTTGTCTGCCAGTTGTTGTAGCATTTTGAACTGTAGAGAAAATATTGAATTAATTGTGTTGAAGGTCTTGGAGGGCCTTTATTCTGACCAGATGTGTGCAGTGACGGAGCTTTTGCTTATGTAATGCGGCCACAGAAGGCATCACTTTGGCCTGATTTAAATAGAGTCAGTATTTTACCACCTGGATTCTTGGCCAAGCGTTGGAATTTACATCTGATAGGGAGAGCCTGTTCATTTCCTCCTCCAGCTATCAGCCTGTTTAAGTCTGTGTGACTTGGTTAAGAATTCAAAACTAGAGATCAAGTTGTTAAAAAAAACACTTCTTTGACGTTGGAGCATGTAGGGTTTTTTTTTTTTTTTTTTAAGGAAAGCTTAGCTATCTAGATTTTTTTGGTTTCTAATCTTTTAAAAACGCAAATAGTGTTGTGACCTCGTGTAACTGTCAGTCACTCTCCATAATTGATCTGCGCTTCCAGATCTTATGTTTTTTCCGTGGTGAAATTTAAATTTAATTTTTCCCCACATTGAAACGATGTATACAATGCTAAAGATGTGACTATATGGAAAGAAAATGTATCCATGTTGCCCATAATCCCACCGTGGAGAAATACATGTGTTGCTTTATTTTTATCCAGACGTCTACATACAAAAACATGTAAATAAACACACACATTTGTTTTTTGGTAGTTTTTTTTTGGGAGAATCTTTTTCATATGCAAACAATAATAAAACACATACTGTTTAGGTAAGATTTTTCTTTGTGGCTAACAATATATCACGGACTTCTTTCCTACACTACATGTAAATCAACTCTACCATTTCAATGGCTGTGGAATCAGTTTCTGGTTGTTCTGTAATATGTTAAACCATGCTTTGAGAGTGAACGTTTAGATTGTTTTCAGTTCCTATTTTACACAACATAATGTTGAATACCCTTATATATATTTTCATGAAATGCTAAAGATATCTTCTTAGGATAGATGTCTAAAACTCTTGGGTCATGCAAATTTTTTTTTTTTAGGATACACACGATCATCTTACTCTTCAAACAGCATATCAGCTTAAATCCCTCCTTCCTGTATGGGAGAGTCCTGCATTTCTTTACTTATCTCAGTTATAACAGATACTACCAAGCACTGGAATTGTTTATTTATAGTAGTCATCAGGAACACAATTACCAAGTAGGTCTTTTAAAGGGCATTAGGGAGTGGTGGGGACTAGGGTAAATTGGGGGGACGTATCTCGTTCAAAGGGAGCAGTTGCCCCTCAGCTTCAGCCTGTTGTTGACATGTGGGGACATTGGCCTAGTGTTGCCAGATTTTTCAAGCTTTCAAGACAGTGTAGAAACTTGAATTGTTAAAACAAAAAAAATTTGGCCAATTGAAAAATCTTGGTTCAGAGTTTTTCAAAAGCATGAATAAACCAAACAAAACACATCTGGGAGCCATATTTGGTCCTCAGGCGACAAACTTGCAGCCTCTTGTTTTTGTATTTGTTTTTCTCACTTGACTTCTCTCACACTTTATCTTTTCAAGAGCGGTAATTGCATTTCTTACTCTTGTCTGTGTTCTCAGGGCCCAGGACAGTGACCAGCTCACAGTGAGGATTCATAAATGTGTATTGAAGTGAATAATAAGTTCCAGAAGTGGTCCAGTTGGTCACTGTAGTCCATGTAAGTTTATTGGAGGTCCAGCTGGTGACAGCTCCCCAATTTGAGTTGTGAGAAGCGGGGGAGAGGATATATTTGGACAGCTGATTATGATTCTTGGAATATTTTATTTCAGGGTCCTGGTCTGCTGAGTCTTAGGACTGGGTGCAAAATAGCTGCTGCTGCTTCTTCTTCTTTTTTTAACTGAAGTACAATCAGTTACAATGTGTCAATTTCTGGTGTAATGCACAATGTCCCAGTCATGCATATACACACATATATTTGTTTTCATATTCTTATTCATTAAAGATTATTATAAGATACTGAATATAGTTCCCTGTGCTATACAGAAGAATTTTTTAAAATTACTTTTATATAGATTGGCTAATATTTGCAAATCTCAAACTCCCAAATTTACCCCTTCCCACCCCTTTTCCCTGGTAGCCATAAGATTGTTTACTATGTCTGCGAGTCTGTTTCTGTTTGGTAGATGAGTTCATTAGTGCCCTCTTTTTCCTTTTTAGATTTCACATATGAGTGATATCATATGGCATTTTTCTTTCTCTCTCTGGCTTACTTCACTTAGAGTGACAATCTCTAGGTCCATCCGTGTTGCTGCAAATGGCATTATTTGATTCCTTTTTATGGCTGAGTAGTATTCCATTGTATAAGTATACCACAACTTATTTATCCAGTTATTTGTCAATGGACATTTAGGTTGCTTCCATGTCTTGGCTATTGTAAATAGTGCTGCTATGAACATTGGGGTGCATGTATCTTTTCGAATTAGAGTTCCCTCTGGATGTATGCCCAGGAATGTGATCATATGGTAAGTCTATTTTTAGGTTTTTGAGGACCCTCCATACTGTTTTTCATAATGGCATCATGGAACAGTGTCTTGATGATGACTTTTATGTGAGTCTAAACTGGAAATAGTATATATTCTCTGCCCTAAAGTGATTTTACTTTGAAATATGTGGCCTTACAAATAAACAAATAAATGCATGTTATGTATACTTCTTAGGGAGGTTTGAACTCCTAACAATCCTACTTGTTTGGACATTCAGCAAATAAACCAGGACCCTGACCTTTCCTCCAAGAGTGGGTGCTTTCAGAACACGATTAACCTCTAATACTGGTGGGTGTGGCTTCTCTGGGGCCAGTGTTATCTAGTAGAATTTTGTTTTTTGAAAACTAGCGTGGTCCTTCTTCCTTTCCTGGCTGTGTAATGGTTTGTTCTGCGTTGCATAGTTCATGTCGGGCACCAGTTCTGCTGCACCAGGATGGTGAAGGGGACTTTGGTCATTCAGGTGAGATGTTTAGGCAGTGCAGTTTTTCTCCCAAAGAGCCAGGCAAGGGAGGGAGGGCCTCAATAAAATGAAAACTGTAGAGTTGGCAGTGAAAGCCCAACATGGAGTTTAAATTCTGCCAGCTTTGGATTGGGACCGTGTTTCTATTCTCTCCTTCTCTCATCCACTTCCCTCTCTCTGTAGCCGTATCAGAATAAGAACATTCCAAGAGGCTGTCTAAGAATTCAGATTTTAGGTAAGATCATCTGCATGTAATCCAGGACTTGGGATGTGAGACAAAACTAAGGAGCATTTTCAAGGTTAGACTCTTGTGTGCCCTGATCCACTTTATTCATTATGATAACAACTTTTGGGGCACCCAAAATTCCCCCGAGCCGGTGTGAAATTTGGCTTCTGTTCTACTTGAAAATGCTCAAGGATAAGATGTAGCAGGAAAAGCTTGTATTCCATGGTGTTTTAGGCTGGACAGTCATTGATAAAGTTCCTGAGCTTTGGTCTTTGGTAAAGAGAAGAGTCCAGCCATAGTGAATCATGTCATAGTGCAAAGTCACAGTTAAGTACCTGCACAGGGTCCATGAATACTCTTTAGAAGGCACAAAGTGTTGTCTCAGTATTGATACGTTGTACACGTATCGTTATTTGTAAAAGACAGAGAGAGGGGATCCTTAGCAAAGGAAAAAGTCATGTAGCTCTTGCCTATTTTTGTCTAAGTCTGTGGGAAAATACTGCCATAAGGAAGAGAGGGCCCGGCAGTGAATCTGTTTCTGAGACATTTGAGTTAAAAATGTGAGTTCAGGCTATTGTGTGTGAAATAATTATCTCAGAGGAATACAGTTGTGAGAAGATGGCACTAATGGGAAGATGATAGCTGGTTGTCAATATTGGCGTCTCTTTTGGTGGAAGGAGCCTTTCCATGGGGTTTAATAAAATGTGATGAGTCACCCTGTTGCCTGAATTCCCTAGGGAAGAGAGACATCCTGAAAAGGCTGTGGGGGAAATTTGCAGCCCTGTGCACCTGTTACCAGGCATTTACATTCACCTGCTGGCTGCCACCAGATTGTAGGCAGAGCTGCTTGGAGAAAATGATCAACTTTGGAAACAGTGGCCCACAGATTGGGGTTTAGGTAGATGGAAAGTGCATCAGGATTAACTGGGAAAGTTTTCAGGCCCCAGGCGTCTGGGGGCCAAATCATTAGTGATACACTGACTCACGGCTCCTTGCGCAGCAGAGTCCTGATGCCCCACGTCTGAAGAATGGTCCACAAAATGGCCACTAATTCAGAATCATCCAGAATGTTGATTAAATACAGGAATTACTAGGCCCCATCTCAGACCTGGGGAGTCAGGAACCCAGAGAGTGGGCCCCTGTGGAACCACACTGTTTAAAAAGGTTCTGGTAGGTTGCAGGAACTTTAAAGCTTGAGGTAGCAGGCTCTAACATGCTGGCCTTTTCAAATCTAGTTCCCTAATAAATGATGGTAACAGACCCCACTCTACACTCGAATGAACATTGATAGGGGAAGAGAGTCAAGGATAGAAAGACTGATTGAGTTATTTGAGCTGCTAGCTCTCCTAGGGTGAGATACTGGCTGTGCGCACATGTGTTTGTGGAAGGTCACTTTCTGGCTTCAGGATCCTAGCATTAGTCTGGTAATTTAGAGAGACCTCTTCCTCAACACCATAGTTGCTTTTTTATAATTTCTCATTTTTTGGGGGGGGAGATAATAAGGTTTGTTTGTTTGTTTATTTATTTATTTATTTATTTATTTAGTGAAGATACTGGGGATTGAACCTAGGACCTTATACATGCTAAGCATATGTTCTACCACTGAGCTGTACCCTCCCCACCACTCCCAATAGTTGCTTTTTTAAAATAGGAAAGGAACTCTGGTGGAAGGACAGTGCAATCCACTAGACATTTCTGCGATGCTGGAGATGTTCTTTATCTATGCTGTCTGATATTTTATCCACTAGCCACCTGTGGAGATTGTGTACTTGTAATGTGCCTGGTGTGGCTACCTTTCACTGGCTACACTATGAAAATGAATTTTTAAGTTTCATTTCCATACAATTAAGTTCAGTTTAACTCTGAGTAACCTTATGTGGCTAGTGTCTACCGGAGTGAACAGCACAGGAGACATTGTCATTACAAATGGTGAGGACAGTCACAGTTGTTTAGTGTCACATCCAGCTGTTCCAAGAAGAGGCTGGAGTGACACTTTGAGTTGATGTTTGTTAAATGTGAAAGCCTGGGATAGGTAGTTTTTGAGTGTCCTTTTGACCTTTTTATCAATATGTTTACTGGTGACAATTTTCTTAAAGAAGCTCAGTGTATGGCAGTATGCCAGTTCTCCCAAATGCAGTGGTTTATATGGAACACATATGTTCCATGAGGCTAGGGATGATGTTTTTCCTGTGGAGTACTCTGTCTCCAGCACCTGATAAAACAGATGGTTGAATAAATGATTTCAATTTGAGTATTTTATTCAGAGGAGACTCTGAGTTACCTTCAAGTTGCATAAACCATTTTATCACCTTGATATTTTCATTTCCAAGTCATAAGAAGACAACTCAAATGGCTTAAACAACACAGGGGATTAGCTGATGCTTGTAACTGAGAATTTCAGAAGAACGAGGGCACTTCAGGTAGAGTTTGATCAAGGCATGGGTCATGTTTCTCTGATGCGCTTCAGAGCTGCCACTAGCCCATATGACATCTTTGCTCAAAGTAGAAAATACATCTTCTGGGAAAACATCCCTGTATGGCTTGTTCTTTTTCAGATTCTTTTCCATTACAGGTTATTACAAGATACTGAATACAGTCCACTATGCTGTACAGCAAATTTTTGTTGTTTATTTTATATAAAGTAGTGTGTCTCTGTTAATCCCAGGCCCCTAATGTATCCCTCCCTTCACAGTAACTTTTGAGGTAGATATCATTTTAACCATTTTATTAATGAGGAAACTGAAACTTCGATTAAGTTCTTTGTCTCAACACAACAGCTAATAAGCAGTGATTCTAATCTGGTTCTCTAGATCCTGTTATTTAGGACCTGTGGTTTTCAACTGTCGATGGTTTTGCTCCCACTCTCCCCTCCCCAGCCAGGGGACATTTGGTAATGTCTGATTACAGGTAGAGTTGTTACAACTGGGGAGGGGCTCCTTGCATAGTGTGGTTAGAAACTAAGGATGCTGCTATCTAGGCTTGCTTCAAGGCATAGCACAGCCGTCCACAACAAAGGGTTATTTGGCCCCAAATGCCAACAGTACCAAGATTTAGCAGCCCTGGTCTAGACTCAAGTGTTACCTCCTCCTCGAATGTTCCTCCCCTCCAGTGACTCAGCACTCCATCACTTTACTTTCATCTTAACACTCCTCTGAAATTAGCACATTTGTTTATTACCTGTCCCACTGGAGTGTAGTTACCCTGAGGGCAGGAACCTGAATCATACACTTTCCTAGTCTTATGGCCAGGCAATACCTGGCACCTGCCAGCTGAGCAGCATGAACATTTGTTAAATGGACCAACGAATGAATGAACCCACCCAAATCGCTGCCTTCTCATGGTGAGTAGGTGCCTTTGGATATGGACGTGGCTCAGGGAAGAGATGAGAACCAAACAGGAGCTTTGAGCAGTGCTGGAGAGCTATGGAGACATGCTGTGGATTCCCAAAGGGCAGAGTGAGAGAGGAGCAGACAGGTTTCTAGTCTGCTGGCCAAGCCTAACAAGCAGTGACTTGAAGAGGAGCACGGGAGATAAGTAACCAGGACAAGCCCATATTGTGCCGAGTGAGGTAAGAGGCTGAGCTCGGGTAGCTGATTAAGACCATCAGCTTCCAGAATGCAGGGGATGCAGAGAAGGTCACCAACCCCATCAGCTGGAACAGGTCACCTGAAAGCCAGGCCACAGGGACCCATGACCCCTGTGAATCAAAAGAGCTAAGTGATTACAGCAGGCTGCCCTGTTTCAGTTCCAGCCTACTCCTTACCAGCTCTGTGACCTTGGGCACATTACTTAGCCTCTCTGTGCCGCCGTTTTCTCATCTGTAAAGAGCAGTGATAATACTAGTGCCTGGCTGGAGGCCACACAGCTCCCTGCTTAAGAGTTTTGGAATTGCAGATTGGGTTCAACTCCTGGCTCTGAATTCCCTGTTGGTGGGTGGAGAGGGGTATGCCATCTTTAGGGGAAGAGAGCGTGGCCAAAAGCTGTTACCCAGGCATACAGTCTTTGGAGGAAAATAGTCTGCTTTTACATTTCCTGAGCAGAGGTAGCAGAAAGTTAGAAATGTGAGAAAATGCAAGGGCTGCTCATGGGTCTATGGGGAGATGGGGGGTGGGAGTGGTTAAAGGTATTTTGTTCTAGGCTTGTAAAATATAATAACATCAAATGTGTGTGCGCGTGCACACACACCCCCCGAAGTGTCCTAACCTTATCTTTGTCTCGTGATTGTGTATGTTCCAGAAGGACAGCCAGCGCTAATTCGGGACCCCATCTCTGACCAAGATAAAAGGGGAAAGATAAGTGAATCCCAGATAATAAAGCAGGTAAAGATATTAACTCCTCAGGAAGAGTAAAAATGCTTGCTTTTTCTTTTATCACGTTGGTTCCTGGCATTCTCACTGTTCAACTTCAGTGGCTTTCTCCTGCTTCAGTGTGTGAGCCTAACAGTCTGTCTTTCTTGTCAAAGTCGGGAAGCTTTCCAGCTCTCACCTCCTCACCCCTCGTCCCCTCCTGTCATCTGCCCACTGGACGTCAGGTGTGGGAGTGAAAGCCAAGGGGCAAGGCTAGTACTGAAGATGCCAGGAGTAGCAGAACTAGATTTAGTGCTGTCAGGTCAGGCTTTGCTGTGAGGACCACACGACTGATCTTCAGTCCTCAGCACGAGCCATGAAGTGTGTGCACCACACCCTCCCATTTCAGAGGTGTCAGGACACTGAGACTGGAGAAGTTGCGACTTGTCCTAGCTCTGCTGATCGAGGGACAGTGATGGGTTTCCTCCGGCCTCCCACCAGGATGCTGTGTGAGTACCTCATGGCACAAGTTGGGATCTGCTTCAGACGGCACTGCACTGTTGCGTGAATTCAGGGTGTGGAAGCTTCTGGAATGTGGCCTGGGGAAGGCCAGAAGCCAGGCACCCTTTCTTGGGCTCAGGGAGGCTGTAGTCCTCGTGTCCTCCATGGGGAAGGAAATGTCTGTGGCCTGGGGCTGGTCTGGGCTGAGTCGGCTTGGCCCAGCCCAGCTTAAAGCCTCTGTTTGTCCGTCTGCAGCCATGCCCTGAGCAGGTCCATATGCTAGTGCCTGCCTCTCCCAGCGCTGTCAAACCCAGCTTTCACTTTAGACACGATTCCAGGTGATGCAACTTGCACTTCACAGCCACAGCAAGGTCCTATTCGCCTTTTTAAAAAATGGTGGGAAAAAATACATAACGTAAAATTTATCATTTTAACCATTTTTAAAATGTACAATTCAGTGGCATTAAGTCTGTTCACACTGTTGTGCAACTATCACAGTCATTCGTCTCCGGAACTCTTTCATCTCCCCAAACTCTGTATCCGTTAAACACTAACCCGCCCCCTCAACCCTGGCAGCTCCTGTTCTACCTTCTGTCTCTAAATCAGACTACTCTGGGGACCTGACAAAAATGGACCATACAGTATTTGTCCTTTTGTGCCTGGCTTCTGTCACTCAGCATAGCGTCCTAGAGGCTCATCCATCATGTCTTAGGATTTCCATCCTTTTCACGGCTGAATAACAGTCCCTCGTATGGATGTACCATGTTTTGTTGATTAATTCATCTGCCAGTGGACATTTGGGTTTCTACCTCTTTCCGTTTGACTTTCATCTTCCCACTGCCCTCCTGAAGCAGGTGCAGTTAGATTTTCTTGATGTCTTAGCGTCCTCCTCTCTGCTTTTTCTCCTTTCTCATAGCTTTGCCTGACTTTCCCCAGGCTTGTCAGGAACACCCTTTGTCGCTTGTCTCTGGCTCTGAGGATGGGGAATTTATTGCCTGGGTTTGCCAGCTTTGCCAGCCGTGTTTCCTTGTCATCTCTTTGGCACTTAGAGGAGTTTGCAAAAGGGGATGCATATTGGTCACCAGGTCTTTTTTTTTTTTTTTTTTAATCACCTCGTCTTACAGGCTTCAGTCCCGCCATCAACTTTGGCTGGGCCAGCATTTCACGTTTCTCTGTTAGAGGCCACATGCTCAGTAGTGATACAGGCTTTGCATTTCAAATAGTCTGGGTTCAAGTCCAGTCCACTGCTCGCTTGTTCTGTGACCTTGGGTGCATGATTTTACTTCTGTGACGTAGTGATAATAAGAACACGCCCCTCATAAGGTTGCTGCAAGGATGAAAGGAAAGGTTACAGTGACGCTCTCAGCATGGACCACAGAGCAAAGGCAACACTGAATGAATGATAGTGAGTATTATATTAAATTTGTCAGTGTTCCTCTTTTGACTCCGATCACTTTTGATTTTAGGTCTGTGGAGGCGCTGAATTTACTGCATAATTGAGTCAAAACACTTCTGTTTAACACTCTGGGTTTTTATCCTCTTTCCTGGCACTGACACCACCTCTTAGATTTTATGGAGCTGAATTTGTTGGACCAAATGATATGGAGCAGATTTGATAGAGACACAGTCTAAGTATACTGTCTTTATGTCTTCATGTTATTTTTCTTGGATCTTGCTCTTGAAGTCTGAATTTAGTCACCACTCTGTAGGAAGCTACAAATGATTATAGAGCAATTAAATGATACCTGGGGCTTTAGAATTTTAGAATGACTGGTATCAAGATAGAAGGATAGCAAATGCATGTAGGTATTTTCCAGTGATGCCAGGGTAATTGCCTGGTTTGGTCAGTTTTTCTTGCAATTGATTATTCCAGCTGTGAGGGGGATCACACAGGAACCACTAGACATTTATTGCTTATAATTTTTTGGTATACTTTTATCTCATTTAATCTGTCTTAGAAGTACTAGTTAGAGCCTTGACTCTGTGCTGTCCTTTGCTATAAGTGCTCTATATTATTTCATTTACTCCTCAGACAACTCTCTGAAGTGTGGGTACTGTAATCATTTCTATTTTACAGAAGAAACTGAGGCTGGGGAAGTTAAGGTATTCTTTGCCATTGCTGCTAACGGCAGATCTTGGATACAAACCGGGTTCTCAGGTCCAGGAATGATGGATGCCCTTCTGAGCACTGGGAGGTGGTTGGCTGCATCTTCACTTACTGATGAGGAAATGGACCTCACTGGGATCAGCAGAGCCCGAGCTCTGTATCCAGGACTTTGATGCTGTGTCCTGAGCTGATTTTGATTTAACCACAGCTCTCTCCATTTATTAATTAGTACATGTAAATTATGTCTTCCGTATTCATTTTTCTAAATCAAGAAAGACCATCAAGGTATGATGGGGGCAGTTAAAAGAAGCTCTGCAGGTAATGTAACAGATCAGTGTGGCTCTTGTAGGGAAAACATTGCAGTTTCCCAGCTGTCCCATTTTAGTCCTACTTTCAGAAGGTCTGGGGCTCTGCTGCTTTATAATGCCCATGCCTGGGTATCCTTATCTGTGCAAAGACTACCGCACCGTATTTATAGATGTCAAGACAGAGCACTAGAATTCAGTGACGTTATCACTTGCATGTCTACCGAGGCCAGGCAGCTCTCGCGAGGACGTGGTCTCTGCCCCGTGAATGCTGGCAGTGGCTGTGGCCGAGGCTGTGCAGTAATGTGGGACTAGAAGTTGCTCATACAGTGATAGTGCAAGGCTCATTTTGGAATTCCTCCCCAAACTGCTGCAGTGCCCCATCCTGTTTCCCTTCTTGGGGTCACGTGCTGCCGCTGAGCTCTGTGACTATGTTCTTGGACCCGCAGGCTGCAGTGTGGGTCAGCTCCAGGATCTGGGGGATTGGTAGACGCCTTGGCTGAGCCTAGCCTCAGTGTCCTAGCTCCCACTGCAGCGTTGTCTCATCTGTCCCTGCCCTCTGGGCTCATTTTATTTTTAAAGTAAATACTTGGTTTCATTGGAGGGGAGGTCTGGCGAGGGGTGGGTGAGTCAAGGACAGGAATTTCTGAGCAGTGATTGCATTGAGCAGCAGGTGTTTTCCCCTCTGAATATCCAGGCCCCACACACTGATAGATATTTTATATCCTAGGAAGGAATTTGTATGTAAGACTAGGCGGTCTTGGGACTCTGTTGACTTCACTCTCTAATGTGATATTGGGTGCAGGGTGGGCTACAGTGTACGTACACAGACTGGGGAGTGTGTTACGGGTACAGACTCTGGAATCACTTAGTTGTTGGTCTGAATCCCCTTTCCACCTCTGGTGTTGGGTGAGATTTATAACCTCTTCAAGTCTCAGTTTTCTAATCTGTGAAGTACCTACCCTGTAGAATTGCTTGTGGGAATGAAATACGAGAATGCATGAGAAATACTCATCAGAGTACCTTGTACATAGTAAGTGCTCAGTTCACGTGAAATGCCATTATTATTATTATTTGATCAGTGAGCAACAGAATTAAAGTCTCCATTCAACAAACGCATACGCTATATGAATTCTATGTGCAAATGAAAGTGCTGGATTCCAAAGGGCTCACAGTTGAATGAAACATGCCCTCAAGGGACCAGTTCCACAATTCACTAGTAATAAATTGTCAGCATTTCTTTATCTCATCTCATATGTTAAGTATTTTCTGTACATTTGCTCATATACTTTTCAAAATGAACCTTAGGGTAGGTACTGTATAAAATCCCTGTTTTACAGATGCAGAAACTGAGGCCTGGTGATGGGGGCAGGTCAGGTCAATGTGCCTGGGCCTGCCTGTAGCCACTTGTCTGTGAATCCTCATGATTTAGGGGTGACTGGACTCTGATTGGGGTCATGGAGAAGGGGTACGGGGGGAGATTAGCAGTGCTGTGGACATTCCCGGGAGGAAAAGATGATGTGAAGATGGTTTATAGTCACTCAGGCTCAGGGCAGGCTTTATGGAGGAGATTGTGTTTGTTGTTGGTAGGATATTTGTAGAAGTGAGTGGAAGGTTATATGAAGTGGAGGGAACAGCAGGAGCAAAGGCCTAGAGGCAGGAAAACTCCAAGTACCCCCACAGCCCAGACTGTCTGGAGTTGAGCGAACACATAAGGCAGTCATGGAAGGAGACAGCCTGTTCCCTTGATTAACTTGGCAGAAATTCAAAACTGTGGGTTAACTGTTGGTCTTGATGCAACCTGAGAAAGCCTTTGTGGAGACCTCTGGGGAAGGACTCTTCCGAGATGGTAACATTTTGACCTAGCATTTCCACCATAGAAGCCGATTCTCAAGCCCATACAAGATGTGTGTAGGGTTATGTGCCCTGTAGCTTTGCTCGTCAGGACAAGAATTTGAAGTTGACTTACATGGGTTGTAGGTGATTGAAAAATGATGGTGCTTCCCTTACAGAGCATATTTTCCAGTTAACTAAAAAAAAAAAAATTGAGGTGGCTGTCTGAGCCCTGACATGTAAACACATCATGATGTATTAAATTACAAAAGTAAGAGGCAGTACAACATCTCTAGGATCATCCCATTGGTGTACCTTGTGCACAGTTGACCTGCGTGATGTGTGCCTTGAAAATATGAAGGTCTGGAATGATGGGGGAACATTAGCCCTGGCTGCCTCTGAGGAGGGTGGCCATCTGTCCCAGTTCGCTGGAGAAGTATCTGGTCTACACCTGTGGTCCTGGTGTAATTATTATTGTTGTCCCTTTCAGTCTTTAGTGGCCTGGTTTGGATGGTGAATGATGTGGTTACCCTACATTCTTCTGAATATTGGGTTTGGGGCAAGAGTAAAGGGAAACTGGCTGTTACACACATGACTTGGTGTAGTTTACAGCAGGCAAGTAGCATTTTTTTTTTAAGGTGCATTGAGGATTATGCCTCTAATACATTATGCAGTGGTTCTCCGCTGAGCCACCATGCATGGTCATCATTGAGGAGGAGGTTACTTTTTTGTTTTGGTTAGATATCTGAGCATCTACTTTGTTCTACCTAAATGAGTCTTCAGTTAACTCACTAAAGATATTCCTTGTCTGAGAAAAGTGCTTATTAGCATTCACACCAATAGGCTTTTTCAGGGACCTAGTGGGGATTTTTGCATTTCCTTCTTTCATTTGGCTCCTAAGTCACTGCATTGAAATTCTCCTCTGGAAAAACAACACACCTTTTAAAAAAATGTAAAAACCGTGGCCTTCTCCACCCCCGGGTTCCTCAAACCATAAATTTAGACACAATAGGAGTCGAAATTATTAAATGAGTTACATGCAAACTCTTGACCTAGAGTGGGCTTCAGAGTTGGCTGGGTTCCTCTTTTCTTTGCTTCCCAGTAAAATCCAAGAGGAAATGGGGATGAGGGGGAAGTAGCTGCCATTAAAAATATAGCAATGATTCAGAATGAGCAGACCTCACAGTCACCTTTGTTGGGCCAGGCAGTGTGCTGGGTGATTTCTCATCTGTCACCTCATGTATTCTTTACCAAAACTCTTCAAGAGTGTCATTAACTGTATTTTATGCCTGTGTAAACTGAAGCTCAGAAAAGCTAAGTGCCCGCCTCAGGTACGTGGGTTTGCAATCAGCGTCCTTTTTGTTGAGACTTTAACGCTAATTCTGTGCCACTAGAATTTCTCCCCTCAGCACTGTTGACATGTTGCGCTGAATAATCCTTTGTGTTGGGGGCTATGGTGGGTGTTGTAAGATGCTTATCGAGATCCTTGCATCCTTGGCCTCTTCTCATCAGATGCCGGTAAACTCTCTCAGGCCTTAGTTTTAATAGCCCAAACAAAACAGTTTTTATACATTGCTAAAAGTCCCTGGGTGAGGCCTGGGTGTGCAGAATAGTCCCTGGTTGATAATGACCATACTCCACTCAGTGGAAGAACATCATAGGATCCAGACGAATCAAGAGTTAGGAATAGACAAGCCAAGGTAGAGACTCTTAACACTTGGCAGTCTATGTACCGTTCCTAGATCTAATTTTCTTAGCATGTCATTTTTATTACCTGGGAACTAGGAAAAAGCAATTGAAAATCATATTAGTTAACATCGGTTCTGGTGAAAATGTTGACAAAGAAGACATTTCTTAGTTTATTCATCTCACTCATCCTCTGCTCCTCTTCACCCTGCGGCATCAGGAACCTGCTGTAACTATGACGGCTCACGTTACAAATTCCGTGTGACTCCATTCAGAGTCGTAGCAAGAAGCTTTGGTGGAAAAATTCAGTGATATTTGACCTTGATGCCACACATTTCTCCTTAAAGACTGTACTGGTCTAGTGCTCAGCCACCTAATGGCTTGTTCCTAGGAAATCCCCTGTAAATGAGTGAACAACGTATTGCCATCTGCTTTTTCTCTGTCGTCCATTTCCACCTCTGCTTTTTGTAATTAGCTGGTTATCACTGAGCCTTAATGTCTTTGCTTTGTGTTTTAAGGCAAGGCTGGTGATAGGGAACTTGTCATCCATCTCTTCTCGTATTTATATGTCTAAGAAAAACTGGGAATGAATGTTTGCTAGATAGAAGGTAGTTTGTATGATTCACATTGAGCAGATCATGGTATAGTTTCTTTTCTTTATCCTCTGCTAAAAAATAAGTTGAAGATCTTCCTTGATTCCTTGTCCAAGAGAAGTTTTATTTAACAGATTGAAGTATGCATTTTCAAGTTGAGTGTTTCAGGTTAGCTGACTAGAGACTGTGTCGGCACCTGTCATTCTTTTTCATTTAAAGGGTGTAACTTCCAAATACCCTCTTTGCTTTCAATCCAGTTGAAACAAGAGCAGATTTGATGTGGAGAAGTTTATAGGGAAAGTTAGAGCTAAAGAAAGAGGAAACGTTGAGTGTCTGTTGGGTACCATATTGGCCCTTTAAAAGAATTATCTCAGTTTTTTTTCCCCTCAGATTTATATTTTACTTAACCTTGGAAAAAGGGCAAATCAAACAGTATTGTGAACTCTTCATAGTTCACTCCCTCTCCTTCTGATTTCTTGGTGAACTATGTGGTTTGGCTCCCGGGAAAGCGAACTCAGAGATGGAGATTTGCATACGGGATGTTTGTTCGGGGATGCTCTAGGGATCAACCTCCATGCAGGGATGGGGCTGGAGAGGAGGTTAGGATGTGGAGCAGGCCCAACAGAGGCCCCAGCTCACCCGCAGGAAGCTCTGAAGTTGAGATGGTTCTTCAGCATTGTCCTGGGTTGGAAGGAGTAGGTTGGGGTGGTCGTACCACCTAGCCACTGGAAGCGGGCTGTTCTGGGGAGGGGGTGTGACCATGGGGAAGGCAGCTCCCTATAGTCAAGAGAAGTCTTGATGGGGGTCCTGGCGGGAGGCACAGTGTTCACTGCATATGAGCATGTAATGCACGTGCAGGTGTGTGTGGGTGTGTGTGTGTGTGTGTGTGTGTGTGTGTGTGTGCGTGTGCGCGCATGCGTGCATGCGTGTTGATTGAATCAGCGCCACCTTCTTGAGTAGCTTGACCAAGAACACACCTCTGGAAAGTAGATGGGTTTGGGTTTGAGTTCACATTTGACTAGTCTCCACACTGACACTTTAGCTGCTAGGACTGCCGCAGTGTTAGTTGGCACAGAAAAGAATTCCCAAGGAGGGCAGTCCCTTTGACTCTCCATGTACCTTTATGTCTGCTGTAGTTTCAGACACCCTGAAGTTTGCTGAATTGGCTTTCTCCAACATACCTTTTGTCACAGGGGGTTGAAAGGAAAGGTAAAATCATGTATCCTAACTGAATTATCAGCTGGAAGAAAAGTCTGAATTCTGGCTCTCTGTTAAGTTCCTGGGTGTCCATCCAGTTCCCTGGGGAAGCACCTGACCCTCAAGCCCCTGGGCATTTAAATACCACAGGTAACCCTCAGCTTCGTCTGAGAAAGCTTTCAAGTCCTGGGAACTTTGCTTCTAGCTGGCTGGCATCCCCCCACCAGCACAAAGCACGACCAGCTATCAGACATTCCCTCTGTGCTTTTATCACTGCCTGGAAATCCTGAGGGCAAAGATGTTCTGTAAATACCACGTTGGTGATGGCCATCATGTGCAAAAAACTGGAAAATAAAGGTAGCTCAGCTCATAATTGAAAGAAAACAAGAGACGAAGCAATTCCTCTAAATACCCTAAACAGGAAATTCCAAAGAGGAAGTTACATTTTACCAAAACTCAGTCCTTAGGGGTTTTCAGGTAGCTGGGCTCCTAAGGATACTGGGGTGCAGCCAAGCCAGAGAAAGCCTCTCTTCTCTAGAAAAGTATGGTCAGGTCCTCCTCGGAACTACACTTTTCTTCAGCCTTTCTTATTACTCACCTGGCTTTGAGGGTCACATTCTTTTAGGGGCAGCTTCCTTCATCCAAGATTTCACTTGGGAAGAATTTGGGTGCACCAGGCCTTGTTGGGCGTCGGTTAGTTTCATGTAGATTGAGAAGCCCGAGCTTCATGGAGCTCAGGGGTGAGTGGGAGAGCCCTTCGTGGGAACTGCCACCGTACCATGTGGGGTGTGCCTGGTGGGAGCCCCGAGGGGCCATGAGCCTGCTTAGAGCCTGGACTCCCACTTGGCTGAGCAAGCTGCTTTCCCTCTTTGTGCTTTGTTGTAAAATGGGGTTAATAGCAGCACCCACTTCGTAGAGCTGTTGTGATGATTTCATGAACTAAGAAAGGTGATGTGAGGGCTTAGCATTGTGTCTAGGCATTCGCCACATAGTGATGATTACTAAAGCCACAGTTTATTTTAGCTTCAGGACTTACTGTGCTCAAGGGGGCAGGGTGGGAACCTGTGTGCTCATTGCCTTGCTCAGGGCTTGTAGACGATCCGCCTTGTGATGTGGGGATTCTTGCCCTTTGAGTAGCAGTTGGGGGCTCAGAGACGTCACCTCGTCCAGGCAGTCAGTGGTAGAAGCAGGTCTGAATTCAGATATTCCTTGTTTCTAAGAGTTAAGTACTCAGCATCCCTCCAACATCTCAGGCAGCCATTTAGGCTTCTTCACTGGTTATTTGAGTATGTTCTTCTTGCTTCAGATTGGGCCACTTCTTGACTACTTCTTTGGTAGAAAAGGGGTTCGGTTTATCTTGTAGGTTTGATGGCAAGCAGGATACAGCCCAGGGTCAAATGGAAGGAAGGTAAATTGCACAGACAGGGTTTTTCTGGGGACTGAGTCTTGCTTCCAGAGTAAAATCTCTGGGATCTGTCCACTTCTCTTGACCCTCTTCTCCCCATCCCCACAACCTTATATAACCTACTTAAAACCTGTTAGGGGCTTCCTTCTGTTCTTAGGGTCACATCCTTCCTGGATCTTCAAGAGCCTGTATGGTCTGGCCCTTGCCTCTCTTGCCAGTCTCATTTTGCGTGTGCTGTTTCCCTGTAGTTCATTTTATGTGTGGTGCTTCTACATGCCACAGGGCCTTTGCATATGCCTTTCTTTTCTCTGGATGCTGTTCCCTCCCCTCCATACCTAGTTGAAGTCTACTCATCCTGCAAATCTCAGGTCTATCTTCGATTTCTCTGGGGAGCCATCCCTGACAGGATCTGATCTCCTTGTTGTAGACTCTCATAAGACCACGTTTCCCTTTTACAGCACTCATTACACTTTTTGTGTTGCACTTTTGTGGGTATTTGTGATTGTTTTAGTCGTGTATGTCCCCACCCCCGCCCACACCCTCCTCTGTGCTCAGCTTTAAGCTGCATGAGGGCCAGGAGCCCTCTGTTATTTCCATCACCACTGTATCCACATCCCCTGCCAGGGACGGTGCCCACCTGCCGTGGGAGCTCACATTTTGGAGATTAACTGGAAGGAAGAGATGAAGAGAAGGCTGAGTCCTCTGGGCTCACCTGATGGTGTAGGGCCCAGCAGAATAAATCCACACACAACTTGAATGTGGATGTGATTCACCTTGGGGATGCGGATTCTGATGCAGTTGGTCCAGGTCGGGCAGCGCTAACAAGCTCCCAGATGATGCCGATGCTGGCCCTGGGACCACACTTTGAACAGTAGGAATCTGTGCAGCCAGATAAGACCCAGAGAACAGGTGTGGCTGGTGTGCACACCCCTCCCCCACTGGTACCTTTCATTCTCTTCTGCTCCTGGGGAAAGTGTAGCAAATACACTGGCATGATTACCTCTACACTGTGGCTTGTCACATTTAATTGTCCTCGGTTTTCCTTCTTGTTTGCAGTATATTTTCTCTTTTGTGTCAGGCTCAACCATCTCATGTCCCAACACCCATGATGAATGGTCCTGAAATGTCTCCTCCAAAACAACACAGCAACAACAGACCTTGCTGACTACAGCTGCTTGGGATGCAGTTACTATTGTTCTTGTCTCTACGTTTGCGCAGCTGAGTTTCTTGGTCCTCTCTCCTCCTCCCCCGTCGGCGTTGGACTGCATTGCTGATGTGCTGTGTCAGAGGACTTGGAGGCAACTCCTGGTGTCTCAGGCACCAGTGAGGTTCTGAGTGTATGGCCCAGCTCCTCTGCTTCTTGTTTTCCTAATCCTCTTGTTTGCAACCTGATTCTTGCCTCTTAATTGATAATACAGGAAAGGAGACAGTGCCACATTGGCAAGATAAGAATGCCACTGTGACCTGGGGCTTAGAAGAGATAATCAGATAGGACAATAAAGGTCTACCAGGACAGGGCCAGGGACTCACTCTCCTCCCTGACTGTGGAATCTGGCCTCTGTGCTGCGCCCTGAGCTTAGTAGAACTTAATACAGTTTATAAGAAGTTCATACTTTTTAGAGATAAAACTGCTGAGCTAAAAACAAAGCAAAACAAAATTTAAAAACTCATAATCCCATTCTCCAATAATATTTATATGCCTTTGCATTCAAATATTTTTATGTCATATTCTTTAAACAGTATACTACGTGACATCGTTAGAAACTTCCTGAAGTCCTGGTACCGGAGGGTGGTTAGCTTTAAACAAATAAGAAAGCTTTACTCAGCTTTGCCCAGGGTTTGGCATTTTCTGAAAATAAATCATTTTAGTTTGACTTAGGCACACACACAAGCACACACACTCACACATATACCCAAATATATACATACATGTAGCTGTGTATCAACACACGTAAATATCTGTGTGTGTGTGTGTTTGTGTTGCAAGTAAAAAAGGACTTACTTGACATTATGAGAGGTTTTTAAGACTTTAAAATTCCATACAAATTCCAAATAAAATCTGTGGCAACTTTCTCTCTTAGAAGGTGGAGATTCCTTTTACTTCGCATCCACCACTGGCAGTAATTTTTCAGTCCCTGGCAAGTTAGTTCTCTTTGCTGAGGTTATTTGAGTAGTAACAACACGAATGCTTCCTTTCCTGGTGGCTGGTTCTGGCCTGGTGAATAGCTAATCCTCAGGAACAATTGATGATAAGGGCTTAATGAATCTGCATAGATATCTGTGTACCTGAAAGTGTGATGCAGAAATCACAAACTTCCGTGACAGGCAGAATTGAGTTGTCGTTTTTCCAGTGACTGACCTCTCCAAGCCCCATTTTGATCAGCTGTCTGGATGCCAAGGAAATGCAAGTATCTAAGTGACTAACTCTTGGAGTGGTGTCTCATCCAAACAGAGAAGGTCCAGGAGCCCACAGTAGAAGTGATTCCAGTCTTGTGTCTCTTGAAGAACATTTAGAGGAACTCAGGTGACTCCCTCCTGCTGCACTTTCCTTCTCTGATGATTTGTCTTCAGTCCCATTCTTGGCACCTGGTAGGTGCCTTGAAGGTCTCCTCATTGTATGTCCTTTATTCTCTAGCAAGTCTCTCCTTGATACTATGCTGCCCTTCCTCTTGGTCTCCTCCTCCATTTTCTTCTTTATCTTTTAGTTGCTCTTTTCTTATCTCCCTTTGCTTTCCCCTCCTCCACTCACACATACCTACTGCCTCAATATGTAGAGTAAGACACAAGGAGATTTAGGAATGGGGTTGGTGCTAAGCGGTCAATGCCAAAGATCTTAGCAGGTGAAGGGAGGCAAAGAGACTGTGACTATTGAGTATTGAACAAGTGGGGGTGGTGATGTTACTTACAAAATAAGAATCTTGTCTTAGTATCTGATAGTGATGGTGGTCCTGGTTAGTCATGGCACTAGAAAGCTGAAAGATGAGTCTGTTACATCCTTAAAACAGAAAAAGAGGGAAGAGAAGGGTTTTTAGGTTTAAGAAGGGGGAGAAATGCTGAAAATCATGGGATTCTCAACACTGATCATCTCCTCTGTCTTTCCTCGCACCTCTCCTCCCCTGCCGTCCTAGAGAGCAGGGGTGCTATGAGATGCTACATTATTGAAGACTAAGGTCTCCCTTACAATACATCCAGAGAGCTGTAGGTCACATCAGCTCCGAATTAAAGCTAAGCCATGGCTTTGCATATGGGGTGCTTTATAAACAGCTGCTCTCTATATTCTATTAAAAATAAAACAAACAAACAAACCTACTTAACATGGTGAATTCATAGTTTCAGAGATTTCGTCTCAATGTCGTCTGAACTTTTGTAATTCACCAGATGTTTTATAGCTCTTGTACATTTAACTCATGTCAGTGGGATGCAGAAGGAACCAAGCTGTAATAAAATAGCAAAGGTATAGAATGTATGTCGAGGACCCTTCTAATTGTTATCAGGACCAGTATTTGTAATCACGGCTTCAAAGGCAACTTGGTGGGTTTCTGTGGCTGAAATGCCATTCTTCTAGCTCTTGGCTGTGATTTTTGCTTATCAAAATGTTTGCTTGAAATCTCCAATAGTCAAAGATGCCTGAGACCCAGATTTTTGTACCGATCTTACTGGTGAGAGTCTTGTCAGGGGTCTGTCTGCATGACAGATTGCATTTTCCAAAGATGGCGGCAAAACTATGTAACATCCCCCATACATTCCTTCCTTTCCTGTACATAAATATTAAATACATTCAAAAATGTTTGCCTGTCCATGAGCACAAAATAGGAACAGCTAATATGACAATAGATTTCCCCCCTTTCTGTAATGTGATAGCTTTTTCTTATGCCCACCCCCGTTTAACCTTAGGAGTCAACAAGACAAATTCCTTTCCATTACACTGAGGCCAGATGGTCAGTGCTATAGTGTGTCCTTGTCTTCATGCTCATCTTCTACCATGACCTTGACTCTCCTTCCATAGAGTAAGGGGGGGGTGCCCGTATCCCCTCCTCTTGAACCTCGGCAGACCTTTGTGACTGCCTCAACGAGCAGAGTATGATAGAAGTCACACTGTGACTCGTGAGGCAAGACCATAAAAATGCCCTGTGTTTCTGCCTTACTCTTGGAACCCAGCCACCATGCTGTGAGGAACCCCAAACTAGCCCACGTAGAGAGACCACGTGGAGAGGCCATGTGTAGGTGTTCCAGCTGATGGCCAGTGTCAGCCTCTGGACATGTGACTGAAAGTGCCTCCAGATACTCCAGCCTCCAGCTGTCAAGTCCGCCCCGAGCCAAAGCCCCACACACTGTGAAGTCCAGTGGTCTCCACGGTGCTCCGTCTGAATTCCTGAACTCTAGCACCAGTGAGCTTAACAAAATGGTTGTTTCATACTACAGAGTTTTGGGAGGGATTTGCTTTGGAGCATTAGTAACCACAGAGACTAGAAAAAGGCATTGCATTCAAGTGAATTCTGAGTGGGGTATTTTTTTCTCCTACATCTTTTTTTTTTGTAACATGAAGCATCATCTTAGGAATCATTTAGCTTGCCTCCCAGGTATAAGTGAAGTAGCAGTATCAGCTTAAAAAGAGGGTACAGGTAGATTATTGTGACGTCCTCACCTTCTCTTGGTACTGTTCTGTTATTAAAAACAATCGGAAAGGTGAGAATTTGCTCCAAGCAGTTTGCAGGTTAGCCTTAAAAGCAGTTAAAGTTCTAACTTGGAACTTTTGAAAGTTTTTTGGTTTCTTGACTTCCAATAAGACCTGCTGTATTCCTGGTTTTCAGTTAATCCCTTCCTTTATAGCTTCCTACCCAGGATGATGTACAATGTTATTTTCAGGTGTACAGCAAAGCGATTCAGTTATATATATATATGTATGTATGTATCTATCTATACGTATGTATATATTTATATAGATACACACACACATATATATACACAAACATATATATATACACACACATGTATGTTTTCAGATTCTCATCCATTATAGCTTATTACAAGAAATGGGATATAGTTCCCTGTGCTATACAGTAAGTCCTTGTTGGTTATCTATTTTATATATAGCAGTGTGTATCTGTTAATCCCAAATTCCTAATTTATCCCTCCCTGCTCCTTTCCCCTTTGGTAACCATAGTTTGTTTTCTATGTCTGTGAGTCTGTTTCTGGTTTGTAAATAACATTTGTGTCTTTTTAGATGCCACGCATAAGTGATCCTGATAGTTCTTCTAAACCAGATTTGACAAATATTTTGTCGAAGGCACTTTCTGGTAAAGTGTCTCGGGGCTAGAAGGGACCTTGGTGGTCACCTCATTTGTTATCTTTGTCTTAGAGAAGCCAGTGCTTAGAGACAGGTGACTCTACTGGGGTTCTGGCCTCCTGCCTCTCAGGCCAGCATTCTTCCTGGGACAGCACACTGTTTTTAGGCACAAGTTGCCTAAAGCTGGGTTTAGTGTCAGTAAAGGCTCTTTGGATTCACAAAGGCTCTTTGCATTGCACCACTTTTGAAAAATTGTCCATGTGGGGCTGGCAAGCCTTAAGTAGTACCCACTTGTCTTGGGAGAAGACAGGTCATCTTTCCCACTCCAGAATGTCTTAAAAATAGGCCCTAATTCTTGCCTGAAGCCTGTATCCTTACAAATGTCTTCTGTATATGTGCAACAAAAGGAAACAAAAATGTCATATGAGTAAAATGGGTAAGTAGGAAATTCCTTATTATAGGGACGTTTTAAAATAGTGAGTTCTCACTTCCCCATCCAAACATAACTTTTTTCTCTTGTGCGAATTTGCGCTTTGTTTCTAAAAATGCTAATTCAAAATGCTTTGTTTCTAAAATGATTGTGGAAGTTAATGTTTTGTCTGAGGAAAATGAATGTGAGTCCCTTCACTGGCAAGACATTCTGTGCTTTTGTTCATGAGACTGACTGTGATAGAGAACGCAGCAGGCATGTCTGCTGGCTTCAGAGGGTCTGAGCCACTGCTGCCTGGAAGGCTCGAGGCAGGAAGAGGTGTGTCAAACCTGAGCTTTCTGCTGGGAACAGGTACAGAGGCTGCAGAAGGTTTGGACCTTGACTGTCATAGAGGGTAGCTTTTTGTTTTATATACAAGAGAGCTTTCAACGTCCATCTTTTTCTAAGGGCTTTGACCTTTCAGCTTGGCCCCTGGGCAAGCGATTATTTCATTAAAATTGGCACAGATGTCCAAAATTTTCCACTGTTCTTCAGACTACTTGTTTTTGATTAGATAGACACATTATTATGAACTGGACAGGAAGCAAAATCTCAAGGGCAGGTAGGAGCCATTTTTAATGCTTTGATCATGTATGTTTTTCATTACATATAGAAATGGGGTCTAATCACTTACTTGTCATGTTACTTAACCTCTCAGCCTCAGTTTTCCCCTCTGTAAAATAGGAAGAATTTAGGCTTTGCCTCCTTTAGTGATCTTGAGGGTTAAGAGAGACCCCTCCCCCTGTTACACATTTATGACAATGCCTGGCACATAGAAATCAGTCATTTTTAGGGGGGAGGATATAGCTCAAGTGGTAGAGTGCATGCTTAGCATGCATAAAGTCCTGGGTTCAATGCCCAGTACCTCCTCTAAAAATAAATAAATAAACCTAATTACCCCCACCCCCACAAAAAAAGTAAATAAATAATAAAAAAAACTTAAAAAAATCACAGTCATTTTTAGACGTTATACATTTTTCGGGAATATTCAAAGTTTATTTCACAATTTTCCTCTTGGAAGCCCCACGGAGGTGATTTCTTCCTTTCTAGAAGGTCTTCACTCCCTCCCCTCCATCCCCCATCCCAACAAACCAGCCCCTAATCATCCTTCAAGACTGAGCTCAAATACCAGGGCCTGGGGAACCTCCACCCCTGAACACCAGCTTAGGGGTCTCCTCTGGCCACCTTGTTCTTGCTTCTTAGTTTTTCTATGTTCACTTACTGTCTGAAAAGCCTTCCATCTCCTCTACTTGATAGCACGCCCCTATCTGGAGAAAACAGTGCCGTCTTCTTTGTTTCACCACCTCCAGTACCAGGACCGGGTGTCTTCATGAGGTCTTGCTCTGTGCTGACTGCGACTCTGGGAGCCTCCATTTCCCTCCTGCCCACTGACCATTGGGTTGATCGCACGAAATAACAGGTGTGAAGCCCTTTAGACGAGACTTAGGCTGCCGTGGATTGTCACTGAGGTTGGTGGTCCGAGGGAATGAATACTTGCTGCCCTTTCATAAGAGCCTGTTGGAGATGATTGCGCCCATGGCACAGGGGCCCTGTTGCTGATATTAAGTGCCCGCTGCCCGCTCAGCCCTTCGTGCTCAGTCCTGCCCCCTACCCCTCCAAAGAGGAAGATGGGGGCTAAGCCAGGTTCTCAGCCTACCTCCTTCCTTTTTGAGATACCCTAGTTTGGAGCACCTGCCGTCTTGCCTGGTGCCGTCGGATGGTGTTCATTTTCATTCCCTACAGGCGCATCACGTACTGTCATTCGCTCTTGGTAAAATAACTGGGGTGAAGCATCAGTGTGTGTATTGGGAGTATTTTTGCCTTAGTCATACTAGTTTTTTTTTTTTAAAAAACTACTTCTATTTCAGTAAGAAAATGTAATTGGGATAGGAAGAAAGAGAAGGGAAATTAAAGATTAAACCTGCATGTTGGCTCTCAATCTGGATTCCTGCATCTCTTTGGTGTCCTTAAAAACCTTTGGGGAGGGAATCGCAATTTTTTTTTTCACACTACTAAATGAGAGCAAAACCCACTGGACAAGAATACAGTTTCTAAAGATACGGTTACCTATGCTAACTAAAATGTCAAGTTTCTTTACTTTTAGTTGGAATTATCTCAACTCTGTTGGTTTCATTGGTTATCTTGTGGCAGGAAAGTTACTCATTAGCTCATAAGTGCAGCGGGGGAGCCCAGACTTATCATGACTGGGCTGTGTTTGCAAAACATGATGCAATTAGTTCTAGGAGGCAGAAAGATGACGGACCACTGGTTCATCCTATCATGGCTTAAAAGGGAACTGAGAAACTTCACAATGAAGAAAGTAATAAACCAGCTTGACTTCGATGTCTTAAAAAGTGATTTGAGCTTTCTGACAGAGAGAAAGTGATGGACTCCTAAGGCGTCCTGGAGAGCATTTTGAATTAATCTTTATTTTAGGTCATTAAAATCACTGACTATTTCACCATAAGGCCTGGATATCTTGTTAGGTGCTTCCCTCATGTTTTTTCATACTTGGAATTGGGGGAAGGCATTGATAGATTATAACCATCTGCGCATATGGAATGTTGATGTTTCATATGCTCTGCACACTCCAGTTAAGCATATCAGTACCATAGCTTGGGAAACATATTGGTCTCAGATTTTATTGGTCCTCTCCCCTTCCTGTCTGTCTGTCTATTCTCCACCCCCTGAAACTGTAATTTCATTCAAAAGGGATTCTTTCATAGCCGTCGCCTTGAGTGGAAAAGGGTCAGAATGGAAAGGTACTTGTAGAATGTAACAGAGTTTTACCTCCATTTAGAGGTGATCCTGTTCTCTGCTAAGAAATGAAGTAATTGTAAATACAATATGTGAGTGAACTGAAAAACTACCTCCACTAAATGTTTCAAATGATGGAACTACATCAACAGTAACCCTACGAAGCTATATTCCTTAAAAGTTTACAGCCTCAATTTTATGAGCTTCAAGGCTTTTTGCACTAGATGAAAGGGATACTACCCCATAAAAATTGGTATCTTATGAGCTTGAAGCTTTCACCAGCATTTTGAGGAAGGAGAAGGTATAAAAACCCATCAGTGGTTTCAGAGTATAATCTATAAATGGAAGAAGTAGTCATTATCTTTTGCCTCTGGTTAAATGAGGAAGACCAAACAGATCAGTGTTGGTCTCTTTGGTCCCAGTGTCTGAACATGCATTCTTTATTCCACGAAGAAGTATATTCAAAAGCAAAAACCAGGCTTAAAACTTGAGGTGTTGCAGAATTGTCACCATGAATGGAGTTTTGAAAGTACTCAGTATAGTGAAATGTTTTCTTTTGTTAATTCAACAAGTAGATATTGAGAGCCTCCTTTATTAGTCATCTGTTGGTGCCAAAATGGTGTGTAACAAATCACCCAAAACTTCATAGCATTCACCAGTTAGTATTTATTCTCACACACCCAGGTCTGCAGGTTGGCTGGGGAGCTCTTTTCTACGTGTCTCATTCTGGGGCACAGGCAGGTGAGGGCGGTGGGAATCTGGGGCAGGTTCTTCCTATGGTAAGAATCTAAGCTCCTAGATGGGTAAGCAGGAGTAGGGGTCAACAAAGAAGCCTGGTCTTGGAATTGACATGTCATTTAGGCATCTACCCAAGGCATTAATGAAATATATTTCCCCCACATTGGTTGGAGGAGAGGGAGGGAGAGAGATTCGCCGGAAAATAATCGGATCCACCACAAGTACTCTTGCTGTGCCTTGTGAGATCAGAGTTATGATGGTGAACACGACTGATAAAAGTTCTTGCTTTCGAGGATTTTTTTGTTCTTGTTTTGGGGTTGGAGGGCAGAGGTGAGGGGTAAAGATCATAAACACAATAGCAAGTACTTGATCAAGATCATTTTAGACAGTGAATGGGGTGATGTGATCGAACATGCTGGCTGAAATGGCATAGATGGATATTTTGTGATTTTTAGTGAGTACTTTAGGGCTGATATTCTTTCCTTGCTAATGTGACTTTGCTATAGTTTTATATATCTTGGCAAATCTGAACTTTGGTCTATGGACAACTCGGTGGAGGTTTTAGTGGTTTGGATCTTGTGTGAGGTTTCACACATGCTGGTCAGTGTAAGTGAGGAAGTCAGCTGCCGGAGCACGTCCATCAAGGCAGACGTGTGCACTCATACACATTTTTAAGTACTCCCTAGAGCAGAAACTGTTTTCTAGGAAGGGGAAAGGGCTGGAGGCAACATAACCTGCAGAAGAAGATCTAAAGGACTTATATCCCAATTACATGTTTGCTTCCACTGAACAGATCAAGGAGCCAGCAGGCTAGTTGCTGTTCAGCTGTGAGAAATTGCGAGTTGAACATCTAAAAGGGTGTGTATGGCCACCTGAGTTGCTTAAGAGGCAGGCGTGCTGGTCATTTGGTGACTGAACCTTTACCCTGGCTGACTGGGGCCCTCTCGCAGGTCAGGGTGCTGATAGCATCAGAAGGAAGCCAGAAAGAATGGTGGACAGCTTCCTGAGTCCCCAGCCCTTCAGCTGTCCCAGCTGTCGAACACAAGCTGGAGTGCCTCTTGGTTTACCTGGCAGAGGGCTCCCAGCTCAGAACAGGAAACGTGGGAGTTCTCCACCCAACCTTGACAGACGGGAGTGGAAAGGAGCAAAGCTAGCGGAAGTCTGACTTCGTTTGGGGTTTTCAGACCATCAGACTGGGAGGGTGACTTGAAGTCGGGGATTTTTTTTCTTAGTTTTTCATTTATAGTTATCACTAAATATATTCCAATGATGGAAAATTACGGCTTTTTACTTGCCATTTGGCAGCTGTGCCTGTCTCTCCTTTTTAGTTTTTGGTGTGTATTTTAAATTCAGTTAGACTTGAATGGGATGGAATGATGAGACTTAAAAAGAATGAAGTGTCTCACTGCTAATGTAGGGTTAGGTGCAGTATAAAAAGACAAGTTATAATAGTAGCTAGCAATTACCAAGAGCTTATTGGGTGCCATGTCCTGGGTGAAGGACTTGACAGACATCATTTTTTTTTTTTAATCCCAACGTCCCTATGAGGTAGGTGGTATAATTATTCCCATATTATAGATGAGGAAACTGAGGCTTAGAGAGGTTCAGGGTATCTAGCTAATGAGTGGCGGGTCGTAGGTTCCAGTCCACATGTGTATGTCTGGGGCCCAATAACTCTGGTTATTATTATTTTTTTTAGAAAGCAGAAAAAGAGCCTTTTTAAAATGCTTTTTTGTTTTTGTTTTTGTTTTTTTTTTCAAGTGGATGTATTGGGGATTGACCCCATGACCTTGTGCACACTAAGTATATGCTCTACCACTGAGCTATACCCACTCCCTGAAAAAGAGCCTTTTGAATCAGTGCACAAACTTCTGTCACGAAGAACCTATTCCCAGGATTCCCAGAGCATGGATCTGCATAGACACTGAGCCCTATGGGAACGAATGTATCTGAATAATGACAAATAGGACTGGAGGCCCCAGCGAAGCAGTGCACTGTCAGCTGGAAGAGATTACAGGAGGTTGTTAAGTTAGTGTCTTAGGAATGTGTTTGCTGCTGCCTTCATTTGCCCTCCTCCCCTGACTATAGCTGGAGTAGGATTTGAATTCATTGTTTGGGGCCCAGAGGCACACTTTGGACCTGATCCCTATTTCAGAAAACCTTTAAGGGAGCTGTCATTCCCTACCGGGAAAATGAGAGAAAGGAATGTGCCCTCTTGCTTCTATCAGCTATAGTGTTTAAAAAATATTTTTGATTTCTAATTAACTTGAGCTTTCAGTGGGACCAAATCTGTCTGTCTTTTAGTATTTTGTGGCTCCCCCACGTTGGGACAACTCAAGGCACATACCCTGCTAATGACTCATTGTAGTTCCTGGTCATCACTGAACCCTCCGGACAGGCACCGTCGGACGGCAGATCCATCCAGAGACCAGGTTGTGTGTGTTATTTATGCTGCTGCTTATCTCTGCACCTTTATGGAAATGTGTTTCTTGTTGTCTGTCTGCACCAGGGAGAAGCCAAAGCTGGGTGACTCATCAGAGGGTCACGGTGCTTCCCGTGCTTGTCTGGGGCCTGCAGCGCGTGAGCCCGGGGATCAGTGAGGAACAAGACATTGCTCTTGCCCTTGGAAGCTAGTGTGTTCCTAGAGGAGCTTCCCGTTCAAGACTCTTACCCCTCAAATTTAGCAGCTGGCTTCTTGACCCGTTGTAAGCATCTCTAATCCGCCTTGGCTCTTTCAGCCATTCTCGCAGGGACCACACACTCATGAGTGGAGAAGGCGTCTTGGAGGCCCCAGCCCCAGCGGATGTCCCTGGGAGCCGAGACGGAGCATCCTGCCATTGGCTGTCCAAATTTCAAACTGCCAGAATTGTGCGAAATCATGAAATGGTGGTTGTTTGTTCTAAGCCACTAAGTTTTGGGGTAGTTTGGCATAAAAATGATAATTGACATAGATGCATCCAAGAGATACTTAGTCAGCACTAAGTGTGGGCCTGTCCTTGGGCTGGTCTCCCCACTTCAGGGAGCTCAGTGTTTGGGTAGGAAGAAAGGTATTTGATAACATTTTCCAAGTTAAAAGTGTCTTGAAAAGGGCAGTTCAGTGGATGCTGAGTTCTAGAGCATTTTGTGTCCGAAATGTTTACTTTGGCCTACCATTTACCATTTTATGCATTTGTTTAACTGCGTCCCAGCTGTGAATTGTTCTCTGTTTTTCATAAGATGATGAACTTCTTGAGGGCAGGCTGGGGAATTACTTTTCTCCTCTGAGGAGGGAGTGCACGCTAGAGATTAAGAGCATGAATCTTGCAATCAGGCAGGATTTTGTTCCTTGGTATTTACTAGTTGTGTTACTTGAGAGAAGTTGACTTAACCTCCCCAAGAGGTATATGTGTCTCTGTGTTTGTATCTCTTAACTGCAGATGATGTTAACCTCCTGGAGTTTGAAAACTATGTAAGATGATGTAGCGAATGGTTTGATGAGATAGTTTTTGCACTGCTATGCACAGGTTAGTTGCGATCAAATTTCATTCTGTTTGATTGAAAAAAAGAGAAAGTGTCTACCAAGGATGTACAGGCTACAGTAGTGACCAAATCTGGGGGTTTAGAACAGTAGTTGGCACACGGTTAGTGCTCCGCCAGCATCTGTTGAATGAATGAGTAATGTGTGAAGTCTGTTTGGATGTAAGTTATTCTTGTTCAGTAGGTGTTCAGTAAGGGCTTGTTCTTTCAATTGCCTGTGGATTCCTACAGCCACTCAGCAGCCTCTAGCCACGTGGGTTCTTGTTCTGCCAACACAGGGCCACACCCTGCGGACTAACAGGCAGAGCTGTCAGTTTGAGGTGTCAGTGGGGAAACTGACATCAGATGGATTGCCGGTAAAGTCATGTGAAGTAAGCACATTAATACTTCAATGTGTCATCATAACCGGCTCCGTAAGACCTGTTGCAGTGGTTCTCCATTAAATGGGATGTCCTGTTAGACATTTTATTCCCCTGTTAGAACATCTGGAAATAAAGCTGAAATGACAGTCAGACTTGTGAAAAGAGAAGGGAATCTGAGAGAACCTGACAAGGCCTGTCCCTTCCCTTCCCTAGTTTTACGTGCTGCCTCTGGAAGGTGTTGGTGTTGTCGAGGGTTTTGCAACTTAAAATGTGGTCCACGGACCGGCAGCTTCAGCATTTCCTGAGAGCTTATTAAATATAGAATAGAATCTGTCCCCTTTTCAGTTGCATTAGATGAGAATCTGAATTTTTGACAAGATCCTCAGGTGGTTCCTTACCTTGATAAAGCTGTGCTGGGAGGGGAATGGACAAGTTTTGGTTAGATGGTCCTGGTATCAAAGGGAAGGAACAGTGATGAATATTAAACAAAAATGCTACTTTTAGGCAGGCAAGAGACACTATTACTGTACAATTAACTTTGATCACAAAGCTGTTCACTGTTTTTTGGCTCAGATTTTCTTCCCTCAATCCATGTATGGGTATTTTCATCACAGAGAACGAAGGATGTCACTCAGGGACTTGGGGAAGGAGAGCCAGTACTTGTCCTAAATTATTGATGGAATGAATGTCTGTGTCAGGACATTGATGAGGTATTGTTTCCTTAACATGTAATTGACTGTTTTATTCACAGAAGGGAAAGAGGGCTAACACTTACTAAGAGCCTACTACACATCAGTTAGTGCATGAGGCACCTTCTGTGTGTTGTTTTGTTTAATCCTTTTGCAGCTTCATGAGGGCATGGAGGCTTTGTGAGTTCAATCAACTTGCCCATGAGCAAACAAACTCCACATCTCTCTGGCACCTAAACCTGTCCATACCATCACCCTGCACAATTCTTGCTCATGGCATTGGGATGAATGGTTTTCAATTGATATCAATGGGCGATTTAGGGGAGAATCCGATAAACAAGAGTCTGCATCAAAACACCTATTTGGTTGGTCAGAGCAAAGTCTTAAAGGCAGTAGTGGTTGGTAAATATTTGAATTTCATTGCATCAGAAGCAGGCCAGGAGGCAGTCTGCTGGGATGAGCTCATCCAAGCTATTTTTTCAGTTTCCTGGGAACGAGAAAGAGTGATGTCTAGTTCTGCATTTCCAACACCTACGTTTCATAAATACACTGAAGCTGTAGAGAAACACTTAAATGCCATTGAAGAAGAAATCTAAAACAGGGCTCTGAAACAGAAGTCCTCAAATATGAGTCACTTGGAAACTACTTTCACAATTTTTCCCCTGTTCACATTTTCTTATTGTACTATTGACCTGTTTTTCTGTAACTGATTCACTTTGAAAGAATTCAGTGTATTTTAAGGGCAAACTTTATATCACAGTCCTAAGTGGAAATCTGTACTCTTTACCCTGAATATAACCCACACATAAATACAAGCCTCTGAGCCTGATGTTGTCCATTCATTAAAAAGTGTGATTGACCAGTGTTAGGTGAGGAACATACCTGCTTACAGTTCTAGACCATGGCCTTCTGAGAGCCAAAATCTGAAGGGTTAATTGAAAGAGAATTAGACAGGAAATCATTGTCTCAAAATGTGATTCACTCTTACTTGTGTCTGGCATATATGACTGAAGACAGATTTGTTTTCAAAGTTGGAATTGTCTTTCTAGAGCCACCTCTGAGCAAGTGGTTCAGTTTGTATAGCACATGGATTCAGGAGCGTTACGTGATACCGAGTTCACGTTCATCAGTTGCCCTGTGTGAGGAGGCAGGCTGGCTCAGAGGAACATCGCACCATGGTAGGAACTGAGCTGGAAGAATGAAACTTGAAGCATGTGCCCAAGAATGGCCTGACGGCTCTGCTCGTCCGGTTTCAGAAGCTTCAGCTAAATAAGGAGCGTCTCCCTCAGCATGGGCTGGTCTCTGGCCGACCGCCATGGTAGGTGGCACCATCCTCAAGGGACCTGGAGATCTTTCTATGGGGAACAAGCACTGAGCAGTTTTTTTATATGTTGGTCTTCCATCAGTAACCTCCTTAATCTTCGGCTTTTCCATTTCTGTCCGTGGTGGAATGCTTACTGAAAACCTACCAGGTATTTATAGCACTTGGAGCTAGATGTAGAACTTAACTTCATTTTCCTGCACTTTGGCATGATTCACTCTGGTTAACTCCTTCCTCCTCTTACCTGCCACTGGTCACTCTGTGTGTCCTGCCGGGTCCTCCTCCTGTGTCTGCTTCTTGCTGCCTCCTTTCCCTCAAGATACCCACCACCCTCCGTCTTTCATCATCAGACACCCAGACTTCAGCCGTGCTTGAATCACCTTTGTAATTTCTTCATATCTGTCCGTCACCCAGACTATTTTTCACTTAACGTTTTTCTCTCAGTCCAAAGCTTTTTAAATGTTAGTCTGTAAAAGTCTGTAAAACCATTGGTTTTATATGACAACTCACCGTTTTCAAATATGCCTTGAAATGAACACACAACTGTCAATATTAAAAAAAAGTTATACCTGATATTGCAAAATCATTTCACATACCATCCTTGCCCATGTGCAATGCATACCAAGCTCTGACCTGAAGCAGCGTTTTTTAGCTGAAATGTTACATTCATGTGGGAAAATGTTAAAAAAAAAATGCTGATGTCTCAATCAGTTAAGTTGAAATTTTGGGGAATGGAATTCAGGTATAGAGACTTTTTTCTAAAAATTTTCTCGGCACAGACATAGAGAACAAACATGATTACCAAAGGGGAAGGGGCGGGGAGGGATAAATTAGAAATTTGGGATTTGCAGATACATACTACTACATATAAAACAGATAAACAACAGACTCCTACTGTATAGCATAGGGAACTACATTCAGTATCTTGTAATAACCTATAATGGAAAAGAATATGAAAATATATATAACTGAGTCAATCAACTATATGTCAGTAAAAGATAAGATTCTCAGCTAAGTCTAGTGTGCAGCTAAAACTGAGAAACACTGAGCTTAGGATAGGGTCAAATAATCTTACTATCTTTAGTATACCTATTTTAATCCATGTTTTATATTATTTCTATGTTAATCTTCTTAAAACTGTGATTTTTGAGACTTACTGGTTATACAGAAACAAATGCAGTGCTCTGAATAGTATCAGCAGAGGAAACATTTTAGATAGATCATTTTGTGATACTGAAGTGAAAGTGAGCAGACTTGAGTTCTAGACCCAGTTCTGCCCCTGTTTAACTTGGGGGTTGCAGGCAAATGGCTACGTCTTTCTGAGCTTTAGTTAAGTCACTGGTCACATGGAGAGACCAGTCCCTACCATGCATAGCTCCCAGAGCTCACTCAGGAAGAGTCAAATGAGAAAATGTGTTTTTAAAATGTGCCAACTGTCTTAAGGGTGTCATGGCGTATGACTATTATTAATTAACGAGTCTGGGGGAGGATGAAAAATAGGATAGGGAGAGTTTGAGGAGAAAATATTTCCCATTAGTGGTGGTGATTTTAAAAAATGACTTCTTGCTAATTTTAGTTATAGAACTTACCCTGTATTTTCGCTCTTGGACGGCTCATAATCCTCAAAATGGAGCAGCTGGGCTCATCTAAGTACTTGAACTGAACAGTGGCTGCTAATTGCAACTAAAATAAAATACATAGGCTGGCCTGATTACAGTGTCTAGAGGTTAGACCCCCTTTCACTGTATCTCATTGTGTTTGCTTTGTTTTTGCTGTGGTGAGTTCGCTCTGCATTTGCCCTCGTTTGTGGTGGTGTCTGGAAGTTGTGTGTTTCCGCCTTAGTGGTAGAAGTCTTGCTATGCTGTGGACAGTGGAGGGATGTGGGTGAAGAGAGACATCCACCTTCCTCATCTCCCAGTGGACTTAGGGGGTGTTGTGTGGATTCTCCATACTTGGGACAGTTGCTGACATGGTCAAGAACACAATTATGCCTGATTTAACCTTCACCTTGAAAGTAGCTGGCCTCCCTGGCTTCTGGGAACCATAGGCTGAAAAATATTGACTCTCATAGACAAACAAATACCTTGAATTTCAGGACAAGTGGAGATTTGAGTGGCTTGGAGAGGCTCCTGACTATTTCCATTAATTACTGACCCAGGTTTCCTATTTGATTGGAATGTCATAAGTCACCACTAATAAGCTCTGAAAACTAAAGAGGATTTTTGATTTTCAAACTATAAAAAGGTATTCAGATACCTATCTTAGATTTTTCAGTGCATTTTCAGATCCCTGGTCTCATTTTATCCTTCTGATACTTTGAGGTACTCTGGAAAGGAATCATCCTTGTTTGACACAAGTAAATGGTGGCAGTTAAGGTCCAGCTTTAAATATGCTGGAGTCAGAAGGTAAGTGTTTTGAATTCTGGCTCCTGCCATTTATTAGCTGTGTGACACTGTGCAGATTACTTAGCCTCTCTGAGCCACATGTTCATGGACTATAAGAATATAATACACAGATGTATGAAGAATAAAAGGATAACATGTGGGAACCCCTGTGACTTAGCACAGAACTGCTAATTAGTAGCTAAGTTTCACATTGGTTAAATGATGGATGTGGGTCAGAGAACTAGTTTGTACATGGAACTCACAGATGTTTGATACTGAGGATGTTTGGTCTGAGAATTTGAATGTTCATTTATTAGCGCTGACCAGGTCACAAACATCCATGTGCTTTGGAGCTCACCCTGTCCTGTGTTTATACCGTTTACATTTAAATAATTACAGTTAAATGAAAAGAAATAAAATAAAATAAAATAATATATTTAATTCCATAGTTAAAGTAGCCACATTTCCAGAGCTTGGTAGCCCCCTGTGGCTGGTGGCTGCTGTATTGGAGAATTCGTAAGACGTTTGACTCATCACTGTAAGTACTTTTGGACAGTGGTGCTCCAGCAGGTAGTCAACCGTATGGTCCCCAGTTGGCCTTTTTGGGGATTTAGTAAAATGCAGCCTTTAAGAGTAGATCTTTGCTGGAGGGAACTCTAATTTGAAGAGACACATGCACCCCAATGTTCCTAGCAGCTCTGTTTACAATAGCTAAGACATGGAAACAACCTAAATGTCCACCCACAGATGACTGGATAAAAATGTTACATATATTTTACACACACAATGGAATACTACTCAGCCATAAAAAGAATAAAATAATGCCATTTGCTGCAACATAAATGGACCTGGAGATCGTCATTCTACGTGAAGTAAGCCAGAAGAAGAAAGAAAAAGACCATATGATAATCACTCGTATGTGGAGTCTAAAAATAAGACACAAATGAACTTATTTACAAAACAGAAATAGACTCACAGACATAGAAAACAAACTTATGGTTACTGAGGGAAAGGGGATGGGAAGGGATAAATTGGGAATTTGAGATTTGCAGATACTAACTGCTATGTATAAAATAGATAAACAACAAGTTTCTGGTGTACAGCACAGGGAACTATATTCGGTATCTTGTAGTAACCTATAATGAAAAAGAATATGAAAACGAATGTATGTATGTATATGTATGACTGAAACATTATGTTGTACATCAGAAATGGACACATTGTAACTGACTATACTGCAGTAAAAAAGAAGACAACAGCAACAACAAAAAAGAGTAGGTCTTCGGCATTATCATGTCTTCTGGTTCTAATCCCGGCTTCTGCTTCTTATCAGTCAAATGAGTGACATGGACAAACTGCTTCTCCTTTTTGAGCTTCAGATAGATCATCTGTGAAATTGCGATAATAAGAGCCCCCTTACAGACCTGTTGTAAATATCCTATGAGATGTTGTATATACTAAGTGCTCAAAAGATGGCTTATCCATATTTCACATAGAGCTCGGCACTGGCCCGGGGTCTTGTAAGTGGGGACCTCTAGCTGTCTCCGGAGGTGGAGCTCTTTAAACACCACTGCAGTGCGACACCTTCTGACCTTGGGGGAGTGGACATCTTAATTATGGAACTCAAAATAGTGAAGGCATCTTTTCCCTGCAATGCTGTTTTGGCTGCAGCTGGGTTTAATCTGAAGACAAGTGCCTGTGCCTCTTGGCCTGGTCCCCTGGGCATCTGGCCCTTTCCCAGTGGCTCTGGGAAGAGCTCTTGACTTAGGGACACAGTTTCCATGGCCACTTAAGCCTGAATCTGTCCTGGGCTTTAATTCCCACCCTCTCCTGATCTCTGGGGCTAACCTTGGGCCACCCAAGGGCCCCTTGTCTGGTGCTAGGTCCTCCTCTGCAAGGTTCAGCTTCAAGGACAGAGGCAGAGCCCTATTCTGTTTCCTTTCTCCTGATCATTGAGACACTTCAATCATAGTGCTGGGCAGAGGTCAAGAGACACTCTGGCAGTTTCCACTATACATTCATAAAGGGAATAAATGCCAAACACAGCTATAAAAGTGATGATATATTTAAAATATTTATGCCTAATAAATTAGTGCTCTTAATGCATACATAATATACTGTGTGGAGTAACTGCTATTATTAGATAATTATTGTTTCATAAAAATATTAATTATCAATGTCTTGCGGGATGTGCGGTCTGGTAATGGGGCTCCGGTGTGAAGTTGTCATGCCTGTGATGTAATTTCATTCCTATCAGTAGAGTTGAGTCATGTATATGTTAAGCTCTCAGTGTGAGACAGGGCTGGAAGTATGAATTTGAAGCCCTCTGTGACTAAGAGACCTCCAGGACGAAAAGCTCTCAAAAGCCCCCATGATAGCCCTGAGGGCACGGTCTAGCCTATAAAAATAAAGAAATGTGTGTTTTTTACCAGCAAGGAACATGGATATTTTAATGCCTGGAGTTTCTTAGAGAAGGAGGAAAGAATTCCAGGATAGCCCAGAAAGAAAAACTTGTTTGCTCTCTGACATAAATATTTGCTTCTCTTTTCTTTATTCTGTGGACTTACTATTTATTTCTCTCATCTTGCTTTCTGCTTCAGTGGTTATTGATTTATGGGCCATTGTTTACTTGCCTTCCCCTTTGAAGTTGTGAAAATTAAACGGAGTTCTTTTATCCAAATAATGCGGAGTACATTGTGGTTCTCTGAGGTCTCTGCGAAGTGACTTTAAAACAACTGGTGAGCATGGCAACGCTGGAATTTTCAGTCTTTGAAACTTTGCTCACATAATTTGGATTAAAAGAATTTGAACCAACAACGAGGTTTGCATAGCATGATTCCAAGTTTGAGTGCTTTTCTCTAAGTACATTTTCTTTTTAGATAAATATTGTGTCTTAAAAAAAAATAAATTGAAGGGTTTGGTGGCCAGTCTTTTAAAGAAATCATTTCTCTGACCCTTTTTATCTCCCTCTTCCTCCCAGCTGTCCTCTCACTTTTCACTCACGCCCTCACTCATGCATTCACTCAGCACTCCTAGGGTGGACGGAAACATTAGTTGGGGGCAGCTACTTCCTTGGTGGGTGACTTTGTCAGAGTACTTAACCTCGGTGTCTCAGTTTTCTGGATTTGTTAGATGGTAGTAGTGATTACTAGCCCCAGAAAGTAAGTACCAGAGGTATCTTCTAAGTTGGTGGGAAGTTTAAATGAGTTAATGCATGTAAAGCGCTTTGAGAGGTACTTGCCACTCAGAAAGTACTCAGTACGTTGTCACTGCCATCTTTTGTTGCTGTTATCATCTTCATCATTGTCATTATCCTTTCATTCGCTTGCTCCCTCATTTATCCAGTTTTAATTGAATGCCCTCTTAAAAGGCAGTGTGTTGGGTCCTGAGAATGTAGTGCTTAATGGAAAGATGTGGTTTTGCACGCGTGGACTCTTGAACCTAATATTTACTTATTTAAAAAAAAATTCTGTGTGTACTGGGATGGAAGCGCTTCACGGAACTGTGATGGCCAATCTGCATGTTTATATCTACCCCTCCTTACACCATTTTTTCAAAATAGGCCATCATTATATTCTCAGATGAATGTTGTGCTCTGGAGTGGAGGGGAGGTTTTACCTTTGTTTTGCAGGTGGAGCGACTTGAAGTTCTCCCTGAGTCCGGTTCTTTGCAGCAGCCCTTGCAGCCCCGCTTGTGGTACTGATGGCAGCCCCATTTCCTCATTTACTGAGCATGCGTCTGAGCCTTTTGAAAGACTGTTAGCCTCTCAAGTTCCGCAGTGAGTTAGCTAGCCATTCTCTTACCCTTAGTGTGTAACTAGAAGCATGCGGAGTTTCAGGTGGAGTTCACAGAATTTCAGGAACATATAAGAGATTGTTCTTGACATCGCCTGAATAGAGGGTGGCAGGTCAAGGACTTGCGGGAGATAGTGTTTAAGCTGGGACCTTATTCATGAATTCATTCTCTTTTGAGAATGGCCAAAATGATTGCAGTAGCCAATCTGTTAGTCCGATCATTCTGGTCACAAGCAGGGATATTGCCAATGGCTAGTTGGAGCTAGTTAGTGTTCTGTCTCTTCATTGTTGGAAATGTACATGATAAACGATTGGGAAAAGTTGGAAATGCCTATCCTAATCTCACTGAAAACTCCTTTACATAACACATTCCAAAAAAGTCAATAGAATTGAAGGTTATTGAAGTGAATACAAGACTGATAGATTGTGTAAAGTCTGAATCCCTTGCCTTTTCCCCTTGGTACTTTGAGAGGCTAAAATAAACTTTATTTCCAGTCTTTGATTGTTTTTTTACTAACTACCTTTTTGTAGGAAATGTCATATTGTCTCAGAACAATGGGGCTGTGATTTCAGACAGTGATTTGGGATAGACCCAATTTGGCTCGATTTTTTTTTTTTTTTTGGCATCTGTAAGTCCTAGTGAAGAGGATGCTGACATTGCAGAAAATCCAAGGGAACTGGAAATGGAAAACTAAAACAATTAAGATGGTATCCATTTTAAACATGCACCATGACTCAGTTGAGAACTTTTAGTCAAGAAGAATGTGTTAAATGCTGCAGGCCTCCACTCCAGTTGATAGATCCCTATCCTTCATTGGCTTTTGGATAATCAACTCAAGGCCAAGGTTGTGTTGTGTTCCCATGTTATTGGAATTGGCATGTGAAATGAAATCTGTGTGCTAGTCATGATATTATGGCATTGTTTTTTCCTATTGTTTTGCCTTAGATTTTACCCATATTAAACTAACTAAAAAAGATTGCCTTATCTTAGTAGAAGAGTTACTATTTGCAGAGATCCTGAGGTTCAGCCGAAGAGATAGATTCTATAAATACATTTACAACCTGTCCTAATTTTATCCATTCATGAGTCGGGTGTGCACCTGAATTTGTCTCTTGCATCTGAATCACGGCCAGCCTCCAAGCTGTACTAGTAGAAGTATGTAATTAAGGTACAGGGATTCAAACCAGGCCAGCCAGTCCTAAAATTAGCTCTTGTTTTTATGTTCCCCAGGTGCAAATGCACACGTCCCTGCCCCTTTCACCCATGATGCACTTGATTTCTTTTTCTCAGGCGTGTGCCTGCCCTGCCAGGGTTGCAGCAAGTTTGGTTCTGGCTCAGACTGGAGAACGGAGATGGTGTTCTCCTGTGGTTCATTAATCATATTTGAAATGTCAGTTGGAACCTTAGAAGCTTGTTTGTCTAAATACTCTTTTAAAGATAAGTATAATATTACTTATATTTAGCTTGTAGTATGTCCAGTAGTCTCTTTTCAAGCTCTTTTTGGGTGATACTTTGAGAATTATGTTGTATTCATTTGTTACACTCTCTTTTAAATGAAGGTAGACAGTGCACTTAAGGAAGGGATTTTAAGCTGACCTGTCAAAGAACACGAGTGTACAGCTACAAATTTCTCTCTGGATGCTTCGGGGGTGAAGCCCTTGGACTCCCTGCTATTACTAGTGTGCAACCTTGGGCAAGTTGTGTTACCCGTCTTGAGTAAATGGAGACAATAACAGTACCTACCTCACAGGGTTGTCATGAGGATTAAATCAAATGACATAACAGAGATGAGTAAATCAACTGGCACATGAAGGTTAAGATGTAAGCAGTTACTCCATGGAGGTGGGCTGCTGGGGCAGGACTGGGATGAGGCACTCACCTTGGGTGCAAAACTTAAGGGATGCCAAAACCTCAGTGAGCAAAGTAATAGGTGAATATTGCAATAGTTCTAAAAATCAGAATGAATGGAAAAAATCGATGAGGCCAAATATTAAAATTTACAATAGTTGCAGGATCTGATCCTTCCTTTGGATGTCCCAGCCTGACTCTTCTCACCCAAATCTGGCCCTGGCAGTTGCTGAAGGATGCTCCCACCCAGGGCCAAGGGCTCGGCAGCTCTTTGAGGAATGGCGATCCGTTGTACTCACCCACTTTGTCGATCAGTTCCTCCTGAGTCATCAACACATACCTTCAAGATGACGCTCTAAAGCCAAGGGTGCAGCTGAATCCTGCAGTTTTGCTGAGCTCAGTTGTTTAAGGAGAGTGACTTTGTATCCTTGGTCTCCTAGCCTGGTGCAGCCTCAGGCCCTGGAGTAACTGGCATGTCCTATGATTGCATAAGCTATTCAGTATTTAAGAACTCCTTTGGACCCTGTATGATCAAGTGTATCAACACAGCTCTTCTTTGGAGAGATGCGGTGTAGGTCCCAGTTCCTACTGCTGACCTGCATTCAGAAAACAAAATGAGGAACAGGGAAGGAGAAAGAATATTCTGGAAGAGGCATCAATTTTTGCTCATGTTTCTCGGGGTATTTTAGCTCTGTAGTAAAACGGAGATGCTGCCATTCTCTTCCTTGCAGTGAAGAGAGCAATGAGTTTTACAAGCGCATCCCCAAAGAAGCTAATCAGGGTTCCTTGGGGTTGCTGGGCTACGTTGCTTTGAGGAAAAACAGCGCTACCCTGAAGAGTAAGAATAGCTGAAACCCCATGTCCCAGTGAGCGTTCAGCCAACTGCTCCTGAAGGAAACCGAACGTAACCGCTAGGAAGGTTTTTGTTGGATGGCATTTTGATTAAGCAACAGGCTCCTTCCCAGCCCCAGGAATGTGATCTCTTGAAGATAGAAGTACTATGGTCCACAGAGAAGCTGGAGGAGCAGCAAGGGCTTATAGGCTAAGGTTGTGAGTTGTGTCATAAATCACTCTCAAAAAATTGGACTGGGCTTGTAATGTTCAATTCTTATTTATTGTTCCAGAGATCCTGAGATCTCTGTGTGTTGGCTGTGACAAACAAAACAAAACAAAACTGGCTGTTCTCTCTCACTTGACTCCTTTGTCTGGAATGTTAAAAAAAAATGAGTCAGGAAAGTGGATATTTGGGCTCTTTGGATGAAGGAAGAGATGCTTTCTGGATCATTCAAATCATGGCCCTGTGAATGAAGAAATGTAGAGCTGAGTCACCCATGTTATATCATTTAAGATGAAACCTGGCAATGAAGAAGCTGAGTACATTGGTGGGGATGGGGGCTCCCCAAGTTGGAAGTATTTGGAGGTTATAAGAGGGGAGGAAATAGACCTGAGGTAAGAGATGAGGTGGCTCCCTTCTAACCCATTCCTCTAAGCATCCAGCAGTGAGCAAAACAGAGAACATCTCTTTTCTGACGGGAAGGCAGCAGGATGTGATGGTTATGAGCGTAGATTCTAGAACCACACACTTCTCGATTGGCATCCAGCTTTACCACTGAGTAGCTGTGTGTCTTGGGCAAATGATTTAACCTCCATGTGCTTTAGTGTTCTATTTGTAAGAGGAAGAGGATACTGTTAGCTGCCTTATTGGGTTGTTGTGAGAACTGAGGTGCTTAGAACTATGCCTGGCACCTAGTGAATCCTGTATACAATATCAGCCTTAGTTTTTATTAACTGCTCTTATTATAGAGTTTGCCGCCTTATATGTCCCCCATATGACAGATTACAGGCATGTTAATGAATAAATGCAGACAAAAGTAACAGCTAGGGATGATAGATAATGGGAGATGCAATATTAGAGTGGCTGGTCAGGGAGGGCTTCTCTGAGAAGTTGATATTTGAGACAGGTCCTGGATTCTGAGGAGTCTGCCTCATGATTATCTGGGGGCAAAGGGACCAGCACATGTAAAGGTCCTGAGGCAGAAAAGAACTTAGTGAGTTGGAGGAGGAGCTAGATCAGTGTGGCTTCTGTGGTGTACAGACGACCAGTGGCTCAAAGACTAGGCAGCAGTCCTTTTGTATAGGGCTTTGTAGACCTTGTAAGTGAACTTGGACTTTATTGTAAGGGTATTGTAAGGTGGGTGTTCAGGTAAGCAGTGACATGATCTGGTATTGGATCTGTAACTGGTACCTGAGTATGCTCTCAGGATGAAGTCAAGTGGAGTTTCCCGAAGATTCAAGGTGACAGTGACACTGGCAGTGATGTTGACGAGCTTCCGAGTATACCATTGGGTTGGGGGAGGGGACCACAAAGTTAGTTTATGATAACCTCTGGTCTCCTTTCCAATGCTGGGATGCCTCAAGCACAAATTAAATGGAAAGAAACCCTATAATGCCACCATCTTTTATAAATTGATTATTGAGCATCCCTAAAAAGGCCCGAGGTTAAGTGCTTTAATTGACATTTTGGTTTCCTGCAATTAGAATTTGAATGATTGCCTGCTGGAGTGGTTTCCATTTCTTATTAACTTAAAATAGTCAAATGATTTCTGCTTGAATATACCTGTAAGAGACACCACTGAGAATGAAGGTGGTATTTGTTTGAAGATGCCTTCTGCCTGTTGTTTCTTTTGAACAAAGCTAGTATGAAAGTGTGTGATTTGAATTAGGGCAGGTAATAAAGCTTCAACTAATTTACTATCATGCTGCGCAACGTCTAATACCTTTTCTTGGTTTACTTGTCTTTTAAGTTAAGTGTGTTTTGATTGATTCTTCCCTGTAATTGAGTTTGGTTCAAAAGAGTAACAGAGTCAAATGCAAGAGTAATTAACTCTACAACATGACCAAAAATGCTTTACCATCAATAAACTCATTGGTGAGAAAGGTCTTTTATGTCTTTTTTTAATTGAAGTATAGTTGATTTACAACGTTGTGTTAGTTTCAGGTGCATAGCAAAGTGATTCAGTCATGTGAGTGTGTGTGTGTGTGTGTGTGTGTGTGTATCTATCTCTCTCCAGACTCTTTTCCAATATAGGTTATTATAAGATATTGAATATGGCTCCCTGTGCTATACCACAGCAGTAGATAATTGTTTATTTTTTATATAGTGGTGTGTATCTGTTAATCCCATACTCCTAATTTATCCCTCCCCACCTTTTCCCCTTTGGTAACCATAAGTTTATTTTCTATGTCTGTGAGTCTGTTTCTGTTTTGTAAGTAAGTTCATTTGTATCATTTTTTTTTAAGATTTCACATATAAATGATATCGTATGATATTTGTCTTTCTCTGAGAGACCTGAGAAAGGTTTTTTAAAAAAATTTTGCATGGCCTGTATTTTAGCACCCCACCTCACTTCATTTAAATAATAGTTACATACATACTGCAGTGGGCATAGCTCAGTGATGGAGTGCATCTTTAACATACATAAGGTCCTGGGTTCAATCCCTAGAACTTCCATTAAAAAAAAATCCCCTCCCACCCAAAAAAGAAAAAAATAGTCATGTACAATAAATTCCATCATTTGAAGGTGATAGTGATGATTCACTTTAATTATGAATTAAATTTATGACTTAGCAGCTCTTACAATATCAAGTGTCACATATGGGCTGACTATGGGGGGGCAGCAAAGGGTGACAACCCACACAGAGAAACATGGCTGAGGTTATCAAACACTTCCAGCTTTTTTAGCACTTGGAGTAGAACTTGGGTGAAACATTTGCACAGGGCAGTTGTGAAGGTACCAGGATAAGAAGCAGCCATGAAGTCTGCCGTTTGGGAGAGAGACCCCCTCCATCCTTCAGCGGCAACTGAGCTCAGCCTGGCATTTGTTTCGCCTTAATTCCAGGTCAAAAATAGGATTTAAAGTATTTTGTATTAATATATACTGGCCACTGCCACCATCCTCTGCAAACATTTGAAAAGAGGAGGAATGTGCCCTGTAAGGATACCCAAGGGCTTGACCCAGTCATGGAAGAGCTCAAAAACAAGAGTCCACATCTGTCAGCGATGACTTAATTTTAGTCCCAGTCTGAGTGACATTTGACTACAGATGAAGAAGCAGAGAGAAATCAGCACAAAGCTTTTGGTGATGTAAAAACCATCTTCCAATTCAGATGCCTTGGGTAAGAAGGCATTCTAGAAAAGCGTTTACTTCTATTTCATGCCTTACATAAAAATGAGATGCGTTTATACCGGGCTTTGAAATGACAGACCATTTTGTGGTCTAAACTGTTTTTTTGTTTGTTTGTTTGTTTGTTTGTTTAGATCTAACCTGTGCTCCAGAAAGAGCGAGATGTGATTTTGGAAATTTGCCTTCCTGGCACTGATGTGTTTGCTGAGTTAAGTCCTGAATTTTTAGAATGAAAATCACTATTGCCTTGAGTTGGAAGTTAGGCAGCAGGAACATTTCAGTCATTTTTGGATCAGGAAGAAAATCAAAGTTGACATTTCTTGTAGTTACTTTTCCTTCTTTATAGATATTTCCCTTTTTATCTTCGCAACATAATATAGATGATTTGTATAAGCTTTTGCAACAGTGCAAAAATAAATCTGCCTCGGATGCTGTGTTAATTTGTCACTCTCTGAGTCTGGCCCCAGGATTTAGAAGAATTTGATGATTCAAACTTCATAGCCTCCAAGATGCCCCACAGTGATTCCTAGTATTTGCATCCTTGGGTAGTTTCCCCCCCACACTGTCAGGACTGGTCTGTGTGACCAGTAGTGTAGGTGTGGCTGAAGTGCTGGTATCTTTATAAAAGTCTGCTTTCTTTCCTGAGCATTCTTTCTCTTTCCTTCTCTCTTTGATTTCTCACTCTGGGGAAATTCATGTTGTGAGCATCCCTATGGAGAGGCCCTCGTGGTAAGGAACTGAAGCCCCCTGCCAGTAGCCATATGAGTGAGTTTGAAAGAGCATTGTCTAGACCTAGTTAATCTGCAGATGACTGCAGTCCCTCTAAAGCTTTGACTACAAAGGGTGTGAGAGATCCTAACCCAGAACCACCCAGCTAAGCCACTCCTGATTTCCTGATCCATAGAAGCTGAGATGATAAAGGTTTGTTGTTGGAAGCCAACACATTTGGGGTAATTTGTTACACAGTGATAGGTAACAGATAGAACTGGTAACATAGGGTTCGTTAACTTATCCAAGCACTAATCTACCCATCCAACCATCCATCCATTTGTCTGTCCATCCGCCTACCCACCCATTCACCTACCTATCCCCCCACTTTATCTATCCATCCATCCATCTATCCATCCATCCATTCATCCATCTATTCACTCATCCACTCACCCATTCACCCACTGCACCCATCCATCTGTCCATCTATCCATCTATCTATCCCACTCTCTATGCTTTCAATAAATATTTGAAGACCTACTCTGTCCTAGGAACTGTGCCTGGTGATTAGGAAGCTAAAATAAATGCCACAATCCATGTTCTCAAGGAGCAGAAGACTGGTTTTCTCCATTAAAACTGCAGTTGAATTCTCCATGGCCTCTTTGCTAGGATTAGATTTAACTTTTAAAAGTGATAAATATTTAAGGAAAATTCTTGTTTTTCTCTGTCTTTCCTATTTTGGTATATAGCAGAGTAAGAAGTTTGCTCCTTGGGGGAAAATCTAACTCATTGCTCTTCCTTGGTCACTTGGTAGAGAGGAGAAGGGAGACTAGAGTAAGCACCACAGCTCTTAAAAGCCCAGGGAAGCACATCAGATGAGAAACTGGGAAGGCTTCTTGCCAGCAGGGTGCAGGAAGGCATGTCTGTCTTGTGGAAGGGAGGGTGCACTTGGGTTGGCTTCACGAATCCCTGTGGATGATGACAGAGCTCCTGTGAGCCCTCTGATTGTTCATGGTTTGGTTTCTTTGATTTGCCTAAAAACATGTGCTTGACTTGAATGCAAATTTCATTTCCTCCCTGAGTGAAGGGTCTCAGATAGTAAAGTCTGTTGGATGCCAGCTCAGAGTGACTGCCAGGGACTGCTGAGAGAAGAAATTTTGAAAGGTGAAAGCTGAGTGAGATGTGAAATGCTCCAGGGAGCTTTTCAAATTGGATCCTTTTAAAATCACATGGTCTCCTGGGATAGTAATACGTGATGAGAGGTGCCAGGATTTGTTTTCTTCAGGTGTAGCACCACTTAAGATCATAAGCCACAGGCCCTTAAGGAATGAAGCACAGTTCTACATTGGACTCACCTTCTTCAAGGCTCTGAGGCCTAGTGGGCCTTCTCAGTAATGATTCGTAAAAGTTTATAGTTCAAGGTATTATATTTAAAAGAACTGATATGTGTATAATTCTAGAATGCAACTCCTCCTTAAGCACCCTTGTGGCAAGTATTCATTATTCTTTGATGATTCTCTTGGTGGCAAAGCCATGACCATTGAAACCCATTGTATCAGGTAGCTTTTGTCGTAAACATGCTGTGGAACAAACTGCCCCCACAAACCATAGCCTACAACATTAGGGATGTCTTTCGGTTGCATTGGTGAAGTAGCTTTACATCAGGCTGTAGGTGGGCTGGTTTTGGCTTCAGAGTATGGGGTTAGTTTTGGGTCTCTTCTGTTTATTTCTTCTTTATTCTCTGACTAGCAGCTAGTCTGACATATTCTTCACATGGTACATTACCAGAGTGTAAGAGGGCAAGTCAGACTACAATATAAAAGCACAGTGGAAGCCTTTGCTTGGGTTATGTCATCCTAGGAACATCCTGTTGGCCAAAGCAGATTGCATGGCCAAATCTGACATTAATGGTGCAGGGAAATATACTCCATCCATATCAGAATAAAACTGTAAATGTACATGGGGAAGGACATGGAGGTATAATTTTAGTACAGGGGCAGCATAAAGAATTGTGAAGGATAGGTCAGTCTACCATACTGTATTAAGCGTTATAGGTCCATCCATCCATCCATCTGTGCTCTCCCTCCCTTCCTCTTTTCTTCCCTTTCTCTTTCTTTTGTGGTAAAATACAGATAAATCTACAGTTCTTCCTGTGGTATTAACTACATTGTTGTGCAACCATCACTATCATCCATCCCCAGAAATTTTCACCTTCCCCAACTGAAAGTCTGTACCCTTTAAACCCATTAAATTAATGTAAACTCATTAAACTAACATCCCATTTCTTCTTTCCCCCAGTCCCTGACAACTTCCCTTCTCCATTATATCTCTATGAATTTGACTATTCTAGGTATCTCATATATGTAGAATCATACAATATTTGTTATTTTGTGACTGGCTTATTTTACTGAGCATAATGTCTTCGAGATTCATCCATATTGTAGCATGTGTCAAATTTTCCTTTCTTTTTAGGGCTGAATAGTATTCCATATATATGTGTTTATATATATGCACACACACACACACACATATATATATATATGGCCACATTTTATTTATCCTGTTATCTGTTAGTGGACCCTTGGGTTACTTCCATTTTTCTGGTTGTCACTGATTTTCCATTTTCCCTGTGGCTGGAGCCACCTGACTTGGCCTAATAAGCCTTTTCACTCCAGACCCTGTGTTCAACCTTGTCCATTCATTTATTCATTAATTCAATAAATACCTATTAAGCACCTAGTATGTGCCAGCAGCTTTCCTAAATGACCTTGAAATTTCTCACTACGTAGAGCTGTGCTTTCCTTTTTGGTAGCCACTAACAGTTACATGTGGCTGCTTAAATATAAATCAAAGTGAAATAGAACTTTATGATGGCCTTCTTCAGTTGCAGGAGCTGCATGTCAGGTGATTACTAGGCACAGGTGGCCAGTGACTACTGTACTGAGTGGTGCAGATGTGAAACACGTCTATCATTGCAGAAGGCGCTACTGTGCAGGACTGACTTAGCGGGGTTCAGGGAAAGCCATAGGACAGCGGTAGAGAAACAACTCTCTCCTGGAAACTTCCTTCTTAAACCACCTATCAAGGGGTTAGTCACCTTGTGAGTGAGAAATTGCTGTAGTTTTTTTCTTCCAGCTCTGAGTGACAAGCTAGCCAATCAGAGCCCTTCCTCAGCACTCACAAGGTAAACTGGACAAGGGATTCCGATTTCTCTAGGTCCGTGATAATTTTTTTTACCCCCAGGAGGCCTTTGGAAATGTCTGGAGACAATTATTTTCTTTTAAAATATATTTTTATTGAAGTATAGTCAGTTTACAATGTTATGTCAGTTTCTGGTTTACAGCATAATGCTTCAGTCATACATGAACATACGTATATTTGTTTTCATATTCTTATTTACAGAGCAGAAACAGACTCACAGACTTAGAAAACAAACTTACGATTATGGGGATGGGGAAGGGGGTGGGAAGGGATAAATTGGGAGTTCGGGATTTGCAGATACTAACTAATATATATATATATAATAGGCAACAAGTTCATACTGTATAACATAGTGTACTATATTCAGTATCTTACAGTCATTTATGGAGACAGTTTTGGTGGTTGCAGCTGCGGGGAGAGGGAGGTGCCCCCAGCATCTCATCTAGTGTGGGAGGCCAAAGATGCTAGTAAACCTCCAGCGATGCACAGGGCAGTCGCCACCCCGAAAAATTCAAACAATACAAAAAGGTATATAGAACAAAAAGCCTCTGATCCCTTAACTTTGCCGGTTTTTTCCCAGATCAACCACCTTTGGTAGTTTCTTGTTTTAGAAATTGTTTATATTGTACAAGCATATTCTTTGTCCTCTTCCCTTTCCTTCCCTCCTTTAATAGAAATTATAGAAAAAATTTATAAGAAAACAGTACATATATATGTGTATTTATTACACACACACACAAACACAAGCATATCCTCTGTGTATTTCTTGGTGCTATGTTTGTATCAGTTTCTGCTCCTTATTATTTTCAGTTAGTATTTACAGCTCTATCTTGGAGCTGTTTTTCCATCAGTACTGAGATTGGCTTCATTCTTTTCAATGACTTGGAGTTCGCCTCCGTGTCAGTGTTCCATACATAATTCATTGAACTAGTCCCCTGCTGATAAGCAACAAAGTTCTTGCCAGCCTTTTGTTTTCACAAATAATGCTGCAGTGAGTAATATATTCTTGTATCTTGATCTTTATGCATATGTAATTGTATTTATAAAATAAAATCCCAGTAGTAGACTTTCTGGTTCAAAAGGTAGATACGTTTTATGTTTTTATTACATATTGACAAATTACCCTTCAAAAAGATGCAACATTTCCTACTTTTACCAACTGTCCATGGACATGCCTAAAATTATATTCTCGAATTTCTTTAAAAATCTTTTCTGCCCTGTCTCTTTCTCCAACTCCCCTTTCTGCCCTGAGACCCAGTCTAGAAAGTGGGAAGTCTTCAACTGAAGGGTTTATCTCATTGAAGTCTGTAGATCCCCAATCACAGGAGCTTTCTTGAAAGACACAACCCTGTTCCCTGCGTGAGCACTGCCCGAATGTCCTCCCTGGCCGGGGTAGGCAGTGCCCCTGGACACCTGCCCCTCCCCTCTTCCTCTTAAACTGCTGGCTCAGCCTCATCTGAGTGAAATCCCTTTCCTTACGCTTTCCTCTCTTCCCTCCTTTGGGAGGCTTTTAAGAGCTGGTACTCATCTGCAGCGCCCGAAAAGTCGAAATCTGTTCACTTGTCTTGGGTGTTGGCCAGGGCGGAGCGACAGGCATGGTCGCACCCCTGCGTTCTTTACCATCACGGAGGAAGCCGTGTCTGTTCGCATGCACAGTGTCAAGAAACGATTTCCAGATGACTGCTCTGGCCTGGCATTTCCATTAACGCTTTCAGTGGGGAGACGGTTTCTCTAGCGGAGCTGGCTGAGGACCAACGTCTTCATCCCCCCAGCTTCTCTGTCTTTCCCAGCCTTCCACCCCAGTCGGGGTTACCTGTAACTTGATTCTGTGGCCTATGGAATTTAACTGGGACCTTCAAAAAAAAAAATCCTTTCACTATGACATTATTGGCAAGTTCTCTTTCCAGTGTTCTTCTGTTTTTGAGCAGGAAACAAGATTCTGGGCTTTCCCTTGCTCTCTTCCCAGTATTTTATTATGAAAAATTTAAAACACACAGCAAAGTTGAAAGAATTTTATAGCGAACACGCCTATGTCTCCTAATACATTCTACCATAAACATTTTACTATACTTGTTTTATTGCACAACTGTCTCTCCATTCATCATTTTGGGTTCTTTTACTGATGCCTCTCTGGCATTTCAGAGATTTCATGGCACAAGGTTTGGGGTGTGAGCTGTGGGGCCTGGGTTTGAATCCTGGTTCTGCTGTCTGAACCCTGTGACCTTGGGCAAATTACCAAACCTCTTTGTTGCCCTATAAAATGGAACTAATCTCATCTCATCTATAAAATGGAAATAATCATAGTGCCTACTTCAGGGGGTTTTGTGGGAGTAAATGAATCAGTACATGTACAGCATTTAGAACAGAGGCTGGAGTATCGTAGTCATTTAGTACATGTCGTAAAGTAAGTGCTAAAATTTTAATTTCCTGGATTAAAAAAAAAAACTAACAGATTTCCTGAATTTTAGAGAGAAGCAACTGTGTGCTGGTAATGGGCCAGACATTTTTTGTACATTGCCTCGTTTGAGTCACAAAACAACCTTAAATAGATGATCCCGTTTGCAGAGGAGCAAGGTGAGGCCAGTAAGTGCAGGAATGAGATCATACTTCAGGGGTCGGGATCTCTAGGCTTCGCACTTTCCCTTTTAGTCACAAGATGGAGAAACTGCAGGATTGTAATAAGGTGGTAGAGATTTCTGTGGTTGGGGAGAAAAACCCTTCCTCTGAATTGCGGAAACAGGTAAAACATCCAAGGTCTCACCACTTTGGTGTGGCCTTGAACTGTTGAAGGTCTGTCTTGCAGAGCAAAGAACTCCTTGCTATTTTTTTGGTGGGGGGTACGGATATCGTAGTAAAATACTTTCCCTTCCCATTAGCATTTCTAATTCTGGGTCCTCTTGCTGTCTGGCACTGTGGGGGACCTCGCTGGGTAGGAAGTACATTGGGGTGCTTTGGACTGCCATCATTTGTCCACTCCTAACGGAGGCTAGATATAATTTCTTCTGTGCTGCCCACAATCTTCTGTGGAAAGAGGGGAAGAAAATAGAAATAAACGTGACTGTTGACTGTCTCACAGACCTGGGTGTTTGTGGAGGAGAAGCTTTGCCCTAGTTGCTCACCTGAGGGTACAAGTTGTGGTCTTGATAGCATCTCTGTCTCCTAGAGGAGGTCTGCCAGGAGCTGTGTGATGCGCATTCCTCCGGCAGTGAAGAGGAGATTGGAATAGAGCCCCTGGCTTCTGTCTTCTCACTAGAGTTCCTTCCTCCATTCAGATTCAATTGTCTCCCCTTTCCTCCTTCATTCCAGGTGCTAATATGTCTTTAATACACTTTAACATTTGCTAATCTTTAACACTGGCTAATCCCTTTTCTAGTGGAGAGGCCATTGTCTTTAATGCCCTCATTTTGCCTTCAGAGTTACCTTATTTTTATGGCAGCTAATTCTCTATTTCTCCTTACAAAAGTGATGGAAATTTTCCATTTAAAATATACTTAGTTACATAAAAGAAGCTTTTTTTTTTACTCCCTAAAGCTAGGATGAAATAGTCAAATAGTACTCAGACATGGCAAAAGTCTTGAGGGTGAGGATGCAGGTGGTGACATTTTTTAAAAACACTGACGGATCCTGAGGGTTGTGTGTCCAGTCTTCGTCCACAGTCAGTGCTCTGGGCCGAGGGAGCCTTTATCAGATAGTTGCATCTGTTTTTAAAATGCTCACTGGAAAATCTTTTACCCCCTATGTCTGTTTCTTGGCTCAGAAAAATGTGTGCAGTAGGTTTTGGCCTCTTTGGAAGGTTTCAGAGCAAGGCTAATTATAATCATGCCTTGGGGCTTTGGGCAAGGATGCTTATTTTCATGAAACAGTCCTTGGTATCTTTGGCACCTTGAATAGGGGAGTTGCATGCTGATGTGTCTAACTTCTCATTGAAATTCTTTGCATTTCTTATGTGTCTGGACATCCAGGTAATGGGTCCTGTATGTCTGTTAGTCTTCGGTGGGTTCATAAGGCAGAGGAAGAGCAAGAAGGGGTGTCCCCAGGGGGGTGCCCTGAAAGTGAATCCAGGATAAGCCTGAGGATTTGCATGACTCTTAGGGACTCTGTTCAGGAAGATAAAGGTGTGCAGCTGCTCACAAAATCTGTCTGAGCTGGGTTAGTGCTAACTCACATGAAGTTTGGAAAAGAGAAGAGGTAAGGGCAAAATCTTACTTTGGAAAGAAAACTAGATGCTCACTGGTAAGAACTTGTTGGCAATTCACGGAGCCTTGAGAATGGGAACAAATGAAAGAGAGAGAGAGAGGGAGAGGGGGAGGGAGAGAGGGGGAGAGGGGGAGAGAGAGAGAGAGAGAATATGAATGATTGAGACCGATCGGGAGGTACTGAGAGATTTTTAGGTATATAAAAAGGAGACTCCTTTTCTTTGTATCTTTTGGTAAAAAGGAGCCAGTGACTCATGTCCCTGCTCTGTGGAGTCTTCTCTCCGTTTGATTCAGTTGCTGGCCGATGGGTCTGGGGCCCATTTGGAACATCAGCGTGATTTCAGATGAGCCCCCTTTTACCTTTCCTTTTTCCTTCTCATTGGGACTGATTTTGTTGTCAGTGTAGAAGTGACTCCTCCGACAGGGACTGCAGTAGCCACTGGTCCGCGGTTTGGCTTCTGTTAAGCCCTGATGGTCTTTAGTTCCCTGCGGAACTCTGACTTGAAGATAGTTCTTGGGGGCAGGGGTACACTGTGAGACAGCCAGTGAAAGGATGGATAGTCATGGGCAGGGCAGTTACCGGGTTAATGGGTTAAAACTGTTGTTTGTTTCTCAGTCTGCAGGATGGTGTCTTATAGCCGCCTTGCAGAGATGTGCTGTGATCTTAAAAGTGGTATCAGAAGGGCCAGACTCACAGAGTGGTTCCATGCCAGATGCAGGGATCCCACTGCCTTTCATTGAAAGCCTGGCCTAGCCACTGACCAGTCTTGTGGTCCTGGACAAATTGCTCGAGTATTACAAGCTGCATTTGTCTAACATATGACCTTCCGTCAACAGATTTTATTATATACCTACTGTATGCTTGGCACTGTGTCAGATCTTGAGATAAATGAGTAGAGGGAAAAAAGAGCAGGCAAAGCTCCTGCCCTAATAGAATTTTTCGCCATCTTATTTAGAGTTGTTGTGAAATTTAAATAAATTAGTGACTGTGAAAGGGAATATGGCTCTTTTTTGGGTTACCATTTTCCCTACATTTAAAAATTTTATATTTTTACTGAAGTGTAGTTGATTTACAATGTTAGTTTCAGATGTACAGCAAAGTGATTCAGTTATACATATACATACATATATATTTTTTCGGATTCTTTTCCATTATAGCTTATTACAAGAAACTGAATGTAATTCCCTGTGCTGTACAGCAGGTCCTTGTTGTTAATCTGTTTTATGCATCGTAGTGTGTGTCTATTAATCCAAAATCCCTAATTTATCCCTCCCCCCTTCTCCTTTGGTAACCATAGTTTGTTTTAATAGGGCTCTTCTTTTTAAAGATTTTTTTCATTAATTATTTTGGGGGGGGAAGATTATTAGGTCTATTTATTCTTTTAATGGAAGTACTGGGGATTGAACCTAAGGCCGTGTGTGTGCTAGGCATGCACTTTACCACTGAGCTATACCCTTCTACAATAGGGTTCTTCTTAAAATTTGAAAATAACTGTCATGGAGAAGTTGTGAGCTGCCAGTTCTACATCAGGCTGTCATTATTTAACCACAAAACTCTTGCAACAAATTAACTTTATTATGCTATACGTGGTATTTTTTTAAATTGCTAGTCTTTTAACTTTCTTTTTCTTTTTTGTCTGTTTATGAGCTGAAACCTAATTTCTCTGCCTGTTTTGTCATGACTTTTGCATTGGCATTTTAATGTAATAAAGTCCAAAGAACTGAGTTGGCAAGTACATTTTTTTTTTTTGCGTATGTGCATGCATGCACATAACTCCTGGAAAAATGTGAGTACACTGGGGTAACATAGTTCAGAGCAGTGTCTGTGAGAAAAAAAAACAAGCCAAATATGCTTCCTTCTTACCCTGAAACAATGAGATGAAGTAGATAGCAAAAGAAGAACAACCTCTTGTTGCATATGATGCCGAGCAAATCATGGAAACTGTCCCAATTGGAGAAATAACCTTTTCCAAAGAACTTGAGCTGCTTTGCTCAGGTGGCTCCCAGGCACTTTGCTCAAATCAAGCAATTTGATGTGAGCTGCTTTCTTCTGGGCACAATGGTACATTCATGATGTTTATCAGGCAGAAACTTCATTAAGGGAAGCCTGACAGGAGGGTGAGGGTGAAGAGGAATGGAGCCTGTCCTTAATGGGAAAGCTTGTTTTTTGAAACATGTAAAATGACATGAATGGATATAGTTCTGTATTATTAGTTCAGCTCCTGACTGTATTGAAAATGCAGATACCTATTCGTCATAAAGTGCCTTTTGAGGCATGATCTAGATATTAGACTTTCCTTATCTCAGGAGTGTCTCCAAAAGGGCTCCATTTTTTTTTTAACAGAAGGATTTGTTTTAAACAAAAGTTTTTTTTTTTTTACAGAAGTTTTTAACAGAAGTTTTTAAAAAGGGCTCCATTTTAATACGATTTCCCAAGCTTCCCAGCATAGCGTGTATACAGAGGTATTTTTGCTGTTCAAGCCAGCGGTGCAGTACCCACCAATTATTTTTCAATGGATTTTCCCAGTTTTATATTTTCTCCTCATTTACATAAGGAATCTTCAAGATCCTAGTAATTTATTCAGTGCTGACAGTGTACAGTTCATTTACGCATGTTCATTGTTGCTTAAGGAACTTGAGTTGAAAATAACAGTAGCAACTACCGCCCAGGAAGGGCTGGGCTGAGTCACCGAAAGAGTTCAGAGAGGTAAGGGGAAGTGAAATGCATGCTGGGTAAGCAGCACCAGCTCAAGGTGACTCTTGTTTCTATAGGTTTGTGTTGAACACTTTTTTGACTTGATCGAGAGTGGTTTATTTCCTGTCTGTCCTCCTTCTGATGCATCTCAGCACTTGGAAATAGCCTGATGCAGGGACATACCAGATGGCAAACAGGAATAATCTTATCCCTTCTCGTCCGTGGAAGCATGGCATCATGGAAATTCAAAAGGTTGTTCTGGAGTTTCATGTTATTTCAAAGCATCGAAGGAACCTAATTCACCCATCTAGCTACCAGCATTTGCATACCCGTCATGTCAGCATATAGGCTGTGCTCCATGCTGCCTAGAGCATGGGAAGGGCAGGTGAGTCCCTGCCCACCAAGAGCTTATAGCTTGGAGACAAGGTGCTGAAAACCTATAAGAGTCATGGGTTACTGACAATCAGGAAGGAATGCATGTAACTGGAGCCTTGAAACTTATTTCTCGGAATTTTTTTCCCTTGTGGCCACGTAGGAGGAAGGATGGGGAAATTACATGCAAATGAAGCTGGGAAGTCTTAGGGAGAAGTAGGAGAATTGAAATGGGTGAAGCATACAGAGCCCACCTCCCTGCATAGTTCTTCTCAAGGGCAGGCTTGTGTATGTTTGTATGGACAGTGAAATCCTCAATTCCAGCTTGAAACCTGGGAGATTTTTTTCCTGTATGATTTCACCATGAAATACTGTCATTAAATCATGATTAAGCACTTTCTGCGTTTTTTTGAGTCACCCCATAGGACAGCCCTCCTTTTTGTTTAGCAACCGCAGAGACCAGTGACATCCTAGTCTTCTTAGAATTGTTTGTAGTAACTGGTTTGTTAGAAACCACTCCAAAGAGAGACGTCTACCCCCCATCCTCCAGCTCTCTTCTCCAAAGATGTCAAAACCCTCGTGAGGAATCTGTGAAATGTGAACTATGACTTGGTTATATGAGGTTCAGTGAAATAGCTGGAGGTTTTCCCAGCAGAAGGCTAAAGCAGAATTGTCTAGACATCACTTTCTCCTTATCTAGGCAAGCCTTCCTGGGAGCTTTTCCACACGGGGAATCCAGGCAGAATGGGAAATGAACTTGACTCTCTAAAAACTCTTCTGCATTTAGATCACTCCTGAAAGGTACCAGGCTGCAGTCATTGGTTTGAATAGAACAGGGAGAATGTTTGCCTTTGTTGTTGTTGTTGGTATTTAGAGAGACTTTATTCACTTGTCCGTTAAGACTTTATCGAGCACCCACTGTGCACAGATACTGTGCCCTAAGGAATCAAAGATGGATGGAAAGTTGATGTTGTTTGCGGTGAATCAAATAATTGTGCAGATAAAGGTATAATGACAATTTCAGTAACGGGCTGTTAGGACAGAAACAACATTCTAAGGAGCTAAAAGTTGAAGGGACCCAACACAGGGGAAGGGGAGTTCAGGGACGGCTTGGAAGCGGTGAGCTTGAGGTGGGTGTGAAGTGTTTCTTCTGAGAGTTAATCAGATGAAGGGGCCAGAGAAACAAGCCAGTTTAAAGTTCCAGGGTCTGCATCTTTCTGAGCTACTATGCCCTCAGGGACTTCAAGTTTGAAACCTTATTTTGGTTTGGCAGGTGTGAGAAGCATTGGAATTCTTTCTCTCCTGGACAAGGGACAAGGTATTTTTCTTCACTAGGACCATGGACATTAAAAAAAAAAAATCTTACATGTATGGGCCACGTCATATGATGCACAGCCCTGTCGTCCTCTCTGGGATTGTTGGAAGTAAGGCTTCGTGCTGAAGAAGACCAAGCTGGCCCTTGTTTCTCTTAGTAGCCGCTGCAGAGAGTAGTCAGTTTTTACCCCGGCACAGGGTATTTTGTGCCAATATACTAAGTGACTTTATCACTGCAACAGGAGTGTTATACTTCCTGACCCCAGGCACTGCGTGTGTATGCCTCTTCTAGAGACAGATTGCATGTGTGTCTCTTCGATGCCACAATAAGCAGGTCTTTATTGAATGTAAACACTGTTTAAAATCCTGCACTGATTTCTCGGTAGAGCTTTTCCTGCATGGTAAGAATACTGAACTCGGTTTAAATGTCTCATACTGTACCTCTTTTTCCCTGTGCAAGTCTTAAAAACCTGGTTTAGATTTCAAGGTTTCATGAATTTCCTTACTTTTTTTTTTTGTTTTTGGAGGGGAGGGAGAGAAAGATTATCTGATAAGAGAGTCACATAAATCTTAAGTGTGCAAGGGGTGAGTTTTCAGAGCCAGCCTACCTGGGTAACACTGGCTCAGTCTAGAACCCAAACACGACAGTAACCAAGCAGCTCCCTCTTGGGCTTGCTGCCTCCTCCCCAGAGGTAACCACCATCCCACCCTCTCTCCCCATGGATGAGTTTTGCTTGTTTTGGAACTTTGTATAAAGGGCGTCATTCAGTATTGTATTCTTTTGCACCTGGTTTCATTTCCTCATTGGTCCGTGTGTGTGGGTAGCTGTAGTTCATAGATTTTCATTTTTGTGTAGTGTTGTAAGAGGGAGGTAGCAACATTCACTCGCATGCTCTTGTGATGACGTTTGTGTCGCTTGCGGTCTTGAATCGTGTTACGATCATTATGGACATCCATGTCTTCTGGTGCACAGGAAATGTGCTTGCATTTTTCTGGGGTGGACCTGGAGTGGAATCGCAGGACCATCAGGCCACAGAGTATGCGTTCATCTATTTCCCGTAGATAATTCCAAGCAGCGTTCCAAGGTCATGGTTCCAGTTACCATTCCCATCAGCCATAGATGAGTTGCTGCTGTTGAACATTCTTGAACATTCTCACCAGCCCTCGGTGCTGCCAGTCTCTTAATTTTAGTCATTTAAAAGGATGCCTCCTTTAAGTTTTAAAAATTGATTCTTATGGAGTCTGAGTGTTGTGCTGAAAAGAAATGAGATTGGGGTTTGGAGCCCAGAAACCTTGAGTGAATTTCGCTTAAACCCTGGTTAGGGGGCCACTGGGTGATCGCTTGAGGCCTTAACTCAATGTGAGCCGATCTTACGAAAGTTCAACTTCCAGAATCTTAACAGGCTAGCGTTCCAAAGCCAGTAGCAAATTATGTTAACCTACGCCGTGGCTTAACCTCTGTGAGCTTCACTCTTCTCAGCCACGAAATGGGAACAATTTCAAACTCCTCACAGTCTTGGTGTGAATAGTATTTGAGTCAGGCCTCCAAAGAGCACATGGTTCCTGGCCTACAGTTATTATAAAAAAGAAGCTCGGAGAGCGTGGTGAGTCACAGGAAGAAGTAGCTGGTTACACTGCTTTGGAACACTCCTATATTTGTTTTGCTTTATCTATTTTTAGGGGAAACAAAGTTATTTCACTCAGCGCATTCGACGTCACAACCCAGTGTATCCTTTCTGGAACGACCTTGCTTGTTTGATGTTGAGTGGCTCTGTATGTTGTTTTGAAGGATGGCGTGTTTATGGCTCAGCAGGACCGTAAACCCTCCTGGAGCCCCTGGCAGCCCTGGGTTTGTGTGCAGTTGACACAAGGGCAGTGGAGAAGGAAATCATCTTAAGCTTGTGTTTGACACAGAGGAGTCTTGCTTTTCCTTTGTCAACGCTCAGCATCCCCCACTGAAAACAAGCAAAACACGGCAGCCCTGGTAAATATTGTGACGGGCAACCCATGTGGTTGTTTTTTCCTTTTCTGCTGTGTAACACGGTGACCGAGGGTAGGAGGCGTTTTGAGAGGTTGGTGGTTGTCATGCTGATACTCAGAGGACAACCACCTGGAGCAGTTCCAGAAATGGAAAAGGGATGTAAAGAAAAATAAGAAGTGCAAGTCAAAAAAAAAAATTTTTTTTTTTTGAGGAACATCGGAAAGACTTTCAAGGAGGAAAAAGTGGAGTGGAGTGGAGTGGGGAGGGTATAGCTCAGTGGTAGAGCACATGCTTAGTGTGCACGGGGTCCTGGGTTCAATCCCCAGTACCTTCATTCATTCATAAATAAATAAATAAACAAATTCAATTACCCCCTCCCTGCAAAAAACAAAAAAACACCAAAAAATGACAAATAAAAAATTAAAACAAAAAGTGGAGTGGAGTTCTGTAGGTCCACTATGTAGGAGACATGTGGTCATGTATGCCTTCCCTTCCCTGAGTGCCCAGGGGTATTATGCCTCCTTGCCTGAGCCTTAGGAGAGACTTTTCCAGACAGCTGAGCTGAGGCGTGTTTGGTAGCCTCCCTCTGAGCACGGCCTTTCTGTGTTCCACTTGCCCAGCCTGGGAAGATCAGCTAGAATCGAGGAGCGAGCCCGGCCGGGAGGTCAGGACATGGGTAGCTCCTTATCTTGCAGCCTCTGAGAGTTTGACTCGGTGGAATTTCGTTTGCAATTAATTAAGGTTCTTTTTTATTCGTTAAAAAAAGTATAATATACCTAGTACACTTTAAAAATGTTATTTCATTTTACTTCCCCCATCTCTTTCATTTTTAAGAGAAAATAAGTAAGGAAAGAATAGCCAGATGAGGGAGGCTAACCCAGCTCTGAACTTACAGATTTTGGTGTGCATCCCTCCACGTGATCACTTATTAACCATACGACGTGGGGCAAGTTCCTTAATGTCTCTCAACCTCCGTTCTTTCATCTCTCCAAGGATCCTCCCCTTTGTTATGAAGGTTATGGCAAACTTGAGAAATATCACAAAGTTAACATGTGATAATTGCACTTCCCTAAGATCTGTGGTCTGTATCCATTCATTCATTCATTCTCACAACAGCCCTCTGCGCTGTGTGCTCTAATTTACAGGGGAGGAAACTGAGGCAGAGTGCTTAATTAACCTGACTGAGCATTACTCAGGGAGGACAGAGCAGAGCTGGGGTTTGAATGGGAGGCAGCTCGGTTCCAGAATCTGTGTCCTTTGTCACAGTGTTACCATTTCTCTACTGTCCTTCCAAACAGTGTACCTTCTTATCGAGAGAGAACCGTTTTGTGGGTTGGCAGGATCCCTCCTGTGTAATTGGAAGCAGCAAACCTGGTCCACTCTGTGTATCCTGTGTGTTCCCTGATACGCGGTCACAGACATTTTTCCATGTCAGTACCCGTAGCTCTACCTAGGTCAAAAATTAACCCCCTTGGCAAGAGCTGGCCATTTGGCCCAGCCTTGGCGGGGGCTGGCTTGCTTTCAGAGCAACCCAGTTCTAGCTGGCTTGCTGCCTACGAACTGGCTTTCTTTCCCACAAAGTAGCTTCTGAGAAAAACTGTGGGAAACAAATGACTTCAGAGGTTTTTAGAAACAAAAGTGCAAACTCTAACAAATTTCATCTGGCTTCAGAATGTTATTACCCCAAATCTTGAAAATATTTTCTTATAGGATTATTCCCCGAAGGTGGTTAATCTGAGAACGAGCCAGGCCCATTAGGCCTGACTTTTTGGCCCCTGGTATTGGAGTCCTGTGTATCTGAGTGCCGGAGCGTGGGGGTCGAGGTACAAATAATTCTCTGGAGGAAATGAAGTCATTTTATTTAATATTATAGCTACCACTGGGACTCTATCATTTCAGAAAAGGGATGGCCGTTCACACAGCCAAGAAGAAGCTTTTAAATTAGTCCAAGAGATCTTTTAAAAAAGTAGCAGTTGGTTTTTAGAACCACAAATGTTGGTTGATTGTATCTACCCTAAAGATTCTTGCTGTAGTTACATTTTACTGAGGAGCATTGTCTTTCTAGATAAATACTATTGTGACGTCATCTGTTTCTTTCTTTTAGTGCTTGGCATTCAAAGCCTTTTAACTTGCCCTGTTACAGAGTGGCAGCCTGCTAAAATGCTTCTAGGTTGAGATGACTGACTGTGTGAAGGAGGTTTCTCTGGCTCTGGGAGCCCAGCGCAGCACGGAGACAATCCTGCATTTGTTCACAGGAGGGAAGAATGTGGCCCTTGTACACCTGTCTCCCTGGTTACACCTGTAGGGCTGGTTTCGCTGATGAAACCTCATGGCTGAGGGCCTGACAGAGGCGGAGTTTACTTGGCCCTGGCGACAGAGTGTCAACAGTGACTGGACCCCCAGGAACTGAGTTCAGTCCCATGGGTACGTGTGTAATCTCTCTTAAGCTGTTGTGGTGAAGTCGAAACTTGGTTTATCACCAGGCCTGGATTCTCCTGGAACATATTTTAGATAAGAGTGGAAGAAATGCCAGGTCCAGTGTTCTCTGCCCTAAGATACAGAGATGCTTATTTTTTTCACAAAGCAAGGCATTAGGTTTAATTTTGGAAGCTGTTTGTGAGTAGAACAGAAGGTATAAAGGTAGCCTTTCTTACCTCATCTAGCTTTACTTTTTTTAGCGAGGGATTTAGAAGCAGGGAATGAAGGTGGTAAAACAAAACAAAACAAAACAAAACAAAACCTTAGCTCACTTTTCATGACTAAGTCTTGAGGTTGCATTGTTTGGTAGTGTCCTCACCTTGAAAATACAGTAGGCAACTGTGTGACTTTGGGAAAATTACTTAACCTCTCTGAGCCTCAATTTTCTCATCTGTCATTAAGGGATAGTACTAATAGTACTCAAGTCATAGGATTGTGTTAAGGATTAAGGAGTTAATACTTAGTCATTAGAACAGTTCCTCACACACAGTAAGTATTGTAGAAATGTTTGTAAATGAAGATAAACTGGGAGATGCTTTGTATAATTACATTAAGTGCCCCTGAAATATATGTGTTATTTCTGGTTCCTGAATATTCTTGACACACAGAAATTAATCATTATATCAAAAGAATTGGTTTTTGATACTATGTAGTTAAGTTTTTTTTTTTTCCTTTTAAATGTACATTCCTCACTGCTCTTCCTGTTCCCGTTGGAGAGCAAAAGTATCGGAAAAAAACAAGTGTAGGCGCTTCCTTATAATATTGGTTTGGTTGTGGTCAAAAACAGGAATTGTGAGTCATGAACTCCCACTGAACAGGAATGAGCCAAGGTAAAATGACATCCTAAGGATAGGGGTCATCTCTGACAAACAGACTCGGGAACTCACCAGGTACAAAAACAGCCCCCTTAACCTGGAGCCCATGGATCCCCAAGGGGGGTCTTGGGGTGGAAATCAGGGGATTCCTACATTTGGGTGGGATGAAAATGACATCTGCATTTGCCCTCACCCCGAACTGAACCGGAGCATTTCCTTCAATTATGAATGAAGGCAGCAAACCACAGCGGCATAAACAATACCCCTAACTTGGCCATCAATAGAGATCTCAGAGATTTTTATATGGCATGAGAGTTTCATGTGTGCCTGTCTCTGGTTGGAAAGTACACTAGTTAGTAGAGTCATCACTTTTTATTTATGTTTTTTCAGTACCTTAATTTAAAAAAAAGCATAATTATTAAAATAATAAAATTATTTTTCAAGTATTTGGGCAACTGTGTTTCAGTATAATTGGTTTCCTTTGTACTCTTACACATTTTATTTTATACGTTATAAACAACATTCCGAGCAGGGCTCATAGGTTTCCTCTGACTGTCAAACTCCAGGCACAAAAAAGATTGAGGGAGGTTTTTTTGTTTGTTTTTATTTTAAGAAGAAGCTTTAAAGCTGAAAGTTTAAGCTAATTTGAATCTGAGGAATGGTACTACCTACCAGAAATATAATGTGAGCCACATGTAACTAACGTTTTCCTAATAGCTACTTTAAAAGGATAAAATGAAGTAGGTTTAATTAATATTAGCCATGCAATTTTATTATTGTATAAATAAAATGAATTTTAATTGATTACTTATATTAATTAAGTTAACTTTAATGATCTATTCAATTTAACTGACTCTATTCAGGATATCATTTCAACAGGTACTCAACATTAAGTTACTGATGATATTTTTACATTTTCTTTCGTATCAGGTTTTTGAAATGAGGCGTGTCTTATGCTTAACGTACGTCTCAATTAAGATGCTATGATTTCATTGGAAATATTTGATGTGTATGTATATACATTTATAGAATTTAGTTGGAAAAGTAGGTTCATATGGTTTTAAATATAGTGAAAAGTTTTCCATTAACTGCACTGTCATTTTAATTTAAATCAGTGAAGATGAAATAAAATTTAAAATGTGGGTCCTCAGTCACACTCACCACCTTACAAGTACTCAGGCCTGTGTGGGGCCCGTGGTCATCGAGTTCGCCCAGCTCTGGTGCCTGACTGGACGCAGCCCTAAGCTCGCATTAAGACAACACGTGCTTTTCCGTTACTTTGTTTAGTGAACTAAATGCTGGCTTTGGTCCTTTCCTTAAGGTCTCCCCAGCACCCTGCCTGTCCCTCGTGGACCCTCACTCTGCCTGTCCCTCGTGGACCCTCACCCTGCCTGTCCCCAGTAGACCTACACAGGATACAGAACTCTGGCTGCAACTTTGTGTGATGCAGGGGAGGAATTTTCATTTAACCGGTAGCTTTCGCACTTCAGTGGGGGGTGGCATTTTATAATTTCCTTTCCAACCGGTTGAGGAGGGATTTACAAATTCTTGGAGAGGAAACACTCTAATTTGGCATAATAAGGGAATTTAATTTACATATGAATTTATAGTACTTGTATTGCACACCCTCCACCCCCGTGGTATCTTGCAGGACTCCATTTAATAATTTTTTTTGAATTTTTATTTTCAGGGTCAGATAATGAGGTTTATTTATTTCTTTATTTTTTACAGTAGGTACTGGGGGTCAAACCCAGGACCTCATGCATGCTAAGCATGTACTCTACCGCTTGAGCCATACCCTCCCCATGGACTCCATTTAATAACTTCATGTTTTACCTTAGTCCTTACTTTCAGGACTCAAAGCCTATCTTTGACTATCATTCACCAGGTAGGGCAGATGCAAGCCTAGTATTTTGGGATTTTTTTGTGTGTGTGCATATGTATTTGTGTGTGTGTGTGTGTATTGAGATGTAGTTGATGTACAATTTTACAGCAGTTTCAGGTATGCAATGTAGTGATTCACAATTTTTAAAGGATTTTTTATTCTCCACTTATAGTTACTATAAAATATTGGTTATATTTCCTGTGCTGTACAATATATCCTTGTAGCTTATTTATTTTATTATTATTGTTTTTAATTTTGGGGGTAGGTAGTTAGGTTTATTTATTTGTTTATTTTTTTAATGGAGGTACTGGGTATGGAACCCAGGACCTTATGCATGCTGAGCAAGCATGAGCTTTACCACTGAGCTATAACCTCCCTTTAAAAAAATTTTTTTAATTAAAATATAGTCAGTTTATAGTGTATTTGTTTCTGGTGTACAGCAGAGTGGGTACATATATTTTCTTTTTTTCACAGATTTAAAAAAATTTTTTTGAAGAGTGATTTACTTATTTATTTAGTTTTTTTGGGGGTGGGTAGGTAATTAGGTTTATTTATTTCTTTATTTTTAGAGGAGGTACTGGAGATTGAACCCAGGACCTGGTGGATGCTAAGCATGCACTGTACAGCTTGAGCTATACCCTCCCCCCTTATTTTATACATAGTAGTTTGTACCTTTTAATCCCCCACCCTTCTGTTGCCCCTCCCCCCTTCCCTCTCCCCACTGGTAACCCCTAGTTTGTTCTCTATAGCTGTGACTCTCTTTCTTTTTGTTGTATTTACTAGTTTGCTTTTTTAGATTCCACATGTAAGTGATAACATACAGTATTTGTCTTTCTATGTCTGACTTATTTCATGAAGCATGATACCCTCCAGATCCATCCACGTTGTTGCAAACGGCAACTTTTCTTTTCTTTTCTTTTCTTTTCTTCTTTTCTTTTCTTTTCTTTTCTTTTCTTTTCTTTTCTTTTCTTTTCTTTTCTTTTCTTTTCTTTTCTTTTCTTTTCTTTTCGTAAATGACTGAGTAGTATGGAAGCTAGTGTTTTTAAGTCTTTTGGGGGCTGAGAGGAGAGGCAGATCCACGTGGAGGACCTTTACCAGGAATGTTCCGCCAGGCTCCAAGTTTCCCACCGCTGATAAAGCTGTCAGATGTCTCTTCCCTTCCAGGAGTGGGTCTCTGAAGTTAAGCTAGATAATTTCAGCCAACACTAAGCTCTCCACTTGGGCGGTCCAGCTCTACTTTCTTATCCTAATGTGTGTGCCTAATTTTTGATCCTGGTTGTGGCTTTTTCATTTCTTTTGCTTAAAACTGACAAGCTGTAAAAACATTATGAAGCAATAAAGTTGCTATTCCTGATCCAGTTTACGGTGTCCTAGATATAAAAGTTTAAATATTTGGGGTTTACATAGATGTGGAGGGCAGTTGGATACTGTCCGTAAGTGAATTCTGCCCGTGAGTAACTCCTGGATGTATTTGGCTCTTTGGAGAGAATGTTGAACTCTTTGGGACCTTAGAAAACTGGAAGCATGCCTCATCTCTCAGCTGAACATGGGGCCTGGGTATTGACTATTACACTGCGCTTGGGCTTCTCAAAGGGAGCAAAAGGCACATTTCCTACATTTGACGAGTTGTTAGAGGTGGTAAGATGAAGCCATAAATTTGGATGAGTCTAAGTGATGATTGAGACAGAAGGTAACGTTTGTCATTACCCTCTGTAGATTCTGTTTTTTTGTTGTTGTTGTTGAAGTACAGTCAGTTTACAATGCTGTGTCAATTTCTGGTGCACAGCACAATGCTTCCATCATACATACACATGCATATATTCGTTTTCATGTTCTTCTTCATTGTAAGTTACTATAAAGTATTGAATATAGTTCTCTGTGCTATACAGTAGAAACTTGTTGTTTATCGATTTTATGTATAGTAGTTAGTATCTGCAAATCTCAAGCTCCCCATTTATCTCTTTCCTCCCCCTTCCCCCACCATAACTATAAGTGTGTTCTCTATATCTGTCTTTCTGTTCTGTAAATAAGTTTGTTTGCCTTTTTTTTTTGTTTTAAAGTTTCTACATATAAGTGATATAATACAGTATTTTTCTTTCTCTTTCTGGCTCCACTTAGAATGACATTCTCCAGATCCATCCATGTTGCTGCAAATGGCTTTTTTGTGGCTGAGTAGTATTCCATCATATGTATATACCACAGCTTCTTTATCCAGTCATCTGTCAGTGGACATTAGGTTGCGTTCATGTCTTGGCTGTTGTAAATAGTGCTGCTGTGAACATTCAAGTGCATGTATCTTTTCAAATTAGAGTTTTCTCCAGATATATGCCCAGGAGTGGAATTGCTGAATCATATAGGAAGTCTATTTTTAGTTTTTTTATGGAGTCAGTGGATTCTGTTTTGTGTATTTGATTCTACACCCAAGAGAAACACAAGTTTCCAGCCGATCAGTAGTAGTAATGGCAGAATTGGCAGTTGACCGTCATTGATTCATTCAACAAGCATTTAGTGAATGCTTCCTCTGTGTCAAGCACTGTTCTGGAATATAGTGACCCATGCAATGGGCAGTGTTTGCTCGAGTTTATTGTCCACGTGTTGGGAATGTATCTGATATGACAGAGGTACACTTGCATTTTAATGAGTTGAGCGGATAAAAATTTATAGCAGAATGTTATCATGGCTGCTGTGGAAGTGTGCTTGGGGAGTGAAAAGTGCTTTGAAGAGTACAGAGTGATAGGTCTGGTGAGGACACTTGGGGGGAGTGTCATCTGCCTTCTTTGCCTGTCTTTTTTTCCTGTGCATCATTCACTCTGCTCTATCCTCTTCTTAGGTTGGTTCCTGGGCAGTTAAAGGAGACTGTGGCTGATTCAGTGCCATCAGTTTTGCTTTGGGACATAAAATTCAGCTGCATGGTTCGTGGATAGTGTATCTGCAGCATCATCTTCATGCCTCGTAGAATTTGTCTCTTAAATGACTGCTAAGAGATTCTGTGATGCTAAAATCAAACCAGATTATAAATTGTTAAAACAATTTCAAGCAGTTTAACTTGTTTGTAATTTAACTAGTTGCTTTCATATTAATCCTAGGCATAAGTGGTTTTTGAAATTGAATACGCTGAGCCAGTTTGAATTCTGTCCTTAATATCTTTTAGAGGAAAGTATTCCAAAATTCAGACCTGGGTTTTAATTTTTTGAGTTAGCCCTCAGTGGGCAAGTTCAGTGACTTTCTGAGAATCTTCAGGCTCTTGGGTCTAACACAGACTGTAGTTTAATGAGGCTGGCCAGGTGACTTTCGATCCCAATTTCAAAGTTTACCATAACTACTTGAGCAATTTGGATTTTATTATAATAAAGGGGCAAAGGTACCAGGCATTTATTCAGGCTGTTGCAATAGGGAAAACTTTCATTAATTAGTAGAGTCTCAAAGTAGAGAGAGAGAACTTTCTTATAAAACTAGAGAACCACCGAGCAAGGGAGGAGGTCGGTCTTATCTCAGAATATTCCAGGCTGAGTGGTCCTTTGCTCTTAGCCTTTTCTTTGAATACAGAAGAGTCGCAAAAAAAGAGGCTTATCTTGAACTGGTCTCCCTTCCTTGGACTTCAAGTTCCACAGTCAGAGCACACAGGGCGAAGAATTCTTTAAAAGGGATTGCTGATTAAAGCTTTCACTTAAAAGCTTCAGTGGTTAACCAGAGATGTGCAGTTTATAATTCGTGTTATTTGATCATAACAGTTTCACAATAGCTTGTCTCAGTGTAGTCATTTGATGATTTTAAGATATAAATCCAGATTTTTTTTTAATTCCTTACAGTTTATCTTCAGCCAGAATGTAGAGAAATGCTGTTGTTTATTTTCCCCACTCCCAGTCTTAGGTTGGTCCTATGATTTTTCTAAGTTCTTAATTCTAGGAGGAGGATGGTTAAGCCTGGCAGTTTAGTCTGGGGTTTTACAAATTCTAATCCCAGCCTTAGTCTAGGTGAAATCATACATATGAAAGGACAGAGGCCTGCTCTCCTGGCATTTTGTTGGTTTGCTTTTAGGAACTGTTTACTGTGGCTTCCAGATCTACTTCTCTTATAACCTCCAGATTTTGTTTCCTTTAGGGACTGCGCGAAGCACAAGCTGGGGAATTATTTTACATAACAATCGGGAGAAAATATTGTTTATTTATAAATTACCCAGGGCCTGGAGTCCTTAGGGCACCGAACGTAATGCAGTATAGAAAATGAACCAGTTTTCGTTGACATTTAGCTGCAAATTGAAATTAATTCATATAAAATACCTGCAATGAAACACTTCAGCGGTGGGATTTCGGGTGCCGCTTGGCATTCATGGTTTTGTCATTTTCGATTTAACTTCCAAAGTGTGTCGTGTCAGCTCCTTGGCTGGATAAAATTCTCCAGCCATCCACATTTTCCTGTACTGTTCTCTGTAGGTGAAAAAGTGTTTGAGCATTTACAGTTTTTATGTGTTTTTGTTCTATGTGGATTTGTATCTTTTCTGTTTTTCATTCCCGTGTGCCTGGGCCTGCTTCTTCTGGAGTCAGAGAAGGCTGGCGGAGGGGCAGGGAGGCAGCATACTGCTGGGTGTCTGTGTGTGTGTGTGTTTGTGTGTGTGTATGTGGTCATGGGACCATTTTTGGGAAATGGATGACTGCAAAACAGTGAGGCCTGCCCGCGTGTGGACCAGTGACATAACCAACAGCTTACTGCGTGCCTTGCCAAGAAAAATAGGATGGAGTTGTCCCTGTTGGTGGCTGGTCCCACCCAAGCTAAATTTCATTCCACCCTTGGCTCTGCCTTTGTCTAACCTGAAGAAGCTTGTTGAAATTTGTACCCAAAAACTGGGGAGGGAAACACCAAAAACAGGATGTAGTGAAGCTTGAATATTCTAAGTCAGGAAATGAATGATAAAATGCACAAAAGGCAGGGAACAAATTCTACCTGCACAGAGTTCGGAGGGCAGTGTCAACAACCAGGAGGTGGAGGAGGACTTGCAGTTCCTGAAAGTTCCTGAACTGGGGCTTCTTGGGAAGTGAGCTGACACGTTTTTTGTTCCCTTTCTGATTTCCAGTGATCATCCCTGGGAGGGCACCCAGGGCTGGCAGGAAATGCTGGAGCCTCTTTTGTAGAGCCCTCTTCAGGTGGCCAGCTCATGCCGCGCCCTCCCAGTCTCCATGCCAGAGGCTTTAGGGTCAGCCCCAGAGAGCTGCCTAATGTGTTTTTCCTCTTAGGTAAAAAATAAATGACAGCAGTGAAGTTTTGGCTCTTGAATTATTTTTTTTAAATTTGTTTGAGAAATACTGTTTTCATTTTAATTTATTAAAAAAAAATTATCGCTACCCTAATGCTTGTTTGTCAAGTGTGTTTTATTCACTGCTCTGTTTTAGCACCTGGAGCAGGAATTGGTACAGTCGAGGTACCTAGGAAATTTTCATTGAATGTGTATGGTCCGCAGACCACCAGCCTCACAAGATTCCAGTGGGGGGGGTGTCATTACAAATGCAGATTCAGAGGCACACGCTAGGCCTTAAGAATCAGCACGTCTGGGAGAGAGGCCAGAGAATCTGCATTTTAAAATAGGCTTTCCCAGCAGATTTGTGTGTGCCCTCAAATTTGAGTACTGTTGCCCTAACACACCAACTATTCTGAGTTTTTCTATTGTGACATGAAGATTTTAGTTCCTGTTCTCCATTCCCCACTGCCCCTCTCACCACAGCAGTATGGTGTAATGAGTATCCCCCGTGTAACAAATGAGTGCCAATGTCACACAATGAATATTTACCCAGCTTGTTACATATTTTGATGTTACCAACAGCACTGGCAACCTCTGTATCACCTAACCAGTTCCCTGTTTTTGGATAACCTTCCCCTTCTCCTATTTTCCGTTATTCTTTAATGCTATAAAGAGTGAGTCATTTAGGCATATAGCTTTTCATTTTGTGAGCTGGTGGTTCTTTCTAGAAGTTTCTTGTGGAGAGGAGCTAGACTAGCCAAAGGGCTCCCTTCCTGGTTTTAAAATTTATTTAAAAGACTTCATTAAGAAAAAATTTCTCTTTGAATTGGTAAATGTTAACTAATTAACTTATTGTGGTAATCATTCACAACATATACATATATGAAATTATTATGTTATATACCTTAAACTAATACAACCCTTATATGTCAGTTATATCCTAATAAAACTGGAGGGTAGAATGCCAGATCCCCCCACCCCTATATATATGTACACACACACACACAAATATGTGTGTATATATATATACATATATACCCACACACAGAAATAATATACACACACATACATGGATATATATACACACACAAACACAGACATACATGGAGATGTATGTATGTATGTATATGTGTGTGTATATATAGGCACCTAGTATAGGGCTGGGCACACAAAAATTTTTTAAGTACACTGCTGCCCCCCCCCCCCCAAAAGACTTTTGAAAGCTCTTAGCTTCTCAATCTCTTGCTCAACTAGTACATTCCTTTTTAAGGGAAAAACAATTCAGGATCACATTTCTTTAAAAGATATTAAGAAACTGCAAAGCGCTTAATGGCGCTGGGCAAGAATTCCTAAGCATTTCCCTGGAGCCAGGCACAGGTTAGACACTTTAAGGCTGAGGCAAGAAGAATGTTTCTCTCTGGGACTATTTTTTTATTTTCCATTTTGGAAATATAAACATTAGCGAGGATCCCTCCAGCTCTGTGATGCTAATTTTGTTACCATGGAAGAAGAAATGTTCCCAGTCAACAAATAAATTTGAGTCCTTTGAGTTCTACAGAAGTAATCGATTTCTTAATTGCAGAATTTCTTGACTTGCACTGTTGGTGTATACAAAATAAATGGTTTCCCTAACTTATTTGACCTCAGAACCCCTTCTTTAATACCTGCTGATTCTGCTGCTTGACAGAACACTGGGGAATACCTGTCTGAAGTGGTGTTTTGTAAATTGTAGGACAAGATTCATGAATGATGGTAGGGAAATCTGTGTGGTAGGTTTCAACCAGAATTTACATGTACGTATGCATACACACACACACAATTAATGCATCACATATGGGGGACATTGTTTCCTGAAATGTTTTTTGCTCCCAAGTTATAAGTGTGTTCTGAGAGATCAGAGACAAAAAGACATGTATGAAAACTTTCTGTGTCTCCTCCTAACAGAAGCAAAACAACAACACAAAAATACAGCTGATTTGATGTGAAAAATGGAAGCATAACATTAAAATTTCATCTTCAAATAACAGGACGATGTTAACTTTATTTATCTAATAAGCCCTTATGTAGTATTCACTATGTGCCAACTCTGTTGTGAACATTTTACAAATATTAACTAATCTGATCTTCATAACAGCCCGGTGCTATTTATCCCCATTTTATGGATGAGAAAAGCAAGGTGCTTGCTAGCGTTCTATAGGATGACAATTAACTGTAAAATCACAAAGCAGCGGTCATAATTACTCTAGTATGTATGACTTGGACCTCATATTTAATAACGGTAATGAAAACCCCAAAAGAAAAGCCAGCCATTTTATATTAGAGTTGGAATCATGCCAGATGTTCTTTCTGGCTCCATAGTAAGGGGGTTGAGGGAGAAAGCAAATTATGCTCAGACCCTGGAATGAGCAACTGTGATTATAAAATTCTATAACATGACAGTTGTTCAAAAATACAGATAAAATGTCTTCAGGTGTTGCCAGTCATCCTCATTACGGGATGTTTTTATTTTATAATGGAGTATTTCATAGTGCCAGGATTACTCCTTTAGTTGGTTTTGTGCCTGTCTTCCCTGCGGAGAGTATAAAACGTTCGTGAAAGCAACACTTCTCACCAGCTGTACCGTGTATGTAGTGACATGCTGAGTTGGCCACAGGTGAGGAAGGTGACAGGATTCAGGACACACTCCCTCAAAATATGGTACCCTGGCCTGTTAAATATTTTAAGCTGAAGGAGTCTGAGAAGTAGCATTTGCAGGAAGGACTCTCTGACCTTCCTTTGAGCAGGTCATGTCACCCTTACGTGCCTTCCCTAGCCCTGGAGGAAGGAGCATCCTTATCTCCTAAGATGCAGGGACACCCAAGGGCATCTGAATTAACACATTTTGCTACGTTTCCCCCAGCTCACTACCCTTTGTCCTCTCACCTTTTTCTATGGCTACTCTCATCAAACCTAGTACTACACTGTTGGGTCTTCCTTTCCTTATGAAGGCCCCTGTGTCATGTAAAACTTCTATTAAATCAATTTGTACCCTTTCTCTTGCTAATCTTTCTTTTGCGACAGAGTTGCAGCCGAGCACTGAGTGGGGATAAAAGAAAAAGGTGTTTGCCCTCCTCTGCAAAGGAAATTGGCATTCTCTAAAAGAGTTAATATTTCTTCCTTGAATGTCCCAGAGCCGGTGGGAAACACTTTTTATTTCTGAAGAGGTTATTTGAATCACTTACGAGAGAAAGCTCAACCCATGAACTTCAAACTTTACGAGACTTATGATTCTCATTTCAGTGATGTTAGACTAGTTCTCCGCAGGGCTGATGTGCCCCTGGGGACATCTGGCAATACCTGGCCACATTTTTGATTGTCACACCCGAGAGACTGCCTTTGGCACCCAGAGGGTAGAGGCCAGGGGTGCTGCTTAAACATCCTACAATGCACAGGACAGTTCCCCAGAGCAAAGAATTATCTACCCACACAAGCAAATAGAGCCGAGGTTAAGAAAACCAATTTTGGAGCAATTCAATACAATTCTGTGCCTGTGAACTCGGGGCAATAGAATTTCAGCTCTTTTCCACCTTGATTCTATTAAAAAAATTTTTTTTCTTGGCTACAGTTTCGTATCCCATTACAAATTTGGGGGGGATGCTACTGTAGAGAGAGAGGTAAAAGATGGTGTCAGTTGCCAGGAAAATTGTGGTTCTTTTTAGAATCTCTCTAATTTTTGAACTTTGGAATGAGAGGCTATGAATAAACCGAATCTTGGTCAGTGCCTTTTGAGTTGTCCTTGGGTTGAGTAGTGTGAAAAGTGCTTCGCGTGTATTATTTTGCTTATTGATAATATCCAATAAAATTCAAAATGTTAACTGTTTTAAAGATGCATCTCAGTAGAACCTCAGTAGTAAAGTAACTGCATACCTTAATTCTATTTTTTAAAATTGTACCGTCAGTTACAGTGTATCAATTTCTGGTATACAGCACAATGTCCAAGTCATGCATATAGATACATATATTCATTTTCATATTTTTTCATTCAAGTTATTGCAAGATATTGAACGTAGTTCCCTGTGCTATACAGCAGAAACTTTTTTTCAAATCTGTTTTTATATAGTGGCTAACATTTATAAATCTCAAACTCCCAAATTTATCCCTTCCCACCCCCTTTCCCCGGTAACTGTAAGATTGTTTACTATGTCTGCGAGTCTGTTTCTGTTTTGTAGATGAGTTCATAGTGTCCTTTATTTTATTTTATTTTTTTAGATTCCACATATGAGTGATATTACCTGTCAAAGCCCTGGGCAAACAATAAAGTGTTTGAGTGGGCATTCCTAAGTGTTGCTTCCTTTGTGAGCTCTGGTACACTTGGGATAAAGAGAAGTGAGGTTTGGAGACCTCCTTCCTGAGTGTGACTCTGGTGCTTTGAGACCGCCCCTCCCTGATGGTCTCTTAGCTGAGCTCCTGGTACTTGGTTGCTAGTGTTGTGAAAATTCTGTTGCCAAAGAATCTGTGGGGTAGGGTTGATAACAGGCATCACTTAGAGCCTCTACTACATTGATATTTCAAGATTCTTCTCTGATTTTTTTTTCCATTTTAGTCACTTAAAATTCTTCTTTCTCATTTTATTCTTCTTTTATCTCTAGAGACTATAAGATGATCCAGAAGCTTAATAATATTTTGAACAGCCATTTATCAAGTGGCCACAGCATACTTACTAATGTCCAAAGAATATGAGGAGTGTCAGCTTTGTTTCCAAATCCTCATTAACCCCAAACTACTTGATACCATGACAGCTTAAGTCTTTTTACTCCCCAAATCAATCACCCTTTCTTTCTTACAGAGTCTTAGATGCAGAGGATACATTCCAGGGAAGATCAGAGGGGCTGGTCTGAGTGATGGAGAAGTCAGAGTTGGTATTTTATATTGTCCATGTCACTCCTACTTACTAACTTAGATGGGCTCCTCATTTACTACCCACCACTGAAGTATTTTCTCTGAAGTTAGAAAACGAACCACTTTTAAAATCACTGGACAGTGTTTCTTTGGGATAGTTTTGCATTGTTCAGTCTATGAGTAATTTGAAGTCAGCTCTAGCTGTCTACATCTAGCTGCTTGTAATTTGTTTAGTATTAGTGGTGGCGATCTGTCTGGTTATTGATCCCCCCCCGCCACAGTGTGTAAACTTGAAAGACTATGACACAATGATCTAAAATGTAGTTTGTATGTCTTTTAATAATAAAGATTACACATTTTGCTATTATATTGGTCTTCCTGCCTGTAGTACCAGAAATGTGGAAACCTACAGGACTTGGAAAAGACAATTAAAAGCGGGGGAGGGGGGATAAATAAAAAGACTTCGTGTCCAGCTATGGGGCCACAGTAAGTTCAAATGGGTGTATTTTCGTTGATAATCTGAATATCCTATTTTTTGCCTGTTCTATGTTAGTGTAAAATGTAAGTAGACTGGTTTATGTTTTTCTCTTTAGCTGTATAGTCATAGTGAAATTATTTGAGGGCTGGTCAAAAAAGGAATTACTAATGTTAGTGTTCACTCTGTCTGCTTAGGATCTCCTAAATTAATGAGTTCAACAGGACAGGATATAACAGCTAGAGAGGAGTTCTTGCTGTTTACCTACAATGGCTGCATCCTCTGTAAACAGTTTGCCCCGCCCTCCGCTACAAAGACTGTGCTCTGCCAGCCTACCACAATAAAATGATTTCAGTGAGGAGGTCTCAGTTCAGGAGATGTTTAATGCGTCTCAGGAAAACTATAAATAAATCTTATGTCACTGTGACACCAAAGGACAAGGACATCTCGAGGCTTTAGGTGATTAGGATGTCCCACCTACGTTGATGACAAGCAGTCTGCATTCCGAGGGGTGCGTGTTTGACACTTGGTTGTAATTTGTTCCCTTCAGGGCTTTAAATTGCTGTGTCTAAATGCCGAAAGGGAAAAAGTGTCAAGCCTCCCTGAAGGTGGCTAGTGGGGAGGTTGTCACTTTGAACAATGTCATCCTGAGACCGAAGGAGACATTCAGACTTTGGTCATCCTGTCCCAGCCTCTGTGTGGTGCGTGAATCACCTGGAGCAGGTGAATGACAGCAGAGCCTTTGTTAAAGATCCTTAAAGAAGCATGGTTCACAGTTCACTCCCTGAGTAACACTTTATTAGTTAACTAAGCTCAGTTGAAAGAAATTGGTCCTTCCCATGAATCAAATTCTGTATTTCTCAGGGCAGCTCTATTTTTATTTTTACATGAATAATTGAAAAAGAAAAATTCTCAGTAGCTTGGAGTTTGTCTCCCTTGTTCGTTTTTGAACTTGAGAGCAAGGATCATCACACTGACATTTAACATGGAATATACCTCTGAGGGTCAAGGTGTGTGGTGAGTATTTCATCCCTAGAAGAGGATTGTTTTGCCCATATTCTTTTAATTCTGTCAACTGCTTTTTAGAAAAAAAAAACCCTAAATACATAAATAAAATGAAATAAAAAGTGAAAGAATTGCCATATTTTGTTTTTCATTAAATTGATAGCCTGACTTTCCTATTTATAACTCTTTTGGACTATAGTAATCATCAAACTGAAGCATGTCCTTTAGGGAAAATTCTTAGTTAATTTTGATGTAATTTCATTCTCTCTCTCTTCGTTCTTTGAAAGAAACATCACCCTTTGCAATAGTCCTCCTGTTTGTAAGAAGTTAAGTTGGAAGTAAGAAAAAATAAAATAAAATAAAATAAAATAAAATAAAATAAAATAAAATAAAATGTATGATTTAAAAATTCTGTCTTGCAGGTGAGGGATAGTGAGTCGTGGGTTGTGCTTATGCAAAGCAGTTCACATAGCAAATAGACAGGTAGACAGGGAAGTCACACTGCTGGGGCTGCCCTTAGCTGGGTGGTCTGCCCGTCACCCACAATTGGCTGGCCAGGGGAGCCCTCTCAGCTCCAGAGACAACCTCCCCTTCTCACTGTGGCTGGTCTGGCCACCTCCAGGAAAAAGCTGACTTCCAGACAATTTCCTGGTGAGCCAGCTGGGGAAGGGGGGATTTCCTTAGCTGAACACTGTGCACTGCCATTCAAAACAGATAAAGCTGGCCAGCCTTGGAAATAGGAGGGAAAAGGGCCAGAGAGGTGTGGCAGGGAGAGGGGCAGGCCGAGGTCTGCAAATTGGTTGAAAGCATTTTCAAGGTATTCAGCTGCCATTCTTTTGACAGCTCTTTATAATCTCCAGTAGTGATAACTTGCTATTGGAACTGAGATTCCAGAAAATAGGTCTTCCTCTTTTTTCTGCAGATTTACTTACCTGATGAGATTCTTTCTGTGGTGTAGCCTCACTGGTGTAGGTTTGCTCTTGGTCATCTGTCCCAATTGGCTCATCGCTGGGAGGAAAGATAGTACGTATAGAGAAAATTAGGTAGACATCTTTTGATTTTTAGCAATTTGACTCGGATTTGCTGACTTTTCTTTATTTGGGGGCTTGCAAGGGAAATACAGTTTGTTCTTTGCTGTACTGATGGATCAGCACCTTGGTGCGATAAGCCTTTTTGTCTCTTAGCCTGCTACTGTCACTCCGAGACCTTCTCTCTATTCCCAAGTTTGCCATTTAAAGACAATCAGAAGCCAAGGCATTTTGGACAGCTCCAGCCCCCTCCCCATGGCTAATCCAACAAGTTAAAATGTACCCATCTCCCAGATTAAAAATACTGCATGTAAACTAGAATTAATTTGCAGTTGGCCTGCTATGGATTGCAGGCATCTCATGCAACATGGGTGAGTTCTGATCCTACCACTTTCTTTCTGTGTTCATAACCCCTCTCCTTTCTCCCACCACCTTTACAAGATTTTTAGGCCTTTGAAAACTTGTTGGCATAGGCCCTGTGTCTAGGGTGCTAATGGATCATGTTTCTCCATTCTTAAAACGCTTCCATGATTTGCCATTGATTTCAGGATGAAGGTCAAGATCTTTACTCTGGTCCTGAGTGGTCTGGCTTCTATCTCTCTGCTAACTAAACCGTTTTTTAAAAAGAATTCAATAATTTGTTATTTCTCATGATGGGGGGTGGGTTGGCCAGATAGTTCTGGGTCTGATCTCACCTGGGTTTACTAACCTAATGTGTTTAACTGGAAGGGTGACTGGGCTCCAGAAGGTTCCAGGTGGTCTCCATCATATGTTTGGCCTTTGATTCTGGGCGCCCCCTGAGGTATCTTGGTTCTCTTCCACATGGTCCCTTTTCCTCCGTTAGGCTAGACCGGCTTCCTTACCTGGTGGTTTCAGCAGCATTCCAAAAGAGTGAAAGCAGATGTGGCAAAGTCCCTTGAGGGCCAAGCTACAGAGGTCACACTGTGTCAGCTTCACCCCATCTATTGATCAGAGCAAGTCCTAAGCTAGCCAGAACTTAAAGGGTCTACACTACACCTCTTGCTGGGATTTTCGGCAGAGAAGGCAGCCTGCCAAACCGTCCCTCTCTACTTCTTCCACTTGCCTCCTTTCACTGTACATTCTAGTCTCTCACTTCTCACAGTTCCTTAAACTCATCTTGTCTTCCAGCTTTGGGCCTAAAAGATGTATTTCTCTCCACCTGGAATATTCTTTCTGGCCTATTTTTTTCCCCAGCAAACTCATACACATCCTTTAGATTTTAGCTTCATCGTCATTTAATCAGAGTGCCCCTCTTCAACAGAATATCTGAGATTTAGGAAAATATAACTCCTTGTCTATAATCTAATAGTTCTCTTTGCTTTCATTATCACAGGAGCTCTCATTACTCCCTTATTAGAGATAAAAAAAAAATTGGTGAAGGGCCTTTCCTGATAAATTGGAAACTGTGAGAGGACAGGACTGGTATCCGTCTTAGTCTTAATGTGTGTCTAGTACCCAGAACAGTGACTGGCTTGTAATAGCTGGTATTAAGTAAGTATTTGTGGAATCACAAGATCAAATTGGTGCGGATTCCTTAGTGGTGTTTGCTCACAGGATGATTTTGATATTCCCTTTGGAATACTGCCCTCTTCCACCTTCTTAAATTTTTTTTTTCCTGCTTAGCCCAGCAATCTGGCATCAAGGAAACAGCCCAATAGAAGAGGGACTTGCATAATTAGGGTGGAAGCCTTTTTCTGAGACTTACTGAGTCATTAGACCTGTTAAATCACTTGCTCATTTCAAATGAATGTTTGGAAGAAGTCCTACCTGTAGTCTGTGAAATAGGTGGTTAAAGATGCAAACTTAAGCTAAGCCTTTGTTTGTAAAGAGTGGAGAAAGACTTTCCCCTAGCTCAGCCACCCTATTATTTCTTCCTTTTTTGAACCTATATTGTACTTAAAATCAGTTTGTCACCCTAATTACTGTCTAATTATGCCATGTGTAAGCCTCAGCTTCTCACCTAGATTCAGCTCTTTGACGGAATAGGAGCATGTTTCATACCCCATTTATTTTCTCCGCGGTGCATACTATAAATAATTAAGCCCTGGCTCAGCTGTGACATCTTCCTCCTTCTTTTCCATCAAGTGTTAGGTTTAGTGTTGAAAATTCAATGGATCTATATTCTAATCTAGCCAATTGTGGTGGCCAGCCTCCAAGACACCCTCTCCCCACCTCAGTAGTTCTCGCCTCCTTGTAATCATGCTCTTGTATAGTCCCTTCCTGCACCAAATAGGACCAGTGTTTGAGCCAATAAAATATGGTGGAAATGGCAATGTGTCACTCCCAAGACTGGGTCATAAAAGATGTGGTTTCCGCTATGCTTTTTTTTTTTTGTTTGATCTCTTGCTCTGAGGTAAGCCAGGTGCCCCATTAGGATTTGCAAGCAGCCTTTTGGAATGGTCCACATGGTGAGGAACCCACCTCTCTTGCCAACAGCCATATGAACAAGCATCTTAGAGGCAAACCCGCAGCCTCCATCCAACCTTGAGATGATCATAGCCCTGGCCAACATCTTGACTACAGCCTCATAAGTGGCTGAGCCAGAACCCCCCAGGTAAAGTGCTTCCAAATCCTGACCCTCAGAAACTGTGTGCAATAATGTTTATTGTTGTTTCAGGCTGTTACACTTTGGAGTGATGTGTTACACAGAAATAAAGAACTAGTATATAAGCCATTTTGCATTCTCTCTGGACTCCAAGTAATGAGCATAGCCTTTGTCTGCAAAAGCTTAGCCCTGGAAAAGATCCTCCCAGCCATATGTATTTACACAATATAACTGGTTGTTGGGGGAAGCATAACTCTACCCTTTCTGGGATGCCCAGTTTTCAGTGGAATTTTGAGTTGGGTTCTACTTAGAGACAGGTGGGACTTCATCACCTTTCATATCATTCATATCCTATAAGATTAATTCTTTGAAAAGTCAGAAATGTTAACTAAATGAAGTCTGATATAGGGTAGTATAGCATAGTGCTTTATTCAAACTTATGAATCCACTCTGGTTTCAAGTAACAGTGTAAGCAGGAAGGAAAATTTATTTAGAAAGAGGAACGTCTCATGCAACCCCAGGTTGAGACTGGCATAGGATCTCATGAAGGGTCTGGAACTGGGGTAGAAAGTTGCAAGGACTCTTATGTCATCTCTTCTTTGCTCTCAATGTCTTTCTCTCCAGATAGTCTTTCTCTGACTTTTCCAATTACCAGATGGAATTTGAAAGTCCTACAGCTCCCTAATTTATTATGTGACAGTCTTAGTTGCTTAGAGACTCTGTGTTCTGGTTTCCCCCAAAGAGAGAATTTGATTGGTAGAGCCTCAGTCAGATGTCCATTCCTGAGCCAATCAGCCACTGCCCTGGGCAGAGCTGGAGGTGGTGGGTGGGACTCTGGGGCTGGCCAGGTCTCTTTCCTGTTGATGGTACATGTATGTGGAGGGGGAGATGTTAAGGGGAAAGTTAGTTTCTAAAGGAGCCCGAGGGACAGACAGATACGTCAAAGGGATCTGCTCATGTAGCAGAGAACCAGTTTTAGAAGACATAATGTATTATTGCAGCTTTATGAAGCCACAGATTCTCAGTTTGTTGCTTTACAAAGCAGCAATCGATGATAAACCCTGTACGTAATTTCCCTTTTCTCCTTTGTTCCCACTTAAGTCCTGGGTCATAAATTTTACTGTCAAGAGCTTCAGTGAGATAACAGCTTATTACACCTGCTAAAAGTCAAAATCAGAGACTGTATCGATTACATACTTTGATGACACCTGTGAGGAAAATGGATGTGCCTGGCTATTCCAAATCATCACTTGTAAATGTATGTTTGAAAGACTAAAGGGAGGGAGAACAAGTATCCTCCTTCTGGTCAGCATAAACTCAGGCATTGTCTGGGAGTTTGCGCTGAATACACGTGACAGTTCTGATGTTCTTATTTGCCACGTACAACTTGGGGTCAGGATGTCTGAAATACTTCCTTCTTGAACAATATAATGAAGTTATTGGAATAGAGCACTGGTCTCCAACAAGCCTTTCTTTGCATTGTTTTTAGCAAAACGGGAGAGAAAATGGACTAGAAAATGATGTACCAATCTGATTGAAAAGTGGAAGTTTGAAACCTTTTCTTCACTGAAAAAAGTAGTTCATTGCAATCTTTGGAAATACGTCTAAGCATTTGTGTCCACACAAGGTTCGATAATTTAATGAGGTTTATTTCTGTTTCACAATGCTTGCATTCTCAATCTCTTGACTTATCTCTGGCTTATTTTCTGGAATATTTGGCAACTCCCAGTTTCAATGAAGTACTTCTATATGTGATGGTATTCCAGTGGGGTGGGGGTATTTTAAAACACATAGTTTAATTGGTGTCATAAGGCTTTTCTGTGAGTGTATATATACACTCAGTTATAGTACAGTGAAAAGTCAATTATAAGAAAATATAGCTCGGGATTTTCATTGTGCCGTGCACAGAATTGGGTCCAGATCCACTCTTAATGGTAGGGTTGTTGTTGTTGTTTTGTGTGTGTGTATGTGTATGTGTACGCCCTGGGGAATAATGTGTAATCTGTTTTTTACCCTGTAATATAACTTGAAAAGAAGTTGAGCGAACACAAGAGTGCAGGCGGTCTCTTTGATAAATACTCTGAGTGCATCTGACTCGGAGAAGCTAGTGGTAAAGGCCAAAACATAATTCAAAGAACCTGATGCTTACTGTATATACGATATAAGCTTTGTTATTCAGAGTTTGTTTTTAAATAACTTATGCTGACATACTTTAAGTGATTTACCTTCTAGGAAAGGTGTGAGGTCCACAGGCAGTCTTTTCCCTTTTGCTGATGAAGAGAACTAGAACTTCATTTAATTGCTTACCCATGTAGCTGTTACTATGTCAAGGAATGGACAAGGAATGGAAGCCTGGATTTCTGACTGAGCACACTCCCCATGTTACCACCCTGTGATGGCTCTCAGCTTCTCATCCTGAATTATTACCCTGAGCTGACGTGCTCTGAGGGGCCCCGGGTTTGTGGCTTGTGGTTTATGGTACCCTGTTTGTAAGGATTTGTTTTCGTCCCCCCCCCCCCCCCCACTTTTAGAGCTTTTGCAGCATGAAAAGGGCTCAGATCAATAGGTAAAACTGGCCAGGATCTAATGTAGATTGCATTGAATTCTTGATAGAAATCACTTGATTCCATTCTTGCACTCAGTGTGATGGCTGGGTTTTTGTCAATTTGAGAGAGGGTACTCCCCAATTGTGTGAAATGAATTTTAAGTCAAACTGAGGAGAGGGGATGAATGAAGTGTAGATAGGTTTCAGGACAGATGCTCTGCAACAGGCTCATTGTCTCAGGCTTTTTTCATTGAGTACTTTGAAAGGCATCGGTGATAACCTGTTGTGTCCTGCCCGCCCACTCATTATCTTCGTATCTCTGAAAACTCCTGCAAATTGCATCATTTTCAGGGTCCTTTTGAGGAATAAAGTGATTTCATTATTTTGCCTGGAGGCTGGAATGATAACCCTGCAAGGTGTGGTTTTCCTTATGTAACAGCTCCCTTTGTTACTTTTTTATTTGAAAGGTAGGTTTTAAAAGGTGAACTGCACCTTTTATATTTAAAAGGAAGCATTGGCTGATTTTCTCTAGAGATTTTAATTAGACCTAATGCAATTTGACATGTATCATAGAATTTTAGAATCTTGAGGTAGAAGGAAACTGAATCCAGCTGCACATGCAGCCTGCTTGCCGCTGGGGAAGTGTTGGGAGATGCGGGGATGTGGGAGACAGTTGCACTCAGAGTTCGTTGAGTCAGTGGGAAAACAACGCATCAATTACATCTCGTGTACTCCTGACAAATCATGTCCAGTTTCTGTTTAAACATGCTGCTGGTTCGAGGCTGGAGAACTCTCTCAGTTTTATTTGTCCTTTTGTTGCTCTTGCCCCTAATTTTGTTCTCAGAATTAATCAGCGGTGTGCTGGTTAATGGTTATCAAGCTGCTCTGGGCAGTGAGTGCTGATGGTAATGTTTGCCAGCCCACCTTGGCCAACATTGAGTGACTAATGCAGAGGCACTGAACGCAGGGTTGGGAAGAGTCGCATACCGTTGGCTCCTTGCTGTTAATACAGGTGGCTCCTGCCCCTGCTGAGCTCCACACACAGCCACTATCATGACTGATAATGTAATAGTCGTAAATGAGGATAGATAATGGTTCACTGGGAACAGGATTTTTAAAAGCTCTTTTACACACATTATCTTATTTAAGTACCATGATAACACTGAGAAATAAATGCTATTACTCTCCTGATTTTAATAAGTTTCTATTCCCAAATACTTGGATTCTCAATCTCTTTATAATTCTCTGTGAAACCTGACATTATCCAAATATTTATAGTGTAGTTGCTTATTATAAATTGCAGATCTGAGATTCCATCCTATATCTTTCTGATTCCAGAGCCTGCATTTAGAATCACTATACAAAATACATAAAATACAAAGTTGATTGTATTTCATTCAAGCTGTCTTATATCTGCTTGTAAACATCCATAATTCTCATGAAATAGTTTATTCATTGATTCCGTTTTCTGAGCATCTTTGTGTGTCAGGCACGTTTCTCCACACTCATGGTGTATCAGTGAACAAAACAGGAAATGTTTTTGTCTTCATGGAGGCAAATAGACAACAAACATTTAGAAAAGCACTGAATGTGAAAAGATGAAAATGCTATGAAACAAAACAGAACAGAGTAAAGGGGTTTATGTATACTGGAGAGACTTGGGTTGCTATCAAGTGGCTTAATTTTCAGACCTTTGAGCATCGCTGATTGCCTTTTCTGTAAAGGGCATGCTGTGTTAAGTAGCTGTGCGCCCTGAGCACTAGGTGTGTTCCGCCAGGTCACCGTGCAGTCGGGGCTCCCTGCCTTCCCTTGATTTGGTCCCTAACAGGTTAGGAATGCAGCCTAAGAGGCTCTTCTCTCTCCAGGGACTCGGGTCCCCTTCTTGGCTGCTGTTGATCTTCTCTCTCCAGGGACTCGGGTCCCCTTCTTGGCTGCTGTTGATCTTCTCTCTCCAGGGACTCGGGTCCCCTTCTTGGCTGCTGTTGATCTTGTGGTTAGTGCAAACCACAGGTCCCCTGCCACAGGAATGCCTGCCCGCCAAGCTAGGTTTCCCCTCATCCTATCATTTTACCACTGAGTGGCTGAACCTAGAGGCAGTACTTTCCATTTATCCCTGTGGTTTCTCATTCTGTAAAATACCCATAGGGGCAACTTGATTTAGTGGCAGATAAATCTGCATTTGTGACATCTCTAGGTCTTCATGTTCCTTAAAGCAGTGTTTTCCAAAGTATGGGACTACCCGTGATACGTGATGGGCATTAAATGACATTGAATCAAAGTGAGAGAGTCACTCCCCTTTGTAGTTCACTGTCAGTAGGCATGATTCTGTTGAGATGGTCTAATTTTGGTGCCGGTGAGCCTTTAATATCTTTTAGCATTTGCTCATGTATCTTTTCACAAAAGAGAAAGAGAGAGAAAGAGAAATGAACTTCAGCCTTGGATTCTCTTCAGGTGACAGTTTGCACCTAGAAATTAACAGCATTCCTTTATTTACATTGTATTTATTTATCTTTAGGTCTTTTACTTAGAGTAGTTGATACTGATTTTCCTCTCACAATAATGAAATAAAATTTCCTTTCAAATTAAAACTGTGTTAAAATGTGCCTAAAGAACTATGAAGTCAGTAACAGGTGTTTTTCAAGTATGACCGGGTATGAAGGTGGGTCTTCAAGGTCTAAAGTTTGGTGAATGTTTGTCTAAATAATGCTGCAGGCTCAGAAATAGATATAAACCCCTTTAAAAGCCCAGGTCGTAAAATCAGTAACAACGTTTTAAAACATAAAAGTAGCTCATCATAATCATAGGAGTGAATAGAGGTCAAGAGGGTGAACCCTGGAGCCAAGTCCTCTTGGTTTGAGTCCTTCTTTGACTAGTGTGATCTTAGGTAAGGTACTTAATGCTTGGTGCCTCCTGAGTTTGCTTCTCCGACAGATGGGGATAAAGGGGCTTACTGACATCAAAGAGTAGTTGTGAGGATTAAATTAGTTAATACATTAAGGATAGTTACGGCTATATAAGTGTAAGCAATTATTTTAAAAATTTCTTTGTAAAGGATGAAGTCCTTCAATTTAATCAGTCTAACCGACATGTTCTAGTTGTTAAAGGAGTGTTACTTAGTGTTCTAGGTTATGTAAATAGAAGATGAGAATAAACCCTATTGGGTTAATATCATGAACAAAAAGTTCCTGTTTTTCTCCCAGCTCTGCGTTGGGGGAATTATGTTTCCACTGGTCCTGGATTGTTTATAATTGTCCTTGTTGGGTCAAGGTGGGCTTTTTCACACTAAGTCTGGGCAAGGTGCCCTTTATTGTCATTTCATGTGACCTTTCAGCCCATGTCTTATGTATAAATAATACATAAAAACACCACCTGGATTGAGGCCTTTTCTTACTTTGGAATTAAATTCCAAAGGAAATATCAAGGCCGATTCAGTAGATAAGAAAGTGGACATTTAAAGGTGGCTTAAATCTGGGTCTACTTTTCCTTCTTTAGCCATTTTGTGACTTAAGTTATGAATAAAATCTCCGTGTGGATTACTGGACGAGCAGTGGGAAGTAAACTGGGCAAAAGACACAAAGCTCAAAGCAGTGTATTCCAGGGTGAGCTCTGTAGGACTTGAGCTCCCCTAGTGATAGAAAGTGGTTTATGGGGAGATCAAAGGATCCCATGGCCAGACAAGTTTGGGAAAGACTGGGACACTTAAAGCTCAACAGATTTATCTATTTGCAAGTCCATTCAGAGGGTTTTATGTAAAGAAGTCCATCATGATGCTCAAAAAATGAAAATAGTAGCAAGAGTTAACTTAAAAAAATTTTTTTACTGAAGTATAGTTGGTTTACAATGTTAGTTTCAAGTATACAGCAAAGAAATTCAGTTATATTCACACATACATATATATACACATATATTTTCAGATACTCTTCCATTATAGCTTATTACAAGAAATAAAATATAGTTCCCTGCACTGTACAGTAGGTCCTTGTTGTTTATCTATTTTATATGTAGTAGTATGTATCTTTTAATCCCAAACTCCTAATTTATCCCTCCCTTCCTTATTCCTTTGGTAACCATAGTTTGTTTTCTATGTCTGAAAAACAGTTACCTTTTACTTAGCACTTACTATGTACCAGACATGGTTCTGAGCACTTTACATGTATTAACTTGTAAATCCTCCAACAGCTCTATGAGGTATTAAGCATGTCTATTTATTCTCATTTGATTTTTGAAGAAACTGAAGCCTGGAGTGGAGGATGTGGGATTTTCTTATCTGATATGATCAGTGGCAGGTTTTGTGAAGCACCTTGTGTGGTGAGAGCTGTGGGAAGCCTGGTTTAAGCTCTACGCACACTGACTCACATGTAGATAATTTCAGATGTAGGATGGCCTCCCTCTGACCTCATGTTCCTAGGCCTCCTGGTTTCTGCCCAGGAAATGATGGCTTCTCTCAGAATCCCCATGTTTTATAGATTTGTTTCCCCATGATATTCTTGCTTGACTTGCTGCTAGAATTTCTGGAAGTGTGGGATTCATAAATCTTGAAGTGACAGCTTTAATTTTCCAACATTACAATCTCCTGGATGGGGAGAGCAGATCTCATTTCTGTAGACCCTTCTTCATGTGAGTGTTTTAGTAGCTTCTCTTGAAGGCGAGAACTTGGTATGTGGAAAGGCAAGACAGGTTTGAATATGGCCTGTGATCCTACTTGAGTTAAGTGGCAGAGCATCTTATTAATAAACTGTTTAAATCTGCCTGAAGTTAAAAGAATGAAAAAAGCCACATTTTTTTCATCATGGTTTTAAATGCACATCAACTGGTAAAGAGCCAAAATGGCATTTTTACAGATGGTCTTTGCCTCAATTATTTATACATTTCCTTGAATTATTTCAGTATTACACAAGTGATGAAATCATGTTGGGTAAATTACTGCCTCTACTCCCTAAGACAGCTGAGTCTAATACTTAAAAAACTCTTCCATTATTTCCCATTACTCTTAATATAAAATCCAGATTCATTCATGCTGCCTGCAAGATCTGGCCCCTGTCCTTTGCAGCTTCAGGACTGATGCCAGTTTGAATTCCTTCCTTGTTTGTGATAATGAGAACAATAACACTCCTGTGGTCAGGGTGTACACATGGAAAGGGCTACACTTTAGCCCCAGCGCATTCTTCAACCAGGTGCCCTTGTGCATTGCACAGCCTGTACAGCTGCACATGACTGATCAGCTTCATATTGTATTTCCCATAACATCTGTTATGTTTCCTTGATAATTCTGATCACACTTAAAATGACTGGTTGAACGTCACTCCTTCCTGTTACAGGGTAGACTCCCTGAGATGGGCCTATATTTGTCATATTTGCTACTCTATCTCCAAGAACAAACAAAATGCCAGGTACTTAGTAGGCTCTTTATGATGTTTATTGAAAGCAGGCTTGACAGTTGCATCCCTGGGTGGTCACATGGATACAGATGGAATGGATAGAGCAAGTGTAGGTCTTACGTGGGAGGATGAGAAAATCTTCTGCCTGAGGCACATGAACCTGGGATCTTAGAATCCAACTTGCAGGCTGCTATAGAAAAGTCACATTTTATCGAGGTGCTTCTCAGCCCTTAGGGAGGCTGTATTCTGCAAATCTCTTCTGTGGTGAATCTCTTACGTCTGCCATAACCACATGTTCCTGCTGTCAGGAAAAAGGTTATGTTTTCTCATTGTGTGCTGTGCTGCCAGAGCTCATCACAGACATACGTAGTTGCAGGCTGGGGCTTCCAATGTTGGAAGGCGCTCTTAATACACCAGTGGTGGTTATTTGACACTAACCCGGGGATCGTCTAACCTGTTCCTATTACTGATTTTCTTGGGGATGCAGTGCCACATTGGATCATTCTATTCTCCTCCCAAACATGTTGATTTCCTGGGATTACCATAGCAGAGAACCACCAGTTGGCTTAAAAGGACAAATATTTAATCTCTCCCAGTTCTGGAAGCTTGAAGTCTAAGATCACGGTGTCTCCAGGGCTGCTCTACCTCTGAAGGCTCGAGGAAGGAACCATTTCTCGCCTCTTCTCAGCCTTGGTTGGTTGCTGGTGGTCCATGGCATTCCTTGGATATATTCCTTGGTGTATTGTTCCAACTTCTGCCTCCCTCTTCACACGGCTGTCATCCCCTTATGTATCTGAGTGTCCTCTCTCTTCTTACAAGGGTACCAGTCATGTTGGATTTTGGAGTCCATCCTAACCCAGTAGTACTTCATCTTAAATAATAGTATCTGCAAAGACTCTGTTTCTAAATAAGGTCACCTGAGGTTCTAGGGGGATGTGAATTTTGGGGGCTTGGGCATATTCTTCAATTTATTACACCAGGGTTCAACTCTTTCCTTGGCTGCTAGTCTATGAGGTTAAGTCTAGGCTCTGCTGTTGTTTACGTGACCTGTACACGTCATGTCCTATTTTAGAGTCGAAGGACACTAGTAATAGTACTGGTTTCATAGGAGGTTTTTGGCATTAAGTCAGATGACGCAGATACACAGTGTAATGCATTGCCAGCACAGGGCAAAACACTTAATACACTCTTAATGTTATTCTTCTCCTTCATATTTAACCTGAACCTTAAAGTTATTTTCTAAAAATTTTTTTTCTTTTTTTCAAAATCAATTCTGATTTTCTTCTGTGTTTCCTTAATTTTTATTAGTAGGTTGCATGCAGTTACCAGTCATTTTGATTGATTACTCTGTGATTGGGCAGAATGATCACTCTTTGAGGGGGAATGTATTATGAGAGGTGATGGTGTCTTTGTTGATTAGAGATTATTCCAATCTGGTGGTAAGGTTTTTAAGAAAGTTGTATGTCAAGGCTCAAACGCAGACTGAGTTAAGAAAATTGTCTTTTCAAGTCAAATTTTTCTGATTGCACGTTGGCTGGAGCAAATATCATGTGGAGTAGGGTTCTTCCAACTTGGCAAAACCATGTTAAATAATTTTTGCAGCGGGTTGAAGTGGTAATAAAAGTCAAAATCATGTGTTTGCATTTTTCGTGCAATTATAATTTGAACTGAACTTATTTTGGCAGTGGAGCAGATTATAAGTATAAAATTGCATCCCAGTTCCATTTTGTACTTAGCTAATGTAAATGTTGTAACATAAATTAAAACCAATGTATAAATAATCAGAAGGGATAATTCAGTTTAATGTTAATTTTCATTTTTTTCTGAAATGTAAGATTGAATAAATGTTGTTAAGAATTTTTTTTGAGAAGGGGCAAAATGGACTAAATTTAGTTATACTGTATTGTTTAAAAATATATAAATGCCAGGAGGGAATGAAGTTTATAAATACGGAGTGCCTTGAGGTGATGAAACTAAGGGAAGAGAGATTACGTTTACATCTGACCCGTGTATTATAGCCTTAAAAAGAGATGGCTCAGGATTAGAAATTCATGTGGTGTTTGTATGTGACTGTCAGAATTTGATTGAAGATCCAATATGTTTTGTTCCACGCTGCTTAAAACGAAGAGGAAGGTAATTTGAGAAACATTTGTTCCTGAATATCACTGTGTCTTTAATGACTAACACAGAGGTCTTCTAGAAAATCAGGGCACAGCCCGAGGCATTTAGTTGGAAGAAAATAATTCAGCACAAAAGAGGTAAGGACCAGTACTTCAAATGGGTGGATGGCTGCTATACGTAAATGAACTTGGGTTTGTTCTCTGTGGACCTAAAAGATGTGAGCAGGAATGGCAGTAATTGGCAATGTGTGAAGCTCTCTAGAATGAGATGTGGCCACCTCGAAAGGTGGTTCATTCATTGGCTTCTGAGCTCTCCAAGCCCAGTCTGGGTCATTCCAAGCAGAAGTTGTGAATGGACTCACATTGGATGAGAAGTTGGACCAGGTGACCCCTTAGATCCCTGTCATTCCTTAATGTCTACGAATCTTAAGTTGATGACCAGTGGATACGATTGAAAAATGTAAAGGGAGCATCATGATCAAAGTTCTACGATATTTCACTGAAAGTGGAATTTTGATATACAGAGGAGTAGGTGGATATTAGGGAGGAGGCTAAGAGTGTGTTTGAGGGAAATTATTCCAGTAATATTTAGAGGTCATTGTCAACAAAGCCTCACATGGGGGGAAATTGCCTTTTTCTAGAGAAAGAAGAATGAATATGAATGAGAATATGTCCAAGTTTCCTCCTGGACACCTCTTGGGTAAGCATTTTGGGGGGTAAGACATGGGAAAGCTATATAAAAATATTGACTTCTTCATTGTACACCTGAATGTAATATGATGTTATATGTCGGTTTTACCTCAATTAAAAAAAATGGCGAGGGGAGGGTATAGCTCAAGTGGTAGAGCACATGCTTAGCATGCAGGAGGTTCTGCGTTCAATCCCTAGTACCTCCTCTAAAAGTAAATAAATGAGTAAACCTAATTACTTCCCCCCTCAAAAAAATAAATAAAATTGAAAAAGGAAAGTCAAATTGTTCTTACATACATAGTTTCAGAATGAGAAGTCAGCATTTCATCTTCTGGGTGGAAAAAAAATTTCGAGAATCAATACTATCAATTCACCCTTCTCCAAAGAGACGCTTATGAAGTTCTGTTGAGCAAGGGTCATAAAACTTGGATCATCTCAAATCATTGTTCACCGTATTACCTGATTCCGTGTGCATTGAGTCCCCAGTGGACCTGCTGTTGTTACCTGCCAGAATAATATGGCACTCAAGTTTTATGCCCTCTCAGCTAGCTTTCATTTTGTTTTGGTTGTTTTATTTATTTTGGAAAATTAGGCTTACTATCCTTCCTTAAGAAAACCAGATCTCTCTGAGATACAATTTAATTCTTCAATGCTTTTTACAAGCATTCTTCTTATCTTGCATTTGTTTATTGGTGGGACAATTTGGAGAGGAGAAAAATGTTTGAAATATTCTGATTTTAAGCAAACAGTAATTTTAAGCTGACATGTTTAGCCACCAAGCAAGGATGAAAACAGTTCGTTTGTTGCAGAGATCAGTTGAAGAATGTTGTGGAGCTAGACATTTCTGTAGATTCTCAAGAGTACAATGTGCAGGTGGCCATTTCCAACTCCAGATTTTTAATCAAGATAAACAAAAGTAAAGAGTGCAGAAAATTAAGCTGATACAATTATTAAGTCCCTGTTGAAATTACAGTTGTCCTGGGCATTTCATAAAAATGCTTAAGATAAAAATTGATTTGTAATGATTTAGAGCCTACCTTGGGATGTAGCCATTCTCTTTGTAACCATAAAATTAATTCAGTCTCATTCTGGTATTTCTCTGTGTAGCTTTTTTTTTTTTAACATTTTATTTTTTAGAGTAGTCTTAAGTTCACAGCAACATTGAGAGGAAGGTCCAGAGATTTCCCCTGTACCTTCTGTCCCCACATATGCATAACTTCCTGTGTTATCATCAACCCCCAGCATAGTGATATTTGTTACATTCGATCAAAGTCCATAATTTGCGTTAGGATTCACTCTTGATGTTATACATAGTCTGAGTTTGGACACATGTAAAATGACAGGCACCCTCCATTATGGTGTCATACAGAGTATTTTCACTGCCCTAAAGATTATCTGTGTTCCTCTTATTCATCCCTCCTTCCCCTCTAACCCCTGACGACTACCATTCTTTTTATTGTCTCTCTAGTTTTGCATTTTCCAGAACGTTATATAGTTGGAATTGTACAGTATGTAGCCTTTTCATATTGGCCTCTTTCACATAGTCACATGCATTTAGGTTTCCTCCATGCCCTTTCATAGCTTGATGGCTCATTTCCTTTTAGTGCTGAGTAATATTCCATTGTCTAGATGTACCACAGTATATTTATCCACCCTTCTACTGAAGGACATCTTGGTTGCTTCCAGATTTTCACAATGTGAATAAAACTGCCATAAACATCTGTGTGTAGGTTTTTCTGTGGTTGTAACTTTTTCTGCTCCTGTGGGTAAATACCGAGGAGCATGATTTTTCTGTTAACACTATGTTTAGTTTTGTAAGAAACCGTCAAAATGTCTTCCAAAGTGGCTGTACCATTTTTCATTCCCACTAGAATGAATAAGAGTTGCCATTGCTTCTGTGTCTTTGCCAGCATTTGGTGTCAGTGTTCTGGATTGTGGCCATTCTAATAGATGTGAAGTAGTATCTCATTGTTGTTCCTCTGTGTAGCTTTCAATTTAATTTAATTTTTAAATTTTAAGGGTGATATTACTGGAGAAGGATGGAGAAAAAAAGCAAAACCTCTAGTCCTAGGTAACCCCTCACCCTTAGAGTCAGTGGTCAAATGCATAGCTTTCTAGATACTTTATATACAAAAAATGAATTATCCATGGATACATTTAAGAGTTAAAAATAGATTAATGTAAACATTTTTAGTATTAGTAATTTGAGATATAAGAAAACACCTGGCCGTACTGATGAAGTTTTTAAAAGTTGAAGGTAAATTTTTACGACCTTTACTATATTCATCAGGTATACAATTTCAAAAGGTAAAAAAGGTATACAATGAGGAGTAAGTAATTCCTCCCTCAATCAGCTGAGTTCCCCTCCCTCCATCATTGGGCTTTTCTTGAGATAATAACAAGGTATGTATGTGTGTCTGTGTATTACATACATATATGACACAAATGGTAACATTATACGCAATTTTGCATCTAGCTGTTTTACAATGACAAAGCCCTTTGATTTAATATGAACTCAGGCTTGATTTACTAAGCTTTGAGCCTCTTGCTTCAAGGTTACTTAATTATTTTTAGAGTTAAGGAAACACAAATGAACTGCGATGTCCATAGGGAGGAAAGCCAGGAAGCAGAAAATACCATTAGTTACCTGATCGTCATCATTTTACCAAACTTAGAGAAGGCAGTTTTCAGGAAAGCATATGGAATATGGCTCTTGATAGAGCTACGTGCCCCTTGAAGGATACACATGGGTAGCCCACGGGGATGATTCACTACCAGCGCAGCTGTACACTTCTCTTTTAATTAGGTAGGAAGCACCTGTGTGTTATTACTTCATCATTTTTCCTCTTCCCAGTCCAGTTTCTTCAGGGATTAAAATAATAATAATAATGAAAAAAAACCCAACAAGTTGGAATTTAAATTTTTTCCAGGAGAGAGCGTTCAGTGTCTAAAAAAGGGCAAGTATACAGCTCATCTGCTGGGAGATGAGGTGAGAATAGTAACATTAATGGGTGTGATTTACGGGAGGCAAATGACTGAGCACATTGCTAGGTGTTTGGCAGGGAGCTATGTATTAGCATCCTGTGTGTGTTTGGATTTGCACTTCTGATTTGTGTTTAGAAATATTTGACAGAATTGTTGCTAAATGTGTACAAGCTGTTGTTCAAATTTGAATGGTACCAGTATTTTTTTTTTTTTGAATCTTCTCTGGGCTCTGAATATTTCCATGAGATGGCATCCACCAGCATCTTTTTATGACTTCTGGAAAGTGGCTGAGATTGGTCACAGGATCAGTCACTTCTTCCAAAGGGCTGATCCGCGTCATTTACCTATGAAATTTACTCCGTCCTACCAGGAATTGTTCTAAACATCACTTGTAACTGAAATATACTTCGTAATAAAAATGATTAACTATCATTGAATTGAATGTGTTGACCTGAAATAAATAGATTGCAAGATATTTCTCCAGCAACGATGGGTTTATTTGGGATCAGCAGAGAACTGAAATTTGGGACTCTGCAACCTTGGCGAGCCTCCTGCAGATTCCCCCGTGGCAAGGGAAGGAAACCACTTTAATAGGGAGGAAAAGGAAGTAGGGGGAGGATTGTAGTAAACAAAGAGTCCCTGGCTTTTCATTGGCTGAGTCCCTACCAAGAAAGAAAAGCGGTTGTCTTCCTGGTGGGCTCTGCTGTCATAGCAGGGCATTGCTAGCATCAGGTCTCCCAACTCTGTTTGATTGAGGTTTCTGTTTGTTGGCCAAGAGTGTTACAGATGTATTCTTCTGTAGCATACGCTACCATCCAGAGGGGCTGGTATTATCTTTATTTTATAGATGGAGAGACTGAGGCTCAGAGAGGTGACATACCTTGCCCAAGGTCACACAGCAGATTACTGTCAGGCATTCAGCTCAGTTGTACAGTGTTGAGCACCTATTATATTTGTACCTACACTCGCAAACATTCATCCACCATCAGCAAATTGATTTGACACATCTGGGTTGACACTCTGTTCTCAGCTTGGCAATTTGTGAATTTAATGTGCTCATCAGGCATTTGTGGAAGAGTAGGTTCAAATCCTCTTAAGGATGGTGGGTCTCTCAGAGGCCTCAAACCAGCAGCCTGTGGGCTGAATTTGGAACGCACCTGTTCTGTTTTAGTTTGGAGAGGGGAGGGGAGGAGGGGAAGCCAGAGTTGTGTTGTGATTGAATTGAGCATGCATGCCTTGAGGCTTATATGTACTCTCAAGTTCCCCCTTAGTCCCCACAACTCCCTATTTTCTTAGGCTCTGCCTGCCTCACTCACTAAGGTTGTCTGCCTGGCCCCTGATGGCATGTGAAATTTGTGATTGCAGAAACCATTAAACCAGGAAGTATGTCAGTTAGGATGTGTTCATTTGTGGGTTCAGATTAATTAACATTAACAAATCGATTTCTGCCCTGAAATAAACATTGCTTGTGTTTACATTACTCTATAAAATAATGGGTTGACTTTCTTATCCATTCACTGTGAACGTTTTTCACAGAAGGCCGTTTGTTGGTAGAATTTCCCACCTCATACATGTTTGCTGAATATCTGTCTGCTGACTTATGGATGGAGTCATATGGTGCATCTCCTGAAGGCTGATGTTTGGTTGATTAGAATAATATGCCCTGAGGTGAGTCTTTTCATCTGGCTAAACTTATTGCAGGAGAAAAATAAAAAAAAAAGAAAGCAAGTTAGTTGTTAATAAGCATTAGGAGAAAAAGGAAAGTCTGTGGTTCTTTTTCCTTTTCTCTGCCCTCCCTCCCTTCCTTCCCTCCTTCCCTCCTCCCTTCCCTCCCTCCCTCCCTCCCTTCCTTCCCTTCCCTCCCTCCCTTCCTTCCCTCCTTCCCTCCTTCCTTCCCTTCCTTCCCTCCCTCCCTTCCTTGCTTCTTTCCTCCCAATTGACTCTCCAGTTTTAGACAGATTGTATTCTGGCCCCATGTCAGTGTCTTCCAAATTATCAATAATGTACAAGAGCTTGAGGACTCCTTGAATAGGACAAAGGGAACGTGGGACACTGGTGGTGGTAGAACTTGCCTCCCCCACGCTGCTATTTATGTATATTGCTGTATGTTTTGGAAAAAAGTTCTCTTCCATGTGTTTCCATCTTTAAATATTTTCTGCCACATTTTCAATGTGTTTCCCATGAAATACTTCCCCGTAGGATGCTCTGTACAAATAAGTTTGGGAAATGCTTTTCATTCCAACACCTACTTAGAGATTTGAAATGCATACCACGTTAAAGGCTCTGAGCAGTACTGTGTTCACGGAACATACTTTGTTTTGCCTAACAGTGTTCCCCAAACTTAGTTGACCAGAGAACTTCCTCGAGAACCCGTTCTTTCTGTACACCCTCTCCCTCTCCTTCAAAACTACACATACCTCTCAGCTTTCTATAGAACAAACTTTGAGGCTGCCTCCTAGCAGAAGTTGCCAAAAGTCATGGAACCATGTCTTGGATTTTTTTTTTTTCTCCTTGGCGGGTGGCGGTGGGGAGCAGGATAATCCCAATTCCATTGCAATGGGTTTATTTTGTGAAATGTGAGTTTTGTCAGATATGAACAATTATTAATGAAGAATTGAACTCCATGGCTTGATAGTATTGAAAATGATTATGCTAAATAAAAGCTACATCATTCTTTGTGATCTCTAGTGGGTGGATTGCATGATGAAATGGGGACTCAGTTTTTTTTTTTTTTCTATTTTGGTGACTAGCACCTGATCCTGCAGTTTATAACACATCAGACAAACTTGTCCAAATGTTGACTCAGTTGGACCTGCTTTGCCTCTTCTGGGCGCATTTGTTAATATCTTGTGATGGTGGAAAATCTTGCCTGCAAAAAATGCTTCCTTTTGATTCTCATAATCATCCTGTGAGTTAACTACAAGAAACCTATTTCCCCATTTTGTTAAGGAAACTGGTCCTAGAAAATTAGGGTCTTATGGTGAGATAGTTCAGTGAATTAGGTTTTCTAGCTGCACGTCTCCATTTTCCAAACTAACTCTACTTTGTATTATGACTTGAAAAATATTTCTATGTTCCCTAAATTTTTTAAAGCCCAGAGTCAGAGTTTCTTACTTTTTGGCACTCATTTATTAGGCAAAACAGGGAGCCCAAATAAAACCAGATGTGAGCTGTTTTTTTAACCATGCCCAAATCCTAATGATCCAGATGTGAATTATCCACTTGCAGCTAATTTTTATTCCCGGTTGGGTTCTTCCCAACTTCTCTGTGCTGTCCTGTCTCCCTGCCCCTGCCCCTGCCTTGGCTTTGTGAGAGAAGTTTATAAACCGACCCTAAAGTATGAGGATATGGGATGTATGATTTTGCAGAAGTCTTTTTTTAAGGGGACAGGATTTTGTTTTTTTCTGAAGGGATGGATTGTTTCATTTAACCCTAAATTGTTTTCAAGACAGGGCTTGTGGACATTCACCTTGGCAGAGTTTTTTTAACGCAACCCAAGAGAAGATATGAATTTGCTCATCAGTAGCCAGTTAACAATAAAAAGTTCCCAAGATACAATTATTTTCATACCCATCGCCCTCACCGTCCCCCCAACCCCTGGTCAAATATTATTATTAATGGTTGGGAATGTAGGTGTTTGAGCACATACTTGGGTGTAAGTCCTGGTTTGTTTATTTAATAGCTGTATATTTATGTTCTTGGGCAAGATAATCTCTTCTTTAGCCTTGGTGTACTCATCTGTGAGATGGGATAACACTGCCTATCTTATGTGGATTAAATGAAATAATGAATGGGAGTAAGCGCTTAGTAATGGTAGATAAACATTTTTATTACCTTCTAGGTGGTAAATTCAATGCTGGAAAATCACAGGTCAGTTGGCTATAAAATTATACTTTTGTATTTTATTTGGAAAATCAGGGTAAATTCAAAAATAAGAATACACGATAGGACTCTAAAGTTTTGAGGAGAAAGGGTCATGGTGTTGGGGTGGGTGATTTGAGGGGCTTGAGAATAATCAGGGACTGGGTTTTGGTACCAAGGTACACAAATGACTTGGGCAAGCATGTGACTTTGATACTTTGGTTACAAGCAGCAGAAAATCTGCCCTTACTCCACTTTAAGCAGATAATAAATTGATTAAAAAACAAACAATTGAGACATGGAGTAGCTTATGGAATCTGAGGGACACCTGAAAAACGGGATTGGAAAGCTTAGAAGCTGAGCACCTCTGGGCGCTGGATGGAGGAATTGATGCACCGTCTCTGTGTAGCGCCCCCTGGAGGTTGAATCAACTCCTACCACGTTCAGTCATTTTCTGCTGGGGAGTCAAAAGGCTTGGGTAAAAGGCCCACGTAGAGCCCCTTGACCACAGCCGGGGGAGAAGGGGTCTTTTCCTTCCACCAGGAGCCAGGGAACTGGATGCTGGTAGCCAAAGTCCACCACGTAAGAAAGGGGCCTAAAAGTAGAAATCCACCCATGACTTTGGGTAGCTGATGAACAGAGATTTGACAAGATCAAGACCTTTGCATTAGGAGGATGTCGGGAAGGAAGACTGGAGAGGAAGTCTGGGATTATGTCCTGAAGGTAATGGGAAGCCATTACAGGATTTTGGTGGAGGTTGAGGGTCACATCTTGTTTTTATAAGATACTTTAAATAAATAGATCTTTAAAATGCAATACTAACTACTATATACAAAATAAATAAGCAACAAGGTCCTACTGTATAGCACAGGGAACTGTGTTCAATATCACGTAGTAATCGATATTGAAAAAGAATATGAAAAGTAATGTGTATATATATATGTGTGTGTATATGTATATCTGAATCACTATGCTGTACAGCAGAAATTAACACAACATTGCAAATTGACTGTATTTCAGTTAAAACAAAAAAGCAGTACTAGTTATTTTCTCAGATTAGTTGATCATTTTCCCCAGCTACCTCGTTCCTCCACGTCCCCCATCGTAGTAGTTTTTGGCGCAGTGCTGACCCAGCAGCCACTTCTCATATAAACAAAAAAGACACTCACAACTTATTTTCACTGACTTTTTTTCTAGGGTGTTTGATTTTTCTGTGGCATGTGCATTTGAAAGTCTTGTACGTTGTCACCACAGTATTTATTGTCATTTTCTACATATTTGCTTTGAAGTAACTGGTAGCATTAGCCCTCATATTCATGGGCTCTGCACCCACAGATTCAATCAACCACGGATCAAAAATATTTGAAAAAAAAATTCCAGAAAGTTCCAAAAAGCAAAACTTGCAGTGCCCCGGCGACTACTTATATAGTGTTTATAGTATATTTACAAGTATTTACACAGCACTTACATTGTATTAGGTATTATGAGTAATCTAGAGATGATTTAAAATATATGAGAGGATGTGCATAGATTATAGGAAAATAAGAAACCATTTTATATAAGGGACTTGTGCGTCTGCGGATTTTGATACCCACAGGGGTTCCTGGGACCAGTACCCTCGCGGTACAGAGTCATCACTATATGTTGTCTTCCAGGGGAGAAAAGGTCTTCCTAAATCTGGCACTCCTAGTTATATCTAATTCTAAACAAAGGTACTCCTGAGTCTTTAAATTAATAGTCCAAACTACTTAAACTATTTACTGTTTTATATTCAGTTATTCAGTAAAATTGTATCCAAACACAGACATATGGTTATGAACTAGCATGGTGCTGATAGTATCTGAGTCTGCTTATCTTTGGAATTGCCAAATTTCTGAAATAGGGTTGGCGGAGGCTACTTTGAGAAGAGGTGGTCTGTAGTACTGAAGTTTGACCCCAGCACTTCATTGATGGTGTCAGCGCAGGAAGAGAGATTTCATCCATATAAATACGATTTGAGGGTCGCCTTCTGGGGAGGGGAGGTACTGGGAGCAGAAAGCATCCTGTCCTAAGAATTCACACACTCTCCTTGGAAGTCGTTCTATTTTAACTTGATTCCTAGTTGTGTAGAGGGTTGGCATTATAAAAGGCCATCCCTAGAAAGTGGATCATTTTATCATAGCTAGGAGTTATCCTCTTATATCTTAAAACCATAAACTTACTACTTTCATTAAAAAATTGATCAGCATCAGCATAATATGCCAGGGAATGAGCAGACTTCTGAGTTTCAGCCCCACTGTGTTGCAGATGGAAGTGAGAGTGCTGTGAATGGTCCTTGAGGGCTAAGGACGGAGATAATTCTCTAATGATAAGGCATACTGGAATGTTGCCCTGAGGGGTCTGTTGGAAAGACAGATTAAAATTTTCAGGAAGAAAAGATGGCCATGGAGTCCTAATATACTTTATGTTGGACAGCTTAGTGATCAGTTTTTTCTTAGCTGATTTTTGCAAAGTAACCTCTTTCATAGAGGGAGCAATACAGGAGATAATTTGTAGCCACAGTGAAGTTATTTTAGAAACATTCAGTATTGGGGAGGACAATTTTGGCAGAGGTAAGAGTGTTAAACAGCAGGAAGAAGAGATTGTTGTTTGTTGTTTGGTAGAAATTTTCTGTGTATACCACCTTTGAGTGTTTCTATATGTGAGCTAGAAAAATATTCAGTATTTGGTGTCTTCTGTTATTTGAATTTACTTAGGAAAACTTTTCTTTCAGGGTATGTTTGCTTACGATATGTATGGCATCTGGTCCATTTTTTCTGTGTTAACTTGGGTTCCTCCCTCCCACCCTTCCTTTCTTCCTTCCTTCCTTCCTTCCTTCCTTCCTTCCTACAAACAAGTCTCAGCTGTCAGCATCACTCTTTGGCCTTTAATGATGCCAGTATCTTTTTTCTTCTTCTTCTTTTCTTTTCCTTTTTAGTTGAAGTATAGTCAGTGTAGTATGTTGGGTCAATTTCTGGTGTTCAGCATCTTTTCTTTTAAATTGTGTAGAGTTGGCCTGTCCAATGAATAAGAATCTCTGATTGTGATAAACACTAGAGAGAAACTAAACCGGGAAGCTAATATCAGGTGATAGGTTAGGAGTAGCATGAGACAGTGTAATCCTAGGAGGCTTCTTGGAGCAGGTGATGTTTGATTTGAAATATTGAGCCAAGCTAGTCATATGGATATTGGGGAAAAAGAGTTCTCTGTAGAGAGTATGGCAAGTGTCAAGGGCCTGGGACAGGAATAAGTCTGAAAAAGCCATTGGATGTTTGAGGAAGGAAATTGGGCTGGTGAAGGAAGAGCTTGAAACAGGCTCCAAGGATAATAAAATGAAAATACCCAGAAGGACTAGTCGGGACCCTAAATGAGAATTCAGGGCTGGACAATGCGAAAAATCAGATCTACTGATGACTTCACCCTGAGAAATGTCAAGAATTTGGTTGGCTATTTCCGGAGAGCAGAGTATTCCAGATTTTAAAACGGTATGTGCTTTGGCTTTTAATATGTTCTTTTTGCTTTCATACTTACTTACATTTCAGTAGCCAGAGCTTGATTGGCTGAGCTGTTACAAGATCAGGGAATGTGGTAGGAGTGGAAGCATCTTGCAGGTGGTGACCAGGTGGTGACCTTCAAAGAATTTGGCACCAGAGCCCTGAGTCTGAGTCTTAATCATTGACAATCTATAGGATTTTGGACAAGTAAATTCATCTCATTAGGCCTCAGTCTGTAAAAAGACAGTGATAGCCACCGCCTGGGGTTCATATAAAGTGTTTATTATTAATAATATTATGTATCATATCATATTTGAAACCAGAGGGAGGTGAGCAGTCATATTCTTAGAAATTTTAAAAATTTAATTAAGGAATTTCTTAGGCAGTAGAATGAATAGAACTAATGTTATTTTTGTAATAGAGCTATTTCTTTGTAAGAATCCTTAACCTTCATCGAGGCAAGCTTGTTCCAGTGGTTTCTGTTTTGTTTTCAGTGAAGAAGAGGCGAGATTTTTCTCACTGAATTTGTGGATCCACACCACAGACAATAGGGAAATTTCGTTTTTCTCACCATGGTTCAGATGCAGAATACATTCAGATATATTCTCAAGTTCTCCTTTAAGAAACTTCCTGGGAAGACCATGGACTTTGGCTTAGATCATATTTAAACCTTTTTTTGTCTTTGGTTTTTCCCTTGAGAATTTAATGAGAGCATTGACTTTCATGGATATTAAGGAGGGCAGGAATGGGTCCCAGAGTCTAGGGGAACGGTCCCTCTAGGGAAAGCGGTCTGCTCACCATGTCCTTGGGCTGCAGCTAACCAGTCATCTGCTGTCCTTCGTACTGTCTCTGCCTGTCCAATCCTAGCCTTCTTTAAGCTCCACCCTTAGTGCTTCCTTCTCCACAAAGCCTTCACATGCTCTTCTGAGCCACCTTCATCTCTCCCATTCTCTAATAAATTTTAGACCATGAATCTCCTTTTCCTAGTTTAGCCCTGATTCAAGTCATACATTCTCTTTATGGTTAGGTGCTATCATTTTCAACATGAGCTTTTATGATAACAGAGTATGTTTGGGGGAAAGAATGACACACCTCTATATTATTAGGTAATACAAAATACATGTTTCAACACAGAGACTTAAAAAAAAGCCAACAAATGCAAGATAATTTTTTTAAAAAGGGAATACTTTAATTGTGTACAAACCATCCCAGAAATCCCATTCTTTCAGCATCCTAAAAACACTGAGAACTCTTACGTGTACCCAGAAGCAGCATAGAAATCAAGTCTGCTCTGCTCTTTGTGGTCTTGCTCTCTGGTTTAGATACGCAGTTGTTTACTGTTACGTAATATAAGTTGAATGAATGGTGTGCAGTTCTCAACTAAGTTGTTAGACTATATATTTTTCCCTTTTCTGTGCCCTCTGGGCAGTGCTGCTCCCAACATGGGTTTTGTAGACTCACGTTGCGGTTCAAACTGTGTTTTAGTTCTGGTGCACAATGGTGTAGATACAGAAATTGAGGGTAAGCATTTAGAAATTTAGTAATAATTACACAGAACAACTGTACATCAGTTGAGCTTAATAATAATAATAATAAAACTTGAGCCTTGTATTTTGTATGCATTTTCTTTTTATTTTCTAGTAATTCATTTTTATTGGGTTTGGATACTTTTGGAACTAAGAAACAACTCGTCCTTCCCTGCGGGTAGTTTGAGAAGGTGTTCTCTAAAGTGATGGTTGAAACCCTGGCCGCACAGTGGCCTCACCTGGGGGAGCTTTTAATGAAACCCCCCTGCCAGGGGCAATTCCAAATATCAATTAAGTCAAAATCTTGGGGATACAACCCAGGCATCGTTCCCCCTCCCCTTTTAAAGTAATTCTTTAAGGCTCTCCTTATTGTAATGTGGGGTCAAGGCTGAGATCCTCTGTGTAGAGTCCCTGACATGTTGCTGAGATGTTGATTTCCCTAAAAGATGGAAAGGCCTTTTCTTTTCCTGTTACTTGATTAAGCTTTGTCTCAAAGTGCTGTGCAGAGAGGAGATAGGTGGGCAGCCTCCGGAGGGAGATGGTCACCACTGTACCTGCCTGTTCATCCTTATCATGTGCCAGGTGCTTCCTGTGCACGGGGATCAGCATGTGGCCCTGCCCTCAGGGAGCATCCAGTCTAATGGTGAGGGAGGGGACTGGACCGCAGACAGGCTGTGAACCTGGAGGGGAGCAGAACCTGCCACCCCAAAATGTGTCTCGTGCATGAGGATTAATTTAGGCTGATTATTTTTAAGAAACGGAAAACTCAAGAAGTTTTTCTTATTACCTCTTATATAAGTGCTTAAAATTATGTGGATAAAGGGCCTGTTCCCAGAGTAGTGCTATCACCAGATGTGTCTACAAAGAATATGGGCTGGCTGAGATGGGGGAACCTGGGCAGGACCACTTTAGAGTCTGCTCTGTGTCCTTTGGCCTCTGAGTGCCCAGCAAACGTGCGTTTACCAAACATTTGCTTTTCTACCTCCACGTGAATTGCCTTCCTCCCCCTTGAAGTCTTAAACCTACACCCTCCACATCCTCTTTTGTCTTCGGTTACAGACGGTATTTCAGGCAAGGGCTTCAGCCATTTGGGCCAGTTACTCCGTTTCCTGGGTCTCTCCCATGTGTACATGTTATTAAACTTCTATTTGTCTCCTGGTAATCAGTCCCATGTCAGTTTCATCCTTAGACCAGCCAGCAGAACCGAGAAGGGTGGAGACAAATTTCTTCGTCCCTGACAGAACCAAATTGGGAGGGGACCAATATTAGGCAGGGTGGTCTGAGACCTGGAGCCCGAGAAAGAGCTAGGGGTGACATCACAGAGGAACATTCTGGGCTGAGGGATGGCGGGAACAAAGACTTAGTCGTGGGCGGAGCTTGGACTGTTGGATGAGGGTGGGTTTTGGGAGACGGGTGGGAACTAGATTGAGAGGGCCAGCAGAGGCCAGGCCACTGGGCCCCAAAGGCCATGGTGTAAGGGGTTTAGACTTTGTTGTAACAGCACTGGCCAGCCTTTGGAGGGTTTAATGCAGGCAGTGCGCTTCCTGCCACCCAGGTCAACATCTCCGAGGCTGAAGAACGCTTTGGAGGTATGGTTGGTGGGAAGGGCCTTGAGATTCGGTGGCTTCATCGATCCTTCCAATCCTGAGAATCTATTTCAAGTCAAGCAGGGAAAACACAGACTGAACCGGGGTTGGTCAGTGGAGGACTCTGGTCCTCCCTGCTCTGTTCTCCTCCTTATCTGTAGGACCATCCACCAGACAGTTCCTGCACTGTGTGGAATTAGTTGGAAAGGTGAGAGCTGAATCAGAAAGTTATTTCACTGTCTAGATGACTTTCCCAAAGATGACATATTCTGTACTCCTTTCTCATTTGCTGGATTTACACGGTTTCAGGGAATTGAAAATTATTTTCTGTGCCTGATTTCAGGCAAATTAAAAACTGGGCCATTTGTAAAAGACACTTAGGAACTTTGATTAAAGCAAACCAATTGGTAAGGAATGAAAACAAAAGCCTTGCAGGAAGTATCTTCTTTCCTCTCTCTTAAGGAAACTGGTCTGTGGGGAAGGCGTGTGGGTGTGGGTGTGTATAGATTCTCCTGAGTTGTATTACCCTTGATAATGATGTTCCATGAGTGCTTTCTGTGTGCTCAAAATTTAATCTCACTCCACCCTATGAGGTAGGCACTGCTATTATCCCTGTTTCGTAGGTGGGGAAACTGTACCTTGGAGAGGAGTGACTTGTCCAAGGTAACAGCCAACTAGGCACCAGCAGAATCAGGATATAAACCCAGGTCCCCTAGCCTAGGGTCTTATCCAATCCATTGCTTCTGCACGACCTTGAGACTTTCAGCTAAGAGCCTCTGGCTGAATGTGGACTAATTCTATGGCTCCTTTTTACCCGTTGGCCCTTGAGGCCTTTTTCTGGCCATTTTAGTGACAGCCATGACCTCTTGTGTTTTCTTCCTTTGATCTTTAACTTCTGATTCTGCTAAAGCTCCTCAGGGCAATTTTAGTTTTTTCTCATGCTTCCAGAGGTTAATAGTAATGTTGGAATGTCAGTGCTGCTGGCCTAGCCTGTCTCTTAAGCCTGAGACGAGGGCGGCACCCTCCCACTAGCATCTCCCTGGTGAGGGAGCCTGCCCGCTCCCTGCTCTCAGGTGTGAGCAGAAACTCCAGCAGCCCCGCCCCTTTCTGGGAGTTGCAGGATGAGCCCTGGCCGCCTGTCCCAAATTGGAATAAGGGGGAGGGAGCCGCAGGCCGGTACAGGTAAGAGAGCCCGAGCCTGGTCTGGTTTTTTAATAGGTAAAACTCAGCCCTTCTGCTTGGGACTCCAGCGGGGGCTGGAGGTGCTTCCTGCCAGAATGAATGACTCCATATGGGGGTTTATTTTTGCATATTCAAGAGGCTGGGGCTCTCCCTGCCTTCTGAAGTCAGTGTCAGTGGGTTGCTGCCTTCCTGCCTTGCTGGAATCTCATTGCGAAGGAGCCATCTTGGCTCTTTTTATTTTTATTCCGCTCTTGGAAGTTGGGCTTCACAGAGACGACTGGCAATCTGCGGCTGCCCTCCTGGAGGGACAGGCAGTATTCCTGGGACCAGTTCTTTGGGAAGACGAAGCTCAGAGATGTGGGAGGGTTCTTTCTCCTTCTGCTTGGCTTGCTTGCCTCCCTTTCTGTTAGTATAATGCTAACACCCCAACCTGTCTAATTATTTAGCAGGCAGAAGCAAATGCAGGTATTTCTTGCCTACTCTTGCTGTATTAGAGAATGTCTTTACTTCGTATCAGAGGATTCTCAGAAAGAGGTTTTATTGTTATATTCTTTAGTGTTTAGTGTCATGGGGAAAAATTAAGAAGTATGTTTGTCCTTTTGGGGAGAACAGTCTTGGTAGGTCTTTTTTGTCTGGTGATAGTGGTTGTTTTTAATAATAATGAATTTTTCAACCTGGTAGGTATCTTCTGTAGCAGAATGAGCATGTACTCATAAAAGTGATAATTATTGGAACTCTGTGGGGTAGCAGGCATCTGGGAGAGTTTTTAGGCATTCTTGGATGTATAAATGCAAATGTGTGGAGGTCGCTTAGGAAATGAGAACAGTGGAATGAGTCTACGCAAATTTGCCGTTTTTGCAGAATCTGGGGATTGGACCAGAGCCCTGGTGTAGCTTGAGCAGAAGTTATTTGTGCATGTAGGTAAATGATTTTCACCATTCTGAAGCTTCAGAAAAATATTTTTCAATAGGAGAGAGAGAAAAAAACCAAAACCCTTGTCACCGCAGTTCTTTCTTTTCCACGGCAGTAGCAAGTGGCGAGTGGGAGAATGTGTTTAATTGAAATCACAGAACTTCATCTCAGCCAACTTTGAATTGCTTCCCCTGTGCAGCATTTGGCCAGAGTTTCAAACAAGACTGTACAAGAAAGGAAAAGAATGTGGTATTCACAGATTCTCAAACACTGTAAAAACACCGCTGATATCTGTAGCCAGTTGAGTCACTGCGTTATCCTCGCCCTTGCCCGGATGGTGAACAGACCTGCAATCGATCCACTTTCCCTGAGCTCTCCTGGCACCGTCCCAACTTTGCCTGGCGGGTTCCTCATCTGCTCAAGGGCCACCCTGGGTCGTTTGCCCTCCCCTTTCTCATTTTTCTTATCTGTTCATTATTTTTGTTAATCTTTCATGTATGGCTCCTGAGTTGCAAAAAAAAAAAAAAAGACGCTGTATATTTTTGGGCTATAAGGTTGCTGAGGGATACCCAAGGTAAGGGATGTCGTCAAGCCTTAAAAACACCCCAGGACTCGGGACTTTGCACCTTATTTGGTTTAAGGGTGTCTATCCTTTCCCACTTAATGTGCTCTTGCTTCATTTTTCTGTTCTCCTCTTGAAAAGAGACTCATCTGTCTTCCATTCCAGAGCCTAGCTGTTCACAGTCTCCAGCATACATTCCTCCCTCTCACTGGCTCTGCCAGACTGAGGCTGGAATCTTTAGTCCTTGTTGTGAATTCCAGCGGGAGAGGCTCTGATGGGTCCCAAAGGACCTGAATCCTTAAAGGGTAGTCAGTACAGTGGAGTTCCACGCAAATACTGTAGCTGGAAGTGTTTCTATTGAAACCAATACACAGGGGTATGACGAGGCTAGAAAATTGGGAACCAGAGGATTTGCCAAGCTGCCCAGTGGTGTTCACCACTATTGGATTTTATGCTTCTTTGTTGGACCTCTTGATAACTCCCTCCCCGTTCTAACTTCGGCTTTATTGAAACCTAGTCAAATAGTAGTGAGTATGTATATGCATGCTGTTAGACAGATATGGCAAAGGAGTTGTAGTTAGAATATTATTACAAAGTGAGCATTTAGTGAGTGTCGACTGGATGCTAAGCCCTGTTCAAGTCTAATACTAGACAACAATGAGGTGACTCATTATATTTTTGTCCACACCTTACTTTACTACCGCTTCCCAATTTTAACCCTGTGTTTTCTGTCCACCTCTCACCCATCATGTTTGATGGGTGAGCAAGATGTTATTTTGAAGGTTGATTAGTGATGTTTGGTTTATACCTTTCATGTCCTGGGTGGTGGATGTGAAATTTTTAAATAGTTGATGAATTCGAACAGGCCAGACATACAAAAGGTAAAAAACTGTGTGTGTCCTTGAAGGAATATCCAAGGCATGGTGATTGGTTATATACTGTTCATCACTTGTCCCAGGGGGTTGGGGTATAGCTCAGTGATAGAGTGCATGCTTGGCATGCAGGAGGTCCTGGGTTCAATCCCCAGTGCCTCTGTAAAGAGTGAAAATAAAAGGACACATGCAAAGAAGCATGATTTACCAGTAGGATAGAGAGCTCTTTGTATTTTGGGTCCAAGTAATTGTAATCATGGGACACGTGATAATGTGAAAGCTGATCTGAAATTCTTTTGGAACTTTGATTATTCTCTTTTGATCTAAGCGTTCACGTGATTCACCACAGATACATGAAAAAACTTCCTTGCCCTTTTTGTTTGGAGTCAAGATGTGGATTCCCGTGGACTGAAAGCTATTTGGGTACTCTCACTTTGAACTTGACCAAGACTTCTTTGGTCTCCGGAAAATTAATACATCAGGGAGAATTCGTTTTGATTTGCATTCCTTAATTCAGTTATAAGTTCAGCCCCCCTTTGCAAGTCTGAATGTAAGCAAGTTACCTGAAGTATATTATAAATTGTATTAAAAGTCTTTGTGGGTCTTTGGTGCATGTATGGAAAATTAACATGGATGCCAGGGTACCTGGTCTAAATTAATTTTCCAGCAGAAAAATGAGGGCAGCTCATAGTTGTTCCTTCTGTTCCCAGCCCTCTTCATTTTATTCCTCTGGTATTGTTGTCTGTACAGGACTTTAACCCACTCATGTCAGAAGGGCTGGTAGCTTTTGGCATGGGTGATACTTCCGTTATCTGTCAGCACCTCTGAAAGGGTCTCCTCCTTTCATGAGGTTGACATTCCTCCTCTGCCTTCCTGTGGTCTGTTTTCATTTCATGATAAGCCTGATTTTTTTTTTCTGATGAATGATCGTAAGGGTACATGTTATGAGGGAGAATTATCGGGAGGAAATGGACCTGAGCGATTGGGAACTTCCTGCCTCTAATGACTGTTTTCGTGGAGCTGAATCCTCTTGGTTTTGATTTTCACAGTATGAATTCACTGGCTGTGTCAAAGACATTTTTGACAATGCATTGCTTTGTCATTGGTTACTGTTGTTTTTATTTGTTGTCCTAGGTGAGTATATTTGGAAGGACTTTGTATAATAAGCGTTTCAAGATAGTAATAGAAACTTTTTGTTGAAATGAATCGTACCAGTGAAAGAGTCACCAGCTTAGTCTTATTTTTTGTACTTGCCAAAATTTGAACTTCAGGTTATCCTTTTGTTTTTGTTTCATGTGTGTGTGCATATATAATTATGCACACATACACACATGGACACATGCATACAAACAAGCATGTGTATTTAATTTTTACAAGTAAATCCCTGTATTATGTGATGCCACACTGAATTCTTCTGTTACTGCTTTTCCATAAGGTGTTGTAAAATAGTACTGTATCCCCCCCTCTTCTCCCTGCCCTCTCCGCCCCCTTTTATTTAAAGTTTTCAATGGACTGTCATTTGGGAGGAATAAGAACTTGATCCTTTATGTCATAACTAAGGTTGGACTTCTGGGTGAAAACACCAAAAATAAATACATTGAGAAGAGCCCTTTTGAGCAGTGATTTTATAGAAAGAATCATTAAACTTGCTGGCATGTCAAACTCTCTGGCTGGTAGTTAGTCTTGTTTCACTCATTTATTGCTAAGAACTCTATAGAGAAAAAGAGCTAGTTAGGGAATTATCTTGAGTTAAATATTTGAATATGGGCTGCAAGTTAATTTTAGGGAGCGAATATCGGCCTTCTCTGAAAACAGTATACCTTAAAAAATGCTCCATGTGGTAGAACGTGAGTGAAATGCTTAAAGGCTTTCTATTAATTTTTGGATGAAAAGGAGTGGTACATGTTGACCACAGCTCGTACAGATCCAAAACGATTGTCTCTAATGCCATCAATCAAATATAACCAGTGTTATCCTTTGGGATGTATTGTAAATGTGGGTATAAAATTTATATTTATATTGAAGTATGCACATGTTGCTACTTGAATTTCCACTTCCTCATAAATCACAAATATTTTGCCCTGTCAGAAACACCTCCACGTGACTTCATCCTGTTTCCTTTCAGGTTTGCTTAGTATGCTGCTGTATGGGCATAATATATAACATATAATTTCCTTATTGTTGGGGATTTTGATTGTGCCCAGGTTTTTTTTTTTTTTTAAATTTTAAGCAACTCTGTGGTGACCATCCTGGTAGCTAAATCTTTGCCCAACAGATGAATGATTTTCCTGGAAGAGCTTCTTGGATGTAGAATTGCTGAGTCCAAGATTTTGCTGATTTTAAGGTAGTTTTTTGGTTGTTTTTTTTTTAGAACCACGTAAAACCCAAATCTCCTCTGTTGATCACCTTCCCATCAGCCCTGGGACTGGTTGTGCTTTTACTGTTGTGGTTAGTGTTGCTGCTGTTATTGTTATTATTATTAACATCCTGGTGGTTTCAGTTTTGCCTGGGACCTCAGTTTTCTTCCTTCCCTTAGTCTGTTACTTGTGTCTCAATTTGAGATCTTGTAATGTTTGCCTTTTGACCACTGTCTGTAGGGAAGGAAGGCCCCACAGCTGCTAGAGATGTGATCTGCCTGGGGCTTTCTCAGCCAGGCTGTTGGGTGTTATTGATCAGACCCTCTTGGAGCATCCTGAGTGTTGCAGGGATGCAGAGGGGGCGAGTCTGTGGTCCTCTCCCCACTGGAGGAGTGCTAAGCGTTCCCATTGCAAAACAACCAGGGTATCTCTGAGCTTCTAGGCAGCTAAGGAATGCTGAATAATTAATTTCCAGGGAGATATTAATTTTTGTGGTTGAATATTCTTTTGGGTTTAATGCCAATTACAGTTTGATGACCGAAGAATCCACTCAGAAGGGAAAAGCATTTAGAAGTAAGTGGATTGATGACATAGATAGGCATTGTTTTTCAACCTTAATATGGAGGGTGATTTGATATAATTCTGGATGAGGCTTCTCCATCTAGATGTGTTTGTTTTGATTTTAGTGATTAACTATACTCTTGGCATGTCAAACTATAATTAATTTATGTTATTCTCTTTGATAAAGAAAGCTGCAGGATAGGTAGATAGTCATTAATCATTTCAAGATCCTTAGGGCTTTGGGCTTGGAAAGAAAAATTCTGATTATTGTTTGGAGATAAAGGTAGTATCTTCTGTGCCTTGCCTACTGGAATGAAGGACAATAATTTTGAGAGTTCTGGCCTCTGACTCTGAGGTGACAGTTTGAACCCTCGAGATGTCACTTGATGAAACCCAGACACAGCAAATGCTGTGTGCATTTCACATGTCGTGTTCTTTAATGTCTTGGTCAAGACATTGGATGGAGAGAAAGGGGATTGAGAAAGAGGTTCTAAATTTTGAAATAAAGCATTCTGCTTATTGTACTTGATCGAAACCCATCCAAGGAGCAAGTGCTGACAAAGCCCACCTGAAAGTCACATTTGCTCAACAGGTACAGTCGCTTTCATGCCTGGCATTTCCTCAACCCAGTGATGATGGATTTAATGTCAAGTTAATGCAAGACCGTGTGCGTATTGCTAAGCCTCGCATGAACATCATAGATACCTAAAAAAGAGAAATCTTGATTTGTTTTAATAAGTAACATTATTAAGTATTTTCATTTCCAACCCTTGTTGTGCTGTTCAGTCCTCTTTGGAAATGTCACAGTGATGGGTGTGTGTTATCTTGACCTCATGTGAAGGCTCCATGGCAACAGTAAATATTCACATTACAGGTTCTCATAAGGCAGTAAATCTGGATGATGTAAGCAGCCTTGGCCTATAGTAAAGATGTATTGTGAAATTTCCCATGTCAAAGGAGACACTCATCCCCAGGATTGGCACTTCCAAGGCTGGCGATGGTGGGGACTAAGAACTGCCCTCTTGGACCTGACAGCAGATGGACTTGGTAGCTCACTGGGTTCTCTGTGTTGCCTGTGTCTATCCTGGGGGACTTCACGGGCTAGTTGCATGTCCTAGGTGGCTCCTGTTCTTCTCAAGGATTCTCCCTGTGGAATACTCTGGATATTTTATTTCTCTTTCCTTGCACTAATCCTCAATTAAAAACAAACAAACTATAGTGTTCAACATATTCAACATGATTGACATGGCTAAGAATATAATAGGATTTCCACTTGCTCCCTTTCCAAAATCTGATAGTTAATTTTTGGATATTCTTTTAGCATTTTTTTCATGGGATGATTTTCTTTTTTTTTTCTTTTTCTTCTTCTTTTAAACAGCATACATGTGTATTAATCATTTGCAAAGAATAGCATAATTTCAATGGCATGTTTTACAAAGTAAGGTTGTAATGTAAATTGCAGAGGATTTGGAATCACCAAGGCCTGTTTTAGCATCATTGTGTCATTTATTAGTTGTGTCACCTTGGGCAAGTCACATGGCCTCCCTGACACTTAGTTTTTGTTTTGTTTTTTTTTTTTTACTATTAGTTAGGTATCATGATATTTGTTGTCCCTTAGGGATTATGGCAGAAGCTGACGGCAGGGATGGTTCGCAGTCTATATACTCTTCTTCAGTGTGCCTGGGATACTGCTTCCATGGGGAGGTAGGGGGTGGTAGTGCCCATGTCTTTGATTTAAGGAGGATTTGTGATTATGGTGGGAGTGGTGCTGTGAGAATCCAGGATACAGCTGTCACCTGAGTGTCCTGGGACGTTTGATTTTGGAATCCAGCCATTAGGCTGGGAGGAACCTCAAGCAGCCTCATGGAGATGCTCCCATTAGTGTTCCGGTGGACAGCCTCAGCTGAGCTAGGTGGGTCTGGATTGGCTCTAGCCCATGGCTGTTGAGTCACTTTCAGTCTTCCCTGCAGTGGAAGGTCTGTACATCAAGGAGCAGAGACAAGACATTTCCACTGTGATCTGTATAAAATCCTGACACAAAAATTGTAAAAGATAATAAACGTGTTATTGTTGTCTGAAGCCATGATGTTTTGGGATGTTTTGTTACACAGCCATAAATAACCAGAACAAGTTCACTGTGAGACTCAAGTGAAACAGTAATTCTCTAAGTTTGAATGCTATCTCAACCACTTCATAGCTGTGTGACCTTGGTGAGATACTTAACTTCTTTGTGTTTGTTTCCTTCCCTATAAATGGGGCTCCCTCAAAACTTATCATGATAAATAGTGATTTAATACTTGTGAGATGTTAAATAAATGCTAGTCATCATTCTTTTCTATTAAACTGTACTGTTGAAGTTTGAGAATGTGTGGAAAGATGTATATTGGTTGTGTTAATGATTTTTAAAGGGGCTATGTAAATGTTTAAACATCTTTCTCTAGGTAAGAAACCTCTGGGGCTTTTGGATATCAAAGTTTCAATGTCATTTTCATGAAATGAAAGAGCAAAAGAAAAATTAAAGATAAATCTGTAACTAGTATCTGCCAAATACTTATTTTATATATTTTGCTAAGTTTGTGTGTGTCCAAGAACTTTTGGTTTCAGTTGACAGAAGGAGGCACAGTACTCCATGACAGGAAGTCAGAAGGACAGAGAAGAGAACAGGGGACAGGAAGGAAATCTTATTTTATTCATATTACGCACCAGCAACTGCGCTACGGAATTTATCAGTGTCATTTTCATAGATACTCTAAGGCAGATAATAAGAAAAGAATGTTACTAAATCTTTGCTGTCCCTGAGACTGAGTTTGTTACTATTTTTTTTTAGTTGTGTTATGGAGAAAGAGGAACTTGGCCACTGCTGGTCACATATCTCTGCTTGTTTCTGCCTCTGATCTTTGAGTGGCTTTGTGTCCTCTCTGAGCCTCAGTTTCTTCAACTGTCAATTGAGTCTAACTGTGGTTCCTACTTTCTAGGGTTGTTAGGAGCCTCCATGAGATAACACAGCTTCCCAAACATGCCTGATTGTCAGACTCACTTTAAAAGCTTTTGTGAAATCCCCATCTTAGAGCAACAGAATCAGAATTTCCAGGGATACTGTGATTTTTAAATGCTCCGGGCATATCTTATGATTAGGCTGTTCAGGTGACACTAAGAAGGTGCATGTACAGCCTACTAGGTAAGACTTGAAAATAAAAAGCTTCTGTAGTAATTATACTTAGTGTATTTAATTTAATGTTTTAGGTTAGTTTCTTTAAGTTACTATATTCTCTAAATTTACTTCTATCATTATTGACAGTTCCTAAAAAATAAACTTGAGAATGGCTATAGATGTTGATAAAGCAGTTAAATAAGATCTATTTCTGGCATTATTTTACATTCCCCTCAAAGTTACACACACTGTTTGCTTTTTTCTTTCCTTTCTGGAGCGTTGACTGTCATTACCGCGTTAATGTGTTTCCTCCTAACCAGCAGCCTTGAGATTAAGAGAACTGTAGATGGAGACATTGTTTTCTGTATATATATATGTTCATGTATGACTGAAAAATTGTGCTCTACACTGGAATTTGACACAACATTGTAAAATGATTATAAATCAATAAAAATTAAAAAAAAAAAAAAGGAGCCAGTCTGAAAAGGCTACAAACTGTACGATTCCAACCAAATGACATTCTGGAAAAGGCACAGCTACAGAAACAATAGAAAGATAGTGGTTTCGAGGGGTTTGGGGAGACGGAGGAAGGGAGGAATGAATAGATGGAGTACAAGGGGTTTTTAGGGCAATGAAATTATTCTGTATGATACTACAGTGGTGGCTACACGTCATTATGCATTTGTCAAAACCTAAAGAATGTACAAAATCAAGAGTAAACCCTAATGTAAACTGGAAAAAAAAAAAAGAAAGAAAAAAGAAAGAAAGAAAAAAAAGAAACATAACGGCAGGTAGGATCACTGAACCTGACGGGCATTTACCCACTGGCTCCCACCTGGCTGTGACTGGAGGTCTTCACATGATGTGTCACGTGGTAATCAGATTGAGAATAACTATGTTGGTAACTCTAATTGTTGTTGTTGGAGAATAGGTTCTTCCCTCGCACAGGAGAGAATTCAAGAGCAAGGCACAGTAAAGTGAAAACAAGTGATTTTAGAGAGAGACCCACACCATAGACAGAGCGCGGTCCGTCCCACACAGAAGGGAAAATGGCTGAGGAGATGCACACGCCATAGGCAGAATGCGGGCCATCTCAGAGAGGCGAGAGGGCGAGAAGCCGAGAGGTGTGAGGTGTTTAGTTGAAAGTAAAAATAGTTACGTGCTTCATAGACAGAGTGCAGGCCATCTCAGAAAGCAGGAGAGCGCGCGCGACCAGGAGGTGCAGATCTGGTAGGTTTTTGGGCTTGAGATTTTCAAATGCTAATGGGTAGGAGGATCATTCCAGCTACTTTGGGGAAAGGGTGAGGATTTCCAGGAACCACCCCCGCACCCCCAGCACGTACTTTTTGACCTTTTATGGTCAGCCTAGGAACTGTCCTGGTGTCTGTGGCTGTGCCATGAGGCTCGAGGTCCCCTGGAAGTTAGGTCTTCCTCAATCTTGGTTCTAACCAGTGTGTCCTGTCCTCAGTCGCTGTGTCATTCCTTCGGTGTTTGCGCCCTGCCCCCATTCCTCCTGTTTCATTATGAACAGCAGTGCTTTCTATATCATGAATAGCTATATCTGAGTATTGATAGTGAGTTTTCTATGTGGAATATCTATTTTGAATAATTTGTGTATGTATGTATCTCATTGCTCAGCATAATCCTGTTGTAGCCGATCACTTGACACACATTTGAACTTGAGCACCATGGGCTTATATTGAAGTCTTCCAACTTCATAGGGCTGTGTGCCTGAGATGTTGTGTGTAAAGTATGTTGCTGAATGCTTTGAAATGTGGTCACTATTGTCACCCTTGTTTGCACTGTGGGTCCCGTAGCCTTCTGCTGTGTGATACGGAAAAGCAACCCTGATATTATATATAATTAATTTATAAAGCAGTGAATATCTCTTTTCTTACCACATTATTTATTTGTGGTGTCAAGTAACCACAGGTCAGCTACCTGTTAAGAAGTACAGTGGGAGGAGTTCAATCCATGTAGCTTGTTGAGGTAGTTCTAAAACTGAGTTCTGAGTTCATACTGGGTGGCTTTAAATCATATTTTCTTCCACTGTATAAATAGCCTAACGTGAATTCCTTAACAGTAGTGGTCCTCAACGTGCACTTCTGTAAATGGATGGGCTGATATCCTGGGATTCTTTCACCTCTTTAGCTCTTGGCTGCATGATTCTGCTTGTTTAGGTTGGATATGGATATAGTGTCAAGGTTGTAACATTCTTGCAAGTCCCTGGATTCTTTGAGAAGTTGGTTCTCAAATATTGGTCTTTGGATCTGAGCTGGGCCTTGTGCAGATGCAAATTTGTTGTAGTTGAATGCACAAGTCATACGTCTGATGCTCGTGTGCACGTGCGTATGTGCACGCATGTATAGTATAGTAAGTTTTAAATGTCACTGGGGCCTGAGGACTGACATAAGGTTGCCAACTTTTGTTTTCTTCCGTGAATAGCATGAGACCGGCATTAAGATTACAACCTGTTGAAGGCTATAAAACTTGTTTCCACATTTGGTGTTTTCACTAGGAACACTGCAGTGATTGTCCATTTGCATACGTGAACTTCCTTATGCCTGTCCCTTGTGCAAATATGCCAATAGATTTCCATTCTACTCATGTTCTTGGTGTCAGCTTAGGTGGCACTTCCTCCAGGAAGTCTTACAACCTGTTGTATGTCCTTCAACACCCCCCCTTTCCCAGATTAGGTGCCTCTCTTCGTGTTTCCATTATGGACCACACATACCAGCTTGTTGGTTGAAATTCAGGGAGGCATTTCTCATACTCTTCCATTATGTTATTAGAAAGTGTAAATGTGACAGTTTGGATTGTTCAAAACTGTCTTGTTTTATTGACAATGTATTTCTAGGAAAGTGAGTAATAAGATGTTTTTGAATGCCGGTGTGAATTTATTAACTCTTCACACATTTTGTTCTATATAGCCATTTCTTACCACCTTTTGGTATATACTCAAGTACTGTACATTTATTTTATTATTTATTGATTGACTTCTAAACATATTTTTTTTATTGACATGTAGTTGATGTACAGTATTATTTTAGTTTCAGGTTTAATACTTAGCAATCTGACATTTGCTTACAATATGAAATGGTCACCATAAGTCTTGTAACCATCTGTCATCATATGAAGTTATGAATATTACTGACCGTATTTCTTATGCTGTGTATTATATCCCTATTGACTTACTTGTTTTAAAACCAGAGGTTTGTACCTCTTCATCCCCTTTACCTCTTACCCCCTCCACTTCGTAAATTCATTTTAACACCAACTTAAGCAAGATAAAGTTTAGAAGGGTGGTACTCCAATAATTGCTGTCGAGTGACTTTTAAACAAATTACACTTTTAAACAATTTAAACAATCCCTTTGATTGCATGGGAGAGATAATGTTGCTATTCTTTTGATTCCAAGACATACATTAAAAAGTGGAGCGCCCAACAGTGGTCTCCTGGTCTTTGGAGCCAATAGACCTGTTGAGTTAACATGTGTAAATTTACCCAATACTGTAGCTTTCCAAAGATGGTGGCAGCCATTATTGTTTTTCTTTTCCTCATTATCCCTAATTTTTGCGTTGTTTAGTTAATGTTATTTTGAGCCCCATCACGTTAAACTTAGGTGAAATTCAAATTGTCCTAACATTGAAATATGGGCACATATTTCAAGTTGCAGCTCCCTGGCGACTGTTAAACTCTGAGTCACGTATGTTTAAAAGTTGATTGGTAGACGTTTAGATTTTGATGAAAGTCACTAATGGTATTCGGTTAATGGTATTCAACAGTAGTCATTGCTGTGGCTCACTGTGTAGCTGAGTAGCTGAGAGGACAGAGAATTATGACTCTGGACTGAACATGTTGAGTGCATCGCTAAGCCCAGAAAAGAAAAGTTTGTGCTGGCCTAAATTCTGTAGGAACAGTTGGACCTTTACAAAGACTCTTGGAAACAAAAGGAAGCTCTTGCCTTTTTCAGTTGATCTTTCGCTTCTCCTTACACACATTTTCTCTACAGATCAGATGATTGTTCTCATTGCTTACTTATTTCAGCCACTTCACTCTGACCCAGGGCTGATTTAGTTACTCTTGCCAGTTATATTATCCACGTCAATTGAAAGACCACTCTGGGTAAGGATGGTGGTTTCTAGTTTTTCAGAGTTTATATTTCAAGAAAAATTTTAAACACTTACTTAGTATTAGTTATACTTTTAGGATCTGTTAGGTTTGGAAAACCACTGATGGTGCCTATTATTGTGTATTACATCCCTGCATTACTACATCTGTTCTGTGTGTGTGTGTGTTTGATGGAAAATACTTCTATTTAAATTACACTTTTTATTTAGTTTACAGATAATTCTTGGTGTTCATACAGAATACCAAATCCCTTGAAATAACTTTTCCATCTATCGGATTTTATCATTTACAGTTTACGGGAGAATTGGATTGGAATGTCTTGAGCATCTGGGCAATCTTTATGCTTTCTGGTTTCTTTTAAAATGGGGGAATTAAAAGCCTTTATTTTTTTTTTATAATGAGCATTTTATTTTTGAGTGTTGTTTGAAATTGTAAAGGATATTGTTTCAGCATTTTAAAATTTAATATCTGTGTGTTTGTGTGCAAGTGTGTGTAAGACCATTGTGAATCCGTTTTCCAGCTTTGGTAGGTTCTAAATCTGCATTCATTTGATATTAGAAACTTTATCCCATTTATTGCTGAAATCCTTTTGTTTTCCTAACCCCTGCCAGTAATAACTTACAATGAACACCAACATTTTTTTCTTCTCAACTTAGCCTTGTGAGAGTTCATAAGGACATTGAGAGTTTTAATGGGACTCTTAAATAGTTTGGTTGCCAGCATTAGACATACACTAAGTGCCTGGTATATGCTCAACACTTTTCCTTGGTTCTGACCCTGGAGATGAAAGATACAGTCCTTCTTTTCTCCAGCTCTCTTTTAATACCCTTGGGCTTTTGCAGAGTTATTGAGATGGATTCTAAATGTTTAATATGTCTCTTAGATTTTAAGTCCCGTAAAGATTAAGAGCACTCTTTTCTAGGAATACTCAGTTGATGGTTTCCCACCCCGTTATACGGCTGCTCTTTTACTATGAGGCTGGTAGAGAGATTGTTTCTACAGTAATGAGAATGTGATCTAGCTGATCAGCTGGGCACCTTTTATGAAGTAAAGATGTGTTGGTTTGATGGTATGTTCTTCATAATGTAAATGTACTATATTGAACCAATGGCGGCCTCAGTGAGATTGCCGGTTACTGATACTGTATTGATATATTCTCTAATAGTTGCTAACATTCAGTGTATATGATGTTAATGTGTATTTGATGTGCTCTGTTATTCAGTGTAGTGTAGCTGTGCTCTTCTTATGTGAGAATAAGTACTTGGCAGTGAATAATGTATTGACGCCCAAGGTTCATAACAGGCAGCCCTACCACATTCTCATCAGGTCTTGATAATCTTCAGACACTGACTGGGACTCAGAAATGAACTAACTTAACATCCAAATTGAAAACACTGTGCCTTAGATCCAGGGATGTCCTGGGATTGTGAGTTTATTAACGTCTTAACCGTGTATAGAATGTGTATTTTTCTGTTCCTTTAATTTTTATGAGTTTTCTTTCTGTTTACTGTCTCAATCTGAAATTGTCATATCCATTAAAGAAAGGAAGTTAAAGAAATAGATTTAAGTTTTATGGTGTGCTATAGTTTTTTTATGCACAGTGGAAGTTAGAAGTTTATGGATTTTCTTCATTGAATTCAGAAGGCTGTGGTTTTATTTGTAGATGGAAATTGCATTGCCTTCTCCTGCCTTTGCCTTTTTTTTTTAACCAGTGTAACTTGCAGAGTTGTAATATACACTTTATTTTTGTAGTTCTTGTATATTATTAAAGTAGTACATATTTATTGCAAAAATTCTAATAAAACACAGATATGTTAAGAATAAAGCTACATTTTCCATGTTATCTCCCTCTTGCTGTAACCCAAAATTCCATAGGTAAACCAATTTGAGATATATTTAAAAATTTCTTTCTATACATATAAAATATGCATATGATCTTTGGAATATTTTTTATCTAGATGGCAGATATATTTATTTTACTCTTGTCCCAAAATCTTGCTTTCCACTTAGGTTATCCTTAATCAATATTTTATTATAACTATACCTAGAATATTATGTGTTTGTGCAGAAGCCTATGGACATTAACTAGGTACTCTATTTTCTTAAATGATTAAGAAGTGACAAGGATTATTTATCCATTCTGAAATGTTTTTTGAGGAAGAGATGCGTAAGATTGGGTTCAAGAAATCAAATCGCCAGCTAAATGGTTCCATTGTATTCAAGTGTTTTGTGTATCAGCCAAAACTCAGGTTTAGCTGCATTAGTGGGTGTTCCCAAGTCATAGTGGCTTCAGTATCGTAGAGGTTCATTTCTGTCTTATGTAATGGTCTAGCCCTATAATTGTCTAGGGCTAATGTGATTGTTCTGTGGGATTGGGAGCTTGAGTCCCATCTCATTTATTACTCTGCCATTTCCAGCATACTGCCCACCGTGGCATTTGCTAGTGGGCAAGGGACAAGGGGAGGGCAGATCTCTTCTCTTCACAAACATGTCTTGGGAATTACACACTTCACTTCTCACACCTCATTAGCCAGACCTCTTTCACAGCCATAACCAGATGCAATGGGAAACCTTAATCAGGGCAGCCACATGCTCAGCTGAGAATTTGGAGGAAGGCGAGAGGAAGCATTTTAGGAGGCATCTCACAGTCTTTGCCAAAGAGTATGACTTTATCATTTTGTTTAAAAAGGATCTCGAGGCATAAACATTTATTTGAGATTAATTGAAAAAGCCTCTTGATGTACCAAGTGTAAGCTAAAAATAGTTTTCTATTGAAGTTTGTTCCTTGTTTTTATCCATTTATGTAGTTTGTCAAAAAAATTACTTATAATTTTGCTGATAATGAAGCATTTGCATATCAATATTCTCTGCAGAATAGATGTAAAGATAGAGTATGTAAAATAGGGAGATTTGGAATATAATCATTTCTCAGTGTAATTAACGGTTGGCCCATTAGATACATATATCATTTTTTAAAAAATTGAAGTATAGTTGATTTACAATGTTGTGTTACTTTTCTAGTGTACAGCATAGTGATTCAGTTGTATATATATGTATATGTTTATATTCTTTTTCATTATAGTCTATTACAAAGTATTGAATATAGTTCCAGGTTCTAACCTTTATAAAAGTATATCATGTTATCCTTGTAAACTTGTTTTTGTTTTAATCAGACTTCTTTGCTAATAGTCAGAAAATATAAACAAAACTGTAATAGGTCTTCTCAGAGGTAACTACCATACAACATTTGATTTTTAAATGTGAATATATATATACACACATTGTATATATATTCCACCTTCAGTTATGTAATCTTTTGACCCACAGATCTTAACTATTTCATAGCCTGATCTATATTTGATAGGGAATGGTTTTCACAATACATGTAAAAACCATTTGGCATCACTATCTAGGTATTCATTTTATGGGTGTTTTAGAATTTATTTATTGAGTTCTGTTGTTGAATATTTAGGTTGTCTCTGCACTTCTGCTTTTATAAACAGTACTGTGATGAGTATCTTTGTTTTTTTGGTTTTTGTTTTTAAACTATTTTGTTTTTTAAATGGAGGTACTGGGGATTGAACTCAGGACCTCATGCATGTTGAGCACGCACTCTACCACTGAGCTACATTCTCCCTCGAGTATCTTTGTTTATACAGTGTTATACGTCTGAATATTTCCTTGTATTACATGCAGAATTGCTCAAAAATGGGGTTTATACTTTTTAAAGGTTTTTGATACGTATCATGTTAATACAGATTTCCTTATATTCTGCTCAATCCTGGCGTTTTATCTTTTACTTAAATCTGTGTTAATCTGATAGTAAAATTAGTTTTTTGATAGTTCATTATTTTGGTAGTTGGGAAATTGAATTGCATTACCTTAAATTTTTTTCTTCCTTGATTTTATCCCACCCTTAGACACTGTGTCCTTTTGTATTTGAGGGAGGTACTTTTGTTCATTGTTTTGCCCATTTTGTGTTTCTTGACGGTGATGTAGTCAGGTTCTCCCTTTGCTCTTCCAATCACTCCATGTGGCACTATTTATCCTTTCATCCTGCTAATGAACATGCTCTTAGATACCCCATGTTCTGCGTGTTCTGTCGGCAGCTCCCTGTCTTAACTAAGGACAAGCAGCAAATGCGGGGCTATGGGGAGAGGAGGGCGGTGGAATCACATTAGTCCCCCATCACTTTAGATCCCTTTGATATAAACCCTGGTTGGTGTCGTCTCTCTGTTCTCATTCTTCTTTTCATTCTTGTTCTTTTCCCTCTCTTGCTTTTCTACTAGCTTCTCAGGTTCTTTCTTTTTGTTGTTTTTCACCTATTTAGGGAATGATTCTGGAAGAATTCCTTTCTTCTTTCTTTTCGGTAGATGGGAGAATTGAGACCGAAAAGCTTATTGCTTCCTGATGAACAGGAAACGTAGTAGCCCCAGTTGTTTATTTGGGGAGTCGCATTTTATTGAATGCCCATAGGCGATTCACATGTACATAAACCCCAAGATAAACCACTGCAATTTTTGCAGTTTCCTTTCCCCTTCTGTCTGAGGGTGAGAGACAGGGAAAATAAGATGGTAGAGAGGGTTAGAACAGTGGCAGTCCTGGAATGTATCATTTGTCTCACAACTGGATATTCTGATGCCAATGTTTAGAGCATTCAGTCTCTTCCAAAGAATATCTTTTGAAAAGTGTGAATATTAGTAATTCTGTAATTGACACATTCTGTTTAAACTGGGTGGTCTTCCGGCAGTAGAATCTTAGAGCAAATTGCCAGGCAGTGGAAGTCCAGAAATAAGTCTTTGTTATAACTGTTGCAAAGAATTATTTATCTAACAAGTATTAAGTTCTTTGTTGCTCTGACCCCATCCTGCTTGTAAAAGAGATACTTGTTCATTTGGGAGGGTCATGTTTCAGAGTTATTTGATTCTATTTCTTTTAGGAAAGAAGTTACTAGTGCAATGCATATGTTTTTGAAACAACTATTTCCAACTTGTTTAGGGAACACAAAATCCAGCTTCAGTAGAGATTGTGTAATGGAATGCTTGAATCCTTTTTTATGACCTTCAGTGACTTTTTGGCTCATTTTAAAATATATGTGTTTTAACTGTGTTCTTCGCATGAGAGTCCATTGTTACTTCCAGACCTGGGCTGACACCTTTTTAGTGTACCTCGACCCACCACATAATTGGGATGTTAAAGAAATTGCAGAGATAAACATTTGTGTAAGTTGTTGTTGTGGGCTTCCTAACTGCACTTGAGATGAACTTGTGCATTTTCTTCCTGGAATGATTTGGCATATATTTTCTCTAATCATTTCTTCTCATTCTTTCTTTTGCTTCCTTTCCTCTCCCACCCTCACCCCCCACTTTTTTTTGTTTTGTTTTGTTTTGTTTGTTTTTTTGAGGAATGTCTCATTTAGTCTTACTGGGATGGTCAACCAAGGTTCCCTGCCTTTTGATGGGCGAACATGTGACTTAAGCCAAGCCAGTAAGACACACTCTTCCAAGAGTTACATATGAAACTGAGTGATGTGAAAACTGTTCACCCAGAGGTGAGAAGGGATTGTGGCTCCGGCTGCCTAGATGTTTAGAGTTATTTTGTTTCCTCTTCTTCCTAAGGCTGTTTTTTCAGCCTTTTATTTTGTAGCCATGTAATGAACTTCATTTTCTTTTTCCTTTTAAGTTGGCCAGACTTGGTTTCTGTTGCTAGCAAAAGAAGCCTATCTGAAATGTACATTTCACAATCCTTTAAAGGAAGCCTGTGCAGCAGCCAGGGGGCCTCCAAGGAGGGTATTTACCCAGCTTCCAGGAGCACACTGACACTAATTCATCTCACAGAGTGATAAATGAGTTAGAATGATCACAGTTGAGTTTATAAAAAGAAAGGCGACCATCAAGATTGGAATGCTTATTGTAGCATTTTAATGTGTTCGTTCCCTGTTGGCAAGCCATGTGGAAGTCAGGAGTTGCCCAAATAGAAGGTTGCTTGGTAAATAGGATGAGCTAGTTGTATGATCCACAGTAGAAACCCAATCTCCTCTGCATGCTGCTTGGATGGGCTCTGCCAACCTCCAGCCCTTTCCTCTGATAGATTTCCAGAGGCTCTCATGCCTTTTCAATTCCCACCACCTTAGGGGGAAAAGAACACTTTGAGCTTCCTTTCCCACTCAGCTCATCTGCTAGGAAAAATCCCTGAACGAATTGAGAAAAATGCTAGGAGCCAACGCCCTGTACCATAAATTTGAGAATACTTTCTCCTGTATGCCTAGACTTGCTTAAGGGTAAGTTCAGTCATCTGATAAGTTTACTCCAAATGTGAGATGAACTTAATATATCCATGCTGCTCCTGACTTCCTGGGGTTTCACCCAGACCACCTGGATTGGGCTTTGGATGCTAAGGAATTCTTCAGTATGCTTTAGAGAAAACCTCATGTTCTCAGAGTTGTTGGCCAAGAGGAACAGCTCTGTTGCCTGCCTTCTCCCGCTACCTTATTTTCCTCCTGAGATCTTGGAGGAAATAGAATTATAGCACACTGTAGATTAGAGGTAGGTAAAAAGACCCAGCCTTCCCAGAAAGATAGCCAGACTCATTTCCCCACGTTTTACACCATGCGTTGGGTCTGGTCAGTCTTAGGAAAGTTGGTACCACTGATGTTTATTTCTTTGCTATCACCTTCCCTTCCCTCTGGATTATTTATTATAAGAAGTTTACCTAGTTTCTCTGATTTTAGTCTCTTTTTTCTCCAATTAATTTGTTTGATATAGTCAAAATAATTTCTGCAAGAAATTACTTTGTACTGTTCCCATGCTCAAGAATATAAAGTGGCTCCCTCTTTCTGTAGAGGAGCAATATTGCATACGGGTCAAGAGTACAGGTTCTGGAGTGCAAGTGTTGGAGTTGACCAGTTGTTCCCTTGGGTAAACTACTTTCCCTTTCAATGCCAAGATTTCTTCATCTGTAAAATGGGGAATAATAATAGGACTCATATGGCTATTGGGAGGATTAAATGAATTAACACATGTTGTTCTGACTGTTGTATCTGGCACAGTAAGAACCTTGCATGTGCTTAATCAATGGTCATAGGTTATCACAATGGTCTAATTTCTAAGGCTAACTTTGATGACTGCTTATTAAGCATCTGGTATGTGCCACGTACTGGGCTAAGTTTTGCTGATATGTTATGAAATGGACTTTCTGCTATAGCTGTCAGCTAAGGCAGTCTTCAGCTCCATTTTTCATGTCAAGAAAATGAGATTTGGAAGGGTTAAGACCCAGAGTCAGGTTACTCAGCCGGGGACGAGGTAGAAGAAGAGTACAAACCAAGAGCTGCCATCTCCGCACTGTTGCTCTCTGTTCCTCTTGATAACCCTGCACCATGTGAAGTTCTAACACACGTGACCATGGTCATCAGCCAGTAGCGTGTCTACTTCTCAGTTGAGTGGCTTAAGAATTGGGCCATGTATTATTTTTTAATGAATATAAATGCTCTAGCGGAGATGTTAAACTACCTAGAAAAAAAATATATATATATATACTTTCTTGGAATTAAATTCCTCTACGTCAAAAGACCAAACAACTTTTAAATAGTTTAAAATAATTTTTTAAGTTGACTATATTACTGGATCATTTTAAAGCAGATTCGGTGGTACCTCTTGGCAGTTCTCATAAAATTTCAGGGGTTTTAGAAAACAGGTCATTCTGGATAATTATTTTATAGTCTGAGAATTGAAGACAGACCGTTGTTTATTGACTTGCCAAAGGCCACCTGGTATATTAACAACAAAACTGGCATTAAAACCCAAGTTTTCCGACTCCTTCTGTGCAGTTTCTACCCTGAGACCATCTTGTCCTTTAAGACAAGAGAGTGATTTAAAATTTATATGCGATGCTTCCTGGGAAGCTAAATCTGTTTGAAATGGTATTTGGAAGGAATTGACACATCTGCCAAGTAGCGTCAGGCTGCTGTGTGTGTGGATTCCAGTGGTAGAAGAAGAGAAGAAGGTGCCTGAAAATTGGTTACTTTCCCAACGATGGGTCATCTGTCATGTGCTGGTTATTCATAGTCTTGACTTCAGGCTTCGTATAAATCTGCTGTTCCTTCCATGTGGAGAATCCACACCTTTTCTGTCTCTCATCCTCCTCAACTCACCTACCTTCATCTTGGTCATAGATTAGGTATCAGCTTAAAACTCTTTCTCGGGGAACCCTTCCCTTATCCACTACTCTTATCCTTCCTCATTTGACCGTAGTCCTGTTCTTTAAAAATTTCCCTCCTCCAAATCCCATTCCAGTTTTTCCCTTCCTCTTTTGGTCACCAACACATAAGAACTCGACTTTGACTCATTCTTGTTGACTCTCTTGCTCAGAACGTATTTTTCTTGTTGGTGATGTCCTGGTCATCAGAAGCTTCAGATTGAAGACATTCTACTGCTGACTGTAAAACATGCACAGTGTTTGCACATGAGCATGTTCACATGTTCACATGGAGAACCTCTTGCAAGGATCATTTTTTAACTTGTTACTTAACCCAACCTTCCTACCCACTGAAACACAGGACGCATTTCTCCTGACCAGTACTACCCATCTGTACTATTTGAATAACTAATTCTGTAATGTGGCTCTTCCCATTTAAGGGTGAAGACTGCATGGAGGCTGGTTCATTCCCTGCCTCGGTCATTGTTACATCCCCAGTGCAATGGATGGCACAAAGTAGGAGCTTAGTATGTATTTGTTGGATAAATGAATGTTTTAATGAATCCATGCAAATGTGCAGCCTGCAGGAGCCTGGGGGTGAATGGAAGAGGAGAAAGATGGGCCCAGCCATCAGGGAGCTTCTAGTCCACAGGAAGAGACAAGTGGTGAATGTTAAAATTCATTTACGGGATCAAGGGAACTGAGGGTTAATTGACAGATTAAAGAAAGGGTTGAGTTGGATGTGAGGGCAATCTGGCTGTGACGTTTGTCACCCCATTGATTGCCATGGTTGATTTGGCTGATCTGGCTGGCTCGGCGGGTGTCCCCTTCCTCCCTCACTGCTCCATGTGCGTCCCTCCTGAAGCTGCACGCTTGGTCGAAGAAGACCACCATCCCCGATAGAGGAGGACAGTTCTTCTCTGTCAAGGGTGTACGAGTAGCTGCGTTCCCCTGCTAGAACCTCCAAACAAGCTCTCAAGAAAGGGTTGAGTTGATGACAGAGAATAAGAGTGACTGGTCTCGCCTGGGCTGGGGAGGGACCGGTAGACTTCACAGAGGAGATGACATTTAATTTGCCCTTGAAAGGCAAACTGATTTAAGAGGGTGGGGAAGATGCTGAAACATGACAAATTATGGTTGTGTTTTTGCATCCCTGGCCCACTCACATCTCTCTCTAGTCAGGGTTGGAGAAAGATCTTAGGGTTGGGAATCAGGAGACCTGAGTGTGCCACTGCCCATCCGTCAGACCTTGCTCACTGCTCTGGATTTCAGTTTATGTGTGGCAGAAAGGGGTTACACCTGACTTGAAAGGATTCTTTCTCCTCTAAAACTCTAGAATTCTCTGGATGCCACTTTGTCCTTGATCCCCGTCTGACTGTCTTGAGAAATGTGCTTTTTATTGTGACCTTTCTTTCCAGGAACCATGGAACACGTCAGTGAGGAATTAGGGATGTGTCATGGTCCTCTTCGTGGCCTGCTGACTGCAGTCATATTCTGGGGGCTCTCTGGTTTTAGTTTTATAGGTGAGATGTGCGTTTACAGCACAGAGTGTGTGGCGGAACCACAACCTCCTGGGCTCTGGTTGGATCACCTCAGGCACAGGGGGCAGGACTTCGTCAGGCTGGGCTGGGCCCTCTTGACTTCGGGGGACTGCTGACAGTGAGCAACCCCATTGATCGAGACTTGGTCGTTATCACTTCCTACACGTGGAATTGGGAACATGGGGCCTTTTGACCTGTAGCTTCTTGTGCATGATTTCCTAGGAGAGGTGTCAAATTATGAGTAAATGGACACTGGGGATCTGAAGAAAGGAACAAGGCTATATATAATTGAGTCAGAACTGCAGCTATTTACAAGGGTGTCTGTGGCCTTTGTGGATCTAAAGTTATTTTATGTTAATTGCACCATGTATTTGAGAACATGAAATGTCCTGAGTGTGATTTTGTGTTCACGTGAAATCACATCTCTGCTCTCCCTCCATGGGTAAATTGAGAAGTTTAGTCATTAGATTATCTTTGATGTTTCTTTTAGTTATAACATACTGTGAATTTTTTAATGAAAGTAGGAGTTGGGGTGAGTAGGTAACAGAAAAATTGGGATGAGGGAATCTTTGTATTACCTGTATTACCTGTCCCCTCCAAAGAAGTCTGTAATGCACTTTGAAATCATCTCCTTTTCTGATCAGCTAGACGTAGCAATCTTGGATTTATGCCTTCTTGACTTTTTGCCCTCAAGGAGTTTGCTTTTTGGTTGGAAAAGAAGAATGAACAATGATGAGCTTCCAGGTTGTGAAAACAATGGTGCCATCTGGTTAATTACGTTTTCTGCTATGTGGAGTCTTCTGTCTTCTCTCGGAAGGAAATGTTCAGTATGTAACACAGTGAACTGCAGGGCTTGTGTGTGTGTCTGTGTATATGATTTGGGTTTGATTTAAGCCCTCATTTTTGGTGGCTGGGATCTGTCTGTGAAATGGTGAATTACAAGTGTTCATCTTTTGCCTTTGTGTATTCCTGAAGCACTGGTGAACTTTGTGTTTAGGGCTTGCACATTGTGAGGATCCAAAGAAATAGACTGATCCTCCTGTAGAGAAAAAATAGAAAATAATGATAATCAGGTACCATTTGTTTAGTGAGTATTTAGTGTTTGTCTGTTAAGAGATTTAAATACGTCATTTATGCATTCAGCAAATATTTACTTTCTACTTCGTATGTGCCAGGTGCTAGTCTGGGTACTGGCGGTGTAGCAGTGAACATGACTCAGTCTCTGCCCTCATAGAGATTAGGATGTAGAAGAGGAGTTGAAATCAGACCCAGAGATACTTCATTGTCCAGGGAAATGATGAAAATGTAGAAGAATGACAGTGATGACGTGGTGTTGCGGAGACGTGTCCCTGACCAGCAGTGCTATCGTAATTGTTAATTTAGAAGGTAACACCTATTTCTCGGCACCGTGACTTTACTGGGATTTTCTCTAGCAGAGGAAAATGAAGGCCACTTCCCTCCCTGCCTATGCTGCTGTGATAGTTTCATAAGGACACCCTGCTGTGATTGTCAGCTGTTCATCAGTTTCTCATGTGTGAGGTGTGTAAGGCTTACTTCCATGGCATGAGCATGTGTGATATGCTGGTCCTCCCACCCCATCTGTCATAAAGATCCTTGTTTTGGGACAGCTCTGCAATATGTCTTGTCAATAATTATCCTGCCAACAGCACATGGCTCCCTTTCTGTGATGTCACTGGCAAACGCCTGATGTTCTAGCTGATTTGTGACACATAGTCTCTCCGGATCGGGGAGGAGGGGTGTAGACACACACCTTAGCCCACGGTGGCATGCCCAGGGTCACTGACTCCTGCTGTGATGATGACAGCCGCCACCACCACCACTAGTACGACTACTGTTTGGGTTTTTGGGGAATTTTAATTTTTCTTCTAATTTTTTTTGAAGCATATAGACAAGCCAATAGCTGATCTCATGTATCCATTAGGGATGATAAGGGGAGGAGTCTGGGGGCAGAGGAGAGACTATGATAAGAGTCTGAGCCCTGGAGCCCAGCAGACCCACTTCCGCCACTTTCAGCAGCGTAACTTTACACAAGTTTGCCATCCCTTCTAAGCTGGTTTCCTTATCTGTAAAATGGGAACAATAATAGTAACCACCACCAAGTGGGATTATTGATTCCTTACTTCCAGGCATTTGACCCAGACTACTTCAAATCCTTTAACTCCTCTTGCAGTTATAGGAATCATTACTGTTCCCAGTTCACGGATGATGCTCAAGCCAGAGAGGTTAAGAGCTTCGTCCGTGAACACACAGCCAGCAAGAAGGGAAGCTGGGATGGGAACACAGGCGGTCTGGTTGCCCTGGGTTGTTTTAAGATGCAAGGCTTTGAGCATCATGTCACTTACTACAGTGACACCTTTATTCAGAGTGCACTCCCATGACCACAGGCTAGGCTTTAGTCATGCCAGAGACCTGCTTCTTGCCCCATGGAGGTAGCCCTGACTTCTCTCCGCACTTCTACCCTTTGCTAACATCTTGGAATTCTGCCCGTGGCAAGTGGAAGTGGGTCTGATATTCCAAATTCCTTAAAGAAGAAGGGTAACTTATCGAGTGTTTAGCTGTCCATCCTGGGGCTCCCAGTGAACTTGCATTGCTTCTTCTCACTCTTTGCTTCCCCTTTAATTTCTGGCTTGGCATCAACAAGTTGAGAAATGTTAGCGGACATTTTCAGCTCAAGTCTCTGGTGCATTAGTGAGCTGACTCACCCACGATTAGGCTGCAGACCTGCCTGGTGGGGATACTCTTGTTTACTGAGGAGCGTTTCTGTTTTTTTTAAGGTGGATTGATGGCATGGAAGCCATTCCAAAGTGAGATCTGTATTGAATTTGATCACTCCAGCTCCCAGCTTTAGGAGCTCTGGCACCAGAGGCAGGCTGAAGAAGCTGGGATGGGGTGAATGATGAAGACTTGGAGGAAGAAACTCTCCAATGCGAAAAACAGTTCCCACCTCAGCTCTTTTGTCTACACTCCACCTTTTGCATAGATAAATTGGACTCACCTTCTCAGCAAAGCTGGTCACTAAATGAATCCAGGCGGCTTTCCTTTGAGCGGTGATTAGGAGCAGGATTCTGGGTTATTTGTGAACAGGTTGACAGCATCAAAGCAAAGTGCAATATTTGATTAAAGTATAAATGTAACATACAAACATGGTGGGAAACCTGTTCACTTTGACTCTGGTGTGATTTGTCCTTTATTTTTTTCCAGTCCAATTTTTCTAATTTCTTCTTTCTAATCTTGGAGTATAGGAAGCACTCGTTTGAAGACTGGAGAGAAGGATAATTTATCTTGTCTTTTTGGGGGCAATAAAAGAATGGGCATCCATTTTCACATCCAGACTTTTCATTTGCAGCCTGAACCCTGTTAAAGTGCAGATTTTATCGAAAGCAAAAGTAGTTTTGGATGTACCGTGGTCCTGTTTTTTAATGGGGTGTTCTCTTCTTTCACGTGATCAGATTCTTTCCTGATGACCGAAAAGCTTCTGAACATTAGTTCACTGACAATCTGGTTGACTGTTCTGGTGGGAAAATATTTCTCTGCCTTCTTACCTTCCTGATTCCATGCCTGAGGGTTAAGACCTTTTCTCCCCAGATGAGGCCTGCTCTCTGCAGCTGGATGCAAAGCTGAGGTCACCTCTAGGGAACCTGTCCCCATGGGTGGAAGTAGAGAAAAACACATTAAAATATCTGTAGGCTTCTGGGAGCTGTTCATACTTACAGGGAGGCTGCCGGTGTTTATGGCTCTGCCTAATTACCAGCATTACTTATCCTAGTTAAGTGCTGGTAGAGAAGGAATTGAACTGAGAAGGGTTTCATGTCTTCTGTGGAATGAATGAACTCATACTGGTGATTATGTAGAAAATAACTTAATTTGTATAAAGATGTCCTAAGACATATAAAATGCATTTTGTATACATCTAATATACATTCACAGGGAAGAAGGTCCCATAGGTTGGGCCACAGAGTTAGTTGATCACAGCATGGAATTTGGGCTGAGATGTGCTTTTGAAACTCAGTTCAAACATGAATAAGGTATTTTGTTTTGTTTTGTTTTAACTTAAGTTTTTAAAAAATCAAAACAATTTTTATAGATAATTTTAAGAAGCTCAACAAGTGCTTTTAAGATTTGTTAACAAAAATGTAAAAATCCCCACCATCACCCCTCAGTGCCCTGCAGTGGAATACCCCTGGAGGGTACCATTTTTAACTCAGTAAGCTTTTTCTTCCCATATTTCCCTTTCTAGTTAGAAATCAGATGTTTGTGTTTCTATGTCTTGCAGCTTCAAGTGTAGGTATCATCTATTGTTATTTATTATTATCCCTCGAAATGACATTGAGGATTTAGTTTTCTCACTCCACCTTTCTTTCCTGAATCTACCCTCCTGAAATCTACATATCAATATCAGTATATCAGCATTTTTGGATGCATACTGGGTAGCTGAGTCACATAGTATACTATAATTGCATTGCTTTTTATGACACTGATAATTGCTTTGCTTTTTTTTTTTTCTTTATGCTCATCTCTAATTCTTCCCCAAACTCTACAGCAGAACTGAAAAACCCTCCCAGCATCATAAAACCAATCAAATCCATCAGTTCCTTTAAAACACACTTTTGGGAATCCTCTCTCATGTTGTTGACTGTCCTTTCGGTCTAACCTGGACTGGGTGTTTTCCATTCCATAGCTGTCATCCTAGAATTTCCCTTCATAATGTCCTTGAAAGCGAAAGTGACTTAACCCTTCTCAGCCATGGTTCTTCATCTGTGGGGTGGAGATACTATTCTTATGTCAGGGAGTTACTGTGAGAATTTGATGAGCTAATAGATATCGAAGGCAGTGGCACGAAGAAAGAGCTCAATCAGTCTTAGTTTTCTTTTTCAAAAAATCTTCCTCCTTTTCTTCAATGTGTTGAATGATGATCGCTGATCTGTGGTGCATCTTTAAGAATCAGGAGTATCTGTACAGCTGGAAAAGAACTGAGACATACCCTTCATTGTACAGTGAGACCCAGAGCAGACCTGGTTCTTGACCAAGGTCATGAGTGTAGTCAGTAGACAGAGGTGGAGCCAGAACTAGATCCTGCCCCTCTAACTTTAGTCCTAGTCATGTTTTCTTTCCCTTTTTTCATTCAGCCTCAGTAGCCTGCAGATTTTCCCCTTCTCCCTTTGCCTAATTTCTTAATTTAAAAAAAGTGTATAGCAGCTTTATTGAGATACAATTCAAATATCAATCACCTGTGTAAAGTTTATAATTCAGTAGTTTTTAATATATTCACAGAATTGTGCAGCCATCGCCAAAATCTGACTTAACATTTTCACCATCCCAAAAAAGAAATTCTGTGCCCTTTTGCTCTTACTCTCCTGACCCTCAGCCCTAGGTAGCATTTCGTACAAACAGAACCTACAGTATGAGGTCTTTTGTGACTAACTTCATTTACTTAACACAGTTGTTTGCCAGATTCATCTATGCTGTAGTAGGTAGCGATATTTTATTCCTTTTGTGGCTAAATAGTATTCCATTCATATAGATACATGTTCTGTTTATCCATTCATTAATTGATGGACATTTTGATTGTTTCCACTTTTTGGCTGTCATGAGTACTGCTGCTCTGAATTCTCATGTACAAGTTTCTGTGTGAGTGCATATTTCAGTTCATATCTGGAGTGGAATTGCTTGTTCATATGGAAACTCTATGTTTAACTCTTTGAAAAGTAGCCAGACTGTTTTCTTAAGCAGCTGCACTATTTTATATCCCCATCAGCCGTGTATGAAGGATCCAGTTTTCTCACCTCATCCGCAATATGTGTTATTATCTCAGGTGTATGAAGTGGCATCTCATAGTGATTTGGTATGTGTCTCTCTGATGGCTGGTGATATTGAGAATCTTTTCCTGTGCTTACTGCCATTTGTATGTCTTCTTTGGAGAACTGTATTCAGATGCTTTCTCCCCTTTTACATTGTGTTATTTCTATTATTGCACGGTACAGTTCCTTATGTGTTCCAGACACGAGTCCCTTCTTGGTTGTCTGATTTGCAAATATTTTCTCCCATTCTGTGGGGCCTGGTTTTACTTTTTTGATGGTGTCATTTGTAGCACAAAAGTCTTTTTTTTTTTTTTTTGGTTTATTTTATGTTTGTATTTTGGCTTCGTATCTAAGAAGGCTCTTGCTTAATTCAAGGTCATGAAGATTTACTCCTCTTTTCTTCTGAGAGTTTTATAGCTTTAGGTCTGTGATTCACTTGAAGTTAATTTTTGTGTATGGTGTGAGGAAAGGGTCCGACTTTCATTATTTTGCATAGATATATGAAATTGTCCCAGTATCAATTTGTTGAAAAGACCAATTTTTCCCCATTGGATTGTCTTGCCATCCTCGTCATGGTATTCTTCTCTCCCACAAAGTGCGGGTGACTCATGTGATAATGTGTGTGAAGATAAAATGAATGGGCTCCCAACAATAGCCTTTGTCTGAAACCTTTGTGATTAACCCTTTGTCTGAAACCTTTGTGATTAGAAGGAATAAACATTTCAGAGAAATGCATTTCGGAGAAATGCATTCTGATAAGGGAGTATTGTAAGGTACCAACTAAAACCCATCAAATGTGCCAGAAAATATGAAATGGAAATTAATTTTGAGGGTTGCAGAAGAAAATGACACTGAATCAGCACAAGCAGCCCAGCTGTGGATGAACTGTTCTCCAGCTTTGCTGCCAACCCAGCTGGGGGCCCAAAAGATGCAGAGAGCAGCAGATGCACTTGGCTGTGACTCCACTGGATGTGCCCGGATCTACACCATTCCCAGTCCTGCACAAAAGGTTTTCTCAGGTCTTAACCGAGAGACAAGTCAGCACTTTACCTGTGGACAGTACCAAAGCCCACCATCCTCTCTACTGGCCTAGAACCCTGGAGACCTCCGCAGTGAAATGGATTTAGATATTTTTACCGCCTTTGTTCGTTTTTAAAGAACATTTAAATTACATAAAGTGCACGGCTGGGTGATCTTTTAACCTATTTATTCTTGTGTAGCCATCACTTGGATCAACATACAGAACACTGTTAGTAACCCCAGAAGCTTCCCTCCTGCCTCTTCCCATTTGATATTCCTTTGCCAAAGAGGTCTCTGCTGTTCTGGCTTTTCTTACCATACATTTGTTTTGCCCACTCTTGAATTTTCAAATAAACAAAAAACTGAAGTATGTGCTTTTTTTTTTTTTTTTTTTACTGCCTGCCTTAACCTTAACTTGTTTAGTCTGGTTGTGAGATACATCCATTTTGTTCTATCAGTAGTTCATTTATTACTGCTTGTGTAACATGGCCATTTCATAACAGATTTATTCATTTTTCTTTTCATAGGCTTCTGGGTAGCTTGTAGTTTGGGGCTCTTTTCAATAAATATGCTGTATTTTTTCTTGTCCAGGGTGTTTCAGTAGATGTAAGAGGAACGTGAGTGGATGGTGGGTGTGTGTTTGGCTTGGGAAGGTAACTGCCAAATGGATTCTGATTTTTGATCCTCATCTCCTGTTTACATCTCTCTCTGAGCTCTGTGACTCAGAGTATGTGTTTGTGGTGCTCAAGTATGTGTAGGTTGGGGACAGGAAAGAGGAAGAAAAATTGATGAAAGCAGAAAGGGGTGGAGGGGAGTGGGGTAATGTGTATTAAAGGAAGTTCATGAAGAAAATGGAGAGGATGACTTGGAGATAGTGTAGTTAGGAGTTGGATACACGAGCTTTCAGTCTGGATTCAAAATTTAGCTCTCCCTTTTCCCTCCTGTTTAACTTCCGAATCTTCCTTCACCTCGGAGGCACGTTTTTCTCACCTGTACAATGGAACTAACAATAACTGCTTGTATTACAGAGAGACTGAGCGGTATATGAGGTATTCAAGTAAAGTGTGTATGTTTTGAGAGCTTCCGATGTGCTAGTCACTATGCTAATGTAATTATCTAATTTAATCTTTACAACAACCCTGTTGTGTTATGTACTATTATTTTGCCAGTTAGGAAGCTAAAGGTCTGAGAAGTTGTGTACGTGCCCTCAGGTCATGCCGCTGGTAAGTCAGTAGAGTGAGGACTCTGATAGGCTGACACCAGGGTAGGGATTACAGAGACTGTGGGAGCCAGACTGACATCCAAGAGAGTGTCCTTACTTGTAGACATGGACAAGTGGAGAACCACTCTCCATATAGGCAGGATGAAAAACCAGCAAGTGATTCATCCAAGGTTTTCTGGAGTAGTCCAAGAAAGGACAATGATGGAGTGAAGGACAAAGGAAAGTTGGCAAATCTCTTTCCATTATACTTAGCCTCATCTCCAGGTCAAGTGTTCAAGTTTCTTTCCCAGCACTGACTCACGATTTTGCGTGCAGATGATTCTGAATGGTCCATATCACCGCTCCCACCTTTTTCCTGAAGCCCTCTAGCCTGCTCTTTCTGGATTCTCATCTCTGAGTGTGGGCCCAGGTAAAAGTGCCTTCTTATTCCTGTCTCTCCTCCTCGCTCTGTCTCCCATGTTTTGCACTATACTGACTTTAGCCCACCTTTCAGCTGCCTCCTAAGATCGAACACTTGTGGCTTGGGAGGCACCCAGAATTCCATAATGACTGCTCTCCCTTTTCCCCTGGGCATTCCCCACATTCTCTTCTCTTCTCCTGAGCGAGGCAGACATTATAGCGATGCAGGAAGGAAAAGTTAACTTCTCCCCCTCCCCCTCCAAACTCAACCTCCCCTCATCCCTACCCCAGGCACCCAGTGTTGCCAGATTGACGATCTTTTCATGCCTATAGGAACATATAAAACCCTAAGACCATAGCCTTTCTTCTTTACTAAAATGATAGGATCTCACTCTACACACAGTTCTCTTTTCCCCTTCCCTCCCCTCCTCTCCTCCTTCTCCTTTCTTTCTTCCCTCCCTCCTTTCTACCTGCTGCCCTGCTGGTCCTTACTCTCTCCCTTTCTGGCTCCCTTCCCCCTTCTCTCCTCCCCTCCTTCTTCCTAATTTCATTGAATTGCTTCCTTAGTCTGCTCATCATGCAGTGACCAGGGGATGTCAAGATGCAGGAAAGCAAGGCCCTCACTCCACCGGAGATCAAGGTCTCGTGAGGAGATTCGAATGGGAATAGCTAACTGTTACAGAAGTTTTCTCTTTCATTTGGACAGTCCTCCTCATTCCCTTTGAGTGAAATTGAAGAGCCATGGAGGCCCAGCCCTGCAACTCCAGTATTGAATTGACCTTGGGTCCTAGGAATGAAAAAAAAAAATAAAATGTGTCCCAGTGCTCAGCAGCCTCTTAGATTAAGTCCTGTCCCCCCCGCCCATGTTTATTTACTGATCATTACAGACATTTGTCAACATTATAGGCTTCTGTCTATGGTAGAAGTAAGCTTTCAGCATCCTTGGTAGGATAAATAGCTCTCTCTAAGAGGGACTGCATTTACTGAAGAATGGCTTTCCCAACCTCAGAAGCAACGTGATCCATTGTAAGGGTAGCAATCAATGGTTCCATCTATAAAGCCAGGTATGGAATGCAATGCAGACTTCATTTTCTGCATTAAAGAACAAGTGAGAGATATTGAACACGTACTCCATGCCAGGCAGTACATCACATGGTTCTCTCATTTCATTCTCATGCATGAAGTAGGGAGCGTGAGAACCACTGAATTGCAGACAGGAACGTGAGATGCCGAACTGTAAGAATCTTCATTTCAGTTTTGTTCACATTAAAGTATTTACTGGATGCCTCCTGTGTGCCAGGCTCTGTTGTAAACACTTGGGATATGTCATTGAAAAACAAAGGGTCTTGCCTTTGGGCTGTGTACATTCTAGTGAGGGTAGGATAGATAATAAACTATAAACATGATCAATTAGTTAATTATGAAGGACAGTAGAAGTTGATAAGGGCTGAGGGGGAAAAAATGAAAAAGTGGAGCAAGGTGAGGATGGAGCAAGGTTGGGGTTTAGCAGATGGTAATGTTAGATGGAAGAGTCAGGGTGGACTGCATGGAGGAGTCAAGAATTCTGTAAAATATGCAACATATTTAGAAAGACCATCCTGTCATGTAATGTCACTAAAAGGGCTGAAACTCATTTAACATACCTTTGTTGAGAGAGGTGACACAGGAGTGGTTCATCCTGACACCCATGCCCCTAATGGCTTACGGTTTCTCTAGAGAGATCCATTAGCCCCCAGGAAATGATTAGGTGCTCAGAAGGTTAGCGCTGACTGATTTCCAGTGGAATTCAGAGAAGGAAAGACTGAATGTTAGTAAACACCTCCCAGAGATAGATGCTCAGCACATATTATGAGGGAGACCCTGGGACTGACTCACAGAGACTCTGAGACATTTTTCCAGCACAGTGGGAACCCCTCTGGGAGGTTAAATGATGAAGTGATTAAGAGCCTTGTCCTCAAAGTCAAACTACCTTTTGAGTCTGAGCTCCACCATTTAGCGATGTCTAGCATTCACCTCTTTGAATATGCTTTCTTCCTCTGAAAAATGGGAATATTAATACTTAAGCCCAAAGAATTGTTGTAGAGCTGACGTGAGGGTTGTGACAGTGTTCATTGTGGGGTCCGACATGTCACAACAGTGATTATTATTACCTATCCTCATCTGTAGGGTCACCTGAGGTTTTGTTCCAAGACAGGACTCGCCAGCAAGATGGCCTAGAGAGCAGTTGGTCTCACGAAGGCCCCCTTGCCTAGGCCAGGGGGGAAGCCCACTGAGAAAGAAGGCCCTGACACGGGGCCAACTTCCCAGAACAGCATATGGACCAAAAGAAGTCATAGAGATTTTTCTCAGCAGGCGGACTCATAAACAAATGACAGGGCAGGGAAAAGGGACTTGCAGATTCCTGACAGATGAGCGGTTACAAGGAGTCACCCCTGGGACCGCCATCTGTTCCCATCCTGCTCCCCAGACCTGCCACCTCCTCCTGTCTCCAACTCAGATTGGAATTCCAAAAGTGCGAGTAAAGGGCCAGGGTCCTCGGGACCGGGCCAAGGGGCAGCGTTACCTGGAGGCTGTTTTCTCTGCAGCCCACTCCCAGCCTCTGGTGGATCTGGGCTGGTGATGCAGGAAGGAACTTGTGGACCATCGCTCTTTAGGAAATAGTCCGTGACTGACTCATGTATTCAGAGAACACTGCTGCTAATAGCGTGTCAGCGGTGGTGCTAAGGATCGGGTAACCAGAGCTGGTGGAGGCACAGGCCCTGCCCTCAGGGAGCTTCTAGCCCTCACACAGTTGTCCTTCAGGGGTGGCCCATGAGAGCTGGTGGTTGGGTGATGATAAACACTGAGTGCTTACCTCGGCTCAGGTCAGTGCTAAGCACCTTGTGTGGATTGAGTCATTTATACATCACCACAACCCTGAGATAAATACTCTTATTATCTCCAGTTTACAGATGAGGAATAGTACCCTAGAGAGGGCTTAATTAACTCACCTAAGGGCACAGCCATAGAGTCATGGGCACTTAAAATAGCAGATTTCCTGGGTTTTCTGCTTCTCCTTAGAAAGATCTGAAGATGAATAGACACAGCCAGGCTCACATCCTGCTTGGTGACGGCCAGCAGCAGTTGAGTGACTGCTTGTGCTGCTGGTTGGCCACAGTCCTCACTGCTCCATAATGCCTCACCCTGTTCTCTGTTTGTGCTGACTTACATGGCCTCCTCCACACTTGGTGAGCAACCCTGAGTTATGGTGTTTTTCAAGTTTATTGGATGAAGGTGGCAGGACTCCAACCTTTGGAAACAACCAACCTTAGGACAGAGTGGAGTTGAGATGCCTGGGGGAGGAGCGGGGAGGGGAAGAGGAAAGGTCCTGTGGGACTGCCCACGGTGGAAATACTTTCTTGGCTCCATATACATATAAACCAGATGCCACCTTTCTTTAGTTCTTTAGGTCCAGAGTCAAGATTACATTGGTTATTCTGTCATGACTTGGTCTTTCCCAGCTAGCTCTTGTGAATCCCAGCCTAGGGAGTTGCTTTTCCTTTTTCCTTTAGAGTTTTCTTTCTTTGTCCTCACCATTAAAAAAAAAATTGCACATCTAATTTTTAAAGATAAAAATACAAAATTCAGGGAAAAAAATGAAGACCACCAATATCAGCAATCCCCCCCCCCACATATCTACTCTTTTCATATGTAGCATACATTCATTTTATATGTATCTTATGTATTTTATATCCTATATTGTATTTATATTTTTAATAGGGTAACATGTATATTTACTTTAGACATATAAAGTATATATTTATAAGATTTGAATCAATATGTAGTGTTTTGAAGACCATATATAGTGTTCTGAAATTTGTTTTTCACTTAATAACATATCATAAACATCATTCCATGTCAGTCGCTGCAGCTCTGGTTTTAAAACTAGGCAAAGACTCCCTTTCTAGGTGTCCTGTAACTTCTTTAACTAGTTACTGCCTTGGATGTCTCCACATTTTCATTTCGGCACACATCCTAGTTTATTTATTTCATAAATTTACACGAGAAAACTGTGTCATCAAAGGGCAAAGAATATGAGCCTCTGGTGGCTAGTTTCTCCAATTTCTGATTTTTTAAAAATAAACATTACCATAAATTATATATACCTTCTAGGAACATACGTATATGTGTGCATGCATGTGTTGTGTGTATATGCAGGGTTGAGTGTATATATGTATGTGTGTGTGTACACGTATGCATGTGTGTATGGCAAAATCACAAATGTACTTACAGAAAGTATTGAAGGGCAGAGCTGCTTTTGTGTATCATTATGATAATAGTGAACATTTACTGAACATTTACATGTATTCTTTTGTCCCTACCAGCCTTCCCTATAAAATTGATGATTTCCCTTTTTCTGCAGCCTCAGTAAAATCTCCATTTTGTGACTGAGGCTTGAATTTGAAAGCAGCAGGGTGAGCAAGTGGGACTTCTACGTTATTCCAGTATTTCCAGTGAATTGCCTGGAAAAGCCACCTGGCTCTCCCCTATGCAGCCTGGAGGCGAATGGCAGGGAAGGGGCACATGGTACTTTCTCTCCTTCCATTGCCCAGAGTGACCCGGCTTGAGCTGGAAAACTGGAATGCAAAGTGCTGGTTTTTTCCAATTTGATATGCAGCTGGCTATGCAGTGCCGGATGCGGCTGGTTTGGCCACTCACACGTGCCATGGGTCCTGCCACGTGTGAGTGGCCAAACCACCACACCGTGGCTGATGGACAGCCTGGATCGTCCACACTTTCCCATCACAGCTACTGTTTTCTCAGTTGGCGAGTAAAGCAGGGAAGCTGGCCACCTCCTCCACCTGCTCCCGGAAGTGGTCCATTCCATCCATCACTCAGGGGAAAAGTACCCTGGACCATTCCAGGGGGGAAAAAAGAGCCTGGAATCTTCTGAACAGGGTCATGATCATCCTACACAAATCTTTTCATTTTGGTTAGAAAAATCCATTGCTGACACTTTGGTGAAGAATCTTCCAGAGGCTCCTCAATGTGTGTGTGTGTGTGTGTGTGTGTGTGTGTGTGTATGTGTGTTGCCAGGCAGGTATAACATTTTTCCTTCTCAAAAAAGGGTTATGCTGAACATGCTCTTGTGTAACCTAATTTTTAAAATTTACAAGTATATCCTATATAACATTTATATTTTTAATGGACTAATATGTATGTTTACTTTAGACATATAAGGTATGTGTTTATATTGTAAGATTTATATTCTAAGATTCCAGGGATTACAGAGGTTCATTCCTGGCTTCTTGCTGGGAAAATAGGCTTGGAGAGCAGTTGGGGCTGGATTGGAAGAGACCTTGAATACCATGTTAGGAAGGTTAAGTTTCCTCCTGTAGGTGGTGAGAAGAGAGTGATTTCATCAGACTGATAGTGTAGGGGAATGTTAGCTGATATAACAGATTAACTCCAGAACTTCTGTGACTTCACGTCATAGAAATTAATGTCCAGAAGGGATGTTTGTGACTGACAGGCGACTCTCCTCCAAGTGGTGATTCAGGGCCCCGGGCCCTCCCATCTTCTCCGTGTGGCTTCCGTGTCACTGTGCATATCTGCAACAAGCTGGTAGAAGAAGAAAAAACACAGAGTAGGATGAAGTTCTTTATAAGCCAAGCCTGAAAAAGGTCTTACGTCACTTCTCTGCACATTTCCAGTGGCTCGGACTCAGTTCCACAGCACGGCGCCCTGCAAGCTGCTCAGAGGGCCGGGGATTGCTGTCCGGGTGTCTTGCACGGGACAAAGAGGGATAGAGTAGCAGACCCTGCTGAGTTACTGCTTTTGACGCGCTGGTTGTGGTGGTGGTATTGGGAATGACCTAGAAGACTGGAGGCCTCGAGACTGGGAGGGAAGGGGGCTCAGCGTGCAGGCGTGAATCCTTAAGGCTAACGTTTATTTAGTACTCACTGTGGCAGGAGCTGAGTTACTTTGTAGGCATCAACCCTAGGAGATAGGGACTGTTGTTTTCCCCATTTTACAGAATTAAAAGCCGAGCCTGGGGGGTGGCTTGTGAATAAAAAAATACTGCCTCCATCACTGCAGCCATCAGCCGTTTGCCACTACCGCCACCCCAGCTGGTGACAGTGAGCCAGAGGGAACTCAGGATGGAAACAGGCAGGCCACCTGGTGACTCTGCAGCCACTCCCCCCCACCCCACCCCCGAGGAGACTCAGGATGGGAATCACAGGATGCTGGCCCTAGAGAGCTAGGTGCACGCCAAAGGGATGATTTCAGTGAGCCACACTCTTGCGTCTTCCCATACGTAGAAAAGTGCTCAGTTCCTTAACCTGAGGTCTCTGGTTTTCTGTAATTAACAGTCATCTTTTGATGTTCCGACTGCCTGGTCCTTGTTGCAAAAACTCCCATATATCCTGACTCCTCCCCTGCCTCTTTGGAGCAGCCTCTCGGAGCGACTTTAAGCCCACAGAAATGTCCACCTAATACAACAGAAGTCTCAACTCTTAGGTCACGCTTCTTTTCAGTCGATGTTGTTGAGACCTGGGATAACCAGGGTTCAGACCCAGGCTGGTCTTACTCTGGTGTCTGAGCGCATAGCCACGGCTGACTCTCTTGCTGGGCAGCGCGGCCTTCTGGGAATACAGAAAGGAAGAGGAGGTGAGTGAAAGGATGGACTCTGAAATGAGGTGGACGGCGCCGCAGGAGATGTAAGGAAACAAAGGAATCCAAGGTGAGCGAGCGGTCAGGCTTGGAGCCTGGGGCTGCCAGTTAGAGAGCCAGGGTGTGCTCTGTGTGGCTTTCTGTGCAAGAGGCCCCGCCAGTTGTTCCAGAGGGGCCGGCTCACAGTCCCTGGCCCTGCCTTGGCACATGGACGGCACACGCCTGCTGATGTCTTGACAGGTTTGCTTTATGAGCGGTTTTATTGGCTGCTCTGTGTTCAGTACAGTGGAGGCACGGTCCCTGTGGCCCAGCCACGGAGTCATTTGGCTCTTCGTGGTGTGAATGGCTTTGTCCAAGGGTGCCCTTCCCCTCTGCAAGCTTCCGCTCACCTTGAAGACCAAGGTCAAATGGCCCCTCACCTGGAAACTAACTTCCATGGGGAGAGGAGGCTTTCTCTCTTCTCTGTTCACGCTGTGCGGTGAACTTTCTTTGTTTATAACAGTATATTCCGAACTGTGGTTCCCCTATGAGGGTGTTAACACCCCTGGTTTCTGGGCTTTATATACGAGACGAATGGGAGGGGAATACTTTTTGTCGAGATAAGTTTTGTTATCTTTCCCTCTGAGTATATAAATGGGGATTACAACACCAAGTGTTTAGGGGCCAGGGAGGTGACGTAAGAGTGACCCTGGCCTGTCTGTGACAATCAGAATTGGTAAGGTGGTGACTGGACAAGAGAGGGCACATTTGCTTTTTTTAAATGTTATAAAATTGCTAACTCAACTTAAAAAAAAAATTCCAAATAACAAACCGTCTTTTTGGCCAACCACGTATTTCCTTACAAGGGGGCGTGTTCAGCTCTCAGGCTTCTCCTTTGTGACCTCTGATAAGGAGTATCAGATGATGATAAGGAATATGTCTTTGGAGAAATCTTAGAAAGCAAGGAGTAGCATCAAGAGGATACAGCCAGGCCGCCCTGTCTCTCCTCAGCTGAAAATGACAGCGAGGAGAGCTTGCTTTCTGTCCCTCTTAAATTTGGAGGTGACCGTGACCCCACGGTCACAGGGTGCGCTGTGGCTGAGCCTCTCCCACCCTCTGAAATGCCGCTGAAATCAAGACCTTCTTTAAGGGACAAGCTGTGCCCCTCTTGTCTGAACTCTGTGTGTTACCTTGGAAGTAATGAGAAAACGAGGGGAAAGCAAAGAGTGTTGTTTGTTACTTTGAAATGACTCAAGGAAGTTACTTGTCTTGTCCAACCCAGTTTAAATCTATGCAGGACTGTCTCCCTTCTGAAAGGAGCTGGCGGAAATGGAGGAAGAGGGAAAGTTACTCAGTGTGAGCTGACCACACCCACGTCCTGCTTTTCTCCCCTGAGGGTCCCCGTCAGTGGTCCCAGCTGCCGTAGTGGCGGGTGGCGCGAAGCACAGTCCCAGAGGGGCCCTCCCTGTGGCACCTGGCCGAGGATACCATCACCACGGCAGACCCCGCAGCTCCTGTTAGAAATGTCCTCGAGGATCCCTGTGGCCTCCCACGAGGACTTACCTCTTTTGAGTTAATATGGTAGGAGAGGAGGCACAGGGGCTGCAGAGCCAGGTAGACCAGCACTCCAACTGCCCAACTGTGTAGCTTCTGGCCCCTCCCTGACCCAGTGTTTGTCACCATCCCTAAAGATGGCTCTCTCAGTGTGCTGGTATAAGGACCAAATAAAATCACATAATCGAAGCACATAGCACACCTGCTGGCACGTAGCAGGCATTCAACATATAACCAATCCTTTCTCGGCCTTTTCAGTCTGTGGTTAAGAATTTCTTGCTCTGTAAAGTTTTTTTGGGGAGGGAGGGAGGTAATTAAGTTTGTTAATTAATTAATTTATTTTAATGCAGGTGCTGGAGATTGAACCCAGGACCCTCGTGCGTGCTAATTAGGCACACACGCTACCACTGAGCATTACCCTCCACCTGCACTTGCTCTCTGAGTTTGAAGACTCCCCTTGTATTTGTAGTTGATGCAGAGAAACTTGGTGTGAGCTTGTTCGGAAGGGAAGGTGCGTTAACTCTGAAGTAGTTAAGAAAGACATTGAAAAAACAGAATTTGATTTATTTATTGCTCTTTCAATTTACATGTAGCGGGGGATTCTATATTTGCGTAAAATAATTCTTGAGAATCGCAGTGTTGTTTCACCCTGTTTCATCACACAAGGGGAGTTTCTTGCAGAGATGGGAACAGGCCTTTTGTGTTTTTAAAAAGCAGAGTTTTGGGGTCATCATGCTATCCCATTCGCGGCTTTTTTCTTCCCAAACCACTGAGATAGTGGCAGTTATGACCTACGAAGAGACAAAGAGTAGAATAGTTTAAAAAAAGGTAAAGGAATTTTCATTTCCTTTTGGGAAGAAACAATGATTTAGTGATCGCTTATGAGAACTGTGAAAAATCTGGTTTCTCATCTTTTCACATTTATTAATAGCATTACCTAGCCAAGCAGAGACACAAATCCACAGGATTAAACAGTTCTTGCATCAACAGTGGCAGCGTCTCCCCGATGTATTGTCTCCATAACAACGGGCTTGTGTCATAGATGCGCGGCGGGGCCCGTCTTTTTGCTAATCACACTGTTTAGCTTTGTAAATCACAGCTTCCCTTCCTGCTCGATCAACATGGAACCGTGAGGTCTGTCTGAAGTCATCCGGAAGCTTCAGTTTGTCAGGAATTTTTGTTCGATGGTGATAATTACATAGCTTATGCCATTATTTAAACATTATACCTGTTATCACCACTTTAGAGTTTACAGTTGAAAATGATAGGTTTGTAGGAATCTATACATGATAGCAGTAATGTCCTGTAGCTTGGCCAGTTTGTTCGCTCCCGCCTTTCCGTCCTATCTCCTTTTAAATGCCTAAGGGATGGTTTCAGGATGCCCCTCCGGGAAGGAATGGGATGCAGGTGGAGCAGGACCTGCCTCTGGCTGTCCCACTGTAGTCCGCGAGACTCTAGCACCACCTAACTCGCTTCCTGGTGCACAGCACCTTGCAGGATTTCAAGAAAGGCAGCATCTCAGGTGTACTTTTTTTAGTTTTTTAGGGGAGGGAAAATAATTTTTCTTTAACCCTTGTAGGTTCTTGGCTTATACTGAGCCCCTCTCCCCCATAATAAAATATAGATTATCAGGAGAAAAACAAACAGGAGTTTACTAACATTTGTACCTCTTGTATACCTGGGAGAGCCCCAGGAAAACTGAATAATTTCCCCAGATAACCCAAGCCATTCCTTACATACCATCTCCAGCTGAAGACGAAAGAAAATGTTGGGAGTAGGGAGAGTCAGTCACGAGAGGTTATCAAAAACCCACAGTTAACAAGGGTATGGTTGTTACGCAGCCTTAAGTCCTTGAGTCTCCTTTGATAAGAGTTTCTTGAGTTTCTGTCATCCTCTTCCCTGTACAGAGAGGAAGACACCCTTAGAAACGGAGATTTCCCCTATCAGTGTAAATGTCTCTTACAAAGGGTTAACCCCTGCTCAGTTTTCAGAGTTTCATCCACGTCTGCTGGTTCTTAAAAATGATCAGCCTAAAATGATCTTTTTGCCAAAGGGGCATATTTTGGGGTGGTAAAGCCTCCTCCCCTGCAGGTTCTTCTTTGAGAAAAACACTGGACCAAGGAGCCTTCGTGCAGCGCAGTGCAGCGGGTGTCCCCGCCTGCTGGGGGAGTCAGAGCCACGGGCTCTGACCTGTGGGATCTGGCGGCACCCTCGACTCCGGTTTTCTCCTCTCTGAATTGGGTTCCAGGATCTCTGCTCTGGCCCGAGTAATGCGAGGACTAACTCCTGTCAGAAAATAGCTCTCAAAGCGTTCTGATTTGCAAACAATCCTTGAGTGATAATGACAGCATTTCATCAATTTTAAAAGTGGTTAAAAGTGTGAAAAAGAGGACACATCTGAAGTTGTAAGATGACTTGGCATCATTTTTGTGTTTGGATGGTTTGTGAAATCTAAAAGAGTCTCAGATTTTGGGCAGGACTCGTGTTCCCTCCCTCCAGGGGACGGCGTTCCAGTCCTCGTAAAGACCAGCTCTATTTCCTGTTCTGAACACTGCTGACCACGACTCTACCAGCTGACCCTAGGAACAGAGGGCAGCCCCCCGGAGAAATAAAGGCTGCCTTTCTGCCAGTGTACTTGTGCGTGTGCGGTGGCTGTGAGCCCCGCTAAGCCCCATTACCTCTGTTCGGGCTGGCTGGTTCCTGTTGAGTGAACAGGGCAGGCAGGTTGTATTGGTTTTCATCTGGTTCCTGTGTTTTGGTTGACAGTTTTTCATATGTCACTCAGTTAAGACAAAAGGAAGTCTGGCTCCAGGGGCCATTTGAGGTCCCCTTCCTTTAGGCATCCTGTCAACTTGAGCAGGTACCGAGACTCCCATGGAGAGCGTTCTTCCACGGAGAGATGGTTCCTGCACGGAGAGGTGGTTCCTGCACAGAGAGATGGTTCCTGCACGGACAGGTGGTTCCTCCATGGAGAGATGGTTCCTGCACGGACAGGTGGTTCCTCCATGGAGAGATGGTTCCTGCACGGACAGGTGGTTCCTCCATGGAGAGATGGTTCCTGCATGGAGAGGTGGTTCCTGCACGGAGAGATGGTTCCTCCACGGAGAGATGGTTCCTCCACAGAGTGATGATTCCTCCACACTGCTGGCTGCAGCTGAAATCAAATTCCCCTAAAACCAAATTCCCCTGCCAAGTTGATGATTAACCTCTCTCTCCAAACTTTGTTCCCTTTCTGACCTCACTCCTATACCTCTCAGAATTGTGGAGGATCAAAGAAAAGGGGAATTGAAACCCAGCAGGACCCTGTTGGGCCCTCCCGGGTCTCCCATTTCTCCTAGGCCTTCCCAGAGCTCCAAAGAGCAGATTCAAGCAGCTACTAATAAGGAAAGTGAGGGAAGGCGGAAACTGAGGAAAGGCAGTCGAGCAAAATAAGTAGTGGTAACTTAAACAATAGTTCAGCAATAAAACTGAGTCCTTGTTCCTCAAGGGATGGATGTGTGTAACAATCGGACACATATCTTGGAGTTGTTACTCAGAAACTACGAACCCCCACCAGGTGGAGGATGGTGACTGCTTGCAGACTGGTTGGAACCAGAGGGTGATGATTGAGATTCCAGAAACATCACTCTGTTGCCTCACTTCTTGTCAGTCAGAGGAAAGTCCACGAGCTGCAACCCTCACCCCAGATGTTGCCTTTACAAACCCTCCTCTGGGATGTTCATTTCTTTTGAGCACAAGCTGCCCGTTCTCCTTGTTTTACTCCTGCAGTAAATGCTATAGTTCACCACAGCCCGGTGAGGGTAGAGGGGCTTTGCTGCTTGGCGGGCGAGGGGACCCAGGTTCATCAGTTCCTTAACACAGTGAGGAGGACTTTGTAGCTTGCAGAGCAGGATGAGACTACCAGCCCCTCATGTCTGTGCCCCGGACAGTGTATGGTGGGGACAAGTTGACCTCTTGAAGAAGGACTGTTGACACGAAGGTTTAGCAGGAGATATTCTCTCTTATTCACCCGAAATACGCCAGAAGCAAAGTTTGGTGTGTGCTCTTAGATTCCTTGTTTTCTGTAGCACTGCAGCATTTCTGTCACTCAATGTGAAGGTGACCTTGTCATTCTGCATGCAAGGATGTGTGGGAAGGACACAGCATTGGGCAGCATGCAGTCTGGACTAAATTGGATCGGGCACCTGAGTTCCTTGACTCAGTGCTCTGGTAGACACTTTATCGGATAGAATCTTGAGTGTTTGCCACCATCTGCAAGTTGTTTTTAACTGCTGCCACCTGGGGTGGGGCATGTTACAGGGTTGGAGGAAGTGGGCATGGAAAAGCTGAACTTATGAGCTGTTCACTTAATACAGAAAGTTGAGTACATAGAGGGGTGGGTACCCAGGTAAGTAGCACATTCTGTTTTCCCGGGATCTTCAATTCTCCTTGCTTTTCCTTTTTTTCTTTTCTTCTTCCAAGCCTGAGGGTCACATCCTACAGGCTCTGCCTCCACCTGCACCACCCAGTGTAGTGGCCATTAGCCACATGTGGCTGTTTACATTGAACTATAAATGAATGAAAGTTAAATACTATTAAAAAAAACCCTCAATCCATCCAATGCAATAGCCACGTTTCAAGTGATCAATAACCATGTGTGCCTACCATGTAGGACAGTGCAGATCTGAAATATTTCTATCATTGCAGGAAATTCGGTTGGATGGCACTAGGGTCAGTAAGCTCTGGAAGAGCTGAAGGGTGTGTGTGTGTGTGTGTGCACGCACGCACAGGCGTGCACGCTTGTGCACTTCCATCAAGTCTTTAGTGCTGAACCAGGGATACCTGACCCATGCGAAGCCCCCGGCGACTGTCTTTTGCACGAGTGAGTGAAGAATGAGTGAGTGGCCGTACATGAGCGGGTGAAGGAGTCTCATTCTCCCTCTGCTCCGTTTAACACCATCCTTTTTTCCCTCATCCAAGCTGGTGTACCCAGTGGGAGCAATGCCGTCCAGGCGTGGTTCTTCTAAATATACACATGCCATCTGCCCCCTTCTGACTTCACTTATTTAATTACGTTTCCTCCCAGTTCTTTACTACTGTTGATCTCTTTGCCTGCAGGTCTCCAAGCAAACATTTCACAGGCCATTTTCCATCTTGCAGACCCATCCAGGGTTCTAGTCCTAATGGTGTCTTCTGTTGAGCACATCCTGTGTGCTTGTTAGGGTGCTCAGTGCTGCAGGTAAACATTTTAATGCAGTCCTTGCATTCCTCCTGTGAGGCAGGTTCTACTAGAGCCCCCGGGAAGGCTGAGGGCCGCCAAGACAGGCTGGCCCCAGGCAAGCCAGCTCCCTAGAACATGGCAGAGCTAGGGGTCACACCCATACTGCAGAATCCAAAGCCACTAGGCGAGCCTCCTTTTCCTTGTAGCCTCAGTGCTTTCATTTCTATCCATATTCTGTTTGATCTTAGAAGTACCCAGTAGGGCTCTGTATCAATTAAGAAGTAATTGTATTGGGATGATAATGCAGAGACCCCAAAATAGGAGCCTGAACATGATTGAGTTTTTTTCCCCCAGGAAGTGAAAAGTCCAGGTGAAGGTGGTCCAGGCATTAAAATTCCATTGGAATGTCACCATTTTTGTTCCGTATTGTGCTGTCCCAGGCTCAGGCTCTTACCCTCACCTTATGAGACCCCTGGATCAAGTTCATGGCAGGAAGAAGCGAGGAGGATGAGAAGGGGGATGAGATCCAATGACAGCTGTCTGTCCTCTTTTAAGGAACTTTCTGCAAGTTCTACCCAGATGCTCTATTGACAACTCCTTGGTTTCCCCTCTCTGCAAGGGAGGCTGGAATATGTTGTCTTTCAACTGGACATGCTGCCCCCAGGGTATGGCTTCCACCCACAAGGACTAAGAGAAGAATGAGTATTGGATAGGCACCTGCAGCCCAGCATGACCTCACTTTTATAATTGCATTTAAAGGTTGCAAACTCACACCCCAGGAATCAGAGCAGATTTTATCAGCCCAGACCGTAATTCTTCGTTTTTATCCTGCAGGTCTGGCGCACCCTCTGCAGCTGCCATCAGTACCATCCCCTCTTGTGTCATGCCCAGCACACGTGCTTGCTTATGTCACCTTCCCAGTCCCTGCAGACATTTGAGTCTCCAGCCCCTGATCACAGGATGTGATTCCCATCTCGGAGGTGCCACACCGCTCCCTCGCTTGTGCGCTTTTAATAGATACTTCCCTTTTGGGTGGTGTGATCACCTGTCACGGCTGGGAGGTGTGTGGGACCAGAAGAGCCAGGAGACACAGCCACCTGTTTGTAGGTGCATGCTTTATTCGTAAAACCCATGGAGCTGAGCACCCTCTGGTTCCCCCCAAAAGGGACTTCCTGGGGTGGTGTTTGTAAGACGAGCATCAAGCTTTTCTGTGAATATATTGGAAAGTTGTCCGTGTTGCAGAAAAGGAGGGTTCTCCCAAGTTTGGCCTTTGAAACCACTTTTATTTATCTTGTGCACTCTTTGTATAAATCTTATGGCAATGGTGATTGTGGAACTGCTCAGATAGGAATTCCTGAGCTTTTTGAGAGTGGAGAGACGGGTGCACATGATTGAATTCATTCATTCATTCATTCATCCAAAGATCAGGTGTTTTGTGTGTATAAAGCACTGCTCTAAGTTACTGGGTTGGCAAAATCCTTGAGTGAAAGGAAGTATGTTGTGTTTGTTTATGATTTCTTCTTTTTGTCTGCTTAAAGACTTTTTTTTTGGATAAAAGGTTAGAATTTTCATACAACAGATCTGTTTTTGTCAGGGGCATTTCTGAGGGTTCATGGTTCAGAAAACCATTTTCTCCCACAAAGGTTTTCGCTTTTAGCATTAGCTACAAGATATGCCAGGCAGAGCATTTTAACGCAGTTTAGTAAAATATGGTCTTGTCTAGATAGAGACTGCTTTTCTTTCCTTGTCATCCACTTGCCCTTTCTGTATACATCTTAAGGTTTGTTTATTGATCCAGAAATTCACCGTGTGCTTCTCTAATAGTAAGTCGATGAGGAGGACAGTGTGGGCAGAGCAGAGAAATGAATAAGGGTTTGATGTATCAGAACTTTCCAGCAGCTGAGAAAAGTGTGGTGCGTTAGACTTTAGATATTGAGGCATTTGAGCGATGGAAGGTGTGTTAAAAAAATTATCAGCACAGGGAATGCATAAAAGAATGAGCTAAGATCTTGACCCTCCCTGGAACTCACTTATCAGCATCATAAACATGCACTGGTAGGACTGTTCATATCACACAGACAAGGTCATGTTCACAGTTTCCACGGAGCTGTTGACTCCATCCACACTGGGTTGGGCTATCCAAAGATTGTCATAAATCTCAAAACATGTCTTTGTATCTTGAATTATGAATCGACAAAGGATTCTGGTGGTGTGCCTCGAGAGCAGTGACCACAAAGATTTTCTCATACTTTGCCAGTTACTTAAAATGTGCGTGTCAGGCATGACTTCTAATATATATATTTTTTATTTTGGTCATGCATGTATGTGCATACACACATGTCTAGTGTGTGTTTGTTTTTACCTATTAGGTAGAGTGTGGGGTTTTGATGCTCCATCGTAAACAGCATGTTGGGTGAGTGGTAAAAAGTAAAATGTGTTCTCTCAGTATTCTCTTCCCTTTCTGGGCAGGCTTAAGTCTGATGCCGGCCAAGGGCAGGGAGCCCAGCCCCGCCAGCCTGCTCTGCCTGTTACTGGATGCTGCGTCACCTCATGGAAGCCACCAGGAGAGTCACCTTGGCCAGCATCTCTTCCCTGTGATGGGGTCCCAAAGGAGGGCAGTTGTAGGTGGTATTGACCCAGGAACACTTGGTTTTTAGGCCAGAGGTAGCGCCACCTAGTGGAAGAATTGGGCACCTGCCTTGGCAGCACATGCTTTTAAGCCTCCCACCGAAGCTCAATTTATTCTCTACGAAAGCCTTAAAAATCTTCCCCATATGATCTCAGTTCTTGGCTTTCGTCCACATTCCTCTTAGATTCCTCCCCTGTCCTTCCTCTTATAGATCAAAACTGTGCAGTCTCTTCCTCCTCACGATGCTTATGTCTTCAAACTTTTTTGATTAATCTTTGTTATATCTTAGTATCAGTGCTTGATTTCTGCCAGCATAATGTCATATAGAAAATATTCCCAAACATATGTGACCCTGTAAGTTTAAGGATACATATATAACAGCCTCACAGATTTTCCCCAACTTAAGTTTATGAGTTTACGCCCCACACCACTACCCATCAAAATCCAGATTAGGCAATAACATAATTTCCGTAAGTCGCTGAATGGGAGAAAATAAGATAAAGAGATTTGTAAAAACAACAGCAATCACCTTCATAAAGCTTTTATTAATATGCAGAGCACTTCCACAAATATGATGGTCTTTGAGAGTTTCACCGAGCCTGACGTGGGCAGTAGTTTTATCCCTGGCTGAAGATTCAGCCACTCGTTCAGTAAAGCATGGTAGAGTGAGCCCCTCCCACGTGCCAGGTCTAGTTCTAGGTACCAGGCACAGAATATGTCGTGAACCAAAGTCCCTGCCTTCTAGTGAGGAGTGTTTGAAAGAAAGGAAGTGTGATCGAGGCCTTGGTGGGGTTCAGTGCCTGATCTAAGCTCGTGCAGCAAGTTAGGGAGGAAGGGAGCATTGCACGCTAGGTGTTTCTATGTGACTGGCTTTTCTTCTGGAATCTTGGTTGTCAGTTCTCACCAGCTGTGTACCCCGGTAAAAACAGAGCCCAGAAAACTCAACATTTCTTTGACTGCCTAAGTTTTTTTTTCCTTAAAGTTCATGCAGAGTTTATGTAGTATTCTATTACATATCTTTGTTTTAATATAAAACTCTTTTAGGTGATGTAATGTCCCTCCCTGTGTCTTTACACTCCAGGAAGATGGGTCTTGCTTATTTTATGCTTCAAGGATATCTTTGCATTACTAGGGTGACCAACCATCCTGGCTTGTCCTGAATCGAGGGCGCTCCTGGGATGTGGGACTTTCTTAAAATAGGGACAGTGTTGGACTGCCCTCCTGGTTTGCCTGGGACTGAGCGGTTTCCTGGCTTTGCAGGACTTGCAGTGCTAAAACTGGGTGAATCTCAGACAAAATGGCATGAGGTGGTCATCGTGGATTGCATGGTGGAAGTGGAAGGGGGATGAATTTACCTTAATTTAGGGCATAACACGAACATACCAGTACGAACTCTTAGAACATTCCCCGAATAGCTGCATTTAAGTTAGCATTGTTTTTTAAAACAAAGAAACAAGGTACCCCAAATAAGTTTGGTTGGTGATGTTTTATTTCACTTCTAATATCACTTATTTTGATGGGAAATATTTTGTGGCCCTGACCCATAATAGTGTGTGACTTATAAACTGATTTTAGGTACGTATTCATGCTTGGTACCATACGAGTCAAGTAGCTTAATATTTATCTGCATTGTGGAGAAATTCTCTGCAGAGTGTGTGTGTGTGTGTGTGTGTGTGTGTGTGTGTGTGTGTGTGGTTTCCTTCTATGCTGAGAGTTTTCAATGAAGGGGAGAAAATGATCTTATAATTTATAAAGAGATTAAAAAAATCCACAGTGGGGAGGGGATTGGCACTACTGGCAGCAGAGTAGCTTAGCATCAGAAAGCTTGGGTCCTGGACCCTGAGAGCCCTGAGTGTGAACCCTGCCACCTGCGAGTGGGATGCCCTTGGTCGTGTTACTTCAACTCTCTTAGAAGCTGACTCTGGAGAGAAGAGCTGGTTTCTTTGGGATTAAATTTCTGTAGTTTTCCAAACACCAATGTCAAATATTTAGTGGAACCTGGAAAGAAGGAAAAAAAGAAATATTTATTGATTTATATTTTAGTTCAGTTAAATTCCTTCTGTATTTAGGTGAGAAGAAAAACAAAAATGCCTCCAGTGTCCCTGGGGAGTACCATTTAACCTCTTGTACCTGTCTGGCAGAAATGCTTATTTCTTTCCAAAAAAAAAAAAAAGTCACTTATTGAATACTTATGGGCATCTTAACATTTACTCCTTACAGCCCTTTTATAAACTAGTCTGTCCCTCAGTATTGTTTGCAGTAACAGATGCAGCCAATCCCCAAATACCAGTGTAATAAAAAAAAAAAGGAGGGGTTTGTTTTAGCTCAGGATGCATGTGCATCAGATAGGTCAGTGGGTCGGGAGGGGGACCTTCCCATCATAGTCACTCCCAAAGAGAGCCCACCCTCCCAACAGGTTCTTGATGGTCTTGAAATTGCAGTTGAGTGTGTGGACTGGATGTGTTACACTTTGTTTCCATACACAGCTGAAGGACCGGAACTAATCACATGCCCCGCAGCCCCACCACCCACCCACTCTTATAAAAGAGGAGACCAGGTAGTTAACCCTTTCATGTTTCCAGTGGCAGGGGGCCAGACATACTTGGTGAGCTGCTTTGATGTCCACCACATCCGGAAGTATTCTCCACTGGAAGGTGAGGAACATGAGACTAATAGAGTCCAAGTAACATGACCAAGAGCGCCCCGCTCGCAGGTGACAGGGCTCACACTCACGACTATCAGGGTCCTGCACCCAAGCTTTTCAACACCAAGCTGCTCTGACACCCGTCCTCCCCTCCCCACTATGGATTTTTTTAAAAAAATCTTTGTAAATTACAAGAACATTCTCTTCTCCTCATTGAAAACTCTCAGTGTAGGAGGAAAACACACAAACACACACAATTAGATACAACATAACTTGGGCAACTCTAACCAAAAAAAAACCAAACAAACAAAAAAACTTTTTCTTTGTACAAACTATGCCTCAAGTTATTTTCAATTCATTTTAATTAAAAGTTGCCTGTCAGCTCTTTGTAAGTGTTGTATTGCAGGGATCTGAGCAGTAATGGGTCCGTGGGGTAAGGAGTAAATGTATTTAAAGGCTGGAGTGGATTCCCAGTCTGTAGGACGTCAGTCTGAGCGTCTTATTAAGATTGTTCAAACCCAACATGGGGTGTGAAACATTCTCGGTCACTTGGCTTTGCCTCACCGGCCTCTTTAACTCTCCCATATGTTTCCTATTTGGTTCTTTTCTGATCGAAATTTCATTCAGGAATAACACCCAGTTCTCACAGCCACCATACTTCCAGTAACCCAGAGACATGTGGTCAGACAAAGTAGATTTCTTCTGATCTGTTTCTCCTTGGTGATGCTTGGTATAAACTTGGCAAATGACCTTCCTGTCCTTTGGGTAATGCTTATCCTCTGCTTATCTCTTTTGTGCTTCTATTTTTTTTTTAACATTTTTAAATTGACTTAGTCATTTTACAACGTTGTGTCAAATTCCAGTGTAGAGCACAATTTTTCAGTTATACGTGAACATACATATATTCATTGTCATCTTTTGTGCTTCTATTGAGGAAAGACATTTAGGACTTGAGAGCTACCCAAGGTCAAGTGACCTCTGAACGAATCAGTAGATGTTTGAGCACTTATGTGTCCAGTACAACTGCACCTTGACTTAGTAGTATTGCCAGCAAAGGAAAATTTCAGCTTAACTGCCATTAGTTAATAGGATGAACAGGGGAACTCTTCTACTGTCGTGCAGATATATTTGGATTAATCAGCATCACGGTCATCATGACGAAGCAGATCTTAGCCTAGCAGTGAGGACTGTCAGAACAGGTAAAAGTGCGTGTAAATCCCAGCTGTGTTACTTACTAGTTCTGGGACAAGCTTCTGATTGAGGCTGAGCCCCATGGTTCTCACCTGTAAAATGGCGAAGAGGTCAGTACCCAGTGGAGTTGTATCATGAAAAGCGCATTTAACATACATGAAATCATCCCTCTATCATCAGTATGAATGAATGAGTCACATGGGTGCATCCCCATACTGTGTAAATTTAGAAGTGCTCCAATTGAGCAGGGCATGAGTCTCAGGAATTTGCAACTCATGTATTTTTTAATATCACTTCTGTATTTAAGAGGATGCTCTATCTAGAGATGAGAATATTTCCATGTGGATAAAAACTAAATTTGTTCAATGCTTTAGCTAGAGCTATGCGAATGAAGTATAAATTAGAGACTGCCTCCTTTCTTACATGGATAATTCTGACTGCAAGAGTATCATCCAGGTCTTAGTTTTATGATTCAGGGGAACTTAGATTTCAGAGGGAAAAAGAACCACCAGGTGGTGCCAGCCATTTTCTGAACCAGAGAGAAGAAATACAAACTCAGCTAAGGAATTTCCAACCCGGATACCCTTAACAGTTTGGAATTTCTTAGGGCATTCAGTCATCTGCCTCAGATTTAATGTAATTAAGTCCATTGAAATTCTTGAGCTTCAAATCCTTGTGACTGTCTCTGATTTGTGATTTGTCATGCTACACTTTCAGCCGATCGGATTTTTGTATTTACAAAGAAAAAAAAAGTTGCCCGTAGTGATCAGCTGTTGCTTTTTGCACAGTCATTTCATTATGTGGCAGTGTTTAAATAAATACCTACCCTCAGGGTAGTAAAAATTTCGTTCAAGAAATAATTGTCTTAAAATTAGCGAAAACAGACGTGCTTGGTTTTTAGTGAGATGATTCTCCTCCTGTAATCTGCAGGGAGAACAAATCAGTGTTTTCCCCTTTTGTTTGTGGAGGGGGAAACAAAGCTCCAGAGAATGAAAAGATCAGATAATTCTCTTTATCAACCTGTGCATCTTTCACAAGTAGGCACTAAATGCTTCCTTGGAGAGGCGATGTAGCCTGATGGCTAGGACCTCAGACCCTGCAGCCAGGCTGTCAGGGTTTGAATCCGAGCTCCAGCATTTCCTAGCTGCTTTGCATGAAGTTTCTTGATCTCCTGGCCTACAGTCATCCTTCTGTCATGGGAGTAGTAAGAAAACCTTCATGGGGGTTGTTACAAGCCTAAAAACACCAAACACTTCTTTTATGGAATAAATGCTCAAACTGTATTGGTGATAATGAATGTGGGTACTTGTAGCCAGTTGCTACTTAGGATTATTACAGGGACCCCCCCAGAGTCGTGACCCTGTCCCAGATTCACCGCCCTACTGTGCTTTTGGTGGCAAAGCATCATTTAACTCCAACAATCTAGAAGATGCAGACCATGACCCCATCTGTGCAAATGAGGAAATGCTGCTTAGAGCGGTTAAGTAACTTACTAAGGTCTCTCAAAGGCCAGGCTGCATCCAGTGTCTCAGTGTTGCCCTAGATTTACAGTGTGGTGGAGTCCGGGATGAAATTGCCCTTTTTAGCTCTTGTTCACTTGAGACCACATGACACCCTACGATGAGGCTAGTTTTCATACAGCCACTAGTCAACTTTAGGGACGCTTGTGAGCATCTTGAAAATAACACTTTTACATAAGTACTACCTTCTATTAGTGTTAGGATGGTGCTGGTGATTGCTGCATTTATAGCTGCCTGATCGCCCATCCTGCTCTGTGTATGCGCCCAAGCACCACGTCAGTGTCCATGGGTTCTGAACTGGCCAAATGAAGGGCAAGGTGTGGTGTTGCTACTGCTGGTTTGTAGCTCTGACTCCCGATGTTATCAAATGAAGACTTAACGCTTTTTCTTTTTCTTTTTTTTTGAGCTTGGCCATCTACCTGTTTTTCATTTCTGAACTTGATCAGGAGGTTAAAAGGATCTGGTAGGCTTTTGCAGGTAATTCTGTCTGCTAGACCACAAGGTCAGGAAAATATGGGGTGGCATCATGAATGTTGCTGGAGGTAAGACAGCAAAGTTTACGTTTTGTGAAAGACTGAATCTTCTAAAATTGAGGTGGTGGTTATGGCGCTATCTGAAATTTGGAACTGGAGAAGATGGAGACCAGATGTGGCTGGAACACAGGGAGGTGAACAGAGAGCTAAGGGCAGCCCTGTGGGAGTGAGGTTAAAAAAAATCAGATTCTCTGGCCTGGCAATGCAAAGGCATAGCAATGAAGTCCGTGCAGTTGTGAATGATGGGGTTAAAACACCTTGCGTTGTTGGGACTCTCTTAGAAACATACATGGGTTAATTTCAGGTGGGATGTATGGGATGATGACAACTGTTAACAGTACGTGGCACTTAGTAAGTGCCTACTCTGAGCCAGTCACTGTGCCCACACTAAACATAAATTATTTCATATAATCCCACAAGTTACATATTATCTTTATTTTACAGATAAAAATGGTGAAGCTCGTTGACTGACACATGCAGTAAGTGATGGAACTAGAACTCCAGTTCAGAATTATTCCAGGGCCCATCTTCTTAACTGTTAGGCTATATGTCCCAAGCACAGAACAAAGAAAGGAAGAGTTGAGCAGACTCGTGCATGGCTGTACTGAATGCTGAATGCTGATGCCTCCCTAACCTTTAAATCTGAAGTGAGAGTGAGCTCATCACCTCCCCCGCCTGTCCTTTAGAGGAAGATTGCTAAAGGATAATCAGTATCACTCAATTCAGAATTTCATTGTTGTGGTTTTAAGATAGGATCTCATTTGCAGTGGCAAACATGCTATAAAATAAGACCCAAGGCTTATGTGAATTGGGTTTTCACTGACTTTCTAAGGTGCCTTCTGAGAACGACTGCATTGGATCCCCGTTCTCCAAAGTTTGTTATTCAGAATGTTACTTTAGTAGGATCTTAATAAAAGATGAAAGTTCGGCAGAATGCTTTTGTAGGATTTCACAGAGTTTTCAGTATAATAAGAAACCTTAGGATTCCCCAGGAAGAGGACATAGCTTGTGTTCCCTAGATTTTTTTTTTTTACCCTGAAACTCTCGTTTCTCAGAGCTCCTCTTAGACTAGTGTTGAAAACCGACCCAAAATCTGAACCTTACTTGCTTTTACTTCCATCATATTTTGACTGGTTCAGTGTGAAAAACATTCCATGCAGTTGAAGTCATGGTGATGACTTATTCCCCTACACCAGGAACCTAATATGGAGAAGGTCCTCTGAAATCAGAAGCTCTTTGGAAAAGAGTGAGTTAGATGGTAGGTGTCCTAGTCTTGGCTGTAGAGGGCTTTGGCTGGGACGGTGTATTAGTTATCAATTGCTGTGTAACACATTACCCCTAATTTATCAGTTTACAACAGTAGACATCTTGTATTTCACAATTACTGTGGTTCAGTAATCTGAGCATGGCTTAACTTGGTACCTTGGTCTCAAGGTTTCTGTTGAGGTTGCAGTCAGATTGTCAGGGGGGGCTGCAGTCTCATCCAAGGCTTCACTGAGGTGATGGGGGGACTCTCCTTACAAGATCACTTGTGGTTGGCAGGTCTTGGTCCCTCACCACGTGGACCCCAACACATAGCAGCTGCATCATATGGCACTTGGCTACTCAGGGAGCAGGTCCCAGGAGAGAGTGAGAGGAAAAAGCTAAGACAGAAGTCACGGTCCTCTATAACCTTATCTTGGAAATGACATCTCACCACTTCTGCCCAGTTCTTTTAGGTAGAAGTGAGCCAATACTCTATCCTGCACTCATAGGGAGAGGATTATTGAAGGACCTGGAAGCCAGGAAGGGGTGGTGATTGCTCAGAGCCCTTGTAATACCTACTTACCAGAGTGTAAGAGGGATAGGGTTTTGTTGATAGCGAAGACATGTTTCAACTTTCATTTGCGTTGAGGAGACCGAGAAAAGTTTGACTGAAAGCTGCCACCTTCCATTGTGAGTATCATGTTTCGTGGTCCAAGAGTAAGCAGAGACAAGCAAGGTACATGTGGAACTAAATCCGGAGCAGTCGGTCACCATGATTTTGCCCCTGGGAGCCCTGTGGGCTCTGAAGCTTGCTGGAAGGAAGGAAGGAATTATACAGAGAAGCATTTTGCTGCAGTCTGAATATTTCTTTCGGCAGGAAACAATATTAGGTTAAAAATACCCATTTATAAAATTCAAGGGAGACAGAACTAGGAAAAAAAAACAAGGAGAAAACAGGTGTGAATTTGTTTATTTGATTAAATAGCCTTTTATGCTTCCTCCCTTAGTAGAGTATAAATCGTGGCATTGCAAATGGTGGTGTTGTTTATTTGCCATCTCTTAAGGCACCCAGGAGGGAAAAATCAACTGTTTCCTGCTCTCTAGGAAGCAACTCCGTAACTCAGGGCTGTGACATCTGGTTTGACGTTAGAGGAATGGCAATAAAAATTTGATTGAGGTAAAATATTTCTGAGGGGGGAGGTCTGGAGCAGGAATTGGAAAAGTAGGAATAAAGATAAAAATGCTCCCACTGATGTTGAAATATTTAGTCATTTAAATATTTAATTACCAGGATTGGCTTCCTTTGTGTCTATATTATCAAAGTCGATAATGATCCTGTTTTTGAAATTAGCTCCTCCAGCCCTCGCCGTATCCCTCAGGACTTTTAAGTTGGCTCATTTCAGGCCAGTTGTAATATGAATCCTTTGTTCTCTAAATGCCAGAACCCCGTTCACCCCCTCCCGCACCCCCGGGTTCATTTGGTAATGTCTGGAGAAATATTTGATTGTTGCTACTGGTGGTGGTGGTGGGGGGATGTTACTGGTGGAGTTCAGGGATGCTGCCTAACATCCTACGGTGCCCAGCACCGCCCCCGCAATAAGGAGCTATCCAGCCCCCAAAGTCAGCAGTGTGAGCTTGAGCAACCCTATGGAAGTGGGAGATTTGCGGTTATGCCTTTAAGGAACCCAATACCAAGATCAGATAGGACATGATAGATGAGCAAAGACAAAACATAGACTAGAATGCTGACAAAAAATCACTCCTGTGAGTCTAAAGGAGAAAAAAGGGTAGCATAAGAGAAAGAAAATGACACATTTGAGTTACTCTGCTTTCCAACCACACGTGATTTTTATGCCACAGGTGAAGTACTCATGGTTACCAAGCAGCTGGAGCTTGGGGGAGCAGCTGGCTGTAGGGGCTGCATATTTCATTCAAGCAGAGGATGAAGACCTCTACCGGTTGCGTTTTTCCCTTGTGGTGACCTGGAAGGATGATTATAACGGTGGTCTGACTTGCAGGTGTGTGGGTTGGAGAACGTGGCTGGGAGAACTCCAGGGGCCCTGTCCTCCCTCTGGGAGGCTGTTGCATCCCCCCCCCCCCGTTAATATTGTGCCCTGTCTTCCCTTAGCAGGCACAGCAGCTGCAGCTGGTGTTGACCTGAGGGATTGTCGGGCACCTGCTGCAGAGACAACAGACTGGGCTCAGGATGGAGGTGGCAGGGCCAGGGAGGCACACATCTGCCTTGGAAACTGCATTTTGCCTGGGATTATTTCTAGCAGGAGGTGGCTCCCATATTCCACCTGCGTCTCCTTGGAGCTGAGTCATTGTGGTGTTTCATGAGGAAATCTGTCTGATTCCATGTTCATTTTTGTGTGTATGTGTGCTTTTAAAAAATATTTTATTACTATTTTTATTGATGTACAATATTATTTCAGTTCCAGATGTACAACATAGTGATTCACAATTTTTAAAGGTTATATCCCATTTATAGTTATTGTAAAATATTGGCTTTATTCCTCTATTGCACAGTATGTCGTTATAGCTTATTTATTTTATGCTCCATCTTCATCTTGGACTTCCTTCTCTTTGTCTTGTCTTCCTGTCCCAGTCACCAAGCCAGTGGTCCTTGGAAACTTAAAGAAAGACACACAACCTAAGAGTTATGAGTTTAAATAGCCTGGGAGACAGCCACTCAGTAGCTCTGAGGAACTTGCTCCAAAGAGGTCAGGGAGAAGTCAGCTTATATATGATTTTTGGCTAGGAAATAAATGCAATTAAGCATATATCTTGGTAAAGGATTACTGTTAATCACAAAGAACAGATATCTCAAGGTAGTGATTTGAGTGCTTTTCTATCTATAGGAAGATGCAAGAATCTAGGGTCACTGAAATTCTTCCTGAGGTATGCATCTAGCTATCTAAGGGCCTGCTTGTCCAAAGCACAGGGTACCTCACACTGTTTTCTTATCCTGAATTCCTTTCAGGGCAGATTTTTGGTCATCAGCTGCAGTGGGTTATGTCTTAACCCTCGTAGAAGTGGGTTGTGAGCAATACTCTTTGTCTTAGCGATCTTACTATTTTTCCATGAGTACACTCTCAACTTCTGTGTGTTTTCGAGATTCTTTAAGAAACTAGAAACGCTGTAGGAGCATTACACTCTGCCTGCAGAATTACATTAACTTCTTTTTCACCATCTAGTTTGTCAGGGACTAGAGTTGTTTACTCTCCTGATTATAATCTCTCATGTATTTGTGGAGTAAAGTTTTCAGATTTTCCAAGGAAAACATCATCCTTCTGTGACCTGGTGGTGGTGGGTGAAGTGCCTTTTTTTTTTTTTTTTTTTACCTCTTCCTTGGGACTGGGTATGCCTCACTTCAGTCCTGGGTCACACAGCCTGCTTTAGGCAACAGAGAGCTGGTAGACCACAGGAGTATGTACCTGAGATCATGTGGGTGACATGGCAAAGGCCATCAAACTAGAGTCCTGATACTGGGTCCTCATATTGAGCAGGAAGCATGTGCTTGTCTGCAGTGATGTGGACTTCAGTTCCCCTTTCATCTGTTCTCCATGATACCAATTTCATGATTAAAGCAGGAATGAACAGGAAGCCTAAGATAATCTACAAGGGAGGAACAGGGCAGTTGAACAGAAGGGCTGAATTTTGGTTCCAAGCAGAGGGTGGGAGAGTCTATATATGGTGCAGTGGGTGCTAAAATTATAAATATAAATCATTAAATCTGCCAAATAATGGTCTATAAATACTTACTGTAAAATAAAGATGTTCTCATTTACATTTAAATAGTTTAGATTTCTTAAATGTCACTATAAAAATGTAACATTAATGCAAATATTATTTGGCAATGAAAGTAAGTACACCAGCCAGAGTTATTAATTTCTTACATTTCTTCTTATTTCTTTCATCTATTTTCAAATATTGGTTTACCATGAGTGGCCTTTATCATACTTAGGAATTTTCTATCATAAAATGGCAAGAATCAGAAACTCAGGAAATGCAGATTCATGGAATTAGAAAATTCATTGGCTGTGGGTTGAAAGTAAACCTTTTCTCTAATTGCTTGATATAAGTTAACATGCTGGTACATTTGTCATTGCTATTAAGAGACCCTTTGATTCTTTTCTGTTTTTGCCAAACACATCTGAACAAGTGAATTTGTAAATATTCTTATGATATAACTGTAGTCTCTTATTTCCTTGATATCAATAAAGTAGTTATGTAATGCCTAGCACATAATAAGTTCCTGGATAAAATAAAATAAATATTGTCCCCAACAGATATGCACAAAAATGCTACAGATAAACAAAATGCTATTGTAAGAAAATGTTCAAGCAACCTACGGGAAGGCAAAAAAAGAAAAGAAAAACAGAGAAACAGAAAACAAAAAATAAAAAGGTACACTTAAGCCCTAACATGTCAGTAATTTTATTGAATGCAAATAGTGTAGCTATACCGACTTAAAGACAGAGACTGGCAGGATAGATTGAAAACATGACCCAATTTTATGCTTTCTCCAAGAAACTCACTTCAAATTATACAAAATAGGCAGGTTCAATGGAAAAGGATGGAAAAAGTATATCATAGGAACATTAATGAAAAGAAAGCGAAGGTGGCTAAATTAATACCAGATAAAGTTGACTTGAGAGCAAATAAAATCACCAGAGATAGAGAGGGACATTTGATAATGACAGAAGGGTCATTCCACCAAGTTGATGTAGCAATTCTGAATGCCAATGCACCAAGCAACAGAGCTGTAAACCATGTGAAGCAAAAACTGAGAGATGGAAGGAGAAGTAGACAAGTGCACAGTTCTGGTGGGAGATTTCAACACCTCTGTCTCAATAAGGTAGAACAAATAGGGAGAAGATCAGCAAAGATGTTGGAGAACTGAGCAGCACCATGAGCCATCAGGGTGGCATTTATAGAACACCCCACCCAACAGGAGTCAAACGCACCTTCTTTTCATGTGTCTACAGATCATATCCTGAGCCATAAAACCTGCCCCACTAAATTTAGACCAGTTTAGATCATATGGGGTATGTTCTTCAACCACAGTGGAATCACAGTAGAAATCAGTGAGGGAAAGCTAGCTCCAGCTACGTGGGCTTCCTGTACTGTTTCTTGAACATGTTAAACCCATTCACACCACTTGAGGTCTCTGTCTAGAATGCCTTTCCTCAGGTTTTCTGCTGGCTTATTCATCTGAACTCTAAATTGATTGCTATGTCAGGAACTTCTATAATTGCTTTGTCTAAAGAAACTTTGCACAGCCCCCCTGGCTACCCTCTTCCTGACTTCACCACCTCCCACCAACTTTTATATTACTCTGTCATTTTCTTCTTAGCACTCAAGTTCCCCTTTTTATTTATTTACTTATTTATGAGCTAGTACCACACACAAGAATATTAGCCCCAGAAAAGTAGGAGTTACATGTGCTGTGTTCACTGCAGTGTCCCCAGCCCCAAGGGCAGTAGGTGTTGAGTAAGAATTTGTTGAATAATCTGCAGATTTCTGTCACTTATGCTAATTATCTAAAGATATTCTCTCTGCCACAGAAGGCCACTAGGGGTCTTATGAAAGTTAGTAAATAAACTCTTCCCTGCATGCAAATGAAACGAAGAGAACTAGCCTCTCTGTTTAGCTAACCTTTGGTTTCATATATTTGTTTTCTCAAGTAGCGAAACTCTTAGGGGAGCTGGGATTGAAACAGGATAAATATGCTCAAAAGCATTAAGAAGCCTGCAAACTTAACTTCTGGAAAAAGGCTGGTAGTTCCCCAAAGATGATTGTGATAATGAAATAAATCTGAAATTTAAAAGTGAGTATTCTCTATTGTACATAGCATTGCCAAGACTTGCAAATAGCTAAATGATTACCAAACAGTGGTTACCCTATTAAATAGGTAGTTGAACAGACACATTAAGTGAAAGGTCATTCTCAAGCTTTTCAGTCCTTCTGCTTTGGAGTTGGACATACACCGCTGGGTAAATTGGAGAGGTTGTAACACATGGGTGTTGGAAGTTTGATCGATCTAAGACCCAGCCTTTGCTCTCCCACTAATTTTCTTGTTGGGAGATGTCTGAAAAGGCATTTACTCTTTCAAACCCTAGTGACCTCACCCATAAGAATGGGAATGACAAAAGCACCCCTCTAGAGTTGCTGTAAGGATTTTAACTATATACATACATATATACACACACACACACACATATATATTTAAATAATAGATATCATACATGTTTAATCCCTATGTATTTTATTATATACAATATATTTATATGTGCATATATTATATATTATATATAATGCATGTTTAATCCCTATAATATATAAAATATATATATTATATATAATGCATGTTTAATCCCTATGTATATATAAAATGCATGTTTAATCTTTCCCTTGATACAGTCATGTACTGGGTGAAAGTAGTGAGTAGGGGGACATGCCTCCCACCCCACTCTCCATCCCCTGTGGATAAAATTAATCAGACTTGCAAACTCAACAGTATTCTTGATGATCCATTTTCATCCAAGTGGATAGAGACCTAGATGGTGACCCTTGAGGCAGACGCTTTGCTTGGTTGACAGTTCTGGCAGTAAATACTAAGTTCTACTTGCATGCCCAGGATGGGGCTAGGTTGTGGAGGTACAGAAATGAACAAGAAACTCACATCTTTGGAGAAAGAATTCAGAAAAAGGAACAGCTATGAAACATGTGGTAATTGCTGGAACTGAAGCCATGGGGTGGGCTCTTTTGTGGCAGAGAGAAAGGAACGTCTAACTTCACGCAAGAGTCTCCAAGGCTGAGTGACTTTTCCCCTGATAAAGGTGGAGGAATCAGATGGAGTAGACTTGCAGAGCAGAGCTGTGTGGAAGACCCATTCAGGGATTTGCTAGTGGTTTGGCTCTGAAGAATTGCTTGTAGACTTTTGAGTTTTGTGATTTCCCAATCCTTAGGAATTTTATTTTCAATGGGTTTAGTTTTATGATTTGTGCTAAAAGCACCCTGAAAGTCGTTCCCTATTGTTTTCAAGAATCTCTTTTCGCTCCTCCCTTGGCGTAATTTTTAAAGAGCTTAACCAAATTGTAAGGCACAGGGACTGTGCAGAACCAGCTGCATTTGCAGGCACTGATTTGGGAGACATCAATTCTGCCAATTAAATGTGGCGGCGAGCGGATCTGCAGTGTGATTTATGCTGATGGCTGTGCTGTTGTTCCCTTTCCAGACACGATTAAACGTTCGTCTGTGGGCAGGCAAGAGAGAGGTGCTCTCAAAAAGAGGGATGGTTGGGAACGTCTCAGACCAAAAGGTACTTGGGAGTGATGACAAGACAATGTTAAAGACATCTTGATAAATAACAATATGAAGTTTCTCAAGAGAGTATTGGCACCATTATTAAGAGCAAGACCACCCCACAATTACTAGCCATCATTCACTGAATCCAGGAGTGGATAAATTATGTAGATCAGAATGCTGAGGGTGTTCTCACTGTGACCTTGCATCTCACGTATGTGGTGGCAGGATTCAGATTTGCCTTTTTTACTTTCAAATCTGCAGTGAAGACTGAATACCTGCCACGTCCCTCCCTCCCTCCCTCCACCCATCCTTCCCTCCCTCCCTCTTCTTGAAAGTCCTCGTAGTTCAAGTGGACATTTTATCTAAAAGTCCCATTCTTGCAAGTAGTAAGTGCTTTTCAGATTCTCACTTGTCAAAAATCTTTGTGGAATTTTGTTTTGTTTTGTTTTGCTTTCCTGCCCAAATCTTAAGACCAGGAGTCATTTAGTTCTTTGATTGTGTGTGTGTGTGTGTGTGTGTGTGTTCAGAAACTTGGCACGCTTTATTGTGGTTGCATGCCAACTGTCAAGAGGTAGAGGCCAATCTTCAAATCTATTTTATGGATTAAGTGTTCTGTTTTGTGTACTTTGGAAGAAGAAAGGCCAAGTCCACCGGTCTACTTGGTTACAAAGAGATGTTTTCCCCTCTGTTCTCTTTATTTCTCCCCTCTGCACACCCCATTCTTTAAAGTATAAAGGATTTGTAAATAAATTCAGCTGTATCATTTTTTTCTGATTCCACATAAAGTGATGTCATATGATATTTCTCTTTCTCTGTCTGACTTTACTTAATATGTATAACTGAATCACTTTGCTGTATACCTGAAACTAACACAACATTGTAAATCAACTATACTTCAACAACAAAAAGTATAAAGGAAACGGAACCCACTAGCTGGGAGTTTTAGTCTGAGCTTGTTTTAGGTTTTGTAAACACTGATGCTACTTGGGTTATATAGGAATTTTTCCCCAATTAGCCCTATTCTTCCTCACAATTAGAAAAGGAAGCTTTTAGCAAAGGGGAAGTTGAGGCTTGCTGGAAAATCCACACTTGCCTAAGGTCGTCCATTAAATCAGGGTTCAGAGCAGTGGGCTGACCTCTCACTGGGTGTTAGAAGTGAAGTTACACCGTCATCAGGACCCGAAGATAATAAATAGTTAGGGACACTGCTATCCTCCATAGCTTTCATGAATTTAGAATGCAGATTCAAATGCAGTGAACGGGGAAATCATCTTATAAGTGAATGGGGAAATCACTTAAGCTCAGAGAGGTCCAGTTACTTGCCTAAAGATGCACAGCTGATTATTGGCAGAGCCTAAATGCCAGGCTTCTTGGTGCTCCATATAACTGTCCTAAAACCATCAAATGCTACCTTCTCTCTGGTTTGACATGCTTATTTGCTTCAATTTAATACTGTGAACCTTTCATTTGTTATTCACCAGATGTCACAGTTGGCATTTGTGATAAACCATTGTCATCTCTTTGCTAGTTTACTTACCCATAGTCTTGACATAAGATTATTGTAACCTTGATAAGCTTTGGGCAAGTGTTCTGGTATTTAATCACAGGGACACATCTGATTACTTTTAATGGATTGTGCATTTACATACTGTTAATCATAAACCATGTTGGAAATTGACTGCATGTATAAGTCTGCCTTGTTGAAGTATTTGGCGTTTGTTGCTGGTGGAACATTGATACAGAGTCTATCTATGAGAGTCTGGTGGAAGTAACGTCTACCAAGAGAAAAATGAGTGTGGTGGCATATTCTCTTAATATTTAGAAAAATAATTGAACCAATTTTCTTTTTTTTAAACTTATTTTATGTTTGCCTTGAGAGCTTTCCCCAGAGTCATGATTGACCCAGTCGTGGGCTGGTGATAAAGTAAATCATGCCAACTACAGTCACCTGATGTGTGTTTCGGGAAGTAACTTTTTTTGGGAATACTCATCCCTTTTACAGTGTCTTTTCCAGGTGTGTCTTTAGCAGTGCATAAATAGCTTCAGGTAGATTTGTGATTTTTTTAAAAAAAAGTCCTTAAAATAGTAAGAGAATTAAAAATCTTTAAGATATTAAAATATCTTCAGACTCAGCCTTAAGATAGACATTGCAAAACCTGTGATGCCCCAAACAAAGGTACCTTCTGACAGTAGGTGCCAAGACCCTAATGGTGGTATTCAATCTATGACACTGGTTTTCATGTTATGGGTCTGGGCAGTGCTGGTGGTCAGGACCTAGAAGGATCTTTGTACCATATGGGTACCAGGCTTTGTCTGCATAAATAGTTTTCTCCCTTGAGTATGGAATGCAGTTTTCCAGCTGTTTGTAGAGGCTATTGAGATTAGGACGATGCCAGCTCATCTGCAAGCACGGATGAATCCTCCCTGGATTTGGGGGGTTGTGTCAATCCACACTTACCAAAAGCAAAACTGTTCATGTATGAGTCCATGCCATTTTGCTTTTTGCCTTTATAAAAGCTCCTTATACTTGGAAAAAAAAACTTGAAATTTCTGTTCAAAGTTAATTATCTTTGCCTTTTAGTGTAATCTGGGAAGATTTAATATTTGGGGTAATAATCTCTCAGAGACTTTGCCCAACACCGACAGCTGTCTTTGGCATTGCAAATGTGATGTTACAGAAGCTCTCCCTTATGAAGGAACCTTTGTAAAGAAGTACAGCGAAGGGCTGGGTGAAGATCAGCAGTGACGGGGGGGGGGGGACATTAAGAGCCCCAAGCCAGGGCAGGCGGGAGGTTTCTAAGGACTAAACGTCCTCACATGTACTACGTAACTGGTTCTGTTTGATTTTAAAGACTGAGACCCTAAGAAGATGTTCACTAGTGGGGCTCGTTTTGCCTGAGCCTGTTAGTTTTCTCTTGCTGCTATAATAAATGGTCTGGAACTTAGTGTCTTACAACAGCACGACTTTATTTTATATTTCTGAAGGTCAGAAGTCTGATACGGGACCCACTGGGCTAATACCAAGGTATCAGCAGGTCTGTGGTTCTTTCTGGAGGCTTGAGGAGAAGATCTGTTTCTTCTGTCATTTAGGTTGTTAGCCAAATTCAGTTCATTGTGATTGCAGTATTGAGGTCCCCATTTCCTCTCTGGCTGTCAACTGAGAGCCATTCTCAGCTTCTAGGGGTCTCCCCTACCCCATTTTCCTTAACTAGTGGACTACTTCTTCCATCTCTAAAGCCAGCAACAGTGAGCTGAGTTCCTTTTGCTCTTGAAATCTCTCCTCCTCCTTCTATCCCATCCCTCTGACCAGGAAAGAGTCTCAGATCTTAAGCACTCATGTGATTTAGGTTGGACCTACAAGGCGATCCAGGATAACTTCCCATCTCAGGGTCTGTACCCATTAACATATCTGCCAAGTCCTTTAATGTAAGGTAACATATTCACTGGGGATTAGGATGTGGCCATCATGTGGACATTGAAGGGGGCCATTATTCTGCCTACCACAGCCGAACATGACTTTAAAACTTGAAACCATGTTAAATTGCTTAGATTTCTACCCTCAAGATTTGGAAACCAGAGCATTAATCATTAACCACAGGGGGGCATTGGTGTCTTTGCTCCCAGTCCTCCAGTGCCCCATCTTAAAGAGCCATTTAAAGAAATCTAGCCATGGGTTTGAAATTATATTACCCCCAAGCACAGCAACATTGTAGAAAGTAGATATAGCTATAGAAAAGTGGAGAGAAATGTAGAGAAGTTTCAGTGATGAAAAATCTTCTTGTTATGGGATGGGCCTTCTCCCCTCTTCTTTGGAAACTAGCCTCTGATGCTGATGTTCACCCAATTTAGAACAGAATTTAATGAATAAATAGTCCTCCTCTGGCCTCGAAATCTGTTAGGATGTTCAGAGTTCACAGTGCAAAGGAGAACTGGATGAGAACTTTCAGTTTCGTGTTCAGATAGAAACACTGCAGGCTCAGGTCTCCCTTAAACTGACTTGAAATCCTTCTCTTCCCCGCTGCCAAGGAAGCAGATGGGCTCTTGTCACTGCAGAATGAAGCCATGCTAATTAATATAGCATGAAACCGACTCTGCTTGAACATGCGCTTTATATGAATGGTGGCCACTGGTTTCCCTGGAAGGAAGTACTCGGAGTTTTTTGGATGGACATAAGTCTCAGCATTGTCATGACAGATATAAAGATACTGTTTATTTTTACACATAACTTTTTTTTTAATTTTACCACAGGTAATTGGAAGGATTTGATGTGAAAATAACTTACATGTGACAAAAGAGTGGGAACTGTACTTCTCAGTCCTGAAATGAGATAGGAGAAGGCTTACTCCTTTCTGCAGTAATTATCTGAGCAATATGATATGACTTCCTCCACGCCAAGAGCTCAGAACTTGGGAATTAGAAATTTAGCATGTGCTGGAGGGCATGTAGGTGAGTAGGGCTTGAGGCCAAGTTGCACCTGGTTACACCTGTATTTGACCTCCTGACTCGGCCAATCCTAAGTCAGAGGCATTTGAAGGTGTCGACCCTGGCCGCCTGCTTGGAGGCGGCAGACTGTAGTGCTTAAGAGAAAAGGCTTTGGAAGCAGGAGTGATTTGACTGTCTTGTTAACGGACTTGCTGTGTATGACTCTGGAATTCTCTAATTTTGCTGAGTGAGCTGCAGATAATACTGTCTCCCGAAGGGATTTTTGAGCATTGAGAGACTTTTTCTTTTCTTTTTTAGTAGTATGTTGGCACTGTGCCTAGCCGATAGCAAGGTGATCAATACATGGAAGTAGTTGCTTCCTTCTTCATCTCAGCCCCACTTGATATCTTACCTCCCAGTTCAGCATGAACTTTCTAAAATCCTGCAGATCTCCTAGGCTCTTGATCATGGATACTGCTGTTTTGCCCTTGTGTCTGGGAAAAGAGTGGAATATAGGAAGGAAAAAAAGAGAGCCACCCAATGATGAGTGGTGAAGATTTAAGTTTATAATCAGCACTGGGTTTTTTGGGACTGGATAGAGAAAATCCTTCATTTTTATTTGTATGTATATATATTTATTGTGTGTGTGAACAATATCCCCTCAGACAACACAGTGGTAGCCCTGGAGATGGTGTACATTTATAGAGTAAATCTCAGATTCCTAGGACTAGGACAACCAATGAAGCTGGGAAAATAAAACTGTAAGATAAATGACATATCTCTACCAAACATAGCTGATGAGAAAAATCCCAGATCTCAGCTTCTCAAAAACATTGTGTAGGCTAAAAATAGAAATAGCAACAAAATAAATAATGATAATATTGGATGATAGCCCAAAGAATGAAATGTTTATCCACTCGTCACCAGTGATAACAATGGATGATGGAATAGATGAATAAATGGGGAAGAAAAGAGAAATCTTCCTTACAGAAGAATTCCAAGTACTTAATTTGTCTTCTCTGAAGTGTGGCAAGGACTCAGTGACTCGATTCCAAAGAATTGAACAGGGGGAATGAAAAATAGTGACTTTACAGTGGAGAAACCCAGCGGACACAACTGCATGAAATGATCAAGGTCAACATCGCGTGATAAGCTGTGTTAACATAGCCCAATACGGTGTGCCGAGAAGCATACCTCACCCACTGGTACTCTTTCCTCAGATTTATAACCCTAGTTAATCATGTTAAAAACATCAGACAAACTTAAATTGAGGGTCACTCTACAAAACACCCAATCAATATTCTTCAGAACTGTTAAAGTCATTAAAAAAAAAAAAGGCAAGTCTGAGAAACTTGAATACAGATAAAGAAATCCTTAATTTAAAAGCCTTTGAATCATATGATTACCCTGGATTATGGAAGGCGAACCCCCGAGGGAGATGCTGAGTCTCCTTGAGACACAGGAACCTTGTTATGGAGTAGGGTGCAGAGGGTGGCAGCACAAATTCGTATTACGTTTGAGCAAGTCAGCGAAGGTGAGAAGGTGAAGCTCGTTGCTAAGGACAGTGCTCGTAGAATGGTTGAGTTTCCTCTTACTCATTTTTAAAGACTTCCTGATTCCTCTCACTTGTGTTACTTGTAAGTATTATGTTAACATGTTTAAAAGGCATTGGAGGAAAAAACTAATATTTGAAATGTGAAGTTGGTCATGATTCCACCTTCAGAACCTGTTGCAAAGGGTTTACGGAGGATCCAAGATGATTAGAGCATCTTAAATGGCAGAACTCTTGATGTCTCAATGCAATGCCCTTACTGTAATTAGAAAAAAAAAAAATACACTGATAAATGTCAGGGTGGCCTGGTCGTCTTAGTTGGGCGCAGGATGTATCAAGCATTGACGGCGGTAGACCATTGTATGCAATGATAGGAAAGGTCACTAAGAAAAATAGTCTTCTCAATTCTATATTAATTTTTTTCACAGTTTCACCAACCGGAGTGACCATGCTTACTTAGTCCAGAAGCAGATGAAGGCTCATTTAGGCCAAAACAACTTTTGAAAATGTACACAGAACTCTGACATCTAATTCATTTCAGTATGTTTTAAAAATAAAACATTAAAAATAAAAAATGCCTATACTTGTGCCGGAATAATACTACTAATTACTTTTTATTTAAGCTTTTTTGTGGCCCCTTAACCATTTTGAATCATAGATATTTATTCCAAAAACTTCGGAAAATTCAGAAAAGTAAGATGAAGAGATGAGAATTTACTCATATGCCTACTACCCACTGATAAGTTTTTCTTTTCTTTCTTTTTTTTTTTTTTACCATTTTGGTATATATATTTCCAGATTGTTTTATATATGTGTGTGTAGATATACATATATATCTTACTAAAATGGGATACATATATAAAAATACACATGTGTGCATTTATATATAGTTTTTAAATTATATGTAATTGTGTCTTAAAAAATACTGTGGACATCTTTTCCTCCTTGATATATATGTAATTCTTTATTACTTTTCAAGGTGTTTTGGAAGTCCATTGTATAATTGTGTCATAATTTATTCAACCAGTCCTTTTTTGATGGATATTTGGCTCTGTAGTGTGCTGGTAAATGTTTAACACCTGGCTTTCTGGGAGGAGAAAAAAAAAGAGTCTTGATTTGTAGCACTTGCTGATTTCCATGGTGGAAACGTACCCACCATGGCCAATTTCAAGCTATGAATATGAAGTCACTGAACACGCAGTTGGGAAGAGATACCGCAAACCAGCTTCAGCATCCTGCTACTACGGTCCAAGTTTTAAACAATTGATGTTAAGGATAGTTCTTTAAGAGAAGTATTGTTTAGATGCTAGACAGGTGCAAAACATGATAAATCACAGACCCTCTCAGCTCACGGAAGAAAAGATTATGCCCTTGGCCAATATGTTTAATTGATAAGCATTAAAGTGCTTTTCATTACTTCTCTTATTTTCCCCCAAATTAACCTCAGGCTTCAATTTTCAAAGATAATCTATTAAAACATCTTAAACCAAGATGCTCTTTACAACTGGTTAATGCATTCTCTGTGTCTCTGTGCGTTTTGAAGATGTCACTCTCTCCTCTTCCTCACTTCGTGGCTGTCTTCCCTTAGGCTGCTTATGTGTGTCTGTTCGGTAGTTTGGGGTAGGGGGCTGCCAATCTTGCTTCTCTCAGGGAGCGTCTGTAAGTATTTGGTATACATTTAATCTTAAAATATTTTTGAATTTTCCCACAGATTGGTTGATTTCTGGGAGCAAAAGAGGATAAGATGGAAAACAACACAGTGCTTTTCAGCAAGCAGATACTTCCTGTAACTAACTGAGAAGTTAAATTATTGATAGGCAAGAGAAAAACCATGACTTCTAGCAATATTGCTTTCCTGACTAAAAACCCGAGCCCTAAATGCCACATTAGATGCAAAAGGCATTTAGGTGGCCACTTTCAGAAGGAAATGGAGGGCTCTTGTGTCTTGTTTCTTTATTTGTGAGTCCATTAATGATAGAAAGAGGTTGGGTCAGCTGAGAGCAGTGGATGGATTTATTTTTCAAGATAATGAACCTTATGCAAAATCCTTTCAGCAACCCATTCGGCTTGGTCATGCTGCTTTCTTCAGGCTTCCATCACCGTTCGTTTATTTTTTAACAGCTCGAAGTTTGGTAATGAACCTTGAGCCTTTAAGACCTGCTGGGCCCCCTCTTTGCCTCCATGCATGCAGCAGGATACGTTCATTTGCCTCATGCATCAAGTGTACAAATAAGACGTATTGCTTTGGAACTTGTGGAGAGTTCTTGGCCACCAAGGAGTTGGAAAGGAGTCCAGATGTGATGTGCAGACAAGCCCCACCATTTGCACATCTGCAGCTCTGATGGTTGTTACATCTCTCCTGAGATCCCCCGAGGGCTTAGGGAAAGAGCACGACAGGGGTTCTCAAAATCATGTCAGATTCCAAGTTTGCAGCGGGTAGTGGGTCGATGCGGGTGACTTGGCCAAGCAACCTTTAATCCTTTTTTAATCAAAACAGATTAATTTTTAAAATTTTCCTAGGGGAGAGAAAACTGACTGGTATGATAATCAGTAGCTTTATTGATTGTTTTGACTGGGCAATGTGATCAGCACTTTGTGTTTCATTCCAGCCACAACTCTGGATGTTTAAATGTTCTCCATGTAACCAGTGAGGACATGGAGGGGAAGAGAGTTTATATAGTTCATCTAGTGTCCCACCATCTGGTCAGGGGCAAAACCAGGATTCATACCTGGTCTTGTTAAATTCTGGAGCCCCTTGTACACTACTGCCTTGCATGGTGATGTTGGGGAAGGGCTGTGTCAGGCACGTGTCCATCCTTAAACATGTAAGCGCCATGAACTGGCTCTCATCTTCAGTGTCTACATCAGTTCTGGCACATAGTATAGTCTTGGTAAATATCCATGTTAAAAAAAAAAGTGGATTGCTTGAGTTGGATTTTTTTTTTTTTTGGCATTCTCATAATAGTGGAGATGATGTACGAAGCTGTGGGTACTGAAGGAGAAGCCACCTGGAGGCATAACAGTAGTGGCAGGAGGAGGAGAAGAAGATGCTATTGACAAGAGTGATGTACGCGGTGTGCATGTCAGTAGAAGCAGGCTGGGGTTGCCTATGTGGAGTTACAGTCAAGAGTAGAGGGGACCAGTCATATAAATATATACACTGTGGCCCAAAGTACAGGAGTCCTCAGTGCCTGACGCAGTGCAGGGGAAGGACCCAGCCCTGGCAAGTCCACGGGAGGTCTCAGGATCCCCAGGGGCCTCACTCCACACCTTGAGAATCACTGATCTAGATCACTGTGTTTGTTTCCTTGAGTGCTGAGATTCTGTGATTCTAATGCAAAAGCTTCGACTCCTTAAATTCAGTGTGTAGATTAGGAGTTTTAAACCAGTACCCACGTCCCTGTCTTCTAGCAAAAAAACTCTTCAGTTTACGTTGAACCACTATGACCTCTTTCTCTGCTGATTTGACCCACAACTCCTGGAATGGGCATGTGGCACAAGACTGGGCAGAGAATCATGTGTCCTTGGCTGTAGTGCTTGATTCAGAGATGGGCGTGTGACCCAATCGGAAACACTTAGAGCTCATCCTGCGAGTTTTGTGCCGTAGGTAAAAGGGTACTTTGCTTTTAACTTCAACCTGCTGGGGCATTGGCCTGGAGCAGCTGGGTCTGTGTTACTACCACATGGATCCTGAGAGTGAAGCCCACAAGGATGGAAAAAGGACAATTTTGACGATGCAGCTGTACCTCCAGACTCAAATTGTGTCATGTTATTAAATGATGTGTTAGTCCTTTTATTTATATAAGACAATACAATCCCTGTGGTAGGGTGACTTGAGTTAGCGTGACTTAGATTTCCTGTTTCTGGGAACCTAAAGCATCCTAACTGGTCTGGATGCATTTGGAGGTCCATGCATGGGGTTCAGAAATTGCATTCCAGATTTTGTGATTCTAGGGAGGCATCGCTCCATGGGTTCAACTGGGTTGAGCCCAATAGGGTAAGGACTCCTGATGAAGATGTTTTTTTAAATTAGAGTGGAAGTTATACTCCTTGACTCAAACAAAAGAGATCACTGCTCTATCACTACCCTTTCTATCCATTGGCCCCTTGAAGTGAAGGATGACTTCACTGATGTAACTGGAGATGGGATGTGATCGCCACAGACTGGCCTTAAAAAGCAAGAAAATCATGGAAAAATCGCAAATGTTAATGAGTAGGCTCTAAAACTGTTGCCATTTGTGACATGAGCACCAGGAACTCATCTCCGAGGATCTCCCTGAAAATGGTAATTTTATGCAGTGCAAACCAAAAGGCAGAAGAAAAATTGCTACGATAAGTAACACTATTCAAGTGTGGTGATTTTTTTTTTCTCACTGTGAAATACTTGCTTGGGCAGCAGTAAAGACTTGCTTCTCTTTGGGTGCTGCTTGTTGAATATTCTAGTAAGTCTTTTTAAAGGTCAGTTAACTAATGTATAAGTTGCAGGGATGATGCCTAGAGTGGTCCGGTGGTATGCTTCTTGAGATACATCCCTGTGCCAGTGCAGTGTATTTGCTGAATGTACAGATACCTAATTCCATGCAACAATTTCTGAATGGATTCCTTTATTCCTCGACTTTGTTTTTTATTGTCTTAATGCTGGGGTGGACTGTATCACACCGATGGAACCAACATTGTAAAAAGATGAGTTATCTTGTTACAGGGGAAGATCTGTCTTTAACTCTGACTTGCCATGCAGTTATATCCGTTGATCACTAGGGTGACCAATGTGAGGATGGTGGGAAGGAGATACAGTGCATTAGATTTAGGGGAAGCTAATTCAGTGATGATAGAACATCTCAAATCCCATGTTCTACCGATGGGGAGCACGGTCTTGCATTGAACCCCATTCAGCTTCTTTCTGGGGGGCAGTCTGCAGGAGTCTTCTGCATTCTGGTTTCTTCCACACCCCAGTCTCCTCTCTCCAAGGCTGCCAGACCAGTTGTCCTATAAAACTCAAGTCTGGCTCCTCCTTGCTGTTAGATAGAAGTTGAGACCCCTTAACAAGATGCACAAGTCCTTCAGTGGTTATTTTGCTCATTTTCTGGCCTCATCTTGAACCCACTCCTCTCCCCCCCTTCAGCTTAGTGACATTGTCTTCTCCATTCAGTTCTGTGCCCACCGTTGAGCTGTTGTGCATGGTGTTTCTTGGGCAATTGACGCCCTGCACTTTCCTAACCCTCTGCCACTCTGCTGCTTCTGTTGACCAATGTGGAGTCACTCTTTGGATCACATTTTCTGGAAGATCTTTCCTCACTCCCACATCTGGGCTGAACCCCCCTTCTCTGTGTTCTGACAGCATCCTGTACTTTAGAGCCCTTACCAGCCCTTATTCAACTATAAATCTATATATTATCCCATCAGATTGTGAAACTTACCATGTTCATTATCAGCTCTCCAGTACCTGGTATGGTGCTTGGCAAACGGAGCCTTAGTAAGTATTCATTGAATTAAATATTGGAGATGATGTACAAACTAACCTAAAAATTGTGCAGTGAATACTTTGGTTGAAAAATGTATTAAGCTAACTCATGGAGGATCATTTAACCAACATTTTCTAGACCAGGGTCGTGTTTGAATAGTAGAACATTGTGTTAAAAAAATAAAAGACTACAGGTTTTTTTTTTTTAATTCTGTTTAAAAAAAGAAAGTGAGAGGGACTCATAATTTCACTTAGCTGTTCTTTGACTGCAGTTGATGGGTTATATCTTTGGCTTTCATTTTGTAACTGGAAAGGAATAATTAGGAGATATCATAGTCTCTTGCATTGGAAATGAATGTTTTAGGTCATTATCATAGTCCGAATTTCTTTAAGGATTTGCTTTTCTTTTTTATTAGACCATTGTGTCTTGTTCTGTTACATTTGCTGTATCATTATCTTGAAAACAAAGGCAAACTCTTCCTTTTCATTACTGTCATAAAGAGAGTATTTACCAGGGCCAGAGCAGTAGTTGTCACTTGGATGATACAGAGTTGGACAGGAATGGTCCAAAAGACTTGGATCCTCAAAGCGACTGATGACCGTGAGTAGACTGGACGCATTTTCCGTGTTACTGATCACTCTTCCTCTCTCTTTTCTAACAGCTGCTCAGTTGTTAACTTGTCTTCATTTTGGAAAATGGGAGGACGTTCATGTATATTGTAGAGTTAATGAGAAGTATGTCAGTGGGGTTTTTGGGTTTTCTCTCCAGACAATTTAATTTACCAGACAAAGCTCTTGTTTTCTTTTAGGCTGGTCTCATGCCCACGTTCTAGCAGGACTGCAGTGTGAAGGTAAACGCAGCACCATAGACGATGCTTGCTTTTTGAAAGTGCCATTCAGAGCATAGTAGATCATTTTAAATTATGGAGGCATTCACGTACACATTTCATTAAGTATGATTTACTGCAAAGCATTACATTAAATTCTAAATTAAATTAAATTGAGATATAAAATTTGTCAACATTTGGTATGCAAAATTCAAGTGATCTGAGGCTTTTAAAAAAAGCATCTCACTTTATGACAACATATAGGGAAATACACACATCTCTGGAATCAGTCTGCTGACATGTAATCTTAAAGCCCAGATTAAGGAATGCTTAGTAGCTTGGCACACAGACATGTTGTACACCAGAGAATTTAAAAAATTCTTATTGAAATAAAAGTGAAGTTTTTTTCAATAGACTGTATTTTTTTTTGTAGACTGTAACTTGTGTCTATGCCCTTTATTCCTCAAGTATGATTAGCTAAAATATTCAGAATATTGGATAAATGTATTTATAATTGCTCTATCATTAAATTATTCATTCATTCATTGAATATATATCTGCACTGGAGTAGGTGCCAGAGATATGAATATACACAATTTCTCACATACTTAATTCTCTTCATTTCTTTGCATTTTCATTATGACACGGTATATATATAATGACCAAGGCTCGCAGTTGGTACTTGCTTTATACGGTGCACATTAAGAATGATCTTGAAGAGTTGTGTCCTCAAAGCATATTTGGCTGAACGTATTTGAAATAATTTCAGTGGCATTGATCTTTTTTTCCCTATTAGTTACTCAGAGCATCTGATTGTTAACTAAACTCCATTTTGGAAAACTGGTCCTGTCAAATACCAGATGTGAACAGTAAGACCTTCTCTATTTTGCCTCTTTGCTTATAGTCCACATCCTTCTTTGCTCACTGCAAACCACTGGGGCTGAGGCACATTGATGGAACTCTGGAGCTGTGCTGTCCAATGCAGTAGCCAGTGAAAATGAATTGAAATTAAGTAAGATTTAAAATTCATGTCCTCAGTCACACTAGCCATGGTGGCTAGTGGCTACCATATTGGACAGTGCAGATTATAGAACATGTCTATCACAGAAGGACGTTTTGTTGGACAGCACTGCTCTAGAGTTTTCTGAAACTCCATTTGTCATTTAGTTTCTTCTATTAACATTTAAGTTCTGCCCTACATCTTTCCAGAAGGTAGTTTCTAACCTTGATTTTTCCATGTAAATCACCTGTGGAAGTGTGAAAAAATTCTGATGCACAAGCCAGTTGGGGTCAGATTTGGGGTGAGGCCCTGGGGCTTTTGGCCAATTATTTAACCAGTCTAAGCTTTTGTTACTTCACAAGTAAAATGTAGATCATAATAGAACTTGCCTTGAAGCGTGTGAGGATTAAGTAAGATAAGGTATATAAAATACTTCTGACAGTCCTTGGCACATAAGCCCTTAATAAATATTAATATACTTTATAATAGAATGTATTTTATAACGTAACATCTATTTTATAATTTTAAAGTATGAAATTCTTGCTAAGATAATACTACAGGATTTGTCCTCATGAATTATGTCCTCCCTGTCAGGGAAATTTAAAATATTCTCCTTACTATATCTCATGGCAACTCAAGATGAGAATTTAGTCACCCTTGTCTAATGAATGAGGAGATATTTTGGAACAGGAAAGCTCTATAAACTCTGCTGTACCTACCAAAAGTTGCTTGCTCAGCTTGTTTGGTTAACAAAATACAGCCTCTTAGCAGGATTGAAATTGAATGCTCTTAGCAAGTGTTCTGTCTTGAGAGGTGACTGGGCTTGGAAGTATCTGCATTCTTAGAGCAATCAACAACCAGTTGTGGGTCCCAGTTTGGCTTACTCTGGACCATCTCATTCCCGGACACCGGGCTCAGACTTGTCAGACTTGTGGGAAAGAAACTCCCTTCTAGTTCCTTGAGTCATTGAGACGTCCATGAGGTTGGAGGTAGAGGTGGTGATGGAGGGGTGGATATCAACTCTGCTGTTCACTGTCGGCTCCTGGAACCCTTTAGACAAGGGGCTTTCATGGCAGCAGCTGGCTGGGAACTGTACTATGTACGACTTAGCAATTTATCAGTGGATCTGTGAACTGAGTTTCCCCAATGGATGATCCTGCAGCTTTCCCAAGTCAAAACTAAAGTGCAGTTAAATTTTATGAGCTTCATCCATCCTTTTCCTCTCCGTCAATAGTAGTATTTTCTTTCAAAAGGTATGTTTTCATAAGCTGCCTATTAAAATGCCAAGACGCTTAGCAACTGGTTGTATAAATGGACCATTTTACGTCTGTGTTTTAAAATGATCAAGTTAAATTATTATAGAAGTGAAACCTGAATTATCACCATTTCCCAAAGGCATGAAAACACAACAGGCATACTTTTCTCCGTAGAAGGCTTCTGTAACATTTTGTGATGCTCTGGGTGTTCTTTGAGTCGTCCTGTGGCTGTAGGGAAAGATGACCTGTGGGGGTTGGTTAGTGAGGATATACACTTGCTTATGAAAATAAAGCACTTGCTTCCTTAGCTGTAATACCCCTTCCTCCCTCACCCTGCCCTGGCAAAACCTGTCCAGTTCAAGGACTGGAGCCCTCTGGGTGAGATGAGTAATTTTTGACTATGTACAGGGCTTGGTTTCATGAATGCCTTCAAGGCTATCTGAGCTGATGAAGGTTTCAATTGCTACATCAGTGGCAAGTGGAAAGGAATGAATACTGGCTAAAATGTGAAATTCTAAGCTTTAGGCTGATGTACAGCAAAAGAGCTTCCATTATGGAGTCTTGTGTACTTGACATTGAGATAAAAACTTTTACATCATCTCAGTTAAGTTTCATCACCATCTTCAGCGTGACAGTTCATCATAATTGCCTTTTGCCAATGAACTTAAGGAGTACATTAGGGATGAGAATCCTGGCAGGAAAACCTGTGCCTTTAACTAGTAGGTTCTAAAGACCCACCCTTTACTGGAAGCTACTAGGTATTTGGGGAGCAGACCACCCTTTCAAGCCTGTATATACCTTTATATAACATGATTTATAACAGTTGCATAATATTCCTAAGCAGCAGAATGATCTCATTATGAATAATTTTAGGAGGATGCCTAATAAGTAATGCGTGTTAAGTCTGGGATGAACAGGAAGGAGACCCAACCACTGAAATTCCCAGGTCACTGCAGAAGGGGACCTTTAAATACATCAGCAACTCCTTGAGCTTTTCAGAATAAACTTTGAAGAACCCTGGACTTAAATATATGTGCTTTATTTCAAGGGGCTATTCCACTATTATAGGAACTTTAGTGAGTCTGCTCTTTTTCCCTTGCCCACTATTATTTTGTGTAAATGTATATGTGTGTATTTCACATTAACTGCCAATTTGATAGTCCCCAAATAGAATGTCATTGTTTCCATTTGATACATTTGATTGTCAGTGAAGGTGATCAGGAAGTCTTATCACCTTCCTACTTCCTTTGTCCCCTTCCATTGCCTTCTATCAGCTTCTGCTTGAGAACACTTATGCTTCACTGTAGGATTTCTTGAAGCAAGTGGGCAGTGAACAATAGGAGAATTCTCAGCTGTTACTCATCCAGCTGGTGCTCAGTCCATAGAAAAGCTGGGAGGAGTGGGGGTGTGAGGCTTAGTAACATCTAGAGAGAATAGCTTGGATGCAAATGCTGTGCTGCCCTCTCATTCCTTCTGGATTCTTTCAGAGGAGTGAGGATGCTTCTTTTCCTCAAATGCCATTGTGACTGTGTATTTTTTGTATTGTTTCTCTTTAATAACTAAACATACATTTACATTTTTCTTTTAAAAATATAAACCATACAATGAAGTATCATCTCACACCAGTCAGAATGGCCATCATTCAAAAGTCCATGAATGAGAAATGCTGGAGAGGGTGTGGAGAAAAGGGAACCCTCCTACATTGCTGGTGGGAATGTAGTTTGTGTAGCCATTATGGAAAACAGTATGGAGATTCCTCAAAAGACTAAAAATAGACTTACCATATGACCCAGTAATCCCAGTCCTGGGTATATATCTGGAGGGACCTCTAATTCAAAAAGATGCATGCACCCCAGTGTTCAAAGCAGCACTATTTAAAATAGCCAAGACATGGAAACAACCTAAATTTCCATTGATATATGAATGGATAATGATGTGGTATATACACACAATGGAATACTACTCAGCCATAAAAAATGAATAAAATAATTCCATTTGCTGCAACATGTATGAACCTGGAGATCAGTATTCTAAGTGAAGTAATCCAGAAAGAGAATGAAAAATACCATGTGAGATCACTTATTTGTGGAATCTAAAAAGAAGAAAAGACACAAATGAACTTATTTACAAAACAGAAACAGATTCACAGACAATGAAAACAAACTTATGGTTACCAGAAGGGGAAGGAGGTGGGAAGGGATACATTGGGAGTTCAGGATTTGCAGATACTAACTACTATATATAAAATAAATAAACAGCAAGTTTCTGCTGTGTAGCACGTGGAACTATATCCAATATCTTGTAACCTGCAATGAAAAAGAATATGGAAAGGAATATACGTATGTGTATATATATATATATATATATATATATATATATATATGACTGAAACATTATGCTGTACACCAGAAATGGACACATTATAAACTAACTATGCTTCAATTAAAAAAAAAGTTAAATGGAACGGGAAAAAAAGAAAAAAATGTAAACTAATTTTAACTAGTCACTGTGTCGTTAATTTTATATCATCTAGAATTCCTTTAAAATATAGCATGCCAAGTTTCAATTGCTAACTTTTATAATTGTCCTGTAATTTTAGTCATACTTTGTTCAGAGAAGATGTTTTTTATGGATTTAGAGTCACAGCAATTTGTGCTCCCACCTCGCTAGCTCTATTGGGGAGCGCTGGATCAGGAATAGGTAAATGTTAAGGATAATGGTGACAATAACAGTAATTAACAATTCTAGAACACCTGCTTTGTGGCGACTTTTATATTGCACCTATGCTGAGTCAGAAGTGCCATGAGAGTCTCCAGCTTGGTGCAGAATTAATTATTTTCACCCTACCAAAAAAAATTATCATTTGTCTAGGAAAATATGTTTCCTGAAAACTCTTTAGATGGCTTGGCTTTGAGTTACAGAGATACACAAATCAGCTTCAGGCTGAATTAATTCAGAGATCATGAGATTACCTCACCTCCCCCAGAATCTCTGTGGTAGTTTGCCCAAAATGAAAAAGTTTCATGTGTATGGTCATGGGTATGCATGTACACACTCATATATGGGTAAATATACAAAAGATTTTCATATTCTCAGGAAATGAGAACACACATATTAAGTTACAATCAAGGAATTAACTAGCAACGAAGGTAGCTTAAGTAAAAGAAGAAAAAGAGGGAATCCATTACACAGGAGTGTCTCATGCCACACACAGTCTGGGATGAGCTGGTACTTGGGAAGGGGCTGCCATCTGGACCATGAAAACCATCAGGACTTTCTCTCTCCCTCTTGCCTCTGCTTTTTTGTTTCTGCTTCATTCTGTCTTCTTCTGCAGAGCAGCTTTCGTGCAGAAGGAAACATGAATAACCCCTAGCTCCTTCTAAGTTACAGCCACCCACGGAGACTGCCTGGCTGGCTCTCATAGTTCCAGGTTTCCTGGAAAGAGGTTCTGCTTTGCCAAGTCTGGGTCACGAGACTGCTCTTGGCCAATGAATGGAGCCTGGATTCCCAGTCAGACATGGCTGCCTTGGTCTCCCCATGGATATCCGGCAGGAAGCTTCCCAAGAGGAGGGCTGGCTTCTAGGTTTGGCAGGCAATCCAAAAGATGTCTAACGTAATAAGAAAAAAGCAACCCAGGATTTATACACTAATCTCGTAGACTCTAAGCAAGAAAATGTTAGCAATTGTAGCCTTCACTGTTTGCTCACGTCATTGGGGGCTGAATTACAGGACCAAGGGAAAATTACCACAACAATGGATGCTCAGTAAATAGTGAGGTGCAGAGAGTATTTTATGAAACTGCATGAAGATAAATAATAAAGTATGTTTGACAACTTTTTGCTTTCTTGTATACATACTTTGGTATTATAGAATATTTTCTATGGTTAACTTATAGAAGTTAAAAATCAGAGATGCATTGAGAAGAAAATTGTTCTTTCCTTTGCATTATGGACTGAGTGTTTGCATCCCCTCTGGATTCATATGTTGAAACCCTAACCCCCAGTAGGATGATATTTGGAGGTGGGACCTTTGGGAAGTAATTAGATTTAGATGAGGTTATGAGCTTTGGGCCTCCTTGACGCAGTTAATGTCCTTATAAGAAGAGCAGTAGACCCGAGCTCTCCCTTGATTCACCAGGTGAGGATGGAGTGAGAAGTTGGCCTGTCTGTAAGCCGGGAAAAGAGCTCTCTCCAGGAGTCAAATCATTTGGCACCTGGATCTTTTGCTTCTCAGTGTTTATAACTGTGAGAACTGAATTTCTGTGGCTTAAGCCACCCAGTATTTTGCTATGACAGTTCTAGCTGACTGAGACAGCAGATAGCATTTGTTAAATTATTTATCAATCCTTTGTTTTAAACCAATAGATTAATTGTCCCAAGAAGTGTATTAAGTGTGTCCTCTATGCCAGTATTTACGAGGTAATGAGGATACTGCCTGGAGCCCTCCTGAAATATATAGTCTTATGTAGGAGAAAGGAGAGAGAGACCGAGGATGTACACAAATAACAAAACAAATGCAATTTCAAGGTGTGCAGGTGCGATGTAGGGCATACGTAGGTTGTTGAAATTGAGAGTCTGTGGACCTGGAGGGGGAATAGGGTTAGTTTCCATACCACTGTTTGCAGGTCCTGAAAAAGACTTCTCTGATGAGGCGATGCTTGGGATTGAGACTGGATTAATGGGAAGAAAAAATTGGCAAAGACCTTTACCTTTCCAGATAAAGGGGAGGGTGGTCATGTTGCTGGGTCATAAGGAGCAAGGCAGAGTGGGGTGTGAACGAGCCTAGGTCATGAGGACCTGGTGGTGGTGAGTTGTTGTGTTTTTTTTTTTTAAACAAGTCCGTCTTTGGAATACAAGACAGATTTGGCAACAAGCAAATACGTCTGGGGCTGAGAGGTGGGACAGGGGAATGTGGGGTCACAGCAAAGGCAGCGTCTACTTTTCTCTGGAGGGAGGAAACAAAGTAGGGAAGACTTCTGACCGTCCCAGGCTGGCTGAGATGTGTCAACAGGTTTGGATGCCAGAAGTTTTTGTTTCATCTAAAGCGTCTGGGCATAGGTGGTGCCTTGTCACCACATTCAGAGGTATACGTTAAGAATGTCACTGCACAGGGAATACCACTGAAACCTGAAGACAGATCTCAGGTTGACATTACAAATAAAATCTGTATGTTGTAAGAAAATAACTCTAGCAAATAGTGAAATTACCTAGAAGGCAAATGTGTCCTTCCAGCGGTAACCTTATTTGTGAGTTACTTCTGCAGTTTGATTAACTACATCATTGTATGTTAATGTCCATGGGGATGTGTGTGTATGTGTGGTCTGTGTAGCAGAGGGATGAGATCTGAACTTGTGTTGTCTTATTTAGTGGAAATGGAGAAATCTACTCCTTGCCATATGTCAAAACTGAGCTCTGCCTCCTTTGGCTAATTGAGGAATGCAAAGATACCCCTTGTCCGAGTCCTTAACGCCACTGACAAAGATAGAACCCTTGCTGGATCCTTGGAAATTAGAGAAGGGAAGTACCCATGGGTTCCTTTGATTCTCTCTGGGGAGCCAAGTTGGAGTTCATTTCCATTTGTTGTTGTGTTACTAGTTTCCTGTCTGGAGCAGTTTCTGACTTGTGTTCCTAATCAACACTCTAATGGAATTACTCATGTTTCATTTTACGGTCTGTCTTGAAATAACCTTTTGGAAGTATTCCTTTTCTGGATAGAGGCATTACTGGCACACGAATCAGACTTTTAGGTGTATGGGGTAGGGACTGGATAAAAGAGGGAGGGCTCCTGTGGGCTAGACTTCAGTGGCAGTCTACCTCTGTGGTGTGATTTGAAGGCCATTAGGAAGAAAGGTCCTCTTGGTCTCCCCAAAAGTGCCCCAGCATCTGAAATTCCGCCATGAGCTTGCATGCCTTTGAGTTAAAATTTTACCTAGCGTGACATTACAGGGAAGGATGAAGAGGGTAGATGAATGAATTCATGTTCTGGCTCATGTTTCTGCTGTAGATGAAATTATAAGATACTTGGGAAAAGAGAAGATCCTGAAATGAAGGAAAATGACAGATGATAGAGAGGAATGGGGGGGGTGGGGGAAGAAGTGGGAGGAGGCTGAGAGGAAGGGCATTCAAAATGGAGGTGTAGTACGGTGGTAGAGAAGAAAGGAACCCCTGTGGGTTTGGAAGACTGAGGAACTGTATAGCATTTGCCATTGTATGTACATGACACAAGACCAGACTGTGCAGTGTATGTTTTTGCCTGCATCACCTCCATTCCTCTTACTTTGGTAACCGGGTACCACCCCCCCTGAGCATCCATCCTCTTCTCTACTAGCCCCTTCTCTGGCTTCTGGGCTCCAGGACTGGGCATGTGATTAGGTCAGCAGATGAGTATGTCCCGTCTTCATTCAGCCTGAAGTTGGATTTTCCATCATAACTGAAAGGTTTGTTGTTTTTTTTTTTTAAGATTGTGCAGGATTTCTGCAGGATGGTGGTACTGAGCAGACCAAAGTGAACAGCCCAGTGCAGAGTGTTCCCGAAAGACCCCTAATTTAAATTATTCTTTCCCACCCCAATTGAAGTCTCTTTCTCTGCCACCTTTATTGCCTCCAGTTGTCTGGCTTGTAGAAGCCCTACTGTTTCCGTATTGCAAGGGAAATTAGGATGACATCTGGGAAATGAATTTCTGTGATCCTGGGAAAGGTTTATAAAAAATTCTCTCACCTGCTTATTTAACTTCCTTTTGGAAATGGTGACAATTGTTACTATGTCTTAATGGCATTAAATTTAAATTTATCTTCTACATTCAAGCTGTTAAAGTGTCCAGAAACCAGTGTAGGGTCCCAGTGTGGTCAATTATCCCAGCTATTAGAGTGTATCATCACAGTCTGTGATGGGAGTGCCGTGTGAAACCTCAGACAGTGTTGTTACACCGCTCGGGTGTGCCGATGTGTGTATGTAGCATAGTCTGTCAGTGAAGGTGCATTTTCATAACTGCCCCTGGCCCCTTCTGGATCATAATCATGGGCTCATTTCTCTAGTGGAATTCCCGTGAGGCAAATATTTCTCTCCGATTAAATATCTGGACTTGAGATTATTCCCACCCTGAGTGTTTCTCTCTTTTTCCCACCATAAATCTCCCTTTGTTTCTTTGTTTCTTTCTTTTTTTAATTTTGCCTCCTTTGGGTTATTCGTGAGATGCGTTCATGGACCTCACATGTCCCAGCTGACCTTCAGCTGTGAAGTTAACATTCTAAAAAAGAAAAAGTCTGGTTCTATTTAAAATGAGATATAAAAAGCCAAGACCTATATAGGGCCCAAGTAAGTCCAGAGAGGCGGGGTAGGGAGAGGGGTGGCGGCGCCCAGAACAGTCCGCAGTTGGTGAGGTGGTTGCAGCATGAATGTTGGTCTTCTCAAGGCCTCACCACAAAGTGGGACCCGGGGGTATTTACCCCGTGTCCGTTGCTACTGAAAGGATGTTGGCTGTTGATGTTATTTCTATTCCTTATCCTGTAAAATCATCGTATTCTAGCAATTGCAGCTCATTAGTCAGACCAATCTCCCTTTCAGTCGTGGCTCCATCTGGAATACCATCTGACCTTGAGTAATTTACTCAAATCTCTCTGGATGCAGTTTTTTTTCCCCCTCACATGTAACATGGGAATGCTGGTGTCTCTTGTGGGGTCGTTCTGAGGATTATTGAGCTCGTATGTAGAGCATGTGTTATTAATAGAAGCCACACGAGAGTGTCCTGTCCAGTGGTGGCCTGCTTCAGCTGCCTCGAGACAGCGACTGTGGTGTCCTTTGGGACCACGTTCTACATTTATGTCTGTTTGGAGTAATGTGTTTCGTGTTGCCTTCAAAGAGCAATCTCACAGTTCTCCCCGTGGAAATGGCAGTATAGAGCATGGTGGTTACACTTACTCATTTAAAAGTTGAACCCCTCGTCAGCCTCTTACTGATTGTGTGACCTTGAATGGGGCATTTAACGTTTCTGAACCTTAGTTCCTTTATGTCTAACATGTGGACAATGATAGTACCTATCTCGTGGGGCGATTTTACAGAATAAAGCATATATGAAGTCCTTAGTACAGTGTCTGATAGAGAATACTGAGTAAGTGGAAATTGTTTTGATTTATTATTATTACTGGTGTTGTTACTGTCACCATCATCATCATCGTCATCTGTGTCATTGTTATAAATTAGTGGTTCTCAGCCAAGGGCTATTTCATTCCCCAGAGGACACTGGGGATGTCTGGAGATGCTTTTTGGTTGTCACGGCTTGGGGGTCTAGTACTGGCATCTACTGGGCAGAGACCAGGGATGCTGTTAAATATCCTGCAGTGCACAGGCCAGCCTCCTACAGAAAAGAATTGTCTCGTTCCAAGTGTCAGTCGTGTTGAGGTTAAGAAACCCTGAAATAAATCAATTGTCCACGCCAATCAGTGATGTCATCTGGAAGTCCTTCCTCTGTTTTGATGTTCTGGAATCACTGTGTCCCTCTTCCTAAGCCATCTGAAAAAATGCTGTGTTTTGCAAAATGATGAATTCTTTAGAAATTTTTGCCTTTCTCATTTGTGTTCTGTGCCAAGCAGAGTCTGTGCCAGCCTGTGTTGAGGAGCTAACGGTGTGATGCTTCTCTGGGTTTCCACATTGATGAGACAAACGTTTGTTCTTCAGACTCCTTGAAGGTTGTAAGTGGGACTTCAGTGTTCTTGAAGTTGTCCCAGGGAGAGATGGAGAGCGGATTTCTGAGATTCCTTAAATAGTTGGTGCTAGATTCTTGTTTATTTGTCATTATTACCTTAAAGGTTTAAGTAGTCTTTATGTGCTTTTGTTAAAATTTTTGAAGCCGTCATGTTATTATTCCTGTGTCAGAGAGAGTATGAAGAGGGGGAGGGTATAGCTCAAGTAGTACAGTGCGTGCTTAGCACACATGAGGTCCTCACTTCAATCCCCAGTATCTCCTCTAAAAATAAATAAGCCTAATTACCTCACCTCCACCAACAAAATAAAATTATTAAATAATACAATAATAAATGTAGAAAAATAAAATGTTAAAAAAGAGAAGTTATGAAGTATTTTGTCCTTAGCCCAACTTATGTAACAAATTATTTTACCTTCTGACATTCTTGAGTGATGGATGGAACAAGTTTCACAAAGGGAACAATTTTAAGATGAGAATTTTGGGAGTGCCCATTTTGTCACATCTGAATATTTCCTTAGTGTGTTTAATTTATGGTTGAGACACCTGTCAATAAAAATTATCGAAGTGTAGACTGTTGAGAATAAAGGTGTTACAAATAGAAACCTTCAATACATTTTCATTTGCAGAATTCCTTTTACAGTGAATATCACCTGTGTAATTTAAGTCCCAACAGTGTTACATTTTCATCTCCTGACAGAATACTGTTGGACTTCTTATAATATGTTTAGTCCCTACCACTACTAGAGTAGAGATGTTTGCTCTAATTAAAAAAAAAAATCAGCTAACGTAACCATTTTCTTCTTCAAAACCTTTTTCACTTTGCAAGTAGCAGAAAACAAAGAAGTAAACAAAAAGTGGATGGAGCTGTTATTAAAAGGATAAAAGGAGACAATATTGAGGGAGTCTGTTGGGAGTGTTGGAAATGTCTGTCCTCATCAGCATGATGGTTCCACGGGTGTACCCATCAGTAGAAGGCATTCAGGTGTAGACTCCAACTTTGTTTTCCTCACTGTGGTTGAGCTAGATGTCAACAAAAGATAGACACACATAAGTGATCCTTTGAGGGGAGCCTTGGAGAGAGTGTTGGAGTCACAAGAAAGGAAAAATGCTCAGCGTTTGACCATTGAGGCATGAGACTAAGGGTTTTCAGCTACTCACTTTTTTGGCAGCCATTCAGTAATTACATAATTGAATGTTGGTTATATGCCAGCCATTGCGTATTGATGGGGTTTACAGGGATGAACAGAAGAAAGATGGTTCTTGCTGGAGTAGTGCCACCCGTTTACTAATTCTCATTGATATGAAGTGGACAGTTGGGTAGAGCTACTGGTTTCCAATCTCAGCATGTGGTGTGGGCCTTGAGTATTATCTTACATTCTGGGGGCTGGGAAGGTCTGTTAAAGTCATTGCCAGTGACTTTAAAATTTTTCTAGACACCTCTTACCTAATTATTTTACCTCCTCCTTCTATGTTTAGTTTCATGACTAATTCATGAATGTATCCATATGGTCAAAAATTAAAACCCTAGGGTAGTGTGTAGCTCAGGGGTAGAGCACGGGCTTAGCATGCACGAGGTCCTAGTTTTAATCCCCAGTACCTCCATTAAAAACATTAAAAGCCCAAAGACAAAGGGGAAATTGCCTCCATTTCCTTCTCTTCCCTCCCTCCTTCAACCAAATATATTCAGAAAGCCCTCTGTCTCCTGAGAGACAGGGGTTGGGGAGGTAGGGAGAGTGGGAAGGAGAAAAAGTTTTCCAGGGCAGAATTTGTATCTCAAGGTCTACAAAAAATGGCTGACACATAGTAGGAGCTCAGATAAATTTTAATTGAATGAGTCTTTGTAAAATGAATGCAAGTGCTTTGAGGGGGTTAATAAAATAGAAAGTCTTTTGGTGAATTTCTTAATGATGTTTGTTTATATGTATTTTCTTAACTAACACATGGTGAAGATATAAAAATATAACTATTGTCATTCCACTGAACTCTAAAATTTACCTGCATATTTGGGAAAGTTGGGAGCCACTGGGTCGGAGTGTTGGACAGTGGTGAGTGGGGAAGTCGCTGGAAAGTGAGGCAGGCTGCCAGGGACATGTTTGCCCAGATTTGTGGAGATCTTCCTCAGTCCTTGATAATGTGGACCTTTTTTCCAGCCATGTTTGCCTAAGATACGACCTCAGCTGAAGGATCCACCTGCAAAGATTTTTCTCCAAATTTTGCAGTCATCTTGATGGAATCTAAAATCTAAGTAACCTTCCATTTTTCTAGAATGTTACAACTTTGCATCTGATTTCAAGACCTTGCTACTTTTACCAGTTCACAGCTTTGGATCTTTTTTCTTTTTAAAACCAGTCCTTTGAATGTACAACATTAGATCTGGAAACCCTCAAGCCATTGATATTGACTACATCAGTGTTTTTGTATAACTGGAAGCAAAACACCTGCTGTTTTTGAAATCCCTTTTTTCCCCTCCCTGACTGTCAGTGGTTGTTCCTTGCCATTTCAAAAATGAATATTCCACTGGAAATTTTAGCTCCACGGTGTTAGCCCAGAAGAACTTTACTCAGAGTTGTTCTTTATTTCTCATTTTCATAAACGTCTAAAATAGAAGTCAGCGTTGCTTGGCAGTTTGCAAATAAATGTAAGGTGACTGAGAAGAAGAGCTCAGGAAAAACTGGTAAGGGTTGCCCGGAGTCACCTGATCCATCCCAGCCTCTCGCATCCAAGAAAAACCAAAACCAAAACCAAAACCAAAACCAAAACCAAAAAACAAAAAACTATGTAACAAATAGATTCATTCTAAAGCAAAGGATGTGAATAGATGAGTAAAATGCCAAGGAGTTTCCGTGAGAATCTAAGAATACTGAAATACTTGGAAACCATAGGAATGGACACATTTTTATTTTTTTCAGGTTTTGTTATTTCTCTTCCCCAGAGACAACAGTTTTGCCAGTTTCTTGTTTGGCAATTTTTTTCTCCCCAATTTAAAAATCCGTCTTGTGGTGGGAATACCTGTGACCGTGGAAGCGTTTCATATCATTTGAAGCAGTTCCTGGTTTGCCCACTGAGCTCCTGTTTGCAGGACTGTTTGGTGGGCATTCAGGAGACTCGTGTTAATGCTGGATTGGTCTAGCCGACACCTCAAGTCTGGTCTTTTCTAAAGATCCCTCTGTCTCCTCCTGGGGGTAAGAAAGAAATTCCAAATTACTAAAGGGTGCTCTTCAGTTTTAAATAAAATACTCTGAGGCAACGAAAGGTTGATTGTGTTTAATATTTAACACTTTACTCCCTCCCCCCAAATTTTATCTACTTACACATTGAACTTCTCTGGCACCGTTAAATGTAAGGATCAAAATCTGATGATGATGAAGAAAAAATGATGATGATGATGATGATTGGCACTTACTAAGGATTTGCTCTCTGCCAGGTGTTATTCTAAATGCTTTACATGCATTGAGTCATGTCTCTTCCCTGGAACCTGATGTGGGGGCAACGTTGTTAATTTCTCCATTTACAGATGAGAAAACAGAAGCATTGGGAGATGAAGTAGCAAACCTAAAAATGGCTCAACTAGTAAGTGGTAGACCTGGAATTAGACAGCCTGAATCTTCATTTGAGATATCAAAAAAAATTTGGAAACAGTATAAAATTATTTTAGCAGTGTGTTAGTTGTATGTTCAAATAATCTGCTCAGTTTTTTTTTTAACTACTAGATATCTTTTCAGCTGAAGAACATTGAAATGTAAAACACTGGGTACACTTATTAATCTGGAGAGAAATGTACAATGTGTTGCAGCATTTCCAAAGCTTTCTGGCACACTGATCAAAAGAATATAGTTGAAACATATTTAAATATGGGGTTTAATATGCTTTTGATTCAGTTGACTGACCTGTGAGTCACCCTTTTAGTATAGCTGTAGCATTTCTGGAAAGTGTTTTAATTAAGGGAAACCTCAGTTCACAATGAGGGTTGCCTTAGACCTTGGGAATCTCCATGTGGACAGCAATCTGCCTGAGTGTAGGTAGAGTTAAGTGAAGCTCAAGGCATCCTTCCGAAGCCACAGTGAAGAGGCACGAACTGTAGCAGCAGCTCTGTGCCCATCTTGACGGAAGTCCCACCACTGAAGTCTCTCTTTGGAACTCGAGTGCTATCTTTGATGTACGTTTCAGAATGATGTCTGCGCTCTGGGATCTGATGACTTTAGGTTTCCTGTGAGGAAGAGGGACATGGAAGGGTGGTGGAGGTCACGTTCAAAGCGTCTGTGGCTGTGTTTTTAAAAGGGAGAACTGAAGGTGTGTTGTAGCAATTCAGGCAAGTTATATCCCTTTCAGGAACTGTGTCTCATGAGCTGTACCACCCACATACTAACATTACAGGTTTATCTGATCCAAAGATGTGCTCGTTCATAGCATTGCATTCGTAACATAATTTCCCAACATGCTGAATGAATTTGGTTATTTTCTCTGTCTCCATTCTGAACTCTTCAGAGTTCCTGAATGTTAGGATGGGTTAAAATGTTAATATTTATAGAAACTGGGTTTCTATTTTTTGTTTTTCATTATAAATCTGTTTCATCAGAAGCAGCAATCACCATACTTACATCAGAGCAATTAAAAAGCTTTTCTAGAATAATGCAGTTAGTCCTAGCTTCTCAGGGCACCTTGGCCCTATTAAATCTTCCTTAGAAGCTTCTTCAGGTTTGGCTGCACTGCAGTGTTTATCTGTCTCCACTCTTTCTTTTGAAAAACGTGAGAGACCACTGAAACTGGGTAATAGCTCATATTATTCCCATTAATTAGGCTGGGCTTCTCTCAGAGACCGAGGGTTCTAATTTTTTTCCCCTTAAAGGCAAAGAATCACTTAAGCTTCAACAAGTCACAAATAATCATGACTCCTGAGGCATAGCCAAGGTTTTCTAGATAAGTAGCAAGTGCTGTTTAAACAAACAAAAAAGGATGATTAATTTCTCTCCAAGATCACATCCTGAAAAGACAAATGAAAAGTTCCCGAAATTTTGTTGGGAACCGCAGGGGCAAAGATCTTCAGCTGGCCCGTGATCTGCTTTATAAGTAAAGTTTTAATGGAACCCAGTCATTCGCACTTGTTTCTGTGTGGTCTAAGGCCGATTTCCCCCCTGCAACGGCAGGATTGAGAGGTTAGGGTAGAGAGTGGGTAGCCCACAGGGCCTAAAAATTATTTGCTCTCTGCGACTTTACTGTAGAGAAGATATACCAGCCTGTTGGTTCGAGCATCAGAATCAGTATAACTATTATTCCTAAGATTTAGGCTTTATAAAGTATTTAAATGGAATGAAAAATACCTAAGTTATATTTCACGGCAAAGCTTGACTTACTCACAGTAGGCTTGCCCCACCTCGATTTTGCGGAGGTAGGAGCCAATTCCTCTGGGAGCCCAGGTGCCCTCGTTGCTCCGTGTTCTCTGTTTCGTGACTGAACACCCAACAGAAACGTGCAGGCTGAGGGCCAGGTTGATGCAGGCCAGCTCGGGGTCACAGGCCCCCTGGGGAGGCCGTGAGGTGCGGGCCTCACCCCAAGGCGGCCTGCGTTTCCCCGGGAGGACTGAGCACCTTGGCAGCAGCTGAGGAAAAGGAACTGTTGAGTTTTGAGAGCTCCTTATCCTTTCTAGATCCCAGTCCTGCATCAGATGTGTGATTTGCAGACGTTTCCTCGTGGTCTGTAGCTTGTCCTCCCGTAGAGCCAAAGTTTGACATTTTGCTTGGATCTGTTTCACAGTTTTTCCTTTTCTGGATGGTGCTCTTGGTCCTTCCACATCTGCTGGTGTTCCTCTCATCCTTTTACTGTTATTATACCTTTTAGCTTCAGGGTGTGGCCCAGGAAGGGGAAAACTTGGGACATGCGCCATGTTTTGTGTCTTAGACGTGTGATAAATCCCAGAGGCTGTGGCTGTTTATGTCCCAGGAGAAAGAAAGGGTATGGGTTTGCCTGGCATCTGCAGGTTCATGGGACTAAGTCCCCGGTCTGGGAAAGTTGGTTAACTTCTCAGCCAGCAGAAACTTTATGCACCATCTGTGTCCACAAGATGCCAGCCAGCATCAGCAGAAAATAGACTTGTTTTTGCCTTCATGGTATAGGTGTAGGAATATATCCGTGTAATGTATTTTCTTGATCTTTTCTATAACTACAGCCTCCTTTAGAGTGTAGACAAGACAAACCGCGGGGAGGAACCCGGGCCAGAGGGCCCTGGAATCTCAGTTCTCCCGGACGGCGCGGCTTTCCAGCTGCTTTGCCCAGGCGGGTGGTTGGTCAAATATTTGCTTCCGTTGTTTTCTCTGAAAACATTATCTCTTCTAAATAAGCACCCCAGGTTCTCAGGCTAACCCCTTGAAGTTAGCGCAGTGGTTATTTTAATTCTCTGACTTACCCATAGTCTCTTTTCAGGTAAATACTTTGAGCAGTGGAGCTCACAGTAAAACTACTTTTTTGGTAAGTTCCAGCCCCACCTCTACTCTTCTGTGATTCCAGGATTCACAGCGAAAGGCAGTTGGTTTAATTACCTCAGGCTATGTTGGTGAAAGCTCTTTTCACCAGCTACCATTGTATATAATTAACCAATTTATATATCAGTCCTTTTATTCCTTGCCAGGGCCTGGGTAATTTTATTAAAGACGGCCACAGAGAGATTCACCCCTTGTACCATCTGTCCTAGCTAAACTGGCTTCTTCCCATCAGCCGAGCCCACCAGGTGCCTCAGTGATACCTCTCCAGTGAATGGGGTTCAGCCCTGCCAGCACTGCCACCTTGAGTCCGTGGCTCTGCCTCCCAAAGGCCCTGTCTTCTGAAGTTTGGCTTCCCAGGCTTTCTCAGCAAGAAAAGAAACCTATTCAACTTAGCTGGTTGCCTGAACGAATCATTAGGGCCACAATTTAACCTTATAATAAACCAGTTTTTTAAACTGAGATGCAGTAGTTCTCCCACTTTCATTTGCTTGAGAATCAATCGCTGAGAGACTTAAAATATACGTTCTTGGCCGTCAACTCAGAGTTTTTAGTTTAAAAGGATGGAGTGGAGGTAAGAACGTTGTTTTAAAAAGGTGCCCACAGGCACTTGCATTGCTTCCTTAAACCACACTATTACAAAGGTCTTAAAGGAATATCAAAGGGTGGGGAGAAATATATGTAATAAATACTGAAATATGAGAAATATAAAAATATATTATATAAAATTATATGTAAGTTGTTTCTTACTCTGCAAGTAGTATCTTCAATATAGAAAATTTGGCAAATGGAAAAGTATGAAGAAGAGACCATCAGCTATCAGTAAAAACGTTTGCTTTTGCTAATTTCACTTGTGGGCGGGGAAAGGATCGCAAATCCTTCATTTCTTCCCTTCCCCTCTCCTTCTTCCTTTTATCTCATCCCTCCTATCCCCTTTCTGTTTAAAATATGTAATTTTATATCCACTGATAATTTTGTGGAAATTCTCATTTGTAAGCTTCTTCCACTTAAAGTCCCTTAAATATTTCCTCACATTATTTTTTTTCCAACCGTGTGCTTTTTAATCGCTGTCTGTCACGTATCACTGGGATGTCGGCTCATGAAGGCAGAGACTTCCTTTTGTTCCCAGCTTAGCCCAATGCGTGCTACAGTCCTTGTCTGAGATGGTAAATATTTGTAGAACAGTATCTGAGCGTGCAAATCATAATTTATTTAACTAATCCTGTATAGCTTGTCATTTAAGTCTCCCTCCAGTTTTTGTTTCTGTAACACATCAGCAAACACACTTGTATACATATTTGTATCCGTATATGTAACCAGCCACTTGCTTGAGAAAATTACACATCAAAATTATACATCAAGATGGAATTCTGTATTGAAGTGGAACTGTTGGACCAAAGGGTATTCTGATGAGACAACGAAATGAGAAAAAAAAAAAACTATTCAAATTAGCTGAAGCACAAATGGAAAAAAATGGAAGGGCACAGGGTCAGCTTCTAGAACCCTAGAGCAAAGAAGAGAGCTGGATCTCTTGGGGAATTTGACCTGGTTGGTAGAAATTCACTAACCTGAGTCTTACTTTCTCCTTTCTTGGTTTTCTTATTTCCTTCCATCTGTTTTGGCATCTACTCCATTCTTCTTCCCCCGCAAACCAGCTTTCTCTGTTTTCACATGTGTGTGGTGGAATATGGCCACTGCAGCCCTGGCTTTGTGGGATGCTTCAGCCACAGGGCCACAACCAAACACCTAGAATGTGTGTCTCAATCCTGAATAGGGAGAGTCTCAGATGGGCCCAGCGTGGGCTAGCCAGGTCTGATGGGGGCGATCGTGCATCCCTCACCTGGAGGCGGCCAGTCATCAGGGTCTTGGCGTTGAGAAGTGGGCAGTGATGGAGGAATGGACGGCAAGCACCAGGGAGTGTCTGTTGCCAAAGCATTCATGAACAAAGCACACTGATGTGAACATTCTTGTATGACCCCAGCCTCTAATGATTGTAGAATGGTTCTCTGTCATGTTCCCCTCGGAGGCTGAGATGATTAGGTTGAAGTGTCACGAGGCTACCTTTTTCCTTCTTCATTAGCTTCTGCTTAACATTTTTTTATCCTATAGTCAATTTAATAGGACTAGTAAAATATTGTCCTATAAGGTTCTAATTCTGTGTGTTTTGGGGAGAAAAGATTTTGGGGGGGGGAGGGAGGTTGCAGATTTTTTGGTCTGACAGTCATATCTTTCGCATAACCAATAAAATGGCCACCCAGTTTGGCTTTTAGTCCAAAGAAGGACCATTCCTAGACTTCAAAAGGGTTGGATTGAAAATTCACTGAGTCTGGGTTAATAAAAGACTTATTTAGGCAGAGCTGTGCTAGACATGTATTTTGCCAGGAGGCCTCAATGGACTTCATTGTTCTTTTTCTTTTTTCCTCCCCAATTATGTGAACTGCTGTAAGTAAGAAGACAGTAAGATCAAAAGGTCAAATAAAGCATTTTATCATTTAAAAAAATTATAGTCCAATGGTCCTATAGTTGTTCTTAATTTTTAATATTGTATCTTGGTTTTTAAATGTTGGGTTTGTTTGGTGAAACTAGGGTAAGCGTAAACTTGCTTTGACTCTTAGGAAAGTTAGAACTAGTTCCCACCCCCACCCCAAATACTTGTTTGATTTTTAAAAAGAATAGTCTCTCTGTTGGTCATCTTTAGTCCTGCAAGTTTTGAAAAGGATACAGTATATTTGTTACAATTACTGATGATGACATATGATTATGCTTATAATAATAATGTTTCTTGTTCTGTGTGCTCTGGGCAACACATCATTTTGAGGACATGAAGGTTTTTGCTTTTGTGCAAGATGTTTCCTTTTTGTGGAAAACAGAACAGAGACAGGAAAATTTGATGGAATGATTGAGACTGTATGTTGTCCAAAGACTTTATAAAAGCAAGCTTTGTGATTTTTCTTTCCATTTGGGAAGTAATCTGTAAATTTTACATAGTCTTCACCCATTTTGGGTCCCCAGTTGAGGCATTAGGACCCTGAAGGAGAGAGACATTCACCAAATCAGTCTCTTGAGGTGTTTTCAATCCCAGCATTTAATGTTTAATGTGCCCAGAGGGTCCTTTCTTGGACTGTACAAGGAAAAGGTTTTCTATAGTGCCTGAGAGATTTGAACCTGGAGTCACCTTTTACTCAAAATGACAGAAGTGGCTAAGTCAGGGCTCAGAGATTTGAGTTTGATTTCTGGATTTTTCTCAGACCAGCTGGTTGACTTTAACTTACCCAGCCTTGCAGGTAACCATCTGCCTCAAGTGTAAAATGAGTGTTACTCAATTAAACCTCTCAGGATTGAGTGAAGAATTAAGTGATACTCAATAATATGTAGAATGCCATAAAAAAGAATGAAATAATGCCATTTGCAGCAACATGGATGGACCTAGAGATTATCTTACTGAGTGAAGCCAGACAAAGATAAATACCATGTGATATCACTTATATGTGGAATATGAAAAAATGACACACATTTACAAAATAGAGACAGACTCACGAACGTAGAAAACAAACTCTTGGTTACCAAAGGAGAAAGGAAGGAGTGATAAATTAGGAGTTTGGAATTAGCAGATACAGATTAATATATATAAAATAGATAAACAACAAGGTCTTACTGTATAGCACAGGGAACTATATTCAATGTTTTGTGGTAACCCATGATGAAATATATATATATATATATATTTAATATATATATATATATAAATGTTTATATATATATACTCACTATGCTGTATACCAGAAATTAGCATAACATTGTAAATCAACTATACTTCAAAGAAAAAAAAATTCCAGAATGGATGAGTCTTAGAGGTAAGCAAAATATTCTGTAACTTGTGACTGTACACTGTAGGAGGGATTCCAGCCTCCATAGTCAATCTCTTGTCACCCGCAGTATGACTTCCCAAGGCCTTTGTTACAGCCTGCGGGAGCTCCTGACTCAGAAGGACGGAGCATCCTTTGAGGAAGGGGAAAAGGGAGGGAGGAACCCCACTGGACTGTGCAGACTCGCTAGTCCACATGCTTGCTTTACTTCCTTTTGTAATGAGAAATTTGAGGTCTTTGTCGGGGGGCTTGTTTCTTTTTTTATTTAGTTGTTTGGTATGTGCGTGAGTCAGGTGCTCGGAGAATAAATAAACTGGAGAATGGACAGACTTCCCTAAATTTTCCTTTTATTTTCACTGAGCAAACCCCACACATAATGGTAGAAAGACGTCTTAGGCTAATGTTCCTTTCTTTTGAGGATGCTCCGTTCCTGCGAATGTTGGTTGACTCTCTGAGATGCTTCAGTTAGGTATGAGTTGCAGTACAAAGAGAAATCCAAACTGGAAGTAATTTGGAGGGAGCTACTATGTAGCTGATTGTATTACAGCAGAGGGTCTTGGGTGCAAGTCAGACTTGGTCATCTTTCTTGGCCGTCCACAGACCTCTGTGACAGAGCTGGCAACAGGGCCCATGAGGAGTGAATTTAGGTAGAAGCAACTGAAAAAGCAGCTTCCTGAAATAGACTGAAATGCATTATCTAAAACGCTTAGGGAAAAGTGGTCATAACTTATGTATATACTAGCACCTCATTTCCAGGGGGAAGCAGCTGCTAGAGTAGCAAATAAATGATACGTGGAATAAGACAGGCCAGGGTTGGAGTCCCAGTACTGTTACTGAGTTCATGACCTTGGCTAGAACATTCTCCTTTTTGAACCTCAGTAATATTTGTAGGACTGGGATGAGGGCACCTACCTACCTTGTGGGATGGTAGTGCAATTGCTGGGACAAACTGTGTTTGAAAACTCTTTGTAAAACTTCAAAGGGCTTTTCACATACATGTGACCTGTGAGTCCTCCCCAAATGGGCTTTTGAAGACTTTCTTGTACTTGTCTTCCTGTGAACTTGTTTGGGCACAGTTGAGTGACAATGTGTGTTAATTACTTTTTAAGGTTTCTGGTTTGATCTCAAGGAAATTTAGAAGAGTCTAGAAAATGTGGAAGAAGGGGAAAATGCAGCCTACAGACTTGCAGGCCATTGCAGCGAAGGCTCCCTAAGGATCTAGCCTAAATAAACATGTTTCGTGCCTGGCCCGTCTTTACCTCCTTCAGCCCCGTGAGCCTCTGTTCCACACTGTGTTTCAGCCACATTCAACTCTGTTATTTCTTGAACGTGTTAAGCTAGCCCGCTCCCAAGCTTTTGCACAGACTTTTTTTTTCCCTACCTAGGGTGTTTTTTAAATTATGTCAGTGGCTTGATCCTGCTCTTAAGTTTCAGCCTTGTATTATCACATCCATTTATAGTTATTAGTAACCACTCAAGGTTAAATTAGGTGTTCAGCCTCTGTGTTTCCATAACACCACCTGCTCACCCCTGACATTCCAGTCTCCTTTATTAATAGTGCCCATTTGTATTTGTCTATCTGGTCTACCAGGCTTTGCGCTCCCAGAGGTCAGGGGATGTGCCCCTTTTTGCTGTCATGTCTCCAAGCATCTAATAGCGCCATGAGTTGCATGGAATAGTTTTTAGGTATATAAATGAATGATGTGTGAGAGTTAGTTTCCTTGTTCTCAAGTACAGCGTGTTTCGGTATTCTATTTAAAGTTTCTGGGCTGCCTAGAACCGGCAAACATAACATCTTTGTTTTGACAGCAGATGCTTCACTGAAAAATGGTAGAGGAAGACTTTTTTTCAAGTTGACTTTATCGTTTGGTGATCCAGTTTCTTGTAGAGTGTGTTTCAGTGAAAGTGCTCTTGTGCTTGATAAACTCAAGATGCCTTAAAAATGACTGGGGTCTCTGTCTGCAACAGCTCATCCTCCACCCATTTGTTAATCCCAAATGAAAACAAACTCTCTAAAAAATCATGCCTAATTTTTGTTGTGACAGCTTAGAGGGAAGTAGAAGTTTTGCAACTGAACATGACTTCTGGGGAGGAAATAGGGCCAGTGTTACTGTTGCTCCAGATAACATTCTGATGTCAGGCCATTTGAAATATGAGATGGACGGAGAGGAATGTGGTCTCTTCTAATGAAATGTTCTGTGCTTGTGGTTTATTAAGAGGTGCATTGATTGAAGAACTTTAAATAGGAAGACCAAAGATAACACATTGAGAGAGGTATGCCAGTCAGTATTAAAGGATTCCTTGGCCAAATGAATTATATTTAACACCATAGCATGTCCCTGTGAACTTGTTTGGGAGATATTTATCCAGTGAAATGACTGTAATGTTTTATTCATTTGTGGTATGGATCAAGGGAAATATTTTGATCTGGTTTCCAAGGCTTAGCTGATAAACCTTTTTTTTTTCCCTTAAATTTAAGAGCTGTGAATTTCACTCATTCATTCCTCTGATTCATTTAATGAATATTTATTGAGTGCCACTTATACCAGGCATTGTTCCAATGGAAACAGAGAGCAAAGAACCAGAGACCAAGTATTTATAACATGTTTTATTTCTTGTAATGATTTTTATTGTCTTGGTGAATTTTATGCTAAATAAATAACCTTGTGTAATGTATTGTATGAATAGAAGGGAAAGAAAGAATGCAATACAGTGTCAGCCATAGTTCCTCTGTGATTGAGGTTGAATTTAAACATTTAGTTTTTATCTGTTTTTAAGTCATGATTTTCTAAATCTGTCACCAACTTTGGTCACACTGTTGGCTTAAATGTATTGGATGAAACTACTAATAGCCTATCTCCAAACCCAGCTTCAAAAGGAGGGGAATGAGTGAGGTCAAACTGGTAAACATCCCCCAAGTAATGTAGCACCTCCTCATTCTGTAGCTATGGAGAAAGTGCCCTCTTGTGTTTGACTATGGTTTTAAATTATTTTTTGAATATCCCATTCCTTAATTTAAAACTATAGAGTAATTCATGAATACATATGGACTACAAAGTTCAGTCACATTATAAACAGCTTTATTGAGATATAATTAAAATACCATGCAATTCATCCATGTAACATGTACAATTCAGTGTTTTTTAATAGATTCACGGGACTGTGTAACCATCCCCAGAGTCTAATTTTAGAATGTTTTTGTCCCCTTGTAAAGGAAACCTATACCCCTGAATAGTCACTCCCTGCTTAATCCTTTCCCTGAACCCCAAGCTCTAAGAAACCACAAATCTACTTTATATATAAGTATCAGTTTGCCCATTCAGGACATTTCATCTAAGTGGAATCATGTAACATGCGGTCTTTCATGACTGGCTACTCTCACTTACCTTGTTTTCAGGTTTATCTATGTCTTAATACCCATCAATCCTTTATTCCTTTTTATTGCTAACTAATATTTCACATTATGGATATACCACATTTTATTTACCCATTCATCCGCTGATAGACATTTGGGTTGTTTCTACTTTTTGACTATTATGAATAATGCTGCTGTAAATGTTTGTGTATGAGTTTCTGTGTATACATATGTTTTCATTTCTCCTGTGTGTATACCTGGGGATGGAATTGCTGGGTCATATGGTAATTCCACGTTTAACTTTTTGAAGAACTACTAGACTGTCTTTCAAAGTGGCTGGCCCATGAGGGTTCCAATTTCTCCACATCCTCACCAATACTCGTGATTATGCTTTTTTGATTTAAGCCATTCTAGTGGGTGTGAAGTGGTATTTCACTGTAGTTTTGCTTCACATTTCCCTAATGAGTAATGATGTTGAACATCCTATGTGCTTATTGGCTGCTGTATAGTTTCTCTGAAGAAATGGATATTGAAATTCTTGAGCCATTTTTAAAAATTGTGTATATATATATATACATACACACACATATATATATATATACATACACATATATATATATATTTATCGAAGTATAGTCAGTTTACAATGTTGTGTCAGTTTCTGGTGTATAGCATAATACTTCAGTCATGCATGAATGTACATATATTCTTTTTTATATTCTTTTTCACCATAAGTTACTACAAGACATTGAATATAGTTCCCCATGGTATATAGGATAAACTTGTTCTTTATCTATTTTATATATATTGGTCAGTATCTGCAAACCTTGAATTCCCAATTTATCCCTCTCCACCCTCTTCCCCTCTGGTAACCATGAGTTTGTTTTCTACGTCTGTGAATCTTTCTGTTTTATAAATAATTTTGTTTGTCTTTTTTTTTCAGATTCCACATATAAGGGATATCATATGGTATTTTTCTTTCTCTTTTTGGCTTACTTCACTTAGAATGACAATCTCCAGGTCCATTTTTTAAATTGGGCTGTCTTTTTACTGTCGTTGTAAGAGGTTTTTTTTTTTTACATATTCCAGATAATTGATCACATATATGATTTGCATAAATTTTTCTCATTCTGTGGGCTATCTTTTCACTTTGTTGATAGCATAATTTATAGCCGAAAGTTTTAAAGTTTTATGTAGTCCATTTTGTCTGTTGTTTTCCTTTAGTTGCTTTTGCTTTTGGTCATATCCAAGAAAACATTGTTTAATTAAAGGCCGTGAAATTTTCTTTTATTTTCTTTTAAGAGTTTTATGATTTTAGCTCTTACATTTAGGCTATGACTGACTTAGATCCATTAAGTCAGTTTTTACCAGTGGCCCAGTAATAACTATTTGCATGATAGGTTGTAAGGACTTAATGAGATAATACTTAGACCTGGAACACGGTAAAAATGTTAATTGTGGTGGTTGTTGAACCTAAAAACAGATCAACTTTACTAAAATGGAGTCCTTCAAACTCTCAAGATTATACCCTAAACTATAGTAACAGTAAACTTCAATTATTTTGGCAGGCAGATATTTTGAAGAAAACAATCATGATAAAGTGAACCGTTCATCTAACTTCTCACTTTTTTTGCTAAAAAATAATCCTTATAATTACTGAAACAAAATTGTATTCTTCCTTGTTTTAAGATGTTTAGGAAAAACTCAGTAGTTACCCCCATATTAATTTCCTTTTAACTGTTATAAAAAGTTGTCACAAACTTTGTGTTTTAAAAGATACAAATCTTTAAAAACATGCAAATTTCTGATTTATTACAGTTCTATAGGCTAGAAGTCTGACAGGGTTCTCACTGGGCTAAAATCAAGTTATCTTTCAGGGATGTGCCTTTTCTGGATGCTCGAGGAAAGAATGTGTTTCTTTGACTTTTCCAGCTTCTCGAGGCTCTTTTCCTGTGTCATCCTAACACACAACGTTGAATCTTTCTGTAGCTTTCTTCCACAGTCACATCTCCCTCTGATTTTTTTTGTGCTTCCCTTGTCCCCATTTAAGGGTCCTTGTGATGAGATCTGGCCCACCTGGATAATCCAAGGTCATCTCACTTTCAAGGTACTTATAATCAGCAACCTTAATTCTCCTTTGCCATGTAACATTCATATGTTCTGGGCATGGAGATGTGGACATCTTTGGGGACCATCATTCTGCCTCTCATGCTCCTTAATTATAATTTCTGCCAGCTGTGATTACGGAGTATTTCCTTTGGAAAGCCATGGGTTCTAGACTTGGGACATGTGAGGAACTGACACAAACTATGATACAGTAAAATCTGCCAGTCTCCCTAGGGAAATGTTCATTTGTCTCTATTGTTACCAGACAGTGAGGGCTCTCCGGTCAGATGGTTCAGCCTCCCACTGAGCCTGTGAATTAAGGAGAGCTACCTAAGCTGTGTTTTTGTAGCCTCAGTGGGAGGGGCAGGGTGATGGAGATTAATCAGTATTGAGCTCAAACTCTTACCAAGTCCTTGTCATGGTGGTGTTGTCATTATGGGTATCGTCAGCATCGCCCCCGAAGCTGTTATGATTCTGTAACAGCATCTCAGTCATGAGATGAAACTGAATTATCTGTAATAAGAGTTTAATGTCAAGTCAATTTCATTATAGCCTTGGTCTTTGAAAAGCTGCAATTGCTATATAATTTGTGTCATAATTCCTTTAGTGAACCTATTTCACGAAAGAAATTATCTAGTGTGAAAAATAAAAAAAGAGCCTATTCCCTGATCAGGGTTGATAACGGAGTTGGGAAAAGGAAACAGATGCTCAGATGATCAAAGGAAACCCTTAGCCTAGTGCCTGGCATGTTGATGTGCTCAGTGAATACCTGTGAAGTATCTTATGATGTACCAATATTTGTTTTTGAGGATGCTATTGGCAGGTGTGGTTCTGTTTCCCTTCCGAACTTTTAAAAATAAAATGTGGAAGCCCTGAAACATAAAAACTGAAAAACACTGAAAAAGTAAAATTCACCCATAGTCAGAGCCCTTAAAAAGTATAGAATAAGCAGTGCTGATGCCTCTTTCTGCCCCAGGTGGGCTTGGTTCTCTTCCTCTTCTCTCATCCACCGTCTTCTGTGTACCACTATTGATAATGTGGCACCCATCCTTGTGGTACTCATCCTTCCTTAATTTTTCTGTTTTGACAAATAAATCCACACATGCCCATAAAATACACAGTGGGTTTATTCGTTCAATGGATCAAAGAAAAGATTTACTTTAAATGTTAGAATTTTTTTTTTCATAAATTGATTCTTTCCTCAAAGAGGAACTTTAATTCGGCTGTTAACACTTTCTGACCTTGTGTAATCGGGAATATAAGTATTAAAACGATCTGTGAATAAATGTGCAAATTAGCCCTCCAAGACTCTCCTTTTAATGGTTTCAGATCTGGTTGTTCATCCTTGGAATCACTTTAGTCGTGTGGGTGTAGAACTTCTCCTACTCTCAGCCTTCTCCGTCTTTAGGGCAATGTAGTAATTTTAGAATTAAGTATTGAGTTAAATACTCTGTGTACGTTTGACAGGGAAGTATTTTTGCCTTCCTGCTTGCGTATTTGGTGGTGCTAGCTTTGAGTAAATCTCCTTCTTCCTGCCTCTTCTGGTGACACATTAAGATGACAGCATCGTCTCAAAAAGCACCACCTCTTTTTCGGGTTTGTCAGACTGTTAGAGCTGTCATTTCCCTTCCTCTTAAATGCTGTGATTTGCGTGACATTTCACGCTCTCTTCACAGGTAATCGGTAACAGATCTAGCTAGTAAGAAAATGGTTAGAGCTACGTGCTATTGCCTTGGCTTAACAACATACTTGTCACCTTCAAAAGATAGATCTTTCTTGGAAACCTTAAGGAATCAAGATCTTTTCCTCCATAGTGTGAGAAAAATTCATTAGACTGTGACTTTAAAAAAAGGCTTGTGTTCCCACAGGAGAACTATTCTTCCAACTAGACCCATAAATCTTAAGTTGAATTTTTCTGGGAAGGGACAGAGGCTATCAAATTAGGGAATAAATCTCTCAAGTGACTGTGCAATTCTTGCTCTTAGAAAACTGATTTAACTTTGCCTTTGCGGAGTTTAATTTTAAATCATTTCACAATTTCTTATGCCAGAAAACACAGGCAAAGAAAAGCACATTGCTGGGGTGAAGATGTATTATATCTGGAAGAATGTTGGATATGACAGTGTCTGGCATCTGAGAGACTCTCCTCCTGACCTTCCTTACTTAGGGCTGAGCCCTTTTAGCAGCTAATTGGGGACCTTCTGTGTCAACTTAAAAGCAGCTTCAGTCCATTTTTTCACATCTCCCTGGAGAAGAGGGCCGTGAACGTGAATGTTGGCCGAGCCTAGGATGTGATAGGAGAGGTCATGTTGGCAGTAATGTGTGCTGAAGCAGAAACTTAATAGTGGAGAAACAACTGAGCATGCTAAGTGGTTATTCCTGTGAAATTCTAGAGCATGAGCCAGCATAAGCACAGTACACCTTCTTCGACTGTCAAAGCTTTTCATTTTATTGGCTAATAAGGGTTTCTGTTTACCTCGGCACTGTTGACGTTTGGACTGGAAAGTCCATTGTTGTGTAGGGAAGGCTGTTCTGGACATTTTGCCACTTCCCTGGCTTCTACTTTGAGACACCAGTAGTGCCTTACTAGCTGTGACATCTATTAATGTCACTGGAGAGTGACAGTGTCCCCTGGGAGCATCGTCGGTCCCTATGAGAACTTTTGGAATACATTGGGAATCTTTGGGAAGTTGTTAATAGCACCTTGAGCTTAGATGAGAGTTCTTTCTAAAAACTACTAACTGTGAAGGTAAATTGTGACTGTTTGGCTTTATTCATCTCTGTACTTCGCTGTTTAGGAAATTTGAAAGAAAAGAGCATGAAGTTGGGTAGATCTGAGCTTGATTTCCACCTCTGTGACTTGTGTGGTCTTGGCAAGTGGCTCAACTGCTGTTTCCTCACCTGTGCAGATGAGGTGGTGGCATTAATCTTCTTGGCGGTCATGAGGATGAAACTAGACGGTATATATGTGAAGGGCTCTGAATGAGGCCTGGAATATGCTGGGTGTTCACAAATGTTGTCTGTTGTCCCCTCCTACATTACTCAAATGGTTTTCACCTTTCCCCTTTCCCCTCTGGTAACTAAGTTTGTTTTCTGTGTCTGTGAGTCTGTTTCTGTTTTGTAAATAAGTTCATTTGTATCATTTTTTAGATTCTACATATAAGTGATATCATATGATATTCTCCTCTGTCTGGCTTACTTCACTTAGAATGACGAGCTCCAGGTCCATGTTGCTGCAAGTGGCATTATTCTATTCTTTTTTATGGCTGAGTAGTATTCCATTATATTCATACACTATGTCTTCTTTATCCAGTCATCTGTCAGTGAATATTTAGGTTGCTTCCATATCTTGGCTATGGTAAGCAGTGCTACTGTGAACATTGGTGTGCATGTGTCTTTTTGAATTAGAGTTCCCTCTAGGTATATGCCCTGGAGTGGGATTACTGGATCATAAGGTAATTCTTTTTTTTTTTTTTTAGTTTTTAAAAGAATTTCCATACTATTTTCCATATTGGCTGCACCAAATGACTTTCCTACCAATAGTGTAGAAGGGTTCCCTTTTCTCCACACCTTCTCCAGCATTTATCTTTTGTGAACTTTTTAATGGTGGCCATTCTGACTGATGTGAGGTGATACCTCATTGTAGTTTTGATCTGCACTTCTCTGATAATTAGTGACATTGAGCATCTTTTCATGCGGTGCACGTTCTTGATCTCTGCACACTCATTCACCATCTAGTCTGTCAACCTCTTGTTGAGCATCTGCTCTGTTCCAGGCTCTGTGCTAGGCCCCTGGATGCCCTTCAGGGACTATGGAAAGACTGAAAGAGAGGGGAAGGTAAAGTCCTGTTTGGAACTTGTGGTAGAAGCCAGGAGCACTGTTCAGTGCAGACATAACCAGGGTATGAATGAAGCAGCCAGTGGTGGGTGTCAACCAGAGGAGCTGAAATGCAGAAAAGGTCTGATGGGAGAGATCAAATGACTCTTTGTTCATGAATCACACAAATGTCTTTCAGCTGCTCTAGGCTAGAAGCCCCACGGATTCATGTTTTACATTAAATCTGTAGGATTTTTCTTGGGGGGGGTACCGTTTTTGTTGCTGTCAGGATTTTTTTTCATTATGATGCCTGAAAGCTGGCATTAATTATTGTAACGGTGTGTTTGCCTAGAGAGTTCCTGCAGCTGCCAAGAGAACCAAATATTTGAGAAGAGTCAAAATCACCCCAGATGTGTTCTATTATAATTCAGAAATCAGCCTTTACAAAACTGATGTCCAATTTATAATTTAATATGTTTGACAAGGAGATCTGTGTGTGTGTGTTTGAAAAAGCATTACCATTTTTAAAATTGTGTTTTCTAGGACTCAGAGACCTTATACATTTTTTTGAAAATTTATCTTCCATTCTTTCACCTCATCACTTTTTTTGAGATTAATGTTTGTGTGGCTTAAAAAAAAATTGACAGTACAATTTAAATAATGGAAGGTAAAAAATTTCAGAAGCCATAAAAAAACCCCAGCAGTTTAATGCCAATAGTGTTTCATGCAGCATGTAGCAAAGAATGCTGCATTGATTTCATTTCTTCTTTCGATACCACCTACAGAGAAGACAGGGGGATGAGTATGAATATTTCAAGGAACTAGTAAAAATTACAACCTGAATAGCAAGGCTGGCCAAAAAAGTGCAGTCATGTAATACATTCAACTTGATTTTGGACATGCTTTAAGTTGGTGGCTTATGTTTTATTTCTTTTATGGAAACAACTTTTGCTAAATTTTTCTTTATTTCAGAAGTAATGTATGTTCATCAAACAGCAGTTTGGAAAGGCTGTTAAAAAGACCTATAGTCTTACCATAACTTGTGACCGCAATTAACACATCCATGTAGATTACTACAGATGCTTTCTGTACATTTCTACTTGCATATGGACTACGTTTTTTTTAACATTTTTTTACTGATTTATAATCATTTTACAATATCGTGTCAAATTCCAGTGTAGAACACAATTTTTCAGTTATACATGAACATATATATATTCATTGTCACATTTTTTTCTCTGTGAGCTACCATAAGATCTTGTGTATATTTCCCTGTGCAATACAGTATAATCTTGTTTATCTATTCTACATTTTGAAATCCCAGTCTATCCCTTCTCACCCCCCGCACCCTTGGCAACCACAAGTTTGTGTTCTATGTCTATGAGTCTGTTTCTGTTTTGTATTTATCATTTGTTTGTTTGTTTTGTTTTGTTTTGTTTTAAGATTCCACATATGAGCGATCTCATGTGGTATTTTTCTTTCTCTTTCTGGCTTATTTCACTTAGAATGACATTCTCCAGGAGCATCAGTGTTGCTGCAAATGGCAGCATGTTGTCGGTTTTTATGGCTGCATAGTATTCCATTGTATAAATATACCACATCTTCTTTATCCAGTCACCTGTTGATGGACATTTAGGCTGTTTCCATGTCTTGGCTATTATTTAAGGTGCTGTCTATTGTAATATCTATCCTTGTTCCCCAAAGTAAGCAGCAGTATTTTCGCAGGATAGAGGGGAAAAGGAGAAACTTCTATATCACAAGATTTCAGAAAACTTAGAATGAGAAAAATGCATTTGAGATTAGTGTATTTCTGTGTTATATTAATGTGGACCTTTTGTATGATAATAAGAATGATAATGACAATAAAAATTATAGCTCATATTACTGAGCTCTTACTCTGTGCCGATCAGTAGCGGAGGCAGAAATCAAACCCAAACCTATGTAGTTTCAAGCACTTGCCTTCTTAATATGGTTTCTGCATTGCCCAAGGCAAGGAGTGAATCTTGGGACCCCTTGTTAGGCACAGAACACATGCTCACTTCCAGTTGGCTCCTAGTTTGAATTTCTTGACTGCCTCTTACCTAAAATTGTGATCTTTAAGTTCTATGGAGTTACTCACCGCTGAAGGGAAACTATTTTTTGAGTGTGCTATGACTCTTTGGGGAGTAGATGGATGTCACAGTAGAGAGTGTATCCATAGGCTGTGGGAACAGTAGCTTGATGGACTCTCAGTTTTTAAGGGACTCTTGCCAGTGTGATTCCAAGGAAAGTATGTGGATGCTTATTGTAAGTCCCTTCCCACCAAAGCCTGGGTATTGAAAATAAGAAGGAACATTTTGCCCCAAGAAGATTTTAAATGTAGGACAAATTTGGACTTTAGAAACTAATTATTCCAAAAGCACTACAGGACAAAAATTGTGCTCATTTCAAACACATTTCTAATAAATTCGTGGGTGAAAAACATCACAGGGAGATCATGGAGGCAACACTGACGTTATCATGATAATGTTACTGATGAACACCTCCTGTGCCTTGAAAAGCAACATCAAAGGTGATAATCACCGTTTCTCCCTGCTAAGGGCTTCTGGGCTTGTCAAAAACAGAATTTTGGTTCAGCTGGAATTACACATCATAAATAGAAATTCATAGCTATGAACGCTTTCATCCAGTGTTAGAATAAAATGTCACTATATATCAATTTTTAGCTTTTGTTAGCTAGAGAATCTGAAACTCTGAAAACAAGTGTCCATGTGCCACTTAATTATTGGGTTGGTTGCATTATGGAATTCTGTAGCATGTAGTTTCTGCAACAGAACTATTTATCCTTTGGAATTTTCCTCTCTTCCTGAGAATTCTTCCTCCTCTTTTTTCTTTGGAAGAAATTATTCTAATTTGTAACTTGTTCAGCGACCACAAGTAATTCGTATTAAATGGGAAGTACAATGGGATATAAAATTCTCATCTTTGTATCTAATTACAAAAATGTCATTAAAATTAATGACTTAAGTATAATTAAGGCATAACCAGTGTAGTGAAGGCGATCCGAGACCTGAGAAAGGCAAATTAGAGTACAGTTATATGTTCCCTCTGAACTGACTTAATTCTCCAGAAGGCAGTCTTGTGTACTTGTTGATCATGGAACAAATTCAAAGGTGACTGTAACTTAGAATTCCAAGGCCTGTCTACCAGCACCACAGCCTCCGGAACTTTCCAAGCCGGTGGCTGATTTTAAACAATCGGGATGATGTTGCTAGACCTGATGCCAGAATATTCTGAGTTTATCAGTGGAGGATCCCCCTCCCCAACCCCTCCACCTTAAGGTCATTAATCTTTCGGATGTGTTACTTGTGATTTGAGCATATCAGTCCTTTGGGCATAGTGATTCAGGGTCAGTGGGACCTTGAGAGTTCATGTTTTTTTCCTTAACTTTGCACTTCATGGAGGTAAAAGTAGTAACAGTTAACGTTAGTGGAGGACTATTCTGTGCCAAGTACTTTTTGGAAACTCCAAGCATATGATTTCATTTATTTCTTATCACAGCCCTGCCAGGCAAGTAGAGTTTCCCCATTTAATAGATGAGGAGACTGGGCCCTGAAAGACGAAATATGTATTTTTCAAGTGAGGAGGCAGTGGTGGCTGATCTGAGGCAGTCTGGATCTGAACCCTTATGACCTTCCGACTCTCACCCCCTCACATTGTTTCTCTTCCCTGAATTCTCCTGTTGTTTACTGCGTTCTGTGCGAATCTTTCCCATCATCCTGGAAGACGAGACATCCTCACCTGCCAGTTCAGTAATCAAGCACTGGGTCATAAAAATCAGGTCCCTGAAAACGTGTCTTGTCCCAGACACACTGATTTACAAAGGCCACCCCTAGTTCCTCTGAAGTTAGCGAGCTTCCTGGTTTGAGGCTTTTTCCTGGACTCCTCAGCTTTCTTTTCTCTTTGTTGTTTGTGTTTGCTTCAGCCTCAGGAAGGGGTTATGCACACGACAGCTCCAGGCTTACTTTATTCTCAGCCCAAGTGATGCTGGCGCCTTTATCATTCTCTGAATAGAACCTCGTGGGCTCAGCTGGGTCCTTGGCTTACATCGGGGTCGATTAGCGTCCCTGGATCCCAGGTCCACCCCTGTGGCAGGAACGGCAGGGTCCTATCATTCACAGCGCTGCCTGAGGCCCATGGAGTCTGGGCAGAAGAGACAAAGAAGGAATGGTTTTTCCCCAAAGTCTTGGATACAGTTACTTTCTTTAGAAGTTGTGACCGGAGAGGCTAACCTCAGCCCTGATGTGTGAGCTATTTTATTGGAGAAGTGTTGCAACATGGGGAAGTTGTTCCCTGATTCTCTCTATCCACCAGCACCTGAACTTGAAGGGACCTTTAACCTCTTTCTGCTTCAATTTCCTTCGTGTCAAACAGATGAAATTTATCGCACCAAGATCAAATGAGATGGATAATGAGATTAGGTAGCTGCTTACAGTGGTTCAGAAATATTTTTTAAATTGTGCTTTTGTTTTCATAACAATTCAGAGGTAAATAAGACTCATTATTGTCTGTGATCTATGAATCTGCTGTAAAAAGAAATCAGACCACGTTATTTTTTTAAAAGGCACTGTTATATGGAGACAGTAACTACGCGTTTGAAAGAAGGCGCATATTTATTTCCTTGGTGTCCAGAGATATGTGTTACCAATATTGGATCCTATCTTCTCACTCAAGGAGAATAGGAAATGGTGCTTCATAAACGTCGTATAGCCCAGGGCTTCTTCAACTTTCATTTGCATACAGATCCCCTTGGAACATCCTTAAAATTCGGCTTGTACCTGGCATGCCTGCCATTGTGTATTTTTAATAAGCTCCCTGTGATGCTGATGCACTTTGAGCAGCAAAACCAAGGGCAACTGCAACGTGAGCCCATGTTAGCAGAAAGATCATCCAACAACCTCTACATACACACATTTATTAGGATTATATACATTTAAGTAGTCATTTGGCCTTGCTTACTTGTATTACTTTTGTCATCAGGGGAAAAATAGATTGACGACTTTTAAAGAATGTTTTCCTGTTTCTTTTCTTCCATGATAAAGTCAACGTTGAGTTCAAATTTTGCAGAAAAGTTTTTTTCAAGGCACTGCTTCCTGTTAAGGAGTTATTGGCTTTGAAACCAAAATACATCAATTTAAGTTACCAAAAGGCCCTTTGCTAGCTTTACATTTCACAAGTTCTTAGCACTGGGTTTGGATCCGTGTGCTCTCTCGGAATCCCAGTGGGCTACGTACGTAAGATGGCACTGGAGAAATCTGCCTTGTCCCTGGAGCTTAAAGGGGAAAATATTCTTCTCTATGCAGCGCAGCTTTTATCTTTTAAAAGCATGTTTCTCACATTTTCCAAAAGATAATGATTTCTTTCAAGTAATGTCACTGTAGAGCTATCTAAAGGAGAGATATTAAAAATTAAATTCTAGGAAGGTTCAAATCCAAGCTCGTGTGTGCTCTACGTTAACTGGGAAAAAATGAGCCTCCACTGCGGCATTTCATCTTTGTCATTTATTTAATAGATGTGAATAAAGTCATTCTTCCCCACAGCTGGCGCTATTATTTGAACCCTGCAGGCGTGATTAGTTTTTCTGAAAGCATTCTAACTTTCTGCTTTTTTATTTCAGTAGTTTTTGTACGTATGTGTGTGCTTTAGTAAAGCAAAAAGATGATTAAGAAACTTAATTGAGGCGAGTGACCTGTGTTTTACCAGTTCTTGAATCTGATATGGTGGAACCAATGTCCTTAAATAATTTGTTTCCTGCAGTTAGTGTGAAGGATTTCCAGTGGGAAGAGGATGCTTGCTGAGTTCTGTTGTCAGACCTTCATTCTGGGCCATACTGTCCTTGGCGGAAGAAGAGTGTGGCTTTGTGCTTTCTAGATGCTATAAAAGAATAAAGCTCCAATTTAGGATGATGGGAATTTTGAAAATGCTTTGAGGAAAGTCTTTATTAACAAATAAACCAGAGGGGTGGGTATAGCTCAGTAGTAGAGTGCATCATACTTAGCATGCAAGAGGTCCTGGGTTCGATCCCCAGTACCTCTGTTAAAAAAATAAATAAATAAAAATAAACTAGTGACCCCCGTCCTTCCAAAAAAAATAATAAATTAAATAAACAAACAAATGAATGATGGGTGGGTGACTCAGAAAGAGGAAGCATATGTATTTTTGGATATGGAAGAAATATTATAGAACTTAGGGATAACCCAGGGGTCAGGCAGGCAAGTTAAGTGTGTGACTTGGTGATTGTCTATAGGATGGAGAGGTGACGACTGTGGGGATCTGAAGTGTTCATGCTGGCCAAACAGAACCTTTGTGCCGATTGATTTTGCATCCTGTGATTCTGCCATCCATGCTAGATAACCTAGACCAAAAAGCAGAAGAGAAAAAAGAGAAACTGACACTCACAGAGGGGGATATGACTTGCCCAACATGGTGGTCTGCTACCAACTGAGATAGGACTAGGACCCAGACATCTCTACCCCGACGATAGTGGGTTCCCAGTTGCTCCATCACAGTAATGGCTGTCATGGAGGTTTTCCCTTCACTTCAGCAGGCCACATTCCCTACCCTTTGCATTTTATCCAGAGATCTCTGGTTTGTCTTTTCCGGTGCCCTGAAGCTCTTGCCAGTTATTAGTAGTTGCCACCAACTATCAATAACTGGGATTAGATCACAGATCTCTAGGCCACTTAAACAAAATAAATCTTCAGCATCTATCCCCTAAACACATTCGTTAGAACTTTAATGTTTTAAACTTCAATAGGAAGATAGAGTGTGTACCTTAACCATTTCCAGCTGTTTGGCTATGAGACCTCTCCCTCTGTTTTCACTTTTTTAAGTGTGTGTACATCCCATTAAAACACATGTTTTGAGCTAGTTTAAGGAACACTGTTTTAGATGTATACCTAGCATTCTGCTTGAAGCAACTGTAAAATCCCTTTCGACCTGGTTTCAGATATCTTTCATTTACATCTCCTTTGGACACAACTCACTTTGTGTCCCTCTTAAAAAAAAAAAAATGTGGCATCCAGAGTGGACTGCTGTTACTTGGGTGTATTCTAACCCCCCCATTTCTGTAGTTTCATTTACCCGGGGTCAACATGATCTGAAAAATATTAAATGGAAAATTCCAGAAATAAGCAGTTGATAAGTTTTAAATTGCATACCATTCTGAGTAACACAATGAAGCCTCCTGCCGTCCTGCCCCGGATGTGCGCCCTCCCTCCCTCCCTCATATCCTGAGCCCGTTAGTCACAGCAGCCATCTTGTTATCAAACCAGTTGCATCTGCATCTCAGTGCTTGTGTTCAAGTGACCCTCACTTTACTTAATAATGGCCCTAAAGTGCATGAGGAGTGATGCTGACCATTCAGGTTTGCCAAAGAGAAGCTGTAGAATGCTTCCTTGAAGTGGAAAGGTGAAAGTTCTGGACTTACTGAGGGAAAGAATAAAATTATATGCAGAAGTTGATAAGAAGAACCGATCTTCTATCCCTGCAGTTGTGAAGAAGGAAAAGGAAATGTGTACTAGTTCTGTTGTGGGATCTCAAACTGCACAAGGGTACCACAGTGTGTGCTAAGTACTTAGTTAAGATGGAAAGGGCGTTAAGTTTGTACAATAAGATACTGTGAGAGAGAGAGAGACCACATTCATGTAACTTTCATTACAGTTTATTATTCCAATTATTCCATTTTCTTACTAGTTTTTGTTGGTAATCTCTTATTGTGCCTCATTTATAAATTAAACTGTGCCATAGGTATGTATGTCTAGGGAAAAACAGGGACTGATCCAACCTGCAGTTTCAGGAATCTACTGCGGGCCTTAAAATGGATCCTCCCATGGATACTGGGGGTGACGACAGTGCCCGCTGGAGCAGGACTGCCCTTCTCTAGAAGATATACTCCGGTAAATACCAACACAGCTCATTAAAATCCCTCCTTCTGAGTTGAAGCAGGTATTTCCCGCTTACCCACATGACGTTTTCTGAGGATTAATTTGTTAACTTGTGCTGTGCCTTGTAGAAAGAGCTGTGCTAAATTTCAAGCTTAATTAGTAGTAAATATGTTATGAAGGGAAATGTGAATATCCCAAGTCGTCAATTAAACAAGCAGGGAAATGTTAGGCACAGTTCAGTCCTACCTCTTTCTCTCAATTTAATAAGTAGCAAGAATAAAGTCACAGATGGGACTGTGAATTGGGATGGTCAAATCAAATTATTGAATTAAGGGCAGCAAATATTTTTGCTTATATTAAGCAGGGCCGTGTACATATCAACAAGTTAGGCAGATTTTGCAGAAATGTGAATATTGTATAGGAAGAATCAGTACCTTGCTGAGAAACAAGTCTGGGAAGGACAGAAAATCTGAAAATTTCAACTCATATTGAAGATTGTCCATTGATCTTATATGGGAATAAAAAAAGGATTGATTTCCTAGGGAAGGAATCTGGCATTCCCCAGCCAGTGATTAAATTCACTACAGAATTTATTTTAAAGGCTGTACATCCTCTTGTTGAGTATTTCCTAGGGCCAATCCCAAAACTTCTCCAGGCAACTTTTCAAGGCAACGTAAAGATGGAGGAAAGGCATCTTGGTTTAGTGGATTTGCTATTAGGCTGTCCCGGGCTTAAATCCCGACTCTTCCAACTCTCTGGCTGAATGACTTTGAGTAAATTACTTAAATATTTTAAGTAAAATTAATTTAATTAAGTAATTAATTAAATATTTTAATTAATTTTGGGGGGGTGGGGAGGTAATTATTTATTTTTAGAGGAGCTGCTGGGGATTAAACCCAGGACCTTGTGGATGCTAAGCATGCACTCTACCCCTTGAGCTATACCTTTCCCCCTTAAATTTTAAAATTCAATTTTTATTATGTAAACTAGAGTTAATAATACACACTTTCTAAGGTTATTAGGAGCAGTAATGGAGCTCTTATGCTTAACCACACTCAGATATTAGTAAATTGATAGTTGTCATCACCAGGACCTGTTGTTGAGAGAGAACCAAATACTGGCAGTAAATAAAAGTCAAGCTTCCAAACAGCAGTTGTATCATGGGTTGCCGTTCCCTTTGGTTTCAGCCCATCCCTAACACCAGAGCTATTGATGGGATTCATCGTGTTTGCCAGAGATTTTTATTCTATTGGAGTTGATTTCATGCATTATAATTTAAAAGTAGAACAGGTAAGTCAGATTATGTTAGTCAGATAACGTTAGTTATTAAATTCCGTAGGAGTGAGGACAGCACACGAGGGCCATCCGTTGACCTCCATGATGAAAAGTGTGCATTATGTACCTTGGGACACAGCCCCCTTATGAAAATCAGCCTTACTGTTTGCTTAACTTAATTTAGCTCCTGTAATTTTTTTTTTATGACTAAGGGTCCATTTTTCTGCCATATTCTTGGCTCAGCGATAAAACCCCGAGGAAACAATACACAGTCTGTTGCCATGTGATTTTGAACCAAGTGAAAAAGATGTGAAAATGAACAAAACAGGAGGTGCTGTTTTTAAATGTCTTGAAGAAGTCAGCAGGTCCCAGGTAGATACTGAATCTCTGCGTGCAGAGCTATGCTTATCCCAGAAACAAACATTTCCAAAATTCCTTTCAAAAAGTCATGTTAAATGACACTCCCCCCCCCCACCATATCTTAAAGAGAACGCTTAAAAAAAAGGGAAACTGATTTATGGTAGATGTTGGCTGTCTGCAAAATGTAGGGCCTCTGATGAATTTTTCCTCTAAGCATTTTCTCGAGTTGATCTTCCCAAAAGGCCTCAGTTATCAGGACTTACGTCTTTAAGGTGAATTGAATTTTGATTTAGAGTAAAAAGTGAAGGACAAAATTAAGTAAAACTGACAGCTCCTTTCTTCTTTTAAAATGTTTGTTGTTTTGAAAATGTAGCAAACATAGTGAAATAAATACCGGCAACCCTTGCTAGTTATTCAGATTTTCCCCTTCAGATTTTCCCTTCCATTTTGAGGGAGGGGAGAAGGAGAGAGGGAATGAATTACAACAACAAGCAGTGCTGTGCTAGATAACTGGATGTTTTCCTGAGAGTCTCTTGATAATTCAGTATCATACCATTTTGACATCTACACCTTTTTGGGGGGAGGAATGTAAGCTAGAAATTCTGCTACCTGCTAGCAATATTGATTTCATGTACAGTATAAAAGGGAAGAGAAAACTATCTTAATACCCAACTGTAATAAACCTTGTTAACAATCAGGTTTGTTTTTTTAAAAGTGTGTGTGTATAATAAAACATGGAATACGTTCATAGCAAGGAGATTGTGTTGTTTTGTAACCATTAGTATCGGGTAGTTCTTAAGAACATAAGCCTGGACTGGAATCCCAGCTCTTGCACTTAGTAGGCATGTGATTAGGTGAGTTATTTTGTTTCTCTGTGCCTCATTCTTCCCGGGCGGTTGTGAGGATTAAATGAGTTAGTATATGAAAAGTACCTGACAAGTAGTGAGTACTGTATAAATGTTGTTACCCTCACCTCGCTTAGCTCTGTTTTCCTTTGTGATTCCTGCATGTGTTACATTTACTGAACCAGCTCTGCTTTGGGGAATAGATGTTTCCATTTTTTAGTTCCAAACTGTGTTGCAGTGAATCTCTTTGTATGTACACCTTTTGCCAGTATTTCAGCCACATCGCGTGGGTGGTAGAGTGAACACCACATAGAGAATGCTGCTCTGCTCTTTTTCTAGGTGCAGACCATCATTTAAGTCCTATCTCAGGCCACTTACTAGTGGTGTGACCTTAGGTAAAAAATTTAGCCTTAGTACCTCAGTTTCCTCTTCTGTAAAATGGGAAGAAGTAATAATATCTGTTTCAATGGGTGATGGTTAAGGATTATAGGAAAAAAGTATGTAAAGCACTTAGCAAAGTGGCTGGCTGGTATGAACACACCAGACCTTATGTAACTTATTGTTACTGATAACGTTCTTGCTTTCCTAGAGCCCTGCTCATGAATCTCCAGAGAATGAATAAATGAACATGAGTGGTTCGCTACTTTCTTAGGGTTATTATAGAGTAATGATGGTGTCTTTCTGAGAGCTGTGCATTTTTCTTTGTCCCCACCCCCCATTCTCTGTACCTCACTTGTCTATGCAGTAATGAGTGTCCTAAGAGAGGCTAGATTTTGGAGAATGCATAGGTGCTCCAAGAGTCACCTCTATGGCAAATGTCTCTTTTCCACATAAAAAAAGGCTTGCCACCAACTGTACAGAATTTCCCATTATGAGAAGAGAGAGATGGATTTTCAAGGAGCTGCTGATGGGAACCCCCTCCTAGGACGCATTCGTGGTTTTTATTGGAGAGGAAGAAGTCAAACCAGTTGAGCTGTGATTGTTCATGGATTGCCTGCCTGAAAGGACCTGTGCATTTGAAGTGGTTTTTACCTGCTGAAATGTGATCGTTCTGGGGTATTATGAGCATTGGATATGTGATAGTGACTTACTGGAATGGAAATGGGAAGCAGTTTCCACCACTGCCCTGTTGGCCTCCTGAAACTTTCTGGGTTCATATCACCATCTGCTCTAGTGAGGCTTGGCTCCTGAAGGGTTAACAGCCCTCCTTTTGTGTCCATTTAGTCCAACGGATGGACAGGATGGAAAATGCAGCTCCTCATCACGTCAGGAGCATTTTTCATTTCTTGCAGCACCATCCCCTACACCTGACTTATTTTCACCAACACTTGGGAGCCCAACAGTCCTTGAAATGGAGCTGAAACAGATCACGTTCCCTACCAGGTGGTCCTAAGAGGCAAAAGCCACTGGTTTTACCTGCAGCCATCACCGGCGTCTGTTTTCTGTGATTCCCACCGATTTGTGCATTCCAGACCCATTCTTGGTTGGCTAATGAGGAGCAGGCTGGCGGACAGAATCAAGACTTCTTTTGTGGCATTGTGCATTCAGTTTGTGGCTTGTCTGAAACAAAACATTTCTCTCCTCTTAACCTCTCTGCCGTTGCCACTGCAGAAAAGATGCAGGCGTAAAAGGGTTTGGAGAGGTTAGAAATGAAACCTCATGTAATTGCCATAGGAGATGGCTTAACAATATTGGAATTTGGTATTTTGTAGTTCTGTGGAGTCCTTACCTGTTAAGACTGCGCCTCGGTCTATTGGAAATTTGATTTATTCTCCATAAAAATGTCTAACAGTTTTCTTGACTCCATTTGCCTTCTCTGGCTGCACAGCTGTCTCCCGTGATAATCCACATCGAATAATCATTCTTCTGAATGTAGTTGGGGATCAGATGGTGAAGTTGTACAGGTTTAAAGTTGTGATGTCGAAAAGCTGTTTTCCCCTTCACATCCCATCTTTTGCTTTCTCCGTCTCAGGGGTACTCTACCAATGGGACTGACCTGGTAAAATTCTAGATGAGTTGAGAGTTTAAACCACCATACATCATTTTGCTGCATCTGCCGTGTGGAAAGTCTCCATCCTTTCATTCTTAAATATCTGCCTGTTTCAGGGATCGCTGATTCTGTCTGTAAGTCATCTGTCTAGATACACTAAATATGTTTAAAATGACAAATAAGCTCACGGCACTCAGACCCAGTTTCCTACCTATGTTCACCATTTATTTCAAAGAAGTGTTTCCAAGAAGCTTCCCTCTGACAGACCAGCTCAAGCATGAAGTTTCTTTGCCTAGTTTTCAGGTGAAGTTCACATGTTAAGATTTTACATTTATGAGAAATTTCTCACCCTCCCTTTCTTTCAGTGTTCCTCCCCTATTAGACAGCATTGTCAGATAGCTATGGATGTAGACGCTGAAGCCTCACCGCCTGGGCTCAAATTTCAGCTTTGCTACTTTGTAGCTGTGTGACCTTGAGCAAATTCCTTAACCTCTCTGGTTAAGAAAGCCAGGCATTCTGGTTAAGAAACGAGGCACGAGAGAGGCACCCCTTTTTCAAAGGGGATAATAATAGTAACTGCCTCATAGTACAGTGTCTAGCACAAAGTAAACAATCAGTAAATGTTAGCTATTATTAATCAGAAGACATTTATTGTGAGCCTGCTGTGAGTCAGGCACAGAGCAGGGCTTTATGGCTGATGATAGCGTTGATGACCACCATGGGGATGATCACAAAAAGCAACAACAATAATGATGCTTAACACTTATTCTCAATGGACCGTGTGCCAGACTGTGTTAAGAGTCCGCCATACATTGTATCGTTTGAATCTCAGAACGGCTCTGTGAAGAAAGTACTGTTGTCACCTCCAGTTTTGCCAAACAAACGGAACTTTGCCACCGTTACGTAACTTTCTACTGGTCGGTGCTGGAAAGTGGTAGAGCCATGATTTGCATCCGGGCTTGAGTTTTAACTTCAGTACCACATCAGTTACATAAAGATGAGCTCCATTTTGAGTCCGTTTTCCCTGTCCCCTTTAAACAAGAAGGTTAGACTCAAATCACCTTTATCGGACAGAGATATTTACAATAGATGCTGCTTGTGGTGGCTTTCCTCTCCCAAGGTCTGGCTGCTTGCTCAGATATTATTCTGCTGTAATGACACACGTGGCCTGGGATCCCACTCATGCGAACAACAACAGCGGCTGCTTGTTCTTCTGAGAGCTCATTTTGTGCTCACTATGAACTCAGCAGTGTCTCATTTATTCCCCACAGCATAACCCCATTCACAGGTGAGGAAACTGAGACTTGGACCAGTTTACAATGCCTGTGAGTGTTTGGCATTGATGAGGATGGCTACAATTTTAGCAGCTCAGTTCCATATTGACAAAACTATCCTGGAAGAGAGCATCATTGCAGTAGGAGGAAGAGCACGAGAGTTAGGGACAGGTCTCCATCCCCTGCTCTCCTGTGCACCCACTGGGAAAAATCCAGACAAATGGCTTTATTTCTCTCAAGCTTCAGTTTCCTTTTCTTCACATTGGCTGTGACCCTCCTCCTTTCTGGGGCTGTAGCAAGGCATATGTACCTCTGAGGTCATGTGTAAGAAAGCTGGCAAGTGGTAGATGGAGTTAAAATGTGAATTCTGCTAACTTTCACAAACATGTGTGTCCATTGAATGTTATTTTTTAGAAATGGGGAAAAAGGTAAAGATTTGCCTATTTTTTCAGACTTCTTGGAGGGATATGTTGGAATTAATGATGAGTCTTGGGTCATAACGTTTACGCTTTTGGAAAAGAGTCCTGTCAGTCAGTGAAGGCAACACAAGTGCTTTCCATGGGACAGGGTTTCTCAACCTCAACACTATAGACATTTTAGGCTGGGTACTTCCTGTTGTGGGATGTCTGTGTGTTGTAGAATGTTTAGGAATATTGGCCTCTGCCCCTTCCATGCCAGTGGCCTTCCCCTAGACAGCCAAAAATGTCTTCAGACACTGCTAAATGTCCCTTGGTAGTGGGGTGTGATATCACCTCCAGTTGAGAACCATTGCTCTGGAGTTATATATAGGCAACTAGCTCACTTTGAATAAAATATTTTAGAGGCTGGATCAAATGTGACAGTGGGACCATGTGGACAGTTTGCAAAATCTGGCCCACTGTCAACAAACAATTCTTTCCCCCAGGTATTTCAAGATTGCCTTTCTTGGGGACAAGCTTCATGTGATTAAAAGCAAAAAAGCTGGCTATCTAATATTTGGAAAATTTCGAATATAATCCAATGAGTAGTGAGAGGCATCTTTGAAGACGATGAATAACCTTCCTCTCCCTCTCTTCTCTTAGTTGTGTTAGTCTCATTCTGCCCCCGCCCACCTCCCGCATCCTTCATGCTCCGCTTTGTTTTCTTAACATTGGTTTAACAATGTTGATTTTTGGAGGTGGCCCTCTCTGTACCCTTCTAAGAGACTCAACTAGGACTGAGAGAATCAGTACACTCTTGAAGTCAGCAAGTGTCTTTTTTGTTTGTTTGTTTTTGCTAGAAGCGCGTAATTAGACTCTCGAATTTCAGGTGCCTTCGAGCTGTGTGTGAGGCACTGAGACATCACAGACATGGGCCTCTCATGTTAGCTCTCCCTGAGAAGTTTCTGGCAAGAGAAGAAATGCTCTTAAGTATCTCCCTGAAGCAGAATGTCTGTCTGTATTTTTCGGAGGAAATTAGTGATTCATTTAGTGAAAATTCACACGTGTCTTGCTTCCTGTATCAAAAGACGGAAATCTCAACTCACAAACCAGAGAACGCAGAAATGAAGATTGTTGTCTGCTCTTTCCTCTTTAATTTCTAAACTCATGCCTTTTCGAGTTCGGTGTGTGTGTGAATCAGGTAGCAGAGAACGAAGCAGAGAAACCCTAAATGGAAGTAGTCACTTGCCCCTCTGTAACGTGAGACACTTCAGAGAAGGTGGTTTAAATCACTAGGAGGGTATGGTTTTCTTTATAGAAATTTAATTTACACTATATTAAAAAAAAAACCCAGCTGATCATATAGCTACAGTGGAGTCTCTTTGTTTTCACGTTTCAGGAAAATCTCGTTTTCTGTAAGTGCCCTCTGCCTCACCCCCAGCTTTGGTCCTCTAAGATGGTTATAAATCAGCGCTAATTGTGAGGTCAAACTCAGTGAAATGAAAAGAGTCAACACAGACAATCAAATCTGTCTTTCTCTCCAAGTTTCTGGTAGAAAATAGCAAATGGAAATCTACGTAATTCGAGAAGGGCTTTTAAACGATTTTACAAACTTTGCATTCAAAACTGGAACAACGCAAAGCTATGATCCCGAACGAGATTCTGAAGGGTATCTTCTTATGTGTCTGAAATAGGATTATTGCATGCAATGAGTTTAGAGTTATTTTGTTGGATGGAAATGCTTTCCGATTTGACCATCCATGTACAGGTTCAGATAACAAGTTCCAAAGGAATTCGAGTTTTCTTCAAGGGTGGATAATAATAGAGCTAGGAATCGTATTTGTGATGATGTTGTGCTTGTGGATATTATTTTGTTTTAGTTAAGACTGAAGTGTAGAAGTGTAGACATTGTATAGCTTTCTTTTTGACTCTGTTCTCTGAGTACTCTGCATTGAAGATAGGAATATGTACCACTGGCGTCAGAATCTGTCGCTTGAAATGTGACCATAATTTTTCATAGGCGTAGTTTACAGGACGAGGCTGTGCCACCGTAATTCACTTGGGAGCATATATGGTGGGCAAAGGGCATATCTCAGGGTGTACAGAGATGCTTAGGAAAGGTTTGTTGTAGAGACCTCTGTTGACAGCAGGTACCAAGGACTGGCATGCGTATGTAACGTTTTCTAAGGCTGGACTCGTGCTGTCCAATCCTAGAGCCAGGCTGCATTTCAAGAAGCATGGTCCCCACAAGAATTTTGATCTTTACTCGTGTTTTTATGAGATACTGAAGGAAGTCCAAAATTACTGATGATATGTCAATTCCTGCTGAAATCTTCTGGCTTCTATTTTCGGTGGCTCCTCAGTGCTTGAGAACTTGGCTCTCATTTGTACCATCATGAACCACCATTCAGTTCCTGAGCTATGTGCACAGAAATGTGTACATTTCATCCCAACAGCTCAAGTTCCCCCAGTGCAATGTAGCCTCCATTCTAACTCTGGTTTGAACAACTACATCAGATTGTCCCTTTTCTTCTCAACCAGTTGGGTTCAGGGAGGAAGCTCATGTGTGAAAGAGAGAGGAAGAAATCTGTGAACTATCCCATATTAATGTTTTCATCACCTGCATATTGTGTAGTTGTTCCCAGATTTAGAGTATCTTTGGAATCTTTCATTATGAAAGTTGGAAGTATTTTAAAGATTTAAGGTGAGAGCTTATTCATGAGTGGGGAAATGATAATGGAAGAACTATATGAGTTTAAAATGTAAGAGATGGGAAATGACAGATTTTGAATTATCCAGGTTCAGAGATTCTTCGTTATTTGCATCACAGCATAATAACGCATAAAGTTGCCTCCGGTGTAACAGTTTTCTCAAATTGGTACTATCTGAAATAAGTTGGCACAGGGTTAATGAGATTTTATTTTAATAATTATAGTAACTTTGCAGAATAGCTGTTGCCTTAATTTTTTTTTAGACTTACTTGATTGTGGTAAGTTAATTTCATTACTTACATGAGAAAATATTAAAGCATTACACTCACCTTCCTGTAGGCCATAAATATATTTAGTTCGATCCTTGGGTTTCATTTACATTTTCTGGGAAGGCATTCATTTTATATGCCTGTATGTAAACTCCTACCACCTCATGCTGAATCCCATCAAGAGGACTGTCTGGAAGAAATTAAATCTAATACTGCACACCCTCTTTCCATGCCTCCTCTATGACTGCACAAAATGGTGATTTTTTTATTTCAAATAAACTCTCACAAACTTGTGCAAATCTGCCACTGTCAGAGACCACAAGTAAAGGGCAAAGCATATGGGCTGCACCTAGTCATAAATGACCATGAACCCTGCCAAGTTAATTAACCTCTCTAAGCTCTTTCCCTTAATTGTCAAAAGGAGATAACTACTTGCTTGGATGAATTGTTGTAAGCATTCATTGAGATGTGTGAACTGGCACAGCTACTATGGAAAACATTGTGGAAGTTCCTCAAAAAAATTAAAAATAGAAGTATCATAGGATCTAGCAATTTGAATATATTGAAAGGAAGTGAATCACCATCTCAAAGAGATATCTGCACCCCCATATTCATAGTGATCTTCTTTATAATAGCCAAGACACAGAAACAACCCAAGTTTCCATTAATGGATGAATGGAGAAAGAAGACGTGTTATTTATATATACATATAATATAATACATATAAATATACATACACACACAATGCAATACTATTCAGCCATAAAAAGGGAAAAAATCCTGCCATTTGTGACAACAGGGATGGACCGTGATGCTACAGAGAAAAACAAATACTATATGTTGTCACTTACATGTGATAACTCAACAGAAATAGGGTACAGATTGGTGTTTGACAGAGGCTGGGGCTGTGGATGTAGGAAATGGGTGAAAAAAATTGAGATAATGTGAATGCATTGTGTTTTGGGGTGTAATAGGTGTTTAACTGATTCTTCACCTCCACCTTCCTTTATATGGAAGATAACTCTCTTTTAAACATGGGAAAAAGCAATCAACTGCTACGTACTCCACATGGATTTAACCTCCAAGATAAAGGCCAAATTGGTTGACTAGGAATTTGCCATATGTTTATCTGTAACTTGGCATAGATGGTTTCAAATGAGAATAAAGAATTTGAAACCTAGTGGGGCTCCTCCAAAGGTTTACTTCTTTTAGCTGCCTCGAACTAACACTGCCTTTGGGGGGAAAAGCTGGTTCATATAAAACCGTTTTCCTTAAGGTATTTCCTTTCACAATAGCGCTGATAAAAAGGTATACTCAACAACATAAAAAAGAGTGCATCATGAACTACAGCTAATAAAATGCTTATTTCAGAAGCTTGTGAAGTAACTCCCTTGCTCTTGAAAAATGATGATGAGGGTAAAACTCTGAGGACGAAAGCAAGCAAGTGAGCATCAGTTTGGGTGAATATGTTTTCGGGTGCCCTGAATATAAGTAAGCCATTGATAGATGTTTTAAATAGTTAATTTTTTCCATTTCACCACTAATTAGCTCTTTATTTTTTTGCCTCTTGGAACTGTCACTTGAATAGGGGTGGAAATTAATTTTTAATGTACCATTGTTTTTACATCAGATCCTGGCATATTTGCCTGATTTACTTTGTGGTAATGGTCAAAATTCTCTCTCTCATTGGTAAGTAGGAAATGTGAATTTTGCGTTTGTGCTTTGAAATAAGTGGTCAAAAGTTACAGTTTTATAGCAGGAGCCATCATGTGTAAGATTTCAAGTGAATTAAGGAGGGAACATTCCTCCTTCCTTCTCTGGGAGGAGTTTTTGGAAAACAATGAGAAAGATTCTGTGTAATTATAGCTAATGTGGGGGGCAAACTAACTTACTTATTCTGTTAGGTATTATGTGTCCTTTCAAAAATTGCCTGCATCCATGTGATCAGTTCCTGTGCCTATGAGGTTGGAGTTGGCTGGCTGGCTCGGTAGTTCTGGGCCCCCCTGCTTTTGCCGGAATTTCAGTTTCCCTTTTACTCCTTTCTCCTGGATATTACTTGCTCCCAGGGAATGAGTTGTGTGTGGTGGTGAAAAGAATGGGCTTCAGGATCAGCCTGCTTGGGTTTACTTCCAGGCTCTGTCACTTGCCAGCTGTATAACTTGGTACAAATTACTTTACATTTCTACTAATTATTTATTTCACAAATAAAACAGGGATAGGAATCATGCCTGAGTATGATTCTTTGCTAAAATGGGTCTAGGCAGGCCAAAGACAGGATGAGGACCAAGACCAAGAGTAAGATCCCACCTAAAGTGTGGTGAGGGAGAGAGTCTTTGTCAGCACAGGGACACATCAGGGCCTTGCCCTCAGCCAAGACTAGATGCCTTCATGGTACCACCCCCTTGGTAGCTTGGTTATTCCCTATGCTTAAGAATCATATCTCTGAGATTGCAGTTGTACCTTTGCAAGGCCATTTCTGAAATTGTATGGGGGGGAGGCAACCATTTTGGATTAATTACATGATTAATTTTGACTTTCAATTATATTTATGTGATTGGTTACCATCTGTAAAGCACTTTCCTACTCATTATTTCATTTACTCTTCACAAGAAACCTAAGTAGGCATTTCCTTATCTTAGAGGAGAGAATTTGAAGCTTAAGGAGTTTAAGTCTCTTGCCTAACATCGTGTTAAAGTAAACCACAAAACCTGAGTTTTGAGTCCAGATCTTAAAGACCTCTTTAAGTATCTTTGAAGACAAATACCTTTAAAAAGTTCTTCCATAAGGAATTCTGTGTTTGTAAAAGATGGAACAGAACAAAGAAGGAAATTTAAAAAATTAGTTAGCGATCAAGTCTTTTGATTATAAATATTGTATATATTTTCCCAAGCTATTAAAGTGTTACGTGAACTTAATTGCAGAATTTGTATGTATTTCGGTGAGGGACAAAATACATGTAATACTGCACATGCATATACAAATTCACATGCACGTCCATCTTTACACATACACTGTCCACATTTGATTTCAGTGATACTTGCAAAGACCATCTTTCAGTGACATTTGGAAATCATCTGTGTCATCAGTGTCTTTTTCCTAAGGCCACTATTAAGTGGCACAGTCATCGTCTTGTCCTCTTGGTAAGAAGTACTGCTAGCATTTGGAAAGTGCTTTTAAGAAGGCAGCTTATCAGAGCCGTGTAGAACAGTGCCCTTTTCTCTGAAGGTCAGTGTGACATCGTAATCTGAGATTGAAAAGAGACATCAAAGTAGACAAAGAGAGACCCTGTTTGCTCTTTGAAGCTGACCCTGCCACACAATGAAGCCTCTCTGGCCTGACTCTCGATGCTGCAGACATCTCTTTCTCTCTCTGTTCATACTCCATTGGCCAGCAGGGGGCAGGACAGTTTGTCTCTTTCCTTGTGAGAAGCTGTCAGCTGAAAGATCCTTGCTGGTCCTTCATAGAGTCTCAGGGCTAAGGGCAGAAATGTAATTGACACTCTTCTCCTCTTATGAATGCAGGACTAGATCCGCCATTTTAATCAGATGTTTTATCCAAATAGCTATAGCTTTTACCCATCAGGTAGTTGCCCTGTGTGTTAGCCGGTTGATCTTTTAAGAGGTTTGTGCCATTATTTTTATTCTTCATTGTAAAGATAAGGAAAGTGAGGTTCAGAGAGGTTAAATAACTTGCCCACTGCATCTTTGTTTTTTATTGGCATTGAGTCATTTTGGGGGGAGGTATATTTCATGTACAGTATTATATGATTCACAGTTTTAAAGGTTATACTCCATTAATAGTTATTATTAAAATATTTGCTATATTCCCTGTGCTGTACAATAGATCCTGGTAGCTTATTTACTTTATACATAGTAGTTTGTACCTCTAATCCCCTACCCCTAGCTTGTCCTCCCTCCACCCCCCCACTTCTTCCCACTGGTAACCACGTTTGTTCTCTGTCTGTGAGTCTGTTTCTGTTTTGTTATATACACGATTTTGTTTCCATTGCATCTTTATATAAAAGAAGCTTCAGACATTTTTATAAGCTGGTCCTTCTTTGGTAACTCATTTTAACATCCAGTGACACCTCCTGTTGTAAAATTCTTTCTTTGCCTACAAAAATTCCAAGTAGTACTTTGTTTCTTGTGTTGATTGAGAACAGTTGAGTATGTCAGAGCTCCTCCTTCAAGGTCTACTTGCTTTCCCTTGATGGCTTTCAAAGTGCAGTGTTTGTAAAATTCCTTAGGGGCGCTTGTGAAAAATCCATTCTTGTGACTCAAAGATTCTAATGAAATGGATCTGAATAGGGGCCCTCAATTGGGCATTTTTCACAAATAGTTCAAGTGAGAGAGGTAGAGGCTGTCCATGGACCACATTTGGAGAGATTCTGAGCTCCATAGCAAAGTCTGATTCTCAGAGTCCACTAATTACATTGCATAGGTCTCTCACATGTGTATAAACAGGCTTTGTTAAATAAATGACCGTTTAGAGGATCTATGTTGTGAGTTCTTTTATAAAATATATGAACTTACTCTCTTCATTCATCTTGTTTGTTAATTTGGTTGTTAATGCAAGATATCGTCTTACAGGAAAATGCATCTCTACGTGAGAAACAGTGTTAAAGATCCTTTCCTAACCTGTCTGTGTATAAATCCCGGTTCCTCAGTCCCTTTTTTAAAAGCCTGTTTTTCCAACCTCTTTGTGATGTGTACCTGTTGAACCCCTTTCAGCTTCTCCAGATTTCTGACCCCGACTCCACACTTTGCAGAATTACAGAATGCTTGCTTTATGGTCCCTGACCATCATTTTACTGATGACCCATTCATCTTGTTCTTGTGTTTGCCTGTAAGCTTCAGCCTTCTGATTTTAATTTATGGCATATATCTTAGCTTCAGCAACCACTGGACCTCATCCTCTTCTGCCTGTCCTTCACCAGAGCCTTGACCTCCAGGAGGCTGGATTTTCCTCATTGGTGCTGAAGCCTTCCTGACCGGGCTCCCATGGTTTAATCATTTTGACTCTAAATCCTCCCTGCAAGATTAGGGAGCAGGTGGGAGGAAGCTCTGTCTGCATCACCTGGACCTTGCCTAAGGAGGCTAAAGCAAAACATATATTTAAAAATCAAGATTCCAGAGTATAGCTTGAACCCTCCCCTTTGTTTGCTTGGTCAACACTTGATTCAGTCACAGCAGCTCTTTCTGGGTGTAACTTTCTCCTTCTTTCACATAGTAGATGATTGGCTCGCAGCACAGTTTTACAGTGGATCTTGGTCATGTTTTACATAGAATAGAATCAAATTCATCTTTTCGAATAAGATTAGGACAAATATTGTCCTGATGCTCAGTTATAAGGAGATCTATACAATAGTAAACAATAGCCACTCCTGATCACCTGTATCAGGCATTCACAGGCATTGGGAATTTTTTCATTTAATCTTCACCACTTTTGCTAGACTTGGCTGGCTGCTGCACCCCAGTGCCTTCCACTCTTGCACGACCAAGTCTTAGCAGCCCATCAGCTCTTCTGCTGTAGAGAATCGGCTGCTTATGCTGTGTTCCTGTCTATAATTCCATGCCACCTGTCATGCCTTGAGCCTCATCAGTGCTATTCCAAAATGTCTCTGAATCCATCAAACCTCTGTGCTATCACATCCACTGTCATCACTCCTCTCTGTCCTCCAGGCTCTGTTTAGTCCCCCTTCCGAGGGCTGCTTTGGGATTCTGTGTTGCGTCTACACTTTTGCACACATGCCTCCCCTCCCCCAGTTTTAACACTGTTGTGCATTTCAGCCTCTGCTCCTAACCTGGTCAGATATTCTTCATCCATCAGGCCTCCATTTTGACATCTCCTGCAAGAAGATAGGTTCTTCATGTTGTCCTTCCTTTGGACCCCTCTAGCATCCTCTCTTGATCTCACGTAACATATATCAAACTGTAATTGTGGTCTTTTTTTTTTTTTAAATTAGTTCCTCCAACTTGACCACCAGGTCTTTGAAGTCAGATCTGGCACACCAGTCAGTATTTAATAAATGTCAGTTGAAAGAATGAACGGACGGCTGAACCTAGCCTGCCCCGTACTGTGTAGCAGTACAAAGCAGCAGCTACAAATTTATATCATCCTGTGTCTGAGAATTGCATTTCCCTAATTGCGTTTCCCTTGCACTCTCTGGGGGTTATTGCTCAGTTTTTAAAAACCCTAACCCAGAAGAGAGCAAAAAGATCTAAAGGCTCCCACCCTGCCCCGGGCGTTGCATTAATCACGTTCAGAAGACTTGAACTTGAGCATCGGAACGTCCCTATGCTCATTGCTTCAGTTTCCTTCTCTTTGCCGCAGGAGAAAGTAACTTTAGTGGATTCTTTGAGGACATTTTCAAGTTACCTGGCACAGATTAAAACAACCGAATCTTAATTCTCCTAATCTTGATAAGGATTCAAGACCTGAAAAAAATTGATATCTAAATTCTGCTACTAAGGTACATACATTCCTGGCTTGTCTGATTGTCTCTGAGATTTTTTGTTTTCCTTGTCCCTCTTAGCTATCATTATTTTAGGAAAGAGGAGAAGTCCTGTTTCTGGTAGTCATGCTGCCAAGGCTTTATCTTGTTGACAGCTTGTTTTTTTTAACAGCCACACCTCAGTTCTATGTACCACCACCTCTCATCTTGGTCATTCGACACTCTGCTCACAGGATTCTCTGCCCACCTCCTTACATAGCTTATATTCTTTATTATAGGTCATTGGTTCTCAAACTTTTTGATGTGAGCACTATTTATTCTCTCTCTCTCTTTTTATTGAGGTATAGTTGATTTGCAATATTAGTTTCAGGGGTACAACATAGTGATTCAAAATTTTTATAGATTATGTGCCATTTATAGTTATTATAAAATGTAGGCTACATTCCCTGTGCTGTGTTTATTATCCTTGTTACTTATCTGTTTTATACAGAGTACCTTGTACCTCTCAGTCCTCTACCCCCATCGTGTCCCTTCCCCCTTCCCTCTGGTAACTACCAGTTTGTTCTCTGTATCTGTGAGTCTGTTTCTTCTTTGTTATAGTCACTACTTTGCTTTAAGATTCCACATATAAGTGGTAACATACAGTATTTGTTTTTCTCTGACATACTTTACCTTATAATACCCTGTAGATTCATCCATGTTGTTGCAAATGGCAAAGTTTCCTTTTGTATAGCTGAATAGTATGTCATAGAATGTATATGTGTGTGTAACATCTTTTTTATCCATTCATCTGTTGATGGACACTTACATTGCTTCCATATCTTCGCTGTTGTAAATAATGCTGCTATGAACATTGTGTTGCATGTATCGTTTTGAATTAGTGTTTTTGTTTTCTTCAGATACATATACCCAGCAGTGGAATTACTGGATTGTACGGTAGTTCTATTTTTAGTTTTTTGAAGAACCTCCATACTGTTTTCCACAGTGGATACACCAATTTACATTCCCACGAACAGTGTACAAGAGTTCCCTTTTCGCCACATCCTCACCAATATTTGTTATTTGTGGTCTTTTTGATGACAGCCATTCTGACGGGTGTGAAGTGCTATCTCATTGTGGCTTTGATTTGCATTTCTCTGATGATTAATGATATTGAATATCTTTTCATGTTCCCGTTAGCCATCTGTATGTCTTCTTTGGAAAAATGTCTATTTAGGTCTTCTGCCCATTTTAAAATCAGGTTTTTTTCTTATTTTTTTTTTTTTTTTGTTTTTTGGTTTTTTTTTGCTGTTGAGTTGTATGAGCTGTTAATATATTTTGAATATTAACCCCTTATTGATCATATCATTTGCAAATATTTTTTTCCTATTTAGTACATTGTCTTCATTTTGTCGATGGTATTCTTTACTGTGCCAAAGCTTTTAAGTCTAATTAGGTCCCATTTATTTATTTGTGTTTCTATTTCCTTTGCCTTAGGAGACAGATCTAAAAAAGAAAATTGCTACATTTCACATCAAGGAGTGTTCTGCCTGTGTTTTCTTCTCGCTTTATAGTTTCCCGTCTTTAGGTCTTTAATCCATTTTGAGTTTGTTTTTGTATGTGGTATGAGACACACACTCTCTCTTTAATAGACTTTAATTTTTAGAGCAGCTTTAGGTGTACAGAAAAATCGCCCAGAAAATATATAGAGTTCCTCATATCCTTTTCCCACTTACCCTTCAGTTTCTCTTGTTATTAATTTCTTGTGTTAGTGTGTGTTTTTGTTACCATGGATGAACCAATATCAATATATTACTTAACTAAAGTCCATGGTTTACTCCTTAAAACTCATAAATATATTTGAGAATGCAAAAAAGGCTTTGTTTCTTGTATATTCACCTTTTTAGAAGTTGAAACTGAGAAATTTTAAAAAATTAATAGCAGTCCTTTATGTTTTTGCCAACTTCTTTCTGGTTTGGTTGAATAGAAGACAACTGGTGTCTCATCATTGCTTCTGCCTTCATTCTGTTTTGATGTCACTTGTCACGTAGCCTCTGGGAAACACTGCTGTATACTTGTAAAAAAGATGAGAGTGAAAAGGGCATTTCTGTGTGAGTATTATTAGGAAATGATTTTGAGCTTGTGGGATCTCCTGAAAGGGTTTTGGGAATACTTATGGGTCGCCTGACCACACTTTCAGAACCACTTCCATCCATCTAAATGATGCTTCCTTTAAGTCCTGTTAATCTTTTAGATCTCAATTTACATTGCATCATCAAGGAGACCTTCCCCTGGCCCAGACTAGATCTCCCTGTTGCACGATTCTATCACATGCACTTAGAACATCTGTATTTGCTACTGGACTGTAAGTTCCCGGAGGGCCAAGACTAGGCTTCTGTTGACTGTTGTATTGTGTGTTCCTACCACGCTTGTTCTAATTATACTTACTGAGTCAGTGACTAAGTATTTGGAAGAAGTAGAAACTAATATAATTATTTTTCAGGGATTTACTAGCAAAGAGGGAAGAGGCTTGAACATAATTTATTTCTACGTTGGAGTCTAAAGTCTTTGGTGGCTGGAATCATGCTTTTTCTCTGCGGATTATCAGTGGATTTAGGTGGTGTTCAGGACATGTTGTGATGAGTGAATGGATGGATATTCAACTAGTGAGTGAATGAATTCAGTGCTGGCTGGGATTTCAAGTGAGAGTGAGCGGCTCATTTGATTATGTGATTATTGTGTCCTGGAAATGACTAATTGCACTTGTGTTAGGAGTACTTATCAAATATATTTCCTAGGTGGGGACATTTCTATCAAAAGAGTTGTGAATTCAGGGGGAAAGGTGCATTGCATTAAGAATTTAGTGTCCACTTGCCATTGCCAGCAGCCTTCCACAAGAAGAAGAAATAATTGATTAAACATGGGGCCTAAATGTCTGAGAAAGCTGTAAAATTATACCGGTTGAATTTTAATATGTGTTTTGTGTTTTTGTTTTTCAGGTAAGGAATTATATTTGGTTCTGCCTGGTTACCTAAGGAGCTTGACAGTTGCTGTCTTCTTGTGTTCATTTGTAACCTGCCAAATCATGCAAAACATGCTTGCCTGCAAAATCAGGGCTTCGATTGTAAGTAATATGCTCTGTGCTTTTGTCAGTGGAGTGGATCTGGAGGTAAGAGCTCTGCAGATTCTGTGGGTTGTGTCTGTTCTCTGTTAGGCTGATTTCACAGTGGGAGACCATCCAGCCCCTGCCCCTTGTCTGCTCTGTTCTTTCTGTTTGGGATGATTCCCCTTTACTCTTCTGCATCAGTGTTTATCACTCATTATTAAAACACAAAGCCTGGTGATTTCCTATATATCACCTTTCCACTGTAAAAAAAAAATTCAAATATACCAAAATAAGTTTTTTAAACATACCAGTTGTAGAGGAACCTAGAAAACATTATGCTAATTGAAATAAGCCAGACACAAAGGGGCCTGTATTATAGGATCCCGCTTCTATGAATGCTTTAGAGTAAGATACATTCATCGAGACAGAAAGTAGACTAGAGGTTACCAGGGGTGGGAAGAGGGAGGGAATTTGGAATTACTGCTTAATAATTGTAGAATTTCAGTTTGAGGTGATGAAAAAGCACCCCCCCTCCAGTTTTACTGAGACATAATTGAAACAGTTTAGGAAATAGATAGTGGTGATTGTTGTACAACATTGTGAATGTAAATAGTGCTGTCCAATTTTATATTTTAAAATGGCTAAAGTAGCTAATTTAATGTTTATATATATACATATGCATATATATAATCACATAATTATATACACATATATATATATAATCACAATTTTTAAGATGTTTAAAAAAATAAATCAGCCATAAAATCCTACCCCTCAGGGATTTCACTGTTAACACTTGAGCACATTTTTTTCTTACTTTTAAAATTTTTAACTTATTTCCTGATAGTCATTCTTATGACTGAAGTTAAGCTCATGGAATACAAGAAATTCTGTATCTACTTTTTTTAATTCAACCTTTTTTTGTTAGTATTTTCCCTGGACCATTGGAAGCTTTGCGTTCAGACTGTCAGCTACATAAGATTTCATTCTCATCCATCTCATTCATTAAAGACCGAGAGCCACCATGCTTTCTCCTCGCGTTCCTCGTCATGCCTGACTTGTCCGTTTCATTTATTAGCGCATCTTTCCTGAGCACTCACTGTGTGTCAGTCATTCTTCTGGGCCCTCTGAATGAGGGGGAAGCCCAGAAACAGGGTTTGGCCAGTGGAGTTCCCTCCTCTGACCTGGGCAAACTAGTTCTGTGGGGTGTGTTTTGGGAGCCCCTGGGCTGGATGATCTATGATTCTATCCTATTCCTCTGGTCCGAAATTGTCTGATGTAGGACATTTAATTCTGACACTTGAAAATGAACTGCCAGTACCCTGCCATGAAGAAACGACTGTAAGCATTTTCCAAAGTCAGTGCTCCTTCTTTTCCCTGTGGGTGGATGCTCAAGATGCTCTTGGCCTCTCCTAGAAACTGATTTGTCATGTAATGAACAATTTGAAAGAGTTGTTAAAAAAAACCCACAAAACCCCTGTGCATCCCCTTACCAGGATTCTGATAAAGGATGTGAAGTCTCATTTTTTAAGAAGTAGAAGGAAAAAGCTCGCACACAATAATGGTGTCTTGGTGAATATGGATCTCTCTTATGTGTAAATTAATTCTCTGCAGACTTTCTTTTCTTACATTAAAATGTATTCCACTCAGGATTAGAGAACCAATATGAGAAAATGAATATATTCTCAATAAACCCTAGGGACAGGAGAAAAACTACTCATTTTAACAAAAGCCTTAATGAAACTGGTGGAACTGTTTTTTAGAGTTTCTAGATACTGGCAGAAACTTGGTCTGCTTCAGAAACATTTTTCTTAATTGACTCAGAAGGGGGATGGTAGCATATGAATAACTGGGTGGACAAACTCTTAGGAGTCTTCTAGACCATCTCCTTAGTGTGTCCAGTGGTACTAGGCAAATAGAAGAAATTGATATGCAATTGAATGAATGGATGGATTTTGAAGGAATAGAACTTTTTATGCCAGGATATGAATATTATTACCACAGGAGCAAAGATATACTATTTAGGGGAGGATTTATAGCTCAGTGGGAGAGTGCATACTTAGCATGCATGAGGTCCTGGGTTCAATCCCCAGTACCTCCATGAAAAAAAAGAATAAGTAAATCAATAAATTAAAACACCTAATTCCTCCTCCAAAATTTTTTAAAAAGAAAGAAAAAAGGGTATGCTATTTATCTGAACATGTGATCTCAGGAAAATTGGAGTGGTGGTAATGGGATGGTGTGACTCATGTTTGTATTCCAGTGTGCACCCACCATTCAGGATGCTGTGTGGTTATCTTTGTATGTAGCAAGCAGTTAGCAGTCTTTTTCCTAGAGATTGGTAAGATATTATTTTACCCTCCTACCTATTTACCCGCTTCAAAAGCTAATTTTCGTGTCTGTTTTCAGGCTTGTATGCAGGCAGATGTTTCAGAGTTTGTTGACAGACTTTTCCCAGACGTATTGTTGATCAGCAGGTTTCCTCAATTAGCAGCCGCTTCTTGAGTCTGTTCTCTGTATGACAAATGCTATGGGTTTTCGTCCATGCGGGGACAGAGAAGTTTGCCAACTCAGCAGAACCCAGTGAAAGTCAGATAATGAATCTGAAGACAATTTGTGTAGAATGGAATTCATTAAAAGGGTTGAGAGCCCAGGAAGCAGTTCGATTGCAGGTCTTGTCTTGAATAAGAAAGTGACCCCGTGCACTTACCATTCCCGGCCCTGGGCAATCCACACACACCCTCACATCCTATGTAAACCTCCGAAGAGTTCTGGGAAAAGAGACTGGAACCTTCATTTCACAGATGAGGACAGAGAGGCTCAGAGACTGTAGAATTTGCCAAAGTCGACTCAACAAATTCGCCAGGCAGCCCCAAGTCACAACCTGATGTTTTAGGCTCCAAAGCCCTTACTTGCTTTCTATAAAAAAGGATTTATTGAATGAGAAGGGTGTTCTGGGCTATGTTGTGCTTTTGTAAAAGGGAAAACATGCATGCATCGTCTCAAAACATGAACACAGGGCTTCTGAGACTCATCTCTTAAAAGTAAATGAGATGATGTAAAACGTTTGACGTGGTACCTGATCTCTTGTAAGTGCTCCATACGTGATGCCTGCTGTTGCTGTGGTTTTTGTTACTGACACGTAACAACAGAAGCCTGTGCAGAACAGCCACTGTTGTTCTTGCGCTTGATGTATTGGGCGTGGCCTTAAGAAACCCAGGCGTGGGAGTCAGGCTTTCCAGGTTCAGATCTCAGCGTCTTAATTTCCTGGGTGGGTAGCCTTCGACAAGCTCATTAAGCTCCTAAGCATAGCTTTCTGTACCTGTACAGTGGGGATGGTATTTGTACTAACTTCTTAGGATTCATGCGAGGATTCAGTGTCAGGGTGATGTACGTAATGTACCTTGTATGGTGTCTGACACTCAGAAAATATTATTCGTGTCTTCATCAGTCGTTAGTGTCATTATCAGTTGATGATCATAACTACCTAAAAGGCACCCTCAGTGGAAGGTGAATCGTGAGTTACTGGTTTTGTGGGTGTGTTTGGATGGGTGTGTTTGGGGGTGTGTATGTGTGTGCAGGTGCAGTACCTGTGTGTAGTGAGTGTACCTTCCTATCAGAGATGTCGGGTAAACTAGCACAATGAAACCGTTATACGTCTGCTCGGAGGCTCTGGACAGAATGAGTGCTCGTTTCAGTGTAAACCTGTGATTTAGACACTTTGGTCATCACGTGTTCTCTTTTTTGGTCTTTTGTAGGCTGTGAATAATAATCACCATTGATTTGCCGCTCTGGGGGGTGTATTTTTACACCAGCTCAGGGATTTTCTACTGAGTCAGAGTGATCCATAGCAAGGGCTGTGGATCCCAAATTCAGTGCTGTCTGTGAGCATCAGTGGAGTCTTCAGCCTGCCCTTGACCCTTTGACAATATTATGGATTACTCTGATTTATACTGTGTACATGATACAGCAAGTCCACAGAATCCCACCGATTCCACTTACTGGCCCCTGGGTTCCTCTTGCTGTCTTACATAACCTTAGGTGTCATTTCCAACATTTATATATTCTCTTAATCCTCTGTCCTTCTTTTTTTTAATACTTTAAAAAGTGAGTTTTATCCACTTTAAATGAGAGACCAAAACAATACATAAATTCTGCTTTCATCTGCCTATTATTAGAACACTTGCAGACAGCAATTGAAACAGTGAAATTATAAACGAAGCAGTCTGCCTGGCTCTCATTCATGCATTTTCTTTTGTTTTTTAATTTTATTTTTTTATTGAAATGTAGTTGATTTACAGTGTTAATTTCAGGTGTACAGCAATCATCCATTCATTTTTCAAGGAAAATATTAAATTCTGGGAAAGTAACACAATTCCAGTAAGGATCTGAAGAAATCTTTGGAGATTAAATGACATCTCTAGGTCTTTAAATTTGACTTTGTATCTCCTTCAGGAATAATTAATTTTTAAAGAATCAATAAAGATTTGGCCAGATTTTCAAGTAACTTAACCATATGCACAGGTTCATATATTCTTTAATATGTAGAGAGAAACTCTCCTGTGAACCACAGTGGTCAGTAGGGTAATTTTAGGATTTGTTCTCTTGCTCTCTGTCTGTCTCTTTCCCAGACACTCGCTTTTTCCCAGAGCTGTTAATCCAGATATGATACTGGATTTAGTTCCCTGGGAATTTCTAGTAAATGCATAAATATATTCCACAGGATTGGATCTTTTTATTAAATTTGAGCAATTCTGCTTCCTTCAGGAGTCTTCAAAGGTCATATATTTGAGTTGGAAACAGTCGCTAAGGAGTTTTCCATGCTGCTTACTGAAATAGAGGTTTGACTAATGATAGTAAAGGTTATGTAGATAAGACAGTGCATTTAACCTGCAAGTGAAAACGAGTTGGCATCTCGCCAGCTCATCCTCATTTGCTAAATCTCTTCTCCATGCCTTGCTCTGTCAGCCTTGGAGAAAATGGACTGAGAGTATGTAGTCATTTTTGAAAAAGATAAGTGGATGTGAGAAAGAGCCATTATGCCAATAGGTAGAGTAGATTGGAGTTGAAATCAGACGCAAGACGTGAAAAAGTAACAGTAGGAATCATGGCTGGGACTTTTCTGTTTAAGCAGACGTGCAGTGCCCTTCCTTGGAAAAGGACTAGTAACAGCAGTGGCTACATGGCCTCCTGCCAACTGGAGGCTGTTCCATTGCCACTTCTTCCTCCTTGGGAGTGTCCATCTGACTCTCTATTGAGTTTTTGGACTGAGCCAGCAGGGAAAGAAATAGCCCAGACTATTCGAGTGATTTATTTATGCTTTAATATGCCATATAAAGCTATTTTGTTTCAAAATTAAGATAAAACACCCAACGAAGGGACCGGCTGAAGATTTAAGTAGTCTTCAAATTACCACATGTGCTACATCTGTCCCTATTAACCAGATGGGTTTTTGATAGGATGAATCTCATTTTAGGAGAGATGGATGAGTTTTCCTTGTCTTTTTTCCTCTTGGTTTGCAGTTTCCATCGACAGATGATCTTATAGCAGAGCTGTCTGCTCTGGTGGGCTAAATCCAATTTCTTGTCATGATTTCTTTTCCCCAATATGGTGTTTTGTGGTAATTTAAACATCTAAATTATGGAGATTTTATATACTTTTGGGGGGATTTTTCTTAAAAAAAATCAGGTGATTTTGTAACCCTGGGGCCACATAATCAGCAAGAACTAAGTAGATCTTCACCCCTTTAAGGGACATGAGATCTTCAGTTTGTCACAGTCCTCACCATTCCCTAATGTTTTTATACCTAGCTTCTTTCTTTCATTTAAATTTCTAATCAGTGAATTCAGGTATCACTGAGGCATACATTTTTAGAACTTAGAGACACTTCCTAGAGAGCATAGATAGGGTACCACCTTCATTTAGTAGATGTGTGAACTCCAGGAAGTGGACCAGACCTGGGGAGATGGGGTAATGGGTTAACTACGTTGAAACTATGCTTAAATGTGCTGTATAGTCTGTGACAAGATTTTTGCATGATTTCCTCATTGTAGTCGAAGTGTAGAAAGCCTACGTCTCAGAAGAGTTTTGAGTGTTTTTTTTGAAGAAATCCTCATTTTAAATCAATTTCACATTCTTGTTCTTAAGTCAGCAGAAATAAGTGAATAATAAGTGTGTGATGATGTGTAAGCATTATCAGTGTCTTCTTTCCCTGCTGTAATATCGGTCTCCTCTAGAAGGCAGCAGAGAGCAGCTTGATGTTAGGGTCTAGGGCTGGGATACTGGAATAATTTCAGACCCTTTTCCTTCTCCCTGTCTTTATCGCATGGCAGATTCTGGGAATACAGGCAGTTCTTGAAGATGTGAGAAGAGGAATGAAAGTTGGATTCTCTGTGAGGTGATGTTTATTAGCATCCCTAGGAATCAGTCAAATAAGAAGTGTGCCTGTACAAAGTAGTCACAAGTTTTTGTGTCTTTTAAATCAGAGTGACCAAATACCACCTGCATGTGTGTTCTGTTTGGCTGCCAAGTGCCAAACAACCGGACTGTGATCCTAGCATATAGACAATGAAAAGAAAGGCAGGAGCTTTTCCTCTTTAGATTCTATTTTTCCTCTTAGATTTGTGGCCTCTATCTTTAGGCTAAGACTGAATTCATTTTATTCCTGAAAAGGTTGGCCAGAGCTGTTTTGCCTAATTGATTTACATGGTTATTTTCTGCTAGGAAGCAAAGTAATTTAAAGGGGAAAAATTTCCTCAAGACTCAGAATTGTTTAACTGTGACATTTTATTACCATCTTAATATGATATCTGAACCCCAAATAATCACCGGTAACAATATTTGGCAGTTTCTAAAATTTGGAAGCTCATTCTGCCCTGTGCTTATAAACCCAGCAAGAATGGAGACTACACCTTATATTCCAATTTTGCTACTGTTAACATTTAATGTTCAACTTGGTCCTTGATTGCTGGGGATAAATATGCACAGTTTGCTCATTGGCAGAGTTTTAAGAAGTACCAATTACTATTTAAGGGACTAAAAATTGCTAACTTAGGCATGATAATGTAGATTTCTTCATATGTGGCTAGAATTCAGTTTTAGCCAGACTGCAGCCAAATGGGAAGGTTGGCTGCGTGATGGTGTTTTTAGCTGTAACATGGAAACTGCTTGTATGTGTAGCTGACTTGGCAAACAAACATCCTCCCGCATATTTCTGAGGACAGGTTTCCTTCAAGAGCGCTTATAAGTGTTACCTTCTCTTGACATGCTTCTTGTTACTATCACTGGGGTGTGTTGTACATTTAAAATGAGCATTTAAATCACCTTCCAGGGAAACGGGATGAAATGCCCTGTTGTACTTTAGTTACCTGTTGAGTTAGCCAATCACGGCATTTGGGGGGCTGGAAGAGACTACCAGAGGTGATTTGACTTCATCCTGCTTCTTTGAGAAAGATGGTAAAACTTGATATGGAGATGACTGTCTCTGCTTTTAAGAACAAAACCAAAAAAATCCAAGGAGAAGAGTGAGACAATAACTCATCCTCTAATGCAGCTCTGGCATCACCTCAGCTTCTCACGATATTTTTAGGCTTTACAGGAAAAGAAGATATGCTATTGCTTATCTTCTTTAAGCTTCGTGTGTTTATGTGGTTTTTCATAGATACCTCCATTCAGTGTAACACTTGTGGCATAAACAACTGTCTTTCCTTACCCAGCACCTATCTCCTCCTTGTTTCTACCCCAGAATCCCGATTTTGTGTTTAGTCAGTACATTACTTGGTTACTGGCAAAGCAGTCCTGTCCCCAGTCGTACTTGATGAATCGTGACTGATCTAAGCCTGTCTGCTCAGCCCATTCCACTTTAGCAGTGATTGGTGTAGAGATGTGCCCGTGACCCAACTCTGGCCAATGAGGCGTAATGGAAGCAGGAGAGATTTCCTTCCTGAATGAAAATGACAGACACCTGTGAAGATAAACCCTTCTGCCCCCCTCTCTCTTGCTTCCTGCTTTGAGTGAGGATATGTTGCTTGGAAATGTAGCAGCCATCTTGTAACAGTGAGGTGACAGGCTTGGAGAGGAAAAGGACCATGCTCAGGATGGTAGAATAGAAGGAAACAGTTGTATCTCTGTCAGCATTGTTGACTAGCTGAATCACCCCCAGGGAACACCTCCCTCCAAGTTTCTGGGAGAAAAATAAACTACTCATTATTGAAGCCACTGTTATTCAAGGATTGTCTTATTTGCAGCCAAAAGCATTCCTAGCTGATACCACCTAAAAGGCAAATTACGCAATGGAGATGCTCACCCATTCAACTGGATGAAAAGACAGCAACGTATTTTGTCTTAATCTGCCATTCTGTAAATATTATTTTCTTTTGGCCTCGAATGAAAGACAGATGTTGAGAAATGTAATTAGACTCTTGGTGTAGGTGGCCAAGTTTTAATTTTTAATTGAACATGAAGTCTCAGAGTGTTTGGCCACAGAGAGAAAAATAATCTGGCATTTCTTATTTCATTAAATCATCCTGTCCTACTGTACAGCTGAAGATCAGAGCTAGCAGGATTGCATTACATGGTGATTTTAATGTTGCTGTCTTTCACTGGTAACCATTTGTTTTAAAATCTAGTCCAGTCTGCTGCTTAGACAGCAGTACTGTATTTACAGTCGACCGATTCAGCGGTTGTCTCGGGAGACTCTGGTTATGGCTGGATTCCTGGAACAGCTGAAAAGGTCAGGAGGTGGAGTTCACTTCTCTTTAGGGATGGGAGCCTCGGAGATGGGTCCCAGAGAGGGCAAGCACAGGTCTGCTCAAGGAATCTGGCCCGGCTGGGCAGTTACTATAATGTTTAGATAAAGCAAGATTAACAATGCCTCCTCTGAGTTAGACTCACCATTATTTCTAAACTTGAATAGCTGGAGGTTACTCCACTTAAAAATTCACGTAAAACCAAATCTATAAGATAGAATATGTCTGTGTTTTTTTTTTCTTTCTATCTACTGTGCATAATGTTGTACTTAGAATGTTAAAACACACTAATGTCATGTGATTGGAACCAACCTCTAACTTTCGTACTAACTATATTATGAGGCTAGCTAGCATTGCTGGAAATTTTCAACTAGGAAATATTTTTATGTGAATACATTTATTTTCTATCGTATAGGGCTAGGCAACTTCAAAGTAGGCTAACAGCGTAATAGAAATCTTTAGATGACCTGTGAGACTGAGTAGCTTAGCAGTTTGTAATTCATGTGTTATTTCTATGTAGTTTGTTCTCTGCAGATTGAATACTGTCATCCCTACCATTGTTTCTTAATTTATAGAACAGAATTTTCAAAAATTAGATAAAGCAGAATACAGTTTCACGTTAGCCAGGTCCAAATTTTTATAAAAACCCATTTAATAGGGTCAGAATTAATCAGGTTTTACAGTATGCCTTTTTTCTTTTTAATCTCAGGAGTTATTAAACTTGGTAGGTTATCATTTTGTGAGGAGATGTCATATGGGTATTGATTAAGAATCAAGGTAAATCCTTCCTATTTTAAAAAATAATTGGCTTTGATACATACTTGAGTTCTATGAGATGAAAATGCTTATGTAGTTAAAAAGTTTTGTCCTCAAGTTCTTTTTCCCCCTTTCACTTACAATTCAAAAAAAGATTCGTACTAATAAATGATGCCCTAGACAAAATAATATTAAAGCAAATGGATTTGTTTCTTTGCATGGCTTCTTTGACCGTATCTCCTCTGACAATACTGTTTGAAGGGTGAAGTGTACGTGAACGTCTGGTCCTTCCTTAGCTGGGTGCATATCCGGTCTGACTCATTCCCCCAGGATTGGCCCTGAGGTTTGAGGAGGTGATCTACCATATTTAGGTGTGAATTACTCTGCTTCATTTCTTTAGCCTTTCTGACTGCTGTCTCCCACACAGCAGCACCCATTTTTAACAACACAAGTCATGTCATGGCATTTTCCTGCTAAAAACTGCTGAGTCATTTCCTTTAGATGAATATCCATATTCCTTACCCTGAGCTCAATGGTCCCATGTGATCCTTTCCCTCCCTGGGTCTCTAGATTCATTTTTTGCTACCTGTCATTTGCCTGGTAAGGAAATCTCTTTTCCCAGACCTTTGCTTGTATGACTTACTCTCACGGTTCCAGACTCCATTCCTTTGGAAGAGTAGCCACCCAGTCTTTGTTTCTTTATCACATAACCCCGGCTGATGGGTCACAATTAAAAGCATATCATAATTTCACGTCTGAACATATTTTATGTATCACCATTTCTGTTGTCTATCTCCCTTCCTGAAGATGGAAGTTCTGTGCTGCCTGCTTTGTTTATCTCTAAGGGCAGTGGGATTCCCCAATGCCTAGAGCACATAGTAGGCCCTCTTAAATACTTTCTGAATGAAAGGAAGGGAAACAGTGTACAAATAATACCTGGAATATTTTAGAAGTAAAGTGGCAGAATTAATTTAGGCCCTCTGAATCTAATATTACTCTCTCCTCCCAGATCACATTCTGACCTTTGAATCATAAAAAGTCTACCTCACCGGGAACTCCATCTGAAATAACTCCCCCTTTCTTATGTATTTATTTTTCAAAAAATAGTTCAGATGGAACTCAGGTGCCGATTGAAGCCCCTTCATCAGGTAAGAAGTTAAATACTTAGAGCGGCCGTTCTCAAACTGGATTCTATGCCTGTTTCATCCTGATGAAACTCCATTAAAATGCAAGCACTGTCAAATATGTTGGTGAAATATGGCAGTACGGTATTGCTTTAGCCTACTGCATTAGCACAGCAAGGAATTTTTCAAGGTCCTGTACTGAAGAAATCTCTTACCTCTTTGTCTCACTGTTTACTACACTTACTTGGCCACAGAATCCCTATCCCCTTGTATGCTGTGTTCTTCCAAATTCCTGTTAATGTCGTGTGGAATTATATCCTGCCCTTCTGCCTCCCCACTTTGGCATGTCGTGGCTGAAATAGACAATGGTGATACTTGCATGACATTTCAGAGGGAACTTAAGAGCTCTGGCAGGATGCACATAGGGTGAGACCATCCTGGGGCCCCCAGCTCCCCGAGTCCCCACCCAGAGCTGAGGGCATCAGTCTTCCTAGAAACCCTGGTGGAGAAACTGTGCTTTATAGCACATTTATGGATGGCGGCCTAGAGAACGTATGTGTATAGAAGACCATCATTCTCTCTGACTGTTTCCTAGAGATCATCTGTGAACTAAGAATGGCACTATTCAGAGATGTCTGAGATTTCTGAATGCTGCAGAAACTTGGTGCCCTGACAAGAAAACATGCCATTATGTCCTTGCCTTGTGGTATGATTATCAAAGATTTGGTAGAGTTTCTAAGTCCACTTCCCAATTGTAGGAAAATGTCCACTGCCATAATTATCCAATGTCAGAGACTCAGTGTCTTCACCAGAGTGAATGGTGGGCATCCCACACACTGAATTTTCTGTTCTCCTAGACTCCCATTTTGGCATAATTTAATTTGAAAGCAAGGTTTCTCATTGTGAAATATTAAGCCAGGGTGTTTTATATAAAAATCATTGAATTATTTTATTCTCCAGGTGGCACAGTTTAAATAAGATGGAAGTGTAAATCTAATCAACTACACAACCATGTCCATTTTATACTGTGGAGCTTCTTTAAAAAAGACTGATTCATATGCAGCAGTAATTCATTTAATCTCAACAAGTCTTCACATAATTTTATATTTCTCTACTATACTCTCTCTGCCAGGAATATGTTCATATAAATCACTTTTCCCCTGCTAAACTGACTTCAGAAAATATTTGAGTATTTTCTAGACTAGACTATTAACCCTTTAAATAATGGCTTCTTTTTCTGTTTTCTTTCCTTTGTTTTTATTGCTATTGTCTGGAGCCAAGTTTTCTGAGAGGTTAAGTTTCCCCATTTTTCTTGCTATGCACAGATTTTTCTAATATTGGAGCATCCAGCTTGGAGAATCTCGGAATCCTAATCTCCAGGTCTTTTGTCTATGATCATTGGCTAAGGCTGGCCACGTCCATGTTTTTAGTTGGCTGGAATGGGATGTATTGCCCCTCATTCTGGGATCTGGATGGAGAGTGACAGAATCACAGTTCCTGTCCATCAGTACCCTTGACTTGGACTCACTGAGGTCCCTCACATTCCTTCTTTTCCCTGCTGTGGATCAAAGAGTAAGCCCACACGTTTGCTTTCCAGCCATAGTTTCTGAGTAGCTGTTCTTTGTGGCATGATCTTTAGAGATCTGGTAGCTTTTCTAAGGCCCACTTTCTTACCGTAGGAAAATGTACCAGCTTTTGCATAGTTAATATAATGGAAGGCTATCTGATGATTGCCATTCTGCCCCCTGGTGGTGAGAGTTAGACATATAACAAGATACCTAATAAGTGGTGGTGCTGTAGTAGGAACTTGGGCGTGCCTTAGTCATCTTTTTATCTATAGTGTGTGCTCAGGGATAACAGCCAACATTTGAGGTAGGTCCTGTTACTGTCCTTCTTTATCAAATGTGTATGTATGTTTTTTTTATTGAAGTGTAGTCAGTTTACAATGCTGTGTCAATTTCTGGTGTAGAGCACAATGCTTCAGTCATACATGAACACACATATATTCATTTTCATACTCTTTTTTGTCATAAGTTATTACAAGATACTGAATATAGTTCCCTGTGTTTTACAGTATGAACTTGTTATCTATTTTATATACACTGCAAATCTTGAACTCCCAATTTATCCCTTCCCACCTCCTTCCCTGCCAGTAACCATAGGTTTGTTTTCTATGTCTGTGAGTCTTTTTCTGTTTTGTAAGTAAGCTTGTTTGTCTTTTTTTTTTAGATCCCACATGTAAGTGATATCATGTGATATTTTTCTTTCTTTCTGTCTTACCTCACTTAGAATGACAATCTCCAGTTCTATCCATGTTGCTGCAAATGGCATTATTTTATAATTTTTAATGGCTGAGTAGTATTTCATTGTATATATAGATCTATATACCACAGCTTCTTTATTCAGTCATCTGTTGATGGACATTTAGGTTGCTGCCATGTCTTGGTTATTGTAAAGTGTGCTGCTGTGAACACTGTGGTGCATGTATCTTTTTGAATTAGAGTTCCCTCCGGATATATGCCGAGGAGTGGAACTGCTGCATGAGATAGTAAGTCTATTTTTAGTCTTTTGAGAAATCTCCATACTGTTTTCCATAACAGCTGTACCAAATTACATTCTCACCAGCAGTGTGGGAGGGTTCCCTGTTCTTCACAGCCTCTCCAGCATTTATTGTTTGTGGACTCTTGAATGATGGCCATTCTGACTGGTGTGAGGTGATACCTCATTGTAGTTTTGATTTGCATTTCTCTGACGGTCTCTCTTTATCAGATGGAGACACTGGGGCACATAGAGGTTAAATGACACCTTTAAAGTCATATAGTGATAGAGCCAGGATTCAAAGCCAGACACTTTGGTACCAGAGTCCTCTCACTCCACCCCTGTACTCCTGTCTCAGTTGAATGACTGCATGATGAATGAAAGGGATACAAAAATCAAACTATGCTGCATAGGACTCCTATTTGGAGTTCTGAGCAGACTGAAAAATTGAGTTCTTTTCACTCAAATCCTGAAACTTGAGATTTTACAACAAAGTGTTGAGTTTTGTGGTTCTCTGAGTGCTATGTTTCTCACTGTGATCATTCATTCATTTAACAAATATTTGTTGAGCACCTAATATGTGCCAGGCATTATCCTAGGTAATGGAAATTCAGCAAAGAACAAAGTGGGGGGAAAACCCCACTCACTCTCAGGTAGCATACATTCTAGTGGGCAGTTCTGATTATCTTCTGAGCCAGACATACAGTAAAATTTTATCTCTGAAGACTTTATAGTTATGGCCACACTCAGGAGATTGAGAACAGTCAGAGTCCTGTGCCTGGAGGACTTTCCTCTGCACGGCTGAAGGATGACTTGAGCAAGTCATTCTGGTGAGAACCTGAGAGATGAGACAGAATCACTCAGGCATCTCCAGTGCGGTGGCGATTTTTTGTTGCTATGGTAACCACTTCTCCTAGCATCCTTCTCCACCGCTACATCATAATTTTGACAGGACAATGTGAGTTTATGTACAAACACATGTCCTTTTCATAAAGCCCAGTTGGGGTGGAAGAAAGCTTTAACACCTGTGTTGTCTTTTTAAAGATACACAGTGTTCAGGCTAATTAAACCTGTGCGCAGGCTTCTAATTGTCAGTGCTTCGCTTGGAGTATCAGATTGCTTTGTTTGTAATGATGGTATGTCTTCAAGTGATGGGATTTTGAAAATATATATGTTCACGGGTACACCTAGCAAATTCTCACCTTTTCTAATCCCCAAACACACTAATTTTCACACCAGATTCTTTGAGGTTCACACTGCATCTCAGCAAAGATGAAACACTCGAGGGTCTAATGAGGCCCTCCTCTGTGATTAGATTTCATTCCTCTCACTTCAGCCTAAGTTCTTCACCAAAACTGTGATTATGCTGCACATTTTACATGTCAGAACTACTCATTTCGTCATCTTTTGTCGTTGTTGCTAACTTCCTAACATTAATGAGAAAGCGTTACTTAAAGAGGAGGTATGTGTTGAAGAGGCACGAATGCCAGCCTGTTATGGGTGATGGCTGGACGTTCTGTTGAGTTATAAGCGTAACATTTACAGAATCCAGTCCTCTTCCCAAGGGACACTGTGAGCAGGGCAAGGGCTTGATAGAATATACTTTGGAAAGTATAAAGCGGTCCTGCGTGAAAGATCCAGTATTAAAGGTTCTGGTGAAGTAGCTCTTTTTTCCTCCCACACAGCCACACATTTCCTCCCTATGATGTGTCCACAGTGTCACAAGAGCAATCTAGCCGTCCCCTGTCCCTCCTCTCAGGGCCATCATTCATTGATTTGTGTATTGATTCATTGATTAACAGATGAATATTAATTGGTATAGAACAGTGTTTACATCTTGTAGTGTAGGTGGTAGAAAATGACAAAACAGCATGTAATATTCCTTTGTTTATTAAAACTATTCAATCTATCCATTAAATATAGTATAATGTCTGTTTTACAGAAATGAAATTGTATCTAGTAATATATGTGTGCTGTTAACATATGTATATGTTCTATGTATTTTATCTGTGTTTGTATAATGCACACGTATGCACAGTTTGAACAAATCTATGGCAATGTTTATCTTTATGTGGATGGGCTGCCACTTGTGGATTTCTTTGCCCTTGTGTCTTCTGGTGTTTTTGAATAATGAATATATAATATATAATGAATGAATATACAATATTTTGGTTTAAATGCTATTTTGCAAATAATTTTTTAAAAAAATCATGCTTAGTATCTAGCAGTTTAGGCATTTGCTCTGTGTCCTTTTGTTTGTAGGGCTGTGTGCTGCTGGTTTGAATTTCTGAGAGGCATCGCATAGGCTGGGGTGAGGACAGAGGACCGGGTGGAGTTGACTGTCTCTTAGCGAGTTTTGGAAGCGGGGAAGGGAGGGAGAGAGGGAGGAAGGAAGGAAGGAAAGAAGGAAGGGAGGAAGAATAAACACAGGAAGGAAAAATACTGCATTCCAGTTTGAAGGAACAGGAGCACCTCTGTAAAGGCACCTCGTGAGCCTGACTTGGGAAGCATGAATCCAAACATGACAAATACATTGCTTCAGGGAGATTCATATGAAAAAGTGAATTAATCTTACTTTTTATGTTCCCCTCCTTCACGTTATATCAACGTGTAGGTTCATCTCATGTTTGTGTGTGAATCTTGTAATAATTTGACTTCAGTATGTGCTCAGAAATCTACACCATCCTTGTTCACTAGCATCTTTTGACTATTTATACAAGAGTTAGGAAAAGGTGAAGGCATTTGAAGGCAAGACACCTAACTAATATTTAACTAAAATGAACTACGTACGCTTTACAGAGAGAAAAAGTATGAGAGAATTCAGTTTGCAAAGGTAAAGCGAAAAAAAGGCAAAGCAAAGATTCACCCTTGCAGGGTTCAGGCTGGGGCACTGAGGTCATTTCTCTTTCTCCTGTCTGTTACGATGACTGATCAAAGATTGGTTCATCTTTGCCTTGATCTAGAAACGTGTATTGTGAAGAGAATTGCATCAAGTTCTCAGACTAATCCTTTCTTCATCATTTTAGGAAGTTGTCTTTTAGATTCAACCACAATGCTTCCAGCAATTCTGTAATGCCTGCTTTTCCTGTGAGTGTGCCTGGTCACGGCATTCCTAAAAAGAAAGTCTTTGTTGACCAAAGTCATGTCACATTAACCTCAGACAACACAGCCAATCTGTTGTATGTGGTTGTGAACCCTTGAGAAACACTTTGATGGGGAGTTAGAGTCATAGACCAGTCGATTCAAAGACCCAAGGAGAGGTGTGGTGGTTCAGAGACCTATGCATAGAAGATGTTGTTGTGCAGTGTACGTAAAACCCCCCAGAATGACTCTGCCCACTTGGTTAGACAGAATCTATTGCAGCAGCAGACACTTAAAAATCTTTTTTATATTATTTCCTTTTGATGCCTTGCATTAAGGTTTATGTGGAGCTGGAGGTGACTCAGGGAGAATATGTGACTAAGCTTGGCCAATCAGGATAGTGCTCCATCCTCACGGTCGCTGTGATTAGCTTAGGAGTCAGGGAATGATCCAAGACGAGCCAATCAGAATCAACCTGAGGACTTTTGCCAGACCTGTCAGAGAAGGGATTTCTGAGATTCAAAGTTACAGGCTTGAGCCTGTATGCAGCCACGTTGCTGGTGGGTGGGGAGATCTTACCTGGGAAAAAAACTAAGCAAAGCTAAGACTTGCAGAGAAATGTGTCAGTGTTCTGTTGTTTAAGGCAGAGCACTATTGACATTTTGGGCTGGATGAGTCTTTGCTGTCTTACACATTATAGGATGTTTAGCAGCATCCCTGACCTCTCTCCACCAGATGTCAATAGCATAACCCTAAACTCCCAGTTGTGATAACCAGCCATTTTCCTGGGTTTTGCCAAATGTCCTCTGAGGGACAAAAGTGTCTCCAGCGAAAACTACTGGTGGAAGCAACTGGGTCTAACTGAATTTGAAGACAACTCTTGGACTTTTTAGTTATTTGTACTATATTAGTTTTCTGTCGCTACTGCCTCTATGACCTTACTTCTGTTGTCATGTCTTTGACTAAAGCCAGGAAAGATTGTTCTCTTTTAAGGAGTCATGTGATTAGATTGGCCCATCCAGGTAATCCAGAATAGTCTCCCAATCTCTGTCCTTTACTTAATCACACCTGCAAAATCCTTTTGCGCTGTAAGGTGATATATTTACAAGTTCGGTGAGTAGACATAGACATCTTTGGTGGGGGCCTTATCCTGTGTACCATGTGCACTGATAAATTTTTTTTTTTGCTTGAACTAGATTGACTTGACTTTCAGTTACTACAATCAAGTGTTCACAGTAAAACATTTGACACCTAGTGTTTGAAACCTTTTTTTTTTTTTAATCTAGCTACAGATGATAGAATCAGATTTTTTTGTTTCTAACCCCCAGCACCTAACATGAAGCCTGATACACAGTGGGCCCTCCCTTTGGACTCAGTAAATGCATGTTAGCTCATCTTAGGTGCCAGGAAGAAGAGTTGTTAGAAACTCCACCACATGAATTTTTAGGCAGGGCTCTGGGAGAGAAAATGCAGAGAAAGGAAGTAAACATTCCCTGCAAAGAGAAGCAATTAAGTGCTTCTAAAGAGCTGGGGTTTCAGAGTCAGGTAGCAGGGAACAAATTGCAGTTCCCCACTGCTCCCACCACTGTGAAATAAGATAGTCGGGCTCTGTGTTGGCCTAATTGCTGCTCTTCCTTCTCTTCGGTTTTTTGTTTGTTTGTTTTGTTTTTTGGGGCGGTTTTTTGTGCATTGCACATTAAGGTAAGTGACTGATAAATCAACCCTGGGTGGAGAAGAATTTATTACTTTTGTTTTCCTTCTCAGAGCAATTTCTCAAGAGGAAATATATTTCTGGTCTCAGCCTGTGTGTTCTGGAGTCTGTGAGTTTTCTAATAGACACAAATCCCCTGGGAATTACAGTGCATTGGCCTGTAGCACATCCAACAGATCCTCTGATGCCTTCTGTGTCCTCGGAGACTCTCCCAGAGCCTCAGATTGGTCCTGCATCTTATGTAGCACTCACTGCAGAAGGGATGGCATGTGATGCATCAGCCCGCAATCTGAGGACCGGAGGATGCCTTTAATTTAAAGCAATCTAAGGGAGACTGACTGCTTTGGTTGAGCAAGTATTTCTCTTGGAAGCTCATTTTTTGTTTTCAAATACCTTAGAGAACAGAGAGACCTGAATCTCACATCCCTTGACTTGTAACATGGAACTTTTTGAAAGCTCTACTCTAGAAAGCAGAATAAACTGCGGCTAGCACCTCCGGTTGCCCAAAGGACAGCTGATAGGGGAGCTTCCCTGGCTTTAGTTGACTCGTCCCAAACAGAAGGAATTCGACAACCTAAACTCCTGCTTTTTTACTAAAGCAGCACAAAATCTTGGTTATAAAACGGAGTGTTTTCTTATAATGAGTGCACATAAATATTTCATTGATGCAATTATCTTTGACGTGAAATAATTCCACAGCCTGGCTGGTGCCTGTGTGAAGTGATAAATCTACTTCCTTCCCCCAAGTGATTTCTTTTTTAAAGAAACAGAATGTGTGTCTGAAACTGTGGTTTATGTGTGTACGTGGCTCTTTGTACCTGCTGTTTCCTTCCCTGGAATGTGCACGTGACTCCTAGGAGTAAGTGGTAATGAGAAAGGAAGACAGTGGGTTGTTTTTTGTGGTTTTGTTTTCTTGCGTTTTTCTTTTTCTTTTTTTTTTTTTTGGCAGTCAAGATGAAATAGACAAATGCTGGTTCAGTTGTAATTTCCAAACTCCCAGCAGCATACTTAATTAAAAATGCATTTCAAATTCTGAGCTCTGGCTGTATATAATAAGAGCTAGTAAATTCAGCTTTGCACCTTTGCACTTAAAAAAAAAAATTTGGCCTAAAGAGGAGGAAGGAAATATGATAAGGAGACAAAAAAAAAAAACTTTCTGATCCTTCAAAAATTATAACTGCTGCCTGTCCATGTTTTACTTTTACCTGGGATACAGAAGATTGTTACATACCATTTTTACCGTCTGATAAAAGTAATTGGCCCTTGACAAAATGCCGTTTTGCAAAGCATTGCTGATTAAAACTTATCTGAGTTCATTTTTCTTCCTAGACGGGTCTCCGTTTTGAGGGCATATCTATAGACTTTACCATATTTGCAAATTTGCCACCTTCTTTGTTTTTATGTTCTTCGGTGCTCTCTCTCTCACTCTCTTCTGTCATCTTGTATCTTAGTCATGATGCTGTATGCTGATTCTAAAGCTGTGTCTGTGGTCCCTGGTCTTTCTGGCTTTTCTAGGAGAACAAAACACCATCCTTAATATATGTAGTAATTCTCCAGGGCAGAGAAACAAAAGCAGCTGCCAGGTTTGGTGTCGGTGGGAAACATATTGGAGATGATCTAGATCCGTGCTGTGTGATGTGTGTGTCTGTATGTGTATTTCATGATCATGGTACCTCAGAACCGTCATTCAAAGAGACTGCTCTGTCAGGGAGGAAGTGACTGAGGACTTGACTTATCTGCAGAAAACTAAGTTAAGGGTCACTGAGATCGTGGAAGGATCTGAGAGTCTACCCCACGTATGAGCTAGTATCGCCCTATTATGGTTTCATGCGTGCTTTCAGAAGACATGAGACTCCTGGGTCAAAGATAGAGGACTTAATCACTTACAGCACAACAAGCAACAATAACATCATGTATGTGTCAGCTCCCCAAATTCCAAGGGGGCGACGTGAAGGGGCCCAGGTGGATATCGTGCACACTGGGTTTGCTTGGAAGCCCAAGAATCCTGAGTTTGCGGAATCGGCCTTTTTTATGCAAACCTGCTTTTTGTACTGGGTGGAGACAAGACCTTTTCCCTCAAGATTGCTCCCTGCAGGCACATCCCTGAGCAGTGGCCCAGGCAAAGAGTGATCAGGGCTTAGCATTCTTTGCAGAGACACTCAAGGCTTACGGCCTCTGGTGGATTGCCACTCCCAAGGGTCACCTAAGGCACTTTGATATGTCATATTGATTATAAAGCTAGCTGCCATTTACTGAGCATCACTGTACTCCAGGCTCACCGCACATGCTCTAAATGGTTTAATTTGCATCCTTGCAAAGCCCAGTGTTTTAGTGTGAATGTTTACAGATAGGCAAACTCAGACTTAAAGAGTTAAAACGGCGTTGCCTGCTCTGACCACTGCCGTAAAGTGAGACTCAATTACTTTTTCTTTTAGCTCCTTATATGTCTCTTTCCTGGCCCTTAGAACAGTAGGTCCTTTTATTTAAATCCCCCCCCCCCCGCTGTCTCCACCATTAGAATGAAAGCTCTTAAAAAGTCAAAGGCTTCATTTTGTTTGCTTTTGTCTTCCCAGCAGCTAGATTATGTGCCTGGTGGTGTGTTAAGAAGGGGTAGATCTTTTGAAATTCTGTCTGATTTGTATCCCAAGGGTTTGCTCAATGTTTAGCAAAGCACCTGTCATGTAGTAAGTGCCCCCAAAATGTTTGTTGAATGAATATGTAAATGAGTGAATGGACTTCCCCAGCTACTTAGTAACAGAGTCAGCCCCGGAACTTGGGTCTTTCTGGCTCTGAAGCCTCATACTTGATTATTCGTCTCTACTCTTTTCAGTCAGTGATGGAATCAGCCCAGTGCACAAAAATCCTTGGGACTTAGGGTTCTGTATCGCTTGCTTTAGTGGTTCCTACAGGGTAGGCAATAAGTATTATTTTGGAAGTCAGTTAGAAATGAGTTCAATTTAGTTTTATTTTTTGAATCTCTCTTGCAGCTTGATAGAAAACAGTGGGCGAGAGCAATGGGTGCCTCTCAAAGTCAGAAAGAACCGTTTTTACTTAACATGAGCCTCTCTTTCCAGAGCTTCCTGTGGGCGATAACATAGAGGGTATGACCAAGAATGTTGAGCTTCTTCCCCGGCTAGTTTCCATGGTGACGGTTGCAGCTTTGAAAGAGCCAGGCTGGCAGGGAGAGGAAGAAGCAGCGGACAGGGTGATGTCATGTCACGAGGTAACCAACATCCTCATGACCACAACCAGTAGGGTCTGTAGCCAATGACAATGGACAGAAACTGGCTCCTAATGTGTGAGGAATGGGTCCTGAAAAGCTGTTTTTATCTGTGAAAGCGAGATTTGCCTGTATTAAGGGTCAAGACTTAACAGTATTGTTACTTCTCTGACTATGAGTTGACAAAATCTGTATGAAGTTGGAGATTTTACCTGTGAGAGAGTAAAGGTGGACGGTGCTCACCTGGTAAGGTTCCCGGAGACATCCCAAAGCACTCATTGACAAAATTTATAGAAATACCCCAGAAAGAATTTCATTGACAACACATTTATAACGTGCTGTTCAGATAATCTCTTGTTATTACAACAAACCATCCCCAAACAAAGTGGTTTGACACAACAATTTCATTATCATCTCTCGGGCTTTGATGATTGTTCTTGTTCTGACTTCTCACGTGGTTGCGGTTCAGATGGGAGCTGCAGCTGGATTCATCCTGTGGGCTTCCTAACTCACGTGTCTGGCCAGTGATGCTGGCTCCTAGTTGGGACCTCACCTTGGGCCTTCAGCCTGCACGCATGCTTATGGCCGCTCCGCCTGGCCTGGTTTCCTCACCCAGTGGTGACTGGGGTCCAAGAGTGGGGGTGTCCGGGAGAGAGGAACTAGAAGTCTCTTAAGCCGTCAGCCTGAAAACTGGCACAGCATTGCTTCTGCCATATTTTGGTGGCTGTGTTGTCCAAAAGCCCACATTGAAGGGGAGGAGACGGAGACCCTGCTTTCAATGGAGGGAGTGGGAAGAAGCTTTTCAGCTGTCTTTTTTTTTTTTTAATCAAGGTATAACTGATTTACAATGTTGTGTTAATTTCTGGTATACAGCATGTGTATATATATATATACACACACACACACACACACACACACATATATATATTTTCACTTTCAAATTCTTTTTCCTTATAGGCCACTACAAGGTATTGAATATAGTTCCCTATGCTATATAGTAGGACCTTGTTGTTTATCTATTTTATATATATAGTTAGAATCTGCAAATCCCAACCTCCCAATTTATCCCTCCCCATCCCCTATTCTCCCTGGTAACCCTAAGTTTGTTTTCTATGTCTGTGAGTCTGTCTCTATTTTGTAAATAAGTTCCTTCGTGTCCTTTTTAGATTCCACATGTAAGTGATATCATATGGTATTTTTCTTTCTCTTTCCGGCTTACTTCACTTGGTGCGGCAGTCTCCAGGTCCCGTCTCATTTCGACTGTCTTTTGAAACCATCGAAGTGTGAACTCTGTTCTCTTACTGCCTTCATGGAGCCTAGAGACAAATCTGAAAACTACTAAGTGCTCTAAAAATGTAAGGAGGAAAGTAATGCTCAAAATCGGGGGTCTTCTAAACTGACCTAGTTTAAGGCTATGTCTTTTCAGTTATGCTTCAACTGTCTCCCTCCTGTAGTATTTTGCTCTTCTAAATCAAGACTCAAAAGGCTTGCAGAATCTTGAGGAATAACTTCTTCACATACTTTCCTTAACAAGGGGGTGATGGACAAAAGAGAACTTTCAGAAGTCAGAAGCTTAGACTTTTATGGGCCACAGTTCACTATTTTCTCATCAGGTAGTGTTTTTTGGAGGAGCTTTGACCATAAGGTCACTGATTTTGGAGACGGTTATGCCTCATAATTTAAAGCACCCCAGACAGTTCTAGGCAGGAGTGTCTCGAGTATGGCCTGACTGACAACAGTCACAGTTTGTGTTTCAATTAATACAGAGGCTGGTGTCATAAGTAAATTAGAGCTATTCAAATTCTTTTCAAATTGCTCAACTCAGAAACCACGTCTGGAATTTTTAAGCTATTACATGCAATGCAGAAAGTGAACACTCTTCTTTTCTTTTTTGTCCTTGTTTATTGTTTTTATTTTTTTCGATTCCACACGTAAGTGATATCGTATGGCATTTTTCTTTCTCAGAAAGTGAACACTCTTATTTGCTGACTGAGGAGGCCGTATTGGACATCAGCACGCTTAAACACATCTCTACTGGATAAGAAATGGAAAGGAAGGCACTGAATGCATCTGGTCTTGCTAAAAGCTCACGTTGGCAAAGAAATCCTGATGTTTTTGCTTTGTCTGTAATTTTGCCTTTGTGTTTTCCCAAAACTCAACTCTGATGTTTCTTTTTTTAAAAAAAAAGAAAGGTTTAACTGTTTCGGCCTCCAGTCTAGTTCTTCCAATAGCTCTTAAAAATGGAGGGAAACCTCAGAAGAATGAATACAGATGGATGAATCAGCTTGCTTTTAAAGGCAGAGACCTGGCAAAAGACAGAGCTTCAAAGATAAGTTTTCTTGGAGGACTCTGTTATCCAGTGTGCTAGGCTTGGACTGGAAACAGGGATGGCAGGTTTTCATTTCCGGTGTGTCCGTGGCCCCCTCTGCCTTGGAGATTGGTTTAAGAAATGTGTCAGGCTGCCGTGTTCCCCTTATCCTTTTTATATGTGGGCAAAGCTGAGAGGTGGTGATATGGAGGCAGAGCACACGTTTCTGTCACACAAAAGGGGACAGAGTGATACGACACATGTATCTGTATCCACCTGTCTCCATGTATCCATCTTTATTGGAAAACGGCTGACTAGTTTTCAACTTAATTTCTACCAGGCTGAAGCTGCAGTGTGGGGTCTGGCCCATCTTCTGGAGTTCAGTTAGATGAGAACAGTTTGTTACCTCTTATGAAACTCAGGTTTCTCCCTCTGAGGCCACAGAACCTGTAGAGGATTGAGAGAGAGGGTGGGAGAGGTGGAAACGATTCTTCCCTGCTTGGCTGGATTCGCCCTTCCTTCAGATACCTTGGCAGGTGGTGGAGAAAAAGAGAAGAGAGGGACGTGCTGAGATGAGTGCCGGGTCTCTTCGCAAGCCTGTCAGAAGGCATGGAGCGCTGTCTTCTGGCTGTTCTCTCTCTTCCTTTCTCTGTTTTCTTTCTTCCTTTGTCTTCTTCTGCACTCCCATCCAGCTACTCTTCTCCTGTCCCTTCCTCTTTTCTCAATTTATTTTCCTTTCTTTCCCCCCTCTTCTCCGCTCTACCAGTAACACACTTCCTAATCGTAGTGTTGACTTAAGTCCTAATTAGAAGAAATAAATGACTAAACCCTTCTTCTCAGATTCATTTTTAAGAAGATAAAGTGTTTCTGGATTATTGAGAAAAAGGCATTTCTCAGCCATTCTCTCTTTCCTCCATCACTGAGCACCATGGCTACACCTCTGACCCAATTCCCTCTCTTCCTGCAGGCATAGGGACACTGGCCATTCTCCTCACTTTTAATTTCAAGTGATCAGAGGCTACTTATCCCAATGAAGGCTGGCCTTCTCCCTCTCCTGGCCCTCACTATCTTCTCTTAATTCGCTTTTTTAGAAGTCCCAGCATTTAAACGGGATTAGTTTTTTTTTTTTTAAGGAGGTTTTGAAAAGCCAGGTTGCATCTCATCTGTAAATGGAGCCATCTTGAAACTCAGGGTGAAGAATGTTTAGTTGTGCGAGAGGCATTGATTTTGCCAGACTGATTCTAAAGATGATTTTTAACTTATAGAAAGTAGGTTACATCTGCCGGGCTGATGACTTTGGTAAATAGGTCATGTGTAGAACTACGTCCAACTCCATGCTGTCTGCTGATGATGCTTTTTAAAATATGTTTACAATGATGCTCTATCAAATGATACTTAACTCTTTGCACCTGTTCAGTTTCATATGCGTCACACAGTGTCAGCCCAGGGTCGGACTGGCATGGCCATAACTTCGGGTTTTTACAGTCTGATTGTCAGTATTTTATTGACTTGCTTTCCTCTCGTTCAGCTTTCGATGCAGTTTAAAGACTTTACTGAGAAAGAAACTTGAGAGAGAAGTTTTTGAAAGGCACAGCTGGTGGAACATCTTTTATCTTCGTGGTTTAATAACTCTCTCTTCTCCAGAGATGCTTTTGCCATCGTGATTGTATATTTTGATTATTTACAAAGTGCTTCCGTAGGGCATAACATCAGCCCTGCAGCATATGAGTAATGAAATATTTAATTTGGAAGTGTGAAATGGCAGGTTTAGTTTGAAAGTTATACCTTAGGAGCCCTGCCAATCATCAGTGGAGAGAAGTTTCCAACATCTAAAGTTCGGTCAGACTTTGGGGAAAGAAGTTCCTATACTATCTGTGATAACTAAGGCATGCTCATTCATGTTTGATCAGTGAGCTGTCATCTCCCCAAATCCTTTGCCAGGTCTTTATCCTGTTGCCATGCTCAGACTGTGGTTCACTTGAAATGATGAGTGAGACCTACAGGTGGTTTGTGTATGGAAATTTTTTGTTCATGCCTCACAAAGATGGGATTATAGGAGTGGATTTAAAGCACGTTGAGCATCCTGCCTTCAGTGCGTCCTGTTGAAATGAAAATAAGATGCAGAAACTCATTCTCAGGGCCAAGAGGGCCTTGTGGGGTCTGGCCCCTTCCTGCTTTATCAGTTCCGTCTCATGGTACACCTCCCCTCCCCCGCTCCTGCAACCCCCCCTATCCATTCCACTGAAATCAGCAGAAGGGCCACGGTTTTCCTTAGAATCTATGCATTTCCATGTCCTCTTCCTGCATCTCTCCCTTCCCGTCTCAAGCCTGGATCCTTGTCATCTTTTACTCCCGTCAGGACCACCTCTTGTTCCCCACTAACATCCCAAGCTTCTCTCTGCCCTTTTCACTTGGTGGATTCTGTTGTCATCTTGTCTGTTTCCCAGCTCATTGACACAGGGGACCTCAGCGCATTTTGGGCAGTTTCCCCTTTTGTAGCACTGTGCTTGGCACCTGGGAGGTGCTTAATCCACATTTGTTGAATCCGTGAATGGAGCTGTCAGCAGATAGGTTGGGAGGTCCCTGGAAAAAGAGAACGCAGATTGGCTTTCTTGACATAAGAGAAACCACTTTTGGCCTAAGCCATTTTGTAAGCTAAGCCTGACCACAGTGCTTGCCCTTGAACAGGTCTCAGTAATTAGTGGTCTTAGGGGGAGTGAGGGAATGCAGAAACAAAGGAAGAGTAGTCAGGAAACAGTAGCTCAGGATGATAACTGTACACTGAGACCCTAGACTGGTTGGAACATAAGGCTTGATCATGTTGGCCTTTTCTGACCCTCGTGACTTCAATCAGCTAAAGCTTGTACTCTGTCGAACTTGGCCCTAGTTCCATGCTGAATTCTCTTCTGCCCAAGCTCCTTCTTGAGTATGGATGCATGTGCCCTTAGCTTAACACTTCCCCAGTTTTGCTGTTTGAGGAGCCCCTGCCTTGGAACAGATCCCCTGTGTTCTCCTTTCTTACTGTAAATAATAAATCCTTCCTCTTCCCTTCTTCCTTCCTTCTCCCTGTCTTGGGTGTGGTTGTGTCCTATGGCTGGACACCCACCAGGAGGTGAACCTAGCCGTCAGGTAACAGCCTGGCTAATTTCATGAAGACAGAGGCTTTAGTATAGGTAGCTCCTCATTCTTTCTGGAACAGTCAGTAAATATTCCAATGAGGCTTTTAAAAAGGCTGCTCAGATTTTGCTCACTCATGTCAACAGTTGCCATGGGTTCCTATTTCAGAGCACGGTTTTGGGGGGTTGTTTTTTAAGCAAAAATTTTGGTCCTTTCAGACACAGGCTGCATTTTGATAAAGATAAGATTATATTGTTTTAAATCCCATCTGTAAAGCAAGGTGAAACTTAAACTTGCCTGTGTGCCATCTCATAGTTTCCCTAACAAAATGAAGCAAAAGTGCTATTTTTTAAAATATCTCTTAGAAAAAAAATGGATTGGAGAACTTACTTTAAGCCTGCCGAACTGTTGAACAGAAAGTACTGAAAGGCCTTTCTTTACACCCATAGAGTTTGTACCTTTAGAGAAGCATTTGTTAACTCGTGGACTCAGGATAGGGTTTATGCCGAACCTCTAGTTCATGCACAGAACTAGACTGCAGATAAGGAAATAATCTTTCTACCATAAGAATTTTCCTTTGTTAATCCATAAGATTATAAGCATCCTGTTAGATTCCACACTGAGAGCACACATATGCGTTAGCCCTGTCTAAAGAAGAAAGTTGAAGTTCTGTTCCATGCCACCGAGCTCAAAGTTCAGTAGGTTGTTTGATTTTAATATTCCTTTTTCACACACAAGTCATCTTTGGAAGGGGACACATTAAGGTCTTGTCATCTCGGAGGGTGTGAAGATGTCCAGCATCTTTTGTGGCTTGGCTTTGGAGACTTACGGCTGTAGATTGAAGGTTCTGAGGTTGGTTAGGATAGTCATGAGAATGTCACCCAATGTGTGTGAAAAAGAAGCATCATGATCAGTGACTGGACTGCCTTTGCACTTAACACGGTGTTGTTGTGGTTGTTTTTTGATTGAGCTAAAATTCATGTAACATTAAGTTAACCATTTTCTCTAAATTATGCGTATGTGCATAATTGCTTTTTGAGGGGTTGGGTGTGTAGTTAGTATCACTCCTCTTAGGGGTTTACCAGGATACTCTAGTTAGAATTTCAGTGGATTCCAAAAGCATCTCATAGCTGGCCTTAGTATGCCCCTGAGTACTAACCACTTTGTGAAACTTTGTAGGGCAGAAAAAATAGTTAAGCTAACACACTAAGATTTTTTTAAAAAATTACTTTGAATATCACTTTATTATCCAAACGTAAGCTTAGACACCATTTTCTCTTCAAACGGACTTTGATTAGAACATAGCTCGATTTAGCACCGTGAGATTGAGAGTTTCTATGAAATCTTCTGAAATTCTCTGCGTCATTGTCCTACCTAGCATTTGTATGAAAGTAATGTGAGATGAATTGTGACTGATCCTTAACCTCAGCAAAGGTTTCCAAAAATTCAGCCAGGCAGAGCCATTTTTAATTGATTGGGGATTTGGGGAAGCCACTAAGGAGTTTGTGCAGCAGTAGAGAGCCGTATGTGGAGTCTAGGAGGGAAGTAGGGATTAATGTGGGGGGAAGGTAAATATGATACTCTGTGCGCATCGCCTGCAGAATGGAATGAGATGCTGTCTAATGCATGCCGGAAACAGAGGAGAAACATTTAGCTCGTTAGACAGTGTTAATGTTAGTGCTACCTGTGCCATTAAAAAGAAAAAGAAATCTAAAAAAATGAATCTTTACAAGGTAATGCATTCAGGCACACAGGATTTCTCAGGAATTGATGAAAGTAACTGTTGACAAAGAAACTGACCTACAGTAGCATTCCTACATTTCAAAACCACAGAAACCCCCATCGACTCTTTTGTCAAATGTGCATGGTCCTTAGTGCCAAGTCAGATGAGAAAAAAAAAAAATCAAAATAATCTGTCTGGACAAAGATAATTGGAAACAGAGAAGATCAGGGGCAGGAGAAACCTGACAAGTGGTAATGTCCAAAACAATTCTGAGGACGTGTGTGCAAAGGACGCAGTGTAGCATAGCCCGCCTGATTGGAGCCTTTCGCTGGGAAGGATGGGTGGTCGACCCTGGGCAATGCGGCTGAGTTGACACCTGGAGGTGGTGCTCGTTTGGTAACAACTGTGTCTAAGAGAACTGGAAAGAGCTGAAGCCTGGAAACAAACTGCAAGTGCACTGTGTCTTCTAAGTGTGACAGAGCACTGTTCAACGATGAGGTAAGTAAACCTATTCATGTTGGTGAACTCAAACATAAAGAGAATGAGGCAGAACACATGGCCAGCTGGACCTGCACAGTATTGCTCAAGGAACTATATTTTCCTATGAGGATTGTTAAAAGAGAACAGCGAATTGGTGACCCGTTTCTGTCTTCCACTCCTCACCCTCTGCTCTGCGAGATCCTTCATTAGTTGAGACACTTAAAAAGCAAAGTAAGCAATAAAGGGCTGTTAGGTTGTACCAGCTTTCCCCCAAAACCCACGGAATTCCAGGCAAGTGAATTTCCTGCAGCAGCTTTAAGGCCATCGATGTCTAAGAAATCCCCAGCTAACACCAAAGTTAACAATTCCCAGGTTAATGGGAATTTGGGTAGCATTTTAGTGAGTGTTCACTGCCATTTGCGATGTAGAACTCATACCCCAGAGGTTCATTTACCCAAGCAAATCATTACAGTCGTGCCCTGCCTCTTACCCACCCACGGGCATCCCCGTCCACAAGGGGGTTAGACTCTGTACATTCTTCGGTGTCACCGCAACCTGAAGCGAACCTACCACTTTCTATCAGTATGCCCTTAGGCAAGGTTTGTACATTGTGAGTTTGATATGCCCGCAAGATACCCATGTAGCAGTATCCAAGGGCAGCTGGTGATGTGGAAGGAGCTCAGGGGAAGGGTCCAGCCTGGAAGACTCATTAGCATAAAAAGAGTCATTGATGCCTTGGGCTCAGGTAGAATCTAAGGGCAGTGCATCTAATGGAATGAGAAGGGGCATCAGGAGTGTATTTAAATTGTCTTGGACAAGGTTTTACTGGGACTTCATACTAATCAGGGAGAGAAGTTGTCCAGGGCAGTCTTGCTAGTATTTGAGTAGATAATTGACTCACTAGTCATGGGTCCCCCCTCACACCCCACTCTTGGGTTCAGCGTCTGCCCTCCTGGTGTTCATTACTCTATAGTTAAACTCACTCAGCATTGGAGCAGCTGTCAGCTTTGCTCATCTTCTGGTTCAGTAGTTATACTGCACATGCAGCAGCAAAGACTGAAAAGCCAGCCCCCCTCTGCCCAAACAGTAGGAGAAGCACATCACGCCTTGAAGCCCAAATGAGGCAGACTGGCAAGTACAGCGTGGATCTCCTGATCGTGGGGGGTGGCCTGCCTCCCGAGGCCCCTCCTCTCGGTGTCTCTGCTCCAGATTCTGCTTGAAAGTATCCTGTGAAGGCAAGTACTTTCAGTCATTCTTAGCAGGGAGGCAGCCCTGCATCTCAGAGATCTAAGGAAGAAAGTTTCTCACCACCATATGTAGAGCTCAAGCTTTTAGGAGTAGAAATTTTAAAAGGGAGCTGCCTATTTATTCATTGACTTGACAAGTACACACTAAAGGCCAAGGCTTTAGATTTTCTGCTGCCAGTACAAACAAGGTCTCTGCTTTCAGGGAGCTGAGATTCTGGAAGAGATAGGCCATAGGTAAAATAAATAATTACTGGTGGTTGAAGTTCTCTGATAGAAAATAATTGGGTAATCTTCTTTAGCTAGGGAAGGGCTCTCTGAGGAGGGACATTTAAGCTGACTCCTGACAGATGCAAAGGGGTAGATTTGGGAGAATCGAGAACAGATAAACAATTGCAGGGGAGGGTGTAGCTCAGCGGTACAGCATATGCTTGGCATGCACGAGGTCCTGGGTTCAATCCCCAGTACCTCCTCTCAACATGAATAAACCTAATTACCTCCCCCAGCCAAAAAAGAATAATAATAATAATAATTAACAATTGTAAAGGCCAAGCTGGAGAGGCCTTGGTAATTCTAGGAAGTGAGAAGAGTGTACTGTGTGTGAGATGTCTCTTGGGGTAGGCTACGAGTTACCCCATGACAAATGACAACAGTGACCCAGAAGAAGGCGGTGGTGGCATTGGACTTTCCTTGGTTTCCATTATAGTCCTCATTTCAAAGGCATTGGGTTCCACTGTGAAAACCCTTCCCGCCTAACGAGTCCATCCAAGAGGTGGTTTGTTGTGTGCGTGCATTGATTTTTAAAGATGCAGGGTGGCAAAGTCTGCCTGTAGCCGGGCTGAGGCCTTTGAAACTGACACTTAAAAAATATGTGTATACAAATTCTTCTTGACGTTTGGATTTAGTGCTGCCGTTGTAGGAGACCAGCAAGCATATGTACCGAATACCGATCAGAAAGTTCCCTCAGATTTGTCATCTCCACTACAGCAAATGCTCCATCCAGAGCACTGAGCCAAGAGAGCAGTCAGAGCTCCGTTGTTTCAACCGGGATTTCCCAAGGACCACATCCTGGGGAGAGGTGGGTAAAAAGGAAAAAAAAAAAGCAGGCATGGGCATATATGCAGGCATTGTGTGGGATTTGCATGTGATTTGCATAGCGCTTGACAAGCTGAAATCTGGTCTCAGAAAGTGTTCAAATTAAAATTTTATCACAGCTACCAGTGCAGCTATTTCTTAATATTTCTCTCCTTTTTATATTCTTTTGCTCAGACGATCTGCCTGTGATGCATGTATCTTTTTGTTAGACATTACAGCTATGATTCAGAGCATCAAAGAAGGAAAAAGGGGAAAAGTCAGGATCTGCCAGAGACCATTTCTTGGCAAATGAAGTTTATATTCAAGCCCTTCCTAGTGCTATTGTTCAGTCCTATATAAAGTGCCTTTATCTGGGGTCCTGTCTTGGAAGCTCAAGGAAGCCATATGTGTGATAGGGGAAAAAAAAGCAAAAAGTGAGTCTTGTGTTGTAAACTACTTAGATGCCAGTTCAAGCCCTAGTCTTTTATGTTGTGCAATTTTAGGTAAGTTACTTTGTCTAGCGGGACCTCAGTTCCTTCATTTGTGACTGAGGATAAATACAAACTTCAGAGGGCTATTGTGAAAATGAAACAGTATTTACTCTGGATGGAGCACCTAGCCCAGGGCCGGCAATTCACATTGCTAACTTGTTTATGTAAACTGTCCGCAAGCCATATGGCAGGACATGGTTTTTGTCTCCCAAATTTGGTGATGAGCCATGGTGGTGGCTGCAGTCCGTTGACAAGTGATCTGCGGACCCCAGCCCTCCGTGTTCTCTAGAGCTGGGGAGTGTCTGGAACACTTTGGTTTTCTGAAGAGCTGTGCACATCTTATAAGTACTCACATTTGTGCTTAATATTTAATTAACACATGCATTGACTTCATTAGAAGCAATTAGAGAAACAGCTTCAGGTAAAGACATTTTGTGAAATTTCTGGACGCGGGGTTGTTAGCTACTTATGTTTTCAATCCTTTGAGGGTTTCTTGTACGATGTTTTACAGTCATTTTTAAATTTGCTGATTCCTGCTAATTATCAGAACTGCTACCTGAAACAGTCACAACATTGGGGTGAAATTAGATACACTTGTTCTGTTTTATTTATAAGTAGATCTCGGGCAGCTATGGAATCCAAAGCTTGATTTTTAAAAATATTTAAAATGTTAGATCCATTTTGTGCAGCTGTTAGCCAAAACGACACCCCCATTAAGGTGACAGCATAAAATTTGTTGTGTATTATTTAAGAGCGTTCTCAGCCACCATAGAAGGAATCATGTTTTTAACTTACAAGCCAAAAGAGTGAAATTGTGCCTAATTAAAATAAATTTTGAAAATCTTACTCCTCCCTTCGGGGCAATGGTTCTCAAACTGGGGTATGTATCAGAATCATTTGGAAGACTTCTAAAAACACAGATTTCTGGGCTTCCACTTTCAGAGCTTTTAATTCAGGGATCTTGGGGACCCCTTGAATCTGGGCCAGGGAGTCTGATGCTGAGTGCAGGGACTGTATTTTGAGAACCACTGCTCTAGGGGAAATCTGTCAGGGCTTATGCAGAAGAGTTTCTCTCTATCTTGTTTCTTTATTGTGCCTGTTTCATGTTGGGGAACAGTACTTTTTGCTGAGAATCCAAATGTGTATTTCTGTTTGGCTTTTCACTATAATTGCTTCAACTTGGGAAATTGGGTTTATGGTATCTGGTAGGAAGGAAGCCAGATATGAGGCTCATATAGACATGTTTTAATAGGTGGATAAGCTGTTCTTTAGATGAAAATAGGCTTTAATCATTTTTAGTTATCAGTGGGAGTTCATTTGTTCATTCATTCAACACATATTTATTACGGACTCCTTATGTACCAAGTATTGTTCTAAGTGTTCAGGACACTCCATGAATAAGGAGGATAAAATTCCATTTCTGATGGAAAAGGAATTCACTTCCCCTCTCCCTCCCTCCTTCTTTCCCTCTCTCTAATGGGGTTGAGGTATTAGCTGGCGCATGGGAAGGGGTGGAGGGAGGAAACAAATGATAAATAAATAAATCATGTCAGGTAGGAAATGTCCTAAAGAAGAAAGCTGGATGTGATTACAGAGAGTGACGGTGACAGAGGGCTATTTCACACTGGGACAGCAAGGTGGGCTGCTCAGGTAAAGTGAGTGTCAGACCTGCAGGAAGGAGGAGATATGTGTCTGGGAATCTTGAGGGAAGGAGGGTGTTTCTGATGAAAGAAAATGCTTCCAGGATGGGGCATCAGGAGTGTCCCTGCTGCATTTGGAGAATAGCAAGGAGGCCAGTGCATTTGGAACCCACTGGGTGAGAGGGAAGTTGGATGATGAATGACCATTGGATTTTATCCTAAGTGAGAAGGGGTGTCCCTGAAGGGTTTTAAGGAGTGCAGTGGTAGCATCTGCCTCACCTTGACAAGGAGGAGCCACCTGGCTGCTTGGGGAGAGTGGAAACAAGGAAAGCATCCGAGGTGATGTAGGATGAGAAAAGGGTGAGTACGACACTGGCATACTTGTGTGACACTCATGGCAGACGTCACCAGTCAATCACAGAGCCCTTCCCAGTGGTCTGAACCTGGATTGGGATGACTTCTCAACACAGCATGCAGCCAGAACTGAGCTCTTGGAGTCTGCCCAGAATATGAAATCTCATTCTGTCCGTCCCAACAGTTCATATATCAAATGGCTTTCCAATGCCTTATCTATCCTTAGAAGAGCTCCAGACATCTGCCCCAGCAGCGTTCATGAATCAACAGGATATACTGAGCATGGTGAGGCAGAAAACTTAAAAAGTGCATAAATAAGTACACTTGGTAATTTCAGATCGTAAGTGCTATGAAGAAAAATGACAGGATTGAGAGCTGAAAAATGGGGAGTTGGCTATTTACATAACAGAGCAAACAGAGAAGGTCCTATGGCAAGACGGACGGAAGGAAAGTGTCTAGGGCACAGAACTGTTTTCTGTCAGTTCCCACGTATCCTTCTGGTCCACACAGACTTGAGCTCTGCAGTGCTCTCCCTGTGACGTGATTGGCAAGTCTCTGCATCCTTTGATGGGAGTGATGCCTGAGTGATTTCTGGACTTTATCTTAATACAGCTCTCCGACCTAAAATACCTCTCTTCTTCTGCACTGTGTCATTTCTCTAATTCATTTATTTCTTATCGTCCTTTTTTCATTTTGCCATTACCTACATTGAGGAAGATTGTGTGGGGGAATATCTCAGAATGGATTTCACATGACATTTATGTATTAATAGGTTTATTAGTTTGGGGACTTTTTCCCCTCCCTGTTTCCCTCCATAATTATTTTTTGTAATAAATGCTCATTTAATTTACTCAATTTTCCCTTGTGTACAAGCGACCTCATAAACAAAAGAAATTTCTCATCTTGTACCCTGATAATGTGTAGGCTCAAATAGACACGTAGAAAAAAAATCATTCAATGGGAAAAATAAAATATAAAGGAAACCAGTTGTTTCCTCTGTTCAGAAAGACATCCAGCCAGAGTGGTGAGTAGTCATTGCAGTATTTTGTCATGGCAGTCTTTGGTTGTAAATAATAGATTTCTGCTCTGTTAGTATACATTTGTTTTATTGCCTGTTGGAGGGCCTTGCTTTGAGAAATGGAACCAAGGGCTTAGTCACAGGAGCACGGGTGAGGGAGAAGCGTCAGGGCAGCCACTCTTTGAATCTTTGCAGCCTAAGCATTTCCAGGGGTGTTATACTCAGCCACAATCAGTTGTCCGTGTTGTCAACATCTGTCTTGATTAAAGGACTTAACATTGAGTCATTTATGTTCACTCCTCTTGAGGGTGGCTCTCCAAGCTTTGGTTTACTCATCTGCAAAATGGAATTGATTGAATCTACCTTATTGGGTTGCTGTGAAGGTGAACCCAGGGTGGTCGTGATGGGAACAGTTCACATTTGGGGACTTAATACCCTCCAGGGCACTTTACACACCCCATTTCAGTTGATTCTTGCGATAGCTGGTGAGGTCCCCATTGCTGTCCCCATGTTCCTATTGAGGAAGCGATGACATAGAAAGTCAGGTGAGCTGCTTGGGGACACGTGGCTGAGTGCCAGCCCTACACACGCAAAGTGTTTCTACAAGGAGAATAGCTGCTGGTGTTACTGTTTAGATTTAACTTGAAAAGAAACATAGTTTGGATGTGTCACAGAGTATGGGAGGTCAGATTCCTGATGCCTGTTGTTTTCTGTTTGTTTAGTTGTTTGGCTTCGTTTCACAGCACTAATTGTTGTCTTTATTGTTTTTCTGCTGATTAAAAAAAAAAGTCAGTTTACAGTTTTTTTTACCCGTTTTTTTCCCCTCCTCTAGATGCTTTGAATATGGGCAGTACATACTGGTCCTCTTGGCTCAGGCCATCTTTGGGCCATCCAGGAAGACGCACCTTGACTCCCCTTTGCGGGGAGGGGAGTAGACATTTCAAATAAGTCCATAAAGATCCTCCAGGAAATTATGATTGTGAACATTCCTTCCATGTCTTCTAATTTTTAGCATCCTCAGACTCTCACTTGGCTTTCTTGGAAACATGGCCAATTTGTGTGCAATTTTTTAAGTCCCAGGTGTCTTGGAACCCAGGAGTATATAGGGCAGTGAAGACAAGGGTCCAGGTCTTAGCTCTGCACATGAAAGTCACCTGATTTTAGGAAAATCTCTGTTTTAGAGTCTCAGCCCCCATAGCTACACCTTGAGGATGGTGGTGATGATGATACCATGATAATGTTGATGTAACTGCCTATCTCATAGGGTGATATGAATTAAGTAAAACTTTGTAGGTCAAGTCAAAGCCACTGTAGGCTTTTATTCATCCTCTCAAATAATATACTTCATCTTCTGTTTTCCCCTCAATATTTAGTTTCCCCTACAATGTTCCTTCCTGCCTCCTCCGCCCCTTCTCCATTATTTCCATCCTTCCATCTGTCCAGCAATCCATCCACCCATTCTTCCTTCCACACACCCATCCATCCATCCATGCATCCATCTATCCCTCTCTTCAACTTTGAGTACCAATTTTACCAAATGCCCTTTTGCACCTTGGACTTGCAGCAGTGAACAACTTGTCACCAGTTACAGTGTCATGGCTACAAGGATATTGCTCTGTACGATGACCATCTAGATTTATGTTTCTCTTACTGTCTTGTGTTTATTTTCTGTCTCCCCCTGACCCCCTAGATTTTTCTCTTAATGCTCTAGGTGCATCCCCCATGTCTAGAACAGTGCCTGGCACAGAGTGAACACTCAACAAATGCTTTGAATAAATGAATGGATCCCTACTGAAACTTAACATGCAGGCAAAGTGAGAAATGGATGAGCCTGTACTTTACAAGGACCTGATTTTTTTTTTTTAACAGCTTTGGTAGTTTCAGAATTGTTGTAGCAGAAGATAACTGTGAACAATTTGCAAATTATAGTCTTTGGAGGTTCAGGAGGTTCTTGTAAGTGTGGTCAGAACTGACTTTCCAGGGGAGGGAAGACGTGCTGAGGTGATGTGACTCTGGGGTCTCACACCCGACTTCGGTCACGGGGATTCCACTCTCCTCTGATTTAGGTATCTGGCTTCTACCTACGATTTGATATGAAGAATGGTTTCCCTTACTGAAAAGTTTCATTTTAGATTAGAAACTTCTTCCCAGGCAGCCCTGCTCTGGCAGTCTCCTGTTTTGGCCACTCTCTGGCCTCTTTTGGGCATTTTCCGCATTAGAACAAGAACGATCTTCCAAAGTACAAACCTGACAATGGCTTCTCATCAACAATAAAAACAATATCTACTGTTTATCAAGCTGTACTAAGTCCATTCTAAGCATTTTCTGCATATGAAGTCTTTTGATCCTCTGTGCTAGACAGAATCTTAGAAATCCTCATTTTACAAATGAGGGAATCAAGACTCAGAGGTGTTAGGAAACTTGACCCCCAAGTGATGCAGCTAATAATTAATCTTAGAATAAAGACAAAACAAGGATCTTAAAGGATCCTAAACTTTTTGTGCCTGGACCCTTCTGGCACTCTGGTAAAACCTATGGAAACTTTCTCAGTGTACTGTTTTTAACTGCATAAAACAATGTAATATTACAAAGGAAGCAATTACATTGAAATACATTCAGCAAAATACTGTAAGTAAACTTGGAGTTTATGGATCACAGAAGTAATATATGAGCTTCTTTAAATGCATTAAGGAACAAAATCTACAGCCAGGCATAATAACTCCATAATATTTAAGTAATGATGAGCATGTGTGAATTTCATGGTATCTGCAAAAACCGTAATGAGATATGAAAATTCTAATTTCTGTTGGTGAAAAAGTTGCAGATATTGCTATAATACTATCACAATGTGTTGCCTATATTCATAATAGAAGGAAATGCTGACTTTTAATTAAAGATTTGTAAAAATAAGAATGTAATGTTTACCCATCTACTTTCTTACCCTTGGAATGTGATCTTAATAACTCCTTTCTTGTCTTATACACGACTGCTTGGCCTCTGATGACCTTGCCAGGCACATATCTCCTACCACATCCCCTTGCTTTCTGCTCCCCAGCCACACTGCTTACCTTTGGTCCCTTGCATTCTTCTCCACAGGACCTTTGCACATACTGGATCCTCTGCCTAGAGTGTATAGCCCCTCCCTTCTCACTTTGTTAACTCCTCTCCTACTCGTCTCTGTTCAAGTGTCACTTCCCCAGGGAAGACCTCTGTGGTCTCCCCGCCAGGCCACTCTCCTCTGTTACTGCTCACCTCTTGTTGAACTCAGTGCTCCCGGTCAGAGCTACAGATCTGTGTTTATTGTGTGATTTTTTTTTTTTTATCAAGGTCTACCTCTTCAAATAAAGTTCAAGCTTTATGAGTGTACTGGTTTGCTAGGGCGATCATAATGAGGATCAGACTAGGTCGCGTAAGCAGCAGAAATTGATTTTCTCGTAATTCTGGAGGCTAGAAGTTGGTTTCAAGCAGGGTTGGTGCCTTCTGAGGCGTCATTCCTCACTCTGTAGATGGCCATCTTCCTCCTGTGTTTCCTCGTGGTCTTGCCTTTGTGCATGCCTGCATCCCGATTTCCTCTTCTTACAAGAATCATACTGGATTTGGGCCCACTGTGATGATCTCACTTTAACTTAACGATGTCTTTAAAGACCTGCCTCAAGATGCAGTCACATTCTGAGATCCTGGGGTTTAGGACTTAAAATGAATTTGGCCGGCGTGGGAGTCGGGCCACAATTCAGCCAAAACCATGAGGGAAGGGAAGAAGCCTGTCTTGCTCTCGAGTCTTATCTCATCCAACATCTAGCACTTAGCCCATCAATAAATTGACCATCAGTAAGTGTCTACTAAATGAATGAGTTTGCATGCAAGTGTGAATGAATGAAACCATACTTTGTTGACCGCTGAAACATTTAAACCATGGCCTTGTATCGCATGTTCAAACATTGAGCTTATTCTTGAAATTTCATTTTTCACTCTTCCTGAGTGAGTACATCTGATGGAGGAATGTCTGAATTACACTGAACGAAAACTCTCCCCTGCCCGTACTTGTCCGCTTGATTCCGCTCACAGAGTGTTAGAGTCAAGTAATTAAATCACAAACTGAACATATTTAAATTTTGATTCTGGAGTTGATTAGTTCCAACCTGTATTTTATTCTGTTCTGACCTGCAGCCCGTTGGCTTTGATTGTTAAATCAAATAGCTCTTTGGTGGTAGAAAGTGAGGTAGGAGCTAAGTAGGTTGGAACTGGTTGAAGCACCTGTTTTCTAGGATTTTTGCAATCTAGTGACGCACCCCTTTTTCTTCTTGCCCACGTGTAAGCACAAGTAGCCGCAGCCGTCTCAAATACAACATAACTTCCGGAAGTGTATGATCCTGTGATATGCTCAGATAGTGGGATTTAAATCCTGTTAGGTTTTGAAAATCAAGCTTGTTGCCTTTTTTTATTAATACAGCAGCAGACTGAGAAGAACAAGAAGAGGGAGATACTGGAGATGGAACTGGTGGGTTCCTGAGTGTGGTGATTCCCTAATGAAATGTCAGAGTATTACTAAAAATACAGAAATTGACACAACATTGTAAACTGGCTGTACTTCAGTAAAAATATATTTAAAATACATAAATAAAAATCGTCATAATAAAAGAAAGTCACATGGTCAGAAAACACTAGGAAGCAGGTTTCTTACATGCAGAATGTCACAGAACCCTTCATATGTTAATGTCCACCATGAATTTCCAAGGAGGGAGTACAGTGTGCAGACTTACACACATTTGCCCCCACACTCTTTTTTTCTTAAGGCACTGGTGTCCTGAGAAACGTGCTTTGAGAATGCTTTCTCAGGACCGTCTGCAACTAGTTCACACATTCTGCTGGTTTGGTAAGAGGAGGATATTTATCAGAATTTCATTTTTTACCTTTCAAGATACGGTAATATTCTGTGTTGGTATTTCACGGGCATCATTGCAAATATCAATTTTTAATGTAGACCACTGTAGTGGTTGAAGTTTTTATAGATTTGGGTGTGAGTTTTTAAAGTACACTCAGCAATTAAACAAAACCCTCAAAGTTTCTGTATGTTTTTTTTTTTTTAATTGCAAGTGTCAGAAGGCCAACTTCAGCTGGCTTTAGCAAAAAATAGTGTGAAAGCGTCTGGAGAGGGATGTATTAACTGGAAAAGAGTGTGTGTCATCAGGATTCAGCCCCGCTCTGTCTGCTGGATTTTCTCTCCCTCCGTAGTCACTTGATTCTCAAGGAAGATCTTAGCCTGTCCAAGACGTGGACTCCAGTAGGCCTACTCACTTAGCATTTTTGGTGGAAATTGAATTTTTCTTTGCCTTTCTTCCAGCGAAATCCCGGATTTCAATCTCATTGGCCTGGTTTGGGTCCTGGGAGTTCCTCCCTCCCAGCCCTTTGTGGGCAAAGCTGGATTGTGAGCGCTCTCTGATGCCAAGGGGTCAGGGCAGCCCCATTGAAACTCCAGGTACTGAGCTAGGGAAGGGACCTGGGGTTTGGATCCCTAGGAGAAAATGGAGGTACTATGTGGCCCAGAGAAGCAGAGAAGTAAGCCTGGCAGGTGAAAATAACAGATACCCCATTTGCCTGCCTGCCTGCAACTCACTAGCTTGTGAAAACTTCTTTTCCTGTAAGTCCAATGAAAAAAGATTTCAGTTGATTGGGCTTCTAGTTAGTTAAGCCGCAGCTAATTAACTTTTTGGATAACTAGGTGCTGAAGAAGTAAATAAACAGAAGAGATGCCACAGAAATAAAATGAACAGATCATGATGGTTGACTCGGGGTGGGAAATAAGTGAGAGGGACAATTCAAGGGTGACTTTCAATATTCCAGATTACTTGAATAGACCATGATGATTTCCCGCCTGTGAGCTTCTCCACCGGGGGTAGGTCTTCTGTCTTTTCGGTCTTGGTGGGCCTGGCACACAGCTAATTGTGACTTTTTTCACTGCTGTAGAATTAGGAGACTTGAAATGTGTTGTGTTTTGTTTTTGTTTTTTTGGCGGAGAGTCATTAACAGAAATAAGGGAGCATAGGAGAAAAAGCAGGTTTAGAAGAGAAGATGCTGAGTGTGACTTTGAAAGTGAAATGCATTTAATCTGCCGGTGGAACAGTTTGGCACTTAGGAATATGAAACTCAGGTCCACTTGATGGTATCCTGGGAAAATCCAATCTCAGCGATACTTCCATTCAGAACATAACTTTCTCTGGTAAAAGTATAGGCATGTTCCCTCATGAGAAGCAGTAGGTGAGAAGCTTGATCAAGGAGTAAGACCATTCAGGGGACGTGTTTATGGAGCATTTGTTTTCTTCTAAACTTACTGATGTCTGGGTCTCAGAGAGATTATGTGTTTCCAGATGTTTCCGTTTGCGAGTGGCAAATTGTGTGCTCATGCTGTATTTTAGTGACATAACATCCCATGGCCTCAGTGAGGACAATTCGGGGCACAAAAATCATAGTTGGGGAAAATGCACATTTATTTCTTTTAGAATCAGCTGTAGTTCAACTATTTTTCCAGGGCTATGGGTAATGTAGAAAAAGCGAACTACAGAGCTAGCAAGGTGTAAACAGTTTCTCACCCATAAGTTCTTGATTCCGAGATTCTGTGTTTTTATAATAAATATTTTTAGTTTCCCTTTATTATCCTAAAAAGAAATTAAGAGGTAATATCTTCTTTAGTATACCTAATTCTTAAAATCATGCAGGGACCTAAGTAACCATAGAAAATAGAAATAAAAGGGATTGATGACATATGGCGCATGTTGCAGTACAGGTAACCTCGGCACAAGTTTACTGGAGCAGCGCTTCTCTTCAGAGTCTTGTTGAAATGCAGGTTCAGATTCAGCAGGTTGGGGTGGGGCCTGAGATTCTACATTTCTAACAAAGTGCCAGAGGATGCCAGTACTGCTGGTCCTGGTCCCCACTTTGGACAACAAGGCTCTGGAGGACTTAATGAGACATCAGAAGCTTGTATTTATCCCTCTGAGTGTTCCAGCTACCGAACCCACTGCCACAGATGCACTGAATGGGCTCCCCTTGCTGTTGGTGGTGCCGTTTCTAAAATGGGAACCCACCCTTGGTAAAGTTCCCGACAGAGCAGAGCAGCAGTGTCCTTTCAGTTTACACAATTTTGCGTGCGGTGTGTATTAAAACTGTAAAAAAGGCCAAAAACAAACAAACAAAAAAACACAATCCGTGCTTTGCCTTTTTGTGAACCGAAGGAAGGTTGTAGGCTCAGATGCTTGGCATTTTGTTTCCTGCCCACTAGGGCCGTCCTGAGTCATGCATCCCCCGCCTCCCCCCCCCCACCCAGTAGCACACGTCTCTGCGGCATCTGCCCACCAGACCCCAGTTTAGCCTCTCAGGGGCTGTGACAGCTCCCCTTCCCTCTTGATTCAGAAAACATCCCCTGCAGATTTCCATGATGCTCCACAGGGGGAGGTCCATCTGTTGAGGACTTTTGAACCCACAGACCAATACATGGGAATAGGCCACAGAGCCATTCCTAGGGGAGGTGACCTCACTACCTATGGTTTATTTAGGTAAATTGTCCCCTAAGTCAGGTCCCAGAAGAAATAGAGAGATCCCAGGCCTTACACAGCGCATAACAGCCAAGTGGCACATTCTTTTCGGAGGTGTTTCCTCTGCTGTTCACTTTGTTACCCTAGTAATTGGGGGGGAAGTTGCTATGGCCAGCTCTGCAGCTGACAGATTTGTTTTGCAGCGGGCTGTGAGAGGGTGTGAAACGCAGGCCCGGGGAGAATCTGAAGCAAATGGAGATGATTTGGGGGAAGAAAAATAAGCGCGTGTAACTTCCTGGTAACGGCAGGCTGAATTGTTTTTCCAGCTTAGCTTCTACCTCTCCCAGGGGTCCTGTGTTCGCAGCGTCAGAGACCGTTGGTATTCCCAGCCGCCCCCCAACACCAGAAAGGAAAGATGGCAGTTGTTCAGGGCTCCACAGTCCTCTAAAGTCTCACCTTTGCACCATGTAGTTCTGCGGAAAGCCTTATTTCTAAAATAGAAGAGATGGGATTGAGTCGAGGAAAGCAGGAATATGTAGAGTAGGTTTTGTTAGTCGTCTCACGGGAGGTATTTAAATTCACGGGCTTACCGCTTCTAAATTCAACATTACTGCCTCAGATCGTTTCTTAACTTAAAAAAACATCTTAACCCTCAGGCAAGCTGCATTCTCTGACCTTGCGCTGGCTAAGAAATACATACGATAAAGATGATTTTTTTTCCTCCTTTTGATATCAAGCATTTTTAATACCATAGAGTATGAGAACTGTATATTTGATTTTAGACTATTTGAAAAAGACATTAAAAATTTGAGAAAAAAATTAAAAAGCAAATTAACTATGCATTATCTCACCACCCAGAAATCACAACCACTAACAAATATTTCCTCCCCTTTTTTTTCAATGCAGAAATACACAGGCACATGCTCACATTTTCACAATATTGGAATAGTTCCACTCATTTTGTATGCTAATATTTTTACTTAGTGTTATAAAGTATACATCTTCATGATGCTTCCTTAAGCATTCAGTTTTTTAGCACTCATCTTTTTACTAATAGAAACATTTGAAACAATTGTAGATTCACATGCAGTTTCATGAGATCCCTTGGACGCGTGGCCCAGTTTCCTCCAGTTGTTAACATTTTGCAAAACTCTGGTATAATGTTGCATCCTGGATACTGACATTGATACAATCTACCAGTCTGGTTCAGGTTTCTCCAGTTGTGCCTTTGTGTGGCTGTTGTGTATTTAGTTTTGAAAAGTTCCATCACTTGTGTAGGTTTGGGTGTCCACTTCACTTCCACAGTCAGACAGGAACTCCGCCATCATCACAACTGTCACTCCTGCTGCCTTCTCACAGCCGCACCCATCTCCCTCCTGTCTGCACTTTTTACCCCTGATAACCACCCCCCGGTGTCAATTTCTAAAATTTTGTCATTTCAAAAATTTTATGTTAATGGTGTAGTATATATTAACCTTTTGGGATGAGCTTTTTGCCACCCAGCCTAATTCTCTGAAGATTCGTTCACATTGTTGTGAATATCAATAGTCTGGTCCCCTCTTTTAATTGCTGAGTGGTTTATCATGATCACACACACAGACACACGCACATACTGAAAGGGAGCAGGGCCCTGTCCACACACCCCACCGGCTCTTGTTTATAGAAAAGCTGAAGTCTCCCAGCGTCCCTGAGCCACAGAGGAGCAGGCTCAAGTAGCTGATTGGGACTGGCCTGCAGGCACTCGGGGATGGTGATGACTCTGACCACTTATCTCAGCAATTAACTGAGATTATTCCTTCATTTCCCTTTAAAACTTTCATGTTCCCAAGGCCCTCCCTCATCTAGAAACCAATGACTCTTGAGGGGAGGGTGTAGCTGAAGTGGTAGAGCACATGCCTAGCACACACAAGGTCCTGGGTTTAATCCCCTATACTTCCTCTAAAAATAAATAAATTACCCCCCCCCAAAAAAAATTAAAAAAAAAAAAAGAAACTAATGACTCCTACCTAAGTCTCAGGAGGCAGCTGCAGAGAAGAAGCCAGAGTTGGTTAGCACCCACCCAGTACAAGATGGGGGAGAATTTGACTTCCAGTGGACCTTAAGCCTCACTGTATTGCATTATGTGCTCATTGTAATGTATTAGCATGTTAAGTGACACTCCCACCAGTGGTTTGACAATAACCAGAAAAGCTCATACAAGGACTGAAAAATTCGAACAGGGACTGCTTGTCTCCATCACACCAGAAGAAGGACATGATGGCAGAAGCCTCTTATAAAAAGCCCAGAGCTGTCCCTACTGCCCATCTTGGCTGACGGCTCCCCATTCGAGCACCTTTTCCTGCTTAAGCGCTTTGCTTCCCTTCTCTCTGTGGGAGCACTTTCCTTCACTTTCCCCTTAGGGGCAATAAAGTGGATGCTCACTTTATCCCTCTGCCTGTGCTGTGCAAAGTTTTCACAGCCGACGGCAAGAACCCACACTTTGGTGGGCTTCCTAATTTAGGAGTCCCTCCATCCACTAACAACAACACGTATATATGTAACCAGTGTGTATCAGTGCATCACTGCACATATATATATATGGATGTATATATAGGTAATTCCTCAGTTTGCTTAACCACTCACCTGTTGAAAGACATTTTAACTGGATCCAATTTTTAGCTGTTGTAAATGCTTAGCTGCTGTGACCATTCATGCACAGTGTTTTTGTTCAGTTGCTTGTTTGGAATAAAAGTTTTCTTTTTTTTTTTCTCTGGAATAAATGCACAAGAGTACAGTTGCCAATGAAATACTTAGTTTTATAAGAAACTGACAAACCGTTTTCCAGAGTGGCTATACCATTTTCCATTCTCACCAGCAGTACGTAGGTGTTATCCAGTTTTTTCACATCCTCGCCAGCGTGTAGTGTTTTCATTTTATCCGTTCTGATAGGTGTGAAATACTCTCATTGTAGTTTAAATTTGCATCTCCTGGACGCCTAAGAATGTTGACCATCTTCTCAAGGACTTGCCGTCTGCAGATCTTTGCCAGCCAGACGTCTGTTCAGGCCTTTTGCTTGTTCTTTCATTGGACTTTTTTTTTTTAATGTTGAGATTTGAGAGTTCTTTCTATGTTCTAGTTACTAGTCCTTTGTCATGTGTGTGATAGGAAATATTTCCTCCCCATCTGTAGGTTGTCTTTGTCATTCTCTTCACATGGGCTTTCGTAGAGCAAAAGGTTTTCATCTCGATAAGCTTCAAATGATCAGTTTTTCCTCTTATAGACCATGCGTTTGGTGTCAGGCCTAATAAATAACTCGAATAGCACTGGCCCTAGATCGTAAGGATGTCTCTCTTTTTTTTCCCCCTGAAAGTGTAATGGTTTTCTAATTTACATTGAAGTCTATGATCCATCCTGAGTAAATATTTGTATGAGATGTGAGGTTTAGGTCAGTATTCTTTTTTTTTTTTGCCTGTGGATATCCACTTGTTCTGGCACCGTTTGTTACAAAGACAAATCCTTCCTCCATTGAGTGCTTCTTGCACCTTTGTCAAAAATCAGTTAGGCATATGTGTGTCGATTTACTTCTAGGTTCTGGATTATACTCCGTTGACTTAAGTGCCTCTCCCTGTGTCTTGAGGATTGCAGCTATGTAATAAACCTTAACATTGGGTAGAGTGAGTCCTCCCACTTTCTTATTGGTCACAGATGTTTTACTCATGGAGGGCTGGACCACTTGTAAAACCTTTTCTGGTTTTACATGCCTGTCCGTGCCATTCATTTTCTACCCTGAATTCATTTTCCAGTTTTCCCTCCAGAGAGCATTTTGTTTGACAAAGGGAGCATTTTCCCTTTTCCAGCAAATCCTGTTTGTCCTTTTTTCCCCTCCCCTCAGAGTACATAAAAAATTAAAGTTGTGGATGTGAATGATTTTATTTATGTCCACCTGACACCGTCAGACTCTTCAACACGTTGTCATGGCTTATTCTGCCTTTTGTTGAGGGGGGGCATCATCTGCTCACCTGGGTATCTAATTTTTAACTTTTTAAAATTTTGTTCAGGTTTATCTACCTGATTGGGAATGGGGATAAAGAGATGAAAATTACCCACTGCCCATCTCACAGTGGTCTGTGCAAAAGCAGGAGGGCTTTACACTGGAATCTGAGTGAACTTGAGCATAAATCTAAGTGCATAGGGTCTGCCAGTGTTTATTTAAACAGAAACATTTTGGGAGTTATCTTCTGTGGAAAATGTTGCCAAACAATGTGACAGCAAAGTGATAGTGTCAATTGTAATGTCTGTCCCAGTTAGATTTATAAACACATGAGCCTTTTTCTTAAACGTGTTTGGGTTGTTCACTTAGAGTGAAAATGATGTAACCCTCATTTAAAAATAATGGCAGGATGAAATAATGATTTTATCTTTGAGGGTCATGCAGGTCCTGTGTTACTTTTTAAGGTGTCTGAGGGAATAGCTTGTTTGGGGCAGACATTTTTAGATTGTGGTCTGTAAGTAAGAGCCAGATCTTTGGGAGAGAGAAGAAATACATTCAGAGAGAAATGATTTAGAATTATTCTTAGTGTCGTAAACAAGGGAATGGATGCTCTCAAGTGTCTGTGATTGTGCTTTAGCCAGTACACTGAGGAGTACCTAAGCTCACAGAGTTTTTGAGACACTTGTGCACAGAAGATGACTCAAAGTACAAGAACGTAGATGCTTTGTCCCCAGGTTCCACCACCCCCCCAATTTGATTTAAGCACCTCTGAAACTATGGGCTTGTGGAGAACTCCTTTTTTGAGCCCTGTCAGTGAGCCAGGGTGGCTTAAAAACTAACATGGGCCAAAACCAATCCTTCATCTTTCCCAGAGCCCAAACCCAAATAGCCAATCTTTCCACTCCTTTATGAGGAAAACTCATACCTTACTCTCCCAGTTTGCCTGCGACAATCGTCGTATATATCCCTGTTGTCCCTGTATAATTATTAAAAGTACTCCCTTTTACTCTCAAGAGTGACCCTGTTTGGATGATTAATTACATGGTCCCTGTAGCATCAGCACGCGGAAGTCAGAGACAAATCAAAAGGAAGGCATTAGTGACAGCACAAGACTGTGCTTTGGGGGGAGGGTGGAGCTCAGTGATAGAGCATGTGCTTAGCATGCACGAGGTCCTGGGTTCATTGCCCCAGTGCCTCCATCAATAAACAAATAAATAAATAGACCTAAATATCACCCCCGCCAAACAGCAACAAAAAAGGACTGTGCTTTAATACTTGGTAGAGAGTTCCCGTAGCTGGGTGTACCAGAGGTGAGTTTCAGGACAGGGCCTGGGAATTCAAACGAGCTAACTGCAGACCTGTTCTACCTTATTTCATGAAAGAACAGAAAATGTAAAAGGAGAAAACAATGAACTGTAAAGGCTTTTCCTAGAAGATGCCTTTCCAGTTTTCTTACCCATATTTTGATGGGGAAAATCTTTTGAGATCAAGGGAGAACCAGGCTTGGTCTGTTTTCATCCCACTTCATCAAGCGAATAAAGAATGCCAGAATATCAGAGTCGTCTGGGCACGCCATGTCATGGTAACATGCTTGCCTTAACCCTGCCTCTGCCAAAGAGCCTTGTGGAAACTAGGGAGGTGGGAAGAATACGATAGCTCTCAGACTTCTGATGGGCAGAAGGCAGCCCCAGCCAGTCGTGGAGACGACTGGAGCCTCCTTTACCATCTCCACCCATTGCTGTCCTCTTCTTCGGGAGGGTAGAGTGAAAGAGGGAGATGTTAGCGGTTTTCTTAAAGCCTCACCTACCAGCTGCTCTTGATAAACAGCCCCTGAGGTCTGGTCATTCTTCTGCCTCTAAGATGTGTAGTGACATGATGGTACTTTTCCATAAGATTACCGTAGCATCAGTGCCTCCACCCTTTCTTAGGTATAACATTTTTAGCAGTATTTTTAAAGCACATAAGTAGTGCTGTCAGCAATTTCTGTGTCTCCAGAAGTTTCATGTGAGCAGGAAATTACATTGGGATCGTAAAAGTTTCATTAGGACGTGTTTGTTACTATTGATTCCAGCAAAAATAAGGAGTTTGTACAACATTTGACATTTGAGTTATAAAATTCACACATCTCTCGTTTAACTCATGAGGACTTGTTAGAATGTGGATCTGAGAGTGGTACCTTGTTTATGAACATGTCCTCAAGTCATTCTAGTTTATGTGAAGCATAGATAACAGTTTGCAAACCTGAACGCTTGATTGCTAAATTTCTTGTGACAGTCTTTCCACCCTTGTGGGATGACGGTGGGGTTTGGGAACTGCTGATCAAGAGTGGGGACATGACCCAGTTGTGGCCTTGAGTCATCAGTACAGGTAACATGCAGAGCCTCTGAATGAAACTCCCTCTGCGTGATCCTGTGCTTTGGGTTTATTCTTGCTTCTCCTTGTCAGATTTTCTGAGTAGTCCAGTTGAGGCTTTCATTAGGCCGTGGGAATGCTGCTAAGGAAATGGTAAGATTTATCAAAGCATCCTCAGGGAAATGTCGATCGCAGTTTTTATCACCACGGATGGCTATACAGGGGTGATCCAAAGATGATATAACCACTCTGCATAAATTGTAAGACCCGGCTCACTCTATGTAATTCATGTTTGAAATGCAATGCAAATGCAGAGTATGTGAAACAATTGAGTATATAATGCATGCACATTTTTGAGCTCAAGGATGTAGGCAGGTAAACAGAAAACCTTCCCTGCAGAAATGACACACTCTAGGGACAAATGGCTTTGTTAGTCCAAAGATATGCTTAACTGACGAGAAATTAAACATGATTGAGGAGGAAAAGCTGAGCAAATGGAACATGGGAATAAAAAAGAGTTCTGTCACCACGCAGGCTGTTATTCATGTTGGAAGATTGGATGGCTCTTAATTACTCATTCGGGTATCAGTGAAGATGGAGAACAAGTATCTTAGGAGAAAAAGAGACACGTTGACATGAGTAAAAGATTGTCAAGATTCACAGAATGAGTATGTGTGGAATTTTGCAGATGTTCAGAAACCTGTTGAGTTTCGGGGTAGGGGAGAGATGTTCCACTGGTGGACAGTTTTCTTGTTCAAAGAGCATTAGCACAACGGGCTGATGAAATCCGAAAAGCACAATGCTGATGAGCAAGGGGGAAAAAAGATGGTTCTGAGGTTTCAGCGTTGAGCAAGGCAGGCCATGGGTTAGTTGTCACAGACCAAATCCGACTACACTTTCCTGAGTCTTCATGAAGCCCGAGAACATAGTGTGGACACAAGGAAGGGTGAGTTTTCCATTCCCTCCATTTACAACCCAGAAGATTTCTGTACATTTCCCTTCATCCCATGGCATTTTTTTACTTGATCTCAAGTAACGCTCCCTTTTATTTTGTTAGCAAGGAAGTTTGATTGAATTTGTAGTGCACAAGGTGGATGCTTAAAGAAAATGCAAAAATACTACCACTTTGCAGCGTGAGGAGTTCATGTTTTAAGAGATGGGAAACACAACCTACCAGTAGTTTGTAGTGTTGAATTTTGTCTTTACATGCGGCACGTGCCCTGATGTCTGGTCTTCATTGCATTCCTTTGTGGATTTGGATTAAGCCCAGGTGGATCTTTTGGTATATTAAGAGTTTAACTTTTCTACATGGATACAAAAGGGTAAGATCAGTAGGGGAAGTAGCCACCAAACTTCCACGCTAAGTGAAGAAAGCTGTCAGGTGCAGACAATGCAAGGCAGCATAAAGTGGTGATTCCCTTTCCTGAATGATAAATCTGGGTCCAGTCTTGTCTTTTTCTCCTTTTTTTTTTTTTTCACTGCCTTTCCATTTCCATTCTCCATTACCTTAAGCATTCTTCTGGAATCCAGCATTTTTCTTCACTTGTTTCTGTCAGTTACAGGAGCATCCCCTGTTGCTGCTGATGCGATGACCGAACCTTGCTGGTCTGTCATCAAGCCAGGTCAAGTGTTCTTTGATATGTCTGGATCGATGCCCTTAACCCAGCTGTCTGGATCACTACCCTTAAACCATGGTTGTCTGTCTTATGACTGTGGAAGCCTCTTTCTTAATCTTTCTGCCTCCACCTTGCGGCACGCCCTGGCCAGAACTTCAGCGCTCTTCTTCCCAAATCTCGTCTGATCTTGCTGGCAAATAGTAAACATCAAAAAAGTTTAAAGAAGGAAGACGGAATAAAATAGTACATTTTTAAGAAATCATAAAAGTTCTCTCTCTTCACCTTATTTAAACTAGTCACAACTCTAAAGATCTTGTTTGTGCTGTAACAGTGATGATGAGTGCATTCTCCTAGTTAGCCTTAAACTACCCTGAATTGTTTACCTCTCCACCCTACCCCACCACTGACACCGACCATGAAATTTTGAATTTGTAAAGGGCCCTCCACAGATCATAATAAAATTCAAAGTGCATGGGAGACACTGAATTAATATTTGTTGAATTAAATTAAATACATCTGGTAAAATCCCTTTGAATAGCTTCATTCGTAATGAAATCTGGTAAGTTTCTGCGTGAGGAGCAAACTGGGAGATGTCCTTCTGTATTGTCGAACACAATATTGTCCCTTCAGGAAAACACTGTTGGTTTTGTGTGACTCATTTGACAAATTCAAAGGATGGTAGGACCATCTGTTTGCTGACGCTCCTGAGGAAAGGACAAAAGGATTGGGCTCTGAGCTGTGAATGAGGAGAAGAGAGCAGATAAAAGGAAGTTTTTTTTTTTTTCCCACTGTTCAGGTTGTATAACCATTGACTGGATTATCCAAGAACTCTGCCATCTTTTTCCCTAGAGTCTTTGTGAAAAGGCGTATCTTCTTTGATGGAGGCGATGGACGTGGTGTTTTATAGACGAACTCTCTGGGCTGGTTCCAATTCTCTGGTTTTTAATTCAGGTTTTTCCCCCCTTTATCTATCTGTCTGTCTGTCTATCTATCTATCTATACACATATACGCACAAGAGAAATATGTTTGTTGAAAAAAAAATCTGAGATTTTAGAAGCTTATAAAATGAAAAAAGAAAATTCTCTCCTTCAGCTTCTTTCCCCAGAGCTAACCACTGTTAATGGTTTAATGTATGTCTTTCCCTGCATTTGTTTAAATATAGAAACATATGTATGTGCATGTAATGGCTTTTATAAAAATGTGATTAGTTTCCCTCCTGTCTTTTAGTTGGCATCTTTCCTCTCACTGTTCTGTATGAGTGTGTGTTTATTTCTTTTGAATGGTTATGCAGAGTTTCTGTGTACAGATATACCACAATTCTGTAACTGTTCTGATATACATGTATGTTGGGGTTGTATCCAGAATTTACTAATGGATATAATGCTGCAAATATCTTTGTACTTTACTAAAAGTATGTCAAGAATATGCGTTCTGTGTTATCAAATGCTTTCTTTACACGATATGCTGAGGAAACCATATTTTTTCCCCCTCTAAATGGCTGATATGCAAAGGGTATCAAGGTTTAAAGTCATCAAACAAGGTGAAAATTGAGTACAGAGGGTCCCTGACTTACAATGATGCAACTTACGATTTTTTGACTTTTTAATGGTGTGAAAGTGATACGTAGTCAGTAGAAACCATACTTTGGATTTGGATCTTTCCTGGGGCTAGTGATACACAGTGTGATCCTCTGTCTTGGTACTGGTCAGTGGCAGCCACCGCAGCTCCCGGGCAGCCATACAATCACGTGGCTAAACCTCCGATATACTCACAACCACTGTCCACCCAGACAGCCATTCTGTCTTCACTTTCAGTGTGGTAATGAATTATATGGGATACCAACACTTGGTTAAAAAACAGGCCTCATGCTAGATGAGTTTGCCCAGCCGTAGGCTAGTGTAAGTATTCTGGGCACGTGTAAGGCAGTCAGGGCTAAGCTATGATGTTTGATCGTTTTGAGTGCATTAAACACATTTCGACTTTTGGTGTTTTCCATTTGCAGTGGGTTTATCAGGAACATAATACCATCGTAAATCGAGGAAAAAAATGTGTTGCCGTAATTGCTTTTGAAAATCCATCAAGTCATCCCCCAATGTTGCTGTAGTGTTTCTCAGGGAGAACAACTCAGCCAGATTTTCCTCCGGTGTTGGAATAGATTATTGTTTCTTTGAAGCCCATGAAATGGTTGGCTTGTGTTATAGAGCCATCTTTTATCAAAGACAGTTGTTCTTGATTTTGTTATCGCTGTTTTGTTTTTGGCTGAGTTATACAGTTGAAGTTCCTAAATCAGATGCGGGTGAGAGGCTGTACCATTGTAATGAACCACCTCAGGAGATCGCTCTACTGTAATTCCCTTGGATTTTTGGATCAAGCCCTACCTGGCTCATGGTAGGTTTGCTTTTGTTTTTAATATACTGTTGAATTCACTTTGCTCCATTTTTATATGAGTTTATCTCTGCCTAGTTTTAACAAGCTCCTTAACAAGTAACCTGTTCTATAAACTTTTTCAAGCAGTGTTTTCCTGGCACCTTTTTTTCTTCTTCCTGTGTTTAAATTGCCATTTATGATTTGGCAGAAATTGCTTTGAGACTGATGACTGCAGTTTTCGAAACTGATTTATTCTAAGCAAGCATCTTCCATTATCTGTGAACTTTAGAGGCCGTGGGGGTTCCATCTTTAAAGCTCATACGTTGCTGTTTTAAATTATACTGAAAACTCTAAACATACGGAGCTTTTCATCTACCCTTCCATCATACACATCAATGAATGTTGTAATTTTATTTTCATTTGGCCTCGTAAATCTCAGCGCCCCCATGATGTGATTGAGGCTGACGATGTGGTTGGAGGTTCATTAGGGAGATCAGAGAGCATGAGGTCAGAATGTTTCTCCCCCCTTCTCATTTCTGATCCTTTTATCTTGTGAGATACAGCCGAGTCAGTCGGCTGCTTGAATCCTTGGGTAGTGCAGCTTTGGAATATCAATGGCACACTCTCCCCTCCTCTGTATTAGGAACCAGGCGCAAGAGCAAATTGGGAATGCACTTTAGAGTGTCTGCAGGAAGTCTGAAGTTTATTTATTAACACTAAATGCATGTGTCGGGCTGCAGTGATGAGATTAATCCTCATTTTTAATATTTGATTTGCACCTGATTAATGGCTTGAAGCTTTCGCTGTCGTACAAACTTAGACTGCTGATGTGACTGGGAAGTGTACCAGATTGTGAATCACATGGCAGGTTGTGCGGTGGGCGGCCTTCAAACCACAGGACACCTGGAGCTGGGCTGGAGTGGGAATAGTGACAGGGTGAAAGGACACGCTGGAGTCTTTTTTCCTTTTTTTTTTCTTTTTTTCTTTTAGTGGTGGCTCTAGAGAAATGGCAGTGTTGAAACTTGTCTGGGAAATAGCTGCTGTAGGAATGAGGGGAAGCTGAATTGTGACAGTAAAAGGAGAGAAAGAAGGGGTTCTTCCTGTGATCACTGCCTCTGACACGGTGGCCTTTTCTCTGAAAATACAGTCCCCTTGCGGGACCTGCACAGACACCTCATGGGAGTGGGTGGGGCTGTCTGTGATCATAGGGAAGAAATAAAATGGCTGGGTTTTCTTCTTGGAAATACATTTCGGGGCTTGCATGCTTCCGTGTTGGCAGGAATCTTCACTGAAGACCTCAGGCTGATCAGGCTGTGACTGGCTTCCCTCTGCTGGTGCATTGTCTTGTTGGGCTTCTCAGAGTGAAAAAATCCACAGGCCACCAAGTGGGGAAATTTAAGCTACTTAACATCTTTTTTTCCTTAGGTATATATACATATTTTTTGTGAAAGACTTTTTTTTTAGGACAATATTAGGTTCACAGCAAAATTGAGAGGAAGATACAGAGTTCCTATATATACAGTCTGCTCTCACACACCTGTAGCCTTCCCCACTTACCCACTTCTCCCACCAAAGTGGTACATTTGTTATAACCGATGAGCTTACACTGACAAGTCATAGTTACCCAAAGGCCACAATTTGCATTAGGGTTCATTCTTGGTGATGTGCATTCTATGGTTTTGAACCAATGCATCCTGAGATCTATCCACCCATCAATATAACATATATATGAGCATTTTCACTGCCCTAAAAATCCTCTGTGCTCTGCCTGTTCATCCTTCCCTGTGCCTTAACCCCTGGACACCACTGATCTTTTCCTAGTTGGAATCATACAGTATCTAGCTTTTCAGATTGGCTTCTTTCCTAGTAACACACATTTAAGCCTCCTCTGTGTCTTTTCATGGCTTGATTGCTCATTTCTTTTTAGTGATGAATAATATTCCCTTGCCTTGATTATGTCACAGTTTATTTATCCATTTACTTTACTCGAGGACATCTTAGTTGCGTCTATGATTTGGCAGTTATGAATAAAGCGGCCATAAACATCTGTGTGCAGGGTATTGTGTGGGCATAATTTTTCAACTCCTTTGGATAAATACCAAGGAGTGAAATTGCTGCATCGTATGCTAAGGATACATTTGGTTTTGAAAGAAACGACCACACTGTCTTCCAGAGTGGCTGGACTGTTTCTCGTTCCTGTCAGCAACAAATGAGAGTCCTCGTTGTTCCTCATTCTTGCCAGCATTGGATGTTGTCAGTGTTCCAGATTCCAGCTGTTCCAATGGGAGTATAGTTGTTTTAATTTGCATTTCCCTGATGATACGTGATCTTTCCGTATGCTTATTTGCCACCTGTATGTCTTCTTTGGTGAGGTATCCCTTAAGACTTTGGCCCAGTTTTAATTGGGTTGTTTTCTCATTGTTGAGCTTTAAGAGTTCTTTGTATATTTTGGGTCTTCACTTCATTTTTGGAGACCTCTTTTGATATGGTCCTTGCTTACATCTTTAGCATCACCTTTTGCCTCACCCTTGAACTCTAAGTTTAGCCTTACTGACATAGCATGTATGCTTCAAAATGAGGTAACCCCACATCTAAGGCATTTCTCCATTTTGCTAATGATAAGAATTGGGGTGGAGCTTTTACTTTGCCAACTTGAATAGAAAAGCTTTTAGGAATATAAGTGAAAGAGGAAATGTCCGTTTATAATATTTATTAATTTAGTTATGTATTCTATAAAAGAGCAGGATTGTTGCATTTTTCTATGCCCACATTTTATAAGAATATGTGCCCTTGGCTCACCAGTAGAGGGAGAAGAGTGAGGCTTATTCTGGAGATCTGATGGTCATTATTGCAAAGGTGGAAGCACTCTTAGAGATTCTGTCCAAGTTCCTTACCTTACAAATAAGGAAACTGAGGCTCGGTGTGGGCACACAATGGGCTGTGGCAGAGCTGAGCTTGAGTTCATGCTGCTGCTTCTCCAACTGGGGCAGGCATATTTCTGGAGTTTGTAAATATCCAGGGTTATGTGAAACCAGGGGCTAAGTATGGTACCCCCAAACAAATCATCAGTTTAATCTGAATATTTGGTAATAAAATGTGAGAAGTAGAATTGTAAATAATCTTATGTATTTTCCCAGAGAACCAGAAGTAGATTACTCTGGTGGTGAGCACAAAATTCTTAGGAAATTTTAAGGTAAAATATGAGCCATCAGGAGATTTGAGGCAGCTTTACCTCCAGGTCACTACAGGGAATTCATTCAGTGTCCGGACATGTTAGGGGTACAGATATTGGGAGAAATGTTTAAAGACTTCTGTACTACGCCATTAAGAATAGGATCAAGATCCTTCCACGTATAAAACTTCAGTTAAGAAACCTTGAACCAATGTGAACAAAGAAACTGCAGCTCTACCAACTACCAACAGATGGCGGTAGTGGTTGTTTAGTTGATGCCCTTTTGGGCTTGGAAGCAAGTATTTTTTTTAGCACTCACCCTTTTAGAACCTATTTAATACATCAATTGAGAAGGTGGGATAAAAGAAAGGAGTTTTTCATACTTGACTATGGCCTGGTGGCATGCTACTTAAGATCAATTGATTCCCTTCTGTAATTCAAGAATGTTGGAACCCCGTTTCTTTCACACTTTCATACTGAGTAAGACCTGCCTTGATACAGTGTACATGGTAGTACATTTTTAAAGAAGTGGATTTAAAATTACAGCTACAGATCTGTTCCCTGTGAGATTAGTTTCTCGTAATTGATTTAGCAGTATCTGATCATCTCTTAATTAATTGATAACATGCAGTTTCTGGGCAGAAGACTGTATCGTGGTGTTAAAATGCAGGAAAATCTCCCCTTTCCTCTCTGCCCCCTGCAGGGTCCCTTCTAGTGAACATTCTTGCAGGGATTTTGTTTTCCCCTCCTACTGGAAGAATGGTTATTCTCATTGTTACTTCAACAACCCCAGACAGTTTCAAATATAACCATTTTCATTCCATTTCTACACATGGCCATATAGAGTACAGGGGACCCAACTGATCTAACATGCAGATTATATACAAATTGTTAAAAGCAAAGAAAAATGTCTTCTTTTAAAGATACTGGTATAATCCCTCAGCAGTTTCCTCCCTGTGCGCCTAACGTGTTTACAAATAGAGCGACGTCCATTTGATTCTCTAAAGTACTTTTTCTTTCTTGTGATGGAATGAATTTTGTCAGGTTGGAGTAGGATCTGGGATTTTCAGACGAAAGCCTGCAGGTCTATAGTATAGATAATGTCCACTTTTTTTCCTTTGCATTTTGTTACATAAGTGGCAAGAACACATTTCTTGAATCCAAAAACATGAGCACATGTCTCTTCAAGTCACAGATTGCTGGTGAATACAGTGTATGGCAACACTGTTTTGCAGGATTTTTTTCCCTTAAGGATCCAACAGATACTTTGCATGATAGAAAGATGCTTTTCTAATTTGGGATTAAATTTTTAACCTCCCTCAGATGCATAGTGGAAACTAGCCTTTTTTCTAGCAGTGATTCCGCCCCGGCTTTGTGTCAGTGGTGAATAGATGGTATTTCTGTCAAGGAATCTGTCTTTGGTCAGATTGTCTCATTAGTTATATGAAGATTGGAGTTGCACCAACTTTTCTCCATTGGGGATTTGACCCACTGTGTGTGCAGGGTGAGCTGGAAACCTGGGGAGAGGTAAAGCGATGGGTATCAGGTGATGGCACAGAATGGGCTGTTAGCCGTGGAGAGGCCTTACATAGTCTGCCTGTGTCCAGTCACTGCGTAGATCAGGGATCTGAGGCACTCAGAGGGCAGGTTTCCCAAGGGGACACAACTAGTGGGTGACAAGTGTCTCCTCTTACAGTTTTTCCTGAACCATTATGTTGGACCCCTAGAAGTGATGATTCTTTGAATCAGTGACAGGGCCTGGTGTCTGCAGTTTTTATTTTATTTTAAAAAGTATCTTGTAAGTATTTCTAATCTATAGCCAGGTTTAGGAACTTCTCTATTCCATTTCTCTTAATTTATAGTAGTGCTTCTCAACCAGGGGCGATTTTGACCCACAGGGATCATTCAGATGAGTTTGGTTCTTACCAGAGTTACTTCTAATTGTCACAAGTGGGAATTGCTCCTGGTGTCTAGTTAGTAGAGACCAGAGATACTGCTAAACGCCCACAGTGCACAGTGATACACAGCAAAGAACAGTTCAGCTCCAAGTGCTAACGGTGCCAAAATTGAGACACACCTGATTTGCAGTGATTCGTAGCACAGGGTCTAGAGTCTGCCTAGCTCCAGGTTGAACTTGAGTTCTTACCAGCTCTGTGACCCTACTAGGCAAGTTACTAAATCTCTTGAAGCTCGGGTTTCTCATCTGTAAAGTGGGTATATTAACAGGACACTCTACAGAATAATGTAAAGTGCTTAGAAGAATGCATGGCTAATAGTAAATTCTCAGTAAACATTAGGTGTTATGATGAACTAGCATTACAAGGCATGGTTTTTAGTTTTGATACACTATCATAAGTCATAGCTAAAAACAGGGAATGAATAGCCTCCAAAGGTGGAAAGTTACAAAAAAACACTTTGCCACGTTCTGGGGGCTTAATACATGCTTGTTGATTTTTATTAAGTTGAAAAATGTGAGTGAGTGTGTGTGTGTATACTGTGGCTTTTGTTCTGTACAAATTTAATAGGAGTGATGAGCTGCAAATATACACAGCCTCAGGCTGTGTTGATCCCTATCAGCTGTGGAGATAGCTGAGATTCCTGAGGGAAGGAGTAAAAGCAGGTGTGTTCCAGCAGGAGCGTGGATGGACCTAGAGATGAAGTCAGACAGAGCAAGACAAATATCATATGGTATCATTTATATGTGAAATCTAAAAAAATTGATACGAATTTTATTTACAAACCAAAAAATAGACTCATGGACATAGAAAACAAACTGCGATTACCAGAGGGGAAAGGGCGGGGGGTGGGGTGGATAAATTAGGAGTTTGGGATGAATAGATACACACTGCTATAGATAGATGAACAAGGACTTACTGGGAACTGTATTCAGTTTCTCATAATGACATATAATAGAAAAGAATCTGAAAAAAATGTATGTATGTCTATGCAGAACTGAATCACTTTGCTGGACACCTGAAACTAACATTATAAATCAACTACACTTCAGTAAATGTAAAACAAATAAACAAACAAAAAACCATCCCAGGGAAAGCCCTGCTTGCTGACTGCTTGGAGCCAGAGTCCTGGTTACTCTTCCTTTAATCCTGTGAGAGGAGAATGAGGAGTGATGGGCCAGGGGGGTGGGGTGGGGGGCGGGGGTGAGATGAGTTCTGGCACTTTCTTTGCAAAACCTTTTAGCTAGGTTGTAAGCTCCTTATGGACAAAAGACCTTTGTTATGCGTCTTGTGTAGCCCATAATGACCAGCCCATAATGTGCCAGACGTGTTGGCCTTCTGTAAGCGTTTACTGTGGGGTTGTGGATTGTGGGGCAACATCAAAATCTCCAGGTAACCTGTGTAAAACCTGGCAATTCCAATGGCCCAGTCTTTGCTTGAGTCATGTTTAAAAAAATCTTAGTAATAATAATAATAGTGATGGCAGACACTTATGTATGCATGCACATACGTGCAGTTGTATGTATATACACACATGCATTTGTATGTATGTAAATACGATGCACTGGTAAATGTTTAACAACTGACCCTAGCTTTGGCAGCAGATGACTGATGTCACTGAATACAGAGCTGGGAAAAGAACTGGCTCATGTGAGCCAGTAGGAGTCAGTTCCAGTACACAGCTGTTTCATAGCATTTATGTGTCCCAGGTACTGTCCTAAGTGTTAGAAGTATATTAGCTCATTTAAACCTCATGGCAGCCCTTTTAGAGGTAGATGTACTACTGTTGTCCCCATTTTGCAGGTGAGAAAACTGAGCACAGAGAGTTTAAGCAACTCATCTAAGGTCACACAGCTGGTAAATGGCAGAGTTGGGATGGGGACCCAGGCAGCCCGGGTTCAGAGTTTTACTCTTCCCTCTTAGAAAAGTCTCAAGAGTCCAGAATTACTTCTGAAAGTCACGCACTTCTCCTGGCTGTCTCTTTCTCCCACTCGCGCAGTCCTTCCTTCCCTAGCCGGTGCCAAGCACACATCACGCTCCTCCTGCAGGCACGTCTCCGATGGCTTCGCAAAGTATAATTAAGTTTTACCTTCTGGCTGCTTTTCTCACAGGAGCTGGCCACTGTGGAATTCTGAAGAACCAAACTCCTCTCTGCGTTACATTTGTTCGTGCTATTTAAACCACTCTCGAAGCTTCCCCTCCCATCTCAGCCCACCCCATCCCATGTCCCCGCAGACTGTAGCCCCACTTGTCCATTTCCAATTGTCCCTCAAGGCCTACCCCGTTGCCTCCTTCTTCATGCAGTCTGTCCTGATGTCACCAAATAATTTAAATAAAGACTTCTGAAAATGAAAATGTCTCAGTTTGAAGACTTTCCTCCTCTGTTCACATTCTAGGCCAAAGGAAGGCTGTTTTCACTCAATGTGAACAAGTGAACGAGCAGTCTTGTAGAAGAACATTCTGTCATGCTGGTCTCTCCCAGTGGGATAGTTGCAGGGATTTCCAAAGGGCTTCTTCCCCTGAATCATCTGTCTGCTTTGGGAAAAGTATTGTCATGGAGAAAAGGGAAGTGAGACCCAGTGCTCGTCTCCCCGCAGTGACCCTTTACTGTGGTCATGCAGTGAATCATGCAGCTGTTGAATTTTTGAAGGGGTCCGCATTTACACAGCAACTGACCTGCGATGAATCCTTCCAGTGGGCAGAGGAGAGTGGGGAGTCAGAGGAGCCATCAGAGCACTGAAGAGGCCATTCATGGTGGATGGTTTTGTCTTTGTGGTCTCTGGGTAGTCAAAACTTGCTCCCTGGGGTTTATAGGTATTTTATAAAAATCCATTGTCATCGAAGTCTGTGAACTGCTTATTGAAACGTATTTTGGATATATTTCATTCCTGTCCAACCTTTAGAGATTCTCCATGCTTTTAATATGTGATGGAGCATCTATAAGATTTTACCTAGCAATTTTCCCAGCCTCCCCTGCCGTAGAATTCTTTCTTCTCACAGCACTTCATGCGACTTGAGTCAGGCAGAACAGCCACTGGGGGATTCTGTACTGAAGATAAAAATTGCTGGACATATGATGATGTGCAGTCCACTCAGTGCAGTCCACACTGAGCAGGAGTCAGTCATTATTCTCTAAAGAAAAGACAATGTCTCTGGTTATCTTTTAATGCTCTTTATGTATTGCTCCTTTGACTAATGTAATAGTACGTGGTAAACACATGCACACATGGGAAGTTTTAAAGAGGTGGGAAATAGAAACTTGCTGAGACTGACCAGGAGTCGGAGATGAACCCCTGCTACGTATTGATCTACGCAGTTCAGTGTGAGTATGGTTAGTACAGAAAGCCTTCTGCCTTAGCAGGTAGACTTCTGGCTAGAATTTGGGGTGGGGTTACTTTTTGAATGACCGTATGGAAGTTGTTTGAGGTTTTTGTTTTCCCCCCTAATAATTTAGGTAAATTGTTGCGTGGAAGAGATTTAATCCAAATAGTTTCACTGCATCAGCTTGCATGACTGTAGCCAACTCTCTGTGCCATCCTACTCAAATTCAGGGCTACTCCAAAGG